>NC_141689.1:22200320-23527820 GCF_964263255.1 Lissotriton vulgaris | reverse complement strand
TATATACCCGGTACATAATAAAAAGCCTTTGCAAATTGCTGCTTAGTTTTTGACTCTGGGTTCGTCTGATTCTTGGTGAACCTACAAGTCCTATATACCTCAAAAACCAGGAAGGTCCAGCAGAGGTAACGGTATATTGCTTTCAAGGAGCTGTCATAATTACAAGAAGTTACAGGTGAAAACGTTGACACAAAAGGCTGTTTTTTTCAACTAATTTTCAATTGTTCCTATATTTACCTGTTAGTTCCTATAATGAAACCTTGATGGATCTACACAAATGACCCTTTTCTGAATTCAGAATTTTGTCTAATTTTAGAAAATGTATAGCTTCCAGGATCCATTATTGCATTTATACCCATGTCTACCATTAACTTGAAGGAGGTTGAAAGCACAAAAAATAGCAAAAAATAGGCTATGTCCCAGAAAATTACCAAAACTGTGTAAAAAATGTTGGTTTTCTGGCAAAAGTCTGTCATTCCCTAAAAGCTGGTAAAATTGTGATTTCAGCTCTACAAACCATTTTTTGACATTTGCAGGGAAAAACCCAGACACTTTCATTTGCAATCCGCTTTTCCAATTTAAAACAAAAAAAGAACATTTGCTGTATTTTGGCTCATTTCTGTGACCCCTCCAGGGGAATCCACAACGTCTGGGTACCTTTAGAATCCTCATGGTGTTGGAAGAGAAGGGCGTAAATTTGCCAACGCAAAATTACAGGGGCAGAAGCGCACACTACCCCAAATAGACAAAAAAAGGCTTAGCACAGGGGGGGTAAAGGCCTAGCAGTGAAGCGGTTAAATACCACTCTATATACCAAATCTATTGACAGGACTAACCTTTTACATTTCAAAAGTTCTCATCAACCGTCTCTAAAAAAAACATGTGCCATATTCACAATTATTACGTCTCAAAAGTATTTCTTCCAACAACAAATCATTCCAGAACAGCATGCAAAAAATTCAGAGAGAAAGGCTACCCCCCAAATGTTTTGGAGGAAGCATTTACAAAAGTAACACAAATTGAAAGAAAGACCTTGCTAAAACAAAGAACAAAAGCACAGGAAGAAAACAGAATGGCATTTGTTTCTACATTTTTAAATGGAAGTTATAATATAAAGAGAAATATGTTAAAACGTTGGCTATTCTAAACCTTAGAAGAGGACTTCAATGGAACTTTTTTCAAACCCACCAAGATTTGCGTATTTGCGTACACAAAATATCAAAGAATATCAAATCAGAGAAAATATAAAAAGGGACATTACTGTGTTACAACTGTTGTAATTGCAATGCTATAATTAAAGGGAATCAACTTTTCTATTCAAATAAGGGGACACCAATCAAATTGAGAGTCCCATCAACCTGTGACAGTAGCTATCCAATACATGATAAATTGTCCATGTGGACTTGCCTATGTGGGCAAAATGGAACAGAAAATATAAACATACATAATCGAAATTCAAACAAACTCTCATAACCACAACCCCAGTCAATAACGGTTTATGGTACTGGAGCAAACTCAAATAATCCCGGAAAGCGACAATATGAAATACTTATTGCACATAGAAATACAATGGATCAACTTTCTAAGTACCGCACAGCCGAAAGGACTGAGTGAGCATATGGATTTGAATTGTTTTCTTTAATGTGAAATATGAGTTTCAATATTCACCTTTGTTATCGCAGTTATACTGTTATGTGAATGTGTGGACATGTTTATTTCTTGACATAAATAATTGATGTTAAGTATAGCATTTTCAACGTACACAGTAGCTGTTATAACCATGATCTCCTTTCTTTTGACACTGTTCCCACTTGGGAGCGTCAAGTTACACCAAGTGAATACCTTATGTGTGAGGTTGCAAACACGCGTACACCGGGTTTCTTCCACAATTTTTCTCCCACATTTTTATTTCCATCTCATTCAACGTTTAAAGGTTTAGGATGACTTTTAAATATTATAAATGGAGGTCTTTTTTTTCACAGCATTAGTACACTTATTATTTCTATGTCCGTAGTCACGTAGCGTGGGGTTATGGTAATCCTTACAATTTACGGGACCCAAGGAGTTTCACGGATGCAAGAGTTGCGGGTAAGCAAAGTTTCAGATCGTTTTACTTTGAAACAGGATTTAGAAAGGAACCACATATTACACTTATATTTCTTTTTGGCAGCTCGTAACTGGTGACATTGTTTAAACAAAGGGACTTTGTGAGGCAACGGATATCGTGTCCGTGAGTTTCCATCCATTTTACATTCTTCGATTAACGATGTTGAACACAATGTGACTAGTAACGTTTGACAGCATTTTTCTGTATTTGATTTACAGGCTTGTTTTAAATCGGAAGTACTTGTCTTCATAATGAGCATATACGAGTCTACTGACAATATGTGTAAGTGTTTTGGTTTATAGTTGCGTTGTGAACACCAGGGACACACGGTTCAAGGCACTTTTTTGATGGTCAGCCTAGAGTTTCATTATAATTTATGTTGATTTGCGTCAGGGTTTATTTCTCATTTATATTATGGGTCATTCACATCACAGTTTCCTTGTTTGCTTTTGTTTTAAAAAAACGTTATTGAGTGACACTACTCACTACGTCCTTCCTAAGACTCTCACATTGGGATATAAGGTATTCACCAGCAATGATATGGTCTCAAATATCAATGAACGGTGATTTAATGATATTCAATCAAAATGTTAAACGCTGTGTGTTTTACCGATTACAGAATATAGGACCCCTGAAGAAGGGCAAGGCCCGAAGTGCATTGGGCACATAATTAGAAAACAAGATGAATACAATCGTTATTAAAAAATACATTTGAAGGACTGCATAAAATGCTCAAGGAAAATTCGAGAATCATTGTCTACCATTATTGAAATATATTTCAGAGTGCACCTTGGTGATGTTTTCCACAGTTTTGGGAGAGCACAATTCAGAGCTGATTCATCACCCTCTTACTCAGGAGGGTCAACCGAGTTGCACCTACCCACCTGTTTATTTGGTTCACCATATTCACCCAGGAGTGCGATGGCTCTTCATACAAAAATGGATTAAGGGGATTACATTGGCCATACATGTCAGAAGGGTACAGTGACAAGAGCAGAGTGATATCTGAAGCTAGCTATGGGCAATCAGGGTTTGTCATTCCATATATGGATGTGCCGCAGCTCCAAGGAGGCCTTGTCCTTCGTCCTTCGTCCTTCAGGATTGGGTATTTACCGATTCATGTTGACAGCTCGCCCCTTACCAAAGTTCAGGTTAAGCAGGTAATGAAGGCATACTTTACAATGTCAGGCAATGCTGGTCCTGGCAAGCACTTTTGCAGTCACTCTTTCAGGAGGGGCAACCCAGCATTTTTTTTATTTTGACAGGATGAAAGGCCTGGGTAAATAGCCTTTGTGCGCCTTCAGAGGGGCATGGGAATGTAGGCAAGGGAATTTGGTTGGGGGTCACTGGAACAGCTTGCTCTAGAAGCTGCGACACAGGCTATGGTGGGTGTCTCCCCTCCCAAAATTTTGGTTATAAATCTGGGAGACAATGATGTGACTCTCATGGGTAGTAAGGCAGTGCTGCAAGAAATAAAATCCTCCATGTGCAAGTGAAGCAACCTTTTGGGGACATGTGAGTTTTGGTGGTCAGAGATAACCCCACGTTTAAGGTGGAGTGGGGCCCAGTCAGGGCCGTTTCTAGGTGTTTTGCCACCCTAGGCGAGAAGTGAAAAATGCCGCCCTCTCCCTTTTACAACCATCACTCTGTCCCCCTCCCTTTTATACCCTTCCCTCTGTCCCCCTATCATCCAAGCCTCTTCAGTTTCTCGCCCTCAAAATCGTTTAGCGCTCTTTGAGAACTTCAACTTCCAGTTACAGTGGCACCTCTGCTTGTTTTGCTGCAGAGTAGACTGGCCTATCCCTATACCAGGCTGTCATCTCATCATCTTCCATCTCATGAAAGGGTGAGCTCAGAAGCCTTACTGACCTCACTCGATCCAGTGACATGATGTGAGAGGGTACAGAGAAAAATCTAGAAGTGAAAAACTGAACTCTGCACAGTGAAGACAGACTGATGTCAGCTTTCAGTTACCTGGCTCAGAGCCAGAGCCTGGAAGTAACTGCATGCTGCCTGAGGGTCCATGCAACAGCAGCTGAGGAGCAGTAGTGGATTGATGCTGGCAGCTGAAGCCAGAAATGTTAGGGAAAAACTGTCTATGTGTGAGAGAGACAGTGAGTGCATGTGTGTGTGTGCCTGTGTGTGTGTGTGTGTGTGTGTGTGAGAGAGAGAGAGAGAGAGAGAGAGAGAGAGAGAGAGAGAGAGAGAGAGAGAGAGAGAGAGAGAGAGAGAGAGAATGTGTGTCTGTGTGAACATGTGAGCATGTGTGTTTGTGAGTTGAAATTACACATTTCTGGCAATGGCATATGTAAAGTAATTATTGGCACAATTATGGCACTGGCGTACTAGATGTAATTGTTAACATAAGGGAATACACCCAATTCATATTGGGTGCACCAATTGACATACACAGTGTATCCACTGCACATTTTGAATAAATGGGGTACACCCCTGGGGAGCGTCAGGCTGCACTGGCTTGGCACACCAATGGCTATTGAGCCAATCAGTGTAAAGTTTGACCCCATATCATTCAACATTTTCCCAGTGGAGAATCTCCCTGAGCCCTTATAGCAGAAGTCTATGAATTGAATATGATTCAAACCTGCACTCCTACCATTGATGCTGTTCCTGATCGCTGTGCCTTTCGTACATAGTTTTGCCTTTTCATGTGGTGCTGTGGCTGGTATTGATACAGAAACTGGACATTGGGGCTGCAATTGGACAGAATAGCACGGTCATCTGATTATATATGCCCATGGATATATGATAGCCAATGAACACTTTAGACCTGGCTAGCAAGACAAGAAATATGCTCTATGGTTCACCAGAAGCCACTCCATATTTCATCTAGTGGTCTAAGTGCAAAACATCCGCCCTTCTGGAGGTCGAGTTCAGAAATTCAAAGGGAAATGTAAAACTTTATCCACTAGTGGACTGGCACGTGTTAAGGGAAGTAGAAATGTAATTGGATAAATTACAAATGCACAGTCTGCTTCAAATGAACTAGGGGTGGGCACAATTTATCACAAAAACCAAAAGCAGTATTTTGTTGGTGCTGAAAGGTATAAAAGGTGTAGAGTTCTACAGAGTGCATTTGTTTTTGGGCTGGTCTTTAGATATGTTGGAATGGAGCAAGACAGGCTGTGGCAGAGTGCCAATTTGGTGAAAGTTTGCAATGGGGGTGTCGAAGATTGGTCTAGGAAGGCGCGCAGAAGGAAAGCGATCTGGCAGTGAGCATGGTGAAGTCTTGCATCTGTAAACCGGAAGCAATTTACACCTGCTGAACTTTTTCTTTTAACAGGCTAAAGAACCAGACACAAGATTGTTGCTCTCCCTTTACTTTAGAAACATCTTTGGAGTCACAGGTGACAAGACTGACTGCGTTTAACTTTCTCCTCTGCATCCCTAAACTGTTGCAAGAAAGTGAAAGGCAATCCCAAACTCCTGCTTTTTGCCGCCCTCCCCGTTTTACCGCCCTAGGCAGCTGCCTAGTCTTGCCTAATGGCAGAAACGGCCCTGGGCCCAGTCAGGGGAGGCTGTAATAACCTCATGCAGGAGAGTTAACAGCGCCATGTGCAAATTCACTGAACAGAGGGAGTTTGGCTTTATTAGACACAGTCTGCTGCATGCCAAGTCCACAGCGTGTTTTCAAGAAGATGGGTTTACCTGTCTAGAGTCGGTATGGAATTAATTTTGTGTGACCTGGGTGAGGCCCTGGAACCAGCAGGATGTGGTTGAGAATGCCTGCCTTGGTGGGGGGCCCTGGGTGTGATGGGGCTGCACCCTGAGCTGTGCCGAAGTTAAAGGGTGATCCAGAGGCTGAAAGGTACATTGGGGTACCCTCTTCAGGAGCACAACAAGGGTGCAAAGAACAAATATCCCCAGGAAGTCCTCACGGTGGACCCTGGAGGAGCGACGGTGTCCCGTTAGTCTTACGGGCAGTTGTAAACCTGTGCAACTGGGGGCTGCCTAGATATGCTCCACCACCCTCAAGGGGCATGAGTAGAAGGGTGGACTGGCGGTCCACAGGTAGGAAGGGGTAAACCCTCTCCAAGAATTGGTAAGCACCGATTGGTTAGTGCCACAGTACAATTTGCCTCATCAGGTGGGCAGGCAGCAAAGGGGCTGCCTGCACTTGGATCGCTCATAAGCTGACCCACAATGTTGTAATATTTTTTTATGCAAATAAACTTGCAGCAATTTTCTCAACAAAAAAGTATTTTGTGTGTTTATTTCATCAGGAGAATGCTGGATGTGTTATGGGGAGTGTGTTGCCGATATTGGCACTATGTGGCTGCCTATGGCCCATGCAGCGGTCCCCCATAAGAGGGTGGCAGCCTTGGTGCCATATGATGGCGTACAGCAACAGGCTAGTGTTTTTGGGACCCCATATGGATCCGGCATGCCCCGTGTCATTTCTAGTGCGCTGGTGGGCCGGGAGCAAACTATAAGTACCTCTCCCTCCCACCTGGCACTCTCTTTGCTTGCAATCCTGCTTTTCCCTCCCTACCGCTTACCCAGCGTATATACATGGTTGGGGTGGGAGAGGCTGTTAACTTGTTAGTTTGTGTTGCAGGCTGAGTTACAGGGCAATCCAGAGACTTAAAGGTACATAAAGGCACCCTCTTCAGGAGCACAACAAGGGTGCAAAGGCCAAATTTCTCAGGAAGTCCTCACTATGTACCCTGGAGGAGTGATTGGGCCCCGTTAGTCCTACAGGTGGTTGTAAACCTGAGAAACTGTGGGCTGCCGGGATATGATCTTCCCCCCCTCAAAAGGCATGAGAAGATGAGTGGACTGGTGGTCCACAGGTGGGAAGAGGTAAACCCTCCACCAGAATTGGTAAGCACCGAATCGTTAGTGCCTTGGTGCAATTTGGCTCATCAGGTGGGCAGGCAGCAGAGGGGCTGCCTGCCCTTGGATCGCCCATAATCTGATCCACCATGTTGGCATATTTCAGTATGCAAATAAACCTGCAGCAATTTCACCGCGATAAATGTGTCTTGTGTGTTTATTTCATCAAAAGATTGCTGTATGTGTAATGGGGAGTGTGTTGCCGATATTGGCAGTATGCAATGCGGTTCCAACTATCTCCGTAGTTATATAATGAATAATGGCGTGATCTCAGACTGTGGCTGTTTGCATTGGCTGCCTTTCACACACATCCTCGCAGACTCAATAGAGCAAACATCAGCAAAACAGTAAAAATATGGAAGGATAGAATGCTGAATTGCCCGATGCAAGGGTTCAAATTTATGTAGGGTACAGCAGACATCAGCATCAGGCTCCCAACCGGCTGAGCTATACTGAGGGAATAGTAGCAGTACAGGATACGTGCAGATGTTTACAGCAGAGGCTCCTATCCCCTGAGCTGCTTTATTACAGGTGCATGCAATACTCTTTATATTTCCCTTTTCTGCGATTTATAGAGCGCCTGGTGACCCGTAGGCATCCCCGCGCTGTAAGTTTGTGAGAACCAAGAGAGGGAGACCGGGGGAACTATTTGGGGAACAGGAAGGTTTTTAGTTTTTTTCGGAAGAGGGCGTGACAAGGTTCCAGACGCAAATTGCGAGGAAGTGAGTTCCATCCTGCGGAGGCTTTGACAGAGAAGCGTCAGCCACCGGTGCGAGCCTTCTTGAACTTAGGAACTGTGGCCAGATGTTCGCCAACAGAGCGAAGGAGTCTGGGGGCTTTGTAGGGGATGACCCAATGCTACAGTGGGCTACTAAGTCCAAGTGACTAGTAGCCGGGGCACTCAGGAAATATTCTATGACAGAGCAGGGTGAAGAAATGTCCCTGTTACGGTTACTTCAAAAAGGAAGTGGCGCGTGGCTGTGGTTGGAGACAGAGGAAGGCAGTGCTTAGGAAACAGGACCTTCCCACACCCAGCAGGGTTCTGTGCTGTGGTCTGTCCTACAAGGATCGTGGTGCCTTGTAAAGCATTTCTACAATGCAAGGGACCCTACAGGGCGCACACCTGGATCTGTCTCTCATTATTTCAACCAAATAGCATCAGGGCAAGATCTTTCCTCAGTGTGGCTCCAAAAAACTCAGCCAAGGGAGCTGGATTGAATCTTCCCAAGCCTGTCTGGGGGAGGAGCTGGAACTTTGGAGGGAACACATTTAGCTATCACAGACAACAGAGGAGATGAATGTGGCACAACATACAGGGCTGCTCACTTTGAGACTGGGGCCTTGGTTCGAGCCTTGGCTTCGGCTCTCCCGATCTTACATATTAAATAGAAATTAAAATTAACCAACATCTCACAACAAAAAAAGGAAATGAAACATGCTATATTAGTAAACGGTCAGGTAAGCAAAAGCTCTTCATGAACATGTAGAGGATCACATGCAGTGTTCTGAGGAAGCTTGCCTCGTCATTCAATTGCAAACAAAGGATTGGCTGCGTGCCCAGACGGGAGGAGGAGCCACTGCGCACTGTGCAAGGAGGAAGTGGGATGGGCAACAAAAACAATCACTTACTGAAATCGCCTAAGCTGAAACAAGCACCCAAAGGAGGGACAATTGACAGCAAAGGACCAATAGAAAGCAAGCATTTCGGATTAGCACAAGAAAGAAAGAATGCCAATCAGTGGTATGACAAAACCTCACAAAAGAGATGCAACAAGTCTTGCAGACAGTGCAAGCGCTGTCAGAGGCTCAACCTAAAATGCATATTTTCCTTAAGCGTATTGAGAACCAATCAGGGTCTTCACTCTACTTTTTGTTTGTCAGCTCAGTTTGGTCTGAATGCAGTTGTAGGTTCATGAGTGGATACCAGTCGTTCAAGGCTGTGTTTGTCTCCTATTTCAGAAATTATTTTTTCTTGAGATCCCCAGGCAGGTTTACTGTTTCCTTGCCTTAATAGTAAAATGCGTGGCTGATCCTTTATTGTAGATGATCGCGCAGTTCTCATTTAAGGGGCACAAATGGCCTTATTAAGAAGTTATGAAGATTTGCTTGACATTAAAATGTACAACCAACTGTTAATTACACCATAATCAAACTAACAGTGGCCTAGATCAGATTGAACTATTCAAAATATTTAGATCAATAATTCAAAATGGTTGAAAAACCCTCACTGATATAGCATGAAGAGAAAATAGTGTTTCTGGCCAATCCTGGCTCAGTGTTAGCCAACACAGATGATGAAACTGCACACACCCCTGCTAGAGATATGGAGTTCACTGCACAGCAAGGGAAACTGTTGGTAAAAAAATAGTTTGTCTGAACTGTTAGCAATGCCATAGTAGCAGAGTTATCCTGTGGCCTGTTTTCGGTAATTTATTAATATATCATTTAATTCTTAATTGTGTTTCAGTCGTTATGTTTCTGATATTTTTATTGTATGTTCATATCTATGCAGAGGTACAGCTGTTAATGGTCAGCAGGTGTTGTGTAGTTCCTAGAAGCCTCCCAGGACCTGCGTGTTTTGGATAACCTTAACTGAGGGCTGGTATCCCAAGTGCTCTGGACACCACCACAGGATATGTCAGCCATTATACCAGCTATCTCTACAGTGCCACTACCCCCCCATGTATTCTATAGTGGTGTAGGTAGTCTTCGGCAACCACTGGAGGGGGACTTCATACCCCAGCATTCCTTGCCACTGAGTTCTGCCAACGTGATGCCATGCCCATGCCTGGAGGCACTCATTAGACCCAGGGCCTCCCGCAGCGCGGGAGGCCATTTCAACTGGAGGGGGAAACAGACCTCAGCATTCCTTGTGGCCCGAGTGTTGCCAACGTGATGCAGTGCCCGTTCCAGGAGGCGTTCATTAGGGGCCAGTGCCTCCGGCATTGCGGGAGAGCGTTTCAACCAGAGGGGGACTTCATACTCCAGCATTCCTTGTGGCCCAAGTGCCACCAAAGTGATGCAGTGCCCACACCTGGAGGTGCACATTAGGGGCCAGGGCCTCTGGCAGCGTGGGACGCACATGGATGCATGTGGGCGAAGCCCGGGCCAAGGGTGGGCCAATTTTCACCTGTCTGCACCCGTCCGCAGCCCACTGTGGCCGGGCTGGGCTTGCCATATTTTTTTTAATTGATAGTGGGACAGCAGATGACAGCAACGGCTGAAGTGCCTTGGCATTAATTAACATCGGTAAGGAGCCAGAAGGGCATGGAATGGCTTTGTGGCCCACTGCAGGACATTCATTGCAGTGTCAGCTCATGTGAGTACTTTTTCAATCCGTCTGCTATGTAGTAATCATTTTGACCCATGTATGGGAGGTGGGTTTACAGGATAAAAGCACCATGGGTCAGATAAAAGGTGCACCCACTTGCTGCCAACAGGACTCAAATAAGGGAACCATTGACTCATTTTTGGATCAAACAGCGGGCGCAATAACTAAAGAAACTGCCAAGGCAGAGAGGCATCTCTCTCTGGAGAAGGTAGGGGCATTATTAATGCTCCTGGGGCAGTTCATGGTCAGTCGGCTGAAAAGCCTTCAGAGGGAGCCCTAGGACAAGGTTGGGAAAAGGAGGATTTAGGGGTTCCTAACCCTGGCTCTAGCCTAACTAACACTGCTGCTTCTCAGAACAGAAGGAAATGGGCTATGATGGCCGCTACCCATGGTGCGGTTTCAAGTTGCCCCCGCTCCTAAGAAACAATGGAAAGTAAATACGAACATAATTCCTGTAAAGAAAGGAGATGGCATTGCTTGGACATTAAGGACCCAAGAATTATGGGTGCCCTTGAAACAAAACATTGTGGAAACAGTGACTGGTCTATTGAATAACTTTTTTAATTAAATCTCTAAAGTTTTGGATGACACTAGAGTCACACTTGGTAATATTGTCAAGGCATTGTTTCCTCTTAGCCAGGTCACGCAGAGCAGAGTTTCCCATCACAACAATGCTCAACCAGTAACTCTCCCTGTAGTGGCACATACTGAGCCCAGATCCTGCAAGTAATCCCTGGCATAACAGGGTCTGTGACACAGGCTTTGAATTTGGAGATAAGTCTAGCCAGACTATGGGTGACCTATAACAGTGGTCCAACTCAAAGGTGTCACCAGCAACAACAACTGCTAGTCAGTAGTTCAAGTGTACTTGCCCCTAATACTCACACCTGCCAGTCATAGATCTACTGACAGCGAGCTGCCCTTAAACCATGATCCTGCAAAAATAACAATAGATAAAGAGAATGCAGAACAATGTCATACATTCCCCCAATACAGAGAACTGGGCCTAAATCCATTATTTTGGTGCTCACCATGCCATTCCAGTTTGGATCCAGCCATTTCCAAATCAGTCTTGACCCTGCACCCAATGGGAACAGTCCAGCCCGAACTGGAAGTGAAACAAGCATCCTAGGCCTGATTTAGGTCTTTCAGCCCTCTTCAGCCAGGATAACTGAAATCCAGTGGAATGGTAAGCACAGGACCCACGTCTGGGCATACCCGTCCCACTCGGGGTGACAAATGCAAAAAGAAAAATTGATGGACAGAATGCACAACATGTCATACATTCATCCCAGTACAGCGATCTGGGCCTAAATCCATTGTTTTTTGGCTCACAATGTCATTCCAGTTTGGACCCAGCCATATGCAAATCAGTCTTGACCATGTGCGCAATGGGAAGAGTCCAGCCCGAACTGCCATGCCAGGTTCTCCTTCAACTGGAAACAACCATCCTTAGACCGGTTTTGGGCCCAGCCATATGCAAATCAGTCTTGACCCTGCACCCAATGGGAACAGTCCAGCCCGAACTGCCAGTCCAGGTCCGCCTTCAACTGGAAATAAGCATCCTTGGACCAGTTTTGGGCTTTCAGCTCTCATCAGCCAGGATAGGTTGACTCTAGCGGCATGTACAGCATGAGACCCACGTCTGAGCATACCCATCCCACTCGGGTTGACAAATGTAAAAAGAACAATTGAAGGACAGAATGTAGAACAATGTCATACATTCACCCCAGTACAGAGATCTGGGCCTAAACCCATCGTTGTTTTCACCATGCAATTCCAGTTTGAACCCAGTAATATGAAAATCAGTCTTGACCCTGTGCCCAATGGGACCAGTCCAGCCCGCACTGCCAGGCCAGGTCCTCCCGGGACTGGAAACAAGCGTCCTAGGACCACTTTCAGGCATTCAGCCCTCATCAGCCAGGATAGCTTGGCATGGCAAGCATGGGACCCACGTCTGGGCATACCCGTCTTAATCGTTATGAGAAATGCAAAAAGAACTATTGATGGGGAGAATGCAGAACATGTCATACATTGTCCCCAGTACAGAGATCTGGGCCTAAATACATTGTTTTCTTGCTCACTATGTCATTCCAGTTTGGACCCAGCCATATGCAAACTAGTCTTGACCCTGCAGCCAATGGCAACAGTCCAGCCTGAACTGCCAGGCCAGGTCCTCCATGGAGGTGAAACAAGCATCCCAGGCCCTGTTTCGGGCTTTCAGCTCTCTTCAGACAGGATAGCTTGACTCCAGTGGCATGGCGAGCACAGGACCCACATCTGGGCATACCCGTCCCACTCGCCGTGACAAATGCAAAAAAGAACAATTGATGGACAGAATGCAGAACATGTCATACATAAGGCTCAGTACAGAGATCTGGCCTAAATCCATTGTTTTTTGGCTCACCATGTCATTCCAGTTTGCACCCAGCCATATGCAAATCAGTCTTGATCCTGCACCCAATGGGAACAGTCCAGCCCGAACTACCAGGCCAGGTCCTCCTTGAACTGGAAACAACCATTCTTGGACCGGTTTTGGGCCCAGCCATTTGCAAATCAGTCTTGACCCTGCGCCCAATGGGAACAGTCAAGCCCGAACGGCCAGGCCAGGTCCTCCATGATTGGGAAACAAGCATCCGTTGACCGGTTTCGTGCTTTCAGCCCTCATCAGCCACGATAGCTTGACTCCAGTCGCATAGACAACAAGTGACCCACGTCTGGGCATAACCGTCCCACTCAGGGTGACAAACGAAAACAGAACATTTGATTGACAGAATGCATAACAATGTCATACATTCACCCTATTACAGAGATCTGGGCCAAAATCCATAGTTTATTTGTTCATCATGCCATTCCAGCTTAAACTCAGCAATATGCAAATCAGTCTTGACCCTGTGCCCAATGGGAACAGTCCAACCCAAACTGCCAGGCCAGGTCCTCCCTGGATTGGAAACAAGCATCCTAGGATCGGTTTTGGGCTTTCAGCCCTCATCAGCCAGGATAGTTTGACTCCAGTGGCATGAAGTGCAGGACCCACATCTGGACATACCCGTCCCACTCAGGTGACAAATGCAAAAAGAACAATTCATGGACAGAATGCAGAAACATGTCATACATTCAACCCAGTACAGAGATCTGGGCCTAAATCCATAGTTTTTTTCTGCTCACCATGCCATTCCAGTTCGGCCCCAGCCATATGCAAATCAGTCTTGACCCTGCCCCGTGGTCTTGGCAGGTGTACCAGGACTAAAGAATGCGCAAAGGATGAGTCCACCAACCAGTTGATTAATAAAGTCACACACTGGTAATGCAAATATGCGAGCGTTAATATGGCCGAGCACAGGCACATTCTGATAGCCAGGAGGGTAGCTTGGATTGGCAGGACCAAGGCAACACTTTCAAGAGACAGCGTGATTGTCACGCTTAGGTACCCGGAACTGGCCACAAGATCCTGTCTCACTCCTTGAAATCATTTTTAGTAGAATTGGCGGATTAAACTACTATGTTTGGGGTTCTGTTATAGGCCACCTTTTAGTTCTAAACCACCGCAATACTCTGTTATGCATGAAGAAGGTTCTTCCCTGTGCGGGGGACTCTCGACATTACAAACGCATTTGACCCCTTCAGGGATCTTATTGATATAGACTGACTACAAGTGGGGGAGGGTATGGGTAAAGTTACTGACATTTGGGTGGAACCCCCTGGTGATCCATGTCTGATGTAGGGGACCAATTCCTGGGAATTAATAACAGGAATCTCTCCCTAGCTCAGGGACCAAAGTCAGATGGTACTATGTGGTGCAGAGATGGCTACCACTGCCCCCTCCTTCCTTGGGGGGGTGCATTGAGAGTGATTTAAAAATAGTCTCTTGGAACGTAGCATGTTTAGCCTATCAGTTTTTGGATGAGCAGTGGCTCCAATACATCAGACATTTTCATATAATTTGTATTAAGGAAACATGGGAGCCAGCTACTAACTTTTTTATAGATGGTTATAAAACTTTTTTCTGCTGCGCAATACGGTCTAGTGCTGGAAGAGCAAGGTGGGTTTAACCGTGTTTGTAGACCTCAGGATTCACAGTAGGTGGAAGGCCCTGTTGTGGTTCTACCTAATTTTTATAATGCAAGATTACATTCACAAGGATCAGATAGCCTTGATGAATTAAGAAGATGGCTGGAGCAAACCCAGGGGGAAGGTCTGTCGCTGTCTCAGCTAATCCTAGTGGGAGGCTTCAATTACCATCCGTGTCCCAACCTAATCGTGACCCATCGAGATTGGTCGACCTGCACATTAAGTGAGGATCTGCAAATGGAACATTCTCAGGGAGGGCAGGATTTGAGTGTACTCCTAAACACTTATGACCTACTTTGGACCTGATCACTACCCATCCTGATTCAATTGTGCTTGCGACTTATAAAGGCAGGGGCTGCTCATGATTTATTGATTTTATATTTGTGTCTTTTCCATTGAGGAGGTTTACATCCTTTTTTAATATTAACCATATTATATGTCATGTCATGTCATGTCATCATGTCACTTGTTGCTCCTTGGAACCAGTCTGTACCCCATAGGATACCTGGGGGAACAATCTCTGCAACTGAGGTTGGCGTTTACTTTGGGTACAGGTCCACAGTGCTACTTTTAATCACTCACTTTTTAGTATAGGCAAACAGGAGATTTTTAAATGTGTAGACCCGCTAGTGCAGGGGGAAGAAATAGTCCAGGCATTTATTGCTATTAAACAACTTGTGGACGGTTTATTAACAGTGCTGGCAAACTCCCCTAGCATGGACGTCCCAAGATGGTTTGATGTGCAGTGCTCTTCGGCCCCTAAAGATCTTAAGATGGCCCTGAAACAGACACCTGGAGATAGGGATCGGGTGGCGGCCTGCCGTAAAATATACAATCAAGCAGTAAAGGGGCAGAAGTGCCAACTGCAAAAGAAAGCCAGGGAGATCTTAACAGAGGCATCTGAACAAAAGGACTCTACCCGTTTCTGGAGGGTCATTTATAACTCATGTTTTAAAGATTGGAACAAACCAGGGCTAAGCCACAATATTTCACCAGAGCAATGGCAGGTTCCCTTCAAGTGCATAATCATTCTCCCAGAGAGGAGCAATTACAGGAATAACACCATGACCATAGATCTGATCCCATTACCTTTACTTTAGATGAGGTCAGATTAGGAATTGAGAGACTTTTGCAGAAAAAGGCACCGGGACCAGATGGTATCCCGCCAGAGACCATCCATACAATATCGGATGTACAATATGGGTTCTGAGCCGGTAAATCTACTAGAGATCAATGCATCAACCTTTACCTTTTAATTGCAAAATACACAATAGCTAAATTGGGGGCACTGTATCAAGCGTTAAAAGGACCTCACTTCAGCCTTTGATTGAGTGAACAGCTAGAAACTCTGGAAACACCTTGGAGAGCTTGGTGTGAACCTGGCAATAACTAATGCCCTAATGGCCCTACTTTTCAACACTACTGCAGTAGTCAGATATACACAGGAGCGGAAAACCACAGATCATTTTATCTTCTCTAGAGGGGTCAGACAGGGTTGTGTATTAGAGCCGTTTCTGTTTACACTATACATAAATGGTCTTGACTCTGCCCTGAGGGGCACGGTGAGGATATACACAAGACCGGTATCCATTTTGTTATATGCGGATGACGCATTACTCCTTGCACGTACTCCTAAGGGCTTGCAGCTTTTATTAGATTGATTTGTGACTTTCATGGATATTATGGATTTGTCACCTAATTGAACTAAATCCTACATAATAGAAATTGGAAATCAGAGCAGGAGGACCAATACATATATAGTAGGCACACATAGTCTCGGGAAAGTACTAGCCTTCCCATATCTGGGTATTTTATTTGATCAGAAATTGGGTTTTAAACATTTATTAGGTATCTTGGAATGACAAGCTCTACTGAAGCAATTGCAAATTATACTCATAGATTAGTCAACTGCTCACCTGAGACTATTTTAAAGTTATACAACTCCTGTATTTTTAACGTTTTATATGGTAGAGATGTATGGGAATATAAGGTGGTTAATAAATTACAACCTGAGGAAGATAAATATCTTAAGCGGATGTTGAAATTTCTTCATAATACCCCTGCATACTATGTACATGAGGAATTGGGATCTGAGTATATTGCTGATATGGGGGCTGTTAAACCCCTCCTGCTTTAGGTGAAGATCTGGTCCAATCTGTAGTATAATTTTGTATAGTCTATGCGGGACACTCACTCTGGTATCAGGTGTTTCCACAGTGATATATCTCTAGCCTCTACCTCACACTCAGATAGCCATAACCCCAGGGATATGTTCATTCAATATTGCTGTCACCAGAACACCCTTCAGGTTCTGGCGCGCTATTGTTACTTTTGCTGAGCTGTCTAGCATCGTCAGATCACATTCCCCCGCTGAGTCCTCAGTAACCTTGCACTGTCTAATTTTTAGAAGCTACTTTCTTCTTTTTGAATTGAGGTTTTGCTTTATGCTGCTCCTCTTGTTTGATAATATAATCTGAAGTGCGATGTGATTCCCTTTTTGTCTTTGGTCGATCTTCAGTCCTTTGTTCTGATCGCCCATCCCTTTCCTGGTTTTTTGATTAACCCACAGGAACGTGTATCAGAGTCCTGATACCTATCGGGTTTCTTATTGTTATCACAATTCCTGAGGTTGTACCTCTTTTCAGAGAACTCCAATTGGGCAGACCCACTCCTTGGTTGCGAATTCTTTTCTGATTTGGGATTTTATTTTTGTTTTTCATATTTATTTTTAGAAGAAGTGGCTGCTTGCTTCGAGTGGTCCTTGCTGGGACTATCCATCATTTGTGGCTTCCCGGCTTTGGTTCCCAAATTATCTCTTGCTAATTCAGTATAGGCTTCTTTGATAATTTTTGGTATTTCTAGGTGCTATTTCCATTACAGGGCTGTGTTT
Source organism: Lissotriton vulgaris (assembly GCF_964263255.1). Taxonomy (NCBI): domain Eukaryota; kingdom Metazoa; phylum Chordata; class Amphibia; order Caudata; family Salamandridae; genus Lissotriton; species Lissotriton vulgaris. Next base: position 23,510,567 of record NC_141689.1, on the reverse strand, counting down.
GGCCAGTGCTGCTGCTGCCTCCTTTATATTGCTCAGTATTATAGCAGAGACTTGGGCAACATTACTCATCAGTTTCGTTCCCAAGTCCAGGGTAAGCACTGCCTCCGTACTCATTCTGCATTTGTTTCAATACTTCTGGAACAACTGCTAAGGAAGGAGTACCATGTATTCTGATGTAAACTGCTGCATAGATTGTTCCCCATGTAGTAAAATCCTCAATCGAGGGAACCATCCCCATTTGCAAGCAAATTGCTGGCATTCTATGTTTTTCCTGCTGACCCATTTGGGGAAATACTGCTTCCAGCTGTGCTACTTTTGTGCTATTCAATACAAAATTTGCTCCAGTTTGGAAGGAATTGTTCCTATTACTGATTTCAGTGTCTGTGGGTTAATTGTAGGTGTGGTCTGAGTTGGACCAGCTGTAGCATTTCTCAAAGGTTGGACTGTCGATGTTCGCATGACAAACTGGACAATGTGTCTGTACAGCCTGACTATGTCTTTGTATATTGTACGGACTTCATCCACTGGTAGTGTATCTATCTCTCGATGTGGAGTGCATGTCACTAAAACTGGCCAGGGCACTCATTTTAAGCTGAGTGGACCGAGTCTCATGATAGATGTTCTGTGAGGGAGGGCACCTTTAAACCAGTTGTTATGCTGCTGGTAAGTTAGCTGGACGTCAATGTCTTCGTATAGAATGTATTCTTCCAGTGTTTCAACTGCAATGTATGTGTGGAACAATTTATTCACCAGATCTGCAGGTGGGAACTGAACGCAAGAATAAAATACTTCTGATCGGAACACCTTGTGTGCCTCAATCAAAAAGGTAACCGAGCCACATGTTAAGGGTAGGCTGTGTTCTACCAATTTCATAGTCACTGCATGTCTGCAGTTTTCTATAATGTTAAGAGCGTTAGCCAATTCAGCCTCCCCCGAGCTACTCGCAGGCTCAGTCATTTTTAGAGGAGAAGAGTAAATTTAACAGTAAGATTTTTGATAAATGTTGGGAACGGTTTATCCTTACAAGCATGCTATCCCTTCAAACAATACACAGAGTATATCTGCTCAGCCGAGGCGGATTTCCCCTTCCCACTTCAGACGTCTTTGAAATGGTGCTAGTAGGGCTTTCTGAAAAAGCACAACTGAACTACTCAAATTTTCACTGTTAATATAAGAACCAAACCAATGTTCATCACCATATCGTGTAGTTCCTAGGAGTCCCCCAAGACCTGTGCTTTTTGCATGACCTAAGCAAGAGGGCTAATTGTCTCAAACAATTCTGGAAACACCAACAGGATATGACAGCAGTTATACCCACTAGCTCTACAGTGCCACTACCACCCCCTGTATTACACAGTGGTGTAGGTAGTGTCTAGCAACCACTGTACATGAAAACACTGGAGAACTGTACAGTACATTTTTCCCAAACACTTGTTATTGCTTTCTCTTAGACAATACACAGGATGGCGATTAGGACATTTCACTAAGTATTTATTGGTCCAGCGACAATCTTGTGTAAAACATATGTGCTGCTGCAATAAGGAGACAGATGTATAGGAAAGAGATTGCTAGTACCAATATAGTAAACTGTACATACATTTCTATCATAGTGCTAATAAGATGAACCTAATTAGTTCATATAAAAACAGTAGCATTTGCATAGTCCTAAAATGCACGACCTAAGTAATTTGCCGAAATTTACCTAGCCTACGTTTGTGGGTGTAACATGTACATGTATGTTGCTATGTGTATCTGTAGCCAAGAAACCCCTAGGGAAGAACTATCCCCCTAACCTGATGGTTGGGAATGAAGGACCCCATCTCTGTGTTGAGGATGACAGCCCACAAGGGATGTCAGAGGGCTGCGTGTTGGAGATTTGGCATGCAGAACCCCTGTTCTAGCTTGGAAGGAATTCTCATTTAATTTGTCAGTGGGAGTGAGGGTCTTTTATAATGTAGTGGTCACTCCAGGTCTTTTTCTATGTTTCTTAAACAACCATGGATATTTGGAAAACAATCATAAACATTTTGAAAACAATCACCAATGGTGACCCTTATACAGAATAAATCTGCCATGCCTGGGGACATGTTTATGTACGTCAGGTACAGGGTTTATGATAGAATATTTATAGCCTGGTGTTGAGGAGACAGGAGCAAGCGACTAGGTAAAAGGTCACCTGTTTAGAATTGTTATTGTTGTGTGGATGGGACAATGTATGTAACAATGGGGTATACATGATGATACTCTCCTAAAAGACATGACAGTGGTAACATGACTCAGACGACTGAGGTCAGATTAAAATATGACTATTGTTCTGTTTTACTACCAAACAAGTGTTCACGTAGTTGATGTTACTTTTATTCTTGAGAGCCTTGGTCTTGTTACTACTCTGTTTTATCTCTACAGGAGATATAGTTTTCAGCATACATCGCTGGATACAGTAATGACTGTTTACAGTAACAAGTGATATGACCTTTGTGAGTTTGCGTTGATTAGATGCTATGCTTGTGCTTCAATGTGGCAAAGGATACAGGAGAGGGGTGTAGGGTAGAACTGTTTCTTACAACTGCCCAATGGCACCAACCCTTTGTGAAAAGTGTGTACTTAACTGTCTCATGAAATTCTAGAAGATCACCCAAGTCGCCACAGTGCTGACACATGAGGGCTTGCACAGCTCGACAGTGATGATTGTTTTCCAAGAATAACAAGTCACATGTGATCTTTGAGTTGCTTGCATGAGCGTGCTGCTCAGGGGCTTAACTTAATACAACATTTCTCGAGCCTCCACCTCAGACTCAGATAGCCATACCCCTAAAAGTCATGTGTGTCCTATTCATGCCACTGTGCACCAGTGTAATGCACCCTTCTTTTAGCAGCATCAACAGCAAATATTATATCTCGTGCCATGAATCTCAAGGCATAGCAGCACATGTACATAGTAAGGTTGTGTTTAGCCAATTGAAAAAAAACATGGTGTTTCTGTGGTCCAAAAATTGTCAGTTGCAGACATCGGCTTGCCATGCAAATCAGCGAGAACCTCCACAGTAGTACCCGGTAGCCGGGTCGAAATTAGAACCGGCTGAGCCATTGTGGCTATAGCTTTGGAACCGCTGCCTGCGGGAGCCCTGATGAAGTCACAGAATACTTTCACACAAAAATCGAAAAAATCCTTATTTCTTTACCCCAGCCCAAGATAGGACCTGAGCTGTTGGAGGGGGAGGGTCTTCCTCAGATAACTTTGGAATCCTTCGGGCCAGTTACTAAGGATGAAGTCCTTAAAGCCCTATGTTCAATCAAGAGTGGCTCCCCTCGGGATGTTGCCCCCATGAGGATCCTTAAACAGGTTGCCCCCTCCATCGTGGAACCCATCACTGAAGTCATCAATGCCTTGTTAGGCACGGGTATTGTTCCACCTAATTGGAAGAGCGCAATAGTGAAAGCCCTCCTGAAAAAACCTTCCCTGGACCCTCTAGATATGGCCAATTACATGCCTATCTCGCTCCTCCCAGGGCTGAGTAACATCTCAGAAAAATTGGTTAACTCTCGGTTATCCATCTTTGTGGAGTCCAATGGGGTGTTAAAAAGCTCTCAAACAAGCTTTCGCCTGGGCCAAGGCACCGACACCGCCTTGTTGGCAGTCATGGAGGAGTCACGCTGCATTTTAGACTCGGGGGGATCAGTGGCAGTGATCCTCCTGGACCTGAGTGCAGCGCTCAACACAGTTAACCACCAAGTGTTACTCCAGAGACTCTCGGATGCCGGAGTGAGGGGGACAGCGCTAAATTGGCTTAGGTCATTCCTTAGCGAAAGATCTTTCCAGGTGTGGGAAGGGGGCACATGATCGGCATCCACTCACCTCCATTGCGGCGTGCCTCAGGGCTCATCCCTGAGTCCTACACTATTTAATGTGTATATGGCCCCCTTGGAGGAAGTGGTGGCTCCATTCAACATCAAGATCGTGAGCTATGCCGACGACACCCAACAGGTGTTTGCCCTCTCCCAATCCTCGGAAAACTCCCAGATACTCCATGCCTGCCTTTCACAGGTCCATTCCTGGATGGGGGACTCAGCACTTAAACTGAATGGGTCCAAGATGGAGATTATGGTGATGGGACCTAAAAATCCCTCCCTTCCCTGCTTGGCCTGGCCCAGTTGTCTAGGATCTCTTCCTGAACCCAAGGATGAGATCAAGAGCCTGGGCATTTGGATGGAACGAGATCTCTCCCTCAGAACCCAGGCCTCCAAACTAGCGGGTGTCTGTTTTGGTCTCCTCAGATCGGTACATAAGGTATTACCACTCATCCCTTTTCTATCTAGAAAGCTCCTGATCCAGGGCCTGATTATGTCTAGGTTAGACTTCAGCAATGCGATCTACCTCGGGCCCCTGAGAGCACTCTGAACAGACTCCAACAAGTTCAGAATGCGGCAGCACAAATGCTCTACAGCATCCCCATGTCTCGTTCTGTTAAATCAGCACTGAGGGCACTACACTGGCTACCAATACGGGAAAGAGTGAAATTTAAATCCCTATGCCTTGCACATAAAATCTTGCAAGGCACAGGTCCCCCATCCTTCAGAAGATGGTGATCCTGTATAAAGCGAGCAGAACTTTACGCTCAGACCAGCAACACCTGACTGTTGTCCCTAGGGTAAAAAGGCCCGATCAGGAGGAAGGAGATTCTCAGTCAACGTTGCCACCCTCTGGAATGCCCTCCCCCTATGTTTACGTGCGGAACCATGTCTTCTGCGCTTCCGAAAACAACTTAAAACTCTCCTCTTCTGCTAATCTTCTGTCCTTGCTATTTCTGACATTTGCTGGTGGCAAAGTGCTGGGATGCTCTAGGGTAACCGGGCGCTGTACAAAACCGATTTAATAATAATAATAATAACTAGCGCTGACGAAACACGTGTTGGCTGGGCGTGGTGATGAAATCTGAATTGAAGAAAAACTTCCATCAAGACTACTTCCACATTGTTTGTCTATTGCTTGTGTTGTTTGATTACCTACAGCATTTACTCTGTAAAAGGCGACGTGTGCACAGATACCTGTTGTATCAATTATGTTTGGATCTTGGTCCTAATTGGAGGTTTAGGTTCTTCCTCTTATCTGGGGCACCGTCAAAATAGTGGGTAGACATTATAAATAGTGTCACACACGGGAGGCGCCAGCTGTGGATCGACAATCAAAAAACCTGGTCCGTTATCTTCAAAATGTTATACTGTGTTTGCTACTTGCTGGTGTTACTGATGCTGGTGTTACTAAGTGTCAACTTTCCATTGAATTATTTTGACTTTATGTTAAAGACTATTGGCTACAGTATTTTTCTTTCTTTCTTCCTAGATGCTACTCCAAAAAAGCTCACCCGCAAGGAGATGGCTGTCCGGGTCAGGGCCCGTAAGCTGGAGGCTATTTGTGGCGAGTATCGGCGGTTGTGGGCTTGGGAGCATGAGGACACATCAACCAGTACATCCTCCTCCACTGCCCCCGGGTCCACCAGCCACAAGCCTCCAGCCAAACGGAACCGTGGCCCGACACCCTCCCGCCGCCGCCGCACAGCAGCAAAAACAACAGCTGCTCCCCCCCCCCCAGAGCCTGGATGGCACGTGTGCGCCGCCTCCGAAAGCGAGTGGATTACCTGGAGCGGTTGGGCTAAAAACATCAGCGCCAGCTCCGGGACCTCCGCAAAGAGCTGCGGGACGTGCAGCACCAGCTGTCCACACCACGCCACCTGGAGGAAGTGACTGTCCCTTGCCCCTTTTTTAAGGACTGTTGGGGGGGGTATTGGGCTTTTGGGAAAGGGGACTTTTTGATTTTTGGACATTGGTTTGATTAGTGAGGGGGGGTTAGTTGGGGTAATTTATTTTATTTTTGTGACAACAACATCCATATTTATATTTCTTAATAATTATATTTTTCATACCAAAACACAGTATCCACGCTCATATTATTTTGTTTGGGGGTTCGCGGTGGTTACTGGACGTTTGGTTTTTCAAACTTACCAGCATGAATGAAACATCTTGTCTTGAAATGTACCAAAATGCAAGTAACCGAGTTAGTAAATTCAGTAGCCCTACTACTGTACTTTACTAGTAGTACTGTCAGTCTCTGCTCTCCTCCCAACTTTAGTCCTAGCCCAATATTCTACTACCTCTCCAATATGCTTATCTTACCTGTGATTTGTGAATCACGGTTGGTGAATAAGGTTGGTTGTTGAGTTGAATCCTCGAAGGATGCAATATCATTGTTGTGCTGGTAGCAGTAGTGGTACACACTGGCAGTATCACCATATGAAAAAAAGGAAATGGAACTTTGAGTGGGCTGAGCGTAGCATTAGAAACAGTACCTTAGAGAGTATGGTGGAGAACAGTGCCCTAAATTGTAGCCTAAGCAGTGTTAAATTAATGTAAATATAAGTAGTAGTTGCGTGGAGTTGGACTGCTATAAGAAATTAAGGCAAAGGACACGTCATCAACGTAATGTAAACATTAAGCATATGATTGTTCACGTTGTGTAGGAGGAGGATGTTCTTATCAATCCACAATGGCGCACATGAACTTCTGATTGTAATGATTTTGGCTGCTTTGACCTTATCCTCCCCAGCAAGTGTGTGGAATTTATTGTTGTTGTCAGTCACACTACAATGAAATACCACACAGCCCGGGGGGAGAGGGTTAGGGTTTGAAAATTGGATGGGAATGGTTTTTTTTGGGAAAGTTTGGTAGAGAGGAAAAAAAACACAGCATGGACAGTCAAACAACAAATGAAGAGAAACACATTTTTGGATTTGAAGATATTGATAAATCTTTAAAGGGACATGAGGGAAGTGCACTACTGTATGCCAGAAGTTGTTTACTAAATGGATGGTTAGGCTACTGCAAAGTAGCACTACTACTTACTGCAACTTACTAGTAACTACGAAGAAACAAGTTGAGAGTACAGGGCTGCAGTCATTACGCAATTTCACTTGCCTCTCTACCTCAGAGAGAATTAACACTTAGAACATTAAATTACTGTTAAACATAGCAAAAACATAGCAAATTTAGAAGCAGAGAGCAAAGAAATGCAGAGTCACACTCATAGAAGTTCACAGCAATAACATTACTTAAAAGATAAGTAGAAATGAATGGATACTGTTACTGTATGTTGTTGTACTTGTCCTGTTGAATTTGGGAAGTTGAATGCATCAAGCCATTCCTCCTATTTGCGGTACTCCTCCATTCCATCTGACGCTCCGTCGATCAATGTTGGTGACCAGAAGACACCCTGTCCACAGCCTGCCTGGCAGATGCTGAATGGCGGGTCGCTAATGTCAAGCCTGACTTCATCCTTTTTTCTTTTGCACAGGGTGAAAGCCGCCCTGTAAATGTTAGTGGAAAAACAGGAAGTGATATGAAAACACCACTGAGATAAAAATATAAGGTACGTACGCTGTGTAGTGCAAAAAGTCACACTTTCAGTTTTAGAATCGACAGAACAATAGTTTCGAAAGGGCGTACTCTGAGTCTCCTTTTGATGGATAAATATGTATGGGTGAATTTTGAGGATCTTTCCCCTCAAGTTAGGTGTAGTGGAAACTACGATTTTAAAACAAAATTAGACCTTCCCAGCAGTGCTCCCAGACCCTTAAACACAGACGCTAAAATGTAGAATACCCCCAATCAGACCCCAAAAACGTGCGATTCTGCTACCTGTCTGAGGCCTAGTGGAAAATGGTGACAAAACGTACTTTGAAAGTAAAGTAGGCCCAAATTCCCCCTTTCCCACCATGGATGTTCTTCAAACCACTTGCAACCAAAATTAGACATTTCTCGACAAGTGCTCCAAGAGTAGACCCCAGAACCCAGATGTCAAAAGTTCGAACACCCCCAAACACATGCAATATTGCTTACCCTAACAAACCCTAAGTTAAAAATAGTGTCAAACGCTTTCTTCAACTAGGACCTAACTCCCCTTTGCCACCATGGATTTTATCCAAACCACTTGAAATCAAAAGTATCCATACCCAGCGTTGCTCCAAGACCCCCAACCCCCCCAAACACCAGGAACCCCCCCAAGCAGGCCCCCGAAAACACGAAAGTAACCGAAAAGTCTGAATAGTTAAAAACTTTTTCGTCATGGATTTTATACAAAACACTTTTATCCGGTATTAGACCTTCACGGCAATGCCCCCAGACCCGTCAACCAAGGCGGAAACAAGTTTAACACCCCCAAATAGCCAAAAAGCAAAACCACAAGAAGTAGCCCTCAATCCAAAATCACTCCGTGCGCGCTCTGCAGCTAGGTCCTAACTCCCCTTTGCCACCATGGATTTTCTTCAAACCTCTTGCAATCAAAAGTATCCATACCCAGCTTTGCTCCAATACCCCAAACCCACCAACAAACACCAGGAACCCCCCCAAACAGCCCCCCGAAAACGCTAAATTGAGCAAAACTTTCCATCACTCCATCACAACTCTTCCCGGGCAGAACAACCATCACTATATACAATAACGGGATTATCCTAATTCAATCCACTGACAAGAACCTGGAACTTCTAGACAACCTGTTCCCCACGTTCAAACAGCACCTCACCAGTCATCGGACCCCCTCTCATAGCACCCGCAGGCCTATCACCCCTGAATTCACAGCCCCCAACCACAACCCTTCTAACCTAGCTCAACCACAAAACGACACGCACCCTCCCTCCACCCCAGGCACCTTAGACATTCACCCACCTAATGTAGCTACCTCGCACTCCACATTTACAGACATAGATCCCACACCCACACATTCCAGCGGTACCCCCTCCCCCCTACAACCTCACCTTGTCACCCTCCCATACCACACCCATTCCTGTCACCCCTGACACCACAGCCTCAAACCACTTTCTATCTAACCCAGCCCAACCCCAAAACAACATGCACCTCTCCTTTACTCCCGACACCCCAGCCACTCACCCACCTACCATATCTACCTTACTCCCGTCGAGCACAGACATAGATTACCTACCCTCTTACACCAACCACCTCACCCCTTCCCCCCGCAAACCAGCCCTCAACCCCTTTCCCACCCCTGATACCACAGCTCCCACCCAAAAAGACATGCACCACCCCTCCACTCCCGGCACCTTAGTCATTCTCCCACCTACCGTAACTACCCCACATCCCTCAAGCACACACATAGATCTCTCTCCCTCTTACAACAATCACCCCACCCCTTCCACCTCCAACACATGTCCCACAGTGGACCACATTACGGCCTCCCTCCTCCAACTCAAGGAAGACATGCACATCATCAAACAACAACTACTCTGTCTATCACACTCCAGTCACCCCCCACCCAACACCCTCCACCAGATCAAACAAGACATTCACATCATCAAACAACTACTCAGCACACACCCCAGACACCGCTCACGCACCTCCACCATCACCTCCCCTCCCAACTGGTCCTCCACCCGGGCTGCAAACTCTCGCACTCGTCTCCCACCGCACTGGACCTCAATCCCTGTTCACAATCGTGAAAACCGCCCTCATCGCTCCTGCAACCCTCTCTCGGACCTAGACACGTTCACCCTCCTCCGTTCCTATGACTCAGCTCCCCTTAGCAACACACCAGACACTCTCACTGCCATACCTACGATTCACTCCAATCCCCTTAGACCCCCCACACTGAACAACAGAGTCGCTATCCATAGTAACCTGAGTAAAGTCCCCCTCGCTCTAGAACACCCTTCCACCCTCGACACACCCCGTCTCAAATGCACTCTCCTAAATTGCAGATCAGCCGTTAGACACTCCGCCGCTATTGCCGATCTCATCCAAAAATTGGATCTTGACCTAATCATCATGACTGAAACATGGCTAACAGAATCTTCTACACCGATAATGGACATTCTGGTTCCCCCCAACTACCTCATCACTAGACTTGACAGGTCTGGCAATAAAAAAGGTGGCGGAATCGCATGTATATACAGGAGCAACCTCTCTGTCTTGAAAGTATCTTCCTCCTCCCTTCCCTCCCCATCGTCCTGTGAATGCATCAGCCTAGATATTATTAGTGAGGGCAAACCGATCTGCACTCTTCACGGCATTTACCATCCACCCGGTGACAACCTCACCTTCTCTCAACAAATAATGGACATGATCTCAACCAACTCCGGGCGGCAACTCACACAAATATACCTTGGGGACTTCAACCTCCACTGGAACGATCATAATGATGAGGTGGTAAAAGGTCTGAAGAATTTCCTCAACGCCCTTGACCTTACACAAATTTGCAACAGTCCAACACACAAGAAAGGCTCTATCCTCGACCTTATCATCTCCAAAGAGGCCTCTATCCAACTCGAATCTATCCAACCTTGTGACTGGTCGGATCATCATATTATCACGTTCTTCATCAATGAAAAAGTTAAATTTAACCCTATGCAATCCGCCAGGCCCAAAGTCTGGAAAAGAGACATGAAAAAGCTGAACTCAAACTCTCTGCCCCCCAACAGCTGCAACTTACTACTTCCTCCAGATGGCGTTGAGGACGTCCAATCCTTGACTGATCACTATCTTAACAATATGACCGCAATAATTAATGAAGTTGCACCCTTGCAGCTAAAAAAAGCCACCACAAAAATCTCCAATCCCTGGTATGATGGGAGTCTCAATGACAATAGACGCGCCATGAGAATGGCAGAGCGTTCCTGGAGATCAGCTCCCTCCGCACTGAACCTAAAAAACCTGAAGAAAAAGAGAAATGCCTACTTCAGGAAAATAAAACGATCAAAATCAGACTTCTTCAGTCGTCAGCTCGACCAAGCCAAAAATCGGCCGAGAAAGCTGTTTGAGCTTATCCAAACACAGTCTAAAGAACAACCACAACCTCTCAACACTATGCGCAAAGCTCCCTCCTGCGAAGACTTCGCCTCGTTCTTTAACCTAAAAACTGACAACATAAAGAATGATCTCCTCTTGGACGCAAGCCTCTATCCCAAACCCCAGCGCATAACACCCACTAAACCAAAAAACAATGCTACCTGGTCAACCTTTGCCACCTACACGGAAGAAGAAATTGGCAATCTGCTCAGCACTCTGAAACCATCCAATCACCTCACGGACCCCCTTCCTGCTAACGCTGTAAAAGTCCTCACCCCGACGCTCCTTCCACTTTGGACCAAAATTATTAACAGCTCACTTCAACAAGGGATCATCCCCGACTCCCTCAAAGTTGGACAAGTAACACCTTTGCTAAAGAAACCTACAGCCGACCCCTCTGACCTGAACAACTACCGTCCCATTACCAACATTCCGACTCTTGCCAAACTGCTGGAAAAATGCGCACAAATACAATTGACTAAACATATTACTCAATTTGATCTCCTCAACTCTCATCAATCAGGCTTCCGAGCTAATCACAGTACGGAAACTGCAATGATTCACATAGTCGACGACGCCCTCCAAATCCTAGATCATAACGATACCTGCCTCCTCATCCTCCTTGATCTCTCCTTCGCATTTGACACCGTCAAACATGAAAACTTACTCGAACTATTAAACACAAGAATGGGCCTATCAGGAACTGTGCTCAAATGGTTCACTTCCTTTCTGCATAACAGGTCGCAGAAATTCAAAAGCAACAACTTGATGTCCGCACCAAGATCTGTATCGCTAGGCGTACCACAAGGATCCTCCCTATCCCCAACTTTGTTCAACCTAGTTATGGAACCTCTCACCGCCTTGCTGCAAGAATCCAATGTACACTTCCACATGTATGCTGATGACACCCAACTCTATCTCAAACTACAATCACCCAAAGACATCACGCTCTTGAACTCAACGATCAGAAGCACCCAATCTTGGTTGGCCGCTAATCATCTCAAACTCAATGCCCTTAAAACAGAGTTCCTCCTGATCTCACCTCCCGCTAAGATCACTACCGCACAAATGTGGCTTAAAGACCTAACGGCACTCAATGTTCAACCCACCATCGTGGACTCTGCGAAATCTTTAGGCATAACACTTGACACCACTCTCAGCATGCAGGAACACATCAACAAAGCAACCAAGGGAGCAAACTACCAAATCAACACCCTTAGGAAACTTAAACCTTTCCTTCCAGCCAAAGACTTCCAAACTGTGGTACAATCACTAGTCATACCTCAAATAGAATACGGCAGCACCGCCCTCTGCGGTCTCCCCCTAGCTACTACGGCACCCATAAGAGCCTCTCTAAACGCCGCAGCGAGACTTATCACTGGATCAAAAAAACACTCACACATATCCCCTGACTTCAAATCACTGAACTGGCTGCCGTTTGAAGCCAGAATACACCTGAAAATCGCTTGTATGACCCACAAGGCTGTCCACTTAAACTCACCTAGATACCTCGCTCAGAAGCTGACGATTTCGGGAGGCTCCAGAAACACTAGAGGCGCAAACAATCTTTTGCTAAAGCCTAAAAGATTCCGCAAGGAAAAAACCTATAAACGCTCTTTCTCAGGAATGGCGCCCAGGATTTGGAACTCACTCCCCCCTGAAACAAGGCTCATCACCTCTACCATACTTTTCAAGAGAGAAGTAAAAGCAATCCTCATGGCCAAATACACCTGAACCAATATAGGGGAAAAACTACAGAGACTTGATACTCATCTGTACTACTTGTTCGAACCCTTGTATTTTTATTGTACTTTTTATTTTGACTTTGAAATTGAATTACTTGATTGTGTTATGACATCACTTCAATGTACTGTTAACATGATGGAGGTATCTGCGTATACATGCTCCCCTCCTCTGTAAAGCGCTCTGATATCTGCGAAGATCTTGTTCGCGCTATATAAAACTTTCAAATAAATAAAATAAAATGCAAAACCTTTTTCACCTCCGATTTTCTCCAAACCACTTTTATCCGGTATTAGACCTTCCTAGCAATGCCCCCAGACCCGTCAACCCAGGTGGAAACAAGTTTAACACCCCCAAACAGCCACAAAGCAAAAATGGAAAAATGGCCACTTAGACAAATTTCTGCATATTTCCCTCATCACTCAGTGCGCGCTCTGCAGCTAGGCCCTAACTCCCCTTTGCCACCATGGATTTTCTCCAAACCACTGGCAATCAAAAGTATCCATACCCAGCGTTGCTCCAAGACCCCCCAAGCCCCCCCAAACACCAGGAACCCCCCCAAGCAGGCCCCCAAAAATACGAAAGTGAGCGAAAAGTCTGAAAAGTTAAAAACGTTTTCACCATGGATTTTATCCAAAACACTTTTATCCAGTATTAGACCTTTACAGCAATGCCCCAAGACCCGTCAACCCAGGCGGAAACAAGTTTAACACCCCCAAACTGCCAAAAAGCAAAACCACAAAAAGTGACACTTAGAATTATTTAGCCCTCAATCCAAAATCACTCCCTGCGCGCTCTGCAGCTAGGGCCTAACTCCCCTTTGCCACCATGGATTTTCTTCAAACGACTGGCAATCAAAAGTATCCATACCCAACGTTGCTCCAAGACCCCCCAACCCCCCCAAACACCAGGAACCCCCCCAAGCAGGCCCCCAAAAATACGAAAGTGAGTGAAAAGTCTGAAAAGTTAAAAACGTTTTCACCATGGATTTTATCCAAAACACTTTTATCCAGTATTAGACCTTTACAGCAATGCCCTAAGACCCGTCAACCCAGGCGGAAACAAGTTTAACACCCCCAAACAGCCAAAAAGCAAAACCACAAAAAGTGACACTTAGAATTATTTAGCCCTCAATCCAAAATCACTCCCTGCGCGCTCTGCAGCTAGGGCCTAACTCCCCTTTGCCACCATGGATTTTCTTCAAACCTCTTGCAATCAACAGTATCCATACCCAGCGTTGCTCCAAGACCCCAAAACCCACCTTCAAACACCAGGAACTCCCCCAAACATCCCCCCGAAAACGCTAAAGTGAGCGAAATGCCTGAAAATGGAAAAACTTTTTCACCTCCGATTTTCTCCAAACCACTTTTATCCGGTATTAGACCTTCACAGCAATGCCCCCAGACCTGTCAACCCAGGCGGAAACAAGTTTAACCCCCCCCCAAACAGCCAAAAAGCAAAAATTGAAAAATGGGCACTTAGAAATATTTAGCCCTAGTTCCAGAATCACTCCATGCGCGCTCTGCAGCTAGGCCCTAACTCCCCTTTGCCACCATGGATTTTCTTCAAACCTCTTGCAATCAAAAGTATCCATACCCAGCGTTGCTCCAAGACCCCAAAACCCACCCACAAACACCAGGAACCCCCTCAACAGCCCCCCAAAAAGGCTAAAGTGAGCGAAATGTCTGAAAATGTAAAAAACTTTTTCACCTTCGATTTTCTCCAAACCACTTTTCTCCGGTATTAGACCTTCACAGCAATGCCCCCAGACCCTGCAACCCAGGCGGAAACAAGTTTAACCCCCCCAAACAGCCAAAAAGCAAAACCGCAAAAAGTGAGACAGCAAATTTCGGGCCTACCTGGAATTCAGTACAAATGCGCTGTGCAGCGAGGCCCTAACTCCCCTTTTCCACCATGGATTTTATGGAAAACAATTGCAATCAACATTAGACTGTGCCAGCAGTACTCCCAGACCCCAAAACCCACCCACAAAAACCTAGAAGCCCCCAAAACAGCACCCCAAAGACAGGCAAGTGAGCAAAAACGCAAAAACGTTTTTACCTCCGATTTGGTCCAAAACACTTGATTCCGATATTAGACCTTCCGAGCTATCCCCCCAGACCCCTGCAGTCACCCGCCAAAAAGCAGAACACCCCCAAACAGGCAAAAAGCAAAAATGGGCCTAACTTCAATTCAGTCCAAATACGCTCTGCAGCTAGGCCCTAACTCCCCTTTTCCACCATGGATTTACTGAAAAACAAATGCAATCAACATTAGACTGTGCCAGCATTGCTCCCAGACCCCAAAACCCACCCACAAAAACCTGGAAGCCCCCCAAACAGCACCCCAAAGACAGGCAAGTGAGCAAAATTGCAAAAACCTTTTCACCTCCGATTTGGTCCAAAACACTTGATTCTGATATTAGACCTTCCGAGCTATGCCCCCAGACCCCTGCAGCCACCCGCAAAAAAGCAGAAGCAGAAATGCAAAAACTCATACTTAGATATTTAACAGCCAACCAGTCAACATCGGTCCATACGTGCTCTGCAGCTAGGCCCTAACTCCTCTTTCCCACCATGGATTTTCTTCAAATTACTTCCAATAAAAATCATGCTATCCCAAGACATATGAATCATCATTTCATGCACAAAAAACAAACAGCAATTGGTTTCATCAGAGCCAGACAGCCATTGCTGTCCAGTGCATGTCATCTTCTCAATTATTCATTACCTGTTCTACTTTTTGTCCGCATCTTCTTCGGAAAGTGAGGGCCCATAGGGCAGGCTCTCCTGTCAATATCAGAACAAGTAACTCTGTCAGCAATCAGCAAGCATGTAGCCAGTCAGTAATTTCAGTCCCACTTGAGAGGATTCGTCGTAATCCATTTATCTGCCTTGAGGGAAATGGATAGGGGGAGTCTGGAGGACGAGTATAAAGGAGCATGATTGAGTTGTGAACTTGTGAACCTCAGGAATGCAGACTGCGGCACCTTCAAATCAATAAGGAATATAAGATGAAGACATTGCTGCTGTTGGACTTGGTGTGATTAGGTTATTAGAGTTTTGTTGTGGTAAAAGTTGCAAAACAAAGAAAGACACACAGGAATAAAAGTGAATAAGGACGAAAAAAAGGAAGTCATTTTCAGGGCTCGTTGTCAGGGAAGCAGAGCTAGTCCTCCAACTCCATGAATTGAGACAGGAGTAGGTCAGGTCACAGAGAAGAACTTCCGTCACCTAAGTCGGTGTTCTCTTCTTCCTGCGTGCATTCACGTACTTTGTAATCTGGTGGTATCAAGTGCTGATTCATCTTGATCAATGTTAACCTCTCCACATTTTTGGCCGAGAGGTGGGTCCTTTTTGAAGTTACAATGGCACCAGCAGCACTGAAAACACGTTCAGAAGACACGCTTGCGAGTAGGCAAGACAAATAATTTATAGCCAGGTTGGTGATCAGTGGCCATAGAGCCATTTTCCTGTACCAATATAGCAATGGGTTCGTATTATCAAAAACCAGTGCTGGTTCATCCAGATAGGCCTGCACCATCAACTCAAGGTTCTCCACGGTTGCTCCACTTTGGGTACCATCTGTGGCCTTCTCAGAACTGGAACGAACAAACCCTTGATGAGTTAGCCAATCCGCTTCCGACAATATAATGGGTGGGCCTGGTGCAGGTGAGGATGATGATACGGTTGCTGCTGGTGTCGTTAACGGCTGTGAGGGAAAGTTACTCCCTTCGTCCACAGATTCAGAAGTGGAACTTGATGCTGGATTGCCTGCTGATTCAGTTGGACTTCTGACGGCTCCTTGAATTTTCTGCTGATCTTTTTCGAAACGACTGGCTGACACAGCTATCCAATGTTTGTACTTTGAAACTTCTGCCTCATCAAAAGGAATGAATACTTTGCTGGCCACTGCCTTTTTGTACCGTGGATCCAGAATAGTGACACAAATGTAATGTTGTTCCGTATGAATCTTTTGAAGCCTTTCATTGGCAACTAGGCGGCTTAGTAAGTTCTCCGCCAACAGATATGCAGCTTGCTTTCCAACATCATCTCTGAACGTTGAAGACACCGCCTTCAGTTGGTGCTCTACCATGCGCAACAATGGGATAGCTTTGCTCAAAGAACAGTCCTCCCTGCTGACTTCACGCGTGAAGATCTCAAAAGGAAGAAGCATGTCTGTCAGGCTTTTAACTAGCTGCCATTCCTCCAACTCTAGCCTCATGTCATTCATAACAGAACCTGCTGTAAAGATATAGTCATTGATTACCCTGCACTGCTGAAACAGACTCTCAAGCATGTAAAAGGTTGAGTTTAAGCATGGGCGGAAAATCCGTTCCGCTCGCAGATTTTGCGAATTTACCGAAAATCCGCAATCCGCGAACGCTCGCAAATTTTCCGAAAATCCGCAAATTCGCACGCAGCGAATTTTTTTTTCTTGGTGATACAATTTTGTGGCGTGCGGCGTAAGTTCGCTATTGTGAACATGTAGGTGCGGCGGGCAGCAACAATCTCGCACTCGCGAACTTACAAAATTTGCAATTCTGCACAAGAAATCCACTAGCAAGCAGCATAGACCTTCTGAAAATGATGATTTTTATCAGAATAACTCCTCAGGTTGACATTTGCCTGCACTTTTTTGGATTTTAGGCCTTTTGACTTTCTTTGGATCACTTTTGGATTAGAAATCAACTTTCACAAGTAAGTTTGTTTGGGGCATTACAGTTGCTGTTCTGCAGAAAAACGAGTTTTGCTGAACTGAAAGCACTCAGCAGGTGCAAAAGTTCAAATTCATCATTAGTAACCATTCCCTGTAGTGCTTCCTGACTGTGGCCCCTCCAGAGTTCAGTTGCTAGTTGCAACAATTGTATGACCCTGCTATGACCCTCACAGCCGGATCATAGAATAGCTACAAGTAGGCCACAAAGGTCCTGGAAAAAAAAATTGCACTGCAACAGAAAGCAAATTACAGATAAGGAAGCAGGTGCCAGACTGGAATTTTAAAACAGCGACACATTAATAAATCAACCCCAAAATAATTCATGTCAGTTGAAGCAGGGCAGGTGTGCTTGCATTTTCCCCCCATAATCTACAGTGATGATGATGAACCAGAGGGTGGCATTGATGTACCAGAGGGTGGCATGGGTGAAACAGAGGGTGGCAGTGTTGAAACAGAGGGTGCTGTGAACCTGTGATGATGAACCAGACGTAGAAACAACATAGTCGCGACCGTTGCGTGCCGGCAAGTAAGTTCGCAATTGCGAACTGGTAAAAAATCCTCGCGAACTGGCAGAAACCCTTGCGAACACTATTAAAAAAAAAAAAATCCGCAAATTCGCGAGAATTTCGGATTTTGCGGATTGCGAGTTCGCAAATACGCAAATTCGCGAACGCCAGATTCGCAAAATTCGCCCATGCTTGGTTGAGATCCAATGTGTTGCCACCTCCTGAATGAGTCCTTTGACTGGCACTTTACGTACATGTTGAATGCTCCTCAGCTGCTTCTGGGCCTTAAAAGAATGGCTGAAATGTGTGCAGATTCTTCGGCGGGTGATCAGTAACTTCTTGACTTGGTTTTCAGTTTTCAAGAAATCTTGCACAACCAGGTTTATATAGTGCGCCAAACACGGCACTCTGAAATATTCACCTTCCTGCATGGCCTTAACTATATTACTGCCATTATCTGTGGAAACATAACCAACTATGCGATTTCTTGGTTGCAGCCATTCATAGGCCTTACTGTTAAACTCCTCCAAAATGTTTTTTGCAGTATGAGTTTTCTCCTTGGCAAACATGGCTAATGTTGTATGTTTCCGAGTAGCTTGAAAAACTGTGTCCAGGCCAACAACTGCACTTGACTTGTCTCTAACCCCTGCAAAAGATCCTGCAAAAGAGACCCAGTGTGCAGTGATGCACATGTAATCAAGGTCTTGGCAACTGGTCCACATGTCTGTTGTCAAGTGGATAGTGTGAACAGCACTCTTCTGCAAAGCTGCCCCAATCACCTCCAGCACATCTTGATGTAATGCTGGAACCACAACTCTGGCAAAATAGAACCGGCTAGGAACCTTCCATTTAGGGCAGACTGTTGCCACTAATTCTAGAAACACCACCCCTTCCACGAAAGAAAAAGGGAGAAGGTCCAGCGCTAGCATTTTAGCCAGCTTTGCGTTATACAGACGGACCGTTGGGTGGTTGCTTTCAAATGGCGCCTCCGACCACAACAGTCCGCAAATGGTGGGCTGGATCACTTTATGTGATGATGATGATGATGACGTCTTCAAACCAGTTAGGCCCATTGATGTAGTTTTTTGCATTGGTGTCACTACAACACTCTTAGTGTGCCTCATAGATGTTGCAGGGGTAGAGGGTGTGGGCGATACCACTGCAGTGCTGCTGCCAGCAGAACTGGGTGTACCAGAAAAAATGTTTGTCGCTTCTTCACTTCCCCCCTGCACAATCAGATTCTCATCATCATCAGATGCAATATCAAGGGATACTTTTGGATTTGTTTTTCTTTTGGCTTCCTCGATCTTCCTCATGTGTGCTTCCCACTCGATAGTATGGTGTTTTTTTAGATGACCTCTCTGGCCTCCGGTACCATAGTTGGAACCAAGCTTACCCCGACTAACGCATGCTTTACAAATCGAACAAACGACCATGTTTCCGTCTTTGCGCTAACAGTAAAGATGTCCCAAACTGGGGACTGGTGATGTCTGCTGAAGGTGGAGGTGCTACTTTGACTTTCAATGCCAGATGAAGTTGAGGCTGGGCGTGGTTGTATTTGTTTCTGTTGTTCACTTACAGCACCACTACTTGAGGTCGAGCTGGATGGAGGTACATGCCGGCCCTTCTGACTTAAAAAGATGGAAGCTGTAGGTCGTGTTGGTGTTGTAGTTAACGGTGGTGTACCAGTGCCACGCCGCCCATATCCTGCTCAGCAGCCATTCGGGATAGGGTCAAAATGTGTGTCTGCTGCATGCCCGCTGGGGCTGGAGTGATGTCTGTGATGACTGGGTCATCGTCAGACTGTTCATCAGCAGAAGAAAACACCACTTCTTGTTCGTCATCATCAGCCATAAGTCGAAGCTTTGCGGGAGCCTTCCTTTTAGGCTTAGCTACCTTTGTCGGCTCATGGCGTGACTCACTCTCAGACTGCATTGGTGGGTTCCAATCAACATCAAGATCATCAGAAGGAAGGGGGCTTGAAGAAGAACTTGTAGCAGCCCTCCTTGACCGTTTTCTTGCTGGGGATCTGGAAGACAATGGATCATGATCAGGAGGAGTGGCGATACCTCCTCTTGAATAGCAATTTCCTGATGTGCCCCTACTTCTGGAGGAACAAGCGTTGTAGGCAGTTGTGCCACTCCATGAACCTCTAGTCGCACCTCTCCATGCACCTCTCCATGCGCCTCTACTTGCGCCTCTCCTTGCGGCTGTACTTGAGCCTCTCCCTGCGGCTCTACTTGCGCCTCTACTTGCGCCTCTCCTTGCCCATGTACTTGCGCTTGTACTAGTTGCATCGGTGTTTGTGGCTGTGGTTGTTGAACACTCATCAGCTGAGTTACACCCGGCGTTGATTGGATGGTACTTTCTTGTGATGAGCCAAGATCACTGGTCGATGGTGATTCAACAACCAAAGTGGCTGCCGCAGCAGCACTCATGGTGGTCTTGGACCTAACTTGGCGTGGTGGCACTGAGCCCAATGAAGCGGAGGTGCTGCTTCCAGCTTGGTCCCCGGAGGACACCGCTGCTGCTGCAGGCATAGTTTTTTTTTTCCCCAAAAAAGGTGTCGGTGGGCACACCAGTCTCCTTGGTAGGTGGTGCCACTTACTTCTTCTGCTCCTTCTTACTGGCAGTGGCACTGGCGACTTTTTTCGCTGAGGCGCTACAGTCAACTTTCTTTGGGACCATCTTCTTGAGATGTCAGAACAGCAGGCCTCAGTTGTACGAGTTGCAGAGTTGTCTTGTCTGTGGCCACACGTGACGTCACTTGACGTTGTGCTGCACACACTGCTGCAGGACTTCTTCCTGGCACTGGTGGTTCTCTTGTGCACCTAAAAGCAATGGAAGCCAGAAGAACATCAGTTATATACACCAAAAAGTCAAAAAACACTCAAATATCACAACAATCCCATGCCATCCATGCCCTCAATGGTGTTTTAATTCAAGACACCCCAGAGAAATACTAGGCCCATGCACCACTGAGTACCCCTGGGCAAAATGGTTGAAAGCAAGGCAAACTGGGTGCAGGCCTGAGCACACTGCCTGGCTTCAAAATGGCCCCTTGACCCGCACCACATGGCCAGGCCCTGCCTGTCCCAGGCCTCAAATTGGCCCCCACCCACATGGCCATGCCCCAACACCACCCCAAAAAGTCGAAAAACACTCAAAAATCACCACAAACCAATGCCATCTATGCCCTCAATGGTGTTTAAATTCAAGACACCCCCAGAGAAAGACTAGGCCCAAGCACCACTGAGTACCCCTGGGCATAATGGTTGAAAGCAAGGCAAACTGGGTGCAGGCCTGAGCACACTGCGTTGCTTCAAAATGGCCCCTTGACCCCCACCACATGGCCAGGACCTGCCTGTCGCAGGCCTCAAAATGGCCCCCACCCACATGGCCAGGCCCCAACACCACCCCAAAAAGTCGAAAAACACTCAAAAATCACCACAATCCAATGCCATCCATGCCCTCAATGATGTTTAAATTTGAGACACCCCCAGAGAAAGACTAGGCCCATGCACCACTGAGTACCCCTGGGCATAATGATTGAAAGCAAGGCAAACTGGGTGCAGGCCTGAGCACACTGCCTGGTTTCAAAATGGCCCCTTGACTCCCACCACATGGCCAGGCCCTGCCTGTCCCAGGCCTCAAAATGGCCCCCACCGACATGGCCAGGCCCCAACACCACCCCAAGAAGTCGAAAAGCACTCAAAAATCACCACAATCCAATGCCATCCATGCCCGCAATGATGTTTAAATTCAAGACACCCCAGAGAAAGACTAGGCCCATGCATCACTGAGTACCCCTGGGCATAATGGTTGAAAGCAAGGCAAACTGGGTGCAGGCCTGAGCACACTGCCTGGCTTCAAAATGACCCCTTGACCCCCACCACATGGCCAGGCCCTGCCTGTCCCAGGCCTCAAAATGGCCCCCACCCACATGGCCAGGCCCCAACAACACCCCAAAAAGTCAAAAAACACTCAAGAATCACCACAATTCCATGCCATCCATGTCCTCAATGATGTTTAAATTCAAGACACCCCACAGAAAGACTAGGCCCATGCACCACTCACTACACCTGGGCCTACTGGCTAGTGAGGCTTTACAGGCACCCCAAATTTTTTTTAAAAAATCAACATATAACAGTGAGCTAAAATTCCATGACATAAATGAGAATTAAGTTAAAAAACAAATCACAGAAACAGTTGTATCATGCACCCATGACTAACCCTGGGCCTACTGGATACTGTGGCTACCCACCACAATATATATTTTGTTAAAGTAGTGAAAAAAGTTTTAGAACTGTAGTTGCCTCAACTGCAATGCCTCAAACAAACAACTCCAACTTACTTGTAAAATCTCAAGTCCAAAAGTGATCCAAACTCCAAAGTCCAAAAAGTCCTCAAATACAAATCCAGCACCAGTCACAGAAAGTAATCCTTCCAGCTCCACAGCCAAATGAAAAGTGACCAGTACATGCACAAAGCACTGGGAGGAGCCTACTGGACAGGAACAGGAAGTTGGAGACTCTGGGGCACTTCCTTCCTCCCACCCCACCCCAAAAATGGACTCCTGCACCAAAAAGTGCAGCCAAATGTCAATCTGAGGAGTTATTCTGATCAAAATCATCATTTTCAAAAGGTTTATGTTTCCTGCGGTGGATTTCTTGTGCAGAATTGCAATTTTTGCAATTTCGGGAACGCAAGCTGTTCAAATCTCCCGCTGGAAGTCAGCTGCGAGCCGTCGCGGGCCTTTATGACGTAATCGTATTGTCAAACTCTCGCCGTGCAAGATGGCAAGCCGCGATAACGTAATTGCGTTTGAAAAACTCTCGCGCGATCATGCAGCAAGATCGAAAATGGCGCAGCACACGCAAAACCGGGAGAAAAACAACTCAGCGGACTCAGAATCACGGTAAGTCAATGCTGCGCGCGCAATATTGTGTTTTTCATGCGCGACCAAGCAAAATAATTCGTAGCTTGCGAATTTGCAGATTATTGGGTAAATTTGCGCGATTCGCGGTTCGCAAAATCGTCAAAAATCTGCAAATTCGCCCTTGCAAACAGATTTTACGCCCACGCTTACCAGCCACATGGGTGGGTCCAGAATTGCAGAGAAAAATGTTCATAGCTGCCAAATCAGAGATGAAAGTGTTGCTGATAGAACATGCTGGGTGATCAAAATGAAGGTTAAGATCCCCCAGAATGGTAAAATTTGCTGCGTTAAGAAGGTAAGGTGTAATTACATCTGAAAATGAGGAGGCCCAAGGGCCAGACGGCCCAGGGGGATGATAGATCAATATACCTGAAGAGGTGAATTGGGAGGCCAAGGCAAACTTGAATAAAGCCGCTTACAGCCCATAAAAGGCAACTCTTACAATTTACATGAGTAGGATTTGTTGTAAATTATAGCGATGCCTCCCCTTTTATTATGGTCTCTAACTTTCCTAACTATGGCTTAGTCAGGTGGTAAAGCAGAGGCTACATCAGGGCCAGAACTCGTGTTTCAGTCAGAAAAATAGCATCTGGCTGTTCGCTGCTTATCAGGTCAAAGATATCCGCCTTGTGTTTGGGGAGAGAATGACAATTGATACTCCAAAAGGTGAATTCCTTATTAAATATGAATGAGATAGTATATGTAATAGGGATTGAGGCATTACATTCCCTAGAAGTCGGTGGGTGAAATCTAAAGTTACAGCAGGGGCAGCTGGTAACATTTTTCAAAGGATGAAGTAATTTACAATTGCTGTACGGGGTACTGGGGTACTCTAGCAATTGCTTAAGAGAATAGCATAATATGTTTCCAAATTGTTTACAATAATTCCTAGCCCCTGGTCCCATTTTGGCGTGGACGGGGAAAGACGGGCTTGCCTTTGTCACGCCATTGACGCGCACGCTGCTCGTCCGTTCCTTGTTCATTTAAATAGGAAATGAGACAGGTCGGAGTGCAGCCACTAGAGCGCTAACTGAGAAGCGTATGTGTTGCATTCTTGCTTTTCCACTGCTTGTTTATTTTACTGTGATTACCTCATTGTGCTGGAGCCTGGAATGTATGATGCGTGCCTGCATCTTACATCCTTGGTTCCAGATTCTGTCCCAACTGTGAGATTACCTTGTACCTGTTACTTAACGGATGTGCTGTGCTTCCCTCTACTTAACTTGAAATAAATTACCATTTTTGTACAAAGAATCTTCTTACTTTTTTACACTGGCGACGACGGACCTTCATCTATTTTCTGCCACATCTCTTCGAAGCACAGGAGCAGAAATTCAAAGAATCCACGTCATCAACCTCGTAAAGCTCTTCACCTACTTCAGAAGTGAAGCGGAACTCTCTACACGGATTTTCCTTCAAATCCGGTCAAGCTGCGCTAAGTATTTTACTTTTTAAAGATTTCTTCGTGTTTTCTCATTTCCTTCGTCAAAAAACGGCATCTGCCCTACGTCAGCAAACACCGAAGTGCCTGCCGTCTCCTATTGGCTACTGGTAACCTGACTTTATGCGCTTATCCAATCGGCCTTGGCCAGCCTTCGCCTTCTCTCATTGGCTGCTGACAACCGGCCTTTGTGTGTCATCGCGCGTCATCGCGTATGATCGCGCATTGCTTCACGCAGGCTTACTGTGTTTCCTTGACAACGTGATTCCCGAGTGCGAAGGCTTTCCGCATTGGTTTCCTTAGCGGCAGAGTCACTGTGTTTGTATTTCACGAAGGATTTCCTCGTTTTCTGTGAGAAAACGCTTGTCTATCAACTGAAAACTGAAAACATTAAGGTGCTGTTTGAAAACATTGAAGACATTAAGGTACTGTTTGAAAAACATTAAGGCACTGGTTTTTCACTCTCAGTGACTTACATTATTTGTCTCAAGACTGTTTTCACGTTCTAATATATTTATATATTTGAGCAAAAAGACTGTTTTCACGTTCCTTCTCTTTGTGGAAATCTTCAGTGGTTGTTTATGCTCCTTTATTAGACTGCCATCTACTGGATATTTTTGATATTTTTTTTAATTATTTTTGCTTCTTGTATTATTCTCTGGCAATTATTTGACTATTATTTTAACATGCAATTTGATCCACCATCTAAGTTCTTACAGTCGAAGGGTGATCCACCTATTCCATAGGCAAGATGGAAGGAGGAATTTTTTACATATCTCAAAGCCATGGATGGAGAACGCATGTCTGCAGAGAGAAAAAAGAACATATTTTTACACTGTCTTGGCTCAGAAGGGCAATTAGTCTTCAGAACATTACCACCTGTAAGATCTGGGGGTGACTCTAGTGTTTATGATGAAGCTGTGGCTAGAATTGAAGGGAGGTTCAAGCCTGTTACTAGTGTCGCTTTGAATAGATTTAAGTTTTATACCAGGGTTCAAGATGAAAAAGAATGTTTTGATGATTTCCTTACAGCTCTACGTGCATTGTCATTACATTGTAATTTTGGTCTTATGACAGACGAAATAATCAGAGATCAGATCATTGTGCATGTAAAGAATAAGAAAGTTCAAGAGCAATTGTGGATCTTAGGTGATCCTAGTTTGGAAATAGCGATTAGTACTGCTAAGGCTCTTGAACAGTCCGATAAGTGGATAAAAACATTAGATAAAGCATCTACTTCTTCCACCTCTTCAAGTAGTTCTACTTCTACTAGCGAAGTCAGTGTTGTCAAACCCCAGGAACAAAGAAATGTTGCACCTTCCAACAAAAATGATGGGCAGGCTAGACAATTCTATTGTTTTAGATGTGGAAACCCTGACCACATTGCTTCCTTTCCACAATGTCCAGCTATTTCTAGGCAATGCAATAAGTGTGGACGCTCTGGTCATTTTTCCAAAATGTGCAAAACTCCCGCAAGACCCTTCCAAGACACAAAGAAGTCTTCCTTTTCTTCATCTAAACGTCCTTCTGGTAATGTGTCATATATCAATGACGATGCATGTAATGATCCTGATATTAAGGAGTCTGGTATTGTCATTGCTATACAGGAGTCATTTGACTTATCCCAAGCTGATACTCTTTCCTCCCCTAAAAGCCCTGTAACCATTTTGGGTAAAGTGTTAGAACTAATGGTGGACTCCTGTTCTCCTTGGACCATTATCACACACAAGTATTGTGTTAAGTCTTTTGGAGATCTCATTGATGTTAATGCTTTATCGAAACCTGATATACGTGGTTACAATTTTGATGGGTCCAAGATCAACATCATTGGCTTTAAGGAAGTTATGCTTACTATCAAACATAGTTCTGCTAATGTGAAGCTTTATATTGCATGGAAAGGTGTGAATGTTTTGGGGTGGAGGGACCAAGCGAGACTTGGTGTCTCTCTAAATCCTAGACTTAAAGATCCTGTGTTAGTTTTAGCTATATCTGGTGGTGATTCCACTGAATCATCTGAGTTCACTGAAATTTCTCGTGACTCCACAGAATCATCTGAATTCACTGAAATTTCTCGTGCCTTTCCTAAAGTGTTTTCTGACAAGTTAGGCAAATTGAATGGATTTAGCCATAAGATTAAAGTTAAACCTAACTCTGTCCCTGTGAAACAGAAGTTAAGAGGAGTGCCTATTAGTATTAGGGACGAACTTAGAGATATGCTGGACACCATGGTGAAAGATGGTATAATTGAGGAATTGGAATCGTCCGAATGGGTTTCCCCATTGTTTTAGCCATTAAACCTGATAAAAGTATTAGGCTATGTGTAGATTTAAGGGCACTCAACAAGAGCTTAGTTACAGACTGCCATCCACTTCCTAATATCAACGAAATGCTTTGCATGTTGGATGGGGCCAGCGTGTTTTCAACATTAGACCTGAGATCTGCGTATCACCAGATTGAGCTCACGGAGGACTCCAAACAGTTTACTGCATTCATTACCCCTCATGGGTTATTTCAATTCAAAAGAATGCCATTCGGTCTAGCTTCAGCGGCTTCAGTGTTTCAGAGAGCCATGTATCATATTTTTAAAGACCTGTCATTCGTTAAATGTTTTCAGGATGATATCCTTGTGTTTTCAAAGAATAACGATGAACATCATATTCATCCTAAAGAGGTCTGTTCCAAGTTAGAACAATTTGGCTTGACCATTAAAGCCAGTAAATGCAAGTTTTTCTGCAAATCTGTTGAGTATTTGGGACATACTCTCTCTGGGGAGGGGGTGGTACCGAAGAAGAATCTTGTTGACGCCAATATGAAGGCACCAGCCCCGGATAGTAAAGAGAAGTTACTTTCCTTTGCGGGATTGTGCGAATATTACAGTAAATTCATTCAAAATTTCGCCAACAAGATGGAACCTTTAAGAGAATTGACCAGAAGTTCAGCCAAGTTTGTCTGGACTGACAAGCAAGATATTGCTTTCAAGCAGATTAAGAGTAAGATTGTTAATGCCCCTACTCTTAAATCTTTCTGTATTAGTAAGAAATGTGTTATCACTGTTGATGCTAGTTTGTACGGCATTGGTGCTGTGTTGAGCCAAACTGCGGGTAAGGATGAATGGTGTGTAGCCTTTGCTTCCAGAACCCTGTCCTCCACTGAAAGGAGATACTCTGTTATTGAAAAGGAGCTACTAGCATGTATTTGGGCTGTAGAACATTTTAGAAACTATGTCTGGGGAAACAGGTTTGTTTTGAGAACGGACCACAAACCGTTAGTAGGAATCCTATCCCCTGGTGGTGGTTGGAACTCGACAGCAAGGATTGCTCGTTTGTCTTCACGTCTTCAGGAGTATGACTTCGAGATCATGTATGTTCCTGGGAAAAGCAATGTGACTGCAGATTTTTTTGTCCAGATTACCATGCAGTGTTGATAAGGTTTCTACCATTGACCAGGATGTTGATGTAGTTGCTTCCATTGATGATTGTATATCTCAGGAGTTCTCTACTTTATCCGAGGAAGAATGGTTTAAAGAAATGGCAAAGGATTCTGTTTGTCAACAAATCTTAGACTTTGTGAAAGGTGGATGGCCTAGTAATAAATCCATTCCTTCTGACTTGGCTTCCTTTTCCCAAGTTGCTTCAGAAATTGAAGAATTTGGTGGCTTTCTGTTCAAGACTGGCAAGTTAATTCCCCCTGCTTCTTTACAAGAGAAGATTTTGTTGTTAGCTCACCAAGGCCACATTGGTATGTCATCCATGAAACGCCTGGTTAGAGAAAACTTTTGGTGGCCTGGCATTGACAAAATGGTTGATAGGATGGTTAGGGAATGTTCTCAGTGTATTAGCAGCGACAAAATGCTCCATTTGTCTTCGGCTCCTCTTAAACCTGTGGCTTGGCCCAAATTTCCTAGGCAAAAGGTGGCTTTTGACATCTCAGGCCCTTTCAAACAGTTGCCTTCCAATGCCCGCTTTGCCCTCGTTTTGGTTGATTACCATTCAAAATGGCCTGAAGTTAAGTTTGTAAATAGTGTTTCTTCTCAGGTTGTTTTATTTTTTTTGAAAGAGACTTTTGCTAGGGAAGGTTTTCCAGAGACCTTTGTCACTGATAACGGTACACAACTAATCTCCTCTGAGGTTAAACAGTTTCTTGACTGCTGTGGTATTAAACATCATACTGTCTCTTTGTACGAGCCTAGGGAGAATGGTCAGGTGGAACGTTTTAATCGTGTCCTCAAGGATTGTATTTCTGGGATTGGTTCTTCTGACGATTCTTGGTTGGATGTTGTCAGGAAAAGACTTTGGGTCTACCATATCACGCCTCATTCTGTCACCGGTGTGAGCCCTTTCAAACTCTTGAAGGGTAGGGAACCATCGTCTGTCATTTGCCCTTGGTGGGTCAAAAAACTTAACAGGAATGACCCCAAGGTTGACATTGAAAGTGTTGCCAAACGTGTTGAAGGTAAACAACAGTGTATGAAAGTGGCATTTGATTCTAAAATGAATGTTAAACTTCATGATTTTGTTGTTGGTGAGTGGGTGAGAGTAAAGAAACCTGGTTTTTTGGTTAAAGGCTTCTCCAAGTTCTTTCCTCCTATTAAAGTGGTCAAGGTATTTAAAAACTGTGTTGCCACACAAGATGGGAGGGTTTGGAATGTTCGTAGGGTTGCTAGATGTCCTGTTTCTTCTAACTCTTTTCCTTCACCATCACGAGCGCAGATCAATATGCCTCCTCCTGCACATGTCAATGTTTCTCCTCATGTGCAAGTTAATGTACCACTCCAGAGTTTTACTCGTAATGATTTGTCTGTTGCTTCTAGGGTTAAATCTGATGTTAGACCCAAGAAAACTCCTAGCAGGTATCTGTGTTGATTTTTCTTTATTGGGGTAAGATGTGTTGCATTCTTGCTTTTCCACTGCTTGTTTATTTTACTGTGATTACCTCATTGTGCTGGAGCCTGGAATGTATGATGCGTGCCTGCATCTTACATCCTTGGTTCCAGATTCTGTCCCAACTGTGAGATTACCTTGTACCTGTTACCTAACGGATGTGCTGTGCTTCCCTCTACTTAACTTGAAATAAATTACCATTTTTGTACAAAGAAGCTTCTTACTTTTTTACAGTATGGCACCCAAAAAATTGGCACCCCAGGGGAAAAAGCCCCTATCAGGTGCACAACACAAACAATTCAATTCAAATTAATTAAAATACCTAATAATTTTGTTTGGTGCGCATAGTGCGGATAGCTACTGTGCAAATATCGCAACAAGAGAAAAACCTGTCAGGCGCTGCGCGTCCGTTCATTGCTCATTTAAATAGGAAATGAGAGAGGTTGGGGTGCAGCCACTAGAGCGCTAACAGAGTAGCGCATGGCACCAGAAAAATGGCCGCTCCAGGAGAAAAAGCCCAGATTGGGGGCCGGCAAACTGAGTTTTACACACTCAGATTAAAAGCAATTCACAGATTAAAAAGCACAACACAAAACGATTCAATTAAAATTTATTAAAAGACTGAAAAATATTGTTCAGTGCAAATAGTGCAGATAGCCACTGTGCAAATATCGCAACAAGAGAAAAACCTGTCAGGTGCTGCAGTCCGTAGCCTGCTCATTTAAATAGGAAAATGGCCGCCTCATGAGAAAAAGCCCCCATCAGCTGCCGGCAAACTGAGTTTAACACACTCAGATTCAAAGTAGTTCACAGATTCAAAAGCTCAACACAAAACAATTCAATTCAATTCATTAAAAGACCTAATAATTTTGTTCAGGTCAAATAGTGCGGATAGCCACTGTGCAAATATTGCAAGAAGAGAAAAAACTGTCTTATTGTACCTAGTCAGACAGATAACAATAATTTGTGTATGTAAATGTATATCAATAAATACATAAATCTGTGAGATTCTCACTGCATCATTATTTCAAAATATGTTAAACGTTTACTAGTTACACTAAATAAGGAGCTATCTACATTATTATCAATTGAAATCTCTTTCTCGATATCAAAACTAATTGCTGGAGCGCACGGCGGCGGCGAAGTAAGATCAAGTCAAGTCAAGTCAGATAATTTATATAGCGCACTACCTACCCAGAGGGTCTCAAGGCGCTTAGAAATGGGAGGAGGATTACTTGTCAAATATCCACGTTTTAAGTTGCTTTTTGAATGCTAGGTGGTTCTGGGTGAGGCGAAGGTAAGCGGGGAGTGAGTTCCATGTTTTAGCAGCCAGGTATGAGAAGGATCTGCCTCCCATGGTGGTCTTGTTGATGCGAGGTACAGTGGCGAGGGCTTGGCTGGAAGAGCGAAGTTTGCGGGAGGGGGTGTAGAAGGATAGTCGTGAGTTGAGGCATTCTGGTTCGATGTCGTAGAGTGATTTGTGTGCGTGGGTTAGCAGTCGGAAGGTGATTCTCTTATTGACGGGTAGCCAGTGGAGGTCTTTCAGGTGACCAGAGATGTGTTCGTTGCGCGGGATGTCTAATATGATCCTGGCTGAGGCGTTTTGGATTCGTTGGAGTTTCTTCTGGAGTTTAGCGGACGTACCTGCGTAGAGGGTATTTCCGTAGTCCAGTCGGCTCGTGACTAGAGCATGGGTGACTGTTTTCCTTGTTTCGGTGGGGATCCAGCGAAATGTTTTTCTGAGCATGCGAAGAATGTTGAAGCAGGATGAGGAAACGGCGCTGACTTGTTTGTTCATTGAGAGTGAAGAATCCAGGATGACGCCTAGGTTCTGTGCGTGGTCTGTCGGGATGGGTGCTTTTCCAAGGGCTTCCGGCCACCAAGAGTCGTCCCATGCAGAGGGGGATGTACCTAAGATGAGGACTTCTGTTTTGTCTGAGTTCAGTTTCAGACGGCTTTGTTTCATCCATTCGGCAACTTCTTTCATTCCTTCGTGTAGGTTAGTTTTGGCGGTGCTGGGGTCATTGGTGAGAGAAAGGATTAGTTGAGTGTCATCCGCGTAAGAGATGATGTTGAGGTTGTGTTGGCGGGCGATGGCCGCGAGGGGGCTCATGTAAACGTTGAAGAGGGTGGGGCTGAGTGAGGATCCTTGAGGTACGCCACAGATGACTTCAGTGGCCTCGGACTTGAATGGTGGGAGGCGGACTCTCTGGGTTCTTCCGGTGAGGAACGAGGTGATCCATTCAAGTGCTTTTCCTTGTATTCCGATGTTATTGAGGCGTTGTAACAGGGTGCTGTGGCAAACTGTGTCGAATGCTGCCGAGAGGTCGAGGAGGATGAGGGCGACTGTGTCTCCATTGTCCAATAGAGTTCGAATGTCGTCTGTTGCTGCGATGAGGGCGGTCTCAGTGCTGTGTTTTGCTCGGAAGCCGGACTCTGAGGAGTCGAGGGATTTGTTGGCTTCGAGGAAAGCGGCGAGCTGGTTGTTGACGGCTTTTTCGATGACTTTGGCCGGGAATGGAAGGAGCGAAATGGGGCGGTAATTTTTGAGTTCGGTGGGGTCCGCTGTGGGTTTTTTCAGAAGGGCGGTGAGTTCAGCGTGTTTCCAGCTTTCCGGGAAGGTGGCGGAGTTGAAGGAGCAGTTGATGACGTCTCGGAGGTGCGGTGCTATGACGGAGTCTGCTTTGTTGAAGATGTGATGAGGACATGGGTCTGTGGGGGAACCTGAGTGGATGGAATTCATCAGGCGGATTGTGTCCTCAGTAGAGATTGGGTTCCAGTCGTTGAGGGTGTTCACGGGGGGAGAGTGTTCAGCAAATGGTTGGGTGGGTTGGTCTCCGGGTTGGTTGTCGAAGCTGTTGTGGATGTCTGCAATCTTGTTGTGGAAGAATGAGGCTAGGGAGTCGCAGAGGGCTTGAGAGGGGGTGATGTCGTTGGAGTTGGCTGAGGGGTTGAAAAATTCCTTGACGATGTTGAAAAGTTCCTTGCTGTTGTGGGCGTTGTTGTCAAGTCGATCCTTGAATGCTGTTTTCTTGGCCTTTCGGATTAGTTGGTGAGTGCGGGTGGCGTTTTTGAAGGCGTCCTTGGTGCTGGTGGTTGGGTCTTTTTTCCAGGCCTTTTCAAGGGAGCGGCAGAGTTTCTTGGACTTCTTAAGATCATCGTTGAACCATGAGGCCTTCTTGCTGCCAGGTTTGCTTTGACGTATTTTCAGTGGTGCTAAGGTGTCGGCGGTGTTGGATAGCCATAGGGAGAGATTGGCGGCGGCTTGGTTTGGGTTAGAAGAGTGGGCTGGGGTGTTTAGAAGGAGCGATGCGGAGATCTGGTCGGTGGTGATCTTGTTCCAGTTTCTTTGCAGAGTTGGTTGGAGGTGGTTAGTGGGTTTTGGCTTGTTGTAGGTGAAGTGGACGCAGCTGTGGTCAGTCCATAGGAGATCCGTAGTGTGGCTGAAGGAGACATGATTGCTGGAGGTGAAGATGGGGTCGAGTGTGT
Source organism: Lissotriton vulgaris (assembly GCF_964263255.1). NCBI lineage: Eukaryota > Metazoa > Chordata > Amphibia > Caudata > Salamandridae > Lissotriton > Lissotriton vulgaris. The sequence continues at coordinate 23,478,002 of NC_141689.1, read as the reverse complement.
GACCTGCGATGTGGGTGGGGTAAGTGACTAGTTGTTTAAGTCCGAGGTTGGCGAGGTTGTCCAAGAGGGTGGTGGTGTTGCGGTCGTTGATCTTTTCGAGGTGAAAGTTGAGGTCTCCCAGAAGGATGTAGTCTTTGGAGGGGAGCGCGTGTGGAGTGATGAAGTCCGTGATGTCTTCACTGAATTTTGCGCGGGGTCCTGGTGGTCTGTAGAGGAGGGTGCCTCTGAGTGTGGTCTTGGGGTCGATGTGTATTTGGAAGTGAAGGTGTTCGGAGTTGGCGAGGTTGGTGTCAGAGCAGGTTGAGATGCAGATTGATTTCTTATGGACGATAGCGATGCCTCCTCCTGTGTGGCTGGTACGGTCCTTGCGTGTGATCTTATAATCTTCAGGGATGGCAATGGTGATGTCTGGGGCGGAGGAAGCGTTCATCCATGTTTCCGTTAGGAAGGCGACGTCTGGAGAGATGGTGTCTAGTAGGTTCCATAGGTCAAAGGCGTGCCTGTGCACCGAGCGGGTGTTGAGAAGGATGCATTGTAGGTGGTTGGGGTCGGGAATCTGTGGTGTGGTCGTAGCGGAGATGTTGTCGGTGCCGCTGAATTTGCAGGAGTAGCAGGAGAAAGGTCCATGGGTGTGTCCAGGAGCGGCTTGGACGCAGTTGGGGGCGCGACCGGGGTTGAGTGCTAGGAGGGTGTCGGCATCGTAGGTGATGCGAGAGGGCTGGGCAGCGCGAGGGGCAGGGGGTCTGGCGCTGGGCGCGGTCCAGGCGCGGACGGGCGTAGACGGGCTTACCTTTGGCGCACCTTCAGCGCGGCCGTAGCGCGTGGACGCTGCGCGTGGGACCATCTGGTATAAATGGACAGTGGAGGGGGTGGAGCGTGGGAGGGGCAGCAGGGAGGCGGTAGTGTGGCTGAGGGGCGGGCCTGGGGAGGTCAACAACAACAAAATGGAGGGTCCGAGTGGTAGGCAGACAGGGGTAACAATAGCAGAAATACAGCAAGTAAGCACAATCTGACCAAAAGCGCTATGCAAATACAGCACAATCTGACCTAAAGCGCTATGCAAATACAGCACAATCTGACCTAAAGCGCTATGCAAATACAGCACAATCTGACCAAAAGCGCTATGCAAATACAGCACAATCTGACCTAAAGCGCTATGTAAATACAGCACAATCTGACCTAAAGCGCTATGTAAATACAGCACAGTCTGACGAAGTAAGATCAAGTCAAGTCAAGTCAGATAATTTATATAGCGCACTACCTACCCAGAGGGTCTCAAGGCGCTTAGAAATGGGAGGAGGATTACTTGTCAAATATCCACGTTTTAAGTTGCTTTTTGAATGCTAGGTGGTTCTGGGTGAGGCGAAGGTAAGCGGGGAGTGAGTTCCATGTTTTAGCAGCCAGGTATGAGAAGGATCTGCCTCCCATGGTGGTCTTGTTGATGCGAGGTACAGTGGCGAGGGCTTGGCTGGAAGAGCGAAGTTTGCGGGAGGGGGTGTAGAAGGATAGTCGTGAGTTGAGGCATTCTGGTTCGATGTCGTAGAGTGATTTGTGTGCGTGGGTTAGCAGTCGGAAGGTGATTCTCTTATTGACGGGTAGCCAGTGGAGGTCTTTCAGGTGACCAGAGATGTGTTCGTTGCGCGGGATGTCTAATATGATCCTGGCTGAGGCGTTTTGGATTCGTTGGAGTTTCTTCTGGAGTTTAGCGGACGTACCTGCGTAGAGGGTATTTCCGTAGTCCAGTCGGCTCGTGACTAGAGCATGGGTGACTGTTTTCCTTGTTTCGGTGGGGATCCAGCGAAATGTTTTTCTGAGCATGCGAAGAATGTTGAAGCAGGATGAGGAAACGGCGCTGACTTGTTTGTTCATTGAGAGTGAAGAATCCAGGATGACGCCTAGGTTCTGTGCGTGGTCTGTCGGGATGGGTGCTTTTCCAAGGGCTTCCGGCCACCAAGAGTCGTCCCATGCAGAGGGGGATGTACCTAAGATGAGGACTTCTGTTTTGTCTGAGTTCAGTTTCAGACGGCTTTGTTTCATCCATTCGGCAACTTCTTTCATTCCTTCGTGTAGGTTAGTTTTGGCGGTGCTGGGGTCATTGGTGAGAGAAAGGATTAGTTGAGTGTCATCCGCGTAAGAGATGATGTTGAGGTTGTGTTGGCGGGCGATGGCCGCGAGGGGGCTCATGTAAACGTTGAAGAGGGTGGGGCTGAGTGAGGATCCTTGAGGTACGCCACAGATGACTTCAGTGGCCTCGGACTTGAATGGTGGGAGGCGGACTCTCTGGGTTCTTCCGGTGAGGAACGAGGTGATCCATTCAAGTGCTTTTCCTTGTATTCCGATGTTATTGAGGCGTTGTAACAGGGTGCTGTGGCAAACTGTGTCGAATGCTGCCGAGAGGTCGAGGAGGATGAGGGCGACTGTGTCTCCATTGTCCAATAGAGTTCGAATGTCGTCTGTTGCTGCGATGAGGGCGGTCTCAGTGCTGTGTTTTGCTCGGAAGCCGGACTCTGAGGAGTCGAGGGATTTGTTGGCTTCGAGGAAAGCGGCGAGCTGGTTGTTGACGGCTTTTTCGATGACTTTGGCCGGGAATGGAAGGAGCGAAATGGGGCGGTAATTTTTGAGTTCGGTGGGGTCCGCTGTGGGTTTTTTCAGAAGGGCGGTGAGTTCAGCGTGTTTCCAGCTTTCCGGGAAGGTGGCGGAGTTGAAGGAGCAGTTGATGACGTCTCGGAGGTGCGGTGCTATGACGGAGTCTGCTTTGTTGAAGATGTGATGAGGACATGGGTCTGTGGGGGAACCTGAGTGGATGGAATTCATCAGGCGGATTGTGTCCTCAGTAGAGATTGGGTTCCAGTCGTTGAGGGTGTTCACGGGGGGAGAGTGTTCAGCAAATGGTTGGGTGGGTTGGTCTCCGGGTTGGTTGTCGAAGCTGTTGTGGATGTCTGCAATCTTGTTGTGGAAGAATGAGGCTAGGGAGTCGCAGAGGGCTTGAGAGGGGGTGATGTCGTTGGAGTTGGCTGAGGGGTTGAAAAATTCCTTGACGATGTTGAAAAGTTCCTTGCTGTTGTGGGCGTTGTTGTCAAGTCGATCCTTGAATGCTGTTTTCTTGGCCTTTCGGATTAGTTGGTGAGTGCGGGTGGCGTTTTTGAAGGCGTCCTTGGTGCTGGTGGTTGGGTCTTTTTTCCAGGCCTTTTCAAGGGAGCGGCAGAGTTTCTTGGACTTCTTAAGATCATCGTTGAACCATGAGGCCTTCTTGCTGCCAGGTTTGCTTTGACGTATTTTCAGTGGTGCTAAGGTGTCGGCGGTGTTGGATAGCCATAGGGAGAGATTGGCGGCGGCTTGGTTTGGGTTAGAAGAGTGGGCTGGGGTGTTTAGAAGGAGCGATGCGGAGATCTGGTCGGTGGTGATCTTGTTCCAGTTTCTTTGCAGAGTTGGTTGGAGGTGGTTAGTGGGTTTTGGCTTGTTGTAGGTGAAGTGGACGCAGCTGTGGTCAGTCCAGAGGAGATCCGTAGTGTGGCTGAAGGAGACATGATTGCTGGAGGTGAAGATGGGGTCGAGTGTGTGACCTGCGATGTGGGTGGGGTAAGTGACTAGTTGTTTAAGTCCGAGGTTGGCGAGGTTGTCCAAGAGGGTGGTGGTGTTGCGGTCGTTGATCTTTTCGAGGTGAAAGTTGAGGTCTCCCAGAAGGATGTAGTCTTTGGAGGGGAGCGCGTGTGGAGTGATGAAGTCCGTGATGTCTTCACTGAATTTTGCGCGGGGTCCTGGTGGTCTGTAGAGGAGGGTGCCTCTGAGTGTGGTCTTGGGGTCGATGTGTATTTGGAAGTGAAGGTGTTCGGAGTTGGCGAGGTTGGTGTCAGAGCAGGTTGAGATGCGGATTGATTTCTTATGGACGATAGCGATGCCTCCTCCTGTGTGGCTGGTACGGTCCTTGCGTGTGATCTTATAATCTTCAGGGATGGCAATGGTGATGTCTGGGGCGGAGGAAGCGTTCATCCATGTTTCCGTTAGGAAGGCGACGTCTGGAGAGATGGTGTCTAGTAGGTTCCATAGGTCAAAGGCGTGCCTGTGCACCGAGCGGGTGTTGAGAAGGATGCATTGTAGGTGGTTGGGGTCGGGAATCTGTGGTGTGGTCGTAGCGGAGATGTTGTCGGTGCCGCTGAATTTGCAGGAGTAGCAGGAGAAAGGTCCATGGGTGTGTCCAGGAGCGGCTTGGACGCAGTTGGGGGCGCGACCGGGGTTGAGTGCTAGGAGGGTGTCGGCATCGTAGGTGATGCGAGAGGGCTGGGCAGCGCGAGGGGCAGGGGGTCTGGCGCTGGGCGCGGTCCAGGCGCGGACGGGCGTAGACGGGCTTACCTTTGGCGCACCTTCAGCGCGGCCGTAGCGCGTGGACGCTGCGCGTGGGACCATCTGGTATAAATGGACAGTGGAGGGGGCGGAGCGTGGGAGGGGCAGCAGGGAGGCGGTAGTGTGGCTGAGGGGCGGGCCTGGGGAGGTCAACAACAACAAAATGGAGGGTCCGAGTGGTAGGCAGACAGGGGTAACAATAGCAGAAATACAGCAAGTAAGCACAATCTGACCAAAAGCGCTATGCAAATACAGCACAATCTGACCTAAAGCGCTATGCAAATACAGCACAATCTGACCTAAAGCGCTATGCAAATACAGCACAATCTGACCAAAAGCGCTATGCAAATACAGCACAATCTGACCTAAAGCGCTATGTAAATACAGCACAATCTGACCTAAAGCGCTATGTAAATACAGCACAGTCTGACCAAAAGCGCTATGTAAATACAGCACAATCTGACCTAAAGCGCTATGTAAATACAGCACAGTCTGACCAAAAGCGCTATGTAAATACAGCACAATCTGACCTAAAGCGCTATGTAAATACAGCACAGTCTGACCAAAAGCGCTATGCAAATACAGCACAATCTGACCTAAAGCGCTATGTAAATACAGCACAGTCTGACCAAAAGCGCTATGCAAATACAGCACAATCTGACCTAAAGCGCTATGTAAATACAGCACAGTCTGACCAAAAGCGCTATGCAAATACAGCACAATCTGACCTAAAGCACTATACAAATGCGGCAATAATGATCCCAAAAGCGCTGAGAGAGCCAGGTAATCAGCAGAGGCGCCAAAATACAAATGCAGCAGCAGTTTAGTGTTCAGTGCGTTACAGCGATACCAGGGAGCGTCGCAGCTGAAGCACAGGAGGAGCGTGGTGGAGCTGCCGTACTGGAGCTGGTCCAGGTGGTCACAATCAGGCTGGGGGAGAGGAAGGCTCGATGAACGTGGGTGGGAGGGGCAGCAGGGAGGCGGTAGTGTGACTGAGGGGCGGGCCTGGGGAGGTCAACAACAACAAAATGGAGGGTCCGAGTGGTAGGCAGACAGGGGTAACAATCGCAGAAATACAGCGAGTAAGCACAATCTGACCAAAAGCGCTATGCAAATACAGCACAATCTGACCTAAAGCGCTATGTAAATACAGCACAATCTGACCTAAAGCGCTATGCAAATACAGCACAATCTGACCAAAAGCGCTATGCAAATACAGCACAATCTGACCAAAAGCGCTATGCAAATACAGCACAATCTGACCTAAAGCGCTATGTAAATACAGCACAATCTGACCTAAAGCGCTATGTAAATACAGCACAGTCTGACCAAAAGCGCTATGTAAATACAGCACAATCTGACCTAAAGCGCTATGTAAATACAGCACAGTCTGACCAAAAGCGCTATGTAAATACAGCACAATCTGACCTAAAGCGCTATGTAAATACAGCACAGTCTGACCAAAAGCGCTATGCAAATACAGCACAATCTGACCTAAAGCGCTATGTAAATACAGCACAGTCTGACCAAAAGCGCTATGCAAATACAGCACAATCTGACCTAAAGCGCTATGTAAATACAGCACAGTCTGACCAAAAGCGCTATGCAAATACAGCACAATCTGACCTAAAGCGCTATACAAATGCGGCAATAATGATCCCAAAAGCGCTGAGAGAGCCAGGTAATCAGCAGAGGCGCCAAAATACAAATGCAGCAGCAGTTTAGTGTTCAGTGCGTTACAGCGATACCAGGGAGCGTCGCAGCTGAAGCACAGGAGGAGCGTGGTGGAGCGGCCGTACTGGAGCTGGTCCAGGTGGTAGCCGCCACCTGAAGAGCTCCGACACACTGAGCTCCGCACTTTGTCGAAGGGACGTTTTTCATGCAGTGCTTCTGCATGACAACTGGCAGATTCAGATGTTGGAGATGTCCTTGAGCAGACCGGCAAGTTTTTAGACCTTTGGAGGGTCTTTCTATCTCCTAAATAGCTCAGTTCATTTTCTCCTTATGATGGCCGCCATTTTTTGCTTTCCTGCACCGGCATTTTTCTCGACCATGACGTGGATGTTTTCCTTATAAAATACACAGACATTTTCTTCCTACTTTTAAGGCTGGTTGTGTTATTTCTCAAACATCATAGAGACTGGCTAATTTAACAAAACGTCTCTCATTCGGCAGGGAATATCTGGCAATTACTTGGTGATAATCCTTCCATTGATGTTATCAGTTTGCTTTGCAAAATTATATCTATCTCTTTTTTTTACTTGAAGCTGTGCATATTTTCATAATTATTAAAACTGTCCAGGAGCAGAACAGCAAGCAAGTCTTTAATCCTCAGGAGGATCTTTTTTTTCTCTCTTCAGCTCCATTCATTTTTGCCTCATAACGGCCGCCATTCTGTGCCTTCTTACACCGGCTTTCCTCTAGCCCACCAGAGGATGTTCTCTTTATAAAATCTATGGAACTTTCTTTCTCGCTTTAAATTCTGATCATATTACTGCTCTTAATCAACTGTAGCAGTTCATTTGACTAATTGGTGCTCTTTTTATTGGGAGAAGTTGGTAATTAATTGGCGAGAGCCTTTTTGTTTGTGGGACCAGTTTTCTTACACAATTCTTAGGATACTATCACCTATCTACTGAAGTGGTGTGAACCAAAAAACTTATTTGCAGGCACATTTAATTATTATTATCGTTTGCGCTCCCACCAGTGCTGCATTTTACCTTATACCTGACTTGGTGATATATTGCTGGTCATTTTTTGCTGTCATCATGGACTCTCACAATCAAAGTAAATCACAGGGGGCTTTTTCTGTAGGGTGGAAAGATGCAACCACTGGCTCTGGTAAACGCATGAAGAAGGACCCCCCCATTTCCTTCTAAATCACTTCTCCCCCTCACGCTGGGAGATATAATGGAGGAATTACGCCTTATTCGTCCTTTCATGTCTGACACTGCTGCCACTCTACAAAGCCTAGATGAAAAGTGGTCTCGTCTAGATTCAAGGCTTTCGGCTGTGGAGCAGAAGGTTAGTGATGCTCAAGATGATCTCGCTAAAGTTGATGGCCTCTCCAAAGAAGTCAGCTTACTCAAAAAATCTACTGAAGATTTAAAAAATCATAATCGGCGTAATAATCTACGCATTTATGGTATTCCTGAATGGTCTGAGGGATCAGATATGATTACTTTTTTGAAAACTCAAGTTCTTCAGATAGTTGGTCTTCCAAAATCCACAACTTTAACATCCAAAGAGCTCATCGACTTGGCCCGCGAAGTGCATCTTCCTCATCTAAACCAAGAGGCATAATTGACTATTTCCTCCTCTATTCAGATCTCATCGCTACTCTGAACGCAGCTAAACAATAAAAGCAGATGCTTTGGTCTGGCCATAGGTTTTCTTCAGTCAAGATGTCTCTAAATCAACTGCTAGCCGGTGAAAGGAATTTCTTGACCTCCTGCCCGCTCAGAGATCCATGAATGCTTGTTATGGCCTAACACATCCTTGCTTTTTTAAAGTAAAGTATAAAGAATGAACTTTCAGCTTTGATGATCCTGCTGACCTCCGGAAGTTTATCCATACACATAAATACAAACTTATGGAACTGAGCAAGCCTTAATTGCTATATGTTGTCTTTGTTTTAATCTATTCTGTTGTTCCTATCATGTAATTTGTTACCCCTAATTTTTTTTTCCGTCTATAGTTTCCTATATTTTCAGGTTGTCCCTTCATGGATTTGCAGTTGCTTTTTCTCACCTATGTTACCCCCTTGTCTTAATGTTTCACTAATTTGCTGCACTCCATCTTCAGTGTTTGGTAAGTTCCCTTCCTTTTGTTCCATTGTTTAACTTAGTCTCTTGTTCTTTTTTTTCTTCCATGGTTATTCCCATCTTTCAAAGGTAATCTTGTTATTTTCTCTGAGTCTCTCTCCTCGGTTGGTTCTCCTGTTCTCGCAGCCCCCCTTCACTTGTTAAGGTTTCTCTTTACAGTGTTTCCTATGACTAAAGCCTTCGGACTTTTTGTCATCGTTTTTCTCCTATCTTTTTGTGGGAGATTATGTTCTCCTCATCCCCTTCCCTTTTCTCCCTCTCTCCCCTTCTTTCTAGTCCTCTTCTTCTCTCCTTTTCTCATTTGGCGAATGTATTCTTTCACCCAATATCCTTTACTTCATCTTTCTTTCACCTTTCCTTTTCTTATTCTTGAGTCTTTTTTTGCACTAAACTCATTTGTTGATTTTTTACTCTTTTATAATTGCAATTCTGTACTCTTAGTCTTACTCACCCCTTTTGCTGAATCATGCACTTTCACAGGCTACTCTTTCTTTTTGCTACATTTTTTCTATATTTCTTTCCTTTTTTCATACTGGCGTCCTCTTTGCTTTCCTAATACTTTTATCTATATCTTTCTTTCACCTGTTTTACTTAAAAATTGTATACCCGTTTTTTAATTGTTCCTATAACAAATCTCTGCATTATTTCATGGAATGTTAAAGGTATGCATAATCCTGTTAAGAAGCACAGGGTACTGTCTCACCCTGCTAAATTGAAATGTCATATTGCCTTGTTACACGTATCACACCTTAGGTTACAAGATTTGCCATCATTACGTAAACTATGGGTTGGTGAAGTTTTCTGCTCCCCAGCTGATGGTAATAAGAATAGTGTCATCATTGTATTCCATAAGTCATTGACTGTTCATTTACAAAATTAAACCAAAGACACTAATGGTAGATGGTCATTCTTGGACGTTACAGCTAATAATATGCCTCTTTCTTTTTGCAATGTATATGGCCCTAATAACGTTGATTCAACTTTTTGGTCACATTTGTCCACTCTTCTCTCCTCACATGTTATCGCTAATTTGATAATGGGTGGTGACTGCAACCAACCGACTGCATCCTTTTATAGATCGAAATCCCAAACTAAATATGTCCCCAACAAGATGCAAAAAACCTTTCTTAAAACAATCACTTCAAGAGGTTTAGTTGACGCATGGAGAACCTTGCATCCTGATACTCTAGAATATTCCTTTTTTTCTCCTGCCCATAGATCCCACTCCCGGATTGACTATATCTTCCTCACTCAACATACCTTACAATTCATGAATAACATTGAGATTGGCTCCATTCATATCTCTGACCATGCCCATATAATTTTGGATATAGATCATCCTTCTTCTATAGCATCCTCTAGGCATTGGCGTTTTAACAACACTCTTCTTTTAGACCCTCTATTTTTGGAAACATTTTCACTTTTTGCTCCAGATTTCTTTCTCCATAATATCTCTTCTGTCTCCCAATTTCACTTAATTTGGGATGCCTTTAAGATTTTGTCTCCCGGAAAAAGAGGAAAGCTCTTTCAGAATCTACTTCACTACTTAAACAAATTAAATTGCTGGAACATCAATATTTTTCCGCTAATTGTCCGGACACCCTATCCAACCTTATTAAGGCAAAAATGCAATACAACAAATATTCTTTAGAGTCGGCCTGCAATAATTTTCTTAAATTCAATGCAAAAATGGTTGGTGGTCGGAATAAAGCTGGTAGATCTCTCGCCAATTATCTCAAAATCAAAGAGCAAAAAACTAAAATTGCTGCCATTAAGGACCCTTTGGGAGTTTTGCATCTCTCAGACTCCAAAATTCTGGACTGCTTTACTAATTCTTCTTCTTCTTTGTATACCCCAGAATCTTCCCCCTCTCTTGATCTTATTGAGTCTTTTTTTCAACGAATTCCTAAGACTCCCGAAAACCAAGTTGATCTTTCTTCTTTGAATTCCCCCATTTCCGAACAAGAATTTATGAATGCTATCTCCATTTTGCCTAAAGATAAGACTCCAGGCCCAGATGGTTTTTCCGTTTATTTCTTTCTCCAATTTAAATCTCTTTTGACTCCTCACCTTCTCTCTTTAAGTTATCGCTTTCTTAGCGCTGGCTCAGCGCAGGGTACTTTTACTCAGCCCATGCTTTGCCTGATACCAAAAAAAGATAAAGACCCGTCCCTTTGCAAAAATTATAGGCCCATCTCTTTGATTAACACAGATTGTAACATTTTTGCAAAAATACTCGCCATACGTATTATTAAAGTTATCCCTGATCTAGTTAATATATTCCAATCTGGATTAGTTAAAGGCTGTTCCATCACAGATAATTTGCGTACCTTCCTTAAAATTATCCATCTGGCCCATAAACTAGACTCTCCTTTAGCTGCCATAACGTTAGATGCTGAAAAAGCGTTTGATAGGGTTAATTGGGACTTTGTCTTTGGCGCTTTAAATGGCACAGTTTTTGCCCTCCTATTCTCCAATAAATTCATCTCCTCTACTAGGCTCCGACGACCAATGTATGGGTAAATGGCTGTCAGTCCTGTTACTTCCCTCTTCTTAGAGGGACCAGACAGGGATGCCCCCTTTTCCCTCTTCATTTTATCCTTGCATTAGAACCTTTCCTAGAATCAATCAGAAGCTCCCCCCACTGCTCAGGTTTTCAATTCAAGTCCCTTGACATTAAATTTACTGCATATGCAGACGATATTCTTTTGTACGTCTCTAATCCATCTACATCTCTGCCAACATTTTTTTCACTTTTGCAGGAATACTCAAGTAACTCCGGATATAAACTTAATGTAGATAAATCCGAGATCCTACCTCTCAATACATTTTGTCTTCCTTCTATGTTCTCTACTACGGGTTTCGAATGGAACTCTAAGCATATCAAATGTCTTGGTATCCATTATGCTAACACCATCAAAGAAACCATTACAATTAATCTTGCTGCCATCCTTAAGAAACTGTCTACTCTGACTGATGGTTGGTCCCCACTTTTTCTCTCATGGTGGGGTAGATTAGCCACCATCAAGATGATGCTCCTTCCTATTTTTAATTTTTACTCCTCCATGCTTCCTGTTTCGTTTCCCAACTCTTTTTTTCGTGTTATCAATAGTTCTCTCTCCAAGTTTCTTTGGAACAATCGCAAACCCAGGATTTCATTGGCTCATCTTCAGTCCTCTAAAGACCTTGGTGGTGTTCATTTTCCTAATATTAGCAGCTACCATTCCGTTTTCACTCCAAAACAAATGTGGACTTTTTTATCTGAGTCCTCGGATTCGTCTTTAACAGCATGAAGCTCGTTGGAACCAGCTCAATACTCTCCTTTCTCTTTACTCTCTGATGTTTGCTTATCCCAACCTCCTTAACGCTTCTAATTTCCTATCTTTACCCATTCCAAAGCAATAACTACCTCTCTGTTGCACTCTCACCTACCCTTTGCTGATCGTTTTTTAAGCACCTCTATTTGGTATCATAAATACATTAAGATTAATAATCGTTCTTTATTTTGGAAAGAATGGATCTACAAAGGTATTATTACACCTCACCATTTAATGTAAGATGGTTCTTTTATGGACTTTCTAGATCGCCAAACCTCCTAAAATGTCTCCTCTTCTTGCGCCCCCCAATATCCTTTACTCAAAGAATCTCTCATTCGCCTTTCTCTTCCGGACCCCCCCCCGCTTACACACCTGATCAAACCCTCCCTTCCTCTATAGATTTCTCCCCTCAATTCAAAGCTTCTACTATTTATAAAATACTTTCTCGTCCATTGCAGGTTAGGACCAAATCCAAATTAAAACTTGTATGGGAAAATTATCTTGACCTAACATTTCCTCTATGCACATGGGATTCCATTTGAACAAAAATTCACACCTCTTCACATTCTGCTAGCACTACGCAGACCTTATATTATTTTTATAATAGAAATTTTTTCACCCCATGTGATTTGTATAAATTTAAATTAATAGATTCCTCGACATGTTGGTCCTGCCCTAACACTAATAGTGACTTCCTTCCTATGTTATTCCTTTGCCCTCTAGTCAAAGCTTTTTGGACTCAGGTTTGGTCAAAACTGAATGATATCTTATCTATCACTGTTACGTTTGAGATTTCACATGTTTCTTTGGGTAGTTGTTCTCATGTTTGGAATGTTCATGGTATGGTGGGTATATTTATTGATTTATTTGTTGCTATTACTCTTCAAATTAAAACTACCACCTAGAAAGACACTTCAAAGATCGCCTTTCAAGCCTGGTGGAATTTACTTTGTCATCATCACAGACTGGATCGTGCTTTCGCTAATTTTACTGATCTGTTAATCAAAAAGGATTTTTTATGGTTGCCTTTACCTTCTTTTCTTTCTAAGTCAAACAGTTAATGTTTATACATGCAGTTATCTTAGTTTTCTCATCCTCAGTATTCTTTCACTGTTACTTTTTCATCTTTCCTTTTTGAATCTGACCCTTATTTTCTATTCTCTTTTCTCCTCCCCTCGCTCTTGCTTTCTCTCTTTACCTTTTTTTTCTCTTCCCTTTTTTCCTTCTTCTTAAAATCGAAAAATGCATTTGACTTCGTATAGTTTTTAGTTTTAATTAAGGTGTGATTCTTTATCTTTCTCCTTTAAGGCTTTTACCTCATGTTTCGTTTTATTTGAGAATTGCCACCTCTCAATATATATCCTGTATTGATGATTTACTATGTTTATCACTTCAATAAAGCTTTCTAAGCTTAATAACTACAATTTTACATTTGCTTTATTAACCTTCTTGCTTTCACAATTTTGCTTGAAAATGCACCACTTGCCCACTCTTTTTTAAAATGTTCTTGGGTGCAGGAACCTCCCCAGAGACCCCTTACGACAGTCACGCTCACTTGCTATGCTCACTCACCATGGGACACTCATTCTGAACTTTTACGCCTCACCACTTTCAAATGTCACCAGCCGCCACTGTGGATAACACCGGTCTTCCACAAGCACTGTTCAGGACGTGGCCTGAGGATGCAGGCCCCACTGGTACAGGCCAGTATTAAATATGCTAATTTAAGCACTTTTAACAGTGCAATTGCAAGGCTTTGTCCCGCTATCTTTCCCCTTAGCTAGCATGACTCTAATGGCTCTGGTGTAAGGAAATGCCATTACTGAATATTGCATGAAGCCAGTTTTCAGATGTGTTATATTTAATTCAAAGAACACTGGCATCCTCTTTATGATAACTGTTATGACTATAGGCTCACACAACCTCTGGACAAGTAGGCTACGTTTTGAAAATTGGAGTATGAAAGAATACCACATTTTAAGTGACAGGTTAACAGGACTTGCTACAGATGAAACGCTGTTGTATGGACTCAATGCAGTTGCGTTACATTTAACAGTGTTACCAAAATGCTGCTTGATACTTGCAGAATTAGGCCACAGGGCGGCACTGTTTCATTGTTTTATTTGAACCGGAACTGGGCCGATGGAAAGGGGTTTGAATACCAGTCATAGCCTTGCATCACTCAGGGGTTGCTGGAGACTCCCCCCCAGCCTGCCCTGCGGCCTCCATGCGGCCAACGTCGCTTCAAGCGCAGCAGGAGGTGCTTCTTAAGCAGCTCAGGGCTCCTGCAGTGCAGGATGCACCTAGGCCAAGGGGAACCCCATCTGTGCCCGTCTAAGCCAGGAAGAGACAGGGCAGGGCCACACTCCTTGATTTTTGTGAAGCCGGATGGTGAGCACTCCTTGGTTTCTTGCCAATCACCACGGAGAAACTACCAACAACAAGGTACTGTTACAATGCTGCAGGTTCCTTTCACTGACTACCTCAAATAATACTGTTTTATATGTTGCCTTCCCGAACAGATTGGTAACTGCCCCAAGCAGAACTATAGGGGAATCAGCAGCGGGCATGAGCATCTTAGGGGATACTGCGGCACTGTTGACTCTGAGTGGAGTGAGCAAATACTTGAGGTTTATGAATACCTCATGTACTAAGGGGTTCTCCCCAAGGGTTCAAAAGGTTATGGGCAAAAGGAAGGGCCAAGACAAAGTCCAGGATGCGCCCTGCCCTAAAAAGAGCAGCATTGGTGCTGTCTGTCATGAGTCGATGGATAGGATTGAGGCTGTTTTTCCTGAATGTCGTGAGTTAGCTAGTTCATAAAGTCCCATGTCTCCCGCTAAATTAGCAAATTACACTTGCTCTGACTCTAACTCTGGGACCATGCAGGAACCCTTCCCTTGCCTCCCTCAGCATACAAATTCCTTCGATGTTTAAGAAATCAGAAAAAAGGAAGAGGCCCAGAAGTAGTTCTTCTGACCCTATGCCCCAAACAAAATCATCGCCACCCTCTAGTGACTCGCAGGTTCCCAATTAGGAGGTGTGTGCAACCCAATTAGAGTGCCATAACAGATTTGAGGTCCTTACAGTAAGGGCCAATATAGAAAAGTTGGGTGGGATGGCTGTTCAAGTAGATGGAAACAATGAGTTGGGTGGACTACTGCTGGTCCTTCCTTCAAAAGGCATCATCAATCAAGGATTCTAAAAACGTTGGGAAACAAGCGGCTAACAGGCTAAATGGTAGGAAGCCAAAAGTGGAGTTTACAGTTCAGCCAGATAGTGGGTGACTCATTTTGGGGGGCTTTATACACTCGATAGTGCTGAGGTAGAGCCTCCACTTGGAGAGAGGGGGTAAACCAGATAGATGCTGTGGAGGACCTGGTGTTCTCCATGGAAAGACCCAGATGGCTATCACCTCTAGCATTGCAGCTAGAACCCCCTGCCCTGATCGAATCACAAACAAATTGTATAAAGAGGATATAATTCTCTGGGATTCCTATATCAATATTATTACAACTGCCATCATAGCAGGCATGAACATTACCCCCTCATGAAGCATAGCAGAGATAATCTCTATTTTTAAGAAGGGTGATGGAGTCAACCCAGCCAGCCATTGGGCCATAAGCCTAATAGACTCATAGCAGAACATTTTCTGTAAGCCGTTTTTGCAACAAGTCCAGGTTTGGATCTCAGATCATCACATACTGAGCGAATTGCAAGCAGGCTTTTGTGCTAACATTAGCACATTGGATAAGGTTTTCTGCTTCTTGTGTATTTACTGGAGGCTATGGGGGCTCGTGGGAGTTCCTAGGTCCACCAAATAGGTAACCTCTCCCTTCTGTTCAACAATTGTGTGGGGTCCACACCACTTGTCTTGGAGAGCTGCTGGGGCCACAGGTTCCAACACCCACACTTTCTGTCCTGGCTGGTAAACAGTAAGTACAGCCTTTTGGTCATGGCAGGCTTTCTGTAATTCCTGGCTAGCCTCAATGTTTTTTGTTGCCTTTTTAATGTACTCAGCCATCCTGGAGCGGAGACCAAGTACATAGTCTACTATGTCCTGTTTAGGGGGTTTGAGAGATAACTCCCATCCCTCCTTAACCAAGCACAAAGGGCCTCTTACAGGATGCCCAAACAGAAGTTCAAAAGGGCTGTAGCCAAACCACTTCTAAGGAAACTCCCTGTACTCCGTCAGAAGCAGTCGCTCCCCATGGCCCCTGGCCCTTGCTGATATCGTTGTGCTGCTTACTTTGCGCCATTGACCAAGACTGTTCTTTTAACTGCTGTCTGCATCTGGTATCGTACTGTTGCCTGCTGCCTGCATTTTGTAGCATGCTGCTCGTTTTAGCATTGATTTTACAGCAGCTCCTGCATTGCTCGCATTGCCTAATTACTGCATATATAACCCGCCTCGCGTAACGCTCGCTTTAATTGTTAACATTTTTATTAATATTTGCTGAATTATTGTGATTGTGCCTCTGCCCACGAAGTTTTTACTGTTGTTGGCCCCAACCGGTTCGGGTTTCGCTTCTGTAGCCATTTTGTTGTTGTTGTTCCTCGGAGCCCGTCCTCTCCACCCCGCACCCACCTCCCAGCTGATCCCCCCTCGCCCCTCCCCTTCCACTATCCACATATGACAGACGCTTTTAAGTGCAGCGCTCACACGCAGCGATTGCGCCCCATGCGCGGCGAAGGTGCGCCAAAGGTAAGCCCGTCTACGCCCGTCAGCGCCTGGACCGCGCCCAGCGCCAGACCCCCTGGCCCCCACACTACCCTCTCCGCCTGCATAACTTACGACGCCGCAACCCTCTCTGCCCTCAACCCCGGTCGCCCACCAAATTGCTTCCAAGCGACCCCAGGCCACACCCATGGACCCTTCACCTGCCACTCCTGCAAGTCCAACTGCACCAGAACCCACACCAAATCCACAATCTCCAAACAAAACTCCGACACTAACCACCTTAAGTGCATCTTGTTGAACACCGGCTCGGTCCACAGACACTCAATTGAACTCTGGAACCTACTCGACACCACTTCCCCGGACGTCGCCTTCCTTACAGAAACCTGGATGAACGCCTCCTCAGCGCCCGACATCACCATAGCCATCCCAGATGGCTACAAGATCATCCGAAAGGATCGCATCAACCATACAGGGGGAGGCATCCTTTTGCCCATAAGAACACCATCCGCATTACGACCAACTCTGACAATCCCCTCGCTACAGCCGAACACCTTCACTTTCAAATCCACACCGACCCCAGGACCACACTTAGAGGCACCCTCATCTACAGACCACCTGGAAACCGCACACAATTCAACAAAGACATCACTGACTTCATTAGCCCACATGCCCTCACCTCCGAGAACTACATTCTACTGGGAAACCTTAACTTCCACCTGGAAAAGAACAACGACAGCAACACCACCACCCTTCTAGACAACATGGCCAACCTCGGACTTAAACAACTTATCAACACCCCCACGCACCTTGCCGGTCACACGCTCGATCCTATCTTCACCTCCAGCAAACACATCACCTTCGATCACACCATAACTCTCCATTGGACGGACCACAGCTGCGTTCACTTCAGCTACATAAAGACCGAGACCCTCAACCCCCCACAACCTATTCCTCGAAGAAACTGGAACAAAATCACCACTGAGCAACTCTTCACATCACTTAATCAAAACCCTCCCGCCATATCATCGGACCCAAACCAAGCTGCCACCAAACTCACACAATGGATCACCCACAGCGCTGACGAATTAGCATCTTTGAAAAACCACCAGACCAAACAAGGTAGCAAAAAGGCACCCTGGTTCAACGATGACCTTAAGAAATCCAAGAAGTTATGTCGTACCCTCGAGAAAACCTGGAGAAAAAACCCAACCACCGACAACCTGTCCACCTTCAAGTACGCCACCCGCAAACATCAACAATTGATCCGATCCACCAAGAAATCAGCATTCAAGGATCGACTCAACAACAACGCCCACAACAGCAAGGAATTATTCAACATCGTCAAAGAATTTACCAACCCCTCCGCCGGCACCAACGACATCACTCCCTCCCAATTCCTCTGCGACTCTTTATCCTCTTTCTTCCACAACAATATCGCCGAAATACATAACAGCTTTGAAAACCAGTCCGAAGACCAGTCCACTTCACTCACCTCCGAACCAAAACAGCACTCTCACAACCTTTGCGCCTGGAACCCAATCACCACTGTAGACACCATCCGCCTGATGAACTCCATCCACTCAGGCTCACCAACCGACCCATGTCCCCACCACATCTTCAACAAAGCTGACTCCATCATCGCACCCCATCTCCGCGATGTCATCAACTGTTCCTTCAACACTGCTACCTTCCCGGAAAGCTGGAAACATGCCGAACTCAGCGCCCTTCTGAAGAAACCCACAGCAGACCCCTCTGAACTTAAGAACTACCGCCCCATCTCACTCCTCCCCTTCCCGGCCAAAGTCATTAAAAAAGCCGTCAGTAGTCAACTCGCCGCCTTCCTTGAATCCAACAACTCCCTCGTCCCATCACAGTCCGGATTCTGAGCCAAACACAGCACCGAAACCGCCCTCATCGCAGCTACAGACGACATCCGAACGTTACTGGACAACGGAGAAACATCCTACTTGACCTCTCCACTGCCTTTGACACAGTCTGTCATAGCACCCTTATACAACGCCTCAGCAACGTTGGAATACAAGAAAAAGCTCTGGATTGGATCATCTCATTTCTCGCCGGAAGAACCCAGAGAGTCTGCCTCCCCCAATTCAAATCAGAGGCCACCGAAGTCATCTGCGGCATACCACAAGGATCATTTCTCAGTCCCACCCTCTTCAATGTTTACATGAGTCCCCTCGCATCCATCGCGCAACAACACAACCTCAACATCATCGCCTACGCATACGACACCCAGTTGATGCTCTCCCTCACCAAAGACCCAAACACCGCCAAAACCAATCTACACGAAGGAATGAAAGAAGTAGCCGAATGGATGAAGAACAGCCGTTTAAAACTAAACTCGGACAAAATGGAAGTCCTCATTTTAGGTTCATCCCCCTCTTCCTGGGACGGCTCATGGTGGCCACCGGCCCTGGGTACAGCACCCATACCTACAGACCACGCACGTAACTTGGGCTTCATCCTAGACTCCTCCCTATCGATGACCAGACAAGTCAATGCCGTCTCATCTTCATGCTTCAACATCCTACGCTTGCTCAAAAAAATCTTCCATTGGATCCCCACCGATACAAGAAAGACAGTCACCCACGCACTGGTCACTAGCCGACTGGACTATGGAAATCCCTTTACGCCGGAACCACAGCCAAACTACAGAAAAAACTCCAACGCATCCAAAACGCCTCAGCCAGACTCATACTGGACATCCCCCGTCAAGCTCACATCTCCAGTCACCTGAAAGACCTCCACTGGCTCCCCGTCAACAAGAGAATGATGTTCCGTCTCCTCACCCACGCACACAAGGCCCTCTACGACCTAGGACCCGAATGCATCAACATAAGACTGTCCTTCTACACACCCACCCGCCAACTATAATCATCCAATCAAGCCCTCGCCGCAATTCCGCGCATCCATAGATCCACCATGGGAGGAAGATCCTTCTCTTACTTAGCGGCCAAAACCTGGAATTCTCTCCCCACTCACCTCTGCCTTACACAGAACCACCTCTCCTTCAGAAAGCAGCTTAAAACCTGGCTATTTGATAAGTAATGCTCCCACCCTCTCTCTAGCGCCTTGAGACCCTCTGGGTGAGTAGTGTGCTATACAAATTCCTGAACTTGAACTTGAGCTTGTATGCAAATAAAAGGCTGGGTAGTAGGATGTCCCATCTATGCCTAAGCTTTTATGGGAGACCCTTAATTATACCCTTTAAGGTTTTGTTGAATCTTTCAACTAAACCATTGACTGTGGGCTATAGGGTGTGGTGAATTTGTAGTTCACTCCACACTCTTTATACATTGCAGTCAAGTAGCTAGACATAAAGTTTGCACCTCTGTCAGATACTACCTCCTTGAGAATACCCACTCTTGAGAACACTCCCAAGAGGGCTCTTGCCACAACAGGTGCTGTAGTGGTCCTAAGGGGAATTGCCTCTGTGTTCCTAGTGGCATGGTCCTGTTGTATGTTGATTTAGATTTTGTAAGCATTTCCTGATTCATGCCCTTATATAGGTACAATTCACATTGCCCTTATATAGGCATAGAAATCCAGTCCTCACTTAGGCATAGTCCATGCTACCCAAAAACAGGCATGGCTACTTTCATCCGATCATTCGCATTCTGTCTGTTACGAGTCTGGCTTCATGCACAACTAATGGACTACATATCCCTGAAGGCTTAGAGGCAGAAGGGGATTGTGCACTCTCGCATACTGCTCTCGAATTGGTTAGCTGATGGTGAAGATATAAGCCAACAGTTATCGGACCCCAGTGCTTGGCTTTCATCGTTTTGGCAGTTGCCCAGCTCTCCTGGTTTTTGATTCCTGTTCTTGTGCAGCCTCTCTAGCTATTTTGAGCCCATCGTTGGATTCCTGATTCTGTTTCCCTCTGCAGCGCATGGTCCCGCTAGTTCCTTTCTCTACATGCAGTCCACCGAAACGCGAAGGCGTGTTGGAAATTGTCCTCTTTCATTTTTCCTCCCTCTACCCCCAGAAAATCTCCCCTCCAGCTGAGAAGCCGCCTCATCAGCTTGTACCACCTCGCTGCCGTGGCAGAGCATAATTCCTTGTGTGAACTCTTGGCTGACTTTCCCTGCTCTTGGTGAGTAGCCCTCCTCGTACCTGCATTACTTGCAGGGTAACTCTGCTAAACCTGCTCTGCAGTTTTTTGTGAACGCGACTATGCGTTGTTTGTTTATCGAGCAGCTGATGCCCGTGGGGGACAACCCGCCTTCCTTTTCTTAGAGATCCTAGTTTGGAGCCTTTTCTTTTGTGTTTTTGGCATTGGCCCCGTGTGGGGCTTGTGAGATTGAATACTCAGGCGCGTGGTATTTTGTATTATCTTATTTCACTGGAGCTTGCCTTACTATACTTATTTTTGATAGCGCAGGCGCGCTGGTTTTTTTGTTGCAATTGGACATTGTGCTATTTTATGTTCTTTTGGAAATTCTGCAAGCTCTTCCTAGAACTTCAGCCTATAAACACTCATTACTGGCCCAAGACTGTGGGTTCTCTATGGAGAATAGAAGACCATCGTATTCTACTAGTTCTTCACACAAGTAAGTTGAAGGAGTGTACAATACATAGTGTGGGAGTTTAGTGTTTGCTTAACTCCTTGTTCATTGACAGATATCATATTGTTCTTTTTCCACGTAACTCCTCCACATTCCAGCTGGACTCGACCTTCTCCCTGTTGACTACTTTTGGGACTTATTTGATGGTTTTTCTTGGTCCCTCCTTTTTTGGAAATATTGGCTCCCTTTTGTGTGTGTTATCTTGAGCACGGGGCAGCGGTATTTCTAGGAATGGAAAGGACACTCTTATTTGGCTTTCCCACTCGCAAGCGTATCTTCTGAACGTCGTTTCAGTGCTGCTGATGCCATTGTAACTTCAAAAAGGACCTGCCTCTCGCCCAATAATAAAAGAGGTGTAACAATGATCAAGATGAATCAGCACTTCATACCACCAGATTACAAAATACGTGAATCCACACAGGAAGAAGAGGTCACAGACTTAGGTGACGGAAGTTTTTCTCTGTTAGCTGACTACTCCTGTTTCAATTCACAGAGTTTGAGGACGAGCTCTACTTCCCTGACACCTAGGCCTGAAATACTTATTTTATTTTTTTTGGTCCTCATTCACTTTTATTTCTGTGTGTCTTTCTTTGTTTTGTAACTTTTAGCACAACAAAACTCTAATCACGACAAATCCATCAGCAGCACTGTCTTCATCTTATTTCCATATTGAAGGTGCCGCTGTCTGCATTCCTGCAAGTTCACAAGTTCACAACTCAGTCATGCTCCTCTATCCTCCTCCTCTAGTCTCCCCCTATCCATTTCCCTCAAGGCAGATGGCCGGATTGCGCAGAATCACGAAACTGTCTCTTCGTAGACGAGTCCCCTCAAAAGAAGTGGGACTGGAATGACTGACTATGCTGACTGTTACTTTTGAAATTGACACAAGAGGCTGCCCTGTGGCCCTTCACTTAAGAAAAAGAGGCTGACAAAAAGTGGAACAGATAATGAATGATGAGATGGCATGCGGTAGACAACACTGGCTGTCTGGCTCTGATGAAAGCAATTGCTGTTTGTTTGTTGTGCATGAAATGAATCATATGTGTTCTGTTATTATTTAATCTTTTACACACTAAATGTAACTCATGTCTACTCTGTTTACCTTGTTTAATGCAAATTGTACTTCTACTGCAGGGGCCACTATGTTGCATTTTTTAATACGGAAAATGTCCTTGGACTCACTGTGTGTAGACTGTGACTGCATGAACAACATTGAGTTTGCCAATACCATGATGATGATGAGTCTTGATGATCAATCAATACAATTGTAGAGCGCGCTACTCACCCGTGAGAGTCTCAAGGCGCTGTAGGGAAGGGGTGTGCCGCTAGTGCTCGAATAACCAGGTCTTGAGGTGTTTCCTGAAGATGAGATGGTCCTGGGTCAGTCGTAGGTGTGCAGGGAGGGAGTTCCATGTCGTGGCTGCCAGGTAGGAGAACAATCTTCCTCCGGTGGTGGTTCTTCAAATCCGTGGGATGGTGGCGAGGGTGAGGCTGGAGGAGCGGAGCTAGCGGGTGGGGGTGTAGAACGAGAGGCGGTTTTTGAGGTATTCGGGCCCATGTTGTGGAGCGCTTTGTGTGCGTAGGAGAGCAGCCTGAACTTGATCCTCTTGCTGACTGGGAGCCAGTGCAGGTTTCTCAGGTTGGTGGATATGTGGATGTGGCGAGGGATGTCGAGGATGAATCGTGCGGAGGCGTTCTGTATGCGCTGAAGGAGTTTCTGAAGTTTGGCTGTGGTTCCTGCGTATAGGGCATTCCCGTAGTCCAGTCGGCTGGTGACGAGGGCCTGGGTGACTGTCTTTCTGGTTTCGGTGGGGATCCACCGGAAGATCTTTTGGAGCATGTGCAGGGTGTTGAAACATGAGGACAAGACTGCGTTGACTTGCTTGGTCATCGTGAGGGAGGAACCCAGGATGAATCCCAGGTTGTGTGCGTGGTCCGTGGGTGTCGGTGCGGTGCCCAGCATCGTGGGCCACCAAGAGTTGTCCTAGGTGGATGGGGATTGTCCGAGGATGAGGACATCCGTCTTGTCCGAGTTGAGCTTCAGACAGCTGTGCTTCATCCATTCTGTGACATCTTTCATTCCGTCCTGGAAGTTGGTTTTGGCGGTGAAAGGGTCTTTGGTGAGGGAGAGTATCAGTTGGGTGTTGTCGGCATAGGAGATGATGTTGATCTTGTGTTTGCGTGCGATGGTGGTGAGGGGGCTCATGTAGATATTGAAGAGGGTTGGGCTGAGTGAGGAGCCTTGGGGTACGCCGCAGACGGTCTTGGTGGCCTCGGAGCGGAAGGGAGGGAGGCCGACTCTCTGGGTTCTGTCGGAGAGGAACAATGTGATCCAGTCCAGGGCCTTTCCTTGGATCCCAGTGTTTCAGAGGCGGGTTATTAGAGTGCGGTGGCAGACAGTATCAAAGGCTGCCGAGAGGTCCAGGAGGATGAGAGTGGCTGTCTCTCCGTTGTCCATCAGGGTCCTGATGTCATCAGTGGCTGGGATATGGGCGGTTTCGGTGCTGTGAATGGCTTGAAATCCTGATTGGCATGGGTCGAGCGAGTTATTTGCTTCGAGGAATGCAGTCAGCTGTTTATTGACGGTCTTCTCGATGACTTTACCCGGGAAGGGTAGAAGAGAAATGGGGCGGAAGTTCTTGAGGTCTTTAGCTTCCGCTGTTGGTTTCTTCAGAAGAGCGTTGATTTCTGCGTGTTTCCAGCTTTCAGGGATGGTGGCTGACGTGAAGGAGCTATTGATGACGTTCGGGAGGTGGGGTGCGATGATGGTGTCAGCTATGTTGAAGATATGATGAGGGCATGGGTCGGAGGGGGAGCCAGAGTGGATGGTGTTCATGACGTTGGTGGTGTCTTCAGTGCTGATGGGGGTCCATGTACTTAGGCTGGTGGTGGGGGTCGTTGGTTTGGTGGCTGGAGGCGGAAGCTGTCATGTATATCTACGATCTTGTGGTGGAAGAATGTGGCGAGGGTGTTGCAGATGCTGAGGAGTTCCTTGCTGTTGTGGGTGTTGTTGTCCAGCCGCTCTTTGAACAATGTACTTTTGGTGGTGCAGATCATCTGGTGGTATTCGCGGGTGGAGCTCTTGAGGGCTGTCATGTTTTCTGATGTCCGTTTGTGGTGCCAAGCTTTTTCGATGATTTCTTTGCGATTATGAGGGCGTATGTGAACCATGAGGTTTTTCTCTTGCTAGTCTTGACTGGGGGTTTCTTCAGTGGAGCGAGGTCATCGGCGCAGTTGGTGATCCACTGTGTCCTGCGTCGTTGGTGTCAGGGGTGTCGGCAGGTGGGTTTTGGCTGAGCGATGTGGTCAGCTGGTCTGTGGTGACTTTGCTCCAGCATCCGTGGGGGGTCTGTAGCGTTTGGTGGTGGCATGTGGTTTTCTTGAAGGTGAAGTGGATGCAGCTGTGGTCGGTCCAGTGTAGTCGGGTGGAGTGGCTGAAAGATACGTGGTTGCTGCTGGAGAAGATGGGGTCGAGCATGTGGCCAGCGAGGTGGGTGGTCGTATCCACCAGTTGCTTGAGTCTGAGGTTGGCGAGGTTGTTGAGCAGGGTGGAGGTGTTGTTGTTGCTGTTTTTCTCCAGGTGGAAGTTCAGGGCCCCTAGGAGGATGTAGTCTGGTGAGGGTAGGGCGTGCAGGCTGATGAAGTCGGCGATGGTTTTGCTGAATTGTGTCCGTGGGACCGGGGGTCTGTAGATGAGCGTTCCTCTGAGGGTGGTCTGGGGGTCGGTGTGGATCTGGAAGTGTAGGTGTTCGGCGAGGGGGTGAGTGTGTCTTCTGCGTTGGTCATGACGCTGATGGTGTTCCTGTAGATGATGGCGATTCCTCCTCCAATTTTGTTGATGCAGTCCTTCGGGGTGATTTTGTAGCCGTCCCGGATGGCTATGGCGATATCGGGGGGCGTGGAGGCGTTCATCCAGGTTTCCGTGAGGAAGGCAACGTCTGGTGCTGTTGTATCAAGGAGTTCCCAGAGTTCGACAACGTGTTTGTGGTCGGAGCAGGAGTTGAGGAGGTTGCACTTGAGGTGGTTGTTGTTATCGTTTCTGTGTTTGGTGGGTGGGGTGCAGGTTTGGAGGCAGGTGAATTTGCAGGCTTGGCAGGTGAAGGGTCCGTGGGTGTGCCTCGAGGTGGCTCGGTGGCAAGCGGCAGGTCGTCCGGTGTTGAGTGCGATGAGGGTGGCGGTGTTGTATCTCAGTCGGGTGCCCTGGCATTGGCTGGGGCCAGGGGTTCCAGTGCTGGGCGCGGTCCAGGCACGGATGGGCACAGACGGGCTTGACATTGGCGTGCCAGCGGCGCGGCCGCAGTGCGGCCTCCATAAGAGGCGAAGTGGGAGGGAGGGGCAGCTGGGAGGCGGGAGCAGGCGGCCAATGGGCGGGCAGGGGTACAGAAGGAAAATGGGGTCAGGGCCACGGGGGAGCAGCGGCGGGAAGTGGGGAGCGTGGGGACACAGAGGGGTAGGGGTGCACAGGGAGCGCCAAGAAACCAACAAATAAGAAAACAGTAAAAGATAGACAAATACAGGAGCAACAACAATTTACCAAAAGAATGCAAAAACCCAGGGCGCACCAGACACAAACCCTCGTCAGCCCTCGGGTCCCAGAGGCATCGAGCGGCGTGGGGAGTGACCTGGGGTCAGGTCACGCTCACCTGCACCGCGTGACCTCTAGAAGAGGCGAAGTGGGAGGGAGAGGCAGCTTGGAGGCGGGAGCGGGGAGGCCAATGGGCAGGCAGGGGTACAGAAGGAAAAAGGGGTGAACCGTGGGGAGCAGCGGTGGGAAGTGGGGAGTGGGGAGGGGCACAGAGTGGCAGGGGTGCACAGGGAGCGCCAAGAAACCAAAAAATAAGAAAACAGTAAAAGCTAGACAAATACAGGAGCAACAACAATTTACGGAAAGGAATTCAAAAACCCGGGGAACACCAGTGTCGAACCCTCGTCAGCCCTCGGGTCCCAGAGGGGTTGAGCGGCGTGGGGAGTCACCTGGGGTCAAGTCATGATTAAAGATACATAATATCTTTACAGTCACTCACTGGGATGGACGGATCAACATCGTCGATTTACAGAAGAACTATGGCCATTTTGTGAGTGGCAAACAGGTAAACAAGTCAACAATAACCACAGCAGAACTACATGTCTGTCTAGTCGTGGTATGGAGAGGTCGAGCCAGTGTAGTGTGGTTATGACAGAGTCCAGACAGTGGCTCATGTAAAATTGCGGCTATGTGGCTTGCTGTATAAAATTAGATCTGCTTTGTCTGTCTGTGTCAAAGAGGTATGCTACATGGAGGCTGGTTCACTCAGTGCTGCCTGCCTTGACCATCTGCATGGCCCTGGCCTGCTGTGTGCTAATTATTATCCTGGAAACAGAGACTCAGAGTAGGCACTTTAGAAATGATGCATGTATGTAATACTGTAGCCTCTGAACGTCAAAGTGTTATTTTTTCACTGCACACTGTACCTTATATTTTTCCTCCGGGGTGTTTTAATATCCCTTTCTGTTTTTCCATCGACAATTACAGGCCGGCACTTACCCTTTGCGATGGGAAAAATATTAACTCAGACTTATCATAGCAATCCGCAATTCCGCATCTGCCAGGCAGGCAGTGGACAGTGTGTCTGGTCACCAAGATTGATCGACGGAGCGTCCGATGGAATGGAGGAGTAGCGCGAATAAGAGGAATAGCTGGATGCATGCAACTTCCCAATTTGACAACTACAACATAGAGTTACAGTATCCACTTTGCTCGTCCTTATCTTTTAAATAATGTTATTGTTGTGAACTTCTATGAGTGCGACTCTGTGCGTTTGCTCTCTGCTCCAAATTCATCCCTACAGCTATTTGATAAGTTTCTTTGCTATTTTTAAATCTAATGTAATGTACTACTCAATGTTTTTTCTCTCTGAGGGCAGATAGGCAAGTGAAATTTCATAATTACTGCAGTCCTGTAGTGTCAAATTGTTTAGTACTAGTTAGTAAGTTGTAGTAAGTACTACTTTTCAGTAACCTAACCATCCATTTAGGAAACAACTTCATGCATGCACTTCCTTTATGTCCCTTAAAAGATTTATGGATATCTTTGTATCCAAAGATTTGTTTTTCTTCAATTGTTGTTTGTCCATGCTGTGTTTTTTTTCTCTCTCCCAAAAACTTTCCAAAACACCCCCATTCCCATCCATTTTTCAAACCCTAACCCTCTTCTCCCGGACTGTGTGGTTTTCATTGAGGTGTGACTAAGTGACACCAACAATTCCACACGCTTGCTGGGGAGGAAAAGGTCAAAAGCAACAGATAATCGATTTCAAGGCAAGTCAAGGAATCCGAGGATATATTCTTATTCTGCGTGACACACACCCATGAGTATTTGCAAATCAATTCAGAATTTCATGTCCGCCATCGAGTGGATTCATCATCAACAACATCCTCCTACACGTGAGGAATGCTTACGCTGCTGTGTCCTTCAGTACTAGTTCTCGTAGTATCCATAATCCACGCAACTAGTAGTTAACTTTTGATTGAATACTTTAGCATTGCTTAGGCTACAATTTATGGCACTGTTCTAACTGTGTACTGTACTATCGTCCTCTTCTAATGGTCATCTCAGGCCACTCAATGTTTCATTTCCTTTTTTTTCATATGCTGCTACTGCCAGTGTGTACCACTACTACTACCACCACAACAATGACATTTCATCTGTCCAGGATTCCATAGCCAACCTTAATCGATATTTGCCATGCAGCCAGCCCTGTGCCTATCCCTATTCTCAAACACGAATCACAGGTAAGATAAGCATTTTGGGGGAGGACGGATAATGGAGTAGGAGGAGAGGAGAAACTGACAGTAGTACTAGTAAAGTAGTAGGACAATTAAATTCACTAACTCTGTCAGTGGCACTTTTGTACAAATTTGGGTGATTACTTAGACAATTTGAATCAACCAGCTAGTTAAGTTTCAGGAAAACAAACGTACATAACCTTCCCTGCCTCCCCCTCAAAACAGTAAAAACGCGTATGCTATGTTTACGTGGAAAATAAATAATTATTTCAACCCTAACAAAAAAATAAACTATACCACAAGACCCAACCTACCCCCCTCCCTAAGCCCATGAAATGTCCCCAAAAGTCCAAAAACCCCAATGCCCAATTCCTACCCCCCACCAGTCTTTAAAAAAAGGGGCAAGAGACAGTCTCTCTGTACTTTGGCCGGCGTAGTCCTGTGGCCAGGTGATCACGCAGCTCTCTCCATTGGGCCTTGAGCAGGACTTTCTCCCTCTCCACCTCCTGCTCAAAGTAGGCCACTCGCAGGGTTTGGCGGTGCACACGTGCCTTGCAGGTACTGTGGGGGGCAGCTGTTGGTTTTGCAAGCTCTGCGGCGGGTGGCTGCCGGACCATGCACCGTTCCGCTGGAAGATTGCGCTGGCTGTATGATCCAGGGGCAGTGGAGGAGGATGCCGCTGCTGTTGTTTACTGTGAGTCATCCTCCTCCTCCTGAGCCACCAGCCGCCAATATTCAGCGACAATTGCCTCCAGCTTCCATCGCCTGACCCTGATAGCCAACTCCTTCCTTGATAGTTTAGAAGGAGTATCTATATGAAGGAAGAAATAAATACTGTAACCAATACTCTTTAAGATTAACACAAAATAATTCAACAGAAAGTTGTGTCACATTAGCACTAGCAACTTGCAAGCACAGTACATCACATTTGTGACATGTATCTATCTAACCTCCCACTTTGAGTTTCAGGAATTCTACTAGCACTATGGACTCACTACATTAGACTCAGACAGTACACCAGTCTTCTCTCTTGTTTAGCGAACTTAGTACGTAAATTTGTGGAAGCCGGCATAATGCCAGCGCAGTCAGCTTTCACCCAAGAAAAACAGACGCAAGCCATGATGACGCAGACTCGCGTAACTGTTATCAGTACATGCAGGTGGGGAAGCTCTTACTTTTCTAATACGGTTGGCACTGGCCATACTCTGTTAGAAGTTACAACAAGGGCTACTGCTCATTTAATTTCACTTTCACCCTGCCCTGCCCCTGACTACTACAAAAGGAAAATGAAGAAGATAATATGATCATCTATCCCTTCACATGATATTTGCTTATATAAGGGATGACTTTAGGTGCTTTGTTTTTATTGATTGAGTGAACACCGATAGGCCACACATGAATGACAGAGTTGAAAAAAAATTATTAACATAGGAAGTGAGTGGTCACCGTAATCGCCGGAGGAAGGCACTTGTGACTTGACTTGATAATGTGAACTATAAAATATAGATACACAGTATATGCTGTGCTTGCAAAATACTAGTCAAGGGAGTATTCTGAAAAAAATCAACTTCTACTTTCCTCACCTTTCCTACTCTTGCACAGACATGCAGTGTTACATGCTCTTCAAACTAACACTCTTCATCCAGTGACCGTCTTCTCTGTCTACTCTACATACACCTATGCTGCTATCTATGAGGAAGATACCAGCATCCATCCATTCAAAGTAAATGTCAATCATTCTTCTTAATGTCTCAAGTGAACAAACCTTACTTTTTCTCACCGAAAAACACCCTTTTTATTTTATTTTGTAAACCGCCACCCATGCATCCGTGCTTGACTTGGATTTGAATTTGACCCAAAGGATATATTGCACACACATACAGTTTCTGTTTCACCCACCCAGGCAGTCCTCTTTTCTTTCTCCTTCCACCCATACTTGCTTCAACCGATCATGCATCAGATTCATGCTAGCCACCTCTGCTTGCATTCAAAAACGCGTATCATTCTTTGCCTGTCATTAAGTTAACTCGCTCGTCCTTCCTTACACCATTCTTTCCCTTTTTGTTCATCCCATCCATCAAGTTCAACTCAGATCTAACTTCAATCAATCAATTAATACACTTGTAGAGCACGGTACTCACCCGTGAGGGTCTCAGGTGCTGGGGGGGAGTGCCGCTAATGCTCAAAAAGCCAGGTATTTAGGTGTTTCCTGAATGTGAGGTGGTCCTGGGTCAGACGTAGGTGGGCGGGGAGGGAGTTACATGTCTTGGCCGCCTGGTAGGAGAATGACCTTCCTCCGGCGGTGGTTCTGCGGATCCGTGGGAGGGTGGCGAGGGCAAGGCTGTCCGAGTGCAGTGTGTGTGTTGGAGTGTAGAACATGAGGCGCTTGTTGAGGTATTTGGAGCCTATGCCATGGAACAATTTGTGTGCGTGGGTGAGGAGCCTGAACGTGATCCTTTTGCTGATAGGGAGCCAGTGCAGGTCTCTCAGGTGGGCTGATATGTGACTGCGGCGGGGGATGTCGAGAATGAGTCATGTGGATGCTTTCTGTATGCGTTGGAGTCTTTTCTGAAGTTTGATTGTGGTTCCTGCGTGAAGCATGAAGATGAGATGGCGTTGACTTGCTTGGTCATCGTGAGAGAGGAGTCCATGCTGAATCCCAGGTTGCGTGCGTGCTCAGTGGGTGTCGGTGCGGTGCCTAGTTCTGCGGGCCACCAGGAGTCGCCCCAGGCGAATAGGGGTGGGTCGACAATGAGGACCTCCGTCTTGTCTGAGTTCATTTTCAGACAGCTTAGTTTCATCCATTCCGCGACGTTTTTCATTCCTTCCTGGAGGTTGAGTTTGGTGGCGGCTGGGTCTTTAGTGAGGTAGAGTATCAGCTGGGTGTCGTTGGCATATGAGATGATGTTGAGGTTGTGTTTGCGTGTGATGGTGGCGAGGGGACTCAGGTAGATATTGAAGAGGGTTGGGCTGAGTGATGAGCCTTTGGGTACGCCGCAGATGATCTCGGTGGCCACGTTCTGTCGGAGAGGAAAAAGGTGTTCCAGTCCAGGGCTTTGTCTTGGATCCCAGCGTTGTGGAGGCGGGTTATTAGGGTGCGATGGCATACTGTATCAAAGGCGGTTGAGAGGTCTAGGAGAATGAGGGCGGTGGTTTCCCCATTGTCGAGTAGGGTCCTGATGTCATCGTTGGCTGCGATGAGGGCAGTCTCGGTGCTGTGGTTGGCTTGAGAACCAGACTGGGATGGGTTGAGGGACCCATTGGCTTTGAGGAATGCGGTCAAGTGCTTATTGACGATCTTCTCGATCACTTTCGCCGGGAAGGGAAGAAGAGAGATGGGGCTAAGGTTTTTGAGTTCTATGGGGTCCGCTGTGGGTTTCTTCAGTAGGGTGTTGATCACTGCGTGCTTTAAGCTCTCTGAGAAGGTGGCGGATGCGAGGAAGTTGTTTATGACGTTCCATAGGTGGGGAGCGATGATGGTGTCGGCTTTGTTGAAGATGTGGTGAGGGCAAGGGTCGGAAGGAGAGCCGGAGTGGATGGTGTTCATGGCGTTCATGGCGTGGGCGATGTCGTCAGTGCTGATGGGAGTCCAAGCGCTGAGGATGGTTGTAGGGGGGTGTTGTTTCGGTGGCTGGTGGGGAGTCTGGACACCGAAGCTGTTGTGTATATCGACGATCTTGCGGTGGAAGAATGTGGCGAGGGAGTTGTAGAGTTCTTGTGATAGTGTGATGTTGTTGCTGTTGATGTTGGGATAGGAGAGCTCTTTTACGATGTTGAAGAGTTCCTTGATGTTGTGTGTGTTGTTGTCCAGCCGTTCTTTGAAAGATGTCTTTTTGGTGGTGCAGATCAACTGGTGGTCTTTGCGGGTGGCGTTCTTGAGGGCTGTCATATATTCTGTCATCTGTTCATACTTACACTAAGTTTAGGGGTTGGACTTACTCTAGGGTCCCACCTATGGGTGGTCCCAGGAAGGGGGTGGTTACACCCCTTTCCCTTGGACCAGTTTCGCACCAGAGTAGGGGCTGAGAACCACTGCAACCGGTTTGAACTGGGGTATGCACAGGGACACCAAGTGTCCCACCAACAAAGTCTGAAAACGCATTCTCTGAATGCACCCACTCAGCCCCACTACACCAAAGCCTGTCTAGGAGGAAACCTGTTGTCCAGTCTTCCCCTGCCAGAGTTTCATCCAGCAGCAGGAGGTCAGACCCATGTCTGTGGATGCAGCATCCATTTTGTGATGCTGGGGCTCGTTTAAAGTAATACTGGTTAAGTAAGTATGTACATGTCTTCTCGCTCTAGAAGAGTGGAATTCTACCTCCGCCACCAGGAATGGCAGGGGCCAGATTCCAAAATGTTTGACACCAAAACAATGTGTTTCCATGCAGCCATTCCAAAGTTAGCATTTACCGCGAAGATATAATGCACTTAGGAGTATATGGTCTGGCTGCATCACAGAACAGCTACAGAGAATTGGTGCCATTTTGGAAGGATTCCCAGGGATGGCTAATACATGCCTCAGCCCCTGGTAGGCCTCTGTGTTACGTATGCCCTTAGTACCTAAGGTACCATATTCTAGGGACTCACAAGGGTAACCCAGTAACCAATCTGTAGTTGACTTAATGCAATCAATTTAGCGAGGAAGCAGTTAGGCTGGGGTCCTGGTTAGTAGGGCCCCAGCCAGACTAAAGTCGAAAAACAGTGAAACACCAGCAAAAAGTGGGGTTAACCCTAGTAAGAAGATGCTACTCTCCTACATATAATATATGCAGAGCAGAGCAGTAGGGACTAGAGCTTCAAATTTGAAGACCTGCAGAATGACTGGCACTGGGGGACCAAGAACAGGAATCTTGGTAAATCAGGAGCAATGCAAGGCTGTACTTATAATATACGCAGCTCAGGGTAGTAGCCACATGAGCTGCAGCGACGGGAGACCTGCAGAACGAGTGCAGTGGGGGGACCATGAACAGGGATCTTGGTAAATCTGGAGCTTGGTAAATCTGGATCAAAGGAAGGCTGGGCATATAATATGCACAGAGAAGAGTATAGGGACATGATAATATATGCACTGCAGAGTATTAGGGATATGAACACCAGATTTGGGAGACCTCCAGAACGAGTGCCGTGGGGGGATCATGATTAGGGATCTTGGTATATCTACAGCTTAGTAAATCTGGAGTAATGCAATACTGCGCTTATAATATACACAGAGCAGAGTAGTAGGGACATGAGCTCCAAATTCGGAGACCTGCAGAATTATTGGCAGTGAGGGGACCATGAACAGGGATCTTGGTAATTCTGGAGTAATGCAAGGTTGGGCTTATAATATACGCAGAGCAAAGAAATACGGGCATTAGCTTCAGATTCAGGAGACCTGTAGAACGAGTGGCACTGGGGACCATGATAAGGGCTCTTGGAAAATCTGGAGCAATGAAAGGCTGGGCTTATATTAAACGCAGAGCAGTGGGGCCAAGAGCTCCAAATTCGGGAGACCTACAGAACAAGCGCCAGTGTGGGGACCTTGATCAATGATCTTGATAAATTTGGAGCTTGGTGAATGGGAGCAGTGCAAGGCTGGGCTAATAATCATAGCAGGACAGAGTAGTATGGACACGAGCTGCACAGATGGGAGTCCTGCAGAACGCGTCACAGTAGGGGGGACCATGATCAGGGATCTTGGTAAATCTCGAGCAATGCCAGGCGGTGCAAGTTGCTGCTTTGCGTTATTATGTGTGATTAGTTGGTACGCGGGTGGAGCTTGGGTGTTCCCACACATCCACCCATAAATTCTGAAACATTCTTAGATTTATCAACACTGTTGGTGGGAAGTGTCAGAATTGTACGCCTTCCCATGAGAGGTGAATGAGGAGAAAAATATGTATTTCTCCTCGTTTCCTCATTTTAAGTGAGCTGCATTCTGAAGAACTCCTTAAAAAAGGAGAAATCCTATGAATCTTTGTTTGTGCAGGGAGGGGCCCCTTCCTGCACAAAGAGAACCCTGCTGGCAATACAGACGATCCATGTCACAAAAGTGCTCCATCAGCGCTGGCTGTGGATTGTGTTCCGTCACAGGTAGAGGACAGGAATGAGCCATGTCTTGATAGATTTGCTGCATTCCTGCACTCTCCCTTTCATGAAGTTCCATACAGCAACTTGCCTTGCTGCTTTGTGTTTCATGACAAAGGACAAACCTTCCTCCACAGACACTACCTGTTTGAGACTCACTTCCAGGCTCAAACAAGCAACAAACTCTGGTGGCTAATGCAGATGAGAGGAAAGATTTTAGAAAGTGCCTCTTTTCTCCCTGTTTTCTTTGTACTGTTGCTGAAGGTGTTTTGATTTGTGTAATTGGATACTGCGATTCAGTTCCAGTACACATGCTCTGACCTGTAAAACATGAAGACATTTCCTCACTCCTCAATGTCACATTCAACTTCCCTACAAGGCTATGGTATATGGTGTTCCTAAATGCACCCATTGAATGGAAAGTTAAAAGTCACCCATGGAAAATGGCACTGGGGATTGGACTACTTACTACCCTAGCCATACCTCTGGGTAGGCTCACAGGCTCTGCACAAGTGAAGACGGGTTCCTTCAACTTGGAGTTAGTGAGTGACAGGATCAGTGGCATTGTTTGCAGTAGCTGAGAGATGACCTGCAGTAAACAGCTGTAAAGGTATGCAGCGTTACCCTTGGCACCTTCTCGCTACTGGTTTAGGGAGTGACCAGGAGTCACCCCCACCCACAAGCTACTGCTAGGAATCCCCTGGCAGCCACCACAGCATACAAATGAACTTTACCTGTGGTTTGGGATCTGAGAGGATAGCTGGAGGGCTGTACCTGCTCCAACATTTACCAAGTGGACTTTAGGTGAGTTGGCTGACCTCCTGAATAAGCTACAGGGCCTCAACAAGCTGCAAGAGGACTTTCCTGAAGCACCCTGCAGAACATGACTAGCTCGGGCCTGGCCTTGACCATGCTGATGGCCTGGGCTAGAGTGAGTCTCCAACCTCAAATGCTTTTCCTGAGGTCCTGGTACAAAGGCCTGTATCTAAAGGGACTTTTCTTAGCATCCCAGAGGACCCACCTTCCAAGTTGATTCGCCCTGGGCACCCTAAGGCTCTTTGCTCAATGGCAAGGTGACCCCAAGGGTTGAGTTCAGGTTTAAAGAACTGAAACCTTTAACTGGATATAACAAGATAGTGACCTAATTACTGGGGGTGGCATTTCATCCATCGCAATAAGTCTCTTGCTCACAAGTTGTGTTAATACAAATGG
This sequence comes from Lissotriton vulgaris, assembly GCF_964263255.1. NCBI lineage: Eukaryota > Metazoa > Chordata > Amphibia > Caudata > Salamandridae > Lissotriton > Lissotriton vulgaris. Next base: position 23,443,213 of record NC_141689.1, on the reverse strand, counting down.
TGACTGTGATTAAGAAGGAGGGCAGTCTGTGAATAAGATCATAGTGAGCAAATCCTACATTGTTATGAGTGAATTGTTGGGTGTAGACATTCAATGGGAACAGGGGTGATTTGTGCTCATAATATGGTGGTACCCCTGTTTGAAAAGGTTTCTATTAGGAGTTGTGTTAAGGAAAATGGTTTAACAGAATGATAACATGGTAGATTGTGATTACATAAGGTTTGTAGTGAGTTGTGACAACATGATTTAGCGAATTCCTGCAATATTTATTTGAACGCTTTGTGAGCCTTATGTATGTTGCATTAATCTTTTATCTTAAAATTAATGTGAAATACAGCTTTTTCCATGTATTATTGCATTATGCATTCTTTCTGCAAATTGCTCTGTTGATCTTCCTTGGAAGGCTTGGTCAGTTTAGCACAAACACCAGAGATGCAGATATAATTGTAATAGTCCTGTCTGTCAGTGCGTTAATGTCTTCAAACATAGGGCCTGATTCACAAAGGGTAACTCACACTTTAGTGATAGTTTAAGTTTGTTTGCTATTCACAAAGATATGTTACGAGTCGTATATTTACGACAGCGGAGCCTCTGCACGTAAACGATAGGACAGTCTGATCTTTTTATGCCCAGAGACTCTTCTGTAGGAAAGATACTACTCGTAACATATCTTTGTGAATAGCAAATAAAATTAAACTTACACTAAAGTGTAAGTCACCCTTCATGACTCAGGCCCAGAGGCCTTCCTTAATTCCGTGCTGATGGTTGTACAGTTTGATCATTTCTTTTTTTATTCTACTTTGCAAACCTCAGAGTTGTAATCCTCAAGATACAAACATGTTTTTACTCAGTATCCCCTTCAGAATGAAGTATTAAAATGGAATAATCGACTGTGCTGTTAGTCCATCTAAACAAACATGTTAGTTCTCTGGCCTGGAATCTATGTATAGGTTGAAGGAGAGGTCTGTAATCCTGATGCAATATTTCATCACATGGAGCTGGTCTCGTCTATAAGAAGAGGGCATGACCCGTCCCATGAGCAGTCTTTCCTGCTGCCCCATTTCACAGACTCTTAGGTGTTGTTTCTGCTGCAAGAAGGAAGATGTGTCCAAGAGCAGAGGTGCTGATGCTGTGAAGCCGGACTCCAGGTATGTCAGCAGAGCTCAGCCTGTGTGCTTTACTTGTGCTTGTTTAGCTGGGGTTTTTATTAGTGATAAGAAGAGCTCTGCTTCGCAGCATCGAAATGCCTGCTTGGGACAGAGGGAGAGCTAGACACATGAAAAGAAGATAATGTGGAATATGTTATAATAGTTTAAACCGCGAGGATTCTCATTTCTTTCTCTGCTGCTGTTGTTCGTGAAACTCACCATGGAGCAGAGGCTGTGGGCAGACTGACAGAGTCTTCATTTAGGGCAGGCTGTGAAATGAAGGGCGCGTGAGCTCATGAGGGGAGAGGGGGCAGATGTCAGTGGTGGGGTGAGGAGAAGAGGGGGTTGGGAGAGGTCAGTGGTGGGGTGAGCTGATGAGGGGAGAGGGGGCAGATGTCAGTGGGTGGGGTGAGCGGATGAGGGGGGAGGGGGCAGAGGTCAGTGGTGGGGTGAGGAGAAGAGGGGGTGGGGAGAGGTCAGTGGTGGGGTGAGCTGATGAGGGGAGAGGGGGCAGAGGTCAGTGGGTGGGGTGAGCTGATGAGGGGAGAGGGGGCAGAGGTCAGTGGGTGGGGTGAGCTGATGAGGGGAGAGGGGGCAGAGGTCAGTGGGTGGGGTGAGCTGATGAGGGGAGAGGGGGCAGAGGTCAGTGCTGGGGTGAGCGGATGAGGGGAGAGGGGGCAGAGGTCAGTGGGTGGGGTGAACTGATGAGGGGAGAGGGGGCAGAGGTCAGTGCTGAGGTGAGCGGATGAGGGGAGAGGGGGCAGAGATCAGTGGGTGGGGTGAGCTGATGAGGGAAGAGGGGGCAGAGGTCAGTGGTGGGGTGAGCTGATGAGGGAAGAGGGGGCAGAGGTCAGTGGTGGGGTGAGCTGATGAGGGGGAAGAGGTCAGTGGTGGGGTGAGCTGATGAGGGGAGAGGGGGCAGAGGTCAGTGCTGGGGTGAGCTGATGAGGGGGAAGAGGTCAGTGGTGGGGTGAGCTGATGAGGGGAGAGGGGGCAAGTGTGAGGACAGACAGCGGCTCACAGAGGGGGGTAAAGAGAGGCTGCCCTCGCTCGATCCTCAGGACAGCCTGGTTGACTCACACGGATCTTGCTGAGTGTTTACTTGTGTTTCCTTCACCACTGGAAGCTGCAGTGATTCCTGTGCAAAGGTCGAGTGACCATCAATGCAGGGGACATTAGTGACTTTATGTGGGAAGAAGGTGAAGTGAGAGAGTTCAAAGCACTAAGACAAGTTTCTGAGGCACCAACCGGATGATTCTGAGACAGACAGCTGCACTCTGACCCAGAGTCCAGGGGAGGGGGGTACTTCTAGCGCCTCGAGGCTCTAATCATCGGAGGCTCAGCTTGGGTGAAGCCAGAGACAGACAGCTGCCCTCTGACCCTTCAGAATCACTGTGTGAGAGTAGGAGCCGTCTCTAAGTGACGCTGTATTTTTGTTCATTGAAGGGAGTTTGTGTTTCCGTTTTCAGGGTGAAGCAGAAGAAGAAGGCATCAAGGCACCGTCAGAGGTCACAGATCCACGTCAGAGGTCAGAGATCCACGTCAGAGGTCAGAGATCCACGTCAGAGGTCACAGATCCACGTTAGAGGTCACAGATCCACGTCACACTGCAGGTGCATCAGTCTGCTTCTGTGTGACGTCATTCACTCCCTGCACTCCACCTCCAGCAGCAATGCACGTCCTGGATATGAGCTGCTTTACAAGTGTGCTGTGGCAGAGTTTCCTGCTGCTGTCACTGGTGCCTCAGTGTGCACTGTGGGAGGCTGTGACGCAAACATCTGGCTGCGCCCTGAACAGCAGCTTCCAGCAGCGCTTCTACAAGGAGGGGGACTTCATGCTCGGAGGGATTATAAATGTGAAAATTCATGAAGTACTATGGAATGACGGTCTGGACCCAGTTTTCGGAGAGCCATGGAGGTGTGAAACGTAAGTTATTCCATGTTTAACTATCTCAAAGCGAGCACTACTCTGATGCTCTTCTGCATTACACACACATTCGTCATAAGGCACCCAACCTTCCCCTCATACATCAGATTTCAGCTCCGTGAGATGTTTGAGGCTATTAAAGTTAGACCTGTGCATTCATCCCCAGCCCAGGTGGGTCCCTATAGACTCTGAACCCTGGGCCCCTTGTATCACTAACGCTCTAAATGCAAGTGTAGCCTGACTGCTGCAGCCTGAACCCTGCCATCACACCTGTCAATCAACCCTTCTGAGAGGCAGGAAACCCTGATTTCCACCACTAGGGGGCCTCAGACAACAAGAGTCAGGAATGGTGGTCTAATGCTAACTCTCCCCTGGTCAGTAAGTCCCCCCCCCCTTATGATGCACCATCCTTCACACCGTTGCAACACTTTCTCAAGACCAGAAAATAAAGTTCGACCCATCAGTTCTCCATTCAGTCAACACAACCTTGATCTGAAGGAGGTAAATATATGGTTAAAAGCAGTTTTATAGGTTTTTGGAAATGATTGCACTTCATGCAAACTTACACATTATTGTGCTGAGTTGTCACATATTTGTTGTTTCAATGTGTTTATTACTTTATGCAGAGCTAAACAAACAAATGCAAGCATCGCGCTACATTGCACCCCAAGCACCCATCAAACCCCCCAACCTCCCATAAAACAGTCGAGGGTCAGACAGTGGAACACAAGGTTTCCAACAGCTGGTAGTCATCCAGCCCATCACCCAGGTACATGAACCTACTCGCTCCATCACTCACCCCGCTGTGTCCGGCAGGTGAACGCCCCAACAGTGCCACCTTGTCAAATCCCTTCAGTGGTCCCCGAGCCCCAGCTGCCCAAATGCTCTCACATTTTTGCCGACAGCCCCCCCTTTGGAACAACAAAAGGGGGTGTTATTATCACAGGGTATGGAATGGCGCTTCCCAGATCACGTGAGATTAGCTCACAAATGAAATATCTGTGCAGTGCTACAGGTGAGGGAGAAACCCCTGAAACCCCAATCAGAAACAACAACATGCCCTGTGCACAAGCAAATGAGTAGATAAACAAAATACAATGTCAATGACAAATACAGATGTAAACAAATGTTGTTTTTGACGTGTTGTCATTTAATAGTTCATTACTTCACAGGCCATCCAACACGTGTTTCGTCAAGTTGGTGTAAAACCCTTGACTTCTTCAGGGCTGGAAGCAAACAAGGAAAATTACAAAATTCACCAGCAAATATACATAGAGTTACAGGTCTGTGACCAACCAAGTCTTAATGCACAAACATGCGCAAGGATTTAATAAAACATACACGAAGGGAAGCACACCAAGAAAGAAGAAGCAAGTTCCAAATGATCCGCTATGAAGCTTACTGTTTCATTAATGCGTGTATTGAAGTAGTACACAAACGCATGTGACGTGGAGTCTACTCGAAGTCGTTGTTTGTGGTAAATCACAATCCATCCACACCAAATAAGACAATCAGTGCAGAAGCTGGGGTGATAGGGTAGATAAATGTATTCGTGAACAGTGAAAAAGATCAGGTGCACGCCTAGAACCAAATCCAGAACGGGGTACAATCAATGGGAGAGCCTACATTATTGGTGACAAATATAAGTGCCTTGTACCTGAAGAGATTATTTATCCCAAAATGCGAACTCCACCCAGGCATACCTGTACTAATGTTGGGTGAGTCTTAGGACCTAGAGGAAGTTGAAGTTGAAGTTGAGGACATTTGTAGAGCTCACGTATACTAAAAAGGTTTCATGGCGCTAAGGCAGTCGGCTCTAATGAATAACCAGGTCTTCAAACCTTTGTGGAACTCCAAGAGATCGCAGGCTATCAGGAAGGGAGTTCCAAAATCGTGGAGACTGGAAGGAAAAGCTCAACCCCCCATGTTTCTTCCTAACAAAACGAGGAAAAACCAGGAGGTTCTTAGAAGAAGACTGTAAATTCCTAGAAGGGATGTAAGATGAAAGCCTAGAGGCTACATAGGAGGGGGCTAAGCCCACTAATGATTTAAAAATAAGACACCCTAATTTAAATAGGCATCTATAGGCAACCGGTAACCAGTGCAGTTGCCTCAACAACGGAAGTATCAACAAAAAAAGCGCCAATGCTGCCATCAATCGTTTCTCACGATATCAACAACTCACAATCGATTTAAACAAAAAGTGAGGGGATCTATGTCTCTAGAATCAATCTTCAATTTTATTGATTTATTGCTTCATTTATGTTTTTTTTGATTTTCTCTAAATTATTTTTCAGTTTGAAAAAACATATCACATACAAAATATGAAACACATTATATACACTTAAAACACTCCCCTACCAACACTCACACATACATTCAATTGTGAATCACAATCAAACACTCTCAGACACACTCTACAATACAGGGTACATAATAACAGTTATTCCGAATTTAATGTAAGTCATATATCTATAATGCCATAGATATTCCTTTAAGCCTATTTGTAAATTTTCACAAAAGATGTATAATTTCTTTTACATTCTTATGGCATAATGCAATACAGGGTCGATTGTGAGTTGTTGATATCGTGAGAAACAATTGCTGGCAGCATTGGCGCTTTTTTTGTTGATACATTAGGCTGTGGCTTGGCCTTGCTGCTTGAGAGCCCATACCCAGTAGTGTTTAATTGCATTTATCAACAACGGAAGAGCATGATGTAATCTGGGCCGATTGTAAATCAGCCTAGCCACCTGATTTTGAATGACTTGGAGTCAGCGTAGTTCAGAGGAGGATAAAGAAGCAACAGGGTAAGACAATGTCAGATGTAATTGATAAAACATCAAGTCACATAGTGGCCTGAGAATATCCGCGCAGAGAAACCGGTGCGTAATGATCACCCAGCCACTGGTGAAGATTCCGACCCAGCGGGTCCTAAAGAAATATTTTCTCACAGCGTTGTGAAGAATTTCCAGTGATTCTTTAAATCTGTGTAAGATTTACTCCCATGAGTAAAACCGGAGATGAAGTTCAAACTATTCTACACAACCACTTACCTTTCCCCCCAGGCAGACCCATTGTGTCAGGAATAGGAGGTCTCACCGAGCGCCTTGCGGAATATGTGGATCTTTTCCTGGGACCTCTGCAAAAATCTCCCCATATCTATCAGGGATACAAAGCACATACTCAGTGTTCTATCTGACTCCACAAATGGGATGATAACATGACCCTTGTGACATTGGATGTGGTATCTCTTTATACAAGCATTAGACCAGATCTAGGTATTGAAGCAATTTCACACTTTCTGCATAAAAGAGCTGCATCACAGTGGCAACACACAAACATGTTAAAAACTGTCTATCAGCCATGAAACTGAGATTTAGTAAAAGGGACTATACACACCTGAATCTTACCAAAGCAGAAACCAGAATTAGGCATACTCAAAGAGAAGAAACTTTTTGCGACAGAACACGTAACACTGAGAAAATGACAGTTAGACTAGTTACAGACTTCAATGGTTACAAAGGGGCTTTGTCAAAAAGTCTGAACAAACACTGGTCACAAATGACACCGCCTTAGCTGAACACATTGGTAGTCGACCACAAATTGCCTATAGAATGGGTAGAACATTAAGAACGAGATTAGGTCGAAGCTATCCAAGAACTCAAAACAGAGACAAGTGGCTAACACCTCACACACTGGGTTTCTATCAATGTGGGTCTTGTGGAATGTGTGGATGGGCTAACAACCACAAGAGAGCCTTTTCTGGTCCCAACAGAACATATGACATTAGACATAACATTACCCGCATTACAAATGTGTTGTATATGTACTAGAATGTGTCTGCGGGTCAAGTCTGTTGGTAGTATCATCAGGACCCTTAGGGAAAGAATAGGAGAACATGTCTGAGCTTTGAGACAACAGGACCGTTACATGTATGGGTTTGTGATAGAGCATGCAGGTCACCAGTCACCAATTACCACATACTCACCTGGGCCTTTGTGAGCATCTTAGGTTTTCCCTAATAACCCGCACGTTTTAAAAATACTTCTCTATCAGTATCAGAGGTCTGCTTAGGACCTGTACCACCAACTTACCAATCCTTGTCATCGGTACCTAAAGTCCTAAGGGATCGTGAAAAGGGCTAATTTTTTAATAGGTAAACAATAATAACATATCAATAACTTTGCACTCGTAAATAACCACAAACTCGGGAAGGTTTAAACTCTTCATCTAAATTCTTAATTAGTCATGATCCAAAGAATAATTACCAAGACTTTAATCATAAAACATTATTAAAGTGCAATTTTGTGGAAGAGAAAAATACATTTACATAATCAGAATAACTTCAATAGTGGAAAGGGAAGGTAAGAAAAGGGAACATAAAGAAAATGCATATATGATTTAGCAATTTGTAAGGAAGGGGTAGAGAAGGAAATATTTCAATTAAGACGAACCCACACAGTTTTATATTTACCTAGAATGGTGTGACAAACTAACCCTGGCCACGGGTCTGTTACAGGACAGAACCCCAGGTTGCAATCGCCAGTAGGCTCGCAGGTGCAAGACAGGAATCAGGACAGGGGAAGCCAAATTTGGATCAGGACAGGACCACCAAAGTCAGGAGACTGGCACCCGCAGTTAAGTTGCAACCCCTGCGCTACTCCCTCTCTGCAGCAAACAGTCAAAACCCCGAATGGGTTATCGATCTCCCCGACAAAGTGCTTTGCAGCACTTCAGCTCCCTAGAACCCTGACTGGGTTCCCAAATCTTCTGACAGAGTGCTTCGCAGCTCTCTGCTCTTGGTCACCTATTGAGTGCGTTGGGTCAGTGACAGGTCAGCTATTCGGACAAGTCAGACAATTTCTCTTACTAATCCTACTCTAATTATACTATTTTTCAGGGCAGTGTACCACCCCCAAATGTTGCAAATGTAAAGATCCCCAATTTTCATTGGACAGAACAATGAGGATATTTCATCACACCACCTGAAAATCAAACTTTTATGCATGAATATTCAATTTTTGTTCCCGCCCCTCAATTTGGGTTTTCATGACATATATATTATTCCACCCAACAATGGATGTTCTATTAACATATACATTGTATCAGTTTATTTCGTCATATATCCTCTCTTCAGGGGTATGAGGTCGGGTTTCCAGGATTCGTCTTGTACAGTTCATAGTCTTGGCATAGGTTCAAGAAAATCTCGGGAACATCTCAGACTTCTTTTGCGCATGTCCAAAATGGATGCAATACGATCTCGTCAAGTCCAAATAAGTTACATGTAAGAATAAGAAACAGACAGCTTTAGAACAAAGAATAAATTAATATTTTGTATGTCACTTGTTTACGATTTATTCCCATTATCTTATTTTAGGCATTAGGCAGAATGAAAGCTTAGCATACGCAGCAGTGCAAGCTTCATGCATGTGGTTACATAAAGCAGCCATTTCTAATTCTATTGCGCAAATGCGAAAAGACTCCCTCCAAAGCAAGAAGACGCCATGTCACGTGAGTATGACAGACGCATGCGCAGTACAAGAAACCCGCGAAAGCAGCCATCTTTAGCTTCTTGCGAGTTACGATTAATGCGATGCATAAGCAAGCTTCACTTACATAATGTAAAACATGAAATAACATAAATATTAGTACACAAAACATATTGATTACTAATGTTATAATTACTCAGCGAAGGTCTTGATACAAGCAAGCCACGTAACATGTGAATCCTTGCTCCATCATTTGTCCCTCCCAAGGTCCACACAAACAATTTCATTTCTATGGAATTGATGTTACTCAACACAGCCTAAGAGGAGGAAGTAGAGAGTTACACCTGAGACGTTCCAAAGCATTTTGGATAATGAGTTTGAAATTTTATGAGCAGGGTCTTAACAGCGATCGTGAGATGCACTATTTCCTGGGTGACTGAGAATGTGAGAATAACTTTACATTAATACTTTCTAACCCCACTGTCTTTCTGAATTTCTAGTCTATGTTGCACCAAGTCCTGGAGCTCATACCAATGTAGTGAGGATATGATTAGATTCTACTTCCTATAATCTGCAGGTTATTGTATGTGTATTTGCAGCTGTATTTTTAATGCACCTGTTTTGCCCACTACCTGCTTAGGACACTATATGATGCCTGATACGTCGTAAGTGTACATGCCCTCCCAGTATTCTTAATACTATTTGTTTGTTGCTAATCGCTGTCAGTCATCTCTTACGATGTACATATTGTCTCAACCAAAGCTCAAAATCACTACGTTAGAATAGTGTTTAAACTCTTATTTTTGCTTATATCACTTTCTCTCAATTATACTCAGATGCTTATGCAATAGTCGATCCATTTCTAATGTTCACATATATTACTTCCCTCAATCACACTTAGATATTTATATAATACGCAATCCTTTTCTCTCTTGCCTAGTGCTCTATGTCTTAGGTGCATTTGGACTACATGCAAAATACGTTTGAACTTGGGCTCCAACATTGGTTTCCCTTATTTTATGCAAATTGTCAGACATGTTTTAGCCTTAACTCTTTCTCGCATGTCTCTTCTATCAATCCTAATCCTTCAATTTTACATGTACTTTAGGATACCTTTTCCCTAAAAAAATGCTTTCAAGTTGTCTGATTAGTTTGAAGCATTGATCATTACACAATCGGCGTTTGCATGCCAAATCACCAGCTCACGCATTCACGGAAGAAGTGCCAATCAAGAGCTGCGGTCTTGTCTTTTTTGCTTTCCACAGTCGTAGCTCCCTATTTATACGCTTCCAGGTCACACCTTATCTGTTTCTGGTATATGCGCTCCCGGCAGTGTTGCCAGATTGGGCTATTTCCCCGCACAATTGGGCGACATTTTTCCCAATTGTGCGGGAAAAACCCATGCCTGGTGGGGGGCTACTTTTTGGGCTGGTTTTAAGCCTCTGTGCGGAATTTACGGGCTGGGGCAGGTGCCCGTGGCGTGTTCCTATCACAATGGCGCAGAAGGTCTATTGGCAAATAAGCGCACTGCGCGCGCTAACATCAGTGCAGGCAGCACAGTGCAAATCATTGGAGGAGGACCCACCAAGGTTTGCCTGTACGCACATGACCCCACCCACCCTCTACCCTCGCATCACACTGGTGCAGTCTGTGCGTGAAATTGTGAAGTGAAGCCAAGCACACCCGCGCATGCGCAGCACTGCACCAGATCGCAACTAACACCTAGCTTGGTAGTTGTGTGTTCGGGCTGAAGTGAGTACCCAGGGCTGTCAACCTTGTAGCACGCGAAAGCGCTACCAATGATTGACAGCCCTGCGCTGCACTCACTGTTCCTGATCTGATTCCTGAATGGAGAAGGCAGGTATAAAGCGGAGAGCTTCAACGGGCAAGTGTTAAGTGGGGTCTCAGGTGCTACGCACTGTTGAATATGCCTGCAATCACATACGTTTGCCTCTCTGAGTTACCGATACTACTCTAAGCAAACTCTGAGGGTTGGAATACCTTGGGAGGGTGGAAAGGGGAGGGAGTTACTACTGGCACCTTGGTGGACTGATTAGAAATAAAAGATTGTGGTGGAATCTGTAATTTTCGATACTATTCTCTGCTAAGTTTTAATTCGTCCCTGGTTTTTCACTTGGCTATTTCAGCTTCTTTGAGCTATGGCAATGAGTTAAGTGCTCCAGGCTATTAATTGTGATTGACCTGCTGTATACATGTTCGGATCCAGACAGGCCACCTCACCCCTTCATCCTTCAAAGGTTGATTGGAAGGGTTTCAGACAAGTTGGCAAAAAGAAACAGTGCAGCAAAACTGCAGTCAATGCAATTTAAGTCATATTATTACTATAGTAAGAGTGGCAGATTTTTTTCTTTTCGTCTCCTGTGAGTGACAGAAGAAAGCTGGTTGGTTTCTCTTCTGGTAACTTTTGCACTTGGCATAAAGAACATTTCTTTTTTAATCATTACAAGCTATCTTCTGCAAAAGTACAAAAGTGAGCAGCTGTTTTTTTTGCAGCTGTATTTTCCAGTTTTTGGACTTTCCATCCTGAAGTTACCCTGTGTTTTGATTTTTGGCTGATTACAAGCTCACCTAATCTCAAGAGCCTTCTCAACCTCAACTCTAGTTCTCCACCACGACATCCTTGTGTAGGTAACTTTAAAAAAGTTGTCGCTTGGGTCCTTTCATAGGTTGTTTTCGGTCACAGTGAGGCTGTTTTTAAAAGACACATATAGAGCACTGTGTAAACTTAAGTTCTACAGCTGCTAGCATTTGCCCTTGCTGACCCAGTCATGGTCTGGCAACTTTACACTGTCAGTGCGATTTCTTGGTGGTTCTGGAAGCAGCAGTGGTGATCAAAAGTGTAAAAGCATTTAGGATTAGATTGTGGGCATGCAATCGTTTGTCAGTAGGATCAGTTGATTTGCAACAGTTTTATTTTTTTTTATAGCTTGTCCTTGCTTAAATGAGTGCCATTTCTTATGTTTATCTGTTTACATGAACTTAATTTCTTGATTTTGCTCGCAAAAAAGTGTACTTTTAGTGTCATGCATTTAACAGTTGAATGTCATTCATAAGAACTCTGAAACCTTGAAAATGTCACACATACACACTCTTAAAACGTGGCAACTATGCAGTCTGTTTTCATGTTGAATAGTGCCCGTCCATTTCTGTTGCTTGTCAATAGTTTTAAGATCTTCGTAGTGTTTCTCGTTGCTGAAATGGTTGTACTTTGTTAGATATGTTTCCCTCATCTTCGATGCTTGATTTTTGCTTGCGAGAAAGTGTCACTCATAGTCGTTGAATGTCGCTCATAATTACACTGAAATTATTAAAATGTCACGGATAAGCAATCTGAAACCTTGGCAGCTATGCACTGACACAGTGGTGACGGGTCTGGAAAATGAGTAGAATTAACACAGGTGCCCAGTTAACCCCTTTCCACTATCTGTATATTGAATAGAATTTAGATTCATCCTTTAAGTGGTTCCTGATGACTATTTCTGCATCATTTGAGATTTGAGAGTTTGGGCTGCTTTTTGGCTGAAAACTGTCTGATTGGGCTTATTGTGGCCTTATATTTGAGCGGCTTTGGGCTTGGGACGGGTCTAAAAATCTGCCAACACTGGTTCCTGGTTGCCATGAGAAGCAGTTAGAATGCACTCGCCTGGGTAAGCTAGACGCACTCCTTTTTAACCATTTTGAAATTCTTGCCTCATACTCCCAAGGTTTCAGATTGCTAATGTGTGACATTTTCAAAATGTCAGTATACTTATGAGTGACATTCAGCAACCATGTATGACAGTACAACCACAGCTACGAGAAACGCTAGGATCATCAGTCAGTCAGTCAAACAAGCTTTATTCGACATAGTCAGAGGATCATCTTAAAACTACTTCAAAACACCAGAAATGGAAGGGCGATAACTTCGCGGGAGGTCCTCGTTGTGATAAGTGGATGCCAAATTGCCAGTTTATTTACGTAAAACAGCTTGTGTAGAGGTGCATCACAGCTGCAGACTCAAGGACCCCAACTCTCATCAGCTGTGTGTCACTCAAACAGTGCTGTGTGCTTGGCTGGGAAAGGAAAGCGAAACACCTGCCACACAGGCTGCAGATGTGCCTAGAGAAGTAAAAGGTTGATGACGTTAGTGGCAACTGATTGATCTGGCCGGTCAGGCTGCAGGGCATTGCAGAGATGTCGATCTAGGCTGTGGGCACCTTTCTGATCGCGTGGAATTTGTGTATCAAGATGGCTGACACACTCAGGTGGTGGTTGCTAACTATTTAACTTTTAGTAAGTAGGCAGTTAGCAGGCAGTGTGACTGCGTAGGTGAGTAGTCTGCACGGGTTCAGGTGATACAAATTACAGGGGATCATGCCAGCCTCTTTGCAGGCTTCCCTGTCTACACTGTAGCTGTAAGCTGAAGCCTGCCGCCTGTAGGATACCAATTGTAGGCTGCTAGCTATAAACAGGTGTTTGGCAGTAATTTGGCTTTTCTGCGGTTGCTATTAAGCAATAGTGGTTCAAAGACTTTAGTTTGCAGCAGTACTATGAGCTTCACTCACCTTATACTCCTTTCATAGCTGTTTCTTGCACATACCAATGTGCCATTGGACCTCTGCTAGTCTCTGGGCACTCAGCAGGAAGCAGGCAAAAGCGGCATTGAGGTCGGGCAGCAGAAGTCCTCAACTGTGTCAGGGGGCTAGAACTGGCACGGACTGCTACCTTCTAACCTTGTGCCTCCACACCACCTCTGCGAAAGCCCCGCAGCCTATTACCTACAAGAAAGTAGCCAGGCTTTTCAGGTGGCGAGCCACTCTGACCCAGTGGGGGCAAATATTTTGGTTTGCCACCCGCATCCTTAGTCCAGGCTGCTCAGTCTTAAGTCCAATCATCACACAGATTCTATGCTGGCGGCCGTGCTGCCCAACCAGGTCAGTCACTGAGTCTCTATGACTTCCTCTCTCCCAGGTACGGCATGGTAATAACTTGTTTTGCCGCAAGCTAAGGTCATAATTACACGCACTGGACAACGCAGGCGGCGGTGTGAGCAGCAGGAAGCACTGTGAGGCCGGCGCAGAAGTCCTGCAAACCATCTGTGTTAGAAATGGGATCTCTGGTTGGCTAAGGCTTGCACCAAAGCCAGGCAGAGATCACCACTCTAGTCAGGGCAAGGGAGTTACACGCAAGATAACCCCTGCTCAACCCCTTGGCAAATTGGCACGAGCAGTAAGGCTTATCCCGGAGGCAATGTGTAAAGTGTTTGAGCAACACACACACAGAGTAGCAACACACTAGGCACACCACAAAAAGGAACTCCACACAAGGTTACATATAAAAATACCCTTTGCATTACCATAAACACATTAGATCATAATCACACAGATACACTGTGCCAACTGGCACTGGGCAGTATTTACAGGGGATTATATACACATGACAGGGCCACATGGGCCACTGTCAGAATCAGGACTTAGTAGAAATAGCTCAAAATAATATTAGTAGAACACAACCAGTAACCACTGGTAAAAGGTAGGTACACAATACGCAATACTAATCACCTTAGGCATAGATCACGCAGGTAAACAAAAACTCGCTAGCATAAACCATACTAGGCAAAACAACCTCCTAACATGAAAACACAGTTAGAGGTCTAAAACAGGGTGCATACATACATTACGCACAAATCACATTAGGCATAGACACAGTGCGCCCAAGGAGGAGGCACAAAACAGGAAAACTGCCTCCAGGCCAACTGGCCTCTCATGGGGCTCAAACGCCCTTTGTCCCAAATAGTCAGGGCTGGCTGCGCACACAGCCAAAAGCAACAATGCAAGAGAACAAGCCTAAGCATGGTAGCTGCCCACTACTTGCTGGGCAGCTGTAGAATCCTAATAATGGGCACAGGCTCTCATTGCGCTTTAATGGTGCAGCTGCCCACTACTTGCTGGGCAGCTGGAAAAGTTAGAAAATGCCGCAGGGGCTCTCAGTAGCCCTTAGGATAAAATGTGCCACACGTTGGAGCCACCCGGGCTCTAGGAATCACGATGCACAGCGTGGGAGCCATCTGAAAAATAAACATGTCCCTGAACAGGGTGGAGCGTGCTGGTGCTGTAAATCAATGGGCCCAATACAGGTAAAGAACTTGCCCCCAACGTTGGAGAGACCACGGGCCCTTCTGGCCCCTTTTTATAGTCAGGACCCTTAAAGTAATGTGTCCCTAAGCAGTGGGGCCACACACTGGCTGTGGGCACGCTCGGGCCCTAAAATAAATGCCACCCACGTTGGAGCCACTCGGGGCTCGGTGATTAAATAATGCCCCCAAATGTTGGAGCTGACTGGTGCTCTGTCATATAGATACTTCTTTATATATATTGTGTTAAGTTAGCATGATGGATTACCTGTTTTGCTGGCTTTGGCTGCAGCCGTTTTGCTGTTGTTTTGCTTTATAAAACATGGATGCCCGTCCTGCTCAAGAAGCCGTTCCACTGCTCCTGACACTGTTTCGTAATCGGATGCTTGATTACTATGGCACCCTGCCGCTTACGACTTTAAGCACAGCTTTTGGATTATCGTTTCGATTTTCCTATTTCACATGTGTCCAGCCTGTGTTTCATTGCCTGAGCTGCGATTTCGACTGGGCCATTGATTTGTGTCTCTGCTTGACGACATCTCCTGACGTCGATTTTAATCACCTGGTGAGCCCCGTAGTTGCTCACGAGTTGGTTTGTTCTGGCAAAAGGGTTATGGCCTTGGCAGCGATGCATGGACTAATGGGTCAGTGGGACATACCCGCAGCGGCGCATGACTTTCTGGCACATAGCGTTCTTGAGAACCCACCGAGTTGTCCTCTGATGTTGCTAGAGGATCCGGTGCTGGAGGAGCACGTATGTTCTTTCCCATTACTTAATTGGATGGCTGAACTATTTTCGGATGATGACAGTGATTTCATGTTGGAAGCTGTTGCTACATATTTTGCATATTCTATCCAATCATGAGATGCCTTGGAGACTTTCATTATTACGGCACGTGACTTTTATATTATTGAGAAGTGCCCTTTTTTCTTATACACATTTTGGCTTATACGGCCTAGTCCAATCTCCTTGTACTATAAGAGGCCTTGCTTTGCAGTCTTTTGATGAAATTTGTTTGGCCACTATAGGCATTTATACATTTTTTTACATTTAGCTTAGCCCAATATTGTTGAACTCTGCTTTCATGTTATGCCTCTATTTTAGTATTGGCTTTCCTTTTTTGACCGTGCTCGGATCATTGGGGGGGTGTCATATAGATACGTCTTTATATATATTGTGTTAAGTTAGCATGACCTAATTACATGTTTAAACGCCATTTTTCCCTCGGCTTCAGTTTGCACACGACGCATACTTGTTGTTGTAGCTTTCAACCTAGAACAGTGATGTGATTTATTTGAGAATAATGTGTTATTATTCTGATATCAGTTTTGCTTGGTACACTGTCTGAACAGTGAGTGCTGAACCCTCTAAGAATAACTCGATACAAGGTTGCTGGGAGGTCTGATCTTCGCACCACATTAGACATAACATAAATACATTTGTTGCCAACATTGGGCTCTAAGCGGGTTTAAGATAGAGTTCCAGGAAATGCAAGAACACACTTGATGATGCTTCACATGCAGAGAGCTGGTAGCTGATGATGTGATCCTCTCCTCCTGACATTTAGAGGTATGGGCCCGCCCTGCTAAAACCCAAAAGAGACCTTCATAGATATAATATAATATGCTAAATAGGGAGAGCGAGAAATAGGTGTTATTAATTCCTATTCATTTCAGCATTATAATATGCTATCACCGTTTGCGTACTATGGACTAGTAACTATGCTGATAACTTTGATTCTTATAATCTGTTTGTTAGTATTGTACAAGATACTGCGTTTGAGAACATTGCATTGATTAATAAATATTTCAAATATGCACGTGTCCTCTTTACTCCAAGTTCTGGTTTGAAATGATTATAGAGCGAAAGAGTGTTCATGTGTTCCACGATACCTGAGGTAACCCAAGTTCATGTTCTGGTTTGTCTAAGTCATTGGTCAGTTTGTTATGACCAATGAGACACTGTAGCTAGTTCGGTAAGGGGATTTTGGATACTAAGGTGAGTTTTGGGTCACCCTAATTCACTAAGGTTCTAGATCTCTATGCACAGTTCTGTGGGAGAACGTAAACCCTGCTACATGGCGCCCAATCGTTGGTGGTCTTATATCATGACACTCGAGTAGTATATCGTTCATTCCTTAACCCCTTCATTGCCGTTACCGGAAAACGGTGGTGTCGGAAAAACCTACCTATTTTTGAAATAGGTCTTTTCAAGCTTGAATCTATCTAAAACGGTTTCCTTGAATTACTACCCAGTTGTGCTACAAGGTACTCTTTGTTTCTTTAAGTTCCTGTGCAGTCATGGCCCAAGCCGTGGACATTCTGCAGCACAGTCGCATTGCGGTGCGAGATCATTTGCAGGCATATAATGTTCCTGCTGAAGGCTTGGCTGTGATAATGGTGGTTAGTGCGGAACATGCTTATCCTTACGAATTGTTTTATTCATGGGTAACGAAAGATTTGGCCCCTGAGCTTGTTGATTGTAAGACCTGGGGTAGGACTTTTGCAGCGGTCTATTCGAGATGCTTTGGCACCCCGTCTATGTCCAATCTGTCTACGGTCCTTAAACGTGTTCAAGATGATCACGGACCGGAGTCTGCGGTTGAGTTAGGTATGCGCCTGTGTGGCACCTTTGATGTTGTTTGCGATCTGGTCCTTGCGAATGTCAAGGGGGATGCAGTGAACTTTCAGGTAGCTAACGCGTTAAAGGTGATTCCGGATGCGGAGAAACCCCGTCAGTTAGCAAAGATAATTGTGGCGGCTTATAAAACAGTTGGCCGCAATGCCAAGGGTCTTAAGTCTTTTTCTGATAAGGAGAATAAGCTGACCCAGGGACAGTCTTCGGTAGCGAGTGTTCAGCCCAAGTCCAAGAAACAAAATTGGCGTAAAAAACAGAATCAGGGTAAGCAACAGCAACAACAGCAAGCACAGGTTTCTCGTCTTGCGTCTCCGTTGCCTGCGCAGTCGGATCGTGTTTATGATTTGCGCGATCGCGCGATGATTAAATCGCCTGAACGTTTTCAGGCTTCTGACCAACGCTCTCCTCGTTCCTTTCAGGACTCATCGACCCCGACAACCGGTGGAGGAGGGGGCGGCAGGGGCCGGGGTGGACAGCAAGGACGTGGTCAGCCCCGCCCGATGACCGGTGGGGAGCAGCGGGAAGGCACTACACCCAAGAGACCACAGTTTGCCAAAAAGAAAGTCGCCGCCTTAACAGCGCATCGATATGCCCCAGATAGGGAGAACGCGGCTTCGGAATCTGACGTGGGCTCTGACCTTGCTGGACAGCGCGGCGGAGATTACCATAGTGAGAGAGGCCCTCCGTCCACTACTGAAGGTGACAGTGACTGACACTTATGTTGTGATGAAACAGCTGATACGAGAGTTGCTCCCCCGATAGACTTTTTGAAATTGTCCTGTAAATTGAAGGTGACATACAGCGAACTGTAAAAGGGGTATTTTGGGAAAATCTTTCGTCTACGTATGACATTTTGCTTTCGGAGGCTGATTGGCCCCCGCCTTTTGTTCTCGCAGCTCCGTGAGGGGAGGAGGTGATCCTCCCCAGTTTTGCGCACACTGTTTCGAGAGTGGAAGCGCTGCATTTTGCAGAAGAGTGGGCTCTAGCGCTTGCGCCGGCTGTGTACCGCAATCAATGTGGCTGGGATACATTTTCTCCATGCCACGAGATTCCTTTACGGTCTCAACCGCAGCCTCAACCCCAATATCCCATACGACATGAAGCCAAAGCTTCAGTCACGGCAATCCTTGAACAATTGGAATATCAAGGTGTGATTGAAATGTGTGTGTCACCGATGAATAACCCCCTTTTTACTGTAAACAAGCCGGACGGCTCATATTGTTTGGTTTTGGATTACCGGCATTTGAACTCGCATTGCCGTAACTGTGCAGTACAGAATACTCACGGCTCTGCCCTAGTGAATAGTCTTGAGCGTAAATAGTTCAAAACCTCGCTTGACATTTCCAATGGTTTTTATGCCCATAGATTGGATGGTCTGAGTTCCCAATGGACATCCTTTACATGCGCCGGTGTGCAAAAAATGTTTCGGCGTCTCCCTATGGGCTATAGGAATAGTCCTGGAGTTTTTTCCGCCCGCATTATCTCTCTTTTGGAGAGGATCGACCCAGTTGCTTGTAAATATGTGGATGACATTTATCTCACAGACGACGAACTTTGGGAGCATCTGTGTCGTGTTAATAGCATAATTTGTGGCTTTGCAGACATGGGTTACAAGTTTAACTTTTCAAAATCGCACATTGCGGAGTATACAGTGTTGTTTCTGGGTTACGAGCTTAACAATGAAGGAAAGGGGTTGGCTCCTCATTTCCTGGAGAAATGCGCACAGTTGCGCTCTCCGACAACGCTGAAAAAATTACAATCTTTACTGGGCTTTTTGAATTTCGGGAGGACTTACATTCCGGAATATCCCCAGCGTATCAAGCAGTTATATGCTTTGATACAACCATCTTTTTCCAAATCATGCTGGCTGCCTGAGCATTCAGCTATTCTGCAGTCCTTGCAAGCTGATTTGCTCGCTTCTGAATATTTACAGACTCGTGATAACCAAACCAACCTGGTGATAAGAATTATCCCTGGGACGGTGGGTTTCACGTACCTAACTTTTAATGAAGGAAATACAGTACCTATTGCTTACAAGTCACACTTGTACACTTAGGCTGAAATGCGTTTTTCCACTGTGGAGAAAGTTTTGACGGCTGTGCAGATGGCAATTCTCAAGGAACGTGCCCTGTCACAGGGAAAACGCATGTTGGTAGTTACCCTGTGTCCTGCCTTGGAGGCAGTTACGAAAGCCAGTGTACCAAATTCCAAAGCTTTGCACCCTCGGTGGATTCAATGGGCTGCATCCTTGTCATCCCAGGATGTCACGTTTATTTTTGACGCCACATTACGGTCGCAGGAGTACTTACAGTATGAATTTGTTCATCCAGCTCCTTTAGCAATGCTGCCGTTGGAGGATTTCCATTGTATCATTTACACTGATGGATCGGCGCAGGTTGCGCATGGCTCTAAACATGCCTATGTTTCCGCGTGCGCCATTGTGGTCGGTGCCATGGTGAACGATGAGTTCAAGTCCAGTGTTGTGCACACGCAGACACTTGGGGACTGCACCGCACAGTTAGCAGAACTTTGTGCTCTGATGCTTGCATTAGAGTACGCTGATCCTTGTGTGACGACTTTAATCGTAAGTGACTCTTACTTCTGTGTCCAGTCTTACAATGAGAACTTGTTCTTTTGGATTCAGAATGATTTTCATGATTCCAAAGGTAGCACAATAAAACATAAAATGATCTGGGTCCGAGTGTCTGAAATTAAAGAAAAGTTACCACTCGTGTTTGTAATTCATACTCTTGGCCACCAGCGTGTGGGAGTCCACGCTGTTGGTAATTCGCTTGATGATGAGGCGGCGAAGCCAGCAGTATCAAAATACTTAGTTGCAGCTGTTACTCGCTCAAAGAAGTAAAATAGATGATGACATCTTGGTGGCTGTTGCTGCCACTGAGAAGGGAGGTAAATATCCTGCGGGGTTCCCTTCAAAGTACACATACCACTTAAGTCCCGATAAAGTTCCTTATGTGAAAATTCCTGATGTTGGTAAACGTTTGGTTCCTAACTCTGATCGCAGAGCTGCTCTGATTACAGCGGCGCATGAAGGTGTGGCGTCTGCGCATGCGGGCGTTTCGGCCTCTGTAACTCAGTTACAAAAGAGGTTCTGGTGGCGGGGACTGTACAGACGTGTGATTAGGACCTTCAATGTGACATTTGCCAGCAGATCAAGCCTTCGACTGCTGCGCGTCCACCACAGACACAGTTGTACATTTCTAATAAACCACTGGGTTGTGTTTATTTGGATCACTGCGGTCCTTTTTCTTCTGATACTGCGTATAAGTACATCTTAGTAGCAGTTGATTCATGCACACGCTTTGTGTGGGTATGACCCCATCGCAGCGCTGATTCACGGACTGTCATAGGAGATTTGCGTGCCTTTGTAGGGATTTTTGCCAGCCACCCATCCTGCTTGTAGCTAAATCATTGTCCTCAAAGCGGCTGCGAAGCATTCAATCACAAGGCTTCTAGGCGCCTTGATAGTAAGCATGGGCGAATTTTGCGAATTTGCGATCTGCAAATTTGCGGATTTGTGAATTCGCGATCCGCAAAATTTGCGAATTTGTGCGAATTTGCGGATTTTTGTTTTTTTGCGTGTTCGCGGGCTTTTTTGCGTGTTCGCGGGTTTTTTGTGTGTTCGCGGGGCTTTTTGCGTCTCTGCAAGCCGCTTGCATAGCGAAGTTACCCATGCAGTCGTTTATGGGAGAGGGAGAGAGAGATAGATAGATAGATAGATAGATAGATAGATAGATAGATAGATAGATAGATAGATAGATAGATAGATAGATAGATAGATAGATAGATAGATAGATAGATAGAGAAAGAACGAGAGGGAAAGAGAGAGGGAGAGAGAGAATGAGAGAAAGAAAGAGAGGTCGGATCTCTAAAGGGCCAGATTCCTGAGTTGCCCCTACAGAACATACAGCTTTTTATTTTTAGCAAAATGCATATGAAAATTGTGCTGTAAAGGTCTCTTTTAGTTTAACCCCTCCTGACAACTCAAAATGGGTGTATTTGCCATCCTCTCCCTTCTTCCTGTTTTTTATATCTGTAAGTGCTTCCTGATGAGGTTTAATTCCTTGGACAGGTGCCTCGTTGCCTACTTGTAACTATTCTCTGACCCTGCTTCAAGGGTCAGAGCAGGGTCAGAGAATAAATAACAAAGAGGGTCTTGACTCTAAGCTCAGCAAGGCTGAGCCAACAATGAACTGAAGAAACAACAAACTTGCCTATACTGAGAAGCTATTTTTTAGGCACAACCGTCATTAAAGCATACATGAAGAATAGCATGAACACTTGCTTTTTAAATTGCAACTTTTACTTTAATTCTTTTCTGAAGACTATTTAAATTTTTTGCCTTTTTTTCTTTTTGTGCATGGGAATACAAAAGCATGAAAAATATTTTACATTTATATACAAACAGAAAACACAAATTGGTATGTACAGTGATTCAAACAAACTCACACTCAACACATACTTGGCCGTCCATTCATACTAAACCACATTCATACTGGTCCCAGTGTCATGAAACAATTGTGTATATACAAAACAATCTTATTTGCTGTTTTTTTACAGATTAATCATAATTATTTCTCAAAATTTGAAAAAAAGAAGAAAGTAATCCTTCAATCAGTTGACACATTCCATGTGGAATCAAAAGAATGACACGGGACCGGGTCGGTCGACGCGTTTCGAACCCTGCAATTCTTAGGGTTCTCTTCAGGACCACAGTTTAACTACAAAGAGAAAGGAAACAATCCTCACTAGCCAAACACTAAGAGATCAACGTCTCAATCGCTACCCAGTTACCCTCAGCCTACCTCAACAAGTGGGTCAAGGCTCCAAAGAAAACAAGAGAAGACAGATGTATTCCAAGTGGAGGGGGAGCGAAGGGTGCTGAAAAACAAAGAAAGTGTACTCAGTCTCACTATGGATTTCACTCATCACTATGTCTAGACTGATCTTTTCAAAGCGGGTCTGCGCGCTTACCTTCACTGCGGCGCGTAATCGTTATAAAGGTTCATCCCAGTTGGGTTGCGCTCGGTCCGGTGATTTGGTTCCGGCGCCAAAAAAGCTGGGGAAAACAATGCGGGAATCGAGTGTTACCGTCAGTCGTGGATCAATTGCTTCGACAGACGCTGAGTGCTGGCGCTCACTGGCGCCAAAGGAATCATTCTTACCGTGATTATGCACCGGTACTCGAAGTCTGCGATCATTCGAAGTACTAGCTCCTCACCCTGCAGTCAATGGCGGGTTTCTGAAGCCTCACTGCGATGTAGCTTATGGGTGTGGCTTAGCACTAGAGGATGTTGGGAGTTGTAGTGCTGTCGGTGGTATGTCAGAAACAGGAGGATTGTGGGAGATGAAGTCCTCTTTCCGGATTCAAGGATTGGTTTTATAAATTTCAGAGATCTTGTTTAATCCATTAATATAATGGACGTACAAGTGATATAAAATTTAATTGTACGTCCTCTAACCAATCCATCACATTCCTGGATGTACAAGTTGTACCTCGCAATGGAAGCCTTGAAACAACTTTATTCAGAAAACCGACAGATAGAAACAAGGCATTGCTGTTCACGAGTAATCATCCGCGCAGTCTGAGACAAAACTTACCCTTTGGACAATTCCTCAGGATTCGGAGGAATTGTTCACGCAAAGAGGAATATTTTGAGCATGCAAATTTACTCAAGGAGAGGCTTCTCCTAAGAGGATATCCAAAGAAACTACTAAAGATGTCTCTTAAAAGAGCATGGTGGACGCCACGTGAGACATTAATGCAAAAGAAAACTAGAGTGGAGCAAAATCGAGTGGTGTGTGTGTCAACTTTTTGCCCTGAGGCGAATCAACTCAAGAAATTGATAAACCTGAATTGGCATTTAGTGAAAGATCTGCATGAGGATTTCAGGAATCCGCCTTAGTTTGCTTTCAAAAAAGAAAAGAGCGTGGCAAATTATATTGTGAGGGCAGCCCTACCTATTGAGAAATCCCCGACTCTAAGAAGTCTATTTGGTTTTCCACAGACTAAAGGACACCATAAATGTGGAACTTGTATCTGTTGTCATGAAACCATAGAAGAGACGTTGTACTCGTTTAATAACATCAATTGGAAGCATGAAGTTTTTACCAATTGTAAAACAAGGATTGTTGTATATGCGATTTTATGCCCCTGTCCCAAGTTATATATTGGGAAAACAACCCAAGAGGTAAGGCAACGCATCACTCAGCATAAATCCAGACTGCGCAGAGAAGTTGAGAATGCGCCCTTAGTACATCATTGGTTGGCCCAGAAGCATGACAAAAACAATCTCAAATGGACTGTCTTGTCTAAAATTGAAAATGACCCAAGAGGGGGTGATTTGGAAACAAGATTGAACCAAAGAGAAGCTCTGCTGATCATGAAATATGACACAGGGGTTAATCGATTAAACGAGATCTCTGAAATTATAAAACCAATCCTTGAATCCGGAAAGAGGACTTCATCAGACCCGCTTTGAAAAGATCAGTCTAGACATAGTGATGAGTGAAATCCATAGTGAGACTGAGTACACTTTCTTTGTTTTTCAGCACCCTTCGCTCCCCCTCCACTTGGAATACATCTGTCTTCTCTTGTTTTCTTTGGAGCCTTGACCCACTTGTTGAGGTAGGCTGAGGGTAACTGGGTAGCGATTGAGACGTTGATCTCTTAGTGTTTGGCTAGTGACGATTGTTTCCTTTCTCTTTGTAGTTAAACTGTGGTCCTGAAGAGAACCCTAAGAATTGCAGAGTTCGAAACGCGTCGACCGACCCGGTCCCGTGTCATTCTTTTGATTCCACATGGAATGTGTCAACTGATTGAAGGATTACTTTCTTCTTTTTTTCAAATTTTGAGAAATAATTATGATTAATGTGTAAAAAAACAGCAAATAAGATTGTTTTGTATATAAACAATTGTTTCATGACACTGGGACCAGTATGAATGTGGTTTAGTATGAATGGACGGCCAAGTATGTGTTGAGTGCGAGTTTGTTTGAATCACTGTACATACCAATTTGTGTTTTCTGTTTGTATATAAATGTAAAATATTTTTCATGCTTTTGTATTCCCATGCACAAAAAGAAAAAAAAGGCTAAAAATTAAAATAGTCTTCAGAAAAGAATTAAAGTAAAAGTTGCAATTTAAAAAGCAAGTGTTCATGCTATTCTTCATGTATGCTTTAATGACGGTTGTGCCTAAAAAATAGCTTCTCAGTATAGGCAAGTTTGTTGTTTCTTCAGGAAGCAATTAGCAGCAGATGTCCAAGTTGAAGTTTATTTGTTTGTAACCCTTTTGTAAAAGGTTTCAAAAGAAATTAGGTTCAACTTTTGCACCTGCTGCTGTAACCCTTGCTTGGCTGAAAATTCGTCCCCGCTGATTCGCTGATTTTACCGCGATTTCGCGAGATTCGCGGATCGTGAAATCGCGGAAAATCCGCAAATTTGCACGCGAAACGGATTTTCCGCCCACCCTTACTTGATAGCTTCCCAATTGTTTTGCCCAGATAGGGGCGGGATGTCCTCAGTAGAGGGCAAGGGTGAGGTGGGGTTTTAAAGGTCCATCAGGAGGCCTGAGAGCACAACAGCCTTAATCCCTTGCTCCTCAAAAGATTGATTGACGCTCCTACGTTCACACGCCGGATTGCAGAACCAGCCTTTCCAAAGTTGATAAATTAAGTACCAGTACACTTAAAAAACAAAACATTACCAGGCCCGAAACAGCAAACACCCTCTCAAACAAACATTTAAAAACTGGCGCGCCGTTTCCTTTCTTAATGCGTAATTTATTGGTAGCACGTCACGAATAAAGAAAAAGAGAAAATGCTTTCGCCTGAGCATGACAATCAATGACCCACCATGCACAAGCGTCGTGCTTTGCACTGGATGTACCCACCACCCACCCACCATGCACAAGCGTCGTGCATTGCACTGGACGTGCCCGCCACCCACCCACCATGCACAAGCGTCATGCGTTGCACTGGACGTGCCCGCCACCCACCCACCATGTACAAGCGTTGTGCGTTGCACTGGATGTGCCCACCACCCACCCACCCTCCATGCACAAGCATCGTGCGTTGCACTGGACGTGCCCGCCTCCCACCCTCCATGCACAAGCGTCATGCGTTGCAATGGACGTGCCCGCCACCCACCCGCCCTCCATGCACAAGCGTCGTGCGTTGCACTCATCCTGCCTCACAACCGCTGGCGCCAGAACGCACTAAAGTCCAGAAAAAGGGCTGACAGGAGGGAAAGAAATGCTGACAAGAGCAGCTCTGGATGGGAGGTTTATTTTTACCGATTCATTTACCAGAAGAAAATAAACTAGCACGTTCACTTTTCACTGCCTCTTACAAAGACGCACATCTTTGTTTGGGGTTACGCTGCAACACCTGGAAATGCCTCTGAAAAGGCGTAAATGGGGTATTACTACCCGCCGTCTTTTTTCCCTATTCACCTGCGCAGAACAGACTGCGCGCGGGTCTGCTCTGTGATCAACCTATTAACTCAGCCCACTCCCCGCAGAGATCGACAGTTCCATTGGGCTCCACAGCCAGCCAATTTACCTCCAGCGGAGTGGAAGAGCGCGCGGCACGAGCAGGCCGTGCGTGGAGCTGAGAGTGGCAGGAAGAGTGGGGCGTGGCTTCAAGCAAATCAGCTTGCAGGTGTGTGGCAGCGGGGGGGCTGAGCGAGGCGGGGACAGTGGAAAGAGGGCGCGCGGAGAGTGTGTGAGAGAGGAAGTAGCGCGTGGGCAGGAGCCAGAGGGACAGCTCGCGCCGGCAACAGCATATCAGTGAGCAGGGAGTGAGCTACAGAGCCTGGCACAGCACTGTGAGTCCTTTATACGCTTTATGGAGAACCAGGGGCATTCAGTATGCGGCGGCGGCGGCAGGTGCGGGTGCGGGTGCTGGGGGGGTCCCTGTATCTGTGCGTGCGTGTATGTGCGCTCGTGTGTGTGTGCGCGTGTGTGTGCCTGCCTGTGCGCATGTGTGTGTGTGTGTGTGCCTGCGTGCATGTGCACGCGTGTGTGTGCCTGCTTGCGTGCCTGTTCGCGAAAGCGTGCGCGTTCATGCACCCAAATCGGCAAGGAGCCAAAGCGCGCCCACGAGGTCAAATCTCCGGCAGGAGAAGCGCGTGACAGTCTGCTGTCCACATTCCCCCAAAAGTGATCACATAAGTTGTCGAGCCCTAGACAGCAAAGCTTCGCTTTGCTTTCGTCTAGGCTCGACCTAAAAAGGCCCCTAAGGATTTTGGTGGATTTGAGCCCCCATAGGTGATTGTGTGTTCAGAGCTGCTGCCACTCCTTGCTGCACAGCTGATATGGGCTGCTAATGGTGTGGCCAACAGGCAACAAAGTATGTGCTCACTGCATCAACACAGCCCCAAAACCACCCAAAAATGACTGCCAGTCATCCACCTGCAGAAAGGGGGTGAGAGTAGCTTGCGTAATGTGATGTAGATTATTTGTGCAAAGTTACATCAAAATTATGCAAGATTATGCTGAATTAGGTAAGCCGCCCGCATAACCCTGCATTTAGCAATATTTTGTTAGTACAGAAGGAGCGTTCACAGCCAAAATGGAAGAAAGGATGCATTTTGGGCTACGAAAATAGAGTTAAACGCAACTAAAGACCAGCATCAACTGCTCAGGCTTAAGTTTTCTGGTTCCTGGGCTCCTGTAGTAGAAATGGTGTCCTATAAACATTTCCTGTGAACATTCCATTCATGGTTAAAAATGGCAGAAAACTCAGGAGCACTGTTCACGTACACACAATTACGTGTTGCGTTTTAACCTTTGTTTAGTCTACTCATCTTTCAACAATATTAAATCAAAAAACAATTAGTTAATATTTACTTGTTCTTTTTCCATCAAAGAAAATATAGATTCCTCAAACAACTCATGAAGCCATGTCCCAATGCATTTCGGTATGCACCTTCGTCAGGGGAATGCGCTACAAATAACATAAACATCTATCACAATTGTGTAAAAGAAAACATTTTCAATATTCATACAGCCATTTGTTGTGAATAGAAACCAGAAGATCTTATATAGTGAAACTGCGTTATTTATACAGTAAAAAATCATGCTCAACAAAGTTCACCTGCCACCTGTTGATCCAAAACATGGTGTACCGCCAATACTGCCACCACCTGCTAATCACTACATGCAAGTGCAAATTGCCAACTAAAGCCATGTGTGTTACCTAATAACCCCAAGTTTACAAAGTGACACAAACGTGCACTCTTACCTTCACTTGTGACAACACGAAAATGAAATGCCAAACTGTTCTTATTCTACAAAGCAACAACACCAAAGAAAACCTTTATCCTTTCTATGTTTCCTCTAATCTTTCATGTTAGCTTGTCCTAAGCTAAAACACCCGATACTTACTCGGTCTTTTTAAACACACGTCTTAATCATTACAGCTCTTTCTCTCTTGTACTGGTATTTCAACGCTGAAATATAAACACAGGGAGCCTCCTAAGTATCTCATTGAATTTTACCCGCATTATGCTAAAGTGAAACCTCCGTAACATCCCTGACGAAGGTGCATACCGAAATGCATTGGGACATGGCTTCATGAGTTGTTTGAGGAATCTATATTTTCTTTGATGGAAAAAGAAGAATAAATCTATTTTGAAGAAAGGAAACATAAAGCATTGTTTGAAGAAAATTTATTTTGGTTTTTTCATGTTTTCAGCCCAACGTGTATAAATGTTGATGCAATTTTCTGAACAAGTAAATATTAACTAATTGTTTTTTGATTTAATATTGTTGAAAGATGAGTAGACTAAACAAAGGTTAAAACTCAACACGTAATTGTGTGTACGTGAACAGTGCACCCCATATCACAGGTTTCTGTGAATTTATTGTAATTTGTACCAACTTGACTAGGGGCTAGTCAAGATATGGGTTAGCACCGTTTATAATTTTGTTTAAACTTAGATTAAGGAGTTAAAATAGGAGTGCTTAGCACATAACATTATTGAATAGAAAACTCAGGAGAACATCTGAGCGCGAGTGGCTGTTTTTTGCAGTGCTTTCACTTTTTTTGCAATTTTCATTTTTCTTTAGCTCGAAATGTGGAGTTGCATCAAACATTAATGTAAGGCAACATTTAATGCGAAAATATAGCATAACGAATGGATTTGCATTTTACATAATTATGCATAATTTTGCTGAGATTACATGTAAGTAGGCAAAAGCAAGTTACACACATTTCACACTCCCTGTATTTGTCATTGGGATTGTCAGGGCACTCTCTACATACCGTCCTGAGACTTGCTGGTTGCCTGTTGATAAGATCGGTCATGACTAAAGGGGTCAGCAACCGCACAGCCGTTGAGAAATCACAGTTTTGTCTGTAGCTTACAAGATATAGGTTTGAAATCCAACAGGGCAGACTCAGACTCTCATCCTGCTTAACTTCACAGAGTACCACAGAGCTGGCACTGACGACACCTGTTGCACGAGCACCAAGATTCTAATCCATTCCAATGATGAGCAGTATATTGGTAAACATTATTCAAGCCCAGACTCAGCAGGTGTCTCCTTGGAGTTCAGATTCTGGGGGTACAGACTCCAACAGCCTAATGCAGTTCCCCACTCTGAGGCACCCCAAGACCTTGCCTCGTTTACCTATCAAAGTATTTGAGCGTGATATCAGCAGGCAAATCAACTCAGTGGGCCACTGAATGCATCTGTTGACGTCATGCAGGTCAACTCCTTTGGCGACCTCTTGACCTTTCACCTTCTCCGAATCATTGCTTGCTCTGCCTGCCTTCCTTCCTGGGTGGGCCAGTGGAGAACCAAAAAAGGTGGCTACTTGTCCCATCTGTCTGTTAAAGTGTTTAGAAATAGAAGACGGGGCTGACAGGGAGGCCTGGATATTAGTCCACGCCCACAGGCTCATCTCTTGTAAAGAGACCAGGTAAGGTGTTAATTAGCTGGCAGGAACCCGACACGGTTTACTCATAAAGGCCTTTGAGACGCGCCAGTCTGTCGGCAGAATCTCTGCATTTGAATGTCTAGCCTTGATAATATATCCCTGACTTTACCCATCTCTTCTGGACTCTCAAACCTTCATTTCACTTAATCTGGCAAACCCTACTGACCATTCAGAGGTCGGAATGTGACTGACACTGTCCAGCCCTGTAAAGCTGGTCAGGCAACGATGTGTGACCGGCCCTTCTGAACTTCAAAAGCACGTCGAAAAATCTCAAAATCTGCCCAGAGAGACTTGATTCTGCCCATCCTTACTGGCCCTTCAGCAGCTTGACTTTCACCAGATACTCGTCATTCAGAGCTGAACACGTGAATGACTCCTCTGCCCAGCTCTTCTGGCCTTTTTGAGTTTGCCGTGCTTCGGACCTGCCCTCCCTTACCTGCTTTCCAGAGGCATATCGAAAAGCCTTAGGATTCCATCCAATTCGATTGCATCAGCAACTTTGCAGACATATAGGGCCTCATGCATCATCATAGCTTTTTGCGATTTCTAAATTGCGAATATTAAGAAATCGCAATTTAGAAATCGCAAAAACCTATGCATCAAGAAATTGCATTTTTTTTTGCAATTTCTTAATTTTCCTTAATTGCGATTCATAATTTGCAAATCGCAATTAAGGAATCTCTTTCCATTGATTCCTATGGGCCTAGAGGCCCATAGGAATGAATTGGAAGGCAATCTCATTTTACGATTTGCAATTAAGGAATCGCAAAATGAGAATGCAATTTCAAGGGTGCAGGGGGCGGTCCAAAGGACCCCCCCCTGCACCCCTGAAATGTAACTTTAAGTACATTTTTCACAAACACAAGGGCATGTGTGTGTGTAAAATGAAACTTTCAAAAATGCACTTTTGTGCATTTTTGAAATTTTTCGCAAATTACCATGAAGGTTAACTTCATGGTAATTTACCACTACCTATTTGCGATTTCGCAATTTAAAAAAAAATCATGCATTGCATTTAAGAAATCACAAAATTGCCATTTCTTAAACGCAATCGCAATTTAAGAAATCGCAAAAAAATTGCAATTTCTTAAATTGCGAAAAAAGGAAAAAGCTTTATGCATCCCAAAAAAGGGATTTGAGTGAGTGAGGATTTATAAAAGCGCAACTTAGCCCAAGGGCATCAAGGCGCAAAAGATGGTACAGCTGTTTACAGGTTAAGGGAAGTGCACCGACTACAGGTAGGCTTCTAAAAAGAGGCAGGTCTTTAATGCTTTGCGGAAGGGGGAAAAGTAAGTTTGGCCCTTGAGTTCGGCAGGAAGCATATTCCACAGTCTTGGAGCGAGAGAGAAGAAGGCCCTCCCTCCCCATCTAGCCTTAGCGACTCGGGGGACGGACCGAAGGTCCTTATTGGCAGAACAAAGAGCCCTACCCGGAGCATAGAAGGACACAAGGGACCTGATATCTTCGGCTCCAGACCCATGCAGAGCACAATGAGTAAGGCAAAAAACCTTAAAATGTATCCTGGCCTGCATAGGGAGCCAGTGTAAGTCTTTCCTAATTGAGGTGCCAGATGAGCGTCTAGGGGCATCAACAACAAACCTGGCTGCCGCATTTTGCACTATTTGTAGGCGTTGGATCAACCTTTTGTTTATACCTAAATATAGTACGTTGCAGTAATCCAACCTTGAGGAGATAAGAGCCACCGTGACCTGTTTACGTGCTTCAAGGGAAAGGTAGTGTGTGATTTTTCTCAAGATTCTTATAACACCACAACAGGTTGAGACCGTCCTGCTGACTTGCTTGTCAAAGGAGAGCGTGGTGTCCAAGATTACACCCAGGTTGCGGGCAGATTGGGAGGGCAATTTGCTTTCGCAAACGGCCGAATTTTGCGATTCGCACCATTTGGGAATGCAAAAACCCTTGATGCATGTGCCGATAGTGCCCTTTACGTTCTAGCGCCTCGCCTCCAGGCGCGTGCTCTCTTTAATCCCCTATTTTCCTTCCTCCTGGGGGTCTTTTGCACGTGCGGTGGAACGAAGCTCACCATGGTGTGGGTTCACATTTCACTGAAACCCCAGCACCACTCCGGGCTCCTTCCCGCCTCGCACACTGCTGTGTTGCAGCACAGATACAAGACAGTACACCGAGGCAGCATCATAGCTCGGAGGTCAATGCCCCTTCTGCAGAGAACTGGACGTAATCTTCAAAAGAAACTCCAACTCGTTGGACTTACTCAGTCCTTCATGTTTTTAGATAGATTAATTGAGCCTCATCAGGTAGGCTTACAATGCCACCTATTATTATTCAAGCGCCTAGAAACATTGCAATGTTAACGCTGTGCTCAAACCTAAGGTACTTGCATAATAAATGGCATACAAAGATTCTGCAAACAAAATGTATACCTATCACGAAGCAAAATGAGACAACTGTAGAATGTGAAGACTTAAATGTGAGGGAGTGTGGAAAAGAAAATACTACGGCGGGATGGGTAAAAAATGCATTTTTCAAAGCCAACAGGTCACCTTGGCTAACTATTGCCTTTTAGCGAAGCTGCACAGCATCATCCAATAACATGGTGTAGTGTAGTTCCAATTTCCCTTATATGCTCTGCGCATTGGAAAAATATACACCATAGTTTTTGCATAGGAGTGAGGTCAGTATGCTCCTAACAAGTATATTAATCTTAATTACTTGTGAGTGCCAGCTAACTAAGAGGTCACTAGCAACTTCTCGAATGAACAAGAAGGGATTCGTTTCTGACAACCGCATAAACATGACAACTTTGTTTCCCTTTCTAATCGGAATTGTCTCAGAATCTTGGAAACAATAGATAACAGTTTCACTCAGTCATTTGTGCATGCTTAGTTTCTTCAGAGCTACACAGAAAGCATAGACAGGCATTTTCAATAAAAGGGTTTATTGAACAGTCTTGTTTCTCGTGTAAGAGATATGAGCTGTTACAATCGTAAGATAGTATGCAAGATATAAGATGTACAGTGTAAGCAGAAGAACGAAATAAAACTGCAAAACCATAGTCTTTTAGCTATGAAATATATTCATATATACATATATACATACATAAATACCATAGGCTAAAAACGAGAATACTCATGTGATGCTTCTAAATATTTCTAACCCATTGTACCTAACCTAAGTGTAGTACGAGGTAACAAGTAGGTGTTGCCGTCTATAGTTTAGTTTAGCTATGGTTGGTATGCCTAGTTTGGTATAGTATGCCAAGAGTCCCTCTAGGTTCTAGTCTGCTCAATACCTTAGAATGAGAGAGATGGGAATCTTTTTCCGAACTTTGATCTCTAAGAACCCGCAAGGGGAGTCAGAACACTGAATCTGGAGGAGGATGAC
This sequence comes from Lissotriton vulgaris, assembly GCF_964263255.1. Taxonomy (NCBI): domain Eukaryota; kingdom Metazoa; phylum Chordata; class Amphibia; order Caudata; family Salamandridae; genus Lissotriton; species Lissotriton vulgaris. The sequence continues at coordinate 23,410,545 of NC_141689.1, read as the reverse complement.
AGCGTCTGGTCAGTGTGTTTGGCGGGCAGCTCGAACTCCTTCCGAACTTGCCGTGGCAAGCTGTATCGAGCTGTGTAGTAGGGTCGTGGTTTGCCACGGTAAGTGAAGGTATATTTATACCTTGAAGGTTCATAGGAATGCTAGCATTGATGTAAAAGTCGGGCAGAGGAACGTCATGAATGAAACCCCTAAGGAATAGATGTTCATACATAATAAATGAGTTCTTGGAGAAATCAATAATCCCAGCAGGTAAAGTCCCAATGGCTTAAGGGTCTGGTTTCTAAGAACTTGTATTGTGACGTGGGATGGACGCATATAGGTGACCATGCCTGTATTTGGATAGCATGGCTAATACCTAAATAAGGGTTGGATTTATATGCCTAAATAAGGGCAATGGGAGATGTGCCTATATAAGGGCATGATTCTGGAAACCTATGTGTAGGAGGATGGATATCTGACTATGGTTATCCCAGATTTTTTGCCTAGTGTTTAGCTGGTTTTCGACTTAGTTGGCCTGGGATCCTGCTAATCAGGGCCCTAGGCTATCTGCTCTCTCTGTAAAATGGACTCCATGTACCTTAGGTACATACCTAATTGGATTTGGGTCACCCCTTATCAGCCCCTGTATAGTGTACCATAGGTACCCAGGGCATAGGGGCACCCAAGGCCTACCAGGGGCTGCAGCATTTATTATGCCACCCCTGGCTGGCCATCCAAATTGACACAACTGGCTGATCACTCAGCTGGGGCAAGGTGGTGTAATCACTCCTTGCTTAGGTATAGTATACCTGTACCTACCCACATATGCACTTATAAGTCACTCCTATGGCAGGCCTTAACAATCCTGAAGGCAGAGTGCTTGGTTTTATGTGAGATGAGGCTCTAGCATGAGCTGAGCCTGTCTGCAGCTTTCGGAACCATGTCCTTATTGCTGTTCTATGATATTGCCATAACATATACTCTTAAGTGCATTATATCTTAAACGGTTATGCTAACTTTGGTTTGGCTTTATCCAAACATGTCATGTAAGGTGTCATACAACTTGGAATACTCTCCCCACACCAAATCTGGTGATGAGGATTGCATTCCCCATTTTAGAGGGAGAAGACATGTTAGTTCGACTATTCCCGGTTAAAGTTAACCAGAGACTCAGCATCACAAAATGGATGCTGCCACCACAGACACAAGTCTGACCTCCTGCTGCTGGGAGTCCTTCCAGCGAGGGATGCTTGAACAATAGGTTTCCTCTCTTGGGAGGTGCTAGCACCAACCCCGACAGCCTTATGTGTATTGAGGAGGGGAGGGCTGAATGAAACAAGACATGGCCTGGGGCACACAAGGTGTCCCATGCCCTGTCCGGTTCTGATGTTGCTGGGGCCTTCCTGCCCTGCCTTGGCATGAAACTGTTCAAAGGGAAAGGGGTGTAACCACCCCCTTCCCTGGTCCCACCCACAGGAGGGACCTAGCAGGTAATCCGGCCCCTTGATTTGTAATAAAGGTAGGAGCCGTGTCCTTAGACTTTAGATCATCCTGACTGAAACTCTGAAACAAAACTCTGGACCCTTCGACATCCTACTCAACGTAAAAGACTGAGGAATCTCCCTTGTGGTCAAGGAGTGACCACCCTGCACAAGCAGGCACCATCAGCGCATCAAGACTTTCTTTGTTGTTGCTCCCGCTGGAGCTCAAGCAACAGAGATCAACAAGACCCAGGCTCCCAGACATTCGACAGCCCGATACACAGTCCCAGCAAAGCTGAGACCCCTGGAGGCAACACGAGACGTGGGACCGGCCATCTTGCAAAGTCAACAAAGTGCTTCCCGTGCAGCTCCCAAGGCACCCTTGAAGCTGTGCATTGGGGATTGAGAAGCCCCAACCCCGAGCACGAATTACTCCAAAGATCTCTCCTCCACACTCACCGAGTGCTGCGTGGGGCCCTTTTGCATTTTTCCTGCTTGATGCATTGTCTGGTCACATGCCCGTTGGCTAGTGACCTCTGAGACAAAGATATTCGGAATTTACTCTGTTGGTCTAATTGCTCCAGACTGGCCCTCGCTCCCCTGAAAAGAAGTCACCTCTCTGACCTTGCTGGTCTGAGTAAGAAGCGATCTTCAATTCCTTTGTGGGTTGCATTTGCCAAAGCCTGTTGACTCCTATCTGGAAGCCGCCACCGCCGACAGAGAGAGCCTTTGTGGGACAGCTCGTGATCCACTCCTGGTCATCCTCGATGCCCCCAACTCCACGTGGCAGCGGAGACAAGCTTCACAACAACCACCTGATTGCACCCGACATCGCCTGGTTCCTTCCTGGTTCCATCCTGGTCACTGGCTATTGACCCAGACTCTGTCCCCTCTGCTTTCAGGTACTCTACATCTTTGATCCACTCTTGGATCCAACCGGACTCTTCTCTCCTGGCCGCCTGCAGCAGTTTTATCTCCAGGCTCCATAGAACTCCATGACGAAACCCGACACACTTTGGCACCTATGCACCCGCTTCCTGTGGGTGAGTTAATGACCTAACACCGGTGCTCCTAAAGTGGTTTACACCTCTAGTGTCCTAGTTTTAAGTGGCTAAGTTCTAGTCCAGTCGTAAGACTTCCTTTTCAGTAACTTTGTCACTTTTACCCACCATTGACTTTGCATTGGTGCATGCGTGTACTTTTAGCGCTGCACCCGAACCCCGCAGGCCACTCCCGTCCTAACAATTGTTAGTCCAGTGTAGTCCCAGCGATTCCCAAGGCCCTAGGCCTTACCATTGTTCGTGACGTGGTTCTTATACCACTTGTTTAGTATATAGTTTTAGGGGCCACCCTGGCCTATCCATATTGTGCAACTTATTATATGCTTAGGCTGTGGGGTTTTAGGTTTAAACCTATAATAACTGATAAAACCCCACTGAAAGAAAAATATCCCTCACCGGTGAAAACATATAAACACTGAAAAAACACCTCTACAACGACAAACTAAATGCCATTCAAAGAAAGGAAAAAGAGAGTGAAAGAAATGTTTTTCGTCCTGAAGGGGTCAATACAATGTAACTTTGTTGTACAAGCTAGCAGTGAGAAAGACTGACTCTGCTTGAGTTTTGTTCTTTAGGGATGCCACTAAAATATTGTTTCTTCTTGCTTTTACTTTTTCAGTTTTGTGGCCTTTGGTCTAAAGATGCAGGGTTTAGTTTAATGTTTTAGGTCTAGTTTAAATATGTTATAAACTATAGAGAATCAGGAAATATCAAACTCATATTTGGTATTTTGGCTGCATTTGAATCTTTCACCGATAGGTAAAATGGCTGGTTTCATAAAAATCTTTCCTAATATGTGTCATCACATTTACCCACTGAAAATGGGTAAAAACCCTTAATACATCAGACCATAGTTTCAATTGGGTCAGTATTGATAGTAGGTGAATTGCCAACACCTCAGGCTTTAAACATTCAATGCAAGGTATAGTGACAAGTATATATATCACCAAGCATCTGGGATAGTGGTGAAAACATGACACCAGACTTTTGGAAAACATGGAACGCAGTGTCACTTGTAATGCTCTGCAAAAAGGTTCTTTCCAAGTTCAACAAAGATTGTAGTGATATTATTGTTTGTATTTGCAGTGATTCAGCTACGTATATAAAAAAGTTGTGTGATAACCTGTCAAAATTGATACCCGGGCTGAAGTGATTCCCTGTAGGAGATCCTTGCCACTTGTTAGATGGTATGCTGAAAGCATCTTTACAATCTTCAGAGTTAATGAGGGATGCTATTGACTTTTTAGTCCATTCTGGAGCACTGTATTTCTTATGCACAGGGACTAAAACACAAATATTTATCATTTTGTGCTTTATGTGGCATAACACCGGAAAAACACTTTTTCGGTTGTTTTTAGTGGCACTAAAATGTGTAACCACTGATAACAACTGTTTTTTAAGATATTGAAAACTGAAAAAACCCCACCAGAATATACCAAAAATAGAAACTGAAAACAGGAAAGCCTATGTATGCTATATTGAGTTCTTTGTTTAACGCTTGTGCTCCTGTGCTCATAAAGAGTGAAGTGGATTATTGTAGTAATAAACACATGTATTTTTATAATATATAACCTGTGTGGTGTCCTTTCATTTGGTATTAAAAGGATTGCATATGGTAAAACAGCTGGCTTCACATGCCCTCAAGAGTTTAGCCTAAGACTGCTCTGTCCATACTATCTCTAGGATAGCTGGTCTATAAGGTTGACTTTACAACCATCACCATAAGGGTTGTTTGGAATGGTGCAAGGTGCTCACTAGAATAGTGAACATCATATACCAGGCCAACTTCTCACATTGGTGTGCAGCGGTTGGGATTTGAGCTTGCTGTTGTTTTACCAATTGTAATCTTTGCAATATCATTTGAAAGTTCACACTAGGTACCATAGGTACATATAAACAAAGACTTAGAATACATAAGTTCTACTGAACTTAGTTGTTGTAGACCAAAGGGCTTAGCACACCCTGACTACAACTCCTAGCAAGGTTCTAGTAGGAAAACACTCAGTGTAGGTAGGTGCACACACCACACCACACTAGACATGGCTGGCACAGGTGAACCATCAGGCTCTATACCTTTGATAGGTGACTCTCCAAAGGCACCCTCCAACTATGGTATGCTCAACTTCCAAGAGATGAGGCACTTGTGCACCACCAGGAAGTTGAAACAGGGTTCCAACCCTATTGTAGCTCACTTGATAGAGGTTCTAGAGGCAGCTGATCTTGCCAAAGCTTCTAAGACAGGCCCTCCAGAAGTGTCAGGTGAAGGTGCAACCTCCACAGAAGATGATACCTTAACTTCAGAGGGAGAAGAAGAGGAAGATTCAGATGATGGAAATATTAGCCAGGTCTCAGTCAAAAGGCTTAGCCAGGCTACCCTAAGTTTACTTGGGACTGGAGAAGTGAACCACCTCCCCAGGCCTAACAGTAGACTTTACCCTGACAATATAAGGGAAAGATCTCTCTCCAGAGAGTCTCTCCATTCTAATGCCTCAAGGGGTTTTCAAAGGGGAATGACTTCCCCTCAGAGAGAAGAACATGCAGCTAGGATGAGGGAAGCTGATCTGAGGATCCAGAGGCAAGAACTAGAAGTTGCCCTGGCCCAAGAGAAGCTTGCCCTAGCTAGGAAGCAGAAAGTAAGTGGGTCAGAACCCACTGGTGGCAGCACTATCCCTAAGGATAGAGACAGGTCCTATGATCATCGAAACCTGAGCAAGATTGTGCCCCCCTACAAAGATGGGGATGACATCCACAAATGGTTACTGCTCTGGAAGGGGCCTGCATGGTACAGCAGGTCCCGCAAAGTCAGTGGACAGCAATCTTATGGTTTTCCTTTTCTTAAAAAGGAAGAGACAAGCTCCTCACTGTTAGTCAGGAGGATGCTAACAACTACCCTGTTCTGAAGAGTGCCCTTATTGATGGGTTTGGCCTAACCACTGAACAATACAGGTTGTTGTTCAGAGATACCCAAAAGGCTCAGACTCAGGACTGGACTGATTTTGTTGATTGTGCAATTAAGGCTCTGGAAGGTTGGTTACTGGGAAGGAAGGTTAAGGACTATACATGATTGTATAATTTAATTATGAGGGAGCAGATCCTTAGTAATTGTCAAAACCAGCTTCTACACCAGCACCTGGTGGACTTAGATCTGACCTCTCCCCAAGAATTGGGTAAGAAGGCAGACAAATGGGTCAGAACCAGGATTAGGCCTAGGAATCAGGGTAATGACCAAAAGAAAGATATCAAACCTCAAGAGAAAGGTGGGGATAACTCTAAAGACAAGTCCCCCAAAGGGCCCCAAAACTCCAATGCTGGGGGTGGGTCCCAAAACACTTCCTCTCTCCCTAGAAAACCTTATTGCCTTGACTGCAAACAGCCTGGCCACTGGAAGACAGCAGTTGCCCACGGGCCAACAATAAGGAAAACATTCCCCCAGATAATACTCCCAACCCTCCTGTTACTATTAGTAGAAATACCCCAGGTGGTGGGAGTGCCCCCAAGAATTTGGTTTGGATTACTTTGGGAACACATGTGGACTCTGGCCTAACCAGGTCCACTCCTACAGCTACTCTTGTCTGTGAAAATGGCATGGGGTTTGCCAACTTCTCAGCTTGTCCCAACACTTTGGGCAAGTACAGACAGGAGCCCGACATCAATGGCCAGAAAGTTGAAGCCTTTAGGGACACAGGGGCAAGCATCACTATGGTGACTGACAGTCTAGTCCCCTCAGGTCAACTTATCCCTGGGTTCGCCTATCAGGTGATCAACATTGATGGAGTGCAGAGAGATCATCCCATGGCAGTAATCAATCTTAGCTGGGGAGGTGTCACTGGCCCCAAGAGAGTGGCAGTGTCTACCAACTTACCTGTAGATTGCTTACTAGGGAATGACCTAGAGATCTCAGCCGGGGCTGAGGTAGAACTCCCACAAAAGGTTAGTGGGGCTGTGATAGCCACAGCCCCAGCCCAAGCAGAATTTCTTCTCCAAGTGGTTGGACGGGCTGTGATGGTCACAGCCCAGGCTCAGGCAGACTTCCCTGAAAAGGTAGGCAGGGCTGTGATGGCCACAGCCCAAACACAAACTGAGTCCCTGCCTCAAAAAGTTGGTGGGGCTGTGAGGGCCACAGCCCAAACTCAAACTGATTCATGTGTTGTGAAGCCTGAAACTATGGATCACTCCACACAAACAGAGGAAGAGAAATCTCCCTCCCACCAGACTTTAGGAAAGGATCAGCCTCCTCAAGGAACTGATCTTACCCCTAGTGAAGAAACTGCCCCAGAGGTAGTCAGGCCTAGCCCGGCAGAGCACCTGATGTCAGTGGACCCTCCCAAGGTGGACCCCTATCTGGAGCAGGTAACCTGCCCCTCTCTACGGTGCCTCAGTCAGCCCAGGGCTGCAGAGGTCAAGGAGGCCAGTGGACCCCAAAGGGCCCCCTGCCCAAGGAAACCACCCCATCAACACATTAGGGGCCCCATATCTAGCAGCCCTAGCAAGGTGAAAATTCTAAAAACTCCTGAGGGATCCCCCTTACACATAGTTAGGAACATCCCCCAGATGGACACTGTTGGGCACAGCCAAACCTGGGACCTAAGGGCCCCAAGCCTGACCTGCCCCTCCAGTAAGCCAACAGAAGGGAATCATCCTCCAGCTTTAGGTAGCCAGAGGTTGACCCTGAGAGCACAGTACAACTCAGTCCTGGAAAGAAAGGCACACATGGTGGATAGTGATTGGAGGAAGTTGAGCCCTACATTAGTGGAGCCTCACTTCAGTACTCCATCTCAAAACCAGCCTTTTACTTTGCCAAAACACACCACAGGTAGTAATTTCCCTTGGTGGAGACCCTCTGATACCCCTAGGGTGAGGGATTGCTTAGTGGACCATGGGACAGGAGGTAACCATGCCAGTGCAGGTTCCTCCTTATATGGCCACTCAGGCAATATAGGCTTACCTGGTCAAGGATAGCCTTATCTCCTTCCGTTTGGGGGGGCGGGGGAGGGTTGTGTAGGAGGATGGATATCTGACTATGGTTACCCCAGATGTTTTGCCTAGTGTTCAGATGGTTTTCGACTTAGTTGGCCTGGGATCCTGCTAATCAGGGCCCCAGGCTATCTGCTCTCTCTGTAAAATGGACTCCATGTACCTTAGGTACATACCTAATTGGATTTGGGTCACCCCTCATCAGCCCCTGTATAGTGTACCATAGGTACCCAGGGCATAGGGGCACCCAAGGCCTACCAGGGGCTGCAGCATATATTATACCACCCCTGGCTGACCATCCAAACTGACACAACTGGCTGATCACTCAGCTGGGGCAAGGTGGTGTAATCACCCCTTGCTTAGGTATAGTATACCTGTACCTACCCACATATAGACACATATGCACCTATAAGTCACTCCTATGGCAGGCCTTAACAATCCTGAAGGCAGAGTGCTTAGTTGTATGTGCGATGAGGCTCTAGCATGAGCTGAGCCTGTCTGCAGCTTTCGAAACCATGTCCTTATAGCTGTTCTATGATATTGCCATAACATATACTCTTAAGTGCATTATATCTTAAACGGTTATGCTAACTTTGGTTTGGCTTTATTGAGACATGTCATGTAAGGTGTCATACAACTTGGAATACTCTCCCCACACCGATTCTGGCGATGGGGATTGCATTTCCCCCTTTTAGAGGGAGAAGACATGTTAGTTTGAGTATTCCCGGTTAAAGTTAACCAGAGCCTCAGCATCACAAAATGGATGCTGCCACCACAGACACAAGTCTGACCTCCTGCTGCTGGGAGTCCTTCCAGCGAGGGAGGCTTGGACAATAGGTTTTCTGTCTTGGGAGGTGCTAGCACCACCCCAGACAGCCTTATGTGTATTGAGGAGGGGAGGGCTGAATGAAACGAGACATGGCCTGGGGCACACAAGGAGTCCCATGCCCTGTCCCGTTTCTGCTGTTGCTGGGGCCTTCCTGCCCTGTCTTGGCACAAAACTGGACAAAGGGAAAGGGGTGTAACCACCCCCTTCCCTGGTCCCACCCATAGGAGGGACCTAGCAGGTAATCCAGCCCCTTGATTTGGAATAAAGGTAGGAGCCATGTCCTTATACTTTAGATCATCCTGACTGAAACTCTGAAACAAAACTCTGGACCCTTTGACATCCTACTGGATGTAGAAGACTGAAGAATCTCCCTTGTGGTCAAGGAGTGACCACCCTGCACAAGCAGGCACCATCAGCGCATCAAGGCTTTCTTTGTCATTGCTCCTGCCGGAGCTCGAGCAACAGAGATCAACAAGACCCAAGCTTCCAGACATTCGACAGCCCGATCCACAGTCCCAGCAAAGCTGAGACCCATGGAGGCAACACGAGACGAGGGACCAGCCATCTTGGAAAGTCAACAAAGTGCTTCCCATGCATCTTCCAAGGCACCCTCGAAGCTGTGCATTGGGGATTAAGAAGCCCCAGCCCCGAGCACCAACTGCTTTGAAGATCTCCCCTCCACACTCACGGAGTGCTGCGTGGGGCCTTTTTGCATTTTTCCTGCTCGATGCATTGTCCAGTCACTTACCCATTGGCTATTGACCTCTGAGACGACGATCCTCTGACTTTACTCTGCTAGTCTGGTTACTCTAGACTGGCCCTCACTTCCCTGAAAAGGAGCCACCTCTCTGATCTTGCTGGTCCGAGTAAGAAGCGATCTTCAACTCCTGTGTGGGTTGCATTTGCCAAGGCCTGTTGACTCTGATCTGGAAGCCGACACCGCCAACAGTGAGAGCCTTTATGGGACAGATTGTGATCTACTCATGGTCATCCTCGATGCCACCGAGTCCACGTGACAGCCGAGAAAAGCTTCACAACGACCACCTGATTGCGCCTGACATCGCCTGGTTCCTTCCTAGTTCCATCCTGGTAACTGGCTAGTGACCCAGACTCTGTCCCCTCTGCTTTAAGGTACTCTACATCTTTTATCCACCCTTGGATCCAAACGGACTCTTCTCTCCTGGCCGCCTGCAGCAGTTTCATCTCGAGGCTCCATAGAACTCCACGACGAAACCCGACACACTTTGACACCTATGCTACCACTTCCTGTGGGTGAGGTAACGGCCTAACACCGGTGCTCCTATAGTGGTTTACACCTCTAGTGTCCTAGTTTTAAGTGGCCAAGTTCTAGTCCAGTCAGAAGACTTCCTTTTCAGTAACTTTGTAACTTTTACGCACCATTGACTTTGCATTGGTGCATGCGTGTGCTTTTAGCGCTGCACCCGAATCCCGCGGGGCACTCTCGTCCTAACAACTGTTAGTCCAGTGTAGTCCCAGTGATTACCAAGGCCCTAGGCCTTACAATTGTTCGTGACGTGGTTCTTATACCACTTGTTTAGTATATGGTTTTAGGGGCCACCCGGGCCTATCCATATTGTGCAACTTATTGTATGCTATATTGAGTTCTTTGTTTAACGCTTGTGCTCCTGTGCTCATAAAGAGTTAAGGGGATTATTGTAGTAATAAACACATATATTTTTATAATATATAACCTATGTGGTGTACTTTCATTTGGTATTAAAAGGATTGCATATGGTAAAACAGCTGGCTTCACATGCCCTCAAGAGTTTAGCCTAAGACTGTTCTGTCCATGCTACCTCTAGGATAGCTGGTCTATAAGGTTGACTTTACAACCATCACCATAAGGGTTGTTTGGACTGGTGCAGGGTGCTCACTAGAATAGTGAACATCATATACCAGGCCAACTTCTCACACTATGTAACAGGTATCTAAATCGTACAGAACACCCACTCCAGTTTCGAATGAACGACATTACTAAAATGCTAAACATGCTAAAATATTGCATGATTTTCCTAAAAACATGTCTAAAAACATATTCTAAAATGCATTTAAAAGAGTGTTGCTATGCATGAAAATGCAGAGATGCTGTACATGTGTCAAAGCAATTTTTCATTCTGAGCATATGGGTACAGTAAATGCTAAAATGAATGAACATAAATATATACACATGATGAAATAGTCTGTGAATACAGAAGAAAAAAATCCAGATCCATTTACTGCCATAATTATATAAATGAAAAAGTGTGGTGAAAGGTGACAAATTGTCCCTGGACGTGTTCAATGAAGTCTGTTCTCCATAAATAGTTCTACTGTAAGCAGATGACTGAGCCAAAAAAAGAAAAAATTCAAATTTAGAAAATGAAAACGATCATAGATAAAAGTTCCATGGTTTGTCTTTGTTTAGAAAAAATGAAGGCCAAATTCGTAGAGTTCCCGGTACACTGTGAGCCAAATCAAAAGTCAGTGTAAGGGGCAGGGGAAAACATGAAATCCTCTATTCCTGTAGACAAAAGATTGTCTACCGTTGTAGGTGATAGTTGGAATACCTCGTTTAGAAGATCCACTGCACATAGATGCGAAGCACCACCTTCAGCATTGGAAGCATCAGCAATGTTCGTTCCTGATGTTCCCTGTGTGTCTGTTGTTTCCTCTCTTACCTCAGCAGTAGCATTTTGCATCTGTCAGATCTCAACGAATGCCATCATCAGGATTGGTAGCCGCTGGGGACAACACAGAGCATGGGCCATTATCGGGTCCAGCAGAGTAGAGATATCCGTAGGCAAGCCTGATGGGAGTGTTAGACAGATATCTATAAAGAATCCTTCACCGCAAAGCAGGCAGCGCAGAACAGGTAAGATGCAATCTTGCCAGATTTCTGTCTGAATGACAGAAACCATGTGGTATTTAATTCTCGTAGATGAAGTAAGCCCAAAATCTGTACAATGCGCTCACGACACTTCCTTTCCAGGAGAGCCTTCTCCTAGGTGCCTGGAGTGATGGTGGTATATTGGCTTGCCATAGCACAGCAGTAGGAATAAAAACAGGATACCTGCAAAGAGTGCTAGAATTAGCGGCAGACCACCGAATGCACAAAGTTTGGAATGATTCCTAGGACTGCTTGAAAAGGTGCTAACAGTCCGGAACATACTGTCTTAAATACATGTACAATATCGCTCGTATCAGACATGTTGAAGATACATCCCAACATTTCTGAAAAATGTGTAGGGCAGTTTGTTCGTAACAAAGCCTGTGTCTCAGCCAAAGTCCTTGCGACTTGTAGATCATACGTTTCTTTGGATGAGGTCAAAGGCACGGTTTGTTGTAAAAGAATGGCTTTCATTCTGCTTAAAGTATCAATTTGTATAGAAAAGATTTTTGTTGAAGGCCACAAAGGTGACTCCCTGACTGTGTCAACTGGGGGGAACAAGACCTGCTTACAGCAAATGACCCTGGAAGTAACTTTTTCTAGATATGGGATGCCTGGCAACATGCCACAACAGCTATGATCATTCAACATGAGGTAACTTCCATTTGAAAGTAGGCCAAACATTGGATTGATCACTGCGGCTTGAGAACCTTGGAGGTGGCTGGACAAATTTGTAGTAGAACCATTGCAGTCCCCGTGTAAATTATTACCCTGACTTAAGAGAGAACCGCTAAGTGCATTTTCACAGTGTGTACCGCTAAGAAACACTGCAGGCCCCCCACTCCAACATCTGTGTGTGTAAGGTAAGTCCCAGGATGTTTTGATGTATTCTTTACCCAACCTTTCATTTCTGCCTTCTGATATATGTTTTAGGCAATACTGAAAATGGAAAGTTGTAACAGGCAGAGTTATTTTGCCATGAATTATCCACTCAGTAGCTGTTTTTTCGGCTACAGTAAATGGCAATTTTTTCAGTTTTTCAATGCTCAGCACTGTATACTTTGCTCCCCTTTGTGCAATTCGATCTGTTTATCAGTGAGATTAAATTCTGAAAACAGAGACGACATGTTGATGAAACAGCAAGGCACATAGCCTGCACGCATGTTTTGTAGCGTCCAGCCCAATAGCAGTATAGAACGTAATTGAGACTGGCCTTGGCGCAGCATGACCAAGTCTTGTTCCACAATGTATATGGCAGAGGATACAATGTTACCCAATGAATACATTCTGGGTGACAGAGTTGTCGACTACAGCAGGAGATTTCTCTAAATGAATACAATCAGTTTCTCTAATTCTTTCTGCAGTGTCTGCTTGGGCTACCTTCCATACTTCATTATAAGCAGCATAGATACAGGCATATATGAAACGTTTTTGATGCAGTTTTCTTGGACCTAGCAAGAAATCCCTAAGTTCTGCGCCTTCTTTAAGTAAAGATAGGTATTGTTTCACATCCTTAAGTCCGTAGCCAATCAAGGCATAGCTTTCCTACACTGTATGTTGTTACTACCCCTAGATGCTGTCTTTGAACATAGCGTGGGTCTGGCCTATTGATAGTAAAACCCTGTATTTTGTTCAGGAATCAATCATGACAGATATTTGTGCCTGTGGGCCAGAGTAACCATTTTTTCCATTCAGGATCTGATCTATTGTTTTGTAAGATTGTATGTACATCGACCTCCCCCTGTGTAGTGCTATTGCAAGCAGGTGTGGGTATGGATGGAGTTTTCATGTCCTTGATCTTGGCTAACACAAGACAAGACGTTTGTTGGACAGTGTAATTCAAAAACATTATTTGCTGTGGGATAATACAGGCTCTAAACAAAGCTTCTTTCCCCTGTAATTGCCAGTCTTTTGTACCCCAGACTGATTCTGTGTCTATTGTGTCTTTCCAAAAGTCAAAACTCTGTCTAGACAGTTGGGCAATAAAGGCTGCAGAATAAATCTGTTTTGAATTGGTTAACATATTTTTCATTCCATTTTTGTTCACATTCTTAAAATAAAACGTGTCTGGATTGGACATATTAAACCCTGAAAAATATGTAAACTTCATTGCAAAAGTTTTCGAACTACCCTTTGGTGGTGTAGGACAATGTTCCCATTGGTTATCCATATATTCATTTCTAGGTGATGCAGTTTTATGCAAGAAATGGTGACCATAGTGGTTGTAACAAAAACGCTGTTAATAGTCTGTTGAACCCTCTAAGTATTCATGGTTAGAGAAAGCTGCAGACATTTCTAGATCAGACATCATGGTATTAACAGTCTCAATGTCCCAATCATCAGCTAGAGAACTAGAGGTAATAAAGTGACTTAATGAAATCTTAAATCAGTGTGGGATCTTCAAAAGTTCAGACGGGCCGAATATATCATATTCAGTTTTGTCCCAAACTATACCATTTTGTATAGGTTGGAACGGCTGTGATGTTCACTGCTGACAAGTCTCTTACTTCACGGTGGGCTGATCTGTGTGGTTTCAGAAGTAAGTTCACTTTTTTACTTGCTGTGTCCATTTGAATATATTTTCCATTTATCAGCATACTCGTAGTCATTACCAGAGCTAGCCAAAGCAGAAAGAAAAATATTCCAGAAATAATCCATAATTCAATCCATGGTGAAACCAGATAAGTCTTTTTCAGAAAAATGAAAAAGTCTGTTGCTTGTTCTTTAAAAGTTCTTTTTGCTGGCGACGTTTCAGATTCACTTGGATCCTCAGAAAACGTATATCAAAGTTAATGAAATAGCCAGAGGCAGTTCTGTCAATGGTTAAAATTGCATCAGGATTTGTTGAAATCACCGGAACAGTTGATCACTTGTTACATTGGTGTAGACAGGTGTATCAGGACAAACTGTTATTTGGGTCTCAAGAGGAATAAGTTCCATTACATTGTTGCTTTGTGTAGGAGAGTAGGGTCTGCTTCCTATGGTTACCCTCACTTTTTGCTGGTCTTTCACTGTTTTTAGAAATAGTATGGCTGGGACCCTGCTAATCAGGGCCCCAGCCTGTACGCTTTCTCTCTAAATTGGTTCCCTGTATGCTAGGTACACTCCAGATTGGATACTGGGGTTCACTGGGGTTCACAGAGCTCACATGCCCCAAATATCTCCGACTCCTGCACCTCGCAGATCCGCCATTTAAGGGCCGGCCCATACTCCTACTATATTCTCACGACGCACACCCAAGCCCTCCATACCTAGACATAGTTAGCTGAGGAAGGGGAGAGAGGGGATTTAGTTGTTTCCTTTTTTATCTTCTCAGTTGAATTTTGTGAGCCAGACATGTGGATTTAAAACCTGATTGCACTCCGATGAATATACGGCACCTACGTGCCTATTGTACTTAATGTTTAAATGCAATAAAGAAATGTAAACAAAAAATATAAGGAAGCTCGTTGAGAATCAAAAGAGAGCAGTTGGCTCTAGACAAAGAGGTCCTAGAGCTTTATAAAGCTAGAAAAAGGTTGGTACTAGAGTCCCATGGTGGCAGCAACATCCCCAGTGTTAGGGATAGGTCCTGTGACCATAGGAACCTGAACAAGATTGTCTCTCCCTACCAGAGTGGGGATGACATCCACAAATGGATAACTGTACTGGAAAGGGCCTGTAAAGTACAAAGGGTCCCCCAGGAGCAGTGGGCTCTCCTTTGCAGACAAAGGTAGAGATAACCTCCTCACTGTAAGAGAAGCAGATGCTGATGATTACTATGCCCTGAAGAGTGCCCTTATAGATGGGTTTGGCCTAACAACTGAGCAATACAGGTTAACGTTCAGAAATACCCAATAGGCACAGACTCAGGACTGGGTGGACTTTGTTGATTGTGCTACTAAGGTTCTGGAGGGCTGGTTACTTGGCAGTAAGGTGTCTGATTTCAAGGGATTGTATAATTTGATCATGAGAGAGCAAATCCTTAATAACTGTCAAAATCAGTTGCTGCACCAGTACCTAGTAGACTCTGATCTATTCCCAAGAATTGGGAAAGAAGGCAGACACATAGGTCAGAACTAGGGTGAAGCAGAAGGTTCAGAACCAAGGTGGTGACCAGAAGAAGCAGAACTCTGACAAGGGTGGGGAGAAGGGTAAAGACCAGAAGTCTTCACAAGGCCCCCAAAATTCTTCTTCAGGTGGGGAATCCCAATCAAATAACGGAAAAGGTCAAAAGAAACCTTGGTGCAAAGTATGTAAACAGAAATCTCACTGGACCAGTAATTGCACCAAGCCCAAATCCTCTAATCCAGCCCCCACCAATGCCCCTAAGGCAACTGTTCCCCCTAGTGCAGCTACAATTGGTGGTGAGAGTACACAGGCCAAGGGTTTAGTAGGGTTAACCCTGGGTACTGAGATGGACTCTGGCCTAGTCAGGGTTCCAACTTAGGCTGATCTGATCTGTGGTGAGGGCATGGACATGTCCCCCTTTGTGAGTCCCAGTAACTTGGGCAAATACAGACAGCAGCTATTAATTAATGGAAAAGAGGCTTGGGCATTCAGGGACACAGAAGCAAGTGTCACAATGGTGACAAAAGATCTTGTGGATCCTGTGCAGATTAAACTTGGTGAAATGTTCCAAGTGACCAATGCCAGCAATGTCAGGACTGACCATGCCCTGGCAGTTGTTTATTTCTCCTGGGGAGGAGTAACTGGCCTTAAGAAGGTTGTGGTAAGTACAGGCCACCCTGTTTAAATGCTTGCTTGGAAATGGTCTTGAAACTTAAGGTTGGGCAGAAGTGGAACTCAGGACACATGCAGAAATGCTAGGTATACCTGCACATGTCTGTGCTGTGACTAGGTCACAGGCCAAAATGTCTAACACTGGACAGGCCGGTGATTCTGGAATATAGGACCAGGTGCCTCCCAAGAGGAGGAGCAGTAGGATTAAGGCAGTGCCTTCCCCTCCTGACTCAGAATGCAGATCAGTCTCTTGAGGGAGATGATCTCAATACTGAAGGAGGAACTGTCCCAGAGGAGCTTGAACCTGACCAGGTTGAGTCCTTGGGGACATGGGGCCCTTCCACGGCTTATCCGTGCCAGGAGCAGCTGAACTGCCCCTCTCCTGAAACCTGAAGCTGCTGCTGAGGCTGCTGGGAATGCTAGTGGCACCCATAAAGTTTATTGGGATGATGGAATCCTGTATTCAGAGAGTAGAGACCCCAAGCCTGGTGCATCCTGGAGGTTGGTAATACCTTTGAAATTCAGGCGCTTCCTATTGACACTTGCCCATGATAGTCCCCTGGCAGGACACCTGGGCCATAACAAGACTTGTGACAGGATTGTCCTTCACTTTCACCGGCCCAACATGTATGAAGACACCAAGGAGTTTTGTCACTCCTGTAAAACCTGCCAAGCCAGTGGGAAGGCTGGTGGCCCTACAAAGGCCCCCCTGATACTACTACCTGTGGTGAGGGTTCCCTTTGGAAGTGTGGGGATTGACATAGTTGGTCTCATGGATCCCCAAACAGCTATGCCACAAGGTACTGAGAGGCAATTCCCCTTAGGACCACCACAGCACCTGTGGTGGCAAGAGCCCTCCTGGGAATTTTCTCAAGAGTGGGTTTCCCTAAGGAGGTAGTATCTGACAGAGGTGCAAACTTTATGTCCAGCTCCTTGACTGCAATGTGGAAGGAGTGTGGAGTGAATTACAAATTCACCACACCCTATCACCCACAATGTAATGGTTTAGTTGTCAAATATAGCTTTATTCGATTTTTTTTTAAATCATAAAAGCGCATTGCAATACATAAAAGCAATAAAAACATTCATAATTTCACAGCAGATAAAACAATTCTCCAAGCAGTTCGATTAGATTAATTTTTGATATTTTTAAAGAAAATATTATAACATAGACGATCTACACCTGATGATACTTTTTAAAAACAGGGAGACTGCATAAATAGTCATTGCATCATGTAACAATTGTATCTTGATAAAAGCGGGCCTGCATTGTCTCATTCCCCAAACTTTTAACAGAGGTAATAAAAATCTTTTCCTACTGTGCGAATAAAATTTACTGAATAAAATACAGTGTATGGATGATTGCAAGGAAGAATCATCACAAGGACATGGTATTACATTTTTTGCCCAATCGTTAATGGTTGGGAAGGTGGCCATTCTGAAAAAGGTCCCAGTTCTCAGACCGGCTAGCAGCATTCTACTGTAGCTAGAGTAATTCGATGACAAATATAGCTGCATGCCCGGACCATGCAATAGATATTGTTGTTGAATGACAGACACCTTCTTCCTCTCTATCTGCCAACGTTGTTCTTCCAGATGTTAAAGACAAACATCCTTTAGTGCTTTTTTGGAGATGGAAGATAGAGTGGAGGGAGCACTGTAAAACTCGGGGTGGCCTATGTCTGTTAGAAAGTCCTTTACATAGCCAAGCCAATAAATATGTTTAGCCCCCTGATCTTTGACACAGTTCTGAATGATGGCCCTGTTACACTCACTTTCGGTTGTTGTCCACACTTAGTGCCATAACAAGACTGGGGAGACCTTGATTAAATCTGTTATATAGACCAAGGCAAGCTCTTTATGACATACATAGCTAGAAGTGGATTTAGGGACAGCCAATAGATATCTCAGAAAGGCATTTTCGCATGTTTGAATTTCTAAGGAATCTGCAACCCCCCAGATACCTGCCCCATAAATGGCAGTCGATGCGCACTTAGCCTTATAAATGTCCAACAAGACGGGTATCGGCCTGCCCCCCAGTCTATTTGCAAAGTGTTTCACAGCTCCTATGGTACGAATAAAAGCTAGCTTCCTTGCGGCTACCGCCATAGACCATGTACCTTTTTTATTAAAAACTATCCCTAAATAGGAAAAGGTATTAGTAATTACTATCTTTGACTGATTTAAGAAGGTGTTACACAATACGTTCTTTTTGGATGAGCAGCACATGGTCAGGGTTTTCCCTACATTTATTTTTAGGCCTCTTTCGTCCATGTATCCTGCAAAGCTATTCAGCGCCTTTTGGAGGCTTACTTGGGTCCTTGCCATTAAAACTGCATCGTCTGCGTAAAGTAATATTGGTACTGCTACACCTACTATTTTAGGGTAATCCAAATCCTTGTCAATTAAAAAGGCTGCCACATTATTTATGTACACTTCATGACTTAGGCAGTCAAACGCTGAGCTAAGGTCAACGAAAGTCATGAATAAGTTTCCCTTCTTGGCCACTATATACTTGCCCATGATTATGGTCAAATTAAGTCCTTGCTCGACTGTGTCTACGCCAGATGTAAAGCCATACTGAAACTTAGAAAGGGCATTAACCTCCTTGGCCCATGTATGTAATCTGTTCAGTAAGATTCTACCAGCAACTTTCATCAATGAATCTAAAAGTGAAATTGGCCTGTAGCACTTTGGATCACTGCGATCTCCCTTCTTAAAAATTGACACTACAATTGCCTCCTACCAGGTCGATGGAAATCCCTTTTTTGTGTAACTATTTAACTCATTGGTCAGGAGGGGAGCCCAGAGAGAGATGTCAGCCTTGTAAGAGTCTATCGGGACTCCGTCTGGTCCTGGAGATTTATTCGGAGAACTCTCTGCAATGGCTAGTTCTACTTCCGCTAGGGTGAAGGCTATTTCTAGGGGGAACAGACCCCGAGTATCGGGCACCTCGGTTGGCTGATAGCCGAGCCGTGCCGAGCTGACTAATTCATCTTTTTTGTATAGCTCAGAGAAAGGGTTTACCCATACCGCCTCCTCTATGGCTATCTCAATTGTGTTTGTTTTCCTTTCTATAAAGAAGGGGGCATTTACAGCCCTCCAGAAAGCAGTGTTATCTTTAAATACGCATGCCTTATGTAGGGCTACCCAGGCATCCTCCTTTAGATCAGACTTCCTCTTTTTTATTGCAGCTCTATAAAGTAATCTAGATGTCCTTATATCTGTTATATTTCTAGGTACTTTTTTAAGAGCTACCATCAACCGCGAGTGAGCTTTACTACACTCAGAGTTGAACCAGCCCTCAGTCCTGTTTCCTTCGCCCACCCTGCTCTTACGAGTTAGTTGGTTACGGATTTGCCCTGTAATTTTTTGGAAGGCAGATACGACCTCGATTGGGCTGGGGTTTTCCGCAAGGCAGATCATAAAGTCGTTTAATTGGCCTGATATTAGGGTATGCAGAAAAGTAGCTGGGTTTATCTTGTTCCACTTTATGGTATAACCATTCACTCTGGAGAGTGCAATCCTGTGGCGATAAATGTTTTCGGCCACCCTGGTGTTCTGAGGATTGCCCAACCCAAAGCTGAGTGACAAGTGTATCGGAAAGTCATCGCTCATTGAAATGTCCTCAGTTCTAAAACTCAGGACACAACGATGGTAACTAGCTGTAAGTAACGTAAAGTCGATCACTGACTGCAGGCCACGTCCATTAAAGGTAGGTTGAAAGGCGGCCTGAGAACTACAGAGCTCGTTGGCAAAACCTAAGTCCCATTCACATACCAAATTGTTAAGTAAATTACCAAACTTGGAATGCTCAAAGTGGGTACACGGGTCTCCCTTCAGGTTGACCACCCCACAGGTACCGAGTTCCCTTTGAGGGCATAGATGGCAGTTAAGGTCGCCCGTCAATATGACACACATCTCTGTTTGGGCGGAGTCCTGTTGAGTATGTAAGATGTTACTTAAATCAGCTATAACCTTTTCTACGTCTTCCTTTGGGATATTATTATAGAAGTTAATCAGGATAACCTGTTGTACTCCTCCCAACTTTAATAGCGATACTTGGTAGTAATCCCCTCCTATACTTAATGACTTTACCGCCATATTTAACATATTTGATTAAAAAAATAGACAAGCCTCCAGAACTTCTGCCCCTAGTGGTCTGTTTGGCGGGAAACATCCTTAACCACGATGTATAAACAACGACTTACCGGAACAACGAAGAGTGAACAACGAAGAGGGCTGAACCACTAAGGTAACATCCACGAATGATGGAACAACGAAGGATGGAACCACGACTTTTAGAACACCGGAGCATGCTAGGAAAATGTTTAAAAGGGTAGATGGGGGGGTGTGGGGGGACTACCCCCACAAATACGATAACAAAAATAGATGGATAGAAATATACGTGAAGATTAAAATCGTAATAGTTAAGATTGTTGAAGAAATTAGTTTACATTTAAATTACAGGTTTATGTCAGGAGATGGCAGTGTTGCTTTGATTTTAATAATTGTAAATGCTTTCGATTCACGAACAGAATATGATCATGGTCGTGGTTTAGCCTTCGTTGTTCCAGAAGTCGTGGTTTAGGTAGTAGTAGTTGTTAAGTCATACAATCCTGTTCGGCTGCCGAGAAGAATGTACGATATCCACTTATATGTGTTTCCCTCTGTTCCCAGCATTCTTGTAAGCAAATTATGCTAAAGTTGTCAACAAATGTCATAAAAGTGGGATCCTTAACTTTGCTTGATAGTCCCGCTACATTCCACGACAGGAGAGTTAAATTTCCTCCTGTACCAGCCAGTAGGGGAGTATCATTTTCTTGCAGAGTAGAATCCAAAGGCCCTTCTTGAGCTCCCGGTTGGTCACTTGCGGCTATTACATATTGTACTTTACAGCTTGAGTAACCATGGGTGTGGGTGATTTCTGAACTATTGTTGTTAATCTTGCCCTTTGTAGGTGGCAATCCGATGGCGGAGTTAAGTACGCCCTCATCTGACCTTTGCTTGGATGGTAATTTAGTATTAGAGCAATCTATTCCACTCCTGTACTTATTTAGCATAGTTTTCCCCCTCCTGCACTCCTCTGGTTTCTTGGGTGACCTTGCCAGTCAGTCCACCACCTCAAGGCAGCTGTACCTATTGGCAGTTGGAATTCCCCCCCAATTTCCCAGGTATAGTTGATTCCTATTTGGGTATCTTCCCCATTCCTGCAGACCTCCATTTCCCCAATTCCCCCTGAACTTAAGACCTTGGTGACTCCTAGGTTGGTAAAAATATGATAACCGCCTAGTTTCTATCCCTGCACCGCTCATTTGTGTTCTCCATGAGCAGATGTAGTCGACAGTGCTCTGATCCTCAAAGTTGACCAAGACACAGTCACCTTTTGTTGTCTTCCTATCATGCCCTACCCATGGTACCCTACGTACCATTATGATCTTACTGGACAAATGCGGGGGAAGGGGACGGTTAATATTAAGCCAATAAGCAACTTTATTTTTTAAGGACCAATTTGGCTCCTCTGCAAATTCTTCCAGTTCTGTGACCCCCGTCATAACGACTACATAAGGGCTCGACTCTGGGGGCAGGTTTACAGCAGGTCTGCCCCTTGTAGCCACCCTTTCCCATTGTTTATTTTTAAGGGGGGCAGCAGGGGTATTTGATGGAATCTCCTCCCTCCGGGTTTGCTGGATCTGGCCAGGGGGTTAACAGCTGTTTTTTCTCTATTGGAATTGCGGGATTATTAATTACCTTTGGTGCGGGTGGTGGAGGTTGTTTAGTTTTTGCGCTTGATTGGCCAGATTTTATAGGTTGACCATTCGGTATCTATTTTACCCCTGGATTGGTGGGTTCTTAGTGAGGTTATGCAATTCGTTGAGCTGGTTTTCAATGTGCGCTAATCTAGTTTCTAGTGGTGCCAAGAGGGTTTTAAACACTTTCCCCATTTTTGCTAGAAATTGGCCATCAAGGTCATCCGGGTATTCTATGTTATTAATAGCTGAAACCTCTGCTTCCGATAAGTCCAGGACAACATTTACAACTTCTGTAGGTAACAAATCGTTTTTCTTTTTAGCCTGTTCTTGTCCCACCCCTTGCTTTTTGGACAAGACACAGGCATCCTTAGATTTCACTATCTTGAGATTTTTTGTCCCTGGAGTAATCGTCTGGATGGCTTTATTTTTGGGTTTAGCACCCTCCCTCCTCTCCCTAGATGAGCTAATGCTCATTTCGGCCTGTAAGCTATCCGGAATAAGCTGCAGAGATTTTTCCAGGTCTGAACTCATCAATGAGTCTAATATGGAAGTGGAAGTTGACTGATCCTCCCCCGGCGGCATACAGTGCACATCCACATGGACCAGTGACGGATCAATTTCCTTGGCGGGTACAAGTATAGGTGAACGGACTGACGCTAGGTGTCCCATGGATGAACTTTTCGCGAACACTTGGTCTTGAGAGACCCTGCGTTCTATTAGGCGTATGCCTTGATCGATGACTGAATTTGTTCGAATTATGAAATCATCCAGGGTACCTGTTAATTTACCCCCCCTGCTGCGGATTTACTCCTGCTACCGCAAGAAGTCATATTAGCAAACAGGTACGATATGCAGCGTCAGGTCAACTATGGTTTACTGTATGAAGTTTAAACAAACGCAAAGCCAAAGCAAACAAAGAGCTGCTAATGTTCACAAGAATTCACCTTTAGCGGGCATTAGAGAGGGGGCCCGGTCCGGTCTTACCCGGGCTTTAACGGGCTTGAACAGGCCCGCCCTTGGCCCGGGCTTCGCCCGGCGCGGCCCGCGCGAGACTTCACGGGGCGAGGGACCAGGTGTGCTCTTATGCACCTCCTGGCCCATGAAGATGTCTCGTCCTGCCCCAAAGGATCGTGGGACTTGCTGTCCTCAGCGGAGCCAAGCCCGGCCGGACAGCAAACTGGAGCAGGAAAGTCTTCAGGAGATGGAGGGGCGGAGCCAAGCCCGGCCGCAGTGAAGGGGAAGAGAGTTCAAAGCTGCCCAGCAGCGAAAGTCAGCAAGTAAGGAGAGCTCTGGATCGGAGTGAATGTTACGATGGGCTCAGCACCAGGTGTGCTCTTATGCGCAACCTGGCGCACGAAGATGCCTCGTCCTGCCCCATAGGATCGTGGGACTTGCTGTCCTCAGCGGAGCCAAGCCCCGCCGGACAGCAAACTGGAGCAGGGAAGTCTTCAGGAGATGGAGGGGCGGAGCCAACCCCGGCCGCAGTGATGGGGAAGAGAGTTCAAAGCTGCCCAGCAGCGAAAGTCGGCAAGTAAGGAGAGCTCTGGATCGGAGTGAATGTTAGTTGAAACGTTCAACTAAACCTTAAAGGGCATGATTAAAGGGCTCCTAGAAAAGCTTAGACAAAGATGGGACATACTCCGGCCCTGCCTTTTATTTGCATACAGGGAGGTGCCTCAGAAGGAGGTTGGCTACAGCCTTTTTGAACTTTTGTTTGGTCACCCTGTCAATGGTGAATGAATGAATGAATGAATGAATGAATGAATGAATGAATAAAGTATTTATAGAGCGCACGGTGGTCAAACGGCTTCCTGGCGCTGAGCTCTACTGAACAGAACAAACAGGGCCAAGGAAGTTAAGCGGGGTAGGCCTGGGCAAACAAGAATGTTTTGAGCGCTTTACGGAAGTGTGAAAAGATGGGGATAGAACGCATGGAGAGAGGGAGGGAATTCCAGAAGCGGGGGGCAAGGACAGAGAATCTGGTTCCACCAGTGCGGGATTTGCGGAAACGGGGAACAGTGAGGAGGGCCGAAGAGGATGAGCGGAGGGTACGGACAGGGGTGTGAGAGGAAATCAGGGAAGTGATGAACGCCGGAGCAGAGCGATCAACAGCCCGGAAGACTAGGTAGCCTAGTTTAAACAAAGAACGTTGCAAAACAGGAAGCCAGTGGAGGGATTTGAGAACAGGGGTGATCTGGTGAGTTTTGGGAAGGTGAAAAATGAGTCGGGCAGCCTGATTTTGGATTGCTTGAAGGCGACGGGTTTCGTAGGCAGGGATACCCACGAACAAGCTGTTTCCATAATCAAGGCGGGAAGTGATGAGGGCCGAAATAATAATTTTAAGAGAATCAAGGGTCCATTGTGTTTGGTGAAGGAAGGATGGGAGCTACCTTTCAAGGCCCAAAAACAGGACATAGTGGACTATGTACTTGGTCTCCGCTCCCGGATGGCTGAGTACATGAAAAAGGCAACTAAAAACCTTGAGGCTAGCCAGGAATTACAGAAAGCCTGGCATGACCAAAAGGCTGTACTGGCTGTTTATCAGCCAGGACAGAAATTGTGGGTGTTGGAGCCTGTGGCCCCAGGAGGCCTCCAGGACAAATGGAGTGGCCCCATACAACTGTTGAACAGAAAGGTGAGGTTACCTATTTGGTAGACCTTGGATTGCCCAGGAGCCCCCATAGGGTTCTCCATGTCAACAGGCTGAAGCCATATGTGGACAGGGCAGACATGGGCTTTCTCCTGGCTACTGATGAGGGACAGGAGGAAGAGAGTGACCCACTCCCTGACCTGCTCTCACAGAACCCTGTTGATGGGTCAGTGGATGGTGTAGTCTTGGCAGGCAGCCTCACAGACCAGCAACAAGCTAATTGCAGACAGGTGTTCAATCAGTTCAAAGACATGTTCTCAATGACTCCAAGTCAGACCACCTGGTGCACTCATGAAGAGGACACTGGGGACAGTATGCCTATTAAAAATAAGATTTATAGACAACCTGACCATGTCAGGGACTGTATCTGGACAGAAGTCCAGAAAATGTTGGGTTTGGGAGTCTTTGAACCCTCAGATAGCCCATGGGCTAGTCCAGTAGTCCTTGTACCTAAACCTCATACCCAGGGTGGTAAGAGCGAGATGATGTTTTGTGTGGATTACAGGGATCTCAATGTAGTCACTAGGACTGATGCCCATCCAATTCCTAGGGCAGATGAGCTCATAGACCCTTTGGCCTCAGCCAAGTATCTCAGTACATTTGACCTAACAGCTGGCTACTGGCAGATCAGACTAGCTGACGATGCAAAGCCAAAAACTGCATTTTCAACCCCTAGTGGGCATTACCAATTTGTGGTGATGCCCTTTGGTCTGAAGAATGCACCTGTGAATCAATCCAACAGCACTCCTATTTTCTGTTTGTGTTTCAAAAACTCAAATTTAGACTTTTAACACTTTTTTTTTCTTTTTACCTAAGTGTTCTATAGCGGTGACACGTTTTGTCTACACCATGCCTTAAACGACCACCCTAATACGAGTCAGAAAGACTCAGCCACTATACACTGTGGCTGATGGTAGTTACCAACTCAATTGCACTTTAGAAATAAACAAAGCACTTTTTAACAGTGTACTGTCATACATTATTCTGTTTAACCTTTCGAAATTATAATATCTTCAAACTTCAAAGCATATACTTCAGCTTTTACTCTTTGTATATTCCTCAATTAAGAATAAAAATTGGAATTACATATTCTTATTTATTCAACAACACATAATCATCAATCCATATTTCAGGAATTTGTTCTGATCTCTCATCCTTTCAAGTATGCCCAATGCATTTCGGGCCGGAGGGGCCCTTCCTAAGGGGCCTTGTATGGAGAAAGCAATATTCCTTGCGTCACTTTTCAAAGACTTCTGTACGGAATGGAATGCCGTATCGAGTTAACAACTATTGGAAAATAACACTCTTAATCTCACTAAAATGTGTTCTTCTGTATTCCTGCAAGGGCTCTCCACTTCATAAAGACACAATCAAGGGCCCTGCTAATCAGGGCCCCAGCCTGTATGCTTTCTCCTTAAATTGGTTCCCTGTACTTTAGGTACACTGCAGATTGGATAGTGGGGTACCCTTGCGAGTCCCTAGCATATGGTACACTATGTATCAAGGGCATAGGTACCCCAGAGGCCTACCAGGGGCTGAAGCATGTATTATGCCACCCCCGGGCAGCCTTCCAAAATGACACCACAGGTCTGATACTGCAGCCTGGGTAAGGTGGTGCATGCACCCCTTACTGTGATATAGGTTACTTGTATCACTATACATACAGACACATATAAACCTATACGTCACTCCTATGGCAGGCCTTATCAATCCTGAAGACAGAGTGCTTGGTTTTTATGAGAGAGGGTGCACCTGCATGAGCAGAGCCCCTCTACAGCATTTGGGGCCAGATGTAGGTGGCCATTTACCGGCCGGTAACGGACGATCTCGGCCGTTACCGACCGGTAAATGGGGTTTTCAGATGTAGGGGGCCAATTTTACCGAATCGGTAAATTTACCGAATCGGTAAAATACCGAATCAGTATTTTTACCGATTAGGTAACTTCTAGATGTAGGTGGGACTCTTCTGAGTCCCAAAGGCCTTTCAGATTCGGTATTTTACCACCCAATCCCAGGTGTGCATGCATATGTGTGCATGCACACCTATGCCATTTGACAGACAGACATGCCCTTAGGGCATGTCTGTGTATTTGGGGTGCTAGAGGGTGTCAAAGTGACACCCCCTGCACCCTTGCTGGAATCGGTATTTACCGAACCGGTATTTTTTCCGAAATGTAAATACCGATTTGGTAATACCCATTGATTCATATGGGCTTCAAAATTTACAGAATCGGTAAATACCGAATCATAACGATTCAGTATTTACCGATTCTGTAATACCTACATCCCCCCTCTATTTTACCACTTCTTAAATACCGAATCGATAACATTCGGTATTTAAAAAGTGGTAAAATAAAATTACCTACATCTAGGCCTTGGAGTCTAATCTCTGATGCTGTTTGTGGTGCAGCCAGACCATATAATCTTAAGTGCATTATAACCTCGCAGTAAATGCTAACTTTGGGATGGCTGCACAGAAACATGTCGTGTTTGGTGTCAAACACTTTGTAATCCTACCCTCCTCACCAATTCTGGTGATGAGGGTAGAATTCCACTCTCCTAGAGGGAGAGACATGCACCCACCAGTATACCTGGTATTAACATCCCAGAGCCTGGCATCACAAAATGGATGCTACCGCCACAGACATGAGTCTGGCCGCCTGCTGCTGACGGAAACTCTGGCAGGGGAGGCCTGGACAATAGGTTTCCTGTCACCGGGAGGTGTCGCTACCTTCCAGACAGGCTTTAGTGCATTGGGGCTGGGCCAGAGCACTCTCGAAGTCTGCACTGGGGTCACATTTAATGTTCCTGTGCATAGTCTAGTTCAAACCGGAGTCAGGGGCAACCAGCCCCTGCTCTGGTGTGTAACTGGACAAAGGAAATGGGTGTAACCACCCCTCTTTCCAAACCCTCCCATAGGTGGGTCCACAGAGTAAGTCCAACCCTCTCCTTGGGTATAAAGTAGGAACCCCAGTCCTTAGGACTTTAGATTATCGCTGGACAAAACTCTGTAAGATGAATCCTGGACCTTCAACTTTCTACTCAAGACTAGAAGACTGAAGAATCTGCCTTGTGGTCAAGGAGTGATTACCCTGATTGGCAGGCACCAACAAAGGATTTGCCAGTCTACAACTCCAAAGCTCCCGCCGGACACCAAAGTACTTGCAGCCCAGGAAGAGGATTTTCAAACTACTCACAGGCCGACCCGAGTCTCCAGCAAAGCTGAGACCCACAGCCCTCGTGAGTGATGTGGAACCGCAACCGGAACTCCTGGTCGCCGGAAACATTTACAAGAGCAGCATCCCTCAACATTCCTTGAGGCTGTGCTTTGGGCTCCAAGGAGCCCCAACCCTGAGCATTATCTGCACTGAGGATCATTGGCCTACACTCCACGAGTGTCTGTGGGCCAGCTGCAAGTGCGACCACTCAAGGCTCCTTCATGATCCATGGTCCATTGACTGTTTGGTCTCCACGAAGGCACAACTTTCTATCCTTGGGCTTTCCTGGTTGCTCCAGACATGTCCCAACTCTCCATTGCTTGGGGAGTTGCTAAGACCTTGCTGGTCGTCACTGAAGTCCTTTCTTTGTTTCCCCATGACTTGCCGTTGCCTAGGCTTGTTGAGTCCTATCCGGTCGCCGACACCTCAGCACTTGACAAATTTCATGAGATAGCTTGAATCTAGCTCCTGGTTGTCATGAACGCCTCCTGGTCCTCGTGGCTGAAGAGTCAAAACACCCATCAACTCACCTGAAGCACCCAACATCGGTGGGCATTCGACTATCGTGCCCCTGGTCACTGGCTAGTGACCCAGACTCTGTCCCCTCTGCTTTCAGGTCTTCTTCTTCCCCAATCCAGGTTTGGATTGCAACTGACACTTTCTTTCTCCACGGCAGCAGCATTTTCAAGACGATCGCCATTGGAAACGACGACGATTCCCGACACCTTTTCACACGTATGCACCCGGCTTTCCTGGGTGAGGTAACTCAGGTACTATGGTACTCTCATGGGTGTTGGCCCTAGAAACTCTTAAGTTTTAAGGGGTTAACTGGAAGTCCTCTTTGAAGTGTCCTTTCTCTTTATAAATCCAACCGCAACTTTCCCCATAGAAGTCAACGGTGATTCGCGGCTGTGTTCTCACACTGCACGCGTCCCCCAGGGGCCCCCAGTGTCACTACCTTGGGTGGGTTCTTGTGGTCCAAGCACCTCTACAGGCTCTATGCCTTATGTCTAGCTCAGTCATGGTTCTTATACCACTTTATTGGTATATGGTTTGGTACGCCCCTAGGGCTCAAGTATGTATTGTGCTATTTACTGTGTAATTTTGCCTTTTAACATGTGTACTTCGACTTCTAGCCTCATAAATAGTCTAGGAGGGTGTGTTTAATGATAAATACATATATTTTATATATACCTTGTGAAGAACTCTTTTCATTTAGTCATTAAAGAGATTATAGACTGGTAAAACAAGCTGCTTAACATTCCTTCAAGACTTAGCCAGAAGGCTGCTCTCCATAGCTACCAGTGGGATAGCTTTCAATAAAGGTTGTCTTTAACCTATCATCAATAAGGGGTTGTTTGGACTAGTGGACAGCTTATAACAGGCCAACTTCTGACAGTCCTTCGTTTCTCACTGGTAAATTCTCAATGATGATGAGTCTTTCAGTTTGCACCTCTTGAATAGTAGCTAGAGGAGTGCATCTGCTACTTGGTCTGAGTCCATGCAGTCTACTGTTTAGTATCGGCCACATAGTGTGGATTGATTAGGTTGATGGACACAAATCTTTTCTCCTTTTTTCCAGCAAGGGACGGCAGAAGTACTGTTCTTGATCGGTGGTTAGCTAGGATAGGTACTGGTTGTCTGTAAGAAGGCCCAAATTCCTTTGTGTCCGCGATTTTTTCTCTGACTAGATCCCCAAGCTTTGGGATCCAGACAGGCCTTACTGGGATGGCTGTTTTTTCTCTAGTGGTGGTTAGCATTCAGGAACACGTTGCTTTGTTTCATTCTTAGTCCATTTAAGTCCTGTAAAACAGCCAAACGATCTTTGATGTCAAAATGTTTATTTTCCACCACTGTGCCACTGCAATCTAGGTCCGGTACCCACATTCTTGTCCCAATTAGGACTTCATATGGAGTGACAACGCCTAGAGAACTTCTTGGCTAATTGTTTAATGAGTGTTGGACCTCATAAGGATGTTTGACGCACCCATCACCTGAACCTAATACTCTAGCTGTTATAGACCGCTTTATGTCCGGTTTTTCCTTTCCACAACCAAATTTCCCTCAGGATGGAATGGAGAGGAGTACCGCAATGCAACGCCCAAACTGGCCATGGCTTCTTTGTAAGCTCGAGAGCTAAACGCAGGACCCTGGTCAGAGTGTAGTGTTCATATTGCGTATGTGCCGATAAAGACTTGCAAATCTTTTATAACAGTTTGAGCGTCAGGCGAGTGTTGAGACAACATCCATAGGAGCCTTGAACACGAATCCACTGCGACCATGATATATTTATAGTTACATCCCTTTGCAAGGGACCACAGTGATTCAGATAAAAACAAGCTAATGGTTTATCTGAAATTAATAGGGGAGTCTGCACAGGTCATTTTACTGTAGAGACTTTCAACTTTAAGAAAATTTCACATTTCAAAACATAGTTTTGGTCTGTTTCCTAATGCCGGGCCACCAATATCTCTGTTTTAATAACAATACTGTGGCGGAAACACCTGCATGTGCTGAGGCTATCCCTTCATGTGCTGATAGGATCAGTCCTAATCTATGTTCCATGTTTGGAAATACCCTATCCCCCACTCCAAGGATTTGAGCAAGCGGAACATTATTCACATCAATTATATACAAGTATTTAAGTGGAAACTTTTTAGGTAACGCTGCACCACTGCATTTGCTTGAAGCATTGACAGCCAATAATATCTCACTGTCTATCCTAATTTTTGAATGAGTTATCACAGCTACAGAAGACGTTTGCATATCCCCCTTCATGGCTTCGTCAGCCAATGAATTCCCTGCAATGTGAATCACGTGAGTCTTTTGTAGTCCATTTCACAACTGAACTACTTGTTCCCAAAGCATTTTATGGTTAATTGTGCTACCTTTTGCATCTTTGAAACCATTTTGAAGCCAATTCTGTAAATATTAATTATATGATTGAACTGAGTAAAAAAGAATCGCACACTATGAGGGTGGGGAACTTGCGATCAGTATTTTAAAGTGCCATTATGAATGCTTGTAGTTCAGCTCGCTGAGCTATACAATCTCCTAGAGATTGTGTTTTCTGTGACCATTGGTCGGAATTTACCATCGCGCATGCTGCACTGTAAGCTTGCTTACTTTCTTTTGTGGGTTGCGCTGATTGGTCAGTATAGATTTTAAATTCGTACTGATCAAGAGGCAGAAATTCAGTTGGCAGAGGACCTTCTTGTTTGTACTGTAGGAATGCTTGTGTTTTTAGATAAGGATCAAAAACATATTCAACATCAGTTGCAGCAAGAGAATTAACCCATTGCATCCATCTCGGTTAAAGCTTTTGAGTTTGGAATGCTTGCTTTTGTGACCGCCTCTAAGGCTGGTACTGGAGTCACAACAATAATGCGTTTCCCCTGGGCTAGAGCTCTTTCTTTTGCTACAGCGGTTTGAACTGCTGTCAGAATTGTTTCTGTTGAAGTGAATCGCATTTCTGCTTCTGTGTATGAATGTGATTTGTAAGTGATTTGTTGCTAACATGTCAGCTTGAAGTGAACGCAGGATATTTGTATGTTCCTGTGTCCAATTATTGATTTTGAAATCAGGTTTGAATAATTTGTAGAGAGGTTTAACCTGTTTATGTGTGTGTTCTGACGTAGGTGCATTGTTTCTCTTCAAGACTCCTATCTTGTGGTCCACATCCAAAGCGTATTGTATACACATTAAATTTTGAAGTTGTACTGACACCTTGCAGAGTGATGAGACAAATCACTGATACATGTTTGTTGTTGTTTGTAACAAATGTCCCACACTGAGAACGTTTATTGTTTGTGTCTGCAGTGTCGGTGCACCAATACAGTGGACCTTGATGCATAAGGCTGTTAATGACGACATAGCATACAGTACACATAGGATGCAGAACTGTCAAACTTGACCTAGTTTTCTGAGGTATGTCCAGCACTGTGTGATGTCTCAACACATCTGAATTTCCCCATGGACTATGGCATGCTCAACTTGTAAGAATTTTTGAAAGGATTTATTTGCAAAAGGGCAAGTTTATGAAAATGTGGCCTATTTGTAGTGTGAGGCTGTGGCCCCTCCACATTATTGGAAAATGTCAAAATTGTTATTAGACCATGTCCCTTCCGGTACTGTATGAAGGATGTTTTCACCTACACACAGTAGTGTGTAGACATGCGTGTATTTCATTTTAAATGCTAGTTACATTGTCCACTTTTGCAGCTCCTGACCTAAGGCAGTGGCAATATCAGTGTGTATTTGTGAACTTTTTTCTGTGCACAAGACTTATCCTCAGTAGCATTGCTGTGTATGTGTGTAGAGTGGTTGAGTACATGTGTTCTCTAAAGGTGCATAGTGTGACTGCTGTTGTATACGAATCTAGTACTCTAATTAAATATTCCCGATTCATGCCCTTATGTGGTTATATCAAATCATATCCTTATATAAGGATTAAGAATCATACTCATATGTAGTCATAGCCAACGCAGTCCAAATACTGAAAGGCTACTCCCATAGACTCCTAGAAAGTACAACGTGTTCTTAAACAAACCAAGCCTCCAGCAGCCCGGGAATTCCCCCTGCTTCGGTATAGATTTGTCCTAGAACTCCTGGAATGCTGAAAGAACTGTGAGTTCTTAGTGACGTCTTATGTCCACCCTTACGTCAAACACGGCACCTTCCAGGTATAAATATACCCTCATCTGCCCCAGCAAAACACACGGTGGTTTGGAGCAGATCGACTATCTACTTGCCCGATGCCCTGCTGTAGCAAGTGCCGAAGGAAGCCGACCCCTCCCGTTGACGCACTGAGAGAGACGCTGTCTTTTCTCCTGCCGAAAAATCCAGTTCCGGTGTTTCCAGGCTACCCTCGCAGGTTACTGGGAGATCAAGTTCTGAGAGAGAGATACAAGACCTCCTTCATTCTATAACCAAGGTATGGAGCTGATTAGACCCTTAGAGAATTCTTGATTCAGATTCTTGGCAAAACTATATTAACTCAAACTACTTCCCACTTACTCCTTCCCTGTACTAGGCTTAGGTTGGGTACATCGGGGTAGGCGTATCTTAGAAGCACCAGTTGAGTACTATTAGTCATGATTTTATCATTGTATGTATTTTAACCATTTTAACTAACGTATGGCTCAGAAACCATACCAATGCTTTTACAGTATTACTTCGTAATACTCTTTTTACTGTATGCACATTACTTTATGATAAGTATTGCAATTGTAGCAATTCACTTCTCTTGCATGAGAAGGAAGACTGTTCAATAAATAACCTCTTTTATTGAAAACGCCCGTCTACCTATTTCTCTGCACTTCTGGTGAAACTAAGCATGCACGATTGACTGAGTGAAATAGCTATCTATTGTTTCCGCGACCCTGGAGATATACTCCTTGTTCAGGGGGAGCAAAGTTGTCATGTTTATGCGGTTGTCAGAAACTAATCCCTTCTTGTCTACTCAGGAAAGTTAACCCCTGCCTGGATACTCTAGAAAGTTTCTAGTGACCTCTGAGCTAGCTGGCACACATAATTAAGTCTAACATATTCAATAGAGACCTAGTCGACCTAAGTGCTACGTCTACACTATTGATTATGTTATTCCAATGCGCAGAGCCTATAGGGAAAATAGGAACTACACTGCACTGCCATCATGCCCTAGTAAGTGACTTATAGGAGTTGTGTTGGCAGATGTGGGTTTTGGAATACCATGAAGGTCCTTCTTTGTGTGTGCCAAAGAATGTTGGGTTATATCATATGCCTCCTCATCAGGTCAGAGGTGATACCTCCATTTCATTGCCTGAAGCTTAGCTGAATATCTTATGGCTACCTACTTAACTTAGATTTGTTGACGCACAATGTGAGGATGGTGCCACTACCAGGGACAATGTGTCCTGGGGATATCCCTTGGAGTGGCTGGAATGATATTGCCATGGAAATGTGTTGTAATAATTAAGGGTGGGCGGACAACTTCGGTACGCCCACGAAGTGGGCATAGTGTTGCCTACTTCGCCCTTTGCAAAGTAGGCGAAGCAGGCAACACTACGCCCACTTCGTGGGCGTAGCGAAGTTGCCCGCCACCCGCCTCCCTCCCACCCTCCCACCCTCCCTAAATGCTTACAATAATATATAAAAGAATTATAAAACCACTTACCTTGTCCTGCCGCATCCCTGGGGCTCGTCATTGCGCCGCCGGCGCGCGCTTCCTGGATGGTAATGCGCATGCGCGGCCGCCCGGGCATGCGCATTTCTTGTGAGAAATGCGCATGCGTGGCCGCCCGCACATGCGCATTAGCATCCAAGACGCGCGCGCCAGCAGCGCAATGACGAGCGGGAGCCCCGGGGACGCGGCAGGACAAGGTAAGTGGTTTTATAATTCTTTTATATATTATTGTAAGCATTTAGGGAGGGCGGGAGGGAGGCGGGTGGCGCGTTGTGGGGCTACGCGAAGTGCGTGGGTGGGCGTAGTGTTTTGCCCACTTTGCATAGCTTCACGAAGCCCCACTACGCCCACTACGCCCAGGCTTAGTAATAATGCCATTCAATGTTAGACCACCTACTTTTTCTGAAAGTCTTAGGGGACATTGTTGTAGTAGTTTTGTGTGCTAATTTGATGATGATATAGTTTAAATGTTTTTGTGTATTGGATTTAAACAGATGCTTTTCAACTATGTGCACTTTTCAGCATTGAATGAGGCTAGCATAGGAGATGTTGCCGGTGACATGGGCAATGCAGCTGGCAAATTGGCTCATGTCATGAGGATGACAGTAATGTAATCACTGTCACAGAGTGGGAGGAGCATTCTGTGGGGGAGCAGGTTTCTTCTTCATCATCTGAGTGAACCTCCAGTGACAGCTCTGTGTTGGTGGTGGACACCACAGAACCTGTGACTACAACATCTTTGTCTGCCACTGTACCTTTCTATTACACCTCCAACTCTACCCCTCCCTGCTTATTCCCACCAAGTTGTCCGGCTCCTTGGTACAGGCACCTCACCCCCTGCCCCTGTGCCCCCAGCTGCCCTGAGTGGGTAGGCTATTAACCTCCTGAGATGAGTCTCTGTTGGGCAGAATGCACTGCTGAGTGCCCTCCCGGGTCAGTCCAGTGTGATGGCCCAGACAGTTGACTTCTTTGAGGGCAATGACAGTGGTATGTCTGCCCCATACAGATCATTTCTGGCTCTGGCCGCCTCACTGACAGCAGCCTTCCCCCCAACTGAGCATTACACCACACCACCTGCCTCCTTCCAAAGCCAAATCCCTTTGCCCATACCTGTCACAGAGCTATACAGATGCAAGCATGCATGCGCAACAACATCCACCAGCTCCACACCGTATTGCAAACGCAGTAAGACAGCCACGCAATCACCCACCAAACAGACCATCCTCAGTAGCACCAGCAGCTCACTCATACCCACAAAGCATTCAGCAACAAACACAGTGCAAACACAACCAACACCAGTCTCCCAGATGCCAGCACTATCAACAGACACACCCATGACAGAGACATACAATCCCTCTACTTCCCAAAGCATACCCCTTGTCATCTCACCTGCCCTGGCTCCCATGAATGTCCCTCTGGTTCCTCTTAACCTTACCTCTAACTTCAGCCACTGCTCCCTCTTCCATAGTCAACCCATATCCTCCCACTACAGACCCCAGAACTCCCTAGTTTATTATTTTTAAGGTGCGTGGCCTATCCACTGGATGCCTCTTCCTGAGGAGGTTTCCCTGGCAGGTTCATGTTGGCAAGTAATGTGGTACAGCAATGGGCTGCTCCACATCTGGACTTTGGACTGGCCATTGGCCTTCTTGATTTGTTCCTTCAATAAATCTGACATTTGATAATAGTGTGGTAAATTCATTTCATTTAATGGTAAACGCATAATTGGATTTCTGTTACACCTGAACAAGTTTGAATTACATTGGAGTTCATTTGAAAGGGTTTTTTGTGGGTTAACCTTTGCACCTCTTCTGGAGTTCCAGTAGACTAGGAGACATGTTCCTTGATATGAGATGGTGGAAGTTTACATAATGTATGTAACCTGGCATTGTGTTTGTTTACATGAGGTAAATATTTGGCCTAATCAGTGTTAATCACTCGTACCTTGCCCTTCTCCCACTGATGTATTTTGGATTTGTGTTAGGTGAGTTGCGATTTCATATTTGTGTATCCACACATGAAGCGCATCAGCTTGTCATTCCCTTGTGTGTTTTCTGCATTGGGATGTATCCATTGAGCAGCGTGTATCTTGCAACTACTCCCTGTAGAAGTTTTCCAGATGATATGTGTGCTGCTTGCTTTTCAAAATTGCACGTGACCATTTCATAAGCATGTGTGATATTTTGTTATTCTTTTATTTGTCGCTGAGTACAGTTAATTCATGTGACCAGTGTAATTGTACTTTTTCATCCATGTGCTAGTTAATGTGTGGTGTTTCATGTTTCCTACAATGGTGGATTGAGTATTGGGAAAGTAGTGTTTATACTATGCTCTCTATCGAATTTCCTCATTGCTTCCATGAGATGCCAAGGAGTGACATTGCCTTTTGATGTGGGATATGTGTGAGTCCTCTACAGCTGTGAATGCGAGAAGGTGTATTTGAATTTTAAGACTGTTCAATAATGAGGTCAGCAATGGGTGGAGGATGTGCACAATGGGATGGTGTGATGTTCAGTGAGGTATTTTGATCAGAGTTTGGATGGAAAAGCAAAATGGTAGTTGTAGTGCTCTCAAGGGACTTTGGCTATATTTCTTCAATGATGAGGTGCCCGATTTGTGACATATAGTTGTGTAGTTGCTGAGTCATAAAATGTCAAGTGTGTGTGAAATGTAACAGTGTGTTGTGGTGTTGGCATTGGTGTATACAAATTGATGCAGATGTCACCTTCAGTTTCATCATGATACTGTCACATGCCCATTTGTGTACGTAATTGCTTGTGTTGTACAGACGTATGACACAACGAGGGAACCTAGCATATTTAATCCATCATCTTGTTACTTTACATTAAGATGTAAACCCCATGTATACTGGATTTGTACTTAGATACCCCACCTCCTTTCCCTGAGCTAAGGCATCACTTTGTTTAACTGTGTGAACAATGATAAGTTGGATTTGTGTGACTCACCGGAAATCGTGTCCGTGATAGGGTCTGTTTTGGAGGTGGTTGATCAGGTAGAGCAGTGGCTTGGTGGGTAGGATGGCCTCCATGGCGGCAGGTACCTTGTTGAGGTGAGTGAAAGTGAGTTTTTTTCCTTATATCACTCCCTTTTTGCTGCATCTTATCTGGAGGTTAGCCTGTATCACTTCTGCCAGCTGAAATGCAATTTGTGATAGGCCAGGAGGGTTTTGTGGTGGTCTTTGCCTCCCAGAGCCAGATTTTGCACAACCGCTACTGCCACGCTGTGTGGGGGGTGGCGGTAATGACAGAGCAGCAACAGTTCTCAAATTGGTAGACATCGTAACTTGTAATAGGGTTGGGTGGACCATGGGGCTCAGTGCCATTGCACCGCCACCTCCAGAACGGCATCCATGGACCACCAAACTCGTAATCTTGCTGTAAATGTTGATTCAACTATGGCAAGGGGTAGTTTCTTATCAGTCATGGGCACCTATCTTTACATGTAGACTTGGATAATGCCTAGAATTATATGGGAATGCCTTCAAAAGTCTGAGACTTTACATGCCTTTGAGCCACATTCCAAGGTCTTGGAGATCTCTGCTTTGTGTCATCTAAAGCGTGTTCAAGAGTAACCCAGGGTAATGAACGACTGTGTTCCCTTGATGACCTCCACTATGATGAGGATTGCTACCAAAGCTGTTAGCTAGAAACCCAGAAGTAAACCCCATCACCCATGAATATATTGCCTCTGCACTACAGTACCAAGGCCTACAAAGGAGATATAGATATATTAGACACCTCTGCTTAGTTATGTGGTGTTTGACACCAATGAGAACTCTGTTCACACCACCATCAAGCTTGATTGCTGTCTCATGCTTGGCTGCATCTCCAAGATGTCAAACTAGAACATTGTGTGTCAGCCTCAAAGCCCCTAAATAGATCCTTGCCAGCCAGGTCCCTAGGCAGCTGGAGAAGATGGACTGCTCATTGTGCTTTCCTGAAGTGAGGAACTTGTCCTTATTGCCTCCTAGACAACATTGTCCATGCTCATTTACTACAGGAAACAAACAACAGACCCAAGATACTTGTCTGACCACTGCTCACTAGCAAGCTGTAGTTTACTGCCTCCTCATGGATAGAGGTGAGAATCCGTCTCCATGAAATCAGAACTGGGAAATCTACAACTCATCGGTATTGCTTGTCATGCCCACATTTAACTATTCAGAGGGACACCACAAGCTTTACACCATTTGCCCCCCCTTTGCAGTCCTTACTGCCTGACAGGTGATAACTTCCACTGCAATTTGCCTCAGGTCACACACACAGTCAACAATTTGGACACTTTATTCCAGTTTGTTTCTGATGAGGTGTTGAAGGTGTGCAGGTCTCCCTTTGCGGAACTGCAAGCTGTGCGTTTCATGATCAGGACGTTAGTTTGTGTCTGCAGTCTATGTCCTCAATGAGGAGAATAAGAAGTTAAAGCCCCTCTTTCTATCACTCCTTTCATCACAACAGCTAGAGTTTTACCCCAAACAACATGTCAAGAACACCTTCACAATATCACTTCTTTGACAAGCACCACATAAAGAATCTGGGCACTGGTGACTTTTGCTATCAGGAAGAAAAAGTTTGTTGAAGCTATTTACACTATTCCAACCCAATTGAACACCATACATATAACAATACACCCAGTGACAATGATACTTTCACATAGTATAACATCAATGCTTTTAGCACCTGCAGCTTCACATTTGTGTATGTTTATGCCACATTCCATTACCATTATCTATTTTTAAATGCACTTTTTTATGTGGATTCATGGTATCAGTAGAGACTCATTTTTTGCAACACAGTCTAAGGAGAATACATGCAACACATTTACATTTGGTGTCAACTGGTAGTGTTAATGTTGTTGTTCTAATTGCTAAAATATGAATTTCATGAACAATGGGCCAAATTAGCTATTTATCTTTCAGGGCATCCTTCCGCCATCTTCGGCACCTGCTGGCTCTAATCTATGCCACAGAAGAGATCAACAGAAACCCTAATCTCTTAGGAAACTTTACACTGGGTTATCAGATCTATGACTCTTGCAATAGTGTGATGAAAGCTCTTCAAGCCACGATTAACATATTGTCAAGGAGGGAGTATCCAGTTCCAAACTACAGCTGTCAGAGTAATGGCACACTGGTTGGCTTTATTGGAGACCTGTCATCTGCAACATCCTTCTCAATGGCTGAGCTCCTAGCAATCTACAGGTATCCTCAGGTAGGAAACGTGTTTGGTGAGCGAACATCCCAAAGATTTGTGCGTTTGCACAACCCGTTTAGGCCATTCTTGAAAATGGATGTCCTGTTCACTGTAAACATATGAAATAAGGAAAATAAACAAAGCAAGGGTACAAAATGTTGATGAAATTAGTAGACTGAAATGGGACTAAGGTGCTTGTATCGTTGTCTGCAGTGGATCTGTACTGAAAGTTTCGGGTGACTGTCCCAAGTGGAGTAGAAATTAGCTTGATTTAAAGGTGACAAATCTCTTTCTAGAGTGGCATAGACTGTCATAAACAATGAACCCACCTTGTTCAGTCCACCTTGGCCTCCTTTCCTATGCCCTTATTGGTCCCTCCCCCACCTTTCACCACTGACTCTATTGCTGTAACTTCAGTCCTCATTGCGATATCGGGAGAAAAAGCCTCTGCCGGACATTTGAAGTTTCCTCGACTGAGTGGGAACCCTTCCGATTGACTCGGTCGGTTTACAATTTGTTCATGCTAGCAAGGTAAACTGTGTAGTTTTTCCAAATCTGTTATGACTGGCTCTCGGAGAAGTCGTGTCAGTCAGAACTGCATCCTGCCCCTCTGGTAACAGTGTTTCTGGCTGACAGATTACAAGATCGATTTCCAACAGCCTTTCTGAGTCGGCCTGTCCGACATGAAAAGGCTGTCAGAAAGTGAATTTGGGGGCCACTAGCGGCCCCCCTTCACCCCGCGGCCTCCAGTTGGGGGCCAAGGGGGTACCTGAGGAACCCCCCTGTAAAACCCTGCACTGTGTGGCTGGCACCATGGGGTGCCTGCAACAGGGTGCATGGTTGTACATACGAAACCCATTTCCACATGGAAGTCTGTGTTATATGGCAGAGCACGGGCTCCCATAGGGAACAATGAGAGTCCGGCCAAACAATGTTCATTCGCATCATAATCGGTCGAGTGGGACAGCCTGACATCGTAATAAGGTCATAAGGGTCTCTCTCTCCTTCCTTTCTTTCCATAACCTCACCCCACAGACTGCTGCCTGCCACTGTTTCTATTGGCTTCACTCATTCTTAAAGAATTGCACCAACATTGGCAAAATCATCTTGAAATTGTAGATTGTGTACTTTTGAGATGGTAATTACATTTCGTGTGGACTCAACATGACTCTAATGTTGGAACAGTATACCAATAAGTGCACAAAATACATGTTTTAGCATTCTAAAATAGACTTCCCATTTTATTTAGATATAACATGACTTCTATCTTAAAAAGTTATATTGTATGATTTATAGTAATACTCTTACAAGGTGGCTAACAGCTTACACCAAGACACAAAGTCATGGCAATGTTGGAAGAATACAAGTTATTACTCCAAGATATGCGCTTGCTGTAACTTTTTCTGTACTTGTTGGACCGATCTTTAACCATTTGCAGAGACAACTAGCAATGTCATTAATTGGCAAAGCAAGACTGATTGGCTTTGCCAATGAAACTTATGAAGGTATATGCTCCTGGGGGGGATGGGTTAGATTCAGGTAGGGAACAGAATGCATCCCTTTTGTGCTGAGATAATGACACCCGCAGTAAGGAGTTCTGAATATGGTTTTGCCTTGGGCTGCATAATATATTTCTCCCCTCTGTTCTCCTCCTTTCCAGCACTCTCTCTATGCCTGGAGAACTCAGCCAGCACAGCCATTGGAAAACACAATTCAATGTCATAGAGCCCTTATGCAACACTTTGATCATTTAAGCTGTTTGTGATTGTCTTAAAGACCAAACGGTTACAGTAATTAGTTTTGCCATTTCCAAAGGTTCTGTCTATTCAATGGATAGTTCTAAATCATGTTTGTCGAGGCTTTTCCAAGACATCGTATGATCAATTTGAGGAGAGAGAGTCAGGATCCTTTCAGTCTCCGTTTGGATATTTATAATCAAGTGGGGGAAAGGATCACTAGTCCTGCGTAAACCAAGGTCTGCAGGTACGTAACGGAGTGTCTCCCAATAAAAAGACCCTCATACACGTGTTTTAAAGTTCTTAGGTTCTCGTAGCGGTATATGATGTGTCCCCGCTCTTGTTTTACACGTGCGTGCGTAATCCTTGGGTCAATTCTTTGTGTGCACCCTCCGCCAGGAGGTTTTACCTTTGGTTTAAGGCAGTAGTGATCGTGGAAAAGTGGGTGGTGGGGTAGTGGTGACAGTTTAAAAAAAAAAAACAGACACCCAGATAAGGTACTTTAATCGGTCTGGATTCGGGTACAAATTATTCAAAATTGTGCTGCTGTGGAATCTGTTATGAATTCAAGCGCACTTTATAATTTTTGTTAAAAAGGTCGACATGTTTCAGCCTTAAGTGCCAAAAGGTCAGTAGGCTTTCTTCAGGACCAGGGAGTGGTGAAGTGACTAATAGTGAAAAGAATAGGTAAATTTAGAACCTGATTCTTCTGGCAGTAGAAGGTCGCATTGTACCTGCAAAGTGAAAGCAAACATACACACAACAGATAGGGGAGATAGGGATAGGGAAAGACACAAATTATGTACAATTGTTCAAGCTCAAAATCAGGTGATTTTGAAAAGTAACTAAAAAATGGCAATACTTAGCGCAGAATCACGGTCAAATCAGGCGTCAACTCTTCCATACTCATGCTTCATTGGAGTAGGTGATTATGCAAATACTGTAGTGCTGTGCCCTTAGTTCTAATGCTTACAGTGTCATTCCAATATTCAGGTGAGTAATTATCATTGAAAACCTTATAATCGTTTTTTATCAAGTGGCATGCTTGTAGTGAGACACACATTGCTTGCTGAGTATATTATTATCTTGTATCATTCGATATTTATAGTTCTATTTAGTGAGTTCACACAGTGCTCGTTAATATATGTATGCCAATATGCCCATTTGATGTTGTTTCAGAATGTGTTTGTTGTTATCGTGGTAACATTTTGCGTGCGGAATCGATTATCTATCTCCTTTTCAATTCCTGCTATTGTCCATGTGATAAGCAATTTATCTTATGTAAAAATAGGGTTTTTGTAATACTGTTGTTATTATGGTGTCGCTTGTTGGGAAATGTGCTAAAATGACTAGCCCTTTAAAATTACACCTGCCTACGTTCGCGGCAAGAGCGGTACTGAAGCCGTTCTGCTCGATGTGTGTTGGTGACATTTAAGTCAACGGTAGCAGTGTTTTGGCCGGTGTGAATTTTGATGACAAATAATCCCCATGCGCGGCGTGAGCCATGTACATGGTGCCGGTCGTGTATCGTTTCATTACGGCGGTTATCTGTAAATTCATACCTCTACAAACAGAGCAATTTGCCTCTTCGGGGGTCGCGGCTTTTAGGGTGGAGGTTTCACTAAAAATGATGCAGAGATTAGGCGTTAAGAAGACTGAAAATATACTTGCGGTTTCGTGGTGAATTGTCACGAGTACCCCGCCATACCTGGTTTCTTCTCATCCTTGCCTGCATACTTGTGCTGACTCTGCCCAGCAACGCCCGGAATACATCGCGGGCGGTTGCTGGGAGGTTCATATTCCCAAGAAATGGAAATAGAAGAAGTATTTAGTCTCGGTTTTGAAATACTGATATGCCGATTTATGAGGGGTTAGTGTAATTTCTAAACAAAGTTAATTAAACACTCTATGGCATATTTAACTTCTGAGTTATGTTAATACAGGCGCATAGTTTTGGTCTGACTTAATGAAAGGCTGCTCGTTTCATGAGTGGATCTTTGTTTCCAAACAAATGCAAAGTTATTTATGATTTATTTCGAGGTTATGGTTGACAAAAAAATATGTAGGAATCGCTTATTGATAAAAGCGTTTTTTTCAAAAGGTGTGATTGATCGTGGGAAACTTATATTGCTTTTTGCTTCATATTACGAAAGTGTAGGTTTCAGGTTAGATAGGGAGGCTTGTAGTGACCTCGAGATGGTGTTTGGAAATTACTCTAGGGTTTTTATGGGGCAAAATAGCACTTATACAGTTCTGGGATGGTTAAAGCACTGACTACAAGATACAAGCAGATGATCTATGTGAGAAACTTATGGACCGCCAATACCCCAAAAGAGTAATCACCTGCAAAAAGAGAGCGCGCAACCAACCAAGAGAAGCCCTTCTAGAGACCAATTCTAGACCACTGGAAGAGAGAACTACATGTGTCAGGACCTATAGCCCGGTAACGAACCAGGTAAAGAAAATCATCAATAAAAACTGGAAAATCGTAACATCCAACACCTTAAACTGACCAAAACCAAGGTTCACGAATAGAAGAAGCCGCAATCTAAAGGACCTTTTGGTACACACAAGACCACCTCCTAAGAAAAAGAAAGAACAGTTAAGGTTGTGGGACAATCCACCTGTGACAGGACACTATCCATGCGGCACATGTGTAGCTTGTGACAAAACAAAACCGACAAAGGCATTACAGTTACTCCCAAATTTCAAGTGGGAATTACGACGACACACCAATTGCAACATGAGCCATGTCATTTACATGATCACATGCCCTTGCCAGATGAGATATATTGGCATGACGTGTCGGAAGGCAAAGCAACGACTTGGAGAACATCGAAGTAACGTGAACTGCAAGAGGATGACCACCAAAATGTCTACACACTACATAGAATCAGGCCATACTGCTAATGACCTACAATGGGTGATCCTTGAGACACTTGATACAATAGACAGCAATGGTACAAAAATCCTGTTCAAAAAGGAGCAACGTTGGGTGCACAGGCTCCAAACGGATACAAGAGGCCTGAACGACTCCATTCCGTGGCTATCCCTTAACAGATGACATAACTAATACCTACCGAGAGGACTGTTTGTGCGGCAGCGTCTGCTCACTGTTCTCCCCAGCTCAATCCAAATACTGTATTATTCAGTGCCTTAACCATCCCAGAACTGTATAAGTGCTATTTTGCCCCATAAAAACCCTAGAGTAATTTCCAAACACCATCTCGAGGTCACTACAAGCCTCCCTATCTAACCTGAAACCTACACTTTCGTAATATGAAGCAAAAAGCAATATAAGTTTCCCACGATCAATCACACCTTTTGAAAAAAACGCTTTTATCTATAAGCGATTCCTACATATTTTTTTGTCAACCATAACCTCGAAATAAATCATAAATAACTTTGCATTTGTTTGGAAACAAAGATCCACTCATGAAACGAGCAGCCTTTCATTAAGTCAGACCAAAACTATGCGCCTGTATTAGCATAACTCAGAAGTTAAATATGCCATAGAGTGTTTAATTAACTTTGTTGGAAATTACACTAACCCCTCATAAATCGGCATATCAGTATTTCAAAACCGAGACTAAATACTTCTTCTATTTCCATTTCTTGGGAAT
Source organism: Lissotriton vulgaris (assembly GCF_964263255.1). NCBI lineage: Eukaryota > Metazoa > Chordata > Amphibia > Caudata > Salamandridae > Lissotriton > Lissotriton vulgaris. The sequence goes on along the minus strand of NC_141689.1, from coordinate 23,366,259 downwards.
ATGAACCTCCCAGCAACCGCCCTGCGACGTATTCCGGGCGTTGCTGGGCAGAGTCAGCACAAGTATGCAGGCAAGGATGAGAAGGAACCAGGTATGGCGGGGTACTCGTGACAATTCACCACGAAACCGCAAGTATATTTTCAGTCTTCTTAACGCCTAATCTCTGCCTCATTTTTAGTGAAACCTCCATCCTAAAAGCCGCGACCCCCGAAGAGGCAAATTGCTCTGTTTGTAGAGGTATGAATTTACCGATAACCGCCGTAATGAAACGCCACACGACCGGCACCATGTACATGGCTCACGCCGTGCATGGGGATTATTTGTCATCAAAATTCACACCGCCCAAAACACTGCTACCTTTGACTTAAATGTCACCAACACACATCGAGCAGAACGGCTTCAGTACCGCTCTTGCCGCGAACGTAGGCAGACAACGAGGTGTAATTTTAAAGGGCTAGTCATTTTAGCACATTTCCCATCAAGCGACACCATAATAACAACAGTATTACAAAAACCCTATTTTTACATAGGATAAATTGCTTATCACATGGACAATAGCACGAATTGAAAAGGAGATATATAATCGATTCCTCACGCAGAATGTTACCACGATAACAACAAACACATTCTGAAACAACATCAAATGGGCGTATTGGCATACATATATTAACGAGCACTGTGTGAACTCACTAAATAGAACTATAAATATCGAATGATACAAGATAATAATATACACAGCAAGCAATGTGTGTCTCACTACAAGCATGCCACTTGATAAAAAACGATTATAAGGTTTTCAATGATAATTACTCACCTGAATATTGGAATGACACTGTAAGCATTAGAACTAAGGGCACAGCACTACAGTATTTGCATAATCACCTACTCCACTGAAGCATGAGTATGGAAGAGTTGACGCCTGATATGACCGTGATTCTGCGCTAAGTATTGCCATTGTTTAGTTACTTTTCAAAATCACCTGATTTTGAGATTGTACAATTGTACATAATTTGTGTCTTTCCCTATCCCTATCTCCCCTATCTGTTGTGTGTATGTTTGTTTTCACTTTGCAGGTACAATAAGACCTTCTACTGCCAGAAGAATCAGGTTCTAAATTTACCTATTCTTTTCACTATTAGTCACTTCACCACTCCCTGGTCCTGAAGAAAGCCTACTGACCTTTTGGCACTTAAGGCTGAAACATGTCGACCTTTTTAACCACAATTATAAAGTGCACTTGAACTCATAACAGATTCCACAGCAGCACAATTTTGAATAATTTGTACCCAAATCCAGACCGATTAAAGTACCTTATCTGGCTTTCCAGGTTTTTTTTTTTAAAAAACTGTCACCACTACCCCACCACCCACTTTTCCACGATCACTACTGCCTTAAACCAAAGGTAAAGCCTCCTGGCGGAGGGTGCACACAAAGAATTGACCCAAGGATTACACACGCACGTGTAAAACAAGAGCGGGGACACATCATATACCGCTAAGAGAACCTAAGAACTTTAAAACACGTATATGAGGGTCTTTTTATTGGGAGACACCCCGTTACGTACCTGCAGACCTTGGTTTACGCAGGACTAGTGAAATTTTCCAAGACATCATCACAAAATGTAAATGACCCATATTGTTAGTCCAAATAATGTATGTGCTTAATTTCTGCAAGAAGAACATATGCTTGTTCTTCAGAACAAGGCGACGTGAACAAAGAAATCCTCTGCTGATGAGCAGCAAAATGCTTCTAGAGAAGCACTGGAGAAGTAGACCACTGCACTCTCCTTTCACACTGTGCAGCCATTTAAACAAAAAGATGACTTGGACCAGTGCAGAGCTACCAATGAGCCCAGAATCCCAGACATGAATCCTGAGAAGCTATTTGAGAAATGAGATAACAATTGGTCAGATGGAGGATGGTATTGTTTTCAACAAGGTGGTACACCCATAATGTTCTCTTTCTGGGAGCACCTCAATTGCACAAATGTAGCTGTGAATACATTCTGACTAGGCACTTTATTCTACATTCACTATAAGAAGGGCAGAACTAAGTTTGAATAAAAAGTTATTATAGATAATGGAACCGATTACGATGCGGGCAGGAAGGGCTCCGACCGTCGGTCAGGGTCCTCCTGCCAGCATCATAATCAATAGTTCAGATTCATGGACTTGGCCATTTCGATGGGCTCAGTCAGAAGGGAATCCAAACCAGTCTTCCGATCGGCTTACGACGGGCTTAGAGAGCCCGACCGCCATTAAGAAAGCCCACATGTAACCCCCTGCCACCTCTTTCTGGCCACGAGATTCTGATGGCAGTTTCCCACTGCCATTTTGTAATTGCCTTTCTGGCACAAAAAGGCAGTGGAAACAGCTTTGGGGAGTACCCAGCAGGGCCCCCATGGGTTCAAGGCCACAGAATGGTACCCTCAGGTATCCCATGTTGATCCCTTCACCCAGTGGCAGGTACCTTGAGGTGCCTGGTTCGGGTGCAGGGATGAACTGCACTATAGCATTTTGCTAAGAGAGCATGCATTCCATTCAGAATGCATGCTCCCATAGCAAAGTATAGGTTTGCGACCAAACTCCTGCTCAGTTGCATCCTTATTTCTGGGCTGGAACCAACGACTGGAGGACTTTAGGTATCAGTTCCAGACGGATGCCCGGTGGACTCAGGTCCGTACGGCATTGTAATCGCCCCTAAGACGCAATGAATAACAAGTCATCTCTTAATAATAAAATGATATATAATATAATATAATATAATATAATATTATATAATATAATATAATATAATATAATATAATATAATATAAAAGTGATGATTATTTGACAATAGTGATATATTCAAAATAGCAGAGAAAAAAGAATGGGAAAGAGAAGAAAAATGGAAAGGGAGAGTTTCACATTTGTCAGTGTTTATAACCCAAAATCATAGCAAAATTATTTACTTCATTAAAAATAGTCAGCAACAAAGAGGATCAGTTACATACAAACAACAAAATGTCCTTGCATATACAGCTAATTTAATCTCTGTTTCTTACTATATAAAAAACCTTTTGCCAAATCCCAAAGAGGAAAGGTTCTAAAGCCAAAATAAAAAGCTGAGGCGAAAGCAGACAGCCTTGCCTGCACTTCTGTATAATGAAAAGTGATTTGATAGCAGAACTTCAACAAAGATATTAGGCATCAGGGATGAGTATAGGAGAGAATCCAAACTAAGAAAATACAGACCAAAACCAAACCACTTAAGAGCATTGAAAAGGAAGGACCAATTCATATGGCCAATAGCTTTCTATAGAGGTCCCTGCTGAAGAATATTTAAATTAATGTGATTTGCTCATTATATTAAGATAGAGTCGTCCATCAGGTTCCTGCCACTAACAAATCCTGTTTGTTCTCAACCAATAAGCCAAAAAGCAATGAGTTTTCCAAACATTTTATAATCCAGATAGTCTATATTTTTTGCAAAATGTGGGATCTTCACCCTCCTTAGGATAAGTAGGATTAAAGCTTCTTAGAATGTTCCCTTTGTTCATTTATTATTAATAAAAATGAAAATAACTTGAAAAGTTTAGGTAATATGATTTTTGAAATTCAATTGGTAATTCAACAGGACCTAGGGCATTGCCTTTCTTAAGTATATTCATTGACATGATGACTTCATGAACAGTAATCTTCTCTTTCCAAAGCATAAAGGTCAATAGAGGAGTTGTGTTCTTTATAAATAGAAGATAGAAATTGTGAAAATGATTGAGGAGAAAGGGAGTGAATCTTAAGTGTATACATTAGAATAATAGGAATTAAACTCCTTCAAGATTTGAGAGTTTCCAGCTGGAGGGTTATTGTCCTCCTTTAAAACAAAGTCCACTATAATGTACTCTTTCCGAATCTTCAGATAATTTTTTAAGATTTTACTGGCTTTTTTGTCAGCTGTAATATTTGGCACTAGACTTAAGTAAATAAACAGTTGCATGTTCAGCAGAAATCTCAATAAAATGGCATTTAGCATTAAGTAACTTATTAAGGTGGAATTTGAAATTAGAAGTACACTATAAATGTTCCAAATGTTTAATGTTTTTTTAAAAGTTAATTAAACTTATCAGTATTAAGTTTACATTTCCTGGCTGTACTTAATATCGAAGCCAAAATATCATCCTAGCAAAATATTGTGTACAAAATATTGTGATATGGAAAAATCATCTACAAGAATATCATTGTCAAGAAGATCGATTTCACGAAAATAATATCAATTTTGAAAGTATCGAAGTCATTAATAGTGTGTACAAAAATATAGTTGTTAATAATATCATTTTAAATACTTTGTAATATATTTTACTATATATTTAAATGTATATCCTATAAAGTTTTTGAATAAATATTGTTTATGTTTTCAATTATACTTGTATATTTTTAGTAGATAACACGTTTCATTTTATTAAAATGTTTGATTTTTAGTACCGTAGCTAGTTGTGGGTTTATAGGGGTACAGGGTGGAAATTAATGTAATTATAATTAATAAACAATTTGCTGTTTATCAATATTAATTATTTATTTGATAATCAATTATGTTAATTATGCAATATGTTTTTTAAAGTTATATTTTAGTTGTGGGTCGTGGGTTTATAGGCATTCAGGGGGCAAAAATGTAATTATAATTAACTAATAACAATTTGTTTTTAATTAATATCCACAATTTGATTTATTAAGTTAATTGTGACATTTCTTTATTAAGGAAAATGTCATGTGCTGGTTGTGGGTTTTGTAGGAGTATAGAGTGAGAAGTAAATTAATTTTAATTTAGTAATAATTAATTTTTAATTTATATTAATTATAAATTGAAAATTAATTATGTTAATTATGGAAATAATGTTTTGTTAGGTACATTTTAGGAGCGGGTTGTGTGTATTGTGGGGCTATATTGTGGGAATTAACTTAATTACATTTTATGGCCTGATTATGATCTCGTTGGGAAAGCCTTACCAACGACTCAGATCGGGAATGCCTTCCAAAGGACTCGTACGTGCCCAGTCTGAACAACGGAGTACGATGCAATGCTTGCCAAATCCAAATGACTCGCACAGAGAACAATATGAATGTCCGACTCGTATGGAAACAATAAGTCTGAGCGAATCCTCCTTAAACAAAGCAGATGGAACCGACTCGTAAGTAAATGCTGAAAGATAGCTTAGCGTGTATGGGACACACTCGGACCACCCCGCAAATACATGATTAAGCATCTGGTGCTGTCAACATAAAGTATTGGTTTTGATCAGTAAAGTAAAACAGAAACAGACAGAAAATGTCCAAACAAGCATTAACAATACAAAAAACGGATCTAATCATCAACCACACCCACAACTCTATGCATATAAAGAGCCAAAATCATGAAGTTCACAGAGAAAAAGTTGGAAGTGAAATTATCACAGTAGAACCACAGCTATTTAGGAACTTAGTCCAACAGACCCCCGTCCCAGAGAAATAAGATATGGGAGAAGATAGTCAACAAAGTGAATGCTCAAGCACTTTGCCTTGGCACAATGGATAATATCAGGAACAGGTACTATAATGTGCGAAGGAGGGTCAAGAAGCTGCTGGCCAGAGACCATGCCCTGAGTCAGGGGACCGGTGGTGGCCCTCCTGCACCACTCATGCACTTCACTTCCTGGATGGAGAAGGTGCGTGCCATCCTTCCGCCGGAGGGCGTCTATGTAATACCAGGAGCACCAGAGCCTGGTGAGTACATACTCAAATAGCCAATAATGTTAACAAATACACAGCCACACTCAAACACTGTTAACAAAGCTAAGAAAACAAGAGCAAAAGAGCATGTAATGTGTATGCCAATTTGACTAACAATATACCTGTAAAGTAACTTGAAATCTCACCATTTCAGAACATGTACATTCTTATTGCTAACTCACAGTAAACTATGGGATCTGAACACCAGTCACCTGTGTCAGCCATCTCTCTGCACACATTCACTCCCAGTAAAGTTGAGTTATAGGAAGGGGGTTCTGGGATGGCTGGGAAGGTAGGTGTTGGTACAAGCGTGATGGGAGTTGTAGTCACACCTAACACTCCTCTTCACACACATTCCAAATTATCCATCTGGGCCTATGGCTACATCACAGTGTGGGGAGGTGTACTCACAAGATGACTTGCACTGCTAGAAGGTGTTGATCCTGAAGCAAAATACCATTGCTGTGACCCAAACTGACAATATGGCCTTGTGCTCCTCACACCAGTCACCAATTTCACCCATCTTGCTGGTACTCTCAGTGAATGCATAGTGACAGGTGTGTTGTTTGGTCTGGCTCGGAAAGTGTATGGAAGACAGGGCCTGATGGGAGTTGGAGTCATAGCACACATCCCTACACACACTCAAAGCAACCTTTTCGTCAGGGCCAATGGCTACCAGACAGTGAATGGAAGTGCACCAGCATGATGGCCGACACTGTTGCGTGGTGTCATGTGCACAAGGAATTGATGGGAGTTGTATACAAGTCCAACATCATGCAGCAGTGTCAGCCTCCTTGCCACTCTACTCCACCTACCGTAAGTGAGCCTTTGTCTATGAGGAGTAAGCTGCCCTGGGTGGAAGACGAGGTGCAAGTCTCCTGAGCAGAACACAAGCAAACTAAGCTAAGTGCCAATAAAACTCAAGAAGGCAGACTTGGTTAACTCATTTGTCCATGGAGGACAAGGCCAATATACATAATGTGATACGGCACAACTCAAAGCAGTAACACAAGCTGCTACTCACAGCTATTCCCAGGTGCACAATGAGAGGAGAACAAGGAGCACATCCCTCAAAATACAATCCAACATTGCTAACATACATACCAGACTGTGAGTGTGTAGGGAGCCACACCAATGTGACAGCAAAAGTCGTGCCATAGCCCAGAACACACCCACACATTTTGGAACATATCATAAGAGTAAGAGTACGTATGTCATTGACAACGCACAGATGTCATGCACAGGGTGTCACTAAACAGTCAATGTCTTTGTAAATGTAGACATGCTCAGCAAACCCAATCTGTTTAAATATTATATTATCCTCAGAAAATATAGGCCAGCATCTGTGCAGATGGAGGACAATACATGTACACACACTCATCCTAATGTACAACCGGCTGAATTCCGTCCTCCAGTTCTTGGCCAAAGTCACTGAGAAGACCGTCAACGCCCAGCTGATAAGATTCATCGAAGAAAACTCCATCGACGATCCCTCCCAATCAGGATTCTGAAGCAACCACAGCACCGAGACCGCTCTACTCACCACCACAGAAAACATCTGCATGTTACTCGAGCAAGGAAACACCACAGCCCTGATCCTACTCGACCTCTCTGCAGCATTCAACACTTTCTCCCACCGCACACTCACCGGCAGACTCTGCTACGCACGAATACAGGAAACCGCCCTCGACTGGATCTGCTCCTTCCTCACCAGCAGAACCCATATAATCAGACTCCCACCCTTCCTCTCCGCACCGACAGAAATCAACTGCAGAGTACCCGAAGGATCATCACTTAACCCCACGCTCTTCAACATCTACATGGACCCCTGGCCGCCATCGTCCGACAGCACGGACTCAGCATAGTATCCTATGCCGACGACACCCAGCTCAGCCTCTCCCTCTCCAAGGACCCCATTCCACCAGGCTCAACTTCCAGAAAGGAATGAAAGATGTTGCATCCTGGAGGAGCGGTACAAAAGGGGGTGGTGATGGACGGAGCATCTAAACCAATCAAACACTCACACCCAGTCGACAGATCTGGGTTTAATCCATCGCCGTTCTTTATCCCACTCTGCCACACCAGTTCAGACATGGCCAAAAGTAAATCAGTCTGACCCTGTGCCTCATGGGAACAATCCAGCTCAAACTGCCAAGCCATGCCTTCCCTGGACCAGAATCAAGCTTCCTAAGACCGGTTTCTGGCATTTCAGCCGTCTTCAGCCAGGCTTGCTTGAATCCAGTGGCAAAGTGAGCAAGGGACTCAACGTCTGAGCATACCTTTCCAACTTATGGCAAACAAAGCGGTACAAAAGGGGGTGGTGATGGACGAAGCATCTGAACCAATCAAACACTCACACCCAGTCAACAGATCTGGGTTTAATCCATCACCGTTCTTTAGCCCACTCTGCCACCCCAGTTCAAAAATGGCCATATGCAAATCAGTCTGACCCTGTGCCTCATAGGAACAGTCCAGCCTGAACTGCCAAGCCATGCCTTCCCTAGACTGGAATCAAGCTTCCTAGGACTGGTTTCTGGCATTTCAGCCGTCTTCCACCAGGCTTGCTTGAATCCAGTGGCAAAGTGAGCAAGGGACTCAACGTCTGAGCATACCCTGCCAACTTATGGCGAACAAAGCGGTACAAAAGGGGGTGGTGATGGAAGGATTATCTGAACCAATCAAACACTCACATCCAGTCAACAGATCTGGATTTAATCCATTACCGTTCTTTAGCCCACTCTGCCACCCCAGTTCAGAAATGGCCATATGCAAATCAGTCTGACCCTGTGTCTCATGGGAACAGTCTGGCCCGAACTGCCAATCCATGCCTTCCCTGGACCGGAATCAAGCTTCTTAGGACCGTTTTATGGCATTTCAGCCATCTTCAGCCAAGCTTGCTTGAATCCAGTGGCAAAGTGAGCAAAGGACACAACGTCGGAGCATACCCTGCCAACTTATGGGGAACAAATCGGTAAAAAAGGGGGTAGTGATGGACGGAGCATCTGAACCAATCAAACACTTACACCCAGTCAACTGATCTGGGTTTAATCCATCACCGTTCTATAGCCCACTCTGCCACCCCAGTTCAGAGATGGCCATATGCAAATCAGTTCGACCCTGTGCCTCATGGGAACAGTCTAGCCCGAACTGCCAAGCCATGCCTTCCCTGGACTGGAATCAAGCTTCCTAGGACCGTTTTCCTTGCATTTCAGCCGTCTTCAGCCAGGCTCGCTTGAATCCAGTGGCAAAGTGAGCAAGGGACTCAACGTCTGAGCATACCCTGCCAACTTATGGCGAAGAAAGCGGTACAAAAGGGGGTGGTGATGGACAGAGCATCTGAACCAATCACACACTCACACCCAGTCACCAGATCTGGGTTTAATCCATCACCATTCTTTAGCCCATTCTGCCACCCCAGTTCAGACATGGCCATATGCAAAACAGTCTGACCCTGTGCCTCATGGGAACAGTCCAGACCGAACTGCCAAGCCAGGCCTTCCCTGGACCGGAATCAAGCTTCCTAGGAACGGCTTCTGGCATTTCAGCCGTCTTCAGCCAGGCTTGCTTGAATCCAGTGGCAAAGTGAGCAAGGGACTCAACGTCTGAGCATACCCTGCCAACTTATGGCGAACAAAGCGGTGCAAAAGGGGGTGGTAATGGACAGAGCATCTGAACCAATCAAACACTCACACCCAGTCAACTGATCTGGGTTTAATCCATCACCGTTCTTTAGCCCACTCTGCCACCCCAGTTCAGCCATATGCAAAACAGTTTGACCCTGTGCCTCATGGGAACAGTCCAGCCCTAACTGCCAAGCCATGCCTTACCTGGACCGGAATCAAGCTTCCTAGGACCGGTTTCTGGCATTTCAGCCGTCTTCAGCCAGGCTTGCTTGAATCCAGTGGGAAAGTGAGCAAGGGACTCAACGTCCGAGCATACCCTGCCAGCTTATGGCGAACAAAGCGGTACAAAAGGGGGTGGTGATCGATGGAGCATCTGAACAAATCAAACACTCACACCCAGTCAACAGATCTGGGTTTAATCCATCACCGTTCTTTAGCCCACTCTGCCACCCCAGTTCAGAGATGGCCATATGCAAATCAGTCTGACCCTGTGCCTCATGGGAACAGTCTAGCCCGAACTGCCAAGCCATGCCTTCCCTGGACTAGAATCAAGCTTCCTAGGAACGTTTTCTGGCATTTCAGCTGTCTTCAGCTAGGCTCCCTTGAATTCAGTGGCAAAGTGAGCAAGGGACTCAAAGTCTGAGCATACCCTGCCAACTTATGGCGAACAAAGCGGTACAAAAGGGGGTGGGGATGGACGGAGCATCTGAACCAATCAAACACTCACACCCAGTCAACAGATCTGGGTTTAATCAATGACCGTTCCTTAGCGCACTCTGCCACCCCAGTTCAGACATGACCATATGCAAATCAGCCTGACCCTGTGATTCATGGGAACAGTCCAGCCCGAACTGCCAAGCCATGCCATCCCTAAACCGGAATCCAGCTTTCTAGGACTGCTTCCTGGCATTTCAGCCGTCTTCAGCCAGGCTTGCTTGAAACCAGTGGCAAAGTGAGCAAGGGACTCAACGTCTGATCATACCCTGACAACTTATGGCGAAACAAGCGGTACAAAAGGGGGTGGTGATGGACGGAGCATCTGAACCAATCACACACTCACACCCTGTCACCAGATCTGGGTTTAATCCATCACCGTTCTTTAGCCCACTTTGCCACCCCAGTTCAGACATGGCCATATGCAAACCAGTCTGACCCTGTGCCTCATGGGAACAGTCCAGCCCTAACTGCCAAGCCATGCCTTCCCTGGACCAGAATCAAGCTTCCTAGGACCAGTTTCTGGCATTTAAGCCGTCTTCAGCCAGGCTTGCTTGAATCCAGTGGGAAAGTGAGCAAGGGACTCAACGTCTTAGCATACCCTGCCAATTTATGGCGAACAAAGCGGTACAAAAGGGGGTGGTGATGGACAGAGCATCTGAATCAATCAAACACTCACACCCAGTCAACTGATCTGGGTTTAATCCATCACCATTCTTTAGCCCACTCTGCGACCCCAGTTCAGAGATGGCCATATGCAAATCAGTCTGACCCTGTGCCTCATGGGAACAGTCTAGCCCGAACTGCCAAGCCATGCCTTCCCTGGACTAGAATCAAGCTTCCTAGGACCGTTTTCTGGCATTTCAGCTGTCTTCAGCCAGGATTGCTTGGATCCGGTTTCAAAGTGAGCAAGGGACTCAACGTCTGAGCATACCCTGCCAACTTATGGCGAACAAAGCGGTGCAAAGGGGGTGGTAATGGACGGAGCATCTGAACCAATCAAACACTCACACCCAGTCAACTGATCTAGGTTTAATCCATCACCGTTCTTTAGCCCACTCTGCCACCCCAGTTCAGACAAGGCCATATGCTTATTGCAAACCAGTCTGACCCTGTGCCTCATGGGAACAATCCAGTCCTAACTGCCAAGCCATGCGTTCCCTGGACCGGAATCAAGCTTCCTAGGACCGGTTTCTGGCATTTCAGCCATCTTCAGCCAGGCTTGCTTGAATCCAGTGGGAAAGTGAGCAAGGGACTCAATGTCTTAGCATACCCTGCCAATTTATGGCGAACAAAGCGGTACAAAAGGGGGTGGTGATGGACAGAGCATCTGAACCAATCAAACACTCACACCCAGTCAACTGATCTGGGTTTAATCCATCACCGTTCTTTAGCCCACTCTGCAATCCCAGTTCAGACATGGCCATATGCAAACCAGTCCGACCCTGTGCCTCATGGGAACAGTCCAGCCCGAACTACCAAGCCATGCCTTCACTGGACTGGAATCAAGCTTCCTAGGACCGGTTTCTGGCATTTCAGCCGTCTTCTGCCAGGCTTGCTTGAATCCAGTGGCAAAGTGAGCAAGGGACTCAATGTCTGAGCATACCCTGCCAACTTATGGCAAACAAAGTGGTACAAAAGGGGGTGGTGATGGACAGAGCATCTGAACCAATCAAACACTCACACCCAGTCAACAGATCTGGGTTTAATCCATCACCATTCTTTAGCCCACTCTGCCAACCCAGTTCAGACATGGCCATATGCAAATCAGTCTGACCATGTGCCTTATGGGAACAGTCCAGCCCGAAGTGCCAAGATATGCCTTCCCTGGACTGGAATCAAGCTTCCTAGGACTGGTTTCTGGCATTTCAGCCATCATCAACCAGGCTTGCTTGAATCCAGTGGCAAAGTGAGCAAGGGACTCAACTTCTGAGCATACCCTGCCAACTTATGGCGATCAAAGCGGTACAAAGGGGGGTGGTGATGGACGGAGCATCTGAACCAATCAAACACCCACACCCAGTCAACAGATTTGGGTTTAATCCATTACCAATATTTAGCCCACTCTGCCACCCCAGTTCAGATATGGCCAAATGCAAATCAGTCTGACCCTGTGCCTCATGGGAAGAGTCCAGCCCGAACTGCCAAGCCATGCCTTCCCTGGACCAGAATCAAGCTTCCTAGGACCGGTTTCTGGCATTTCAGCCGTCTTCAGCCAGGCTTGCTTGAATCCAGTGGCAAAGAGAGCAAGGGACTCAATGTCTGAGAATACCCTGCCAAATTATGGCGAACAAAGCGGTACAAAAGGGGGTAATGATGGACTGAGCATCTGAACCAATCAAACACTCACACACCGTCAAATGATCTGGGTTTAATCCATCACCGTTCTTTAGCCCACTCTGCTACACCAGTTCAGACATTGCCATATGCAAACCAGTCTGACCCTGTGCCTCATGGGAACAGTCCAGCCCGAACTGCCAAGCCATGCCTTCCCTGGACCGGAATCAAGCTTCCTAGGACCGGTTTCTGGCATTTCAGCCGTCTTCATCCAGGCTTGCTTGAATCCAGTGGCAAAGTGAGCAAGGGACTCAACGTCTGAGCATACCATGCCAACTTATGGCAAACAAAGCGGTGCAAAAGGGGGTGGTAATGGACAGAGCATCAGAACCAATTAAACACTCACACCCAGTCAACTGATCTTGGTTTAATCCATCACTGTTCTTTAGCCCACTCTGCCACCCCAGTTCAGCCATATGTAAACGAGTTTGACCCTGTGCCTCATGGGAACAGTCCAGCCCGAACTGCCAAGCCATGCCTTCCCTGGACCGGAATCAAGCTTCCTAGGACCGGAATCAAGCTTCCTAGGACTGGTTTCTAGCATTTCAGCTGTCTTCAGCCAGGCTTGCTTGAATCCAGTGGCAAAGTGACCAAGGGACTCAACGTCTGAGCATACCCTGCCAACTTACACCCAGTCAACGCAACTTATGGCAAACAAAGCGGTACAAAATGGGGTGGTGATGGACAGAGCATCTGAACCAATCAAACACTCACACCCAGTCTGGGTTTAATCCATCACCGTTCTTTAGCCCACTCTGCCACAATGTGAGAAGTTGGCCTGGTATATAATGCTCACTAATTCTAGTGATCACTTTGTACCATGCCAAGCAACCCTTATGATGATGGTTGTAATTCAACCTTGTAGACCAGTTATCCTAGTGGTAACGTGGACAAAGCAGTCTTAGGCTAAACTCTGAAAGGCATGTGAAGCCAGCTGTTATACCATACACAACCCCCTTGAATACCAATGAAAGGGACACCACACAGATATATATTGAAAATATATATTGATTTATTAACTATTAAAATCCCCTGGACTCTTTATGAGCACAGAAGCACAAGCGTTAAATCACAAGACAGTTTAAAATACACAAAAGTTGCACAATATGGATGAGCCCTAGGGGCCACCTAAACCATATACTAAGAAAGTGGTATAAGAGATACCAGGAGGAAAGTGAAGAGGCCTAGGGCCTTGGGAATCGCTGGAGCTATTCGAGACTGGAGTTAACTAAGTCGGGAAAGGCCCACGGGACTCGGGTGCAGTGTTCAAAGTGCACGCACTTTGCAATACAAAGTCTATGGTGCGTTAAAAGCACAAAGTTAGAAAGTTAGGAACCTTCCGAGTGACCTACGGAGCTGAAACTTAAAACACAGGCCCTTGGGATGTGTACCAGTGCAGGAGCACCGGCGGAGCTGAGTTACCTCACCCACAGGAAGCGGGTGCACAGGGTCGAAGTTGTGTCGGGTTTCGTCACGCTGGTCGATGGTGCTTGGAGCTGAAGATGCTGCAGGCGGCTCGATGAGAAGAGTTCCGGTGGATCCAAGGGTGGATCTGAAGATGTGAAGACCTGAAAGCAGAGGGGACAGTGTTCAAAGTCACTAGCCAGTGACTACCGTGGAACCAGATTGGAACCAGGCGATGTCGGGTGCAAACAGGCGTTGTCGGGTAGCTTCTTTCTGCAGCCACGTGGATACCCAGGGTCGAGGACGTCCAGGAGTCGGTCACGAGCTGTCCCACGTAGGCTTCTCGCTGTTGGCGGTGTCGGCGACCTGATCAGAGCAAACAGGCCTTGGCAAATGCAAGCCACGCAGAAGTTGAAAGATGCTGTTCACTCGGACCAGCAAGGTCAGAGCGGGTGCTCCTTTTTACAGGAGCTTGGGTAGGTCTGGAGCAACCAGACCTGCTGTGTAAATCTTCGGGTTCATTGCCAAGATGGCCGCTGGTCGCGTGGCTAGTGGCCGGGATGGCGCGTCGAGTGGCACAATGCAAAAGGGCCCCACGCAGATCGTGGAGATGCTGGAGGACTGATCTTCGGTGCAAGGGCTGCTCGGTGGTGGGGGTTCTCAATCCCCAAAGCACAACATCGAGGATGCCTCAGAAGCTGCGCAGTCAGCTTTTCGAGTGTCTTCCAAGAGGTCCGGTCCCACGTCACTCGGTGCCTCCACGGGTCCCTTCTTCGCAGGGACTGTGGATCGGGCTCTGAGAGGTCTGGGAGTCTGGTTCTTGTCGGGCTCTGGGCTCGGTCTCCGGCGGGAGGCGGCGGCAAAGCAGACATCGAGTTGCTGGTTGGTACCTGTGTTCACAGGGTGGCCACTCCTAGGCCACAAGGGAGATTCTCTTCAGTCTTCTGTGCAGCAGAATGTCGAAGTCCAGTCTTCTTCTTGTTTAAAGTTGATTTCAGGATGATCTGCTGTGCAATGGCACTGCTCCCCCTCTTATTCCCAAACTGGGGGTGGATCACCTACTAGGTCCCTCCTCTGGGAGGAACCAGGAAGGGGGGCGGTTACACCCCCTTTCCTTTGTCCAGCTCCGCGCCAGGACTGGGGCTGGAAGGCCCCAGAGCCGGTTTGGACTGGCCTATGCACGGGGACACCTTGTGTGCCCCGGGCATGTCTGATTCTATTCAGCCCTGTCCTACCCAATACACAAAATCCTGTCTGGGGTGGTGCTCGCACCTCCCAAGGCAGGAAACCCTTTGTCCAGGCCACCATCTGCCGAGTTTCGGTCAGCAGCAGGAGGCCAGACTTGTGTCTGTGGTGGCAGCGTCCATTTTGTGAAGCTGAGGCTCTGTTTAACTTTAACCGGGGTTAAGGCTACACACATGTCGTGTCCCTCTAGAAGGGTGGAATGCTATCCCCGTCACCAGAATTGGCGAGGGGATAGTATTCCAATTCGTATGACACCTTACTCGACATGTTTTGATAAAGCCAAACCAAAGATAGCATTTAACCGCGAGGATTATAATGCACTTAAGAGTATATGGTATGGCAATATCCCGGAACAGCTTAGGGAGTGGTTCCCGACAGCTGCAGACAGGCTCAGCTCATGCTAGAGCACCATCTCACATATTTCCAAGCACTCTGCCTCCAGGATTGATGAGGCCTTCCATAGGAGTGGGTGATAGGAACATATGTGTCCAGTTTAGGGTTAGGCACAGACATACTGTACCTAAGTAAGAGGTGGTTACACCAACTTACCCCAGCTGAGTGATCAGCCAGTTGTGTCAAATATGGAGGCCAGGCCAGGGGTGGCACAATACATGCTGCAGCCCCTGGCAGGCCTTGGCTACACCTATGCCCTGGGTACCTATGGTACACTGTTACAGGGGCCTATAAGGTGAACCAATTCCAATTGTGTTATGCACCTAAGGTACATGGAGTCCATTTTAAGGAGAGAACAATCAGCCTGGGGCCCTGAATAGCAGGATCCCAGGCCAACTAAGTCAAAAACCAGCTAAACACCAGGCAAAAAGTTTGGGGGTAACCATAGTCAGATATCCACCTTCCTACATAACCCCCCCCCCCAAACGAAAGGAGATAAGGCTATCCTTGACCAGGTAAGCCTATATTGCCTAAGTGGCCATATAAGGAAGTACCAGCTCTGGCTTGGTAACCCCCTGTCTCATGGTCCACTAAGCAATCCCTCACCCTAAGGGTATCTGAGGGTCTCCACCATAGGGAATCTCTACCTGTGGTGTGTCTTTGCAAAGTCAAAGGCTGGTGTTGAGATGGAGTACTGAAGTGAGTTTCCTCTGTAGTGCTCAGCTTCCTCCAATCACTCTCCACCATGTGTGCCTTTCTTTCTTTGACTGAGTTGCACTGTGCTCTCAGGGTCAACCTCAAGCTACCTAAAGCTGGAGGCTGAGTCCCTCTGTTTGGCTTACTGGAGGGACAGTTCAGGTTTGGGCCCTTAGGGTCCCAGGTTTGGCTGTGCCCAACAATATCCATCTGGGGGAGGGCCCTAACTACTTTTAAGGGGGATCCCTCCGGAGTTTTTAAAGTTTGCACCTCACTAGGGCTACTAGTTTCGGTGCCCCTAATCTGTTGATGGGGGTGCTTTATTTGACAGGGGGCCCTTTGGGTCTCGCTGTCCTTCTTGTCCTCTGCAGCCCTGGGCTGAGTAAGGCAAGGTAGAGAGGGGCAGGTTACCTGCTCCAGACTGGGTCCCTCCTGAGAAGGGTTCACTGCCATCAGAGGCTCTGTCAGGCCAGGCCTAACAACCTCTGGGACAGTTCCTTCATCAGGGGTAAGATCAGTTCCCTGAGGAGGCTGATCCTTTCCTAAAGTCTGGTGGGAGGGAGATTTCTCTTCCTCCTCAATGCTCTCTGTTTGGGTGGAGTGATCCATCATTTCAGGCTTCACTACCCAGGTATCAGTTTGAGTTTGGGCTGTGGCCATCACAGCCCCACCAACCTTTTCAGGAGGAGACTCAGTTTTGGTATGGGCTGTTACTAGTACAGCCCTGCTACTCTTTCCAGGAGGGATGTTATCTAAAGATGGGGCTGAGGTTTGCTCAGCCCTCCCAACCTTTTCAGGAAGGACATCTTGAATTGGGGCTGTAGCCATTACAGCCCCACTAACCTTTCCATGGAGCCTTACCTGGAGGTATATTCTCCTTATTGCCATTCTTGGGACAACAGCTATCTGTTTTGTAATGCCCCACCTGTTTACAGGTATGACAATAAGGCTTTTTCTGGGATGTAGAAGTGTCTTGGGACCCACCCCCATTCTTGGAGTTTTGGGGCCCTGGGGAAGTCTTTTCCTTACTTTTATCCCCACCCTTCTCTTGAGGCTTGGTAGTCTCTTTCTTTTGGTCACCACCCTGGTTCTTAGGCCTGATCCTGGTTCTGACCCATTTGTCTGCCCTCCTACCCAATTCTTGTGGGGAGGTCAGATCAGAGTCAACCAGGTGCTGATGTAGAAGCTGATTTTGACAATTACTTAAGATTTGCTCTCTCATAATTAAATTATACAATCCTGTATAGTCAGTAACCTTACTTCCCAGCAACCAGCCCTCCAGAGCCTTAGTGGCACACTCAACAAATTCAGACCAGTCCTGAGTCTGTGTCTTCTGGGTGTCTCTGAACATTAACCTGTACTGTTCAGTGGTTAAGCCCAACCCATCAATCAGAGCACTCTTAAGGACCATGTAGTTTCTAGAATCCTCATCACTAACTGTGAGGAGTCTGTCTCTGCCTCTACCTTCAAAGGAGAGCCACAAGATTGCTGCCCACTGCTCCTGAGGGATCTGCTGTACCATGCAGGCTCTCTCAAGTGCAGTCATCCATTTGTGGATATCATCCCCAGCTTTGTAGGGGGGCACAATCTTACTCAGGTTTCTTGTATCAAAGGACCTGTCTTTATCCTTCTGGATATTGCTGCCACCAGTGGATCCTAATCCACTCTCTCTAGGCTGTCTTGCTCTAGCAAGTTTCTCTTGGGCCAGGGCAATCTCTAACTCTTGTCTCTGGACTCTCAATT
This sequence comes from Lissotriton vulgaris, assembly GCF_964263255.1. Lineage (NCBI taxonomy): Eukaryota > Metazoa > Chordata > Amphibia > Caudata > Salamandridae > Lissotriton > Lissotriton vulgaris. The sequence continues at coordinate 23,348,363 of NC_141689.1, read as the reverse complement.
CAGCCTCTCTAATTTGAGATTCTCTCAATTTGGCCTCATGTTCCCTTCTCTGAGGGCTAGTCATCCTCTTTCTGGAGTGACCATGAGAACCTCTAGAAGCATGGGAGTTGTCAGAGTCACCTGAGTGAGTCCTTCTCCTCCTAGGCTTCTGGTTAAGTCCACCTGGGGGTCTGAATGGGTTGTTACCTGATTCATTCCCAAGTAAGCTTAAGTTAGCCTGGTTCAGTCTACTGACCAGCACCTGACTATTTCTGTCATCATCTGACTCACTGCTTTCCACCTCCTCCTCTTCCTCTTCATCTACCTGAGGAGCTCCAGTGGTGGAGGCTTCCTCATCTACCAGGATGATAGGGGCAGGGGTGTCTACAGTGTCATCCTCTGAAGGATGGCCTCCTTCAGCATTCCCTGTGGGGTTTGCTTTAGAGGGCTTTAGAGTCTCAGACTGGTCTAAGAGCTCTCTTAGGTGGTCTGTAGTAGGGGAAGGCCCTGTCTTCAGACCCCTTAAGACACAAAGCTGTCTTAATTCCTTAAAGGAAAAAATAGCAAATTTGGATGGTGCCCTTGGAGGGTCACTCTCAACAGGAGTAAGTCCACTGGACCCCTCTGCTCCAGACATTGCTCTAGTGTGGGTGGATGTGTTGCAATCTACCTACACTGGTGTTTACCTACTAAACCTATCTAGTAGTTGTAGCTAGGGTGTGCTACTCCCTTTGCTCTACAACAACTAAGTTCAGTAGAACTTAAGTATACTAGTCTTGTTTTATATGTACCTAGCAGGTACCTGTATGATCTTTCAAATGATAATCTCAAAGATTGTAATGGTAAAACAACAGCAAGCTCAGATCCCAATCCGCTGCTCACCATTGTGAGAAGTTGGCCTGGTATATAATGCTCACTAATTCTAGTGATCACTTTGTACCATGCCAAGCAACCCTTATGATGATGGTTGTAATTCAACCTTGTAGACCAGTTATCCTAGTGGTAACGTGGACAAAGCAGTCTTAGGCTAAACTCTGAAAGGCATGTGAAGCCAGCTGTTATACCATACACAACCCCCTTGAATACCAATGAAAGGGACACCACACAGATATATATTGAAAATATATATTGATTTATTAACTATTAAAATCCCCTGGACTCTTTATGAGCACAGAAGCACAAGCGTTAAATCACAAGGCAGTTTAAAATACACAAAAGTTGCACAATATGGATGAGCCCTAGGGGCCACCTAAACCATATACTAAGAAAGTGGTATAAGAGATACCAGGAGGAAAGTGAAGAGGCCTAGGGCCTTGGGAATCGCTGGAGCTATTCGAGACTGGAGTTAACTAAGTCGGGAAAGGCCCACGGGACTCGGGTGCAGTGTTCAAAGTGCACGCACTTTGCAATACAAAGTCTATGGTGCGTAAAAAGCACAAAGTTAGAAAGTTAGGAACCTTCCGAGTGACCTACAGAGCTGAAACTTAAAACACAGGCCCTTGGGATGTGTACCAGTGCAGGAGCACCGGCGGAGCTGAGTTACCTCACCCACAGGAAGCGGGTGCACAGGGTCGAAGTTGTGTCGGGTTTCGTCACGCTGGTCGATGGTGCTTGGAGCTGAAGATGCTGCAGGCGGCTCGATGAGAAGAGTTCCGGTGGATCCAAGGGTGGATCTGAAGATGTGAAGACCTGAAAGCAGAGGGGACAGTGTTCAAAGTCACTAGCCAGTGACTACCGTGGAACCAGATTGGAACCAGGCGATGTCGGGTGCAAACAGGCGTTGTCGGGTAGCTTCTTTCTGCAGCCACGTGGATACCCGGGGTCGAGGACGTCCAGGAGTCGGTCACGAGCTGTCCCACGTAGGCTTCTCGTTGTTGGCGGTGTCGGCGACCTGATCGGAGCAAACAGGCCTTGGCAAATGCAAGCCACGTAGAAGTTGAAAGATGCTGTTCACTCGGACCAGCAAGGTCAGAGCGGGTGCTCCTTTTTACAGGAGCTTGGGTAGGTCTGGAGCAACCAGACCTGCTGTGTAAATCTTCGGGTTCGTCGCCAAGATGGCCGCTGGCCGCGTGGCTAGTGGCCGGGATGGCGCGTCGAGTGGCACAATGCAAAAGGGCCCCACGCAGATCGTGGAGATGCTGGAGGGCTGATCTTCGGTGCAAGGGCTGCTCGGTGGTGGGGGTTCTCAATCCCCAAAGCACAACGTCGAGGATGCCTCAGAAGCTGCGCAGTCAGCTTTTCGAGTGTCTTCCAAGAGGTCCGGTCCCACGTCACTCGGTGCCTCCACGGGTCCCTTCTTCGCAGGGACTGTGGATCGGGCTCTGAGAGGTCTGGGAGTCTGGTTCTTGTCGGGCTCTGGGCTCGGTCTCCGGCGGGAGGCGGCGGCAAAGCAGACGTCGAGTTGCTGGTTGGTACCTGTGTTCACAGGGTGGCCACTCCTAGGCCACAAGGGAGATTCTCTTCAGTCTTCTGTGCAGCAGAATGTCGAAGTCCAGTCTTCTTCTTGTTTAAAGTTGATTTCAGGATGATCTGCTGTGCAATGGCACTGCTCCCCCTCTTATTCCCAAACTGGGGGTGGATCACCTACTAGGTCCCTCCTCTGGGAGGAACCAGGAAGGGGGGCGGTTACACCCCCTTTCCTTTGTCCAGCTCCGCGCCAGGACTGGGGCTGGAAGGCCCCAGAGCCGGTTTGGACTGGCCTATGCACGGGGACACCTTGTGTGCCCCGGGCATGTCTGATTCTATTCAGCCCTGTCCTACCCAATACACAAAATCCTGTCTGGGGTGGTGCTCGCACCTCCCAAGGCAGGAAACCCTTTGTCCAGGCCACCATCTGCCGAGTTTCGGTCAGCAGCAGGAGGCCAGACTTGTGTCTGTGGTGGCAGCGTCCATTTTGTGAAGCTGAGGCTCTGTTTAACTTTAACCGGGGTTAAGGCTACACACATGTCGTGTCCCTCTAGAAGGGTGGAATGCTATCCCCGTCGCCAGAATTGGCGAGGGGATAGTATTCCAATTCGTATGACACCTTACTCGACATGTTTTGATAAAGCCAAACCAAAGATAGCATTTAACCGCGAGGATTATAATGCACTTAAGAGTATATGGTATGGCAATATCCCGGAACAGCTTAGGGAGTGGTTCCCGACAGCTGCAGACAGGCTCAGCTCATGCTAGAGCACCATCTCACATATTTCCAAGCACTCTGCCTCCAGGATTGATGAGGCCTTCCATAGGAGTGGGTGATAGGAACATATGTGTCCAGTTTAGGGTTAGGCACAGACATACTGTACCTAAGTAAGAGGTGGTTACACCAACTTACCCCAGCTGAGTGATCAGCCAGTTGTGTCAAATATGGAGGCCAGGCCAGGGGTGGCACAATACATGCTGCAGCCCCTGGCAGGCCTTGGCTACACCTATGCCCTGGGTACCTATGGTACACTGTTACAGGGGCCTATAAGGGGCCTATATCAGCGCGGGGACACGCCGGGAGGCGTCACCAGGCGCTTTATAAGCCCCTTTAATAATAATAAGGTGAACCAATTCCAATTGTGTTATGCACCTAAGGTACGTGGAGTCCATTTTAAGGAGAGAACAATCAGCCTGGGGCCCTGAATAGCAGGATCCCAGGCCAACTAAGTCAAAAACCAGCTAAACACCAGGCAAAAAGTTTGGGGGTAACCATAGTCAGATATCCACCTTCCTACACCCTGGACTGGAATCAAGCTTTCTAGGAACCGTTTCTGGCATTTCAGCCGTCTTCAGCCAGTCTTGCTTGAAACCAGTGGCAAAGTGAGCAAGGGACTCAACGTCTGAGCATACCCTGCCAACTTATGGCGAACAAAGCAGTACAAAAGGGGGTGGTGATGGACGGAGCATCTGAACCAATCACACACTCACACCCAGTCACCAGATCTGGGTTTAATCCATCACCGTTCTTTAGCCCACTCTGCCTCCACAGTTCAGACATGGCCATATGCAAACCAGTCTGACCCTGTGCCTCATGGGATCAGTCCAGCCCGGACTGCCCTAGCCATGCCTTCCCTGAACCGGAATCAAGCTTCCTAGGACCGGTTTCTGGCATTTCAGCCATCTTCAACCAGGCTTGCTTGAATCCAATGGCAAAGTGAGCAAAGGACTCAACGTCTGAGCATACCCTGCCAACTTATGGTGAACAAAGAGGTACAAAAGGGGGTGGTGATGGACAGAGCATCTGAACCAATCAAACACTCACACCCAGTCAACAGATCTGGGTTTAATCCATCACCGTTCTTTAGCCCACTCTGCCACCCCAGTTCAGACATGGCCGCATGCAAATCAGTCTGACCCTGTGCCTCATGGGAACAGTCCAGCCCGAACTGCTAAGCCATGCCTTCCCTGGACCGGAATCAAGCTTCCTAGGACCGGAATCAAGCTTCCTAGGACTGGTTTCTAGCATTTCAGCTGTCTTCAGCCAGGCTTGCTTGTATCCAGTGGCAAAGTGAGCAAGGGACTTAACGTCTGAGCATACCCTGCCAACTTATGGCGAACAAAGCGGTACAAAAGGGGGTGGTGATGGATGGAGCATCTGAACCAATCAAACACTCACACCCAGTCAACAGATCTGGGTTTAATCCATCACGGTTCTTTAGCCCACTCTGCCACCCCAGTTTCAAAGATGGCCATATGCAAATCAGTCTGACCCTGTGCCTCATGGGAACAGTCTAGCCCAAACTGCCAAGCCATGCCTTCCCTGGACTGGAATCATGCTTCCTAGGACCGTTTTATGGCATTTCAGCCGTCTTCAGCCAGGCTCGCTTGAATCCAGTGGCAAAGTTAGCAAGGGACTCAACGTCTGAGCATACCCTGCCAACTTATGGCGACCAAAGCGGTGCAAAAGGGGGTGGTAATGGACAGAGCATCTGAACCAATCAAACACTCACACCCAGTCAACTGATCTAGGTTTAATCCATCACCTTCTTTAGCCCACTCTGCCACCCCAGTTCTGACATGGCCATAGGCAAACCAGTCTGACCCTGTGCCTCATGGGAACAATCCAGCCCTAACTGCCAAGCCATGCCTTCCCTGGACCGGAATCAAGCTTCCTAGGACCGGTTTCGGGCATTTCAGCCGTCTTCAGCCAGGCTTGCTTGAATCCAGTGGAAAAGTGAGCAAGGGACTCAATGTCTGAGCATACCCTGCCAACTTATGGCAAACAAAGCAGTACAAAAGGGGGTGGTGATGGATGTAGCATCAGAACCAATCAAACACTCACACCCAGTCAACAGATCTGGGTTTAATCCACCACCATTCTTTAGCCCACTCTGCCACCCCAGTTCAGACATGGCCATATGCAAATCAGTCTGACCCTCAATCAATCAATCAGTGACACTTATAAAGCGCGCTACATACCCGTAGGGTCTCAAGGCGCTGGGGGGGGGGGGGGGGAGCCGCTACTGCTCGAACAGCCAGGTCTTCAGCTTCTTCCTGAAGGAGAGGTGGTCTTGGGTCAGGCGCAGGTCGGTCGGGAGGGAGTTCCAGGTCTTGGTGGCCAGGTAGGAGAAGGACCTTCCTCCTGTAGTCGCTCTTCGGATGCGGGGGACGGCGGCGAGGGCGTGGTTGGCAGATCGGAGGTGGCGTTTGGGAGCGTAGAAGTTGACTCGGCTGTTGAGGTAGCTCGGGCCTTGGTCGTGTAGGGCTTTGTGTGCGTGGGTGAGGAGGCGGAAGGTGATTCTTTTGTTGACGGGGAGCCAGTGAAGGTCTCTCAGATGTCCGGAGATGTGGCTGGTTCGTGGGATGTCGAGGATGAGTCTGGCTGAGGCGTTCTGGATCCGCTGGAGTCTCTTCTGGAGCTTGGCGGTGGTACCGGCGTAGAGGGCGTTGCCGTAGTCCAGTCGGCTGGTGACGAGGGCCTGGGTGACGGTCTTCCTGGTCTCGGTGGGGATCCACCAGAAGATCTTCCGTAGCATGCGTAGGATGTTGAAGCATGCCGAGGAGACGTTGTTGACTTGCCTGGTCATGGAGAGGGAGGAGTCCAGGATGAAGCCCAGGTTGTGTGCATGGTCTGTCGGTTTGGGTGCGGTGCCCAGGGCGGGAGGCCACCAGGAGTAGTCCCAGGCGGAGGGAGAGGAGCCCAGGATGAGGACCTCCGTCTTGTCCGAGTTCAGTTTCAGGCGGCTGGTCGTCATCCACTCGGCTACCTCTTTCATCCCTTCGTGCAGGTTGGCTCTGGCGGCGGCGGGGTCGTTGGTCAGGGAGAGGATCAGCTGGGTGTCGTCGGCGTAGGAGATTATGCTGAGGTTGTGTTTGCGTACGATGGCCGCGAGGGGGCTCATGTAGACGTTGAAGAGGGTGGGGCTCAGAGATGATCCTTGGGGGACGCCGCAGATAACTTCGGTGGCCTCTGACTTGTACGGTGGTAGGCGGACTCTCTGTGTTCTCCCGTCGAGGAAGGAGATGATCCATTCCAGCGCCTTGTCCTGGATTCCGACGTTGCTGAGGCGCCGTACTAGGGTGCGGTGGCAGACCGTGTCGAATGCCGCGGAGAGGTCTAGGAGGATGAGGGCCGCTGTTTCTCCGTTGTCCATCAGGGCTCGGATGTCATCGGTGGCGGCGATGAGGGCGGTCTCGGTGCTGTGGTTGGCTCGGAAGCCGGACTGTGAGGGGTCGAGGGATCAGTTCGACTCGAGGAAAGCGGCCATCTGCTTGTTGACGGTCTTCTCGATGACTTTGGCTGGAAACGGGAGGAGCGAGATAGGGCGGTAATTCTTGAGGTCGGTGGGGTCCGCTGTTGGTTTCTTGAGTAGAGCGCTGAGTTCGGCGTGTTTCCAGCTCTCGGGGAAGATGGTGGTGTCGAAGGATGTGTTGATGATGTCTCGCAGGTGGGGTGCGATGACAGCGTCGGCCTTGTTGAAGACGTGGTGAGGGCAGGGGTCGGTCGGTGATCCGGAGTGGATGGAGTTCATCGTGCGGATGGTGTCTTCGGTGCTGATCGGGGTCCAGGCGTGGAGGGTGGTGGTGGGGGGTGGTTGTTCGGTCATGGTGTGCGTTGGTTGGTTGTTGAAGCTGTTGTGTATGTCCGCGATCTTGTTGTGGAAGTATGAAGCCAGGGAGTTGCAGAGGTCTTGCGATGGGGTGATGTCGTTGTTTCCTGCGCTGGGGTTGGAAAGCTCTTTGACGATGTTGAAGAGTTCCTTGCAGTTGTGTGCGTTGTTGTCCAACCGGTCCTTGAATGCTGTTTTCTTGGCGGCGCGGATCAGCTGGTGGTGTTTCCGGGTGGCAAGTTTGAAGGAGGTCCTGTTGTCCGGTGTCGCTGTGCCTCATGGGAACAGTCCAGCCCGAAGTGCCAAGATATGCCTTCCCTGGACTGGAATCAAGCTTCCTAGGACTGGTTTCTAGCATTTCAGCTGTCTTCAGCCAGGCTTGCTTGAATCCAGTGGCAAAGTGGACAAGGGACTGAAAGTCTGAGGATACCCTGCCAACTTATGGCGAACAAAGCGGTACAAAAGGGGGTGGTGATGGACGGAGCATCTGAACCAATCAAACACTCACACCCAGTCAACAGATCTGGGTTTAATCCATCACCTTTCTTTAGCCCACTCTGCCACCCCAGTTCAGAGATGGCCATATGCAAATCAGTCTTACCCTGTGCCTCATGGGAACAGTCCAGCCCGAACTGCCAAGCCATGCCTTCCCTGGACCGGAATCAAACTTCCTAGCACCGGAATCAAGCTTCCTAGGACCGGCTTCTGGCATTTCAGCCGTCTTCAGCCAGGCTTGCTTGAATCCAGTGGCAAAGTGAGCAAGAGACTCAACGTCTGGGCATACCCTGCCAACTTATGGCGAACAAAGCGGTGCAAATAGGGGTGGTAATGGACAGAGCATCTGAACCAATCAAACACTCACACCCAGTCAACTGATCTGGGTTTAATCCATCACCGTTCTTTAGCCCACTCTGCCACCCCAGTTCAGCCATATGCAAAACAGTTTGACCCTGTGCCTCATGTGAACAGTCCAGCCCTAACTGCCAAGCCATGCCTTACCTGGACCTGAATCAAGCTTCCTAGGACCGGTTTCTGGCATTTCAGCCGTCTTCAGCCAGGCTTGCTTGAATCCAGTGGAAAAGTGAGCAAGGGACTCAACGTCCAAGCATACCCTGACAACTTATGGCAAAACAAGCGGTACAAAAGGGGGTGGTGATGGACGGAGCATCTGAACCAATCACACACTCACACCCAGTCACCAGATCTGGGTTTAATCTATCACCGTTCTTTAGCCCACTCTGCCACCCCTTTTCAGACATGGCCATATGCAAACCAGTCTGACCCTGTGCCTCATGGGAACAGTCCAGCCCTAACTGCCAAGCCATGCCTTCCCTGGACCAGAATCAAGCTTCCTAGGACCGGTTTCTGGCATTTCAGCCGTCTTCAGCCAGGCTTGCTTGAATCCAGTGGGAAAGTGAGCAAGGGACTCAACGTCTGAGCATACCCTGCCAATTTATGGTGAACAAAACGGTACAAAAGGGGGTGGTGATGGACGGAGCATCTGAACCAATCAAACACTCACACCCAGTCAACTGATCTGGGTTTAATCCATCACCATTCTTTAGCCCACTCTGCGACCCCAGTTCAGACATAGCCATATGCAAACCAGTCCGACCCTGTGCCTCATGGGAACAGTCCAGACCGAACTACCAAGCCATGCCTTCACAGGACCGGAATCAAGCTTCCTAGGACCGGTTTCTGGCATTTCAGCTGTCTTCAGCCAGGCTTGCTTGAATCCGGTGGCAAAGTGAGCAAGGGACTCAACGTCTGAGCATACCCTGCCAACTTATGGCGAACAAAGCGGTGCAAAAGGGGGTGGTAATGGACAGAGCATCTGAACCAATCAAACACTCACACCCAGTCAACTGATCTAGGTTTAATCCATCACCGTTCTTTAGCCCACTCTGCCACCCCAGTTCAGACAAGGCCATATGCAAACCAGTCTGACCCTGTGCCTCATGGGAACAATCCAGTCCTAACTGCCAAGCCATGCGTTCCCTGGACCGGAATCAAGCTTCCTAGAACTGGTTTCTGGCATTTCAGCCGTCTTCAGCCAGGCTTGCTTGAATCCAGTGGGAAAGTGAGCAAGGGACTCAACGTCTGAGCATACCCTGCCAACTTATGGCGAACAAAGCGGTACAAAAGGGGGTGGTAATGGACAGAGCATCTGAACCAGTCAAACACTCACACCCAGTCAACTGATCTAGGTTTAATCCATCACCTTTCTTTAGCCCACTCTGCCACCCCAGTTCAGACATGGCCATATGCAAATCAGTCTGACCCTGTGCCTCATGGGAACAGCCCAGCCCTAACTGCCAAGCCATGCCTTCCCTGGACCGGAATCAAGCTTCCTATGAACGGGTTCTGGCATTTCAGCCATCTTCAGCCAGGCTTGCTTGAATCCAGTGGGAAAGTGAGCAAGGGACTCAACGTCTGAGGATACCCTGCCAACATATGGCGAAGAAAGCTGTACAAAAGGGGGTGGTGATGGACGGAGCATCTGAACCAATCAAACACTCACACCCAGTCAATTGATCTGGGTTTAATTCATCACCGTTCTTTAGCCCACTCTGCGACCCCAGTTCAGACATGGCCATATGCAAACCAGTCTGACCCTGTGCCTCATGGGAACAGTCCAGCCCGAACTACCAAGCCATGCCTTCACTGGACAGGAATCAAGCTTCCTAGGACCGGTTTCTGGCATTTCAGCCGTCTTCAGCCAGGCTTGCTTGAATCCAGTGGCAAAGTGAGCAAGGGACTTAAGGTCTGAGCATACCCTGCCAACTTATGGCAAACAAAGCAGTACAAAAGGGGGTAGTGATGGAAGGAGCACCTGAACCAATCAAACACTCACACCCAGTCAACAGATCTGGGTTTCATCCATCACTGTTCTTTAGCCCACTCTGCCACCCCAGTTCAGACATGGCCATATGCAAATCAGTCTTACCCTGTGCCTCATGGGATCAGTCCAGCCCGAACTGTCCTAGCCATGCCTTCCCTGAACCGGAATCAAGCTTCCTAGGACTGGTTTCTGGCATTTCAGCCATCTTCAGCCAGGCTTGCTTTAATCCAGTGGCAAAGTGAGCAAAGGACTCAACGTCTGAGCATACCCTGCCAATTTATGGCGAACAAAGCGGTACAAAAGGGGGTGGTGATAGACGGAGCATCTGAACCAATCAAACACTCACACCCAGTCAACTGAGTTGGGTTTAATCCATCACTGTTCTTTAGCCCACTCTGCGACCCCAGTTCAGACATGGCCATATGCAAACCAGTCCAACCTTGTGCCTCATGGGAACAGTCCAGCCCGAACTACCAAGCCATGCCTTCACTGGACCGGAATCAAGCTTCCTAGGACCGGTTTCTGGCATTTCAGCCTTCTTCAGCCAGGCTTGCTTGAATACAGTGGCAAAGTGAGCAAGGGACTTAACGTCTGAGCATACCCTGCCAACTTATGGCGAACAAAGCGGTGCAAAAGGGGGTGGAAATGGACAGAGCATCTGAACCAATCAAACACTCACACCCAGTCAACTGATCTAGGTTTAATCCATCACCGTTCTTTAGCCCACTCTGCCACCCCAGTTCAGACATGGCCATATGCAAACCAGTCTGACCCTGTGCCTTATGGGAACAGCCCAGCCCTAACTGCCAAGCCATGCCTTCCCTGGACCGGAATCGAGCTTCCTATGAACGGTTTCTGGCATTTCAGCCGTCTTCAGCCAGGCTTGCTTGAATCCAGTGGCAAAGTGAGCAAGGGACTTAAAGTCTGAGCATACCCTGCCAACTTATGGCAAACAAAGCAGTACAAAAGGGGGTGGTGATGGCCGGAGCACCTGAACCAATCAAACACTCACACCCAGTCAACAGATCTGGGTTTCATCCATCACCGTTCTTTAGCCCACTCTGCCACCCAAGTTCACACATGGCCATATGCAAATCATTCTTACCCTGTGCCTCATGGGATCAGTCCAGCCCGAACTGCCCTAGCCATGCCTTCCCTGAACCGGAATCAAGCTTCCTAGGACCGGTTTCTGGCATTTTAGCCATCTTCAGCCAGGCTTGCTTGAATCCAGTGGCAAAGTGAGCAAAGGACTCAACGTCTGAGCATACCCTGCCAACTTATGGTGAACAAAGAGGTACAAAAGTGGAGTTCTGGACTTTTTGGTTCCGTCCAGAGGTGTCAGGGAACAACACCCAAAGACCCCGGAGTTCCACCTGCCTTGGTGCACAAATGAACAGAAACACGGGCTTCTCGATGGTGGCGTCAAAGACCAAAGGTTTATTACTGCAGGGACACAGAAGTCACAGTAACTACGCATGGGCAGTAACTAGGAGCCTGTTCAAATTGAACAAAGAGGGTTGCTCCTTATATACTAAATTTTGGCCTTTAGGCGAATTCTTCACATGTTAGTACATTCCCAAACCTTTGTGTCATGAACAATAAATATTTGGTGTACACAGGAATCGTCGATAAAATCTGATACAAAACATCTACGAAGAGGGGTTCCCACTAGTTCATCACAATCCCATGTCAACTTTTCATTCAAGACCCGGACCGCCTCATCGTAAATTTCGTTACCTCCCCCTAATAAAGATTCAGAAGGAAAGGAACAGAGCCAGGTGTGGAAGATAGAAAAGTGGGATAAGGGATGCTTGTGGGTTGTAAATGGGCAAGGCTACCGGCTTCGGCCGCCTAATCGTGATCAGGACAATGGACACGAAGACCAGTTTAGCAGGACTGGCCTCGGGCAGAGGAGGTAGCCTTTGTCGAGTCATGCAGCTACAGCGTGATCTGGTTTAAGGTGTACGTGTCATGAAAGAGGTGAATCTCCGGCTAAGGCTACGTGTCCTTAATCGAAATGAAGTGATCAGAGGTTATTGCTTATGTGAGGGCAAGAAACACAAAATGGCTGCCATGATCTAAGATGGATGCCGTGGGTAGATCGGAAATGTGTTCATAACAGGAGTGCTCTTGCTCGTAGTAGCGCGAAAACACCAGGATATGCTAAATGGATCATTTGCGGTTCGCTGATACCAATATTATGTATTTCCGACAATATTGAAAACACGGGTTCAAATCGTCACGGAACCTCAGACCCTCCTTTTGCCCTTACATAGGCAATTACTCAGTCTATGTCAGAATCTAATTCTATGCTCATCAGGTCAGTGACATGCTGTTGTATCATCATCCTTTCTCGTGCCTTTTCTCCAAACGCAGGTGGTTTCTTAAAACAAGTTGCAGCACAAAGACTACACAGAGCAGGACCACACTGAATAATCAGGCAACATGAGAACAGGAGAGTCCAAAGGAAAGAAAGTATATTATAAATCTTCTTCTTTATTAGTAGTTTTTTTTCCACATACAGGCACAGCCAACGCGTTTCGTTCCTTTAACCATATGGAACTTCGTCAGGGCGAATTGATATAGTATTGAAATCGGGATCTATACAAACACGACTCGTGGATTGCAAAAATAGGGACCTCCAATAGTTCAAAGGCAAGTAACCATTTATATAGAGAAGGTGCACTCAACTGGATACCCCTTTGAGCGTCCAGTGGTGATTCTTATGCTATTATGCTATCGTGTCTCTAGCTGTCTGTTTAGCAATTTCATCAGCAAAAGCATTCCCACGACCAACATCATCTGTGATTGCTTTATGAGCACTGCACTTTACAATCGCAACTTCAGTCGGCAAGGTTAGAGATTCCAACAAGTCGTTAACTAGCTGACCATGTTGGATCTTAGTCCCATGGGACGTAATGAAACCTCTTTCTCTCCACAAACGGCCAAAACTATGGGCCACGCCAAATGCGTACTGACTATCTGTGAACACATTCACTCTCTTTCCCTTAGCTAAAACACACGCTCTTGTTAGAGCGATTAATTCTGCAGCTTGGGCAGAATTCTGACTCACTCTTGCAGTCTCCACAATTGTCTTCAAAGTCGTTACTGCGTAAGCAGCAGTCACATCACCATTCTCCAATTTAAAACATGACCCGTCCACATACAGCGTACCATCTGGATCGGATAACGGAGTATCCTTTAAGTCGATGCGTCCTTTTGTCTCTTCCTCCGTTTTAAAACAACAATCATGTGGCTCGGAATCACTCGACTCTTGATCAGTCGGCAACAGCGTTGCTGGATTCAATACATTACATCTTTTGATCTGGATATGACTCGCTAGTAATGTCAACTCGTAACCAGATAGTCTTGCACTGGTAAGGTGTTGTGTCTTCGTTCGATTCATGAGTGTATCCACCGCATGAGGAACCATGACCACTAGCATATTGTTCATCACCAAACCAGCAGATTGTCGAATGGAAGCCGCAGCTGCCGCTGTAGCTCTCAAACAACTAGGCAACGCTCTAGCTACCGGATCTAATGTTGATGAAAAATACGCGCAAGGGCGTTGTTTATCACCAAACTTCTGTGTCAGAACACTCAATGCGCAACCTTCTCTCTCATGAACATAGAGCGTGAATGGCTTGCTGTAATCAGGTGTACCCAATACAGGAGCTGAACATAATGCTTTTCGTAATTCAGTAAAACTCTCTTGACATTCATCAGACCATGGCACCGGACTCGGAACATTTTTCCCAGTCAAAGCTACCAACGGTTTTGCTAAAAGAGAAAAATTTGGGATCCACTGCCTACAGTAAGAGGTAATACCTAAAAAGGCACGCACTTCTCTCTGTGTGCGTGGAACACTCATCTGTGTAATTGCTTTTATTCTCTCTGGGGTCAACTTCCTTCCCTCCTTTGACAAGAGATGACCTAGGTAGGTCACTTCTTGGCAGCAGTATTGCATTTTAGAAGGTGATACCTTATGGTTCAAATTAGACAAATGATGTAATAACGAAATCGTAGCTGCTTTGCAAGTTTCCTTGTCATCGGCAGCCACTAGAAGATCGTCTACATACTGTACTAGAGCAGAACTTGGAGGAAGGTCAAAGGAATCTAACTGGCTTTTTAATGCTTGACTGTAAATGGATGGGCTCTCACAATAGCCTTGTGGAGCGCGTTTAAATCTGAAACTTCGACCTCCTAGACAGAAGCCGAAAATATCTCTGCTTTCCTCGGCTATCGGAATGCTGAAAAAGGCATTCTTCAAGTCGATGACTGAGAACCAAGTAGCTGTAGCAGGAATTAGTGTTAACAATGCAGTAATGTCTGGAACTACAGGAAACTGCGGAATTACAATCTTATTAACTTCTCTAAGGTCGATAACAAACCTATAAACTGGAGGCTTTGTAGGATCAGTTCGTTTCAAAATTGGTAGTACAGGACTGTTACAGACATTTCCTCTCGTTTCCTCAACCACACCTTTCTTAATCAAATCTTGCACAATCAATAAAAGTGCACGCTCACCCTCACTAGATATTTTGTATTGAGGAATTCTTGGAAATTTTACATTTGCTTTCAAAGTTACTACATATGGTGGTATTTCTAAAAAGGCCTACATCATTAGGACCAGTCGCCCAAAGAGAATCAGGGAGTGAACGTAGCTCTGGCGGGAGTGCATCCATTGACAAGTACATCGGAGAAGTGATATTTTTACCCAACGTAAGCTGTACTCCTTCTGGAGAACAGTACAATGTCGCATATAGTCGTTTTAACAAATCTAAACCAAGCAGATTTTCATTACAACCTGTCGTCAAAATCAGAGGTGCTTTTAAGTGACACGGTCCAACAGAAATAGACAAAGGACCAGATATCGGATTGTAAACAGGGGCGCCTGAAAAACCTACAGAGACATTTGTTGAGCCAGACAAAGGTGCGCCAGGGAGTTTCGCATGAATGATCGAACTTTTTGCGGCACCAGTATCCAACAGAAACGGTTCGACTACACCTGATGTTGCTACTGCGACATAAGGCCCACTCTGATCCACTGGAACTGATACTACTCCCTCTCTCTGTCCATGGCTGTCCTAGTACCCATTTTGCTGAAATCCCTCATCTACTTCACAATAATCTTCAACAAGATATTGTTGAGATCTATTTTGCTGGGCAGACTGTCCATTTCGTTGATCAAAGTGATTAGAAGGACGATCATTCGTTTGTGGAGGCATAGCACCTCGCCCTCGACCTCTAGAATTTTGCACAAAACCACCACGACCTCTCTG
Source organism: Lissotriton vulgaris (assembly GCF_964263255.1). Classification (NCBI taxonomy): domain Eukaryota; kingdom Metazoa; phylum Chordata; class Amphibia; order Caudata; family Salamandridae; genus Lissotriton; species Lissotriton vulgaris. The sequence goes on along the minus strand of NC_141689.1, from coordinate 23,333,241 downwards.
AGCTGCTGCTGCGTTATTTTGCGCTAAGATCGGACACTCATTCTTGTAGTGACCCTCTTTCTTACAGTACGCACATTGGTTCCACTGATATTGAGGCCTCGATGTACTATAATCTGTCCTTTGATACGAACCCTGTTGCGTATTAGTCTGATTCGTGCGAGGCGGATACGCCTGCTGCAAAAGAACTTTAGTCTTTAAATCCTTCGTTTTCTTGTCTGATTTTTCCTTTTCCTCTTTATCCCTATTTTCGTAGTACTGTGCAGTCGCAAGTATTTGCGCAGTTGTGGAAACAGCCCACGCACTCTCTGAATCCTTTAATTTATTGCATAACTCAGGTAACAAATTATGCACGAATTTATCGACAAACAGTCTTTGTCCTCCTTCTGTGCTCATATCCTGACCACTGTGATCTACAAAAGTTTCTTCGAACCTCGTGAAGAAGTCGGAGACACTTTCGTCTTTCTTCTGCCTGCATGCTGATAACTTGTCCCAATTAACACGCAATGCGGGCATCAGAGTCTTCATTAGATCAATTATTCTACCTGGAAGATTAGCAATTAGGGGTTCGGGTTTTGCACCACCTACTTGCTGACCATCCGCTGCAGTGATAGCTGCCCAGTCACCACCTAAGGCAACTTGATGATCCTCTCTACGAATTTTAGCCCACACTGGTTGCGGAACTACATTGCCAAACAACATATCGATGTCTGCTAAGTTCATTATACAAGCCTCAACTGTCTGTGTTAATTCCTTATAGTATCCAGCAGGATTCTTACGCGGATCTGGCAAGGCCTGCTTCACTGCTAATACTTCAGCTCGCTTCCACGGTATGTGTATCCACACTCTTTGGAATTGGGCCGGAGCGGCTGCAATATTATTCGGTGCGTCAGCTTGCACAGCTTCGCGCCAAATTGGAGGAACCTCCCTCATTGGATATTGGCGACTTAGCTTCGTCTTGCTTTTCTCTAAATCTCTTGGTGAACGAAGTGATGGATCATTCCTATAACTTAAAATCAGTTCCATCGCTTCTTCTATATTTTCACCCACTATCATTCCAGCAGCAAACTCTTTCTGAACCTTAATCAAATCTTCTAAATTTGATTCGACATCATCTTCTTCTATCTCCTCACGTAACAACGAGCACATCTCGTCAAAGACATACCGTTGCGTTGGTTCTTTCCACTGCATGAACGTTTCTAGCACATCTCTCGTATTATATCTCCTACTCTTCGAAATCCATCTGAGAGCCGTGGAATCTAAAATTCCCCGTTCCTCAGTACTTGGAAGCTGACTACGCCTCTGAACAGAGTCGGAAGTAGGAGTCTTAATTAGAGTTTTATAGAAAGGAGATAGCATATTAGATACAGAATCAGTGATTCTACGACGAACAGAAAGTGGAGTCAACATACTCGCAGAAGCAGAAAACACAGTAGAGGTAGGAACAGATAACGGAACAGTAGGAGTATCGAGGAAAATAGTTTGTGGAACAGTAGGTGCAAGCGAGACAGATACAGGTATAGAAGTCGGCAATCCAGGAGGAGGAGGAGCCGTAGGAACATTTACATTGACCACTGGAGGTACGGGAGCCTGATTCTGAGGGACAGGAGCAGGAATACCAGGTTGTCCAGCAACCGGCAATTGAACATTCGGTAAAGGTGGAGCCGTAGCACCCTGTGCATACGGTGGAGGTGACCGTAACAAATAAGACAGTAGAGGATCGTTTTCGGAATCCTCCAGTATCTTAGCTGTTTTCGATGGCAAGGCAAGATAGCACTTGTCAATCGCTAAATTGTGCTCTCTAATGGCCACCTCTATGGCTTTCTCACACTCGTTCACTTGCAGCTGCTTAGCCGCTTGTTCCAGAGTCAACTCTTCTTGCTCTTTTTGTTCTTTCTTTAACCTTTTCATTTCTCTCTGTTTGGATTCCTTTCGCCAGAAACGGAAAGAATCAAACATTGCCGGCCGGGCTTTCTTCCTAAACAATTTCGCTTCTAAATTGTCGAGAATTTCGGGTTCAAAACTACCATGTAGTGGCCAACTAAGGACACCATCCTTCTTAGTGTACCGGACCCACACCTCATTATAAGATATGGGACCCACACCGTGTTTACAATATAAGTCATATAGGGGAGTCCCAATCGGAGGAACCAGACATGAGTCCTCCAATTGTGAGTCACTGTTGCAACCAAAACAAGACAGCATACAATTTCTCCGACTTACCATTTTAGCCCGGAACACAAAACAAACAAAACACGAAACAGATATGTGCACTCGAACCAAGAACTTAGGCCTACCAAAACGAACTGATGTATCGATACCCAAACTAAACCAAATAGATTATCGTAACCAGAACAACCAGTGATAATCTTTACGAAACCAAACCAAACCAAGAACCAAAAAGGATTTTAACAACCCTCACAAAGTAACCAGCTAGCAACCACTAAATACTTAACTGAGGCACTGAAGACGTCACCAAGGAGAAACCCGTCACGTTTCGCTGTACTAAGGACTGCACCTCGGGTCCAAGACAGGGCGACGGTCAAGGCAACGGCCCACTGCAGCCGTCCTGAACGGGAAACCCTCGTGGAAGAGAACGTCGGGCCACTTTTGCGATATGCCGGGATCGATGAAGTGGGGCGCCTCCCTCAGGAATCTTCACACGAAGCTTCTCGAACTCTTCAGGCTTTTGGACCGGTACCGAATGACGTCGCCCCACTTGGGCGGCAATTGGAGTTCTGGACTTTTTGGTTCCGTCCAGAGGTGTCAGGGAACAACACCCAAAGACCCCGGAGTTCCACCTGCCTTGGTGCACAAATGAACAGAAACACGGGCTTCTCGATGGTGGCGTCAAAGACCAAAGGTTTATTACTGCAGGGACACAGAAGTCACAGTAACTACGCATGGGCAGTAACTAGGAGCCTGTTCAAATTGAACAAAGAGGGTTGCTCCTTATATACTAAATTTTGGCCTTTAGGCGAATTCTTCACATGTTAGTACATTCCCAAACCTTTGTGTCATGAACAATAAATATTTGGTGTACACAGGAATCGTCGATAAAATCTGATACAAAACATCTACGAAGAGGGGTTCCCACTAGTTCATCACAATCCCATGTCAACTTTTCATTCAAGACCCGGACCGCCTCATCGTAAATTTCGTTACCTCCCCCTAATAAAGATTCAGAAGGAAAGGAACAGAGCCAGGTGTGGAAGATAGAAAAGTGGGATAAGGGATGCTTGTGGGTTGTAAATGGGCAAGGCTACCGGCTTCGGCCGCCTAATCGTGATCAGGACAATGGACACGAAGACCAGTTTAGCAGGACTGGCCTCGGGCAGAGGAGGTAGCCTTTGTCGAGTCATGCAGCTACAGCGTGATCTGGTTTAAGGTGTACGTGTCATGAAAGAGGTGAATCTCCGGCTAAGGCTACGTGTCCTTAATCGAAATGAAGTGATCAGAGGTTATTGCTTATGTGAGGGCAAGAAACACAAAATGGCTGCCATGATCTAAGATGGATGCCATGGGTAGATCGGAAATGTGTTCATAACAGGAGTGCTCTTGCTCGTAGTAGCGCGAAAACACCAGGATATGCTAAATGGATCATTTGCGGTTCGCTGATACCAATATTATGTATTTCCGACAATATTGAAAACACGGGTTCAAATCGTCACGGAACCTCAGAAGGGGGTGGTGATGGACGGAGCATCTGAACCAATCAAACACTCACACCCAGTCAACAGATCTGGGTTTATTCCATCACCGTTCTTTAGCCCACTCTGCCAGCCCAGTTCAGACATGGCCGCATGCAAATCAGTCTGACCCTGTGCCTCATGGGAACAGTCCAGCCCGAACTGCTAAGCCATGCCTTCCCTGGACCGGAATCAAGCTTCCTAGGACCGGAATCAAGCTTCCTAGGACTGGTTTCTAGCATTTCAGCTGTCTTCAGCCAGGCTTGCTTGAATCCAGTGGCAAAGTGAGCAAGGGACTTAACGTCTGAGCATACCCTGCCAACTTTTGGCGAACAAAGCGGTACAAAAGGGGGTGGTGATGGATGGAGCATCTGAACCAATCAAACACTCACACCCAGTCAACAGATCTAGGTTTAATCCATCACCGTTCTTTAGCCCACTCTGCCACCCCAGTTCAGAGATGGCCATATGCAAATCAGTCTGACCCAGTGACTCATGGGAACAGTCCAGCCCGAACTACCAAGCCATGCCTTCCCTGGACCGGAATCAAGCTTCCTAGGACTGGTTTCTGGCATTTCAGCCGTCTTCAGCCAGGCTTGCTTGAATCCGGTGGCAAAGTGAGCAAGGGACTCAACGTCTGAGCATACCATGCCAACTTATGGCGAACAAAGCGGTGCAAAAGGGGGTGGTAATGGACAGAGCATCTGAACCAATCAAACACTCACACCCAGTCAACAGATCTGGGTTTAATCCATCACCATTCTTTAGCCCACTCTGCCACCCCAGTTCAGACATGGCCATATGCAAATCAGTCTTACCCTGTGCCTCATGGGATCAGTTCAGCCCGAACTGCCCAAGCCATGCCTTCCCTGGACCGGAATCAAGCTTCCTAGGACTGGTTTCTGGCATTTCAGCCATCATCAGCCAGGCTTGCTTGAATCCAGTGGCAAAGTGAGCAAGGGACTCAACGTCTGAGCATACCCTGCCAACTTACGGAGAACAAAGCAGTACAAAGGGGGGTGGTGATGTAGGGAGCATCTGAACTAATCAAACAATCACACCCAGTCAACGGATCTGTGTTTCATCCATCATCGTTCTTTAGCCCACTCTGCCACCCCAGTTCAGACATGGCCATATGCAAATCAGTCTTACCCTGTGCCTCATGGGATCAGTTCAGCCCGAACTGCCCAAGCCATGCCTTCCCTGGGCCGGAATCAAGCTTCCTAGGACCGGTTTCTGGCATTTCAGCCGTCTTCAGCCAGGCTTGCTTGAATCCAGTGGGAAAGTGAGCAAGGGACTCAACGTCTGAGCATACCCTGCCAACTTATGGCGAACAAAGCTGTACAAAAGGGGGTGGTGATGGACGGAGCATCTGAACCAATCAAACACTCACACCCAGTCAACTGATCTGGGTTTAATCCATCACCGTTCTTTAGCTCACTCTGCAACCCCAGTTCAGACATGGCCATATGCAAACCAGTCCGACCCTGTGCCTCATGGGAACAGTCCAGCCCGAACTACCAAGCCATGCCTTCACTAGACTGGAATCAAGCTTCCTAGGACTGGTTTCTGGCATTTCAGCCGTCTTCCCAGGCTTGCTTGAATCCAGTGGGAAAGTGAGCAAGGGACTCAACGTCTGAGCATACCCTGCCAACTTATGGCGAACAAAGCTGTACAAAAGGGGGTGGTGATGGACGGAGCATCTGAACCAATCAAACACTCACACCCAGTCAACAGATCTGGGTTTAATCCATCACCATTCTTTAGCCCACTCTGCCAACCCAGTTCAGACATGGCCATATGCAAATCAGTCTGACCCTGTGCCTCATAAGAACAGTCCAGCCCTAAGTGCCAAGATATGCCTTCCATGGACCGGAATCAAGCTTCCTAGGACCGGTTTCTGGCATTTCAGCCGTCTTCATCCAGGCTTGCTTGAATCCAGTGGCAAAGTGAGCAAGGGACTCAACGTCTGAGCATACCCTGCCAACTTATGGCGAACAAAGCGGTACAAAATGGGGTGGTGATGGACAGAGCATCTGAACCAATCAAACACTCACACCCAGTCAAGAGATCTGGGTTTAATCCATCACTGTTGTTTAGCCCACTCTGCCACCCCAGTTCAGAGATGGCCATATGCAAATCAGTCTGACCCTGTGCTTCATGGGAACTGTCTAGCCCGAACTGCCAAGCCATGCCTTCCCTGGACTGGAATCAAGCTTTCTAGGACCAGTTTCTGGCATTTCAGCCGTCTTCAGCCAGGCTTGCTTGAAACCAGTGGCAAAGTGAGCAAGGGACTCAACATCTGAGCATACCCTGCCAACTTATGGTGAACAAAGCGGTACAAAAGGGGGTGGTGATGGACGGAGCATCTGAACCAATCACACACTCACACCCAGTCACCAGATCTGGGTTTAATCCATCACCGTTCTTTAGCCCACTCTGCCTCCACAGTTCAGACATGGCCATATGCAAACCAGTCTGACCCTGTGCCTCATGGGAACAGTCCAGCCCTAACTGCCAAACCATGCCTTCCCTGGACCGTAATCAAGCTTCCTAGGACCGGTTTCTGGCATTTCAGCCGTCTTCAGCCAGGCTTGCTTGAATCCAGTGGGAAAGTGAGCAAGGGACTCAACGTCTGAGCATACCCTGCCAACTTATGGCGAACAAAGCGGTACAAAAGGGGGTGGTGATAGACGGAGCATCTGAACCAATCAAACACTCACACCCAGTCAACTGATCTGGGTTTAATCCATCACTGTTCTTTAGCCCACTCTGCGACCCCAGTTCAGACATGGCCATATGCAAACCAGTCCGACCTTGTGCTTCATGGGAACAGTCCAGCCCGAACTACCGAGCCATGCCTTCACTGGACCGGAATCAAGCTTCCTAGGACCGGTTTCTGGCATTTCAGCCGTCTTCAGCCAGGCTTGCTTGAATACAGTGGCAAAGTGAGCAAGGGACTCAACGTCTGAGCATACCCTGCCAATTTATGGTGAACAAAGCGGTGCAAAAGGGGGTGGTAATGGACAGAGCATCTGAACCAGTCAAACACTCACACCCAGTCAACTGATCTAGGTTTAATCCATCACCTTTCTTTAGCCCACTCTGCCACCCCAGTTCAGACATGGCCATATGCAAATCAGTCTGACCCTGTGCCTCATGGGAACAGCCCAGCCCTATCTGCCAAGCCATACCTTCCCTGGACCGGAATCAAGCTTCCTATGAACGGTTTCTGGCATTTCAGCCGTCTTCAGCCAGGCTTGCTTGAATCCAGTGGGAAAGTGAGCAAGGGACTCAACGTCTGAGCATACCCTGCCAACATATGGCGAAGAAAGCTGTACAAAAGGGGGTGGTGATGGACGGAGCATCTGAATCAATCAAACACTCACACCCAGTCAATTGATCTGGGTTTAATTCATCACCATTCTTTAGCCCACTCTGCGACCCCAGTTCAGACATGGCCATATGCAAACCAGTCCGACCCTGTGCCTCATGGGAACAGTCCAGCCCGAACTACCAAGCCATGCCTTCACTGGACAGGAATCAAGCTTCCTAGGACCGGTTTCTGGCATTTCAGCCGTCTTCAGCCAGGCTTGCTTGAATCCAGTGGCAAAGTGAGCAAGGGACTTAACCTCTGAGCATACCCTGCCAACTTATGGCGAACAAAGCGGTGCAAAAGGGGGTGGAAATGGACAGAGCATCTGAACCAATCAAACTCTCACACCCAGTCAACTGATCTAGGTTTAATCCATCACCGTTCTTTAGCCCACTCTGCCACCCCAGTTCAGACATGGCCATATGCAAACCAGTCTGACCCTGTGCCTTATGGGAACAGCCCAGCCCTAACTGCCAAGCCATGCCTTCCCTGGACCGGAATCGAGCTTCCTATGAACGGTTTCTGGCATTTCAGCCGTCTTCAGCCAGGCTTGCTTGAATCCAGTGGCAAAGTGAGCAAGGGCCTTAAGGTCTGAGCATACCCTGCCAACTTATGGCAAACAAAGCAGTACAAAAGGGGGTGGTGATGGCCGGAGCACCTGAACCAATCAAACACTCACACCCAGTCAACAGATCTGGGTTTCATCCATCACCGTTCTTTAGCCCACTCTGCCACCCCAGTTCACACATGGCCATATGCAAATCAGTCTTACCCTGTGCCTCATGGGATCAGTCCAGCCCGAACTGCCCTAGCCATGCCTTCCCTGAACCGGAATCAAGCTTCCTAGGACCGGTTTCTGGCATTTTAGCCATCTTCAGCCAGGCTTGCTTGAATCCAGTGGCAAAGTGAGCAAGGGACTCAACGTCTGAGCATACCCTGCCAACTTATGGTGAACAAAGAGGTACAAAAGGGGGTGGTGATGGACGGAGCATCTGAACCAATCAAACACTCACACCCAGGCAACATATCTGGGTTCATTCCATCACCGTTCTTTAGCCCACTCTGCCAGCCCAGTTCAGACATGGCCGCATGCAAATCAGTCTGACCCTGTGCCTCATGGGAACAGTCCAGCCCGAACTGCTAAGCCATGCCTTCCCTGGACCGGAATCAAGCTTCCTAGGACCGGAATCAAGCTTCCTAGGACTGGTTTATAGCATTTCAGCTGTCTTCAGCCAGGCTTGCTTGAATCCAGTGGCAAAGTGAGCAAGGGACTTAACGTCTGAGCATACCCTGCCAACTTATGGCGAACAAAGCGGTACAAAAGGGGGTGGTGATGGATGGAGCATCTGAACCAATCAAACACTCACACCCAGTCAACAGATCTGGGTTTAATCCATCACCGTTCTTTAGCCCACTCTGCCACCCCAGTTCAGAGATGGCCATATGCAAATCAGTCTGACCCAGTGACTCATGGGAACAGTCCAGCCCGAACTACCAAGCCATGCCTTCCCTGGACCGGAATCAAGCTTCCTAGGACTGGTTTCTGGCATTTCAGCCGTCTTCAGCGAGGCTTGCTTGAATCCGGTGGCAAAGTGAGCAAGGGACTCAACGTCTGAGCATACCCTGCCAACTTATGGCGAACAAAGCGGTGCAAAAGGGGGTGGTAATGGACAGAGCATCTGAACCAATCAAACACTCACACCCAGTCAACTGATCTAGGTTTAATCCATCACCGTTCTTTAGCCAACCCTGCGACCCCAGTTCAGACATGGCCATATGCAAACCAGTCCGACCCTGTGCCTTATGGGAACAGAGTCCGGCCTGAACTACCAAGCCATGCCTTCACTGGACTGGAATCAAGCTTCTTAGGACCGGTTTCTGGCATTTCAGCCGTCTTCAGCCAGGCTTGCTTGAATCCAGTGGCAAAGTGAGCAAGGGACTCAACGTCTGAGCATACCCTGCCAACTTATGGCGAACACAGTGGTACAGAAGGGGGTGGTGATGGACGGAGCATCTGAACCTATCAAACACTCACACCCAGTCAACAGATCTGGGTTTAATCCATCACCATTCTTTAGCCCACTCTGCCACCCCAGTTCAGACATGGCCATATGCAAATCAGTCTTACCCTGTGCCTCATGGGATCAGTTCAGTCCGAACTGCCCAAGCCATGCCTTCCCTGGACCGGAATCAAGCTTCCTAGGACTGGTTTCTGGCATTTCAGCCATCATCAGCCAGGCTTGCTTGAATCCAGTGGCAAAGTGAGCAAGGGACTCAACGTCTGAGCATACCCTGCCAACTTATTGAGAACAAAGCAGTACAAAGGGGGGTGGTGATGTTGGGAGCATCTGAACCAACCAAACACTCACACCCAGTCAACGGATCTGTGTTTCATCCATCATCGTTCTTTAGCCCACTCTGCCACCCCAGTTCAGACATGGCCATATGCAAATCAGTCTTACCCTGTGCCTCATGGGATCAGTTCAGCCCGAACTGCCCAAGCCATGCCTTCCCTGGACCAGAATCCAGCTTCCTAGGACCAGAATCAAGCTTCCTAGGACTGGTTTCTAGCATTTCAGCTGTCTTCAGCCAGGCTTGCTTGAATCCAGTGGCAAAGTGACCAAGGGACTCAATGTCTGAGCATACCCTGCCAACTTATGGCGAACAAAGCGGTACAAAATGGGATTGGTGATGGACAGAGCATCTGAACCAATCAAACACTCACACCCAGTCAACAGATCTGGGTTTAATCCATCACCGTTGTTTAGCCCACTCTGCCACCCCAGTTCAGAGATGGCCATATGCAAATCAGTCTGACCCTGTGCCTCATGGGAACTGTCTAGCCCGAACTGCCAAGCCATGCCTTCCCTGGAGTTGGAATCAAGCTTTCTAGGACCGGTTTCTGGCATTTCAGCCGTCTTCAGCCAGGCTTGCTTGAAACCAGTGGCAAAGTGAGCAAGTGACTCAGCGTCTGAGCATACCCTGCCAACTTATGGCAAACAAAGTGGTACAAAAGGGGGTGGTGATGGACAGAGCATCTGAACCAATCAAACACTCACACCCAGTCAACAGATCTGGGTTTAATCCATCACCATTTTTTAGCCCACTCTGCCAACCCAGTTCAGACATGGCCATATGCAAATCAGTCTGACCCTGTGCCTCATGGGAACAGTCCAGCCCGAAGTGCCGAGATATGCCTTCCATGGACCGGAATCAAGCTTCCTAGGACCGGTTTCTGGCATTTCAGCAGTCTTCATCCAGGCTTGCTTGAATCCAGTGGCAAAGTGAGCAAGGGACTCAACATCTGAGCATACCCTGCCAACTTATGGCGAACAAAGCGGTACAAAATGGGGTGGTGATGGACAGAGCATCTGAACCAATCAAACACTCACACCCAGTCAAGAGATCTGGGTTTAATCCATCACCGTTGTTTAGCCCACTCTGCCACCCCAGTTCAGAGATGGCCATATGCAAATCAGTCTGACCCTGTGCCTCATGGGAACTGTCTAGCCCGAACTGCCAAGCCATGCCTTCCCTGGACTGGAATCAAGCTTTCTAGGACCAGTTTCCGGCATTTCAGCCGTCTTCAGCCAGCCTTGCTTGAAACCAGTGGCAAAGTGAGCAAGGGACTCAACGCCTGAGCATACCCTGCCAACTTATGGTGAACAAAGCGGTACAAAAGGGGGTGGTGATGGACGGAGCATCTGAACCAATCACACACTCACACCCAGTCACCAGATCTGGGTTTAATCCATCACCGTTCTTTAGCCCACTCTGCCTCCACAGTTCAGACATGGCCATATGCAAACCAGTCTGACCCTGTGCCTCATGGGAACAGTCCAGCCCTAACTGCCAAACCATGCCTTCCCTGGACCGTAATCAAGCTTCCTAGGACCGGTTTCTGGCATTTCAGCCGTCTTCAGCCAGGCTTGCTTGAATCCAGTGGGAAAGTGAGCAAGGGACTCAACGTCTGAGCATACCCTGCCAACTTATGGCAAACAAAGCGGTACAAAAGGGGGTGGTGATAGACGGAGCATCTGAACCAATCAAACACTCACACCCAGTCAACTGATCTGGGTTTAATCCATCACTGTTCTTTAGCCCACTCTGCGACCCCAGTTCAGACATGGCCATATGCAAACCAGTCCGACCTTGTGCTTCATGGGAACAGTCCAGCCCGAACTACCGAGCCATGCCTTCACTGGACCGGAATCAAGCTTCCTAGGACCGGTTTCTGGCATTTCAGCCGTCTTCAGCCAGGCTTGCTTGAATACAGTGGCAAAGTAAGCAAGGGACTCAACGTCTGAGCATACCCTGCCAATTTATGGCGAACAAAGCAGTGCAAAAGGGGGTGGTAATGGACAGAGCATCTGAACCAGTCAAACACTCACACCCAGTCAACTGATCTAGGTTTAATCCATCACCTTTCTTTAGCCCACTCTGCCACCCCAGTTCAGACATGGCCATATGCAAATCAGTCTGACCCTGTGCCTCATGGGAACTGCCCAGCCCTAACTGCCAAGCCATGCCTTCCCTGGACCGGAATCAAGCTTCCTATGAACGGTTTCTGGCATTTCAGCCGTCTTCAGCCAGGCTTGCTTGAATCCAGTGGGAAAGTGAGCAAGGGACTCAATGTCTGAGCATACCCTGCCAACATATGGCGAAGAAAGCTGTACAAAAGGGGGTGGTGATGGACGGAGCATCTGAACCAATCAAACACTCACACCCAGTCAATTGATCTGGGTTTAATTCATCACCGTTCTTTAGCCCACTCTGCGACCCCAGTTCAGACATAGCCATATGCAAACCAGTCCGACCCTGTGCCTCATGGGAACAGTCCAGCCCGAACTACCAAGCCATGCCTTCACTGGACAGGAATCAAGCTTCCTAGGACCGGTTTCTGGCATTTCAGCCGTCTTCAGCCAGGCTTGCTTGAATCCAGTGGCAAAGTGAGCAAGGGACTTAAGGTCTGAGCATACCCTGCCAACTTATGGCAAACAAAGCAGTACAAAAGGGGGTAGTGATGGACGGAGCACCTGAACCAATCAAACACTCACACCCAGTCAACAGATCTGGGTTTTATCCATCACCGTTCTTTAGCCCACTCTGCCACCCCAGTTCAGACATGGCCAAATGCAAATCAGTCTTACCCTGTGCCTCATGGGATCAGTCCGGCCCGAACTGTCCTAGCCATGCCTTCCCTGAACCGGAATCAAGCTTCCTAGGACTGGTTTCTGGCATTTCAGCCATCTTCAGCCAGGCTAGCTTTAATCCAGTGGCAAAGTGAGCAAAGGACTCAACGTCTGAGCATACCCTGCCAACTTATGGTGAACAAAGAGGTACAAAAGGGGGTGGTGATGGACGGAGCATCTGAACCAATCAAACACTCACACCCAGTCACCAGATCTGGGTTTAATCCATCACCGTTCTTTAGCCCACTCTGCCTCCACAGTTCAGACATGGCCATATGCAAACCAGTCTGACCCTGTGCCTCATGGGAACAGTCCAGCCCTAACTGCCAAACCATGCCTTCCCTGGACCGTAATCAAGCTTCCTAGGACTGGTTTCTGGCATTTCAGCCGTCTTCAGCCAGGCTTGCTTGAATCCAGTGGGAAAGTGAGCAAGGGACTCAACGTCTGAGCATACCCTGCCAACTTATGGCGAACAAAGCGGTACAAAAGGGGGTGGTGATAGACGGAGCATCTGAACTAATCAAACACTCACACCCAGTCAACTGAGCTGGGTTTAATCCATCACTGTTCTTTAGCCCACTCTGCGACCCCAGTTCAGACATGGCCATATGCAAACCAGTCCGACCTTGTGCCTCATGGGAACAGTCCAGCCCGAACTACCAAGCCATGCCTTCACTGGACCGGAATCAAGCTTCCTAGGACCGGTTTCTGGCATTTCAGCCGTCTTCAGCCAGGCTTGCTTGAATACAGTGGCAAAGTGAGCAAGGGACTTAACGTCTGAGCATACCCTGCCAACTTAAGGCGAACAAAGCGGTGCAAAAGGGGGTGGAAATGGACAGAGCATCTGAACCAATCAAACACTCACACCCAGTCAACTGATCTAGGTTTAATCCATCACCGTTCTTTAGCCCACTCTGCCACCCCAGTTCAGACATGGCCATATGCAAACCAGTCTGACCCTGTGCCTTATGGGAACAGCCCAGCCCTAACTGCCAAGCCATGCCTTCCCTGGACCGGAATCGAGCTTCCTATGAACGGTTTCTGGCATTTCAGCCGTCTTCAGCCAGGCTTGCTTGAATCCAGTGGCAAAGTGAGCAAGGGACTTAAGGTCTGAGCATACCCTGCCAACTTATGGCAAACAAAGCAGTACAAAAGGGGGTGGTGATGGCCGGAGCACCTGAACCAATCAAACACTCACACCCAGTCAACAGATCTGGGTTTCATCCATCACCGTTCTTTAGCCCACTCTGCCACCCCAATTCACACATGGCCATATGCAAATCAGTCTTACCCTGTGCCTCATGGGATCAGTCCAGCCCGAACTGCCCTAGCCATGCCTTCCCTGAACCGGAATCAAGCTTCCTAGGACCGGTTTCTGGCATTTTAGCCATCTTCAGCCAGGCTTGCTTGAATTCAGTGGCAAAGTGAGCAAGGGACTCAACGTCTGAGCATACCCTGCCAACTTATGGTGAACAAAGAGGTACAAAAGGGGGTGGTGATGGACGGAGCATCTGAACCAATCAAACACTCACACCCAGTCAACAGATCTGGGTTTATTCCATCACCGTTCTTTAGCCCACTCTGCCAGCCCAGTTCAGAAATGGCCGCATGCAAATCAGTCTGACCCTGTGCCTCATGGGAACAGTCCAGACCGAACTGCTAAGCCATGCCTTCCCTGCACTGGAATCAAGCTTCCTAGGACCGGAATCAAGCTTCCTAGGACTGGTTTCTAGCATTTCAGCTGTCTTCAGCCAGGATTGCTTGAATCCAGTGGCAAAGTGAGCAAGGGACTTAACGTCTGAGCATACCCTGCCAACTTATGGCGAACAAAGCGGTACAAAAGGGGGTGGTGATGGATGGAGCATCTGAACCAATCAAACACTCACACCCAGTCAACAGATCTGGGTTTAATCCATCACCGTTCTTTAGCCCACTCTGTCACCCCAGTTCAGAGATGGCCATATGCAAATCAGTCTGACCCAGTGACTCATGGGAACAGTCCAGCCCGAACGACCAAGCCATGCCTTCCCTGGACCGGAATCAAGCTTCCAAGGACTGGTTTCTAGCATTTCAGCTGTCTTCAGCCAGGATTGCTTGAATCCAGTGGCAAAGTGAGCAAGGGACTCAACGTCTGAGCATACCCTGCCAACTTATGGCGAACAAAGCGGTGCAAAAGGGGGTGGTAATGGACAGAGCATCTGAACCAATCAAACACTCACACCCAGTCAACTGATCTAGGTTTAATCCATCACCGTTCTTTAGCCAACCCTGCGACCCCAGTTCAGACATGGCCATATGCAAACCAGTCCAACCCTGTGCCTTATGGGAACAGTCCGGCCTGAACTACCAAGCCATGCCTTCACTGGACTGGAATCAAGCTTCTTAGGACCGGTTTCTGGCATTTCAGCCGTCTTCAGCCAGGCTTGCCTGAATCCAGTGGCAAAGTGAGCAAGGGACTCAACGTCTGAGCATACCCTGCCAACTTATGGCGAACAAAGTGGTACAAAAGGGGGTGGTGATGGACGGAGCATCTGAACCTATCAAACACTCACACCCAATCAACAGATCTGGGTTTAATCCATCGCCATTCTTTAGCCCACTCTGCCACCCCATTTCAGACATGGCCATATGCAAATCAGTCTTACCCTGTGCCTCATGGGATCAGTTCAGCCCGAACTGCCCAAGCCATGCCTTCCCTGGGCCGGAATCAAGCTTCCTAGGACCGGTTTCTGGCATTTCAGCCGTCTTCAGCCAGGCTTGCTTGAATCCAGTGGGAAAGTGAGCAAGGGACTCAACGTCTGAGCATACCCTGCCAACTTATGGCGGACAAAGCTGTACAAAAGGGGGTGGTGATGGACGGAGCATCTGAACCAATCAAACACTCACACCCAGTCAACTGATCTGGGTTTAATCCATGACCGTTCTTTAGCTCACTCTGCAACCCCAGTTCAGACATGGCCATATGCAAACCAGTCCGACCCTGTGCCTCATGGGAACAGTCCAGCCCGAACTACCAAGCCATGCCTTCACTAGACTGGAATCAAGCTTCCTAGGACCGGTTTCTGGCATTTCAGCCGTCTTCCCAGGCTTGCTTGAATCCAGTGGCAAAGTGAGCAAGGGACTCGATGTCTGAGCATACCCTGCCAACTTATGGCAAACAAAGTGGTACAAAAGGGGGTGGTGATGGACAGAGCATCTGAACCAATCAAACACTCACACCCAGTCAACAGATCTGGGTTTAATCCATCACCATTCTTTAGCCCACTCTGCCAACCCAGTTCAGACATGGCCATATGCAAACCAGTCCAACCCTGTGCCTTATGGGAACAGTTCGGCCTGAACTACCAAGCCATGCCTTCACTGGACTGGAATCAAGCTTCTTAGGACCGGTTTCTGGCATTTCAGCCGTCTTCAGCCAGGCTTGCTTGAATCCAGTGGCAAAGTGAGCAAGGGACTCAACGTCTGAGCATACCCTGCCAACTTATGGCGAACAAAGTGGTACAAAAGGGGGTGGTGATGGACGGAGCATCTGAACCAATCAAACACTCACACCCAGTCAACGGATCTGTGTTTCATCCATCATCGTTCTTTAGCCCACTCTGCCACCCCAGTTCAGACATGGCCATATGCAAATCAGTCTTACCCTGTGCCTCATGGGATCAGTTCAGCCCGAACTGCCCAAGCCATGCCTTCCCTGGGCCGGAATCAAGCTTCCTAGGACCGGTTTCTGGCATTTCAGCCGTCTTCAGCCAGGCTTGCTTGAATCCAGTGGGAAAGTGAGCAAGGGACTCAACGTCTGAGCATACCCTGCCAACTTATGGCGAACAAAGCTGTACAAAAGGGGGTGGTGATGGACGGAGCATCTGAACCAATCAAACACTCACACCCAGTCAACTGATCTGGGTTTAATCCATGACCGTTCTTTAGCTCACTCTGCAACCCCAGTTCAGACATGGCCATATGCAAACCAGTCCGACCCTGTGCCTCATGGGAACAGTCCAGCCCGAACTGCCAAGCCATGCCTTCCCTGGACTGGAATCAAGCTTCCTAGGACCGGTTTCTGGCATTTCAGCCGTCTTCAGCCAGGCTTGCTTGAATCCAGTGGCAAAGTGAGCAAGGGACTCAACGTCTGAGCATACCCTGCCAACTTATGGCGATCAAAGTGGTACAAAAGGGGGTTACGATGGACTGAGCATCTGAACCAATCAAACACTCACACCCAGTCAACTGATTTGGGTTTAATCCATCACCGTTCTTTAGCCCACTCTGCCACCCCAGTTCAGACATTGCCATATGCAAACCAGTCTGACCCTGTGCCTCATGGGAACAGTCCAGCCCGAACTGCCAAGCCATGCCTTCCCTGGACTGGAATCAAGCTTCCTAGGACCGGTTTCTGGCATTTCAGCCGTCTTCAGCCAGGCTTGCTTGAATCCAGTGGCAAAGTGAGCAAGGGACTCAACGTCTGAGCATACCCTGCCAACTTATGGCGAACAAAGCGGTGCAAAAGGGGGTGGTAATGGACAGAGCATCTGAACCAATCAAACACTCACACCCAGTCAACTGATCTGGGTTTAATCCATCACCGTTCTTTAGCCCACTCTGCCACCCCAGTTCAGCCATATGCAAACGAGTTTGACCCTGTGCCTCATGGGAACAGTCCAGCCCGAACTGCCAAGCCATGCCTTCCCTGGACCAGAATCCAGCTTCCTAGGACCAGAATCAAGCTTCCTAGGACTGGTTTCTAGCATTTCAGCTGTCTTCAGCCAGGCTTGCTTGAATCCAGTGGCAAAGTGACCAAGGGACTCAATGTCTGAGCATACCCTGCCAACTTATGGCGAACAAAGCGGTACAAAATGGGGTGGTGATGGACAGAGCATCTGAACCAATCAAACACTCACACCCAGTCAACAGATCTGGGTTTAATCCATCACCGTTGTTTAGCCCACTCTGCCACCCCAGTTCAGAGATGGCCATATGCAAATCAGTCTGACCCTGTGCCTCATGGGAACTGTCTAGCCCGAACTGCCAAGCCATGCCTTCCCTGGACTGGAATCAAGCTTTCTAGGACCGGTTTCTGGCATTTCAGCCGTCTTCAGCCAGGCTTGCTTGAAACCAGTGGCAAAGTGAGCAAGTGACTCAGCGTCTGAGCATACCCTGCCAACTTATGGCAAACAAAGCGGTACAAAAGGGGGTGATGATGGACGGAGCATCTGAACCAATCACACACTCACACCCAGTCACCAGATCTGGGTTTAATCCATCACCGTTCTTTAGCCCACTCTGCCTCCACAGTTCAGACATGGCCATATGCAAACCAGTCTGACCCTGTGCCTCATGGGAACAGTCCAGCCCTAACTGCCAAACCATGCCTTCCCTGGACCGTAATCAAGCTTCCTAGGACTGGTTTATGGCATTTCAGCCGTCTTCAGCCAGGCTTGCTTGAATCCAGTGGGGTAGTGAGCAAGGGACTCAACGTCTGAGCATACCCTGCCACCTTATGGCGAACAAAGCGGTACAAAAGGGGGGGGTGATAGACGGAGCATCTGAACCAATCAAACACTCACACCCAGTCAACTGATCTGGGTTTAATCCATCATTGTTCTTTAGCCCACTCTGCGACCCCAGTTCAGACATGGCCATATGCAAACCTGTCCGACCTTGTGCCTCATGGGAACAGTCCAGCCCGAACTACCGAGCCATGCCTTCACTGGACCGGAATCAAGCTTCCTAGGGCCGGTTTCTGGCATTTCAGCCGTCTTCAGCCAGGCTTGCTTGAATACAGTGGCAAAGTGAGCAAGGGACTCAACGTCTGCGCATACCCTGCCAACTTATGGCGAACAAAGCGGTGCAAAAGGGGGTGGTAATGGACAGAGCATCTGAACCAGTCAAACACTCACACCCAGTCAACTGATCTAGGTTTAATCCATCACCGTTCTTTAGCCCACTCTGCCACCCCAGTTCAGACATGGCCATATGCAAATCAGTCTGACCCTGTGCCTCATGGGAACAGCCCAGCCCTAACTGCCAAGCCATGCCTTCCCTGGACCGGAATCAAGCTTCCTATGAACGGTTTCTGGCATTTCAGCCGTCTTCAGCCAGGCTTGCTTGAATCCAGTGGGAAAGTGAGCAAGGGACTCAACGTCTGAGCATACCCTGCCAACATATGGTGAAGAAAGCTGTACAAAAGGGGGTGGTGATGGACGGAGCATCTGAACCAATCAAACACTCACACCCAGTCAACAGATCTGGGTTTAATCCATCACCGTTCTTTAGCCCACTCTGCCAGCCCAGTTCAGACATGGCCGCATGCAAATCAGTCTGACCCTGTGCCTCATGGGAACAGTCCAGCCCGAACTGCTAAGCCATGCCTTCCCTGGACCGGAATCAAGCTTCCTAGGACCGGAATCAAGCTTCCTAGGACTGGTTTATAGCATTTCAGCTGTCTTCAGCCAGGCTTGCTTGAATCCAGTGGCAAAGTGAGCAAGGGACTTAACGTCTGAGCATACCCTGCCAACTTATGGCGAACAAAGCGGTACAAAAGGGGGTGGTGATGGATGGAGCATCTGAACCAATCAAACACTCACACCCAGTCAACAGATCTGGGTTTAATCCATCACCGTTCTTTAGCCCACTCTGCCACCCCAGTTCAGAGATGGCCATATGCAAATCAGTCTGACCCAGTGACTCATGGGAACAGTCCAGCCCGAACTACCAAGCCATGCCTTCCCTGGACCGGAATCAAGCTTCCTAGGACTGGTTTCTGGCATTTCAGCCGTCTTCAGCGAGGCTTGCTTGAATCCGGTGGCAAAGTGAGCAAGGGACTCAACGTCTGAGCATACCCTGCCAACTTATGGCGAACAAAGCGGTGCAAAAGGGGGTGGTAATGGACAGAGCATCTGAACCAATCAAACACTCACACCCAGTCAACTGATCTAGGTTTAATCCATCACCGTTCTTTAGCCAACCCTGCGACCCCAGTTCAGACATGGCCATATGCAAACCAGTCCGACCCTGTGCCTTATGGGAACAGAGTCCGGCCTGAACTACCAAGCCATGCCTTCACTGGACTGGAATCAAGCTTCTTAGGACCGGTTTCTGGCATTTCAGCCGTCTTCAGCCAGGCTTGCTTGAATCCAGTGGCAAAGTGAGCAAGGGACTCAACGTCTGAGCATACCCTGCCAACTTATGGCGAACACAGTGGTACAGAAGGGGGTGGTGATGGACGGAGCATCTGAACCTATCAAACACTCACACCCAGTCAACAGATCTGGGTTTAATCCATCACCATTCTTTAGCCCACTCTGCCACCCCAGTTCAGACATGGCCATATGCAAATCAGTCTTACCCTGTGCCTCATGGGATCAGTTCAGTCCGAACTGCCCAAGCCATGCCTTCCCTGGACCGGAATCAAGCTTCCTAGGACTGGTTTCTGGCATTTCAGCCATCATCAGCCAGGCTTGCTTGAATCCAGTGGCAAAGTGAGCAAGGGACTCAACGTCTGAGCATACCCTGCCAACTTATTGAGAACAAAGCAGTACAAAGGGGGGTGGTGATGTTGGGAGCATCTGAACCAACCAAACACTCACACCCAGTCAACGGATCTGTGTTTCATCCATCATCGTTCTTTAGCCCACTCTGCCACCCCAGTTCAGACATGGCCATATGCAAATCAGTCTTACCCTGTGCCTCATGGGATCAGTTCAGCCCGAACTGCCCAAGCCATGCCTTCCCTGGACCAGAATCCAGCTTCCTAGGACCAGAATCAAGCTTCCTAGGACTGGTTTCTAGCATTTCAGCTGTCTTCAGCCAGGCTTGCTTGAATCCAGTGGCAAAGTGACCAAGGGACTCAATGTCTGAGCATACCCTGCCAACTTATGGCGAACAAAGCGGTACAAAATGGGATTGGTGATGGACAGAGCATCTGAACCAATCAAACACTCACACCCAGTCAACAGATCTGGGTTTAATCCATCACCGTTGTTTAGCCCACTCTGCCACCCCAGTTCAGAGATGGCCATATGCAAATCAGTCTGACCCTGTGCCTCATGGGAACTGTCTAGCCCGAACTGCCAAGCCATGCCTTCCCTGGAGTTGGAATCAAGCTTTCTAGGACCGGTTTCTGGCATTTCAGCCGTCTTCAGCCAGGCTTGCTTGAAACCAGTGGCAAAGTGAGCAAGTGACTCAGCGTCTGAGCATACCCTGCCAACTTATGGCAAACAAAGTGGTACAAAAGGGGGTGGTGATGGACAGAGCATCTGAACCAATCAAACACTCACACCCAGTCAACAGATCTGGGTTTAATCCATCACCATTTTTTAGCCCACTCTGCCAACCCAGTTCAGACATGGCCATATGCAAATCAGTCTGACCCTGTGCCTCATGGGAACAGTCCAGCCCGAAGTGCCGAGATATGCCTTCCATGGACCGGAATCAAGCTTCCTAGGACCGGTTTCTGGCATTTCAGCAGTCTTCATCCAGGCTTGCTTGAATCCAGTGGCAAAGTGAGCAAGGGACTCAACATCTGAGCATACCCTGCCAACTTATGGCGAACAAAGCGGTACAAAATGGGGTGGTGATGGACAGAGCATCTGAACCAATCAAACACTCACACCCAGTCAAGAGATCTGGGTTTAATCCATCACCGTTGTTTAGCCCACTCTGCCACCCCAGTTCAGAGATGGCCATATGCAAATCAGTCTGACCCTGTGCCTCATGGGAACTGTCTAGCCCGAACTGCCAAGCCATGCCTTCCCTGGACTGGAATCAAGCTTTCTAGGACCAGTTTCCGGCATTTCAGCCGTCTTCAGCCAGCCTTGCTTGAAACCAGTGGCAAAGTGAGCAAGGGACTCAACGCCTGAGCATACCCTGCCAACTTATGGTGAACAAAGCGGTACAAAAGGGGGTGGTGATGGACGGAGCATCTGAACCAATCACACACTCACACCCAGTCACCGGATCTGGGTTTAATCCATCACCGTTCTTTAGCCCACTCTGCCTCCACAGTTCAGACATGGCCATATGCAAACCAGTCTGACCCTGTGCCTCATGGGAACAGTCCAGCCCTAACTGCCAAACCATGCCTTCCCTGGACCGTAATCAAGCTTCCTAGGACCGGTTTCTGGCATTTCAGCCGTCTTCAGCCAGGCTTGCTTGAATCCAGTGGGAAAGTGAGCAAGGGACTCAACGTCTGAGCATACCCTGCCAACTTATGGCAAACAAAGCGGTACAAAAGGGGGTGGTGATAGACGGAGCATCTGAACCAATCAAACACTCACACCCAGTCAACTGATCTGGGTTTAATCCATCACTGTTCTTTAGCCCACTCTGCGACCCCAGTTCAGACATGGCCATATGCAAACCAGTCCGACCTTGTGCTTCATGGGAACAGTCCAGCCCGAACTACCGAGCCATGCCTTCACTGGACCGGAATCAAGCTTCCTAGGACCGGTTTCTGGCATTTCAGCCGTCTTCAGCCAGGCTTGCTTGAATACAGTGGCAAAGTAAGCAAGGGACTCAACGTCTGAGCATACCCTGCCAATTTATGGCGAACAAAGCAGTGCAAAAGGGGGTGGTAATGGACAGAGCATCTGAACCAGTCAAACACTCACACCCAGTCAACTGATCTAGGTTTAATCCATCACCTTTCTTTAGCCCACTCTGCCACCCCAGTTCAGACATGGCCATATGCAAATCAGTCTGACCCTGTGCCTCATGGGAACTGCCCAGCCCTAACTGCCAAGCCATGCCTTCCCTGGACCGGAATCAAGCTTCCTATGAACGGTTTCTGGCATTTCAGCCGTCTTCAGCCAGGCTTGCTTGAATCCAGTGGGAAAGTGAGCAAGGGACTCAATGTCTGAGCATACCCTGCCAACATATGGCGAAGAAAGCTGTACAAAAGGGGGTGGTGATGGACGGAGCATCTGAACCAATCAAACACTCACACCCAGTCAATTGATCTGGGTTTAATTCATCACCGTTCTTTAGCCCACTCTGCGACCCCAGTTCAGACATAGCCATATGCAAACCAGTCCGACCCTGTGCCTCATGGGAACAGTCCAGCCCGAACTACCAAGCCATGCCTTCACTGGACAGGAATCAAGCTTCCTAGGACCGGTTTCTGGCATTTCAGCCGTCTTCAGCCAGGCTTGCTTGAATCCAGTGGCAAAGTGAGCAAGGGACTTAAGGTCTGAGCATACCCTGCCAACTTATGGCAAACAAAGCAGTACAAAAGGGGGTAGTGATGGACGGAGCACCTGAACCAATCAAACACTCACACCCAGTCAACAGATCTGGGTTTTATCCATCACCGTTCTTTAGCCCACTCTGCCACCCCAGTTCAGACATGGCCAAATGCAAATCAGTCTTACCCTGTGCCTCATGGGATCAGTCCGGCCCGAACTGTCCTAGCCATGCCTTCCCTGAACCGGAATCAAGCTTCCTAGGACTGGTTTCTGGCATTTCAGCCATCTTCAGCCAGGCTAGCTTTAATCCAGTGGCAAAGTGAGCAAAGGACTCAACGTCTGAGCATACCCTGCCAACTTATGGTGAACAAAGAGGTACAAAAGGGGGTGGTGATGGACGGAGCATCTGAACCAATCAAACACTCACACCCAGTCACCAGATCTGGGTTTAATCCATCACCGTTCTTTAGCCCACTCTGCCTCCACAGTTCAGACATGGCCATATGCAAACCAGTCTGACCCTGTGCCTCATGGGAACAGTCCAGCCCTAACTGCCAAACCATGCCTTCCCTGGACCGTAATCAAGCTTCCTAGGACTGGTTTCTGGCATTTCAGCCGTCTTCAGCCAGGCTTGCTTGAATCCAGTGGGAAAGTGAGCAAGGGACTCAACGTCTGAGCATACCCTGCCAACTTATGGCGAACAAAGCGGTACAAAAGGGGGTGGTGATAGACGGAGCATCTGAACTAATCAAACACTCACACCCAGTCAACTGAGCTGGGTTTAATCCATCACTGTTCTTTAGCCCACTCTGCGACCCCAGTTCAGACATGGCCATATGCAAACCAGTCCGACCTTGTGCCTCATGGGAACAGTCCAGCCCGAACTACCAAGCCATGCCTTCACTGGACCGGAATCAAGCTTCCTAGGACCGGTTTCTGGCATTTCAGCCGTCTTCAGCCAGGCTTGCTTGAATACAGTGGCAAAGTGAGCAAGGGACTTAACGTCTGAGCATACCCTGCCAACTTAAGGCGAACAAAGCGGTGCAAAAGGGGGTGGAAATGGACAGAGCATCTGAACCAATCAAACACTCACACCCAGTCAACTGATCTAGGTTTAATCCATCACCGTTCTTTAGCCCACTCTGCCACCCCAGTTCAGACATGGCCATATGCAAACCAGTCTGACCCTGTGCCTTATGGGAACAGCCCAGCCCTAACTGCCAAGCCATGCCTTCCCTGGACCGGAATCGAGCTTCCTATGAACGGTTTCTGGCATTTCAGCCGTCTTCAGCCAGGCTTGCTTGAATCCAGTGGCAAAGTGAGCAAGGGACTTAAGGTCTGAGCATACCCTGCCAACTTATGGCAAACAAAGCAGTACAAAAGGGGGTGGTGATGGCCGGAGCACCTGAACCAATCAAACACTCACACCCAGTCAACAGATCTGGGTTTCATCCATCACCGTTCTTTAGCCCACTCTGCCACCCCAATTCACACATGGCCATATGCAAATCAGTCTTACCCTGTGCCTCATGGGATCAGTCCAGCCCGAACTGCCCTAGCCATGCCTTCCCTGAACCGGAATCAAGCTTCCTAGGACCGGTTTCTGGCATTTTAGCCATCTTCAGCCAGGCTTGCTTGAATTCAGTGGCAAAGTGAGCAAGGGACTCAACGTCTGAGCATACCCTGCCAACTTATGGTGAACAAAGAGGTACAAAAGGGGGTGGTGATGGACGGAGCATCTGAACCAATCAAACACTCACACCCAGTCAACAGATCTGGGTTTATTCCATCACCGTTCTTTAGCCCACTCTGCCAGCCCAGTTCAGAAATGGCCGCATGCAAATCAGTCTGACCCTGTGCCTCATGGGAACAGTCCAGACCGAACTGCTAAGCCATGCCTTCCCTGGACTGGAATCAAGCTTCCTAGGACCGGAATCAAGCTTCCTAGGACTGGTTTCTAGCATTTCAGCTGTCTTCAGCCAGGATTGCTTGAATCCAGTGGCAAAGTGAGCAAGGGACTTAACGTCTGAGCATACCCTGCCAACTTATGGCGAACAAAGCGGTACAAAAGGGGGTGGTGATGGATGGAGCATCTGAACCAATCAAACACTCACACCCAGTCAACAGATCTGGGTTTAATCCATCACCGTTCTTTGGCCCACTCTGTCACCCCAGTTCAGAGATGGCCATATGCAAATCAGTCTGACCCAGTGACTCATGGGAACAGTCCAGCCCGAACGACCAAGCCATGCCTTCCCTGGACCGGAATCAAGCTTCCAAGGACTGGTTTCTAGCATTTCAGCTGTCTTCAGCCAGGATTGCTTGAATCCAGTGGCAAAGTGAGCAAGGGACTCAACGTCTGAGCATACCCTGCCAACTTATGGCGAACAAAGCGGTGCAAAAGGGGGTGGTAATGGACAGAGCATCTGAACCAATCAAACACTCACACCCAGTCAACTGATCTAGGTTTAATCCATCACCGTTCTTTAGCCAACCCTGCGACCCCAGTTCAGACATGGCCATATGCAAACCAGTCCAACCCTGTGCCTTATGGGAACAGTCCGGCCTGAACTACCAAGCCATGCCTTCACTGGACTGGAATCAAGCTTCTTAGGACCGGTTTCTGGCATTTCAGCCGTCTTCAGCCAGGCTTGCCTGAATCCAGTGGCAAAGTGAGCAAGGGACTCAACGTCTGAGCATACCCTGCCAACTTATGGCGAACAAAGTGGTACAAAAGGGGGTGGTGATGGACGGAGCATCTGAACCTATCAAACACTCACACCCAATCAACAGATCTGGGTTTAATCCATCGCCATTCTTTAGCCCACTCTGCCACCCCATTTCAGACATGGCCATATGCAAATCAGTCTTACCCTGTGCCTCATGGGATCAGTTCAGCCCGAACTGCCCAAGCCATGCCTTCCCTGGGCCGGAATCAAGCTTCCTAGGACCGGTTTCTGGCATTTCAGCCGTCTTCAGCCAGGCTTGCTTGAATCCAGTGGGAAAGTGAGCAAGGGACTCAACGTCTGAGCATACCCTGCCAACTTATGGCGAACAAAGCTGTACAAAAGGGGGTGGTGATGGACGGAGCATCTGAACCAATCAAACACTCACACCCAGTCAACTGATCTGGGTTTAATCCATGACCGTTCTTTAGCTCACTCTGCAACCCCAGTTCAGACATGGCCATATGCAAACCAGTCCGACCCTGTGCCTCATGGGAACAGTCCAGCCCGAACTACCAAGCCATGCCTTCACTAGACTGGAATCAAGCTTCCTAGGACCGGTTTCTGGCATTTCAGCCGTCTTCCCAGGCTTGCTTGAATCCAGTGGCAAAGTGAGCAAGGGACTCGATGTCTGAGCATACCCTGCCAACTTATGGCAAACAAAGTGGTACAAAAGGGGGTGGTGATGGACAGAGCATCTGAACCAATCAAACACTCACACCCAGTCAACAGATCTGGGTTTAATCCATCACCATTCTTTAGCCCACTCTGCCAACCCAGTTCAGACATGGCCATATGCAAACCAGTCCAACCCTGTGCCTTATGGGAACAGTTCGGCCTGAACTACCAAGCCATGCCTTCACTGGACTGGAATCAAGCTTCTTAGGACCGGTTTCTGGCATTTCAGCCGTCTTCAGCCAGGCTTGCTTGAATCCAGTGGCAAAGTGAGCAAGGGACTCAACGTCTGAGCATACCCTGCCAACTTATGGCGAACAAAGTGGTACAAAAGGGGGTGGTGATGGACGGAGCATCTGAACCAATCAAACACTCACACCCAGTCAACGGATCTGTGTTTCATCCATCATCGTTCTTTAGCCCACTCTGCCACCCCAGTTCAGACATGGCCATATGCAAATCAGTCTTACCCTGTGCCTCATGGGATCAGTTCAGCCCGAACTGCCCAAGCCATGCCTTCCCTGGGCCGGAATCAAGCTTCCTAGGACCGGTTTCTGGCATTTCAGCCGTCTTCAGCCAGGCTTGCTTGAATCCAGTGGGAAAGTGAGCAAGGGACTCAACGTCTGAGCATACCCTGCCAACTTATGGCGAACAAAGCTGTACAAAAGGGGGTGGTGATGGACGGAGCATCTGAACCAATCAAACACTCACACCCAGTCAACTGATCTGGGTTTAATCCATGACCGTTCTTTAGCTCACTCTGCAACCCCAGTTCAGACATGGCCATATGCAAACCAGTCCGACCCTGTGCCTCATGGGAACAGTCCAGCCCGAACTGCCAAGCCATGCCTTCCCTGGACTGGAATCAAGCTTCCTAGGACCGGTTTCTGGCATTTCAGCCGTCTTCAGCCAGGCTTGCTTGAATCCAGTGGCAAAGTGAGCAAGGGACTCAACGTCTGAGCATACCCTGCCAACTTATGGCGATCAAAGTGGTACAAAAGGGGGTTACGATGGACTGAGCATCTGAACCAATCAAACACTCACACCCAGTCAACTGATTTGGGTTTAATCCATCACCGTTCTTTAGCCCACTCTGCCACCCCAGTTCAGACATTGCCATATGCAAACCAGTCTGACCCTGTGCCTCATGGGAACAGTCCAGCCCGAACTGCCAAGCCATGCCTTCCCTGGACTGGAATCAAGCTTCCTAGGACCGGTTTCTGGCATTTCAGCCGTCTTCAGCCAGGCTTGCTTGAATCCAGTGGCAAAGTGAGCAAGGGACTCAACGTCTGAGCATACCCTGCCAACTTATGGCGAACAAAGCGGTGCAAAAGGGGGTGGTAATGGACAGAGCATCTGAACCAATCAAACACTCACACCCAGTCAACTGATCTGGGTTTAATCCATCACCGTTCTTTAGCCCACTCTGCCACCCCAGTTCAGCCATATGCAAACGAGTTTGACCCTGTGCCTCATGGGAACAGTCCAGCCCGAACTGCCAAGCCATGCCTTCCCTGGACCAGAATCCAGCTTCCTAGGACCAGAATCAAGCTTCCTAGGACTGGTTTCTAGCATTTCAGCTGTCTTCAGCCAGGCTTGCTTGAATCCAGTGGCAAAGTGACCAAGGGACTCAATGTCTGAGCATACCCTGCCAACTTATGGCGAACAAAGCGGTACAAAATGGGGTGGTGATGGACAGAGCATCTGAACCAATCAAACACTCACACCCAGTCAACAGATCTGGGTTTAATCCATCACCGTTGTTTAGCCCACTCTGCCACCCCAGTTCAGAGATGGCCATATGCAAATCAGTCTGACCCTGTGCCTCATGGGAACTGTCTAGCCCGAACTGCCAAGCCATGCCTTCCCTGGACTGGAATCAAGCTTTCTAGGACCGGTTTCTGGCATTTCAGCCGTCTTCAGCCAGGCTTGCTTGAAACCAGTGGCAAAGTGAGCAAGTGACTCAGCGTCTGAGCATACCCTGCCAACTTATGGCAAACAAAGCGGTACAAAAGGGGGTGATGATGGACGGAGCATCTGAACCAATCACACACTCACACCCAGTCACCAGATCTGGGTTTAATCCATCACCGTTCTTTAGCCCACTCTGCCTCCACAGTTCAGACATGGCCATATGCAAACCAGTCTGACCCTGTGCCTCATGGGAACAGTCCAGCCCTAACTGCCAAACCATGCCTTCCCTGGACCGTAATCAAGCTTCCTAGGACTGGTTTATGGCATTTCAGCCGTCTTCAGCCAGGCTTGCTTGAATCCAGTGGGGTAGTGAGCAAGGGACTCAACGTCTGAGCATACCCTGCCACCTTATGGCGAACAAAGCGGTACAAAAGGGGGGGGTGATAGACGGAGCATCTGAACCAATCAAACACTCACACCCAGTCAACTGATCTGGGTTTAATCCATCATTGTTCTTTAGCCCACTCTGCGACCCCAGTTCAGACATGGCCATATGCAAACCTGTCCGACCTTGTGCCTCATGGGAACAGTCCAGCCCGAACTACCGAGCCATGCCTTCACTGGACCGGAATCAAGCTTCCTAGGGCCGGTTTCTGGCATTTCAGCCGTCTTCAGCCAGGCTTGCTTGAATACAGTGGCAAAGTGAGCAAGGGACTCAACGTCTGCGCATACCCTGCCAACTTATGGCGAACAAAGCGGTGCAAAAGGGGGTGGTAATGGACAGAGCATCTGAACCAGTCAAACACTCACACCCAGTCAACTGATCTAGGTTTAATCCATCACCGTTCTTTAGCCCACTCTGCCACCCCAGTTCAGACATGGCCATATGCAAATCAGTCTGACCCTGTGCCTCATGGGAACAGCCCAGCCCTAACTGCCAAGCCATGCCTTCCCTGGACCGGAATCAAGCTTCCTATGAACGGTTTCTGGCATTTCAGCCGTCTTCAGCCAGGCTTGCTTGAATCCAGTGGGAAAGTGAGCAAGGGACTCAACGTCTGAGCATACCCTGCCAACATATGGTGAAGAAAGCTGTACAAAAGGGGGTGGTGATGGACGGAGCATCTGAACCAATCAAACACTCACACCCAGTCAATTGATCTGGGTTTAATCCATCACCGTTATTTAGCCCACTCTGCGACCCCAGTTCAGACATGGCCATATGCAAACCAGTCCGACCCTGTGCCTCATGGGAACAGTCCAGCCCGAACTACCAAGCCATGCCTTCACTGGACAGGATTCAAGCTTCCTAGGACCGGTTTCTGGCATTTCAGCCGTCTTCAGCCAGGCTTGCTTGAATCCAGTGGCAAAGTGAGCAAGGGACTCAACGTCTGAGCATACCCTGCCAACTTATGGTGAACAAAGAGGTACAAAAGGGGGTGGTGATGGAAGGAGCATCTGAACCAATCAAACACTCACACCCAGTCACCAGATCTGGGTTTAATCCATCACCGTTCTTTAGCCCACTCTGCCTCCACAGTTCAGACATGGCCATATGCAAACCAGTCTGACCCTGTGCCTCATGGGAACAGTCCAGCCCGAACTACCGAGCCATGCCTTCACTGGACCGGAATCAAGCTTCCTAGGACCGGTTTCTGGCATTTCAGCCGTCTTCAGCCAGGCTTGCTTGAATACAGTGGCAAAGTGAGCAAGGGACTCAACGTCTGAGCATACCCTGCCAACTTATGGCGAACAAAGCGGTGCAAAAGGGGGTGGTAATGGACAGAGCATCTGAACCAGTCAAACACTCACACCCAGTCAACTGATCTAGGTTTAATCCATCACCGTTCTTTAGCCCACTCTGCCACCCCAGTTCAGACATGGCCATATGCAAATCAGTCTGACCCTGTGCCTCATGGGAACAGCCCAGCCCTAACTGCCAAGCCATGCCTTCCCTGGACCGGAATCAAGCTTCCTATGAACGGTTTCTGGCATTTCAGCCGTCTTCAGCCAGGCTTGCTTGAATCCAGTGGGAATGTGAGCAAGGGACTCAACGTCTGAGCATACCCTGCCAACATATGGTGAAGAAAGCTGTACAAAAGGGGGTGGTGATGGACGGAGCATCTGAACCAATCAAACACTCACACCCAGTCAATTGATCTGGGTTTAATCCATCACCGTTATTTAGCCCACTCTGCGACCCCGGTTCAGACATGGCCATATGCAAACCAGTCCGACCCTGTGCCTCATGGGAACAGTCCAGCCCGAACTACCAAGCCATGCCTTCACTGGACAGGAATCAAGCTTCCTAGGACCGGTTTCTGGCATTTCAGCCGTCTTCAGCCAGGCTTGCTTGAACCCAGTGGCAAAGTGAGCAAGGGACTTAAGGTCTGAGCATACCCTGCCAACTTATGGCAAACAAAGCAGTACACAAGGGGGTGGTGATGGACGGAGCACCTGAACCAATCAAACACTCACACCCAGTCAACAGATCTGGGTTTCATCCATCACCGTTCTTTAGCCCACTCTGCCACCCCAGTTCAGACATGGCCATATGCAAATCAGTCTTACCCTGTGCCTCATGGGATCAGTCCAGCCCGAACTGCCCTAGCCATGCCTTCCCTGAACCGGAATCAAGCTTCCTAGGACCAGTTTCTGGCATTTCAGCCATCTTCAGCCAGGCTTGCTTGAATCCAGTGGCAAAGTGAGCAAGGGACTCAACGTCTGAGCATACCCTGCCAACTTATGGTGAACAAAGAGGTACAAAAGGGGGTGGTGATGGAAGGAGCATCTGAACCAATCAAACACTCACACCCAGTCACCAGATCTGGGTTTAATCCATCACCGTTCTTTAGCCCACTCTGCCTCCACAGTTCAGACATGGCCATATGCAAACCAGTCTGACCCTGTGCCTCATCGGAACAGTCCAGCCCTAACTGCCAAACCATGCCTTCAATGGACCGTAATCAAGCTTCCTAGGACTGGTTTCTGGCATTTCAGCCGTCTTCAGCCAGGCTTGCTTGAATCCGATGGCAAAGTGAGCAAGTGACTCAACGTCTGAGCATACCCTGCCAACTTATGGCGAACAAAGCGGTGCAAAAGGGGGTGGTAATGGACAGAGCATCTGAACCAATCAAACACTCACACCCAGTCAACTGATCTAGGTTTAATCCATCACCGTTCTTTAGCCAACCCTGCGACCCCAGTTCAGACATTGCCATATGCAAACCAGTCCGACCCTGTGCCTTATGGGAACAGTTCGGCCTGAACTACCAAGCCATGCCTTCACTGGACTGGAATCAAGCTTCTTAGGACCGGTTTCTGGCATTTCAGACGTCTTCAGCCAGGCTTGCTTGAATCCAGTGGCAAAGTGAGCAAGGGACTCAACGTCTGAGCATACCCTGCCAACTTATGGCGAACAAAGTGGTACAAAAGGGGGTGGTGATGGACGGAGCATCTGAACCTATCAAACACTCACACCCAGTCAACAGATCTGGGTTTAATCCATCACCATTCTTTAGCCCACTCTGCCACCCCAGTTCAGACATGGCCATATGCAAATCAGTCTTATCCTGTGCCTCATGGGATCAGTTCAGCCCGAACTGCCCAAGCCATGCCTTCCCTGGACCGGAATCAAGCTTCCTAGGACTGGTTTCTGGCATTTCAGCCATCATCAGCCAGGCTTGCTCGAATCCAGTGGCAAAGTGAGCAAGGGACTCAACGTCTGAGCATACCCTGCCAACTTATGGAGAACAAAGCAGTACAAGTGGAGAGGTGTGGCTCACTGGTTAGAGGCGGCAGACCCGAGTGCAGAGAACGGCCTGGGACCAGGGTTCGATTCCCGACGCGGCAGGGTCTTGGACCAGGATCAGCGGACTGATAATTCTCGCATCGGTGCCTACTCCGACCAGGGAGCACACTCGGCAACTCTGGGCATTAGCTTGCCTCATCTCCACAACGGCCCCACACAAACGCCGGGGATGCCTGGTTTCACCTTGGAGACCCCCAGGAGGGACTATCTCACAGGGAAAGCCAGGACGGGTTCCCCAGCGGTCTATAGCGCTACGAGGCCTCCGGGTAGCAGTGCGCTTTACAAGACACAACAATTTACAATTACAATTTACAATTTACAAAGGGGGGTGGTGATGTAGGGAGCATCTGAACCAATCAAACACTCACACCCAGTCAACGGATCTGTGTTTCATCCATCATCGTTCTTTAGCCCACTCTGCCACCCCAGTTCAGACATGGCCATATGCAAATCAGTCTTACCCTGTGCCTCATGGGATCAGTTCAGCCCGAACTGCCCAAGCCATGCCTTCCCTGGGCCGGAATCAAGCTTCCTAGGACCAGTTTCTGGCATTTCAGCCGTCTTCAGCCAGGCTTGCTTGAATCCAGTGGGAAAGTGAGCAAGGGACTCAACGTCTGAGCATACCCTGCCAACTTATGGCGAACAAAGCTGTACAAAAGGGGGTGGTGATGGACGGAGCATCTGAACCAATCAAACACTCACACCCAGTCAACTGATCTAGGTTTAATCCATGACCGTTCTTTAGCTCACTCTGCAACCCCAGTTCAGACATGGCCATATGCAAACCAGTACGACCCTGTGCCTCATGGGAACAGTCCAGCCCGAACTACCAAGCCATGCCTTCACTAGACTGGAATCAAGCTTCCTAGGACCGGTTTCTGGCATTTCAGCCGTCTTCCCAGGCTTGCTTGAATCCAGTGGCAAAGTGAGCAAGGGACTCAATGTCTGAGCATACCCTACCAACTTATGGCAAACAAAGTGGTACAAAAGGGGGTGGTGATGGATAGAGCATCTGAACCAATCAAACACTCACACCCAGTCAACAGATCTGGGTTTAATCCATCACCATTCTTTAGCCCACTCTGCCAACCCAGTTCAGACATGGCCATATGCAAATCAGTCTGACCCTGTGCCTCATGGGAACAGTCCAGCCCGAAGTGCCAAGATATGCCTTCCCTGGACTGGAATCAAGCTTCCTAGGACTGGTTTCTGGCATTTCAGTCATCATCAGGCAGGCTTGCTTGAATACAGTGGCAAAGTGAGCAAGGGACTCAACGTCTGAGCATACCCTGCCAACTTATGGCGATCAAAGTGGTACAAAAGGGGGTTACGATGGACTGAGCATCTGAACCAATCAAACACTCACACCCAGTCAACTGATATGGGTTTAATCCATCACCGTTCTTTAGCCCACTCTGCCACCCCAGTTCAGACATTGCCATATGCAAACCAGTCTGACCCTGTGCCTCATGGGAACAGTCCAGCCCGAACTGCCAAGCCATGCCTTCCCTGGACTGGAATCAAGCTTCCTAGGACCGGTTTCTGGCATTTCAGCTGTCTTCAGCCAGGCTTGCTTGAATCCAGTGGCAAAGTGAGCAAGGGACTCAACGTCTTAGCATACCCTGCCAACTTATGGCGAACAAAGCGGTGCAAAAGGGGGTGGTAATGGACAGAGCATCTGAACCAATCAAACACTCACACCCAGTCAACTGATCTGGGTTTAATCCATCACCGTTCTTTAGCCCACTCTGCCACCCCAGTTCAGCCATATGCAAACGAGTTTGACCCTGTGCCTCATGGGAACAGTCCAGCCCGAACTGCCAAGCCATGCCTTCCCTGGACCAGAATCCAGCTTCCTAGGACCAGAATCAAGCTTCCTAGGACTGGTTTCTAGCATTTCAGCTGTCTTCAGCCAGGCTTGCTTGAATCCAGTGGCAAAGTGACCAAGGGACTCAATGTCTGAGCATACCCTGCCAACTTATGGCGAACAAAGCGGTACAAAATGGGGTGGTGATGGACAGAGCATCTGAACCAATCAAACACTCACACCCAGTCAACAGATCTGGGTTTAATCCATCACCGTTGTTTAGCCCACTCTGCCACCCCAGTTCAGAGATGGCCATATGCAAATCAGTCTGACCCTGTGCCTCATGGGAAATGTCTAGCCCGAACTGCCAAGCCATGCCTTCCCTGGACTGGAATCAAGCTTTCTAGGACCGGTTTCTGGCATTTCAGCCGTCTTCAGCCAGGCTTGCTTGAAACCAGTGGCAAAGTGAGCAAGTGACTCAGCGTCTGAGCATACCCTGCCAACTTATGGCAAACAAAGCGGTACAAAAGGGGGTGGTGATGGACGGAGCATCTGAACCAATCACACACTCACACCCAGTCACCAGATCTGGGTTTAATCCATCACCGTTCTTTAGCCCACTCTGCCTCCACAGTTCAGACATGGCCATATGCAAACCAGTCTGACCCTGTGCCTCATGGGAACAGTCCAGCCCTAACTGCCAAACCATGCCTTCCCTGGACCGTAATCAAGCTTCCTAGGACTGGTTTATGGCATTTCAGCCGTCTTCAGCCAGGCTTGCTTGAATCCAGTGGGGTAGTGAGCAAGGGACTCAACGTCTGAGCATACCCTGCCAACTTATGGCGAACAAAGCGGTACAAAAGGGGGGGGGGTGATAGACGGAGCATCTGAACCAATCAAACACTCACACCCAGTCAACTGATCTGGGTTTAATCCATCATTGTTCTTTAGCCCACTCTGCGACCCCAGTTCAGACATGGCCATATGCAAACCTGTCCGACCTTGTGCCTCATGGGAACAGTCCAGCCCGAACTACCGAGCCATGCCTTCACTGGACCGGAATCAAGCTTCCTAGGGCCGGTTTCTGGCATTTCAGCCGTCTTCAGCCAGGCTTGCTTGAATACAGTGGCAAAGTGAGCAAGGGACTCAACGTCTGAGCATACCCTGCCAACTTATGGCGAACAAAGCGGTGCAAAAGGGGGTGGTAATGGACAGAGCATCTGAACCAGTCAAACACTCACACCCAGTCAACTGATCTAGGTTTAATCCATCACCGTTCTTTAGCCCACTCTGCCACCCCAGTTCAGACATGGCCATATGCAAATCAGTCTGACCCTGTGCCTCATGGGAACAGCCCAGCCCTAACTGCCAAGCCATGCCTTCCCTGGACCGGAATCAAGCTTCCTATGAACGGTTTCTGGCATTTCAGCCGTCTTCAGCCAGGCTTGCTTGAATCCAGTGGGAAAGTGAGCAAGGGACTCAACGTCTGAGCATACCCTGCCAACATATGGTGAAGAAAGCTGTACAAAAGGGGGTGGTGATGGACGGAGCATCTGAACCAATCAAACACTCACACCCAGTCAATTGATCTGGGTTTAATCCATCACCGTTATTTAGCCCACTCTGCGACCCCAGTTCAGACATGGCCATATGCAAACCAGTCCGACCCTGTGCCTCATGGGAACAGTCCAGCCTGAACTACCAAGCCATGCCTTCACTGGACAGGAATCAAGCTTCCTAGGACCGGTTTCTGGCATTTCAGCCGTCTTCAGCCAGGCTTGCTTGAATCCAGTGGCAAAGTGAGCAAGGGACTCAACGTCTGAGCATACCCTGCCAACTTATGGTGAACAAAGAGGTACAAAAGGGGGTGGTGATGGAAGGAGCATCTGAACCAATCAAACACTCACACCCAGTCACCAGATCTGGGTTTAATCCATCACCGTTCTTTAGCCCACTCTGCCTCCACAGTTCAGACATGGCCATATGCAAACCAGTCTGACCCTGTGCCTCATGGGAACAGTCCAGCCCGAACTACCGAGCCATGCCTTCACTGGACCGGAATCAAGCTTCCTAGGACCGGTTTCTGGCATTTCAGCCGTCTTCAGCCAGGCTTGCTTGAATACAGTGGCAAAGTGAGCAAGGGACTCAACGTCTGAGCATACCCTGCCAACTTATGGCGAACAAAGCGGTGCAAAAGGGGGTGGTAATGGACAGAGCATCTGAACCAGTCAAACACTCACACCCAGTCAACTGATCTAGGTTTAATCCATCACCGTTCTTTAGCCCACTCTGCCACCCCAGTTCAGACATGGCCATATGCAAATCAGTCTGACCCTGTGCCTCATGGGAACAGCCCAGCCCTAACTGCCAAGCCATGCCTTCCCTGGACCGGAATCAAGCTTCCTATGAACGGTTTCTGGCATTTCAGCCGTCTTCAGCCAGGCTTGCTTGAATCCAGTGGGAATGTGAGCAAGGGACTCAATGTCTGAGCATACCCTGCCAACATATGGTGAAGAAAGCTGTACAAAAGGGGGTGGTGATGGACGGAGCATCTGAACCAATCAAACACTCACACCCAGTCAATTGATCTGGGTTTAATCCATCACCGTTATTTAGCCCACTCTGCGACCCCAATTCAGACATGGCCATATGCAAACCAGTCCGACCCTGTGCCTCATGGGAACAGTCCAGCCCGAACTACCAAGCCATGCCTTCACTGGACAGGAATCAAGCTTCCTAGGACCGGTTTCTGGCATTTCAGCCGTCTTCAGCCAGGCTTGCTTGAACCCAGTGGCAAAGTGAGCAAGGGACTTAAGGTCTGAGCATACCCTGCCAACTTATGGCAAACAAAGCAGTACAAAAGGGGGTGGTGATGGACGGAGCACCTGAACCAATCAAACACTCACACCCAGTCAACAGATCTGGGTTTCATCCATCACCGTTCTTTAGCCTACTCTGCCACCCCAGTTCAGACATGGCCATATGCAAATCAGTCTTACCCTGTGCCTCATGGGATCAGTCCAGCCCGAACTGCCCTAGCCATGCCTTCCCTGAACCGGAATCAAGCTTCCTAGGACCAGTTTCTGGCATTTCAGCCATCTTCAGCCAGGCTTGCTTGAATCCAGTGGCAAAGTGAGCAAGGGACTCAACGTCTGAGCATACCCTGCCAACTTATGGTGAACAAAGAGGTACAAAAGGGGGTGGTGATGGAAGGAGCATCTGAACCAATCAAACACTCACACCCAGTCACCAGATCTGGGTTTAATCCATCACCGTTCTTTAGCCCACTCTGCCTCCACAGTTCAGACATGGCCATATGCAAACCAGTCTGACCCTGTGCCTCATCGGAACAGTCCAGCCCTAACTGCCAAACCATGCCTTCAATGGACCGTAATCAAGCTTCCTAGGACTGGTTTCTGGCATTTCAGCCGTCTTCAGCCAGGCTTGCTTGAATCCAGTGGGAAAGTGAGCAAGGGACTCAACATCTGAGCATACCCTGCCAACTTATGGCGAACAAAGCGGTACAAAAGGGGGTGGTGATAGACGGAGCATCTGAACCAATCAAACACTCACACCCAGTCAACTGATCTGGGTTTAATCCATCACTGTTCTTTAGCCCACTCTGCGACCCCAGTTCAGACATGGCCATATGCAAACCAGTCCGACTTGTGCCTCATGGGAACAGTCCAGCCCGAACTACCGAGCCATGCCTTCACTGGACCGGAATCAAGCTTCCTAGGACCGGTTTCTGGCATTTCAGCCGTCTTCAGCCAGGCTTGCTTGAATACAGTGGCAAATTGAGCAAGGGACTCAACGTCTGAGCATACCCTGCCAACTTATGGCGAACAAAGCGGTGTAAAAGGGGGTGGTAATGGACAGAGCATCTGAACCAATCAAACACTCACACCCAGTCAACTGATCTAGGTTTAATCCATCACCGTTCTTTAGCCCACTCTGCCACCCCAGTTCAGACATGGCCATATGCAAACCAGTCTGACCCTGTGCCTCATGGGAACAGCCCAGCCCTAACTGCCAAGCCATGCCTTCCCTGGACCGGAATCAAGCTTCCTATAAACGGTTTCTGGCATTTTAGCCGTCTTCAGCCAGGCTTGCTTGAATCCAGTGGGAAAGTGAGCAAGGGACTCAACGTCTGAGCATACCCTGCCAACATATGGCGAAGAAAGCTGTACAAAAGGGGGTGGTGATGGACGGAGCATCTGAACCAATCAAACACTCACACCCAGTCAATTGATCTTGGTTTAATCCATCACCGTTCTTTAGCCCAATCTGCGACCCCAGTTCAGACATGGCCATATGCAAACCAGTCCGACCCTGTGCCTCATGGGAACAGTCCAGCCCGAACTACCAAGCCATGCCTTTACTGGACCGGAATCAAGCTTCCTATGAACGGTTTCTGGCATTTCAGCCGTCTTCAGCCAGGCTTGCTTGAATCCAGTGGGAAAGTGAGCAAGGGACTCAACGTCTGAGCATACCCTGCCAACATATGGTGAAGAAAGCTGTACAAAAGGGGGTGGTGATGGACGGAGCATCTGAACCAATCAAACACTCACACCCAGTCAACTGATCTAGGTTTAATCCATCACCGTTCTATAGCCCACTCTGCCACCCCAGTTCAGACATGGCCATATGCAAATCAGTCTGACCCTGTGCCTCATGGGAACAGTCCAGCCCGAACTACCAAGCCATGCCTTCACTGGACAGGAATCAAGCTTCCTAGGACCGGTTTCTGGCATTTCAGCCGTCTTCAGCCAGGCTTGCTTGAATCCAGTGGCAAAGTGAGCAAGGGACTTAAGGTCTGAGCATACCCTGCCAACTTATGGCAAACAAAGCAGTACAAAAGGGGGTGGTGATGGACGGAGCACCTTAACCAATCAAACACTCACACCCAGTCAACAGATCTGGGTTTCATCCATCACCGTTCTTTAGCCCACTCTTCCACCCCAGTTCAGACATGGCCATATGCAAATCAGTCTTACCCTGTGCCTCATGGGATCAGTCCAGCCCGAACTGCCCTAGCCATGCCTTCCCTGAACCGGAATCAAGCTTCCTAGGACCAGTTTCTGGCAATTCAGCCATCTTCAGCCAGGCTTGCTTGAATCCAGTGGCAAAGTGAGCAAGGGACTCAACGTCTGAGCATACCCTGCCAACTTATGGTGAACAAAGAGGTACAAAAGGGGATGGTGATGGAAGGAGCATCTGAACCAATCAAACACTCACACCCAGTCACCAGATCTGGGTTTAATCCATCACCGTTCTTTAGCCCACTCTGCCCCCACAGTTCAGACATGGCCATATGCAAACCAGTCTGACCCTGTGCCTCATCGGAACAGTCCAGCCCTAACTGCCAAACCATGCCTTCAATAGACCGTAATCAAGCTTCCTAGGACTGGTTTCTGGCATTTCAGCCGTCTTCAGCCAGGCTTGCTTGAATCCAGTGGGAAAGTGAGCAAGGGACTCAACATCTGAGCATACCCTGCCAACTTATGGCGAACAAAGCGGTACAAAAGGGGGTGGTGATGGAAGGAGCATCTGAACCAATCAAACACTCACACCCAGTCACCAGATCTGGGTTTAATCCATCACCGTTCTTTAGCCCACTCTGCCTCCACAGTTCAGACATGGCCATATGCAAACCAGTCCGACCCTGTGCCTCATGGGAACAGTCCAGCCTGAACTACCAAGCCATGCCTTCACTGGACAGGAATCAAGCTTCCTAGGACCGGTTTCTGGCATTTCAGCCGTCTTCAGCCAGGCTTGCTTGAATCCAGTGGCAAAGTGAGCAAGGGACTCAACGTCTGAGCATACCCTGCCAACTTATGGTGAACAAAGAGGTACAAAAGGGGGTGGTGATGGAAGGAGCATCTAAACCAATCAAACACTCACACCCAGTCACCAGATCTGGGTTTAATCCATCACCGTTCTTTAGCCCACTCTGCCTCCACAGTTCAGACATGGCCATATGCAAACCAGTCTGACCCTGTGCCTCATGGGAACAGTCCAGCCCGAACTACCGAGCCATGCCTTCACTGGACCGGAATCAAGCTTCCTAGGACCGGTTTCTGGCATTTCAGCCGTCTTCAGCCAGGCTTGCTTGAATACAGTGGCAAAGTGAGCAAGGGACTCAACGTCTGAGCATACCCTGCCAACTTATGGCGAACAAAGCGGTGCAAAAGGGGGTGGTAATGGACAGAGCATCTGAACCAGTCAAACACTCACACCCAGTCAACTGATCTAGGTTTAATCCATCACCGTTCTTTAGCCCACTCTGCCACCCCAGTTCAGACATGGCCATATGCAAATCAGTCTGACCCTGTGCCTCATGGGAACAGCCCAGCCCTAACTGCCAAGCCATGCCTTCCCTGGACCGGAATCAAGCTTCCTATGAACGGTTTCTGGCATTTCAGCCGTCTTCAGCCAGGCTTGCTTGAATCCAGTGGGAATGTGAGCAAGGGACTCAATGTCTGAGCATACCCTGCCAACATATGGTGAAGAAAGCTGTACAAAAGGGGGTGGTGATGGACGGAGCATCTGAAACCAATCAAACACTCACACCCAGTCAATTGATCTGGGTTTAATCCATCACCGTTATTTAGCCCACTCTGCGACCCCAGTTCAGACATGGCCATATGCAAACCAGTCCGACCCTGTGCCTCATGGGAACAGTCCAGCCCGAACTACCAAGCCATGCCTTCACTGGACAGGAATCAAGCTTCCTAGGACCGGTTTCTGGCATTTCAGCCGTCTTCAGCCAGGCTTGCTTGAACCCAGTGGCAAAGTGAGCAAGGGACTTAAGGTCTGAGCATACCCTGCCAACTTATGGCAAACAAAGCAGTACAAAAGGGGGTGGTGATGGACGGAGCACCTGAACCAATCAAACACTCACACCCAGTCAACAGATCTGGGTTTCATCCATCACCGTTCTTTAGCCTACTCTGCCACCCCAGTTCAGACATGGCCATATGCAAATCAGTCTTACCCTGTGCCTCATGGGATCAGTCCAGCCCGAACTGCCCTAGCCATGCCTTCCCTGAACCGGAATCAAGCTTCCTAGGACCAGTTTCTGGCATTTCAGCCATCTTCAGCCAGGCTTGCTTGAATCCAGTGGCAAAGTGAGCAAGGGACTCAACGTCTGAGCATACCCTGCCAACTTATGGTGAACAAAGAGGTACAAAAGGGGGTGGTGATGGAAGGAGCATCTGAACCAATCAAACACTCACACCCAGTCACCAGATCTGGGTTTAATCCATCACCGTTCTTTAGCCCACTCTGCCTCCACAGTTCAGACATGGCCATATGCAAACCAGTCTGACCCTGAGCCTCATCGGAACAGTCCAGCCCTAACTGCCAAACCATGCCTTCAATGGACCGTAATCAAGCTTCCTAGGACTGGTTTCTGGCATTTCAGCCGTCTTCAGCCAGGCTTGCTTGAATCCAGTGGGAAAGTGAGCAAGGGACTCAACATCTGAGCATACCCTGCCAACTTATGGCGAACAAAGCGGTACAAAAGGGGGTGGTGATAGACGGAGCATCTGAACCAATCAAACACTCACACCCAGTCAACTGATCTGGGTTTAATCCATCACTGTTCTTTAGCCCACTCTGCGACCCCAGTTCAGACATGGCCATATGCAAACCAGTCCGACTTGTGCCTCATGGGAACAGTCCAGCCCGAACTACCGAGCCATGCCTTCACTGGACCGGAATCAAGCTTCCTAGGACCGGTTTCTGGCATTTCAGCCGTCTTCAGCCAGGCTTGCTTGAATACAGTGGCAAAGTGAGCAAGGGACTCAACGTCTGAGCATACCCTGCCAACTTATGGCGAACAAAGCGGTGTAAAAGGGGGTGGTAATGGACAGAGCATCTGAACCAATCAAACACTCACACCCAGTCAACTGATCTAGGTTTAATCCATCACCGTTCTTTAGCCCACTCTGCGACCCCAGTTCAGACATGGCCATATGCAAACCAGTCTGACCCTGTGCCTCATGGGAACAGCCCAGCCCTAACTGCCAAGCCATGCCTTCCCTGGACCGGAATCAAGCTTCCTATAAACGGTTTCTGGCATTTTAGCCGTCTTCAGCCAGGCTTGCTTGAATCCAGTGGGAAAGTGAGCAAGGGACTCAACGTCTGAGCATACCCTGCCAACATATGGCGAAGAAAGCTGTACAAAAGGGGGTGGTGATGGACGGAGCATCTGAACCAATCAAACACTCACACCCAGTCAATTGATCTTGGTTTAATCCATCACCGTTCTTTAGCCCAATCTGCGACCCCAGTTCAGACATGGCCATATGCAAACCAGTCCGACCCTGTGCCTCATGGGAACAGTCCAGCCCGAACTACCAAGCCATGCCTTTACTGGACCGGAATCAAGCTTCCTATGAACGGTTTCTGGCATTTCAGCCGTCTTCAGCCAGGCTTGCTTGAATCCAGTGGGAAAGTGAGCAAGGGACTCAACGTCTGAGCATACCCTGCCAACATATGGTGAAGAAAGCTGTACAAAAGGGGGTGGTGATGGACGGAGCATCTGAACCAATCAAACACTCACACCCAGTCAACTGATCTAGGTTTAATCCATCACCGTTCTATAGCCCACTCTGCCACCCCAGTTCAGACATGGCCATATGCAAATCAGTCTGACCCTGTGCCTCATGGGAACAGTCCAGCCCGAACTACCAAGCCATGCCTTCACTGGACAGGAATCAAGCT
Organism: Lissotriton vulgaris; assembly: GCF_964263255.1. Lineage (NCBI taxonomy): Eukaryota > Metazoa > Chordata > Amphibia > Caudata > Salamandridae > Lissotriton > Lissotriton vulgaris. The sequence continues at coordinate 23,291,146 of NC_141689.1, read as the reverse complement.
TCCTAGGACCGGTTTCTGGCATTTCAGCCGTCTTCAGCCAGGCTTGCTTGAATCCAGTGGCAAAGTGAGCAAGGGACTTAAGGTCTGAGCATACCCTGCCAACTTATGGCAAACAAAGCAGTACAAAAGGGGGTGGTGATGGACGGAGCACCTGAACCAATCAAACACTCACACCCAGTCAACAGATCTGGGTTTCATCCATCACCGTTCTTTAGCCCACTCTTCCACCCCAGTTCAGACATGGCCATATGCAAATCAGTCTTACCCTGTGCCTCATGGGATCAGTCCAGCCCGAACTGCCCTAGCCATGCCTTCCCTGAACCGGAATCAAGCTTCCTAGGACCAGTTTCTGGCAATTCAGCCATCTTCAGCCAGGCTTGCTTGAATCCAGTGGCAAAGTGAGCAAGGGACTCAACGTCTGAGCATACCCTGCCAACTTATGGTGAACAAAGAGGTACAAAAGGGGGTGGTGATGGAAGGAGCATCTGAACCAATCAAACACTCACACCCAGTCACCAGATCTGGGTTTAATCCATCACCGTTCTTTAGCCCACTCTGCCCCCACAGTTCAGACATGGCCATATGCAAACCAGTCTGACCCTGTGCCTCATCGGAACAGTCCAGCCCTAACTGCCAAACCATGCCTTCAATAGACCGTAATCAAGCTTCCTAGGACTGGTTTCTGGCATTTCAGCCGTCTTCAGCCAGGCTTGCTTGAATCCAGTGGGAAAGTGAGCAAGGGACTCAACATCTGAGCATACCCTGCCAACTTATGGCGAACAAAGCGGTACAAAAGGGGGTGGTGATAGACGGAGCATCTGAACCAATCAAACACTCACACCCAGTCAACTGATCTGGGTTTAATCCATCACTGTTCTTTAGCCCACTCTGCGACCCCAGTTCAGACATGGCCATATGCAAACCAGTCCGAACTTGTGCCTCATGGGAACAGTCCAGCCCGAACTACCGAGCCATGCCTTCACTGGACCGGAATCAAGCTTCCTAGGACCGGTTTCTGGCATTTCAGCCGGTTTCAGCCAGGCTTGCTTGAATACAGTGGCAAAGTGAGCAAGGGACTCAACGTCTGAGCATACCCTGCCAACTTATGGCGAACAAAGCGGTGCAAAAGGGGGTGGTAATGGACAGAGCATCTGAACCAATCAAACACTCACACCCAGTCAACTGATCTAGGTTTAATCCATCACCGTTATTTAGCCCACTCTGCGACCCCAGTTCAGACATGGCCATATGCAAACCAGTCCGACCCTGTGCCTCATGGGAACAGTCCAGCCCGAACTACCAAGCCATGCCTTCACTGGACAGGAATCAAGCTTCCTAGGACCGGTTTCTGGCATTTCAGCCGTCTTCAGCCAGGCTTGCTTGAATCCAGTGGCAAAGTGAGCAAGGGACTTAAGGTCTGAGCATACCCTGCCAACTTATGGCAAACAAAGCAGTACAAAAGGGGGTGGTGATGGACGGAGCACCTGAACCAATCAAACACTCACACCCAGTCAACAGATCTGGGTTTCATCCATCACCGTTCTTTAGCCCACTCTGCCACCCCAGTTCAGACATGGCCATATGCAAATCAGTCTTACCCTGTGCCTCATGGGATCAGTCCAGCCCGAACTGCCCTAGCCATGCCTTCCCTGAACCGGAATCAAGCTTCCTAGGACCAGTTTCTGGCATTTCAGCCATCTTCAGCCAGGCTTGCTTGAATCCAGTGGCAAAGTGAGCCAGGGACTCAACGTCTGAGCATACCCTGCCAACTTATGGTGAACAAAGAGGTACAAAAGGGGGTGGTGATGGAAGGAGCATCTGAACCAATCAAACACTCACACCCAGTCACCAGATCTGGGTTTAATCCATCACCGTTCTTTAGCCCACTCTGCCTCCACAGTTCAGACATGGCCATATGCAAACCAGTCTGACCCTGTGCCTCATCGGAACAGTCCAGCCCTAACTGCCAAACCATGCCTTCAATGGACCGTAATCAAGCTTCCTAGGACTGGTCTCTGGCATTTCAGCCGTCTTCAGCCAGGCTTGCTTGAATCCAGTGGGAAAGTGAGCAAGGGACTCAACATCTGAGCATACCCTGCCAACTTATGGCGAACAAAGCTGTACAAAAGGGCGTGGTGATAGACGGAGCATCTGAACCAATCAAACACTCACACCCAGTCAACTGATCTGGGTTTAATCCATCACTGTTCTTTAGCCCACTCTGCGACCCCAGTTCAGACATGGCCATAATCAAACCAGTCCGACCTTGTGCCTCATGGGAACAGTCCAGGCCGAACTACCGAGCCATGCCTTCACTGGACCGGAATCCAGCTTCCTAGGACCGGTTTCTGGCATTTCAGCCATCTTCAGCCAGGCTTGCTTGAATACAGTGGCAAAGTGAGCAAGGGACTCAACGTCTGAGCATACCCTGCCAACTTATGGCTAACAAAGCGGTGCAAAAGGGGGTGGTAATGGACAGAGCATCTGAACCAATCAAACACTCACACCCAGTCAACTGATCTAGATTTAATCCATCACCTCTCTTTAGCCCACTCTGTCACCCCAGTTCAGACATGGCCGTATGCAAACCAGTCTGACCCTGTGCCTCATGGGAACAGCCCTGCCCTAACTGCCAAGCCATGCCTTCCCTGGACCGGAATCAAGCTTCCTATAAACGGTTTCTGGCAGTTTAGCCGTCTTCAGCCAGGCTTGCTTGAATCCAGTGGGAAAGTGAGCAAGGGACTCAACGTCTGAGCATACCCTGCCAACATATGGCGAAGAAAGCTGTACAAAAGGGGGTGGTGATGGACGGAGCATCTGAACCAATCAAACACTCACACCCAGTCAATTGATCTGGGCTTAATCCATCACCGTTCTTTAGCCTACTCTGCGACCCCAGTTCAGACATGGCCATATGCAAACCAGTCCGACCCTGTGCCTCATGGGAACAGTCCAGCCCGAACTACCAAGCCATGCCTTTACTGGACCGGAATCAAGCTTCCTAGGACCGGTTTCTGGCATTTCAGCCATCTTCAGCCAGGCTTGCTTGAATCCAGTGGCAAAGTGAGCAAGGGACTTAAGGTCTGAGTATACCCTGCCAACTTATGGCAAACAAAGCAGTACAAAAGGGGGTGGTGATGGACGGAGCACCTGAACCAATCAAACACTCACACCCAGTCAACAGATCTGGGTTTCATCCATCACCGTTCTTTAGCCCACTCTGCCACCCCAGTTCAGACATGGCCATATGCAAATCAGTCTTACCCTGTGCCTCATGGGATCAGTCCAGCCCGAACTGCCCTAGCCATGCCTTCCCTGAACCGGAATCAATCTTACTAGGACCGGTTTCTGGCATTTCAGCCATCTTCAGCCAGGCTTGCTTGAATCCAGTGGCAAAGTGAGCAAGGGACTCAACGTCTGAGCATACCCTGCCAACTTATGGTGAACAAGGAGGTACAAAAGGGGGTGGTGAAGGACGGAGCATCTGAACCAATCAAACACTCACACCCAGTCAACAGATCTGTGTTTAATCCATCACAGTTCTTTAGCCCACTCTGCCACCCCAGTTCAGACATGGCTGCATGCAAATCAGTCTGACCCTGTGCCTCATGGGAACAGTCCAGCCCGAACTGCTAAGCCATGCCTTCCCTTGACCGGAATCAAGCTTCCTAGGACCGGAATCAAGCTTCCTAGGACTGGTTTCTAGCATTTCAGCTGTCTTCAGCCAGGCTTGCTTGAATCCAGTGGCAAAGTGAGCAAGGGACTTAACGTCTGAGCCTACCCTGCCAACTTATGGCGAACAAAGCGGCACAAAAGGGGGTGGTGATGGATGGAGCATCTGAACCAATCAAACACTCACACCCAGTCAACAGATCTGGGTTTAATCCATCACCGTTCTTTAGCCCACTCTGCCACCCCAGTTCAGAGATGGCCATATGCAAATCAGTCTGATCCTGTGCCTCATGGGAACAGTCTAGCCCAAACTGCCAAGCCATGCCATCGCTGGACTGGAATCAAGCTTCCCAGGACCGTTTTATGGCATTTCAGCCGTCTTCAGCCAGGCTCGCTTGAATCCAGTGGCAAAGTTAGCAAGGGACTCAACGTCTGAGCATACCCTGCCAACTTATGGCGAACAAAGCGGTACAAAAGGGGGTGGTGATGGACGTAGCATCTGAACCAATCAAAAACTCACACCCAGTCAACAGATCTGGGTTTAATCCATCACCGTTCCTTAGCGCACTCTGCCACCCCAGTTCAGACATGACCATATGCAAATCAGTCTGACCCTGTGACTCATGGGAACAGTCCAGCCTGAACTACCAAGCCATGCCTTCACTGGACCGGAATCAAGCTTCCTAGGACTGGTTTCTGGCATTTCAGCCGTCTTCAGCCAGGCTTGCTTGAATCCGGTGGCAAAGTGAGCAAGGGACTCAACGTCTGAGCATACCCTGCCAACTTATGGCGAACAAAGCGGTGCAAAAGGGGGTGGTAATGGACAGAGCATCTGAACCAATCAAACACTCACACCCAGTCAACTGATCTAGGTTTAATCCATCACCGTTCTTTAGCCAACCCTGCGACCCCAGTTCAGACATGGCCATATGCAAACCAGTCCGACCCTGTGCCTTATGGGAACAGTCCGGCCCGAACTACCAAACCATGCCTTCACTGGACTGGAATCAAGCCTCTTAGGACTGGTTTCTGGCATTTCAGCCGTCTTCAGCCAGGCTTGCTTGAATCCAGTGGCAAAATGAGCAAGGGACTCAACGTCTGAGCATACCCTGCCAACTTATGGCGAACAAAGTGGTACAAAAGGGGGTGGTGATGGACGGAGCATCTGAACCTATCAAACACTCACACCCAGTCAACAGATCTGGGTTTAATCCATCACCATTCTTTAGCCCACTCTGCCACCCCAGTTCAGACATGGCCATATGCAAATCAGTCTTACCCGGTGCCTCATGGGATCAGTTCAGCCCGAACTGCCCAAGCCATGCCTTCCCTGGACCGGAATCAAGCTTCCTAGGACTGGTTTCTGGCATTTCAGCCATCATCAGCCAGGCTTGCTTGAATCCAGTGGCAAAGTGAGCAAGGGACTCAACGTCTGAGCATACCCTGCCAACTTATTGTGAACAAAGTGGTACAAAGGGGGGTGGTGATGTAGGGAGCATCTGAACCAATCAAACACTCACACCCAGTCAACGGATCTGTGTTTCATCCATCATCGTTCTTTAGCCCACTCTGCCACCCCAGTTCAGACATGGCCATATGCAAATCAGTCTTACCCTGTGCCTCATGGGATCAGTTCAGCCCGAACTGCCCAAGCCATGCCTTCCCTGGACCGGAATCAAGCTTCCTAGGACCGGTTTCTGGCATTTCAGCCATCTTCAGCCAGGCTTGCTTGAATCCAGTGGCAAAGTGAGCAAGGGACTCAACGTCTGAGCATACCCTGCCAACTTATGGTGAACAAGGAGGTACAAAAGGGGGTGGTGAAGGACGGAGCATCTGAACCAATCAAACACTCACACCCAGTCAACAGATCTGTGTTTAATCCATCACAGTTCTTTAGCCCACTCTGCCACCCCAGTTCAGACATGGCTGCATGCAAATCAGTCTGACCCTGTGCCTCATGGGAACAGTCCAGCCCGAACTGCTAAGCCATGCCTTCCCTTGACCGGAATCAAGCTTCCTAGGACCGGAATCAAGCTTCCTAGGACTGGTTTCTAGCATTTCAGCTGTCTTCAGCCAGGCTTGCTTGAATCCAGTGGCAAAGTGAGCAAGGGACTTAACGTCTGAGCATACCCTGCCAACTTATGGCGAACAAAGCGGTACAAAAGGGGGTGGTGATGGATGGAGCATCTGAACCAATCAAACACTCACACCCAGTCAACAGATCTGGGTTTAATCCATCACCGTTCTTTAGCCCACTCTGCCACCCCAGTTCAGAGATGGCCATATGCAAATCAGTCTGATCCTGTGCCTCATGGGAACAGTCTAGCCCAAACTGCCAAGCCATGCCATCGCTGGACTGGAATCAAGCTTCCCAGGACCGTTTTATGGCATTTCAGCCGTCTTCAGCCAGGCTCGCTTGAATCCAGTGGCAAAGTTAGCAAGGGACTCAACGTCTGAGCATACCCTGCCAACTTATGGCGAACAAAGCGGTACAAAAGGGGGTGGTGATGGACGTAGCATCTGAACCAATCAAAAACTCACACCCAGTCAACAGATCTGGGTTTAATCCATCACCGTTCCTTAGCGCACTCTGCCACCCCAGTTCAGACATGACCATATGCAAATCAGTCTGACCCTGTGACTCATGGGAACAGTCCAGCCTGAACTACCAAGCCATGCCTTCACTGGACCGGAATCAAGCTTCCTAGGACTGGTTTCTGGCATTTCAGCCGTCTTCAGCCAGGCTTGCTTGAATCCGGTGGCAAAGTGAGCAAGGGACTCAACGTCTGAGCATACCCTGCCAACTTATGGCGAACAAAGCGGTGCAAAAGGGGGTGGTAATGGACAGAGCATCTGAACCAATCAAACACTCACACCCAGTCAACTGATCTAGGTTTAATCCATCACCGTTCTTTAGCCAACCCTGCGACCCCAGTTCAGACATGGCCATATGCAAACCAGTCCGACCCTGTGCCTTATGGGAACAGTCCGGCCCGAACTACCAAACCATGCCTTCACTGGACTGGAATCAAGCCTCTTAGGACCGGTTTCTGGCATTTCAGCCGTCTTCAGCCAGGCTTGCTTGAATCCAGTGGCAAAATGAGCAAGGGACTCAACGTCTGAGCATACCCTGCCAACTTATGGCGAACAAAGTGGTACAAAAGGGGGTGGTGATGGACGGAGCATCTGAACCTATCAAACACTCACACCCAGTCAACAGATCTGGGTTTAATCCATCACCATTCTTTAGCCCACTCTGCCACCCCAGTTCAGACATGGCCATATGCAAATCAGTCTTACCCGGTGCCTCATGGGATCAGTTCAGCCCGAACTGCCCAAGCCATGCCTTCCCTGGACCGGAATCAAGCTTCCTAGGACTGGTTTCTGGCATTTCAGCCATCATCAGCCAGGCTTGCTTGAATCCAGTGGCAAAGTGAGCAAGGGACTCAACGTCTGAGCATACCCTGCCAACTTATGGCGAACAAAGTGGTACAAAGGGGGGTGGTGATGTAGGGAGCATCTGAACCAATCAAACACTCACACCCAGTCAACGGATCTGTGTTTCATCCATCATCGTTCTTTAGCCCACTCTGCCACCCCAGTTCAGACATGGCCATATGCAAATCAGTCTTACCCTGTGCCTCATGGGATCAGTTCAGCCCGAACTGCCCAAGCCATGCCTTCCCTGGACCGGAATCAAGCTTCCTAGGACCGGTTTCTGGCATTTCAGCTGTCTTCAGCCAGGCTTGCTTGAATCCAGTGGCAAAGTGAGCAAGGGACTCAACGTCTGAGCATACCCTGCCAACTTATGGCGAACAAAGCGGTACAAAAGGGGGTGGTGATGGACGGAGCATCTGAACCAATCACACTCACACCCAGTCACCAAATCTGGGTTTAATCCATCACCGTTCTTTAGCCCACTCTGCCACCCCAGTTCAGATATGGCCATATGCAAACCAGTCTGACCCTGTGCCTCATGGGAACAGTCCAGCCCTAACTGCCAAGCCATTCCTTCCCTGGACCGGAATCAAGCTCCTAGGACCGGTTTCTGGCATTTCAGCCATCTTCAGCCAGGCTTGCTTGAATCCAGCGGGAAGGTGAGCAAGGGACTCAACGTCTGAGCATACCCTGCCAACTAATGGCGAACAAAGCGGTTCAAAAGGGGGTGTGATGGACGGAGCATCTGAACCAATCAAACACTCACACCCAGTCAACAGATCTGGGTTTAATCCATCGCCATTCTTTAGCCCACTCTGCCACCCCAGTTCAAACATGGCCATATGCAAATCAGTCTGACCCTGTGCCTCATGGGAACAGTTCAGCCCGAACTGCCAAGATATGCCTTCCCTGGAATGGAATCAAGCTTCCTAGTTCTGGTTTCTGGCATTTCAGCCGTCATCATTTTTGAAAGTAGGGGACCCCTATATATTAGACAATTTTTACTTGCTATACATAGGGAAGTAACTTAGGTTGAAAAAGGTCTATAGCCAAGTACTCAAATCTCATGAAAACAATGTGATATTTCTAATGGTAAGTTTCCAGTGTTTTAAGTGAAAAGGTCACCAACAGAGCCAATTTAGAAACAGATTATTTCATTTATTTATTGTTGAAATTAGTTCCAAAAATATATATATCTTTTTTTGTAGTATTTTTGTTGTTTATAAAAAATATTTTTTTCTTATTTTTGTATAACAGTTAGTTTAAATCGTTGATAAGTCATATACATTCATTCTACAATTACTTTTAAACAGACAGTGAATAGAAAGAGACAAAAGATGTTAGCAATACGGCAGGGTGGATCACGACGCGCGTTTCGGCCAAATAGCCTTCTTCAGGTGGCCGTGTATTGCTTTGGAGGCTATTTTAACGGTCTTCGAATAGCCACACTTTGCTAATTGTCGCGTTTTCTATTTCTGTTTAAGATTGTGTACCTATGGTATCACGATTCTGCCAGAATATATGGAAATAGCCGTCCCAACGATGAGTGTCTGGATAGAAATCTGATTTTATAATTTATGCGTTTCCTGGAATATCTTTAATCACGGATATCTTCTCTTTATGAATAATTTGCTGGATGGGGTAGCTTTCATAGACAGCAGCCAGGTAGTTTATACTTAGGGGTTGCTTTCTTTAGCGACGATATTCTAGGTAGTCGGTAGTACGGATGGACAAGAGGCTCAGTTCTATCTTTAAGGGTCCATTTCTTGGACGATTCACAACGTTGTTGATGGACAGGAGCCTCTTGAAGTTAATGCCGCATCTCGGCTGGTCTGGCGTGATGTGTGGTGGCTTGCTGGATGTAAACCAGCCGTCATCAGCCAGGCTTGCTTGAATCCAGTGGCAAAGTGAGCAAGGGACTCAACGTCTGAGCATACCCTGCCAACTTATGGCGAACAAAGCGGTACAAAGGGGGGGGGGGTGATGGATGGAGCATCTGAACCAATCAAACACTCACACCCAGTCAACAGATCTGGGTTTTATTCATCACCGTTCTTTAGCCCACTCTGCCACCCCAGTTCAGACATGGCCATATGCAAATCAGTCTTACCCTGTGCCTCATGGGATCAGTCCACCCCTAACTGCCCAAGCCATGCCTTCCCTGGACCGGAATCAAGCTTCCTAGGACCGGTTTCTGGAATTTCAGCCATCTTCAGCCAGTCTTGCTTGAATCCAGTGAATCTACTTTGCACAGCACCTACCTTCTGCCTAAACGCTCTTTTCTGCAGTGTCCTGAGGCGGAAAGCCGGGACCTGCCCTTCAAAAACTACTTGCTTTTTCCAATCTAAGCTATCCCTGGTCCCTGGTCACTGACCTCGAGGTAGGACTACCAGCGGCGGCCATCTTAGGTGAGGAGAAGGCTGGGGGGCTAGGAAGCAAGCGCTTAGCCACGCCCACCCTCCCGCCCTCGTGTGCATAAAATGGAACCCTCATACAGGCAGCGCAGCGGACGGGCGCAGCGGGGGCGCCGGGGAGCGCCGAAGGCGCGCCAAAGGCAAGCCCGTCTGCGCCCGTCCGCGACCGGCCGGGACCAGGGGCCATGTCCCTTGGCTCAGCGCCGTGTTACTCCAAGGAAAACCTGATTGCGCTTAATAGCGCTACTTACTCCATTAGCCAACATACACAGCAGATTCTGAGGCGGGAGAACTTACTGAAGCCCGCAGCTGAACCAGCCCAAAAAAAACTCGCTCAAAGAAGGAAAGCAACGGTAACGTCATTGAGCGTCAGTTTGCTGAACACTCGTTCGCTTCAAAAACACAATCTGGAGGTATTCTCCCTGCTCCTGGAGGGAAACACAGATATACCAGGAGTCACGGAGACATGGCTGGATGACTCTTCTACGCCCGACCTAGTGGCCGCCCTCCCACCCAACTTTGGTGCTATCTCTCATAACAGAAAAGATGGCAGAAAAGGGGGTGGAGTAGCGCTGCTATATAAAAATGTCTTTAAAGCAGAAACTATCTGTGCTGAATGTATTGAGGGAGCAGACATCCTAGGCGTCAAGCTCTGCTCTCCCACCAATTGCCTCACGATAATCAACGTATATCGCCCGCCTAAAACTCCCCCAACATTTCTTGAACCTTTCTTGGGTCTGGTCCACGACCTCCGTACGAGATATGAGGGTCTCGTGGTGATGGGCGATTTTAACCTCCACTGGGAGGAGCCCATCAGAGACATTATGTCCAAACAGCTCTAAGACGCTATGAACGCACTAGAATTAACCCAGATAGTAGCAGGCCCAACACACATGAAGAGCCATACTTTGGACCTGATATGGACCTCTGTTCCTGCCCTGTGCCCAGTCACTTCAGTGCCCTGCATTTGGTCAGATCACTACCTTTTACAGGGTAGCTTAGCCTTTCCGAGACAAGAAAGCATCTCATCCAACAAATGGCGGGTAGTGAGAAGATGGAACTCCATTAATCCGGATACTTTGCTATCAACTTTACAGCAACCTTCTCACCTAAACAGACTACCGGAAGATGACCTAGAGAGGGCCAGTCAAAAGCTATCGCAAAAATTGGAATCTGCGATAGAGGTGGTGGCCCCAGCACGTAAGATAAAAATCAAGGAAAAAGGCAAAGGCGCCCCTTGGTTCAATGACAATCTGAGACTCCTAAAACGGGCCCTGCGACAGTGCGAGAGAGCCTGGCGAAAGGGGTATGATCTTAACTGCCAAACCTTATATAAGGAAAAACTCGCCTTGTATAAACAAGCCATTAGAACTAGGAAAAGTGAGTTCTACGAGAGCAGAATTGCCACAGCACCTAACCCCCAGAAGGAAATTTTCCAAGTGCTTACTGAACTGAGGAAAAAGAAGGAACAACCGCCTTCTTTTACGCAAGAAGACTGCCATAAATTTCAATCCTTTTTTACTTCAAAGATATCTGACCTCCTGATAGAAATCGAAAGCACCCCTAGATTTGACTGCCCGGTAACTCCGCCAATTCTTCCCCCCACAATCACTGAGCCATTAACCTCCCTACCCCTACTTACCAAGGACTCCTTGAGAAAAGTGATGAATCAAGTTAAATCAGGTTCTCCGGCGGACCCTTGCCCCCCTCAGATATTTAAACAAGCATGGCCAGGTCTGGAGGATTACATTTTATCGCTCCTAAATGGCTCCCTTACCTCGGGACTAGTCCCCTCCATTCTTAAGGAGGCAAGACTGATCCCCCTGCTAAAAAAGGCCGGTGCTGACACCAAGATTCTAAAAAATTACAGGCCCATATCGCAACTGCCATTTGTAGCTAAAATACTGGAACATCATGTGCTGTCCGCCCTCTCGCACCACCTCGAGAGTAACGCACTACTCGAACCTAACCAAGCTGGGTTTAGAGCCCACAACAGCACGGAATTAGTCATGCTATCCGTGCTAGATGACCTGCGTCTTAAAACAGATAATAAAGATCCCTGTGCCCTGGTGCTACTCGACCTTTCCGCGGCATTTGATACTGTAAATCATGACCTCCTTCTGTCGCGGTTGGGGGAGTTTGGCATCAAGGGCACGGCCCACACCTGGCTGACCTCGTTCCTCGGTGGACGTGTCCAGAAAGTACAACTGGATGACCTGGTGTCAGAGGCTGCTAAAATTACATGCGGCGTCCCTCAGGGCTCTGCCTTGTCCCCCTTGATGTTCAACACGTATCTGCAGCCCCTCATTTCATCTTTGAATCAGATGGACTGTAATATATACAATTATGCTGACGACACCCAGATCATCATTCAGATAGGCAATTCCCCTATGGCTGATCAAAAATTGAAAAATATTCTAAAATTTACCGTCAACTGGATGACGGCAAACTCCCTAAAGATCAACCCGGACAAGACGGAGGTCCTTGCCATCACAACTTCATCCAGCCCCTGGTGCGACCTCCTTTGGCCCTCAGAACTAGGCAACCCCCCAGTACCGGCAACAGCAGTAAAAAGCCTTGGCATAATCATCAACACAAATCTTACTATGTCAGCCCAGGTCTCTGCGGTGGTGGGCACCTGTGTAGGCCTCCTGAGACAACTGCGCAAACTAGCTCCCATCCTAAAGGCAGACACCCTCAGAAGAGCAGTGTCAGCTTTAATTCTGGCCCGACTGGATTATGGCAACGCCATGTATTTCGGTATTCCGAAAAAACTCACCAAAAGACTTCAGATCGTCATGAATGACGCGGCCAGACTTATATACAATAAACCAAGAAGGACACCGGCCCCCCACTTCTCCGGGAGCTACACTGGCTGCCAGTGAATCAACGAGCCAAGTTCAAAGGCCTATGCATCACGCAGAAAGCCTTATATGGGCATGCCCCAAAATACATCAAAAAACGCCTTGCCCCATATGCCCCCAACAGGAACTTACGCTCAGCCAACGCCGCCCTATTGATTTGTCCTAGGATCAAACGATCCACTATCGGTGGTCGGACATTTTCCCACACAATGCCCAAAGCCTGGAACCAACTGCCCGAAAATCTGCGCAAAGAAACCAGACTCCTGCCTTTTAGGAAAAAGCTAAAAACCGTGCTTTTCCAAGAGGCATGGGGTAATATCTAGTCTGCTTTTCTTCCTGCCAGTATTCACTCGCTTGTTAAGCGCTGACAGACCCCGGGGTGATAAGGCGCTCTACAAGTCTAAAATACAAATACAAATACAAATACAAGTGAGCAAGGGACTCAACGTCTGAGCATACCCTGCCTACTTATGGCAAAAAAAAAGGTACAAAAGGGGGTGGTGATGGACGGAGCATCTGAACCAATCAAACACTCACACCCAGTCAACAGATCTGGGTTTAATCCATCACCGTTCTTTAGCCCACTCTGCCACCCCAGTTCAGACATGGCCGCATCCAAATCAGTCTGACCCTGTGCCTCATGGGAACAGTCCAGCCCGAACTGCCAAGCCATGCCTTCCCTGGATCGGAATCAAGCTTCCTAGGACCGGAATCAAGCTTCCTAAGACTGGTTTCTAGCATTTCAACTGTCTTCAGCCAGGCTTGCTTGAATCCAGTGGCAAAGTGAGCAAGGGACTCAACGTCTGAGCATACCCTGCCAACTTATGGCGAACAAAGCGGTACAAAACACTCACAACCAGTCAACAGATATGGGTTTAATCCATCACCATTCTTTAGCCCACCTTGCCACCCCAGTTCAGATATGGCCATATGCAAATCAGTCTGACCCTGTGCCTCATGGGAATAGTCTAGCCTGAACTGCCAAGCCATGCCTTCCCTGGACTGGAATCAAGCTTCCTAGGATTGTTTTCTGGCATTTCAGCCGTCTTCAGCCAGGCTCGCTTGAATCCAGTGGCAAAGTGAGCAAGGGACTCAACTTCTGAGCATACCCTGCCAACTCATGTCAGAGAACCAGGTCAGCAAAGCTGATTTAGAACGAGAGAACCAGGTCAGCTAAGCTGCTTTAGAGCCAGAGAACCAGGTCAGCAGATCTGCTTTAGAGGCAGAGAACCAGGTCAGCAGAGCTCTTTAGAGGGAGAGAACCAGGTCAGCAGAGCTGCTTTAGAGCCAGAGGACCAGGTCAGCAGAGCTGCTTTAGAGCCATAGAACCAGGTCAGCAGAGCTGCTCTAAAGACAGAGAACCACGTCAGCAAAACTGCTTTAGAGGGAGAGAACCAGGTCAGAAGAGCAGCTTTAGAGGCAGAGAACCAGGTCAGTTTAGAGGGAGAGAACCAGGTCAGCAGAGCTGCTCTAGAGCCAGAGATACCAGGTCAGCAGAACTGCTTTGTAGGGAGAGAACCAGGTCAGCAGAGCTGCTTTAGAGTCAGAGAACAAGGTCAGCAGAGCTGCTCTTGAGCCAGAAAAACCAGATCAGCAAAGCTGATTGAGAGGGAGAGAATCAGGTCAGCAGAGCTGCTCTAGAGCCAGAGAACCAGGTCAGCAGATCCGCTCTAGAGCCAGAGAACCAGGTCAGCAGAGCTGCTTTAGCACCATAGAACCAGGTCAGCAGAGCTGCTCTAGAGCCTACGAACCAGGTCAGCAGATCCGCTCTAGAGCCAGAGAACCAGGTCAGCAGAGCTGCTGTAGAGCCAGAGAAAACAGGTCAGGAAAGCTGCTTTAGAGTGAGAGAACCAGGTCAGCAGAGCTGCTTTAGAGGGAGAGAACCAGGTCAGCAGAGCTGCTTTAGAGCCAAGGGACCAGGTCAGCAGAGCTGCTCTAGAGCCAAAGAACCAAGTCAGCAGAACTGCTTTGACGTCAAAGAGCCGGGTCAGCAGAGCTGCTTTAGAGCCAGAGAACCAGGTCAGCAGAGCTGTTGTAGAGTCAGAGAACAAGGTCGGCAGAGCAGCTCAAGAGCCTAAGAACTAGGCCAGCAGAGCTGCTCTAGAGTCTAAGAACCAGGTCAACAGATGTGCTGTAGAGCCAGAGAACCAGGCGAGCAGAGCTGCTTTAGAGCCAGAGAATCAGGTCAGCAGAGCTGCTCTAGAGCCAGAGACCCAAGTCAACAGAGCTGCTTTAGAGCCATAGAACCAGGTCAGCAGAGCTGCTTTAGAGCCAGAGAAACCAGGTCAGCAGAACTGCTTTGCAGGGAGAGAACCAGGTCAGCAGAGCTGCTTTAGAGTCAGAGAACCAGGTCAGCAGAGCTGCTCTAGAGCCAGAGAACCAGGTCAGCAGAGTAGCTTTACAGCCATCGAACCAGGTCAGCAGAGCTGCTCTAGAGGCAGAGAACCAGGTCAGTTTAGAGGGAGAGAACCAGGTCAGCAGAGCTGCTTTAGAGCCAGAGAACCAGGTCAGCAGATCCGCTCTAGAGTCAGAAAGTTGAAATGGCTGACTCGGTGAGATGGACGCTGGATCGAGGGTCGAGGGCGGTGTTAGTGCTGCTGGATCTCTCAGCAGCATTTGACACCGTCTCTCATAAGATCCTGCTGAGAAGGCTGGGAGACCTGGGTATTGGCGGTACAGTGTTGAGATGGCTCTCTTCCTACCTGGGTGACCGTACTCAGCAGGTATACACCCCTCCCTACACCTCCACCGCTAGACCACTTAAATGGGGAGTTCCACAGGGCTCCTCCCTGAGCCCGCTCTTGTTCAATGTTTACTTTTCCCCCTTGGCTAAACTGATTGCGCAAACTGGGATTAAATCCACCTCCTACGCTGACGACATTCAGTTACTCTTCACCTTTCATACCCCCACTGCCTCTGCCTTCGACCCATTGAAAAACTGTCTAAGAGACATCTCTAGCTGGATGGACTCCAATTCCCTCCGACTCAACGCTGGAAAGACAGAGATTCTGTTTTTTAACTCATCATCCCCTCTTGATTCTAATTTATGGTGGCCGGATGATCTCAGCCATGCCCCCACGCCTAAAGACTCGGTGAGAAACCTGGGAGTGCGCTGGGATAATCATCTCAGTTTCAACGCCCAGGTTCAAACAGTAGCAGCATCCTGTTTTGCTAAGATCAAGACAATTAGACGGCTCATCAACTACCTGCCGATGGACTGCCGTAAGACTGTGGTACAAGCCCTGATAATATCTCACCTGGACTACGCCAACGCACTATATCTTGGCATCACAGCAGGCCTATGCCACAAGTTACAGACTGTCCAGAATGCTGCTGCTCGGCTGGTGGAGAGAATTCCTGCCAGACATCACATCTCCCCACACCTCCGTAAACTCCACTGGCTCCCCATTTCCAAGAGATGTATTTTTAAGGCCATGACCCTGGCTTTCCGGGCCTCCAAGGGCAAAGGCTCGGCCCATCTGAAAAGCACTCTGAGACCGTATGTCAACACCAGGACATTACGCTCAAATTCCCTACTTCTGCTGGAAACCCCTAGATTTAAACGTACTCGCGCCGGAGGGAAAACATTCGAGGTCTGTGCCACTCGGTGTTGGAATAACCTCCCGGTTGCATTACGAGCCTGTCAAACCGAATTAGCATTCCGAAAGTCCCTGAAAACACATCTCTTCCCCATATAATGCCCCATTGGTGCCTAGCCTCTAAGTTCCATGATTTATCAGCGCCGGGACACCCCGTTGGGGCAGCTGTTGCGCTTTACAAAATACACAAATAAATAAATAAATAAATAAACCAGGTCAGCAGAGCTGTTCAGCGCCATAGAACCAGGTCAGCAGAGCTGCTCTAGAGTTTAAGAAGCAGGTCAGCAGAGCTGCCCCAGAGCCAGAGAACCAGGTCAGCAGAGCTGCTGTAGAGCCAGCGAAAACATGTCAGTAAAGCTGCTTTAGAGCGAGAGAACCAGGTCAGCAGAGCTGCTTTAGTTGGAGAGAACCAGGTCAGCAGAGCTGCTTTGAAGCCAAGGGAACAGGTCAGCTGAGCTGCTCTAGAGCCAGAGAACTAAGTCAGCAGAACTGCTTTAACGCCAAAGATCCGGGTCAGCAGATCTGCTTTAGAGACAGAGAACCAGTTCAGCAGAGCTGTTGTAGAGTCAGAGAACAATGTCGGCAGAGCAGCTCAAGAGCCTAAGAACTAGGCCAGCAGAGCTGCTCTAGAGCCTAAGAACCAGGTCATCATATGTGCTGTAGAGCCAGAGAACCAGGCGAGCAGAGCTGCTTTAGAGCCAGAGAATCAGGTCAGCAGAGCTGCTCTAGAGCCAGAGAACCAGGTCAGCAGTGCTGCTGTAGAGCCACAGAAACCTGGTCAGCAGGGCTGCTTTAGAGGGAGAGAACCAGGTCAGCAGAGCTGCTCTAGAGGGAGAGAACCAGGTCAGCAAAGCTTCTCTAGAGCCAGAGAATCATGTCAGCAGAACTGCTTTAGAGCCATAGAACCGGGTAAGCAGAGCTGCTCTAGGGCCAAAGAACCAAGTCAACAGAGCTGCTTTAGAGCCATAGAACCAGGTAAGCAGAGCTGCTCTAGAGCCTAAGAACCAGGTCAGCAGAGCTGCTCTAGAGCCAGAGAACCAGGTCAGCAGAGCTGATTTAGAGCCAAAGAACCAGGTCAGCAGGGCTGCTTTAGAGCCAGAGAACCAGGTCAGCAGGGCTGCTTTAGAGCCATAGAACTAGGTCAGCAGAGCTTCTCCAGCTGACACTGATTGACTGACACTGACTGACTAACACTGACTCATTGACACTGACTGACACTGATTGACTGACACTGACACTGACTGACACTGATTGACTGACACTGACTGACTGACAATGACTGACACTGATTGACTGACACTGACTGACACTGACTGACACTGACTGACTGACACTATTTGAGTGACATTAATTTACTGACACTGACTGACTGACATTGACTGACACTGACTGACACTGACTACTCTCTACTACTCTGCTACTCACTCTCCACTACTCTCTACAACTCTCTCTCTCTACTATACTACTCACTCTCTACTATTCACTCTCTACTACTCAATCTCTACTACTCCCTACTACTCTCTCTCTACTACTCACTCTACTACTCTCTACTACTCTACTACTCACTCTACTACTCACTCTCTACTACTCTCTCTCTTTACTACTCACTCTACTACTCTCTACTACTCTCTCTACTAATCACTCTACTACTCTCTACTACTCACTCTCTACTACTCTCTCTCTACTACTCCTTCTCCACTACTCACTCTCTACTACTTGCTCTCTAATACTCTCTACTACTCACTCTCTACCACTCACTCTCTACTACTCTACATCTCTCTACTACTTTCTAGTACACACTCCCTACTACTCTACTTCTCTCCACTACTTTCTAGTACTCACTCTCTACTTCTCTTTACTAGTCACTCTACTACTCTTCACTACTCCCTACCAGTCACTCTACTACTCTACTACTCACTCTCTACTACTCTCGCTCTACTACTCACACTCTACTACTCACTCCACTAGTCTCTACTACTCACTCTCTACTACTCTCTCTTCACTACTTTCTACTACTCACTCTCTACTACTCTCTACTACTCACTCTACTACTCACTCTTTACTACTCTACTACTCTCTCTACTTCTCACTCTCTACTACTCTCTCTACTACTCACTCTCTACTACTAACTCTCTACTATACAGTTTGTCCTACTTGCTCTACTACTCTCTCTCTACTACTGTCTACTACTCACTCTCTACTACTCACTCTCTACTACTCTCTACTACTCACTCTACTACTCACTCTCTACTACTCTACTACTCTCTACTGCTCTCTTTCTACTACTCACTCTCTACTACTTACTCTCTACTACTATATACTACTCACTCTCTACTACTCTCTCTACTATTCACTCTCTATTACTCACTCTTGATCACTCTCTCCTACTCACGCTCTACTACTTACTCTCTACTACGCTCTCTACTACTCTCTACTACTTACTCTCTAATACTCACTCAACTACTCACTCTACTACTCACTCTCTACTACTCTCTACTACTCATGCTCTACTACTCACTCTTTACTACTCTCTACTACTCACTCTCTAAATCTCTCTATTACTCACTCTCTACTACTCTCTACTACTCACTCTACTACTCACTCTCTCCTACTCTCTACTACTCACGCTCCACTACTCACTCTCTACTATTCTCTACTACTCACTCTCTACTTCTCTCTACTACTCACTCTCTACTACTCTCTACTAATCTCTCTACTACTCACTCTCTACTACTCTCTACTACTCACTCTCTACTACACTGTACTACTCACTCTCTACTCTGTATTACTCACTCTCTACTCTCTACCTCTCTCTACCTCTCTCTCTACTACTCTCTACCTCTCTATCATTCTACCTCTACCTCTCTACCTCTACCTCTCTACCTCTACACCTCTACACCTCTACCTCTACACCTCTACCTCTAGACCTCTCTCTACCTCTCTCTACATGCACACATGTACACAAATATATGTATGCATATATATATATATATGCATATGCATTTATATATATATGTATGTGTATATATTACCTACTGGCGGTCGCCAGTAGGTAGTTATAGTTAGGACTTATTATCCATAGGAAATCCGCAATATTCTAATTGGCGCAGGTTTATGAATCTGCATGAAATTTGCAAAACTTTTGGGCAGCTCCGGTCCGCTCCTATCCTGGAAGTTTCACGATGATTCATCAAGCAGGGACCGAGAAAAAAGTGGGGACCCAAAACGCGTTTTCCCCATGCAATTTCCCATAGGACATTTAGCCGCAGCTACAGCCCAAGCTGCCGAACGGAATTACACCAAATTTGGCAAAGAGGTATTACTTGGTTCAGACTCATGCCTTTTGCTTATTTGGTATAAATCCGTTCAGTACTTCCTGAGAAAATGACATTTAAAAGTACATATGTATCTATGGTTGCGTTGGATCCGCGTACATGTCCGCGTAGCCTACACGCAGCCTACGCGCACCCTGCCGTGCACGAGCTGTGTCTTATTTGGCTGTCAACACTCCAAACTAGGAAGCTTTGGCAGCCCTCTTGTGCCTCGGTAGAAACCCCCCAATAAACGCTGCAAAACTTGAACAGGGGGAAGGGTAGAGACACCCTGATCCCCTAGCCTGCGTAGGATCAGCATATCTCGCTGCTGGGAAAAAAACGAAGTATGAGGTTTATAAGGTTATTAGCCCCCGGGGGGCAAAATCCGCGGGGGGAAATCCCGGGGGCATTTTCGAAAAATAGTGTGTGGGGGTCCCAATCCACCCCACACTGCCCCAGGTACTGTCACCCTTTAAGTTAATATATGCAGGGGGGCTCACGGGGCCCCCCACAGCCCCGGGGACCGCCACCCCGGGGCTTGTT
This sequence comes from Lissotriton vulgaris, assembly GCF_964263255.1. NCBI lineage: Eukaryota > Metazoa > Chordata > Amphibia > Caudata > Salamandridae > Lissotriton > Lissotriton vulgaris. The sequence goes on along the minus strand of NC_141689.1, from coordinate 23,271,302 downwards.
TAAAATGGGTGGGGGGCTCTCAGGCCCCCCCAGAGCCTATGACGCCACCCCTGGGGCTTCTTGAAAGCAGGGCAGGGGGGCCATGTGGCCCCCCTCCTGGAACCCATGATGGCCCTGGGGACTGTCACCCCCAAGGCAGGCTCCTGCAGTGTCCCAGGGTGCCCAATCCCGGGACACTGCCATTTGCAATGACAGGGTGGGAGCTTTGCGACTCCCACCCTGTCTTTGCAAACTGCTTTCCTATTTGGAAGAGAGAGCAGTAAACCTGCTCTCTCTTCCAAATAGGAACAAAGATTGCTTTTCCACAGGGGGAGAAGCATGTTAGCTGCTCCCCATGTGGAAAAGCAATGCCGGCTCCCGAAAGATGCAGAGAGACAGCTGGGACCGTGGGGGCATTGGCTCTCCCCCCCACGGTCTCTAACATTTTTTATAATCCCTGGGGGATCGGGTCCCCAGGGTTAATAAAAATTGGTGATGAGGCTATTTTATTAGGGTAAAATTAGGAGCCACGCACCCAGCGCGGTGCTCATTGCAACCCCTGGTGTGCTCGCGTTGGATTCATGGCTTCTAACCTGTAGGGTGCGTGACTCCAGTGCATGTGGTGCACGACTTGTACGCGTTGGCTGCATGACTTTTGCAAGTTGGGTGCACGACTCCTATCCAAAAAACAAATAATATTTTTCAGATACACATCAAGTTTATGTGTTTAGTTTTTAGGTGGCTCTAAAAAGAGCCTTTGTGGTTTTTTTTAGAGATTTTAGTACCTATAAGTAAGTACAGAGGCAGAGTCTAAAGTTCAAGAGGTAGATTCTGTTCCCCTCATCTATAAAATGTACACCATCTCTCCTATAGATGCACATTGAAACGCAGATTGTTGTGGTAAATGGACACCATTCTATAGTCCCGGAGAAAAGCAGAAACAGATTTATTCACATGTTTTCTAGCTTTCTCAATCTGTGGACAAAATTGATTGGGCCAGTTCCATTTCTGCCTTTGGTATATGTTAAAATAGACAAAGGCAGTTTGGGGGAAAAGTGACATCAATTCTCCAAAGGTGTCCTTCATAAGCATTCCCAGACCTACCCCAGTCAAAGTGCCTAGGTTATTGCCACCACAGTGCATAATTATGAGGTCAGGGTTTTGGAGATGTAACAAGCATTTAACCTATGGCATCAATTGGTGCCACTTTAAACCTCTCTGTCCAATCCATTTAATGTCTACATTTGGTAAACCTAGGTTGTTGTAAATTCATTTGTTTTCTATACACCTCTGTCTCCAGAAAATATAGCTGTGTCCCACAATCCACACTCTGAGCATCTTGAAGGGAGGTCTAGATGCACTCATATGGTCTCTGTAAATGAAATGCAGTTTGAAAACAAAGATTTTTCTAAAATAGTGGATAAGGTGCAGTTTTGAAAACAGAAAAGAAATGATTGGTAGTTTTTTCAAAGCATGATTCTTATTGGTTAACAAAAACTGATTGAAAGGAACGTTACATAAGATAAACTGATATGTTGAAAAGTCAAGCACACTTGCTGTTTTGATTAGCAACATAGTGTGATGAAAATTTGACCTGTGTGCTCAGTTAAGTGTTCCATGAACTGTTTCTATGGTAACAGGCAGAAGGCAGTTTGGGGGTCGGGTTTAAATGTCTGTCATTTGGAAAGGATTGAAATGTGTAACCAATAGAAATGTTTTGTTGCTTTTGAATAATGTGGGAAGCAATGTGATTTGAAGTTTAGGTGTATATGTGTGCAAAATGAGAGCGAAACTCTGCCATGCTTTGATTTTGCTGACAGGTGCACAGATCAGACATTCTGTATAAGAAAATCTGGTGTGTGACTGTCATACTTCTTATTCTATAAAACAGTTTGAAAGGTGAGTTATTAATTTGTTAAGGGATGTATGTGGTGTATTTTGATTTTAATCAGACTAATGTGTTTCTCTAGCTAAAGTGCAGGGAATACTTTTTTTCCTCTAGAATTTTATTGTGAGTGTGTGTGTGCATTTAGAAACCATTCTGAGGTAAGCATTTGTGTATTTCATGTGTTTGCAGACAGATAACTGTTCTGTTCTGTTTTGGTAGAATTAGAAACCAGTTTTTTGTATGTATTTGCAAAATGACTCAAGTTTCTACATTAAAATGCAGTTCTCCTTCTAGACTATGAAATGTGTTTTGGTAAAATAGAACAGATAGTGTTGTTTGACTAGAATCACACAGTGAGTCTCGTGTGCATTTAGGAATCATTCTGATAGAAGCACTCTATACTAACGTGTAGTAGAACATTTTGTGAAATGTGTAGAGTCACCTAAAGTATTGTAGACTCGTAAATGTGTTTTGGTAAAATGCAAGGGATAGAGTTGCTTGTGTAAAATCACACAGTGAGTCAGTGTACATTTGGGAAAGTTGAGAGAGAATGATTTGGTTGGTTGATGTGTTTGCAGACATATAAGTACATCTACTGTTGCAGTGAGCAAGGCTTTAGGGCATGCAGTGCTTGAAACTGTTATGCACTATGCAAGTAGTGGTCTAAGCATCTTCACACATGTCTTTCAGGCCTACATTTCCCCAGTCAGTATCTAAACTCTCTATTTATAAGTAATTGTGTTATTTGTCTAGAATCACACTGTGAGTTAGTGTCTATTTGGGAACATTGAGAGAGATGGATTTGGTTCATTGATGTTTTTGCAGACATATAAGTACATCTACTGTTGCAATGGGCCAGGCTTTAGGGCAGGCAGTCCTTGAAAGTGTTATGCACTTAGCAAGTAGTAGTGTATTCACCATTATACTTGTGTTTCAGTCCTACATTTTCCCAGTCAGTATCTATATATTCTATTTATAAAAAATGCTGGTATTTGTCTAGAATCACACCGTGAGTCAGTGTCTATTTGGGGAAATTGAGAGAGAATGATTTGGTTGGTTGATCTGTTTGCAGATATATACGTACATGTACTGTTGCAGTGAGTTCGGCTTTAGGGTATGCAGTGCTTGAAACTCCTATGCACTATGCAAGTAGTAGTCTAATGATCTTCACACTTGTGTTTTAGGCCTACATTTTCCCAGTCAATATCTATACACTCCATTAATAAGAAATTCTGTTATTTGTCTAAAATCACACTGTGAGTCAGTGTCCATTTGGGAAAATTGAAAGAAAATGGTTTGGTAGGTTGATGTGTTTGCAGACATATATATACATGTACTCTTGCAGTGACACTACACCCAGCAAGATTCTCTACACTTCACAAACACCACTGTACTACCCTAAACCCTTAATCTACCTCCAGCACGACCATGTACACTACCCATCCACCACTGCAATACTCTAAACCCTAAAACACTACCCCAGCACGACCCCCTATACTACTGAAACACCATTGCACTACCCTAAACCCTAAAATACTATCCCTAGCATGACCCCGTACACTACATAAACACCACTGCACTACCCTAGAACACTACCCCAGCACGACTCCATACACTACCCAAATACCATTGCACTACCTTAGAACACTTTCTCAGCATGACCTCCTACACTACCCAAACACCATTGCTCTACACTAAACCTTAAACCTACCACAGCCCTTACACAACCCAAACACCACTGTACTACCCTACTACTCCATTTATAAGAAATATTGTTATTTGTCTAGAATCACACTGTGAGTCAGTGTCCATTTGGGAAAATTGAGAGAGAATGATTTAGTTGGTTGATTTGTTTGCAGACATATCAGTACATGTACTGTGGCAGCGAGCCAGGCTTTAGGGCAGGCAGTGCTTGAATTTCATATGCCCTATGTCAGTAGTAGTGTAATCACCCTCACACTTATGATTCAGGCCTACATTTCCCCAGTCAGTATCTATACAGTACATTTATAAGAAATACTGGTATTTGTCTAAAATCACAGTGTGAGTCAGTGTCCATTTGGGAAAATTGGAAGAGAATGGTTTGGTTGGTTGATGTGTTTGCAGACATATAAGTACATGTACTCTTGCAGTGACACTACCTCTAGCACGACCCCCTACACTACCCAAACACTACTGCGCTACCATAAAACACTATGACAGCTCGACCCCCCTACACTACACAAACACCACTGCACTACCCTAAACCCTAAAACACTACCACAGCACGACCCCCTACACTACCCAAATATCATTCAACTTCCCTAAACTTAAACCTACCCCAGCACGACCCCTTACACCACCGAAACACCACTTTACTACCCTAAAAGAGTAATTCAGCACGACCCCCTACACTACATAAACAGCACTGCACAACCCTAAACCCAAAATCTACCTCCAGCACGACCCCCTACACTACACATTCACCACTGCACTAAACTAAATGCTAAAACACTACCCCAGCACAACCCCCTACACTACCTAAACACCATTGCAGTACTCTAAACCTTAAATCTACTACCCACTACACTACCCATTCACCACTGCACTACCCTAAACTCTAAAACAGTATACTAGCACCAACCCACTACACTACCCAAACACCACTGTACTACCCTACTACTCCATTTATAAGAAATATTTTTATTTGTCTAGAATCACACTGTGAGTCAGTGTCCCTTTGGGAACATTGAGAGAGAATGATTTGGTTTGTTGATGTGTTTGCAGACACATAAATAAATGTACTCCTACAGTGAGCTAGGCTTTAGGGTATGCAGTACTTGAAACTCCTATGCACTATGCATGTAGTAGTCTAACCACCTTCACACTTGTGATTCGGGACTACATTCCCCCAGTCAATATCTATACACTCCAACAAACACTGTGTGAGTGCTGTTGCTATTCCATAGTAACTCTTTCAGTAGCATGTAGTAATCCTTTGCAATGGATACTGTTAATTGTCTAGAATCACACTGTGAGTCAGTGTCCATTTGGGAAAATTGAGAGAGAATAATTTGGTTGGTTGTATTACTGCTGAGGTAAGTTTAAGTAAGTCTTAAAATGCACAATGGCCTGTGTTTGCACACAGTTGAAAAAAAAGGAAGATGGAAGGACCAGATTTGTGCCAGAGAATTCCATTGCGACAGGTATCAAATAGGAGATAGCTTCAGAGCACCGGTCTGCAAGATACATGGTATAGTACACAATAGAGACATATGGTGGTCTTGTAGGTCCTGGTAATTTTAGAATTATAAGATATAAAACTATTTAATTTAAAGCACATCACTGAGTGTTTTTGCACATGTCACAGTAGGCCCCATCCCTTCTCTTCAGTCATGTATAAATATGTGCTATAAGTTTCCTAAAACATAAGTACTTATAAATGTATCTTGTTATGTGTTAGCAGTATAGAAATGTACTCCTATAATAAGAATTGGCCTAGCCATTAACTCTCTTTCTTATTTACAAGGTTAGCAAAAGGCATTCTGTATACTTTTTGTTTTTCATGTAAATATAATCTCATCATACACAGCACTTTTCATTGAAAAGGCGTTCTTTAGGTTTTGCTGTGCGTGTTTGCACAGAACAGTCATAGAACAAGACATATGTCCAGTTTTTTCAATATGATACATTTGGTCATGTATGTGAATGCTGAACAATCCTCCAATTGGTGTAGCAAAGCACATCAAGGGGAATTGTTTTCACGTCTACTCATTTTTTTCTCATTAAATATATGCTATAATTAACCCTGGGCGAAGAACTACGCTCCGTTCGCGGAGCTTGCGGAGTTTCGGCAACTCCGCGTTCCGCGGTGAACGCGTAGCTGTCGATTACTCCGCGTTCCGGTGCGTAGCGTAGTTCTCGCGCGCTGAATAACATTATCTCGTACGCTGCAATGGCTTACCTTGGTTCTGCGTTCGCTTTTTTCCGGTCGCGTGTGTGAAATCCAAGATGGCTGCGCCCATCGCGACTGCGTGGGTAGGTTCGCACGATATTTAGCGCGATCATCCAGTTTTGTAGTGCGAACGAGAAGATGAGTTCCCGAACATGTCTTGCACGACCCAAACACGTTACTTGTGACCCGGAACAGGAAATAAGGGAACGCAAGCGGGCGGGACACACCTCTTGGGTAACTTAGCGCGCTAGCCAACCCGAGCCTGCAGGCAGCGCCCCGAACACGCGCACCGCGCTCCCGAAGACGAAAAACGGCGCGCGAACGGGTCTAGCAAGCAACTACGCATGTCTGCGGAGCTACGCGTAGGTCGCGGAGTGCAAGTGCGTCTTCGCGTAGCTCCGCGGAGTGTGGCTCCGCGAACTATGCCCAGGGTTAGCTATAATATGCAGCATTTATTGAAGGAGAAAAATGACTTTACTGATTGTATTTGTGCAGGAAGGTGTCCCTTCGTGAGCAAAAACAATCTCTGCATGACACAGACATCCTTGCACCATGGTGCAAGGGTACCTGTGTCACCACATGGCTGCAGTTCAAGCAGCTGTGCAGAGGGAAGCACAGACTTGCAACATATTTCTGTACAAATGTTGCATCCCTGTGCTTCGGAAGTACCAAAGCATGCTGTAGCTAAACAGTTTACAGTATCGTGCTGCAGCACTTCCTTATAGTTCTGCACTTATCCATTCACCATACACCACAAATGCTTTCTTTCACTCAATTATCTACTAGACATGATGTCATGAGTGATGGAATATGTGACGTCATCAGCAGTGCATTGCAGGCGCGCAAGTTATAGTGAGTCCAACTACCTATACCATGGAATTTCAATGGTTTTATGTCAGTAAAATTTCCAGCTAACTATAACTGGTGTGAAACCTATGGTTTTTTCTGTGAATTTACTAGGTTTTTTAAATGCTAATTCCTTACTATAACTGGTGTGAAACCTATGGTTTTTTCAGTGAATTTCATAGGTTTTTTTAAATGTTAATTCCTAACTATAACTGGTGTCAAACCTATGGTTTTTTCAGTGAATTTCATAGGTGTTTTAAATGCTAATTCCTTTCTATATCGAGTTTGTAACCTATGATTTTTTTTTAATTTGCTGTTTTGTGTAAGTATTAATTATTAATATTTTTTTTTATAAAATTATTTTTTTTTAAAAATGTTTTATTATTTTTTCCTGGGGCGCTCTCGGTGCGCGAACCGGTAAGCTCTCCGGAAAGTGCACCCAGAGCGCTACTTGCGTTTGTGTAAAAAAATATGAATGAAAAGTAAATAATAACGCAAGACATTTAGTACCATACATATAAAAGCAGTTTTGTTTGAATAAGGAAATGAAAATAATTGTGCATTTCCTTTAAACTATCAAAACGTCACTTAGGCGCGCCGCGTAAGTGCCCCCGGAAGCGCCTATGTTCACGCCGCTTATGCGCCCGCGGAAGCGCCTACGTTTGCGCCGCGTAAGCGCCCCCGGAAGCACTTCGGTGCGCGCAGCATAAACCCGTCAAGTCATGTGACCTTAAAATAACACTTTTCATTGGTTGGTAACATTTTTTTTTACAAAGAATGAAATCCCCACCCATTTCCTTCACTTCTTCCTTCACCTTTGTGACTGAAAGACCTGCCTTTTTTTGCTCTCGGTTCTTTGTTGGATATCTTGGATTATCATGGCTGCCAGACCATCCAGCAGTGAAGATGACTCCAATGACTTCATCGATGAAGAGCCTCCTCAGCCAAAAGTCAAAGAACATTTCATCTGGAATTTTTTTTCATGCCTGAAGACCAGAAGAAGGTAAATGCTCCAAAAGTGGAGTGCAGGATCTGTCACACAGTCCTGTCATGGGGTGACCCCACTAAAAAATATTCTTTTGGGAACTCCACAATGCTTCGCCATGTGGAGAGGAGGCACCCCCAGAATTTTGCCCGGGAAAGTGTCAGGGCTCTGGCACAAGAGGTTCCCAGTGATGGGGCCTCTACATCAACCGGAGGACCAACAACATCGGTGAGGGGGAGATCACAAGAGCTGTCATGTATATAAGTATCCAACACGCATGTATTCACTGTGCTTTGTCTCTCTTTTTTCATTTTCATTTACAGAGACCGCAATAGGTCAATATTTTTGATAACAATTGAGAAACTATTAAGTTTTCAATGGGGCCAGCTCATGCCCCATAGTCCAAACTAGCAGCCTATTTTTGCTGCCAGTTTGTAGGACAATAGGCTTACCAATATATAACTGAGCATTTTCCAGTAAGGACCATTAGAAGGTCCTGATGAGTAGGCAGCAGGGGACTGCCAGGTAGCTAGCTAATTGCTCTACCACAAAACCCCCTTCTTAATATTCCCAGTCAGAGAAGTGAATAAATATTTTTTCTACTAGCCAGGGAATTTTTAATTTTTAATTTTTCACTTTCACTAGTTAGGTCCCTACACTTCACTGGCACTTTTGCACCATCACATAGCCTTTGTCACTAATATCTAGTGCTCCCGCGTAGTCCGTAGGTCGTAGCACGCCCCGCCCGTAGAGGGACGGGAAGACCCCCATGAGGAAGCATGACACTATTGGATTTTTTTAGGATGTGAGGGGTATTTTTAAAAAGCACATAAATGCTCTCATCTTTCCACTGTATAAGAGAGAGCTTTCCCACTGAAATACATCGAAATAAAAATAAAAATAAAAATAAAAACCACTACACGTTGATAGAATCTCTTTGTTTATACAAAAATTTTTAGGAGGGTGATTCTATCATTGCCTCTACACTTCCCCTTTGTTTTGGAACCATGTGAAAGGATGCATTGCTGGAGTTGCATCATTTTTGTGACACACTCCAGCAATGCATCACTTTTGCGCTTACTGATACGTCCGAAAAACTGACGTATCTCTAAGTACTTGCGACATAATGCGTCATATATTTAATATGACGCATGACGAGAAGACTGAAGGCCTCATTTATGAGGCCATATGTCACTTTTACGCCACCGGTGCGTCACTTTTTGTGACGCACCAGTGCTGTAAAAAATGCACCTTATTCAGTCATATTTACAAAGTGACGCATCTAGGTAGAGGCGTCACTTTGTAAGCCCCTGCGCCACATTATACCTACGTCAGGTGTAATGTATGCAAAAGGGGTGTATTGACGCAAGAAAGGGTCGTAGAGATGACGCAGTGAAATCTGTGAGATATCACTGCGTCACTTTTATGACGCTGTTGCGTCCAAATCTTACGCCTGTTTCAAAGCAGGCGTAAGACTGATGCAGGCCCTTTCACATGGGGCCTGGCCCCATGTGAAAGGATGCACTGCTGGAGTTGCATCATTTTTGTGACACACTCCAGCAATGCATCACTTTTGCGCTTACAGATACGTCTGAAATACTGACGTATCTGTAAGTACTTGCGACATAATACGTCATATATTTAATATGACGCATGACTAGAAGACTGAAGGCCTCATTTATGAGGCCATGCGTCACTTTTACGCCACCGGTACATCACTTTTTGTGACGTATCGGCAGCGTAAAACATGCACCTTATTGAGTCATATTTACAAAGTGACGCATCTAGGTAGATGCGTCACTTTGTAAGCCCCTGCGCCACATTATACCTACGTCAGGTGTAATGTATGCAAAAGGGGTGTATTGACGCAAGAAAGGGTCGTAGAGGTGACGCAGTGAAATCTGTGAGATATCACTGCGTCACTTTTATGACGCTGTTGCATCCAAATCTTACGCCTTTTTCACAGCAGGCGTAAGACTGATGCAGGCACTTTCACATGGGGCCTGGCCCCATGTGAAAGGATGCACTGCTGGAGTTGCATCATTTTTGTGACACACTCCAGCAATGCATCACTTTTGCGCTTACAGATACGTCTGAAATACTGACGTATCTGTAAGTACTTGCAACATAATACGTCATATAATTAATATGACGCATGACTAGAAGACTGAAGGCCTCATTTATGAGGCCATGCGTCACTTTTACGCCACCGGTACTTCACTTTTTGTGACGTATCGGCAGCGTAAAACATGCACCTTATTGAGTCATATTTACAAAGTGACGCATCTAGGTAGATGCGTCTCTTTGTAAACCCTTGCGCCACATTATACCTACGTCAGGTGTAAAGTATGCAAAAGGGGTGTATTGACACAAGAAAGGGTCGTAGAGGTGACGCAGTGAAATCTATGAGATATCACTGCATCACTTTTATGACGCTGTTGCGTCCAAATCTTACGCCTGTTTCACAGCAGGCGTAAGACTGATGCAGGCCCTTTCACTTGGGGCCTGGCCCCATGTGAAAGGATGCATTGCTGGAGTTGCATCATTTTTGTGACACACTCCAGCAATGCATCACTTTTGCGCTTACAGATACGTCTGAAATACTGACGTATCTGTAAGTAGTTGCGACATAATACGTCATATATTTAATATGACACATGACTAGAAGACTGAAGGCCTCATTTATGAGGCCATGCGTCACTTTTACGCCACCGGTACGTCACTTTTTGTGACGCATCGGCAGCGTAAAAGATGCACCTTATTGAGTCATATTGAGAAAGTGACGCATCTAGGTAGATGCGTCACTTTGTAAACCCCTGCGCCACATTATACCTACGTCAGGTGTAATGTATGCAAAAGGGGTGTATTGACGCAAGAAAGGGTCGTAGAGGTGACGCAGTGAATGAACCGGGTTTTCCCCATGCTACGCTCCCCGGTACGCTCTCCGGTGCGCGTACCGGGCGCTCCCCCCGCGAATATCGTCCAAATTATTATTATTTTTTTTGCCACACGGGGCCCTTTTATGGCCCCATATCAAACCAAGGGGGTCGGGGGGGGGTCTGCCCTGCCTCCTTTTGCTCATTTCCCCCTTTGTTTTTGCCACCTCTTGTGTCTCGATCCTAGCGAGACACAAGATGGTGGCCACTCCTGACTGTTTGGAATGTTGACAGACACCCGAGAGCCAATCAGCTTTCCGCGCGCAAGTCGCGTAGCGCGCCCAGAGCGCTTCCCGGTGCGCGTACCGGAGCGCGGCTGTAGATATATATTTTTTTTACCTAAATTACTCAAAATCCACTGGAGCACATATCTTGAGACATAGCAAAGGCACATCGGGCTACCAGTCCCTACAATTTTGCCAAGTTTGGTGGAAATCCATTCAGCTGTTCGGGCTAAAAGTGAGGTCGACCGCCCTATTGAAATTAACATGGGGAAAACACGTTTTGGGACCCCCCTTTTATCTCGGCCCCCGCTTGACAAATCCCCCCCAAACAAGGACCGGGGCGCCGCGAGGCAAATTTGAGGACATTTTCAGGCAGATTCCTCAACCGGCGCCAAAGTTATTCACAATAGAATGTTGAGATTTTGTATTGAAAATAATCCTAACTATAACTACCTACTGGCGACCGCCAGTAGGTAATATATATATATATATATATATATTCACTGAAAAAAACAGAGGTTTCACACCAGTTATAGTTAGGAATTAGCATTTAAAAAACCTATTAAATTCACAGAAAAAACCAGAGGTTTCACACCAGTTATAGTTAGCTGGAAATTTTACTGACATAAAACCATTGAAATTCCCATGTTATAGTTAGTCGGACTCACTATAACTTGCGCATGCAATGCACTGCTGATGACATCACATATTACATCACTCATGACATGGTCAGTGACATCACTCATGACATCACTGATGACACCATCCAGTGAATGTATGTCTTTCTGAAAAATAAATATGTTTTATATATGTATATGTAAAGGTCGATGGAAGAATAAATGTTTAAATTATTGTCTTAATTAATGTATTTTTTTTAAAAAATTGATTGGTTAACTGGCTTATTAAGTGTATCTTAGTGAATACATATATTAGCGAGTAACATTTAAATATTTAAATATATGTATCAGTGTTTCACTTTGTGTATAAATGGCGTTATGGGTTGATGAGTAGCTACATGTGTGTGTATATGGGTTATTTTATGTTTTTTAGTATCAGTATGAGTGTCTGTATAGTTTGGTGGGGGTGCTACTTAGCACATAGATGTATCAATGACTGACTCACTGTTTGTATGTTTTTTGAAAACTGCATATGTGCAGGACTGTATGAGTGGATGAGTGTGTATATGTGTGTGTTAGTGATTGAATGCCTGTCTCACTAGTGTGTTTATCAGTAACAAGATATATTTTAATCTAGTATATGTGAGTATTGATTTATATAAGTCAGTACATGTGAAAGTGAGAGATTGTAAGAGTTCCTGTTTAAATAAGTATGTGTTTCTATAAGTGATTGTTTAAGAGAGTACATATGTGTAAGTTTCCTTAGAAGTAAGGTGGTAGTGTGTGTAAATCTGTATATGTAAATAAATGGATGTTTATTAGTTTATTTGCATGTGTGAGTATATGTGTGAGTAACTTTTTGATGACTGTCGGTGTGTAACAGGATGAATAGGGGTATCACTCCATATGATGAGTGAGTATATGTATGAGTGAATATATAAAACTGTTGGTGAATGTGTGAATTTGTATATAGATGGTGAAATTACTGAATTGGTTGTTGTAACTGGTATGGGTATATCCACTTTTTTGAAAATGTTAGTTTCTATTTTTGAATATGTGTTTCAAAGGTTACTTTACAGTGAGAGGAGGTCTGTCACTGTGTCACAAGGATGGTGTCATCAGTGATGTCATGAGTGATGTCACTGACCATGTCATGAGTGATGTAATATGTGATGTCATCAGCAGTGCATTGCATGCGCAAGTTATAGTGAGTCCGACTAACTATAACGTGGGAATTTCAATGGTTTTATGTCAGTAAAATTTCCAGCTAACTATAACTGGTGTGAAACCTCTGGTTTTTTCAGTGAATTTAATAGGTTTTTTAAATGCTAATTCCTAACTATAACTGGTGTGAAACCTCTGGTTTTTTCAGTGAATTTCAATGGTTTTTTAAATGCTAATTCCTAACTATAACTGGTGTGAAACCTCTGTTTTTTTCAGTGAATTTCATAGGTTTATTTAATGCTAATTTTTAACTTTTTATAGGGCTTCATACCTATGTACTTTTTAGTAAATTTCTAAGCTTACTTTTTCAAAAATGTCTATAGCTGAGAAAGGTATGTGTTTATAAAAATGAACACTATAATGTATATTATAATATTAGTTTTTGTTTTGAAATAGTTTTTTTTTAATATTTTCATCTCTGGAGCGCTCCCGGTGCGCGTACCGGTGCGCGTCCCGTCAGCGCACCAACAAAAAAAAAAGAAAAAAAAAGTATGAAGCTAAAAGGAATGGGGACAGAGAGAGTGGTGTTAAGAGAAAGAGAGCTAGAGGGAAGAACACAGAGGGACTGTGTAATAGATAGTAAGACAGAGAAAAAGTGTAAGAGGAAGTAACTGAGAAAAAGAAAAAGAATAAGGGAGCAAAAGAAGAGAAAAAATAGGAAGAAGACTAAAGCAGAGGTTCTGGGAGAATGTGAATGAATGATGAAAGTAAAAGGAAGGACAGTTAAGTATGGGGAATGACAGATAGTGACGGAACCAGAGAAAAGGAACAGCGGTGACGGAGGGAATGAAAATAGCAGTGAGTGTAAGTAAAGAGGAGTGAAAGAGGGTATATATAAGTGAATAAGGGTAAGACATGGGGAGTAACAGAGAGAAAGAAGAGAGAGAGTAAAAGAAGGAGTGTCACAAAGGAACTAAGTGAACCAGTAAAAAAGGTAAGTGAAGGAGTGTGGATAAGCAGAGGTACTGAAAGAAGTTGAATGTGGTAGGAAGTAAACATGGAGGATAAGAATAAGTGAGGGAAGCAAAGTAAAGAAACAGGGGTGAGGTAGGGTGAGAGAAAAATAGTGAAAATAAAACAAAAGGTGATAACAAAAAACATTTTTTAAACACACTTACCATATAATTAATGAAAACTTGTATCTGTGAAAGATAAAAGAAAAAACACGTTATAATTACTTAAAAATATATAATAAAATAGAAGAAACAGTTCATGAGGTTTAAAAATCTACAAAAGTTTACTAAGAAATGAAGCAATAGTGAAGGATACAAAAAAAGAAAGAAAGTAATGTAGTTTGAGAAAAAAGAAGGAAAAAGAAATTGAAAGAGAACAAATTCCTAAAGGTAAGTAAGATATTAAAAGAATGTAAGATATCAAAACAAAATCAGTAAAGATAAGAAAGTTAAAGGAAAATGAGTGAAAAGGAGAGGAGTCTGAATTAGAAACTATTAATAAAAAAGAGGAATAGAAGATGACTGAGAGTGAGTGAAGTGAAGTCACAGAGTGAAGGGATGAAAGGAATGAGGTTATTATAGAACGATGGATAAAACAGGAGTGAGAGAGTAAGTACACAGAAAAACAAAAGGATGGACTGAGTGAACTACAGTACAATGAGTGCGAAAAAAAAAGGAGAAAAAGAAAGAGAGGGTAAGAAAACTAAAGCAGTGGTACTGAGAGAATATGAAAAAGATAAAACGTGGTGGAAGGAAGAGAGAAATGCAGACAGTTCCAATTAGATTGAGAAGTTGTGAATGAAGTGCATTAAAGAAACAGCAATGAAAAAAGAGTGTAAATTAGTAAAGAGAGGTAAATAAGGGTGAAAATGGAAAATTAGTGCGAGACAATGTGAACACAAAATAAATTACACAATGCAAACTACACAATAACTTCTACAATATGTTGCATTATTTATTTTTGCTGTTCTCAGAATATATTGAATTTCACTTAAATTAGTGAGTTCAAAGTCTTCATCATTTAACAGCGGGAAAAAAAAACCACAATCTTTTAAAACCCATTCAAACATACATCTCATATATGTACACTAATCTTTGATTCACTTACTTTTCCGTGAGGCCAAATAGAAGATAGTGAAGGTCCTTTTGGTGGAAAAAAAGTCTGCTGTGCTCTATAACTTCCATTTCATCAACTTTCTATGAAAAAAAGATCTAAGAACATCATACCTTACTCTTTCCTCATGGCCAATTTGTGTCAGATATGTCAGTATTTATTACTTTGAGATCCACTTAAAGTATGTACATTAGATAAATAATTTAAAATATTAGATTAACTAACTAACTAACTAACTTTTAATATCTATTCCCGACTTCAAAGGCCAATTCCCTTTACTAAAACTTTGGTTTTAAAAACACTAGATAAGAATTTGTAGAGTCATAAGGCAAACGTTGTTTATAAGTTAAATGAGAATCATTGCAGTAACTCCATCCTTTTTCAGATTTTAAGTAGCATGTATAATGTCCTGAGGTTGTCGAAGAACCGTCATGATAAATAATAGCTTCAGTTGTAAAGGTTCTTCCTGAAATTGATAACTGAGAAGCCACAACATTTTTAATAGAAGTTGTCAATTTAGTTCCATCAGGTCTACATCGTTGGAAAACTAAAATGATATACTGCCCATAACTTTGTATAAATAATGTGGACAGCATTGCACAGTTACATTGGGTACACACCATATTATGATCTGCTGCTTTAACTAGATTTTTAAATGACACTGATTTACAGTCAGGTAAAGTCAAATATATAAATCTTTCAGTGTCTATTCTAGTAGTACTTGATAAACTACAATTGTGGCAGTCATGCTGCCATTGATAAGAAAGGCTGAAAAGATTATCTACATCTACACCTTCATCTTCCAAAACACCAAACATATACATTAAAAATTCCTGACAATCCTGCTGAATGTTCTGTGAAAATGTATCTTGACCAGAACACATATCTAAAATATTTCGAATTTCTGTTACACTTTCTATTTCTGCTGTATCACTGCTACATTTCTCAAACACAGAAATCAATAAACCACACAATCTTTGATCCCGATTTTCAACAATCTGTTCTTGTAAACTTTTAAGGAAAAAAACAACATTAACCACTACATTAGCATAGCAGTTGACACCAGAACTATTTTCAAACTGAAATCCAACAACATTTTCTTAACAATTCTTTTTCTTCCTGTTTTCAATTACATTTTTCTCTACTTTTTGTCTTTTTGCAACTACCTCACTGCAATTATCCTCATTTCTTCTTTTTCGGCCTACCACACGTTTTTCAAACAGAGGATATTGAGGCAAATGTGGAGCATATTCTCTTCTTAACCTATTGTATTCTTTAACACAATCTAGATCTGCACAAATTTTTGTCTCATCACACTCAATCAAGTACAATCCTGATAAAGTTCTGACTCGGGATAATGCCACATATGCCATACCCTCTTTAAACACAGATCTTCCAATGTTCACCAAAGCATTATCTACACTTAAACCTTGAGATTTATGAATTGTTACTGCATATGCCAAACATACAGGAAACTGTTTTCGGCGAACATATAAGTCTTTTACAAGTAAAAATCTAGCAGAACCACAACTTATTTGTTGTACTTGTTCAATGCCATCAAATTTTATTTTTAAAAATTCAATTCCATCTCTATTTCTGTAATTCACAAAATCAACAACATAACCCATTGCTCCATTTACCAGACCTCTTTCAACATTTAAATTCCTTCTCAAAATGATACGACAATTTAAACACACATTCAGAGTCTTTTCAAAACCAGCTGTTTTAAAATACTTTTCTCTAATGAATCCAATTTAGTTTTCAAATTTTCAGACAAAACAATTGTTGCACCCATGTGCTCTATTTTATCTATTGCTTCCAGTTTCACAATCTCTTCATTTTCTAACTCTAACATTTTGTTGTTGAAGATGGAACATTCTTGCAGAGTTGGCATCAAACATATCCCAGATTTCTTCTCAGTCATTTTTTAAAAAATATTCTCTGGAAGAATGTTTTCATTTGGATACAAATTTGAAATTAATCGATCTTGTTAAGCTTTTTTCCCAAGATCGCTTACTTTTCCAATTCTTACATCTTGTAGAATATTTTTATAATCTTCATCCTTTGCTTGTCGCATATTTTGAAGCAGTTCAGCATATTTAAAATTTAACCATATATTAACGTTTCCAATGCTTCCAAGGGACTTCCTGGTATCTTCATGTGTGAGCATTTTAAACACTGGTTGTCCTTTTACTGGAGTCAACTGCAATAGATCTCCAAAAACAATAATGTGTTTTCCTCCAAATAACACATCATACTCTGTTCTAAGAATTTCTTGCATTCTCAAATGCACAAAAGCAAGCATTAGATTTGAGACCATGCTTACTTCATCAATGATAAGAAGTTTCATTTTCTTCAAGACTCTTGAAACTTCAGAACAAGCATCTCCAGATAACTTGTTGTAATGCAATATATTATCATGCTCAACTGGCAGCATCAGTAAACGATGTAGAGTAATCCCTTTAATATTATGTGCAGCCAAACCAGTTGGAGCAGTTACAACACAAGACAGCGGTGAATCAGTCTTTTTCTGTAGATAACTTGCAATGGCTTTAATTAGAAAACATTTTCCTGTCCCTGCTTCTCCACTTACGTACAGTCGGACAGGGTCAAATGATGTGCATGAACACTCTTTTTTCTCATGTCTGAATCCATGTTCAATTTGCTCTGTGACTTCGTCATATATCTTTTTCTGATCAACGTTTAGTTGCTTTACCAAATCTTCTAAGTTCACTCCATCCTCTTGAGCTTGTTCCATAGCTCTTTCCACCTCATCCATGGCAGTGGCTGCTTCATTTTGGATAATAGGTCCTCCTAGTGGATCCTGAGACAATGAAGTAGAACTCTGACTATCTTGAGAACTGTCTCTAGCTATCTCTTCAGCAATTGTGGTTTCTTGCTCCATTTCTTCATTCAACATTTGCAGATAATTTAGAAAAATAGGACATACTATGGTATCCTTAGTTGCATTAAAAGAGTCTTCATAACAGAGAAAATCTACAAGTAGTTCCTCTTCTGTACGCCATGGCTTAAAGAGTTGCAAAAGAGCTAAATAGTAAAATTCTCTTTTGTCTGGAGCTTCACAACTCAATTTTTGATGATTAATCAAATGGCCTTTTTTCTGTTTCACTATCCATCCTTCATAGCCAATGACTGCATATTTTCCATTATTGATATCTTCTGTGATGTTCCTTGATAACTGTAGTTTTGCAGAACTTCATACAAACAAGTGTTCTCAAGGTGAGTACTTCTATTTGGATAGTATGTATCCAACATATTTGTCTTCAAAATATCTGTACTGTTTGGTTCTTTTTCCGCCAAATATTCAATTTCTTGTACAGATTTCAAAACTCGGTTTTGTGTTGCAGCAAGACCTAGACTCACCCAAATGATTGTTCTTGATTTGGCATAGAGACTTGCTGATGATAACCGATCACAACATTCATATGCTCCAATTTCTCGATGCGACAACATCTTCAGACTGAAACTGTATAATTTCTTGCTTAGACTCTTTTCATGTGAAATGTCCTCCCGCATTTCCTTCAGTTCTGTCTTTTCTTTTTTGGTAATGTAAGATGTCACATATCGAGCCACAGCAATAGAGTTGTCAGCAACGAACTGAATATCCATGTTAGCATTCCACATGGACACAATCACTGGGTTGTAATCGTTGATGTACTTAGATTCTTCATTCCTTTTCAAATTGTATGTATTTTTGGGAGATTTCCTCGTCACAGTATGTCGTAGAGATGACATCAAATTATTTACTCTTCCCTTAGAAATCACTGGTCGTGGAAATGCAAAACGACATTTTGTGTAGTACTTTTCCTTGTTTTTAAATTTTCGACAACAGTACTTTCCACAACGATGAGATTGAAAACGTAAAACTTGTTGCCTTAAACTATTTTCTACAGTAGATTTTGGAACAGCACATGTTGAATACTCTTCAATGAAACTCATCACTGTTTCATCTGAATCTGATCCAAATTTGGGTGCATCTTTAATCCACAACAACATATGTATAAGGAGCACCTCTCGCTTGATATTCCTTCCTCCAAAAGAAATCCAAAACCTCTCCAAGGGGAGGATTTTTTTTGTTGGTAATAAAAGACATCATAGCTTCAAATCTATGATTAAAATATCTGCAAACATTCACTGGATCCAAAGAACACAGTTCTCCAGGTGTTTTGAATTCTATATTTGGTATGTTTCCATTTGCCTCTCGTAGAAATTCAAGTAAGTCGTCCCATGCATACTCAGCACAGCTAAGAGTGAGGAACCATGTAGGAGTTCCTAAGTTTCTTAGCATACATTTCAATTCTCCATGACGACGGAACCAATACTCATTGGTTCCACGTTGACATGCCATGAGATTGATTAGCTGAGATTCCAAAATACTATCCTGCAGATTAACTTTCTCCATAAAGTCCCTTGCAGAATCATTTTGCAAATGAGCTCCACTTTTTAGTATATGATTAACTGCATAAGAAAGCCCAGACAAATCACTTTCAAACAGTAGATGAAACAAATATGGAATGCATTGACGAAACCTTGGATCTTCAGCATATAATCTTAAAGTCCGGTATTCAGCTGCAGGAATTTGAACTGGTCGATCATCATATCGTCCACCACGACCTGTTGGAAATAATTGTGGAAAACAACGAGCTTCCAAACTTTCTTCCCATACACTAATGGGACTTCCTTTTTCTGCTTTCATTTGAAACAAGTCAATTGCATTTACCATTACTTCTTTGGAATGCAAAGGATGAACAGTATAATGTTCATATATTTCTTCACTTCTAGACACATCAACTTTTTCAATTTGACCAACTGAACAATCACTGTCTTCTTCTGTAGCTGTTTCCTCTGCTCCAACACTTACATCTTTGTAGTACACATAGTTTTTGACCAAATACAACGTTGCCTTTTTGACTTTTCTAACATCCACTAAATCTTGCCAGATTTTCTTACTCTTTGTCGGAACCCCATTAACTAGAATAACTAGAGGATCCTCTTCTACTCTTTCTACACCAATTGTATCAATATTTTTCTTTACATCTAGAGGCAAATAAACAACTCTTCCCTTTAATCCTCTCTGTAAATCTGATGGAGGCAATTTCCCTGTCTTAGGCTCCATGCGTACAATAGCCTGAAAAGGATGGACACATTGAATCAAAATAGATTCATAAGTATTTAGATCCATCAATTCAGAAGGAATATCTATCAACTGAAGATTATTATGAACTGCTCTAGCAGGCATTCTATTTTCATTTAATTTTAAACAATAATTACAAATACACTGATAAAAACTCAAATCAAAAGAATTCTCCACCAACAAACAACTTACAAAATCCTTCCATTCACTATTATTTTCCAATTCACTTTTTGCATATAAATCAACTAACCTAGTCTGAATCTCATAATGAGTCCGTCGACAACACACACAAGTTAAATTAGGCCTTTCACTTGATTTCACCTTAAACTTGGTAATTTCCTCGTCAAACTTTTCTATACTTGAAATCTGTCCATTATCTTCCACATTATCATCCATTACTATATTTATTTCTACACTGTCTTCTTTGTTCCCAAAATAACAAAACTCAATTTTTTCACAAATAGTCTTCACATCCACTTCAGATCCATGCAAAAGAGCACTGTTTAACTGTTTAGGCTTAAGTGCTGGACTTTTTGCATAATACAACTTTCTCACTAATTTCCTCACCTTATTATGATGCACTGCTAACATCCTAAAATGATGAAAAACACTCTGACATACTTTTCTAGAAAGACAAGCTAGTGAATGCCCATGCAAACCTGTGCTTTCTCGCACTCTGCAAGGATCTAACTCTTGCAAGATCTTCATTTTTTGTTTGAGACTTTTCTTACTATATGTACGTAAGAAATTTCGAAGCAAATCGATTGAATCCTGTCGCACACTACAAATACTACTGCACTTCCATGTGTACACTGGACCCTTAGTACGTCTCCCTAAAACTTCATCAGTTAACACCTCTTCTGCATCTCTAGATACAAGTTTCTCTTTTTCCATCACACAACCATCTTTCACCTCATATGCTCGACCACTGGTGTCAACTGCATGCACCAAATCATTTTCCTGAAAGTAACTCTCCTCATTGAAAAACGGCTCAGAACTTGAACTATGCATCCATTCACCAGAAAATACTTCACATAAATTACTCCGATTAATAATTCTTTTCCATCTACTGTTCGATTTGAAAACATCAATTGCCTTATTAAGAATCCTAATTCTATTGATTATTAAAATAAATATTTTTTTCTTAACTTCAAAAGCCTGATCAACAATCTTTTCTACACTTTTAATTTGTAGGAGGGGCATCTTAGCCGCCTCCTCCCCTGGAAGGGGCCTATGGCCGTCTTCCCTTAGGCGACCCATACTTAGTGGGTGCCGCCTCCCCGTGTGAGGGGCCAATGGCCGCCTCCCCCCGGGCGCTCCGATCCATAGTGGGTGGCGCCCCCCCTCTAGGGACCTTGAAATTACTGCTCACCGATCATGACCTTACCGCCCGACCAAAATAAATACGACATTTGTTTACCTACTAAGGGAGAAAAATATACTGTACCTTGCAATATTTGTCTCTACTACTAGACATTTTATCACATCATTAAACTTAGACCGTTATCATTCGTTAAAACCAGGTACGAAGATGTTATCAAGCAAATCACTTTATTGCAGTACCAACATTTTCCTGTTATCAACCGCTATACAACGGAAAAAGATGTTATCAAAGCAAATCACTTTATTGCAGTACTAACGTTGCCATAAGGGGCTGGTGGGTGGGTCAAAATTGCTCCTTGTTCCGTCGAGGGCTCACGTGCAACGAGTGGGTGCAGCTTCCAAGCACAGGAACAAGAGGACGCTTCTTCGGATTCCTGCTCTCTTTATTCCTCTTCGGGAGGGCGTGTACCCTCCTCCGGTACTCCTACTGGGCGTGGCCAACGGTGAGGTGTCTAGGACAACCCCTCCTGGGCGGGAAATGGCGCGCCCCGGCTACGCCACTTCGGGCATACCAGCCGTGACACGCCCCCGCCCAAAATGGTTTCCCGGGGGGATCCGGGCCCCCTACCATACGTTCGGGGGTACCGAGTGGTCACCCCTTTCCATTTGCACCCAAAATCGTTTTTTGAATAACATTTAAAAAACACTGCGCACAACCTATGTACAAGCACAGAATATCACTTTTGAAACGTCACCGTTTCCCCAAATACAAATCCTCTATCTTTCAAATGTTGATATCAAGCATTATCAAAAATCCAAAAACATATCAACAGCAAACAAAGTCAGGGCCTTATTTATGAAGGCCTTGCGCCACCAGTGCGTCACTTATTACCCATGTTTAAAGTGATGCATCAGCTGCACAAGGCAATCATAAAAAAGGTCCAAATGCAAATACCAATCAATTGCACCCAAAAATTGTTTTTTGAATAACATATAAGAAACACTGTGCAGAACCTATGTACAACCACTCAATATTAGCAAACAAAGTCAGGGCCTTATTTATGAAGGTCTTGCGCCACAAGAGTGTCACTTATTTCCCATGTATAAAGTGATGCACCAGTTGCATAAGGCAATCATAAATAAGGGCCAAATGAAAATACCATTCATTTGCACCCAAAATCGTTTTTTGAATAACATTTAAAAAACACTGCGCAGAACCTATGTACAAGCACAGAATATCACTTTTGAAACGTCACTGTTTCCCCAAATACAAATCCTCTATCTTTCAAATGTTGATATCAAGCATTATCAAAAATCCAAAAACAAATGAACAGCAAACAAAGTCAGAGCCTTATTTATGAAGGCCTTGCGCCACCAGTGCATCACTTATTACCCATGTTCAAAGTGATGCATCAGCTGCACAAGGCAATCAGAAAAAAGGGCCAAATGCAAATACCAATCAATTGCACCCAAAAATCGTTTTTGGAATAACATGTAAGAAACTCTGCGCAGAACCTATGTACAACCACTCAATATCAGCAAACAAAGTCAGGGCCTTATTTATGAAGGTATTGCGCCACAAGAGTGTCACTTATTTCCCATGTATAAAGTGATGCACCAGTTGCGTAAGGCAATCATAAATAAGAGCCAAATGAAAATACCATTCATTTGCACCCAAACTCGTTTTTTGAATAACATTTAAAAAACACTGCGCAGAACCTATGTACAAGCACAGAATATCACTTTTGAAACGTCACTGTTTCCCCAAATACAAATCCTCTATCTTTCAAATGTTGATATCAAGCATTATCAAAAATAGAAAACAAATCAACAGCAAACAAAGTCAGGGCCTTATTTATGAAGGCCTTGCGCCACCAGTGCGTCACTTATTACCCATGTTCAGAAGCTCTCCCTAGCGAGGGAACTGGGGCTGCGAGCGACTGTTGTGTGTTAAAAACGTGCATTCTGATTTTATACTTTTAAACAGCATTTGTAAATCCACTTTGTCAGCGCTTTTCACTCGTTTTTTTTAACTGTTTGAAATTCTTTTCTGGGGGCTTCAAATTAAGGGGAATCGTTATCTAGGCACTCTGACACCCTAAACACCTTTGTTCTTCTTCTAATTCCGCCCTACCGCTCCTTAGCCGATTCTCGGCGGCGGTGGGCGCCATCTTGAGTGAGGCAGTCGGGGAGAGCGCTCTAGTCGCGCCCTACTCCCGCCCTTCTTGTGTATTTTAATCGATTTGCTGCAGAGCTCTGCGCCCTTCAGAAGCTCTCCCTAGCGAGGGAACTGGGGCTGCGAGCGACTGTTGTGTGTTAAAAACGTGCATTCTGATTTTATACTTTTAAACAGCATTTGTAAATCCACTTTGTCAGCGCTTTTCACTCGTTTTTTTTAACTGTTTGAAATTCTTTTCTGGGGGCTTCAAATTAAGGGGAATCGTTATCTAGGCACTCTGACACCCTAAACACCTTTGTTCTTCTTCTAATTCCGCCCTACCGCTCCTTAGCCGATTCTCGGCGGCGGTGGGCGCCATCTTGAGTGAGGCAGTCGGGGAGAGCGCTCTAGTCGCGCCCTACTCCCGCCCTTCTTGTGTATTTTAATCGATTTGCTGCAGAGCTCTGCGCCCTTCAGAAGCTCTCCCTAGCGAGGGAACTGGGGCTGCGAGCGACTGTTGTGTGTTAAAAACGTGCATTCTGATTTTATACTTTTAAACAGCATTTGTAAATCCACTTTGTCAGCGCTTTTCACTCGTTTTTTTTAACTGTTTGAAATTCTTTTCTGGGGGCTTCAAATTAAGGGGAATCGTTATCTAGGCACTCTGACACCCTAAACACCTTTGTTCTTCTTCTAATTCCGCCCTACCGCTCCTTAGCCGATTCTCGGCGGCGGTGGGCGCCATCTTGAGTGAGGCAGTCGGGGAGAGCGCTCTAGTCGCGTCCTACTCCCGCCCTTCTTGTGTATTTTAATCGATTTGCTGCAGAGCTCTGCGCCCTTCAGAAGCTCTCCCTAGCGAGGGAACTGGGGCTGCGAGCGACTGTTGTGTGTTAAAAACGTGCATTCTGATTTTATACTTTTAAACAGCATTTGTAAATCCACTTTGTCAGCGCTTTTCACTCGTTTTTTTTAACTGTTTGAAATTCTTTTCTGGGGGCTTCAAATTAAGGGGAATCGTTATCTAGGCACTCTGACACCCTAAACACCTTTGTTCTTCTTCTAATTCCGCCCTACCGCTCCTTAGCCGATTCTCGGCGGCGGTGGGCGCCATCTTGAGTGAGGCAGTCGGGGAGAGCGCTCTAGTCGCGCCCTACTCCCACCCTCCTACCTTCCTACATAATGTGCATAGCAACCAGACGGCGCAGCGGGCTGGCGCAGCGGGCGCGCCGGATACGCGCCGAAGCCGCGCCTAAGCCAAGCCCGTCTGCGCCCGTCCGCGCCAAGACCGCGCCAGGCGCAGGACATGCTGCTCCCACTTACCCTGTACTCAGGTACGACTCTATTGAGCTGCTGTCTATGCGCCCTTCCTCACCCAGTCCTTCCTGCTGTGTGCATTCCTTTTCTGACCACCTGTGTGGCCCTTACACCTGTCGATCGTGTGGTTGGTCATCTTCCAGTCTCGCCAGCCCTATTACCCCCCCTCCCCCTCTTCCTCGGCATAAGACAACCTCCTTTAATGGTGGCCTAATCAATGCCAGATCCTTAGCTCGACATGGACAAGACATCCATGATCTTATTATAACAGCCAATCTTGATGCCTTGTTCATTACTGAATCTTGGTTGCACGATGCTTCAAATCCCGACCTTGCCACCGCTCTCCCCCCTGATTACACCATCTTCAGGCGAGACAGACCCATCGGTCGGGGAGGCGGATTGGCCATCATTGTAAAAAATGCACTCAAGTGCCACACATTTGATCTGGCTTCCCTCAAGGACTGTGAATCCCTGGGATTTGTCATCCAAACTAGTTCCTCCTCCGCCTTTTCTGGAGTACTCGTCTACCGCCCCCCCAGAAATGCCACCACTTTCCTGGACTCCCTTGATGAAACTCTGGCAGCCTTCCTTACCCATTACCCTACCTTCACTCTTTTTGGAGACTTTAATCTTCATTTGGAATCCGATACTGATCCCCACGCTCTTAATTTCCGCCACTCTCTTGAGATTTTTGGTCTCTCCCAATTAGTTTCCCTCCCTACCCATTGTGCCGGACACACCCTGGACGGCATTTGCACCAACTTGACCTCCCTAGTTGCTTCCACCCCCGTGCCACAAATTTGGACAGACCACTGTCTCATTCCCTTCTCCATCAATAACAAAACTTTGCCCCCCCTTCCTATCAAACTCCCTCACACCCCCTTTCCTATTAATTGGAAAAAGGTAGCTGAGTACATCAAACTCAACCCTCAACCAGGGGTACCACCCCCGTTCATCACGGGTGACGTGTCTCTAGACTCCACAAATTTCCACCTGTGGATTGAGAGAGTAATCTCTGCCAATGCAAAACCCGTTAACCAAAAACCCGTCCGAGGAAAAAAGAAACCTAATGCCCCCTGGTATACTCCGGCCCTCGCTGACTGCCACCTTAAGTGTAGGCTTTTGGAGAGAGAATGGAGAAAAACCTACGATCCAATGTCTAGATCCATTTACATTCTCCAGAGAAAGCAATATCTCTCAAATATAAAAAAAGCAAAAAAGGCATTTTTCACTCAAGCAATAGATTCTGCTAAACAGAAACAACAAACAATCTTCAACATCGTGAAATCTTTTACCCACCCCAAAGCACTGGCACTTGAAATCCCCCCCTCGCAAGCCCTCTGTGATCAAATTGCTGATTTCTTTGAGGAGAAAATTAATAATATCCTTAAGGACTTCCCCCCGGCACCTATTCCTACCCAAGAGTCTGACACAACTATTCCTTCATTAAACAAATTTAAAGCAGTTTCCCTAATGCAAACGCATAAAGCCATACTAGCCTGTAAATCAGGTGCACCCACGGATTCTTGCCCCCCAGTCATCTTGCACCACCTTGTTGAGGCCGTCAACCCTCTAATTAATGCAATTGTGAACGAATCCCTTGACTCTGGTATTGTTCCTTCTGAGTGGAAGAAGGCCACAGTCAAGCCCCTCATGAAAAAGCAAAATAAATCCCCCACTGACTTGTCTAATATGCGCCCAATCTCACTCCTCCCTGCGCTAGGCAAAATCACTGAGCAACTAGTTCATGAGGAACTAAAGAATTTTGTGGAAAATCATTGTATCTTGCACCCACAGCAATCTGGCTTCCGCTCCGGCCACTCCACAGAGACCGCTTTGATTGAGTTGTCAGACACCATCAAGTTCTTGCAGGATGAGGGCAGGCAGGCCGTCCTCATCCTGCTCGACCTAACCGCGGCCTTCGACACCATCTCACATGTCGTTCTAATTAATAGGATGCGTGAGATTGGTGTCTCGGGCTCCGCACTTGCCTGGATAACCTCATTCCTGTCCAATCGCTCTCAAACGGTCTCCTTGGGCCCCTTTCTTTCCGATGAACGATCCATCATCTCGGGGGTACCCCAGGGTTCCATTCTGAGCCCCCTCTTTTTCAATGTATACATGGCCCCCCTCCTCACGTTGATCGAGTCACATGGGATTCTCGTGACATCCTACGCTGACGACACTCAGCTTGTCGTCACTATCGATAAAAAACTTCCGGATGCTGCTATCAGATTCCAAAACTGTCTGTCAGAAGTCTTTTCTTGGCTTAATTTGCATCATTTAAAATGTAACAGCGCCAAAACAGAAATAATTCCTCTAGGTAAAGGCACATTCTTTTCCCCCAAAGACTGGTGGCCTCATAACTCCGAAGCACCGCCAAGCGCGGTTGCTTCAGCCCGCAACTTGGGCGTTCAATTTGACGCTTCCCTCAGCTTTGATGAACATGTACGCATTACCGCTGGGTGCTGTTTCAGCCTGATCAGGCAATTAAAGAAATGTTTCAATTTTCTGCCCATCACAGCCAGGAAATCAGTCGCGGTGGCGCTTATCCTCTCCCGGCTGGATTATTGTAACGGCCTCCTAGCAGGCATCAAGAAGTCCTCTCTGAAACAGCTGCAGAGTGTCCAACATGCAGCAGCCAGGCTTGTTTTGAAACTCCCCCGTAGGTCCTCAGCCTCTGCAGCCCTCAACACCCTTCATTGGCTGCCCCTCCATAAGAGAATCTTATTCAAGCTCCTAGTCACTGTATTTAAAGCAAACAGGGGCTTGGGTCCATCTTACCTGACCAAGCGCTTCCAGCACTACATTCCTATCCGCTGCTTGAGGTCATCTGGCGCCAATTTCATTTCGGAACCCCGCATAAAACTAAAATCCAAGGGTGGAAAGACCTTCTCCCTTCTGGCGGCCAAGGCATGGAACCGTCTCCCCCCCAACCTTAGGCACGCACCCTCAGAAAGCCTATTTAGGAAATTTCTGAAAACCTGGATTTATTCTCAGTCTGACTCCTCAGTCCTCGCAGCTATTTGATCCATGCACCCCTAGACGACCTTCTGTGTGCTCAGCGCCAAGATGCTCCCTCCGGAGCGAAAGTTAGCGCTCTACAAATGCCAATAAATATCAAAAATAAATATCAAATGCATCAGCTGCACAAGGCAATCAGAAAAACGGGCCAAATGCAAATACCAATCAATTGCACCCAAAAGTCGTTTTTGGAATTACATGTAAGAAACACTGCGCAGAACCTATGTACAACCACTCAATATCAGCAAACAAAGTCAGGGCCTTATTTATGAAGGTCTTGCGCCACAAGAGTGTCACTTATTTCCCATGTATAAAGTGATGCACCAGTTGCATAAGGCAATCATAAATAAGGACCAAATGAAAATACCATTCATTTGCACCCAAAATCGTTTTTTGAATAACATTTAAAAAACACTGCGCACAACCTATGTACAAGCACAGAATATCACTTTTGAAACGTCACTGTTTCCCCAAATACAAATCCTCTATCTTTCAAATGTTGATATCAAGCATTATCAAAAATCCAAAAACAAATCAACAGCAAACAAAGTCAGAGCCTTATTTATGAAGGCCTTGCGCCACCAGTGCATCACTTATTACCCATGTTTAAAGTGATGCATCAACTGCACAAGGCAATCAGAAAAATGGGCAAAATGCAAATACCAATCAATTGCACCCAAAAATCGTTTTTGGAATAACATGTAAGAAACACTGCGCAGAACCTATGTACAACCACTCAATATCAGCAAACAAAGTCAGGGCCTTATTTATGAAGGTCTTGCGCCACAAGAGTGTCACTTATTTCCCATGTATAAAGTGATGCACCAGTTGCATAAGGCAATCATAAATAAGGGCCAAATGAAAATACCATTCATTAGCACCCAAAATCGTTTTTTGAATAACATTTAAAAAACACTGCGCACAACCTATGTACAAGCACAGAATATCACTTTTGAAACGTCACTGTTTCCCCAAATACAAATCCTCTATCTTTCAAATGTTGATATCAAGCATTATCAAAAATCCAAAAACAAATCAACAGCAAACAAAGTCAGAGCCTTATTTATGAAGGCCTTGCCCCACCAGTGCGTCACTTATTACCCATGTTTAAAGTGATGCTTCAGCTGCACAAGGCAATCATAAAAAAGGGCCAAATGCAAATACCATTCATTTGCACCCAAAATCGTTTTTGGAATAACATGTAAGAAACACTGCGCAGAACCTATGTACAACCACTCAATATCAGCAAACAAAGTCAGGGCCTTATTTATGAAGGTCTTGCGCCACAAGAGTGTCACTTATTTCCCATGTATAAAGTTATGCACCAGTTGCATAAGGCAATCATAAATAAGGGCCAAATGAAAATACCATTCATTTGCACCCAAAATCGTTTTTTGAATAACATTTAAAAAACACTGCGCACAACCTATGTACAAGCACAGAATATCAATTTCGAAACGTCACTGTTTCCCCAAATACAAATCCTCTATCTTTCAAATGTTGATATCAAGCATTATCAAAAATCCAAAAACAAATCAACAGCAAACAAAGTCAGGGCCTTATTTATGAAGGCCTTGCGCCACCAGTGCGTCACTTATTACCCATGTTTAAAGTGATGCATCAGCTGCACAAGTCAATCATAAAAAAGGGCCAAATGCAAATACCATTCATTTGCACCCAAAATCGTTTTTTGAATAACATTTTAGAAACACAACACAGGACTTATATACTAGCATACAATTTGACTTCTGAAACATAACTATCTGCTTCCAAATATTCTCCATAGAGCAAACAAGTCTCTATCTAAATTAAATAAATCATTACTTACCTTTACAAATGCTTTGGGAGATTGAAAACAGTGTCAGACACACACACCAATTTATCTTTAGCAGAGCAAAAAGTGTGCATTCTATACACTGAAACCAAGACTGGCATAGAAAATCTCTAACTTTGTACACATATGCCTTAATTCAACCAATCAAAAGTCTTCCCTCACTATTTTCAAACCAACACCCTTCCCCCTCTCAGATCTTTCTATCTGTTACCATAGCAACTCCCTCCTAACTGAACTCTCAGGTTCAAAAGTTTATTCTACAATGTTGCAAATTAAGTCAGCAAGGATGTTTGACCTCTCAATACACCAGCTTATCCAGGGTATTTTAGCTTTTAGTGACTTTTTTTTAACCATTCAAATTGCTTCTTTCACACAACACAACCATGCACCCTAACTTTCAGTTTTCAACTATCTGAATCCACCAATCATTGCTTGTGATTCAAGAGCAGTGAAACTCCACAATTATTTTTTGTAAACTCCTACTGTTCTAACTGCCATTTCATTCCTACACTTCATCTGACTGCACCAGAACCTTCTCACATCATGTATTCTGTATGGATTCTAGGACATAGCTACATCCACTGGGCTCAAAGGTATGCAACAAGCAGAAATTATCACAACCTTGATTTATCAAATGTGGAAATCAAGTGGATTGGCCAGAGAGGATTAAAATGTCATCAATTGATACCATTAGTGAAAACCTTTTTGCATCTGCCAAGCCCAGACCTCTTAATAGTGCACTGTGGTGGAAATGATTTGGGCACTATGACTGGGGTTGGTCTGGAAATGCTCTTAAAGGACACCTTTCATCAATTGATGACACTTTTTCCACAAACTGCCTTGGTATATTCAAATATATGCCAAAGACAGAAATGGAACTGGTCCAACCAATTTTGTCCACAATTTGAGAAAGCACGGAAACATGTGAATAAATCTGTTTCTGCTTACATGAGAGACTGTGAAATGGGTTCAATATACAATAATAACTTGCGTTACAACATGCAAGACATCTACAGAGGAGATGGTGTGCACTTCTCAGATGAAGGAAATAGAATATTCCTCCTGAATTTAAGACTGTGCATTGGAACCTACTTGTAGGTACCTAAATCAGCCACAGAACCCAAAAGCTCTTTTCAGAGCTACCCTACCTCTGATCATTCAAAACGTTTATCTTTTTCTAACTTTTTTCACTATTTTTCACCAAAGTACGCTTCCCGGTACGCTTACCGGTGCGCGTACCAGGCGCTTCCCCCGCGGAAAATTAAAGATTTTTTTTTTTTTTACGTTTATGAGCCTCCTAAGCCCCCCTCAGAAAACCTAGAGGGTCAAGAAGTCTCTACTGTGCACCCTTCTAACCATACCGAACATTGTTTACCCTCCATCTTGTATCTCGATTGTACCGAAACACAAAATGGAGGACTCCTGTTCCGCTTCCGGTGCGCGTACCGGAGCGCGCACCGGTAAGCGCTCCATAAAAAAAGGTGGGAAAGTAATTTACAGAAAAACCACTGGAGACACTTTCATCAAATATAGAATAAGCCTTACTACATAGCAGTCCCTACCATTTGCCCAAATTTGGTGGAATTCCATTGAGACATTTAGGCTACAGCCTGTCTAAATATCCTGAGGTAAATTACATAACAAAAACACTTATGAAATGTTAGAATTTACAACCAATTAAAAAGTTTCTTTCATTTTCTACGATTATTTCCTGACATTTGATTGGTTATGTACAAAAATATATATAAAAGAAGAGAGGGAAACACAGCCATTTTGACTACTGCTTCCAGAAGTACATTTGAAAACAAATAACACTGACAACTTCAACTGATTTCTCCAAGGTAAGTTGTTATTTTGGAAGTATGTTATACACTTTAAATTAATTTCAGAAAAAATATTCTGTTAGTTATATACTATCCCTCTGTAATAGTTATAGATAGCGATAGACTTCTCTGTAATAGGTATGGATTGAGTTACGCTTCTCTGGTATACAGTACCCTAACTCTACTAATATAGTTAATTTGTATGCAATTTTCTAAAAGAAAATGGAATGAGAAAATCAAGCAAATGTTACTTCTATCGTAGTAAAGGTGGAAAAACCAGAAGAGCAAAAAGATGAAGTTGATTTCATGGATGACTCTTTGGATCAACAGTTTATAGAATGTTTGGAACAAATGGAATCATGTACTTATAATTATGAGGAAATACCAGACAATATTATGTTACAAGTTTTATTAAATTATGAAAAAGAATCAGAGGACTAAATTTATATTTAATAATTTTAAATTGTTTGAGACAATATTCATTTTTATATATAATTCATAAAGTATTACCAAAATAATTACATTATAAAATGAGACTTATAGTATACTGTGCAACTTTTTTTCTGTTACATACTAAGTTTACTCATAGTTACTACCTTTCTCCCACTATATTATCTCCTATGTATATTTTACACCTCTTTTTCATCATAAGGGATCAGGATAGGCTACCCATGATCCCCTAGAAATTCTCAGGGAGTGCTTAAAAGATCTGTTTCTGCTTTCCTGACAGACTATGTTATGGATTCCATATACCACAAAAACTTCAATAACAACATACAAGATATCTACAGAGGAGATGGTGTACATTAAATTTAAGTATCTGCATTGGTACCTACATGTAGGTACTTACATAAAATAAAAATAAAACAAAAAAAACAATCAATAAAAAAAAAATTATAAAGTGATTTTTTTTCCCATAGTACGCTCCCCGGTGCGCTCCCCGGTGCGCTCCCCGGTGCGCTCCCCGGTGCGCGTGCCGGGCCTTCCCCCCGCGAAAATAAAAAAAAAAAAAATTTGGAAACCCCGCGGGGCCCTTTAATGGCCCCCACATCAAACCTAGGGGGACAGGGGGTGTCTACTCTGCCCCCTTATGGTCTTTTACCCCTTTGTTTTGGCCACCTCTCATGTCTCGATCCTACCGAGACACAAGATGGCGGCCGCTCCGGACTGTTTTGAATGTTTACAGACAACCGACAGCCAATCAGCTTTCCGTGCGCAAGTCGCGTGGCGCGCCCGGTGCGCTCCCCGGTGCGCGTACCCTAGCGCGCCTATAGATATATATATATTTTTCTGAACCTAAATTAATCAAAATTCACTGGTGCACATATCTCAAGACATAGCAAAGGTACATCGGGCTACCAGTCCCTACAATTTTGCCAAGTTTGGTGTAAATCCATTCAGCCGTTCGGGCTAAAAGTGAAATCGACTGCCCTATGGAAATTAACATGGGGAAAACGTGTTTTGGGACCCCCCTTTTATCTCGGCCCCCGCTTGATGCATCCCCCCCAAACTTTCAGGGAAGGACCGGGGCGCCGCGAGGCCATTATGAGGAAATTTTCAGGCATATTCGTCAACCGGCGCCAAAGTTATTCCAAATAGAATTTTGAGATTTAACATTGAAAAAAATCCTAACTATAACTACCTACTGGCGACCGCCAGTAGGTAATATATGTATATATATATATATATATATATTTATATATATATATATGAAACAATCCCTACTGCCTCTCGCCCGGAGCCCAGTGCTGGAAACCGCTGCGCAGGAAGAAGAGAGGAGACCTCAGGTGCAGTGAGCAATTTCCTTTTATTGTAGCCTCGAGGAAGTGGCACACCACAGCATGACGTTTCGGCCTGCACAGAGGCCTTGATCACATAACGCACGCTGGGGAAAAGGCAATTTTTAAAGTGCTTGTGCAAAGTGGGAGTACATTCTGATTGGTAGGTTTTTGGTCACGTGGTACACATCATCATAGACATGGACAACAGATTGTAAGTTACAAACAACTCGGGATAATCCCAGAATTAACGCCATATTGTAACAGTCCACATCATATTATTAAAGTGCAAATGCAATTTACTTTTGTGTAAACCATATTCGACATAGATCACTGGATAAATCCAAATGTGAAAACCAATATCGTTGTGCAAAGTGCAATATGTGTCATGAAGATCATGCTCAATATATACACTATATACAATATACATCCTGTACAAAATCATGTTTAACACCCAATTTCTGAACCAATATATACAAATATAAATTCATAAATAATGTGTAATAAATATATAAATATATATGTTAAAAACCATGACTGTACAGTATATTGCAAATAAATATGCCTATATACACAACACCATTGATGCGGGATGAGATCTATAGTAAACAAGAGTGATGTCATAGCATAAATGCTTGTCCTAATACTAAGATCGCAGCATCCCATTGTTAATGCACAAACTAGTTTACACATGTGTATACACTGAGCCGGAAGGTTCACGGGCAGAGGAGATGTTGACCCCACCAAAGGAGGGGAAACCATTGCAGCCTCTGCCCTGCGAACCCTCACTATGCTCTCAAATTACCTGGTTGGACCATACCTAACCCCGGATGTACTACGTGACTGGTGAGAGATAAGAGGACTAACATGTGCACTTTTTTTCTGTGAGAATTTTTCAAGTTTTTTTGTGGGTATGTGACATTGTTTTCTCCAACTCTTCCTCTATAGAGCTTGCTGGCTGGTTCCTTTGAAAGTGGCATAAGCTCTTAGTACATCCAAGTGCAACCTAAGCCTAGGCTGCACTCCACTTGTGAACCATCCAACCCTCTAAGCTGTATACTGTTGAGACCAGAAATCTCAATAACAAGACAGACAGATACACCTATATTAAACATTTGGAAGCATCAGACTGCTCTACAGGGGAAGCATATAACAGTGCACGACAGTATGTTAGTGTCATAAACACGTATAAAAATCTTCAGTGGAATTCAATCCCCCCGGAGCTCGGCAATCCATTTCCAGTATGTACCTGGTTTCTAACTTTCTCAAGGCCCCGTCCCTGTCTCCTCCTCTCCTAAGAGGACCAACACAGTCAATAGCATAGTAGCGCAACAGGGAACTATCATTGTTATGGTGTTCCTTAAAGTGGCGGGCCACCGGATATGCTGGATCACTAGTATTGATGGCCCTAATGTGCTGGAGTATCCTCTTGTGCACCTGCAATTTGGTACTGCCAACATAACGCAGGGCACACGGACACTCCAGCACATACACCACATACTCACTTTTACACGTAAGCTGTTTATTAATCTTGCGTGCAACAGAGGTGAATGGGATAGCATATTCGGTTTTGTTCAATCCATGCTGGCAAGCCTTGCAGGATGAACACTTCCTGAAGCCCTTACTTTTCCCTAGCCAATTTCTACTGGTCAGGACTTCTGGGCTGGATTTGACTAGGGCATTCTGCATGGAATATGCTCGCCTGTATGTGATGGATGGGGTATTAGGTATTCTATCCCCTATCACTGGGTCACATTTCACCAGATTCCAATGTTTGGAAACTATTTTCCCCAGCGCTCCATGTTGCCTGTTAAAGGCCCAAATCAATCTGACTGGTTGATCATTAGTGGTAGTGGACCTTTTATGGATTTTAGGCTGAAGGGCAAGTTTGCGTGGAATGGCATTAGCTTTTGTTATAGCTTTATCCACTATTGCGGCCTTATATCCCCTAGCCAGGAATCTAGACCTGCTGGCTTGCTGGGCCAGATTGCACTGTGCTTCTGTGCTGCTCAATCGTCTTATACGCAACATTTCTCCATATGGAATGCTGCGTATAAGGTGAGCAGGGTGATGGCTACTGGCATGGAGAATCGTATTTCCAGCCGTTTCCTTGCGATACAGCCTCGTTTCTAGCTTTGTTGCTCCCTGTGTCACTGTCATGTCAAGAAAATGCACATGATCCCTGCTGATTGTAGAGGTGAAGTGCAGATTGTAATCATTCCTATTGATGAGGTCAACAAAGTGCTCAGCCTCTTGACGAGTGCCTTTCCAGACTAGGAACACATCGTCTATATAACGATACCACCTAACAATAGATTGTCTGGAAATGTCAGCGTGCGTGCCACGGAGGACCTGTCTCTCCCAGTAGCCCATGTGAAGACAGGCATAACTGGGAGAGAAACAGGCCCCCATGGCCACACCCCTGACCTGCTGGTAATATCTATTGTTAAACAAGAAAAAATTGTGGTTTAAACAAAATGAAATCATCGAAAGTAGCATGCGGTTATGGTCAGCCATGATTATTGGTCTCAATCCTAGGTAGAATTCTACGGCTCTCAGTCCGTCTTGGTGATTAATACTGGTATATAAAGACGTGACATCTAATGTAATGAGCCACAGATCCATACCCCACTCTATATCCTGTATCTTTCTTACAAAGTCATTGGAATCTTGCACATAAGATGGTAACTCCTGAACAAATTCCTGCAAGAAAGAGTCCACATATACTGTTGTTTTCTCTAATAAACCCCCGCACGCTGCAATTATCGGTCTTCCCGGGGGTTTATTTGGGTTCTTGTGGACCTTCGGGATAAGGTATAGGACTGGCATGACTGGATGGTTATTCTTTAGATATTTGAGCTCATCCATGCTCAGTAGGCCAAAGGATCTCCACCCCATGAGCAATGAATGGAAGTCTTCCTGAGCTTTTTTGACCAACGAAATGTCACTATGTCTGTAGCAGTTCAGATCATTCAGTTGGGAGAGGGCTTCTTCTAGGTATAGTTTTCGTGGCCACAAAACTATGTTCCCTCCCTTGTCAGACTGTCTGACGATAACATTTTCATTGGCCTGAATTTTGTGGATAAGACGCATGTATTGATCATTTTGTGTGAATTTTTTCCGTTTGGAATTGAGCACCTTGGAATGTAGTGACTTAATGTCTTTGACAACTGCATTGTGGAAGATATCGAGATTATCATATATCATAACAGGTGTGAACGTTGAGCGAGGTTTAAAAGACGTTAGCCCACCCACCCTGCTGGG
This sequence comes from Lissotriton vulgaris, assembly GCF_964263255.1. Classification (NCBI taxonomy): domain Eukaryota; kingdom Metazoa; phylum Chordata; class Amphibia; order Caudata; family Salamandridae; genus Lissotriton; species Lissotriton vulgaris. The sequence goes on along the minus strand of NC_141689.1, from coordinate 23,234,929 downwards.
CTCACCTCCAGATGTAGTTTGGGATGATGACTGCTCCAATCTAAGAGACTCTAGGGCTTCCAAGCCTGGCAAGTCACGAGCTTGTAATCCCTGATCTCCAGCTTCAGCCCGCGTAACACTGCTGCGGGTTTTTCCTCCAGCAAAATGTTTCTGTAATTTGATTTTGCGGACAAATTTGTAAAGATCAATTCTTGTGTCCGCATAATTCAGATCACATGGGGCACAAAATGTGAGTCCTTTAGATAGGATATTGAGCTCAGATTCGGACAGAACCATGTCAGTCAGGTTGATGATAGAGGGGGCAACGTCCTTAGCTCCAGATAGCCGGTTCACTTCCTGTTCCATCTCTTTGCACTCTTTTTCTTCCTCTTCTGCTGATTTGGCTCTTGCTCTGGATCTGGCCTTACGACGTTGGTAGCGTTTTGCGTTGATTTTTTTGTTCCTGAGCGCGACTGCGTTCTCAGGCGTAGGGTCCCTCGCCAGTCTTTCCTCACACAGTCCAATTCCTCTGCTGGCGTCAGCTTTGTAAACCCCAATTGCCTTCCTGATTGTGTAGAATTGGAATCTGAGTCGCTGTTCATGCTTGAACTAAAGTTAGACTCCGAGGAGTCATCTTGCTGTGCTGTCCCCTGTGCTTGGTTTGAGCGATCCACTGTGGCTGCAATTTTTTGGCCCCGTGAGGCTTTGATAGCGTCATATTTTTTCGCAAAAGTAAAAATGCGACCTTCCGCATAGTCTGCCTTGTCACGTTGAAATTTCCAGGCTTTCCTTTTGCTTATGGATTCTTCTTCCTTCTGTATCCTCGCCATCATATCGCCTCTGAGTTTAATACATTCATTGGGACAGTCCACACTGGCTGCTTCAATGACCAGATTGAGCTCTTCAATCTTTGCCTGTGTCTTCAGCCGGTCACTCTCCGCATAGCGGACCAGTATTTGGACTAGCTTGCGTGATGATTCTAGATTGCAGTCAGCCCATTCACGGAGCATTTCCGGATCTGGATCCTCGTAACTTGGGGCTAGCATAACCCGCAGACCGCGTGGTATCCTGTTCACTTCCAAATAGCGACTTAGTGAGCGGTGCTCCCACCACTTGGAGAGTTCCCTTTTCATTAACTTTTCCAATTTTTTGAAGTGGTCACGAACGCTACCAACTTCATCAGCAGGTGCATTAGAGGCGGATGGTTCAGCTGACCCCCCAGCCGGGGAGTCATCAAACGCATTTAGCGCTGCCTGTTCCCTCGCTTTGAGTGCGTCTGCCGACATGCCGCTTCCTCTCAGTCAATATTGCGCGTGATGCGCTCTCACAGCTGTTTGGGCGAGCGCTGCAAATACAAGCCGCCGTATATATATATGAGGTACGTTCAGTTCTCAGCAGATGTAGCGCAGCGCAATTAGCCACACCGACAAGCAGGAACAGGCGAGACCCAGAAGTGGTGCAATACGATTTTATTTAAAGTTTAGCCAGCACCAATCCGCCACGCCATATATATATATATATATATATATATATATATATATATATATATATATATATATATATATATATATATATATATATATATATATATATATATATATATATATATATATATATATATATATATATATATATACACATATATAAACTATATAAACATATGTATAATCTGCATATCTATATAAATACAAATATAAATGCATGTATACATATACATATACATATATGCATACATATGCATGTTATGTACATGAAAGTTTGATAAACACTAATACAAGCAGAACTAAAAAGCCACCTAATTACAACAGAATTGCTTTAACTTAAACGAGGGCGAGACCTATTGCATTTTCGATGCTTGTTTACTTTGGTTTCATCAAGAAGGCATTCAGATGTGTCACACATTTGCACACATTTACAATCAATTAAGAATGTTAGCACTCTAGTTGCTTATTAGATCACTGTAGTAAAGCTACTGCTCACCGGGGAAGTCTGCTGCTGGTATTGAAAGTGCTTGTTTCAGTCTAGATTGTCAGAATTTTTAATGAAATAGAAGAGGATTTAAGAATTCACTCAAAATGTGACTTACTTTTTCTTACTGCAGCACTATTCGTACTTTCTATGGCAAAATGAACCCCCTCATTTTGTTCCTTTTTAAATTAAATGTTTTAAGAGTTACCACTTTATTCCAATCAAGATGGCTTCAGGTGTGCCATACTTTTGTCATAAATAGGACTGTTAGCTCTCTAGTTGTTCTTTAAAACTCTCTGGGAAGCTGCAGTAGAACACAAAGGAATCAACTGACAGTCTCTGCCCTTGTTGGATGTACATGTTTTACTGAGAATGTCAGACTTCATTTTCACATGACTGGGAAAGATAATGTGAGTTTACAGAAAATATACTCTCAGTTTAGCTTATAGATCACCTTCCAAACCTCTGTGGGAAAAGCATAAGAAAATAGTTTTCTCTCAAACATGATTCAAGATATCCCAGCATGGCAAAATCACCTTAGAGCACACCACAAGTCCTAAAATGAATATGGTACCATCAACAAATGATTTATAATGTAACTAAAGTCTTAAAACCTTCTATTAACTGCAATGCTTTTTAATGAGGTGCTATCATGCATATTGGTCCCAAAATAGCTGCCAACAATTCTTGGATGAAGTGCTGACAGCCAATCAGATCTCACGATGAGATGTGTGGTTAGGCCCCGCCCAGATACATATATATTTTTTTTCCTTTAATATCTAAAAACTTACTGAACAGATTTACACTATTTAACAAAATGGCACAACTCTGAAGCAAGGGCTACCTTTTTGCCAAATTTGGTGTAATTCCGTTCAGCAGTTCGGGCTGTAACTGCGATTAAAGGTTCCTATGGAAAATTGCATGGGGAAAACATGTTTTGTGAACCGCCTTTTTTCTTGGCCCCTGCTTCACAAATCACTGTGAAACTTTCAGGATAGGAGCGGACCGCAGCCCCCCACCAGTTTTAAAAATTTTGCGAAGATTCGAGAACTGGCGCCAAAGTTATTGCAAATAGAATGTTGCTGATTTCCTATGGAAAATAGGTCCTAACTATAACTACCTACTGTAGGTAATATATATGTATAATACATTAATTATTTTGGAGATATAGGATGCCAGCAGAATATGGGATATGAGTGGGGAAGTATATTAATACCTGGGTGTTTATTTTAGTACCCAGGTATTAATTATAAGATATTTTAAAAGGGTTGTGACAGCTTTTCTCTGGCAGAGGATGCTAGGGAAATAGGGGGTTTGGGTGAAGAGTGGTAATACTGGGGTATTTATTTTAAATACCCAGGTACTACATTTTAAACATTTAAGATTTTTTTTTAAATCCATTAAAAATAATTACAATTATTTAAAAATTATTATGACAACTTTTCTCTGGCACAGGATGACAGGAAAATAGGGATTTAGGGTGGGGAAGTGTATTAATACTTGGGTATTTATTTTAATACATATGCACTAATGTATTAGAATTTATTTCTATTTAAAGACATGCTATTATATGTAAAACTTAAATTTTAATTTTCAAATGTAAAATGTGTTTATTAATATGAATGAAACCTAAGTATGTAGTTTTTCTAAAAATAAAAATTTAATTTAAAAAAGGACAGTAGTTTTAATAAAATATAAAAATAAAAAACATAGCAATTTAAATAATTTAAACATATTTTTCAAATTAAAAGTATTAATGAACTCAAAATTGATTTATATTAATTTGTATTAACTTATTATTATTTTAAGACATTTATAATACATTTTGAAATAAATGACAATAAATAGAACACAATAATGAATTTTATTTAAAAATACATAAAACTAACGCTTCAACTAAAAAAAATATATATACACATACAAATATTTGTTATGAGATTTATAAAAAAAAAACATAAGCACATTTACATTTTTAAAACATTTTCATTAACATTATTTCCACGGTTTCCAATTGTATTAAATGGATAAAATTGTCCATTTTTTATTCACACTTTTTCAGATGACATACGTGTTTGAGTATGAATTTCTATAGTTTGTAGAGCATAGCGGTCAAGATCAGATGCAAGGAAGTGAGCTGGTCAGGTAAGTCAAACTTCACTTTTTAAATAGATATTATAGCAGGCATACTTTCATTAAAGGAGAGTACTGGGAGGTAGTTAGATGGATGTATGGATGTATTTGTGAGTTTTTATGTTTTTTAACAAGAAATTCATTCTCATGGTGCCTGCAGTTGCATGCTCACGATGGGGATTTTCTTTGTTAATTTAATACTGGAGGTTTAAAAAAAGGAATTCTCTTTCGGGAAGAATTTCATTTTTTTATTTAAATCAAATGTTTTCTAGAAGTAATGTATTTGTTTGGTACTGTTTTTTCTGTGTCGCAACCTTTTTTTAAATGAGATTCGTTTTCATCGATCTTTAACTAAGTCTGGGAGGTGAACTCTGCTCTGCTCGTGGAGTTTGCAGATCTTTCTGTACTCCAAGTTGTGCGGAGCTTGCAGAGTTCTGAAAAACTCTGCTTCGCGTAGCAGAGTTTTTTCCTCATTCGCATTTGTCAATGTCAAGTGGGTGTGCACGAGCAAAGAAAATCCACCTCCCGGCAAGATTTTTCCTTGTTTTCCGATTGTCAACATCAAGTTAGCAAGCACTAGTGTGGAAAATCAACCTGCCGGCGAGATTTCTCAACACAGGCGCTCATTTTTTTCATTGCGAGTGGTCACGTATGCTCGTGACCACTTGTGATTGAGTAACCGCCTGCTCGTGTTGAGAAAGCTCCTGCTCGAGTAAAAATATACTCGAGTGGCAGAAAGGAAGCAGCCCCTGCTTGTGCTGTGCATGGTGCCGTTAGCATTGGTAGCACAGTGCAGACAAGCACCTGGCACTGAAAATCACTGCGCACTGAATTTATCAAATGCACTCCACCCCTCGTGGAGCTACGCCTAGTGCAGTGAGGTTCTGTAGTTTTAGACTCCGCTTCGTATCTAGCCGCCATTTTGTGCTTAGCCACCATTTTGTGTTGCCTCACTCAGGCAGCACGGCGAACGCAGTGTTTTTTGCTCTTTCAGCTGCTACGTGTCTCTTCTGTTAAAGAGTAACCCTTGTCTTTGATTACTAAACCGATGTCAGGAACTGGCGGAGTTTGTTAAGTCCATGTCTAGACTGATTAATCCTTGTCTTACTCCACTGTTTGGGTCCCACCATTCTTCCTGATTTAATCTTATTTAACTGCCTTCGCTATTCTCTTCGTGTATTCTCTTGTGACATAAACTATCCTTTGAAGCATTCAAACATGTTCTACCACCTGCAAATTGAATTACGGGCACTACTGTTGATTAACTTGAGGGGAGGAGAGCACACGGGGTCTGAAAGAAGGGTGTTTTTTAGACACTTGATAGCTTGTTTTCGAAATTTTCCTATTCGTCAGTTTTGTATGTTTTGGGAGTTGTCATTGTAAATATGTGTACTATAATAGACTGTGCACTACGGAATTAAGTGGCAGTCTCCTGAGAATATACCATTAGGGTACTTCTTAGACAACTTAGCCGCGCTTCAAAAGACCTTCATGCCACTTCGACATACAGGGGTCGCTCACGTGGTTTGTGAAATCCTCCGGAATTTTCTTTCAAAGCTCCTCTCGACCCTCGGGCTGAACCACTACCACTGAAGTCGCCCACACGTTGGGCCACCAATTGGAGAACCTGACCTTATGGGCCGGGCGGTGCAGGGCACGCCTAATATCTCCGGGTTCAGCTGCCTTGTCAGACACGAGACACTCTGTTGGGCGTAGAAAATCAGATTTATTAGCTGCAGCCGACTGCTGCCCTGACTGTCGCCCTGCCTTGGCCCTTTGGTGATGATTGGTATCGCGAGACATTAGACAGACATCTGTTGGCGTGAGAAAACATTTAGTTAAGTATTCGTGGGTAGCGCCCACTCTTTGTTTTGGTTTTTGTTATTCGATCAGTGCACTTATCGAAGCCGAGGGGTAAGTACGTTTGTACTGTGACTACATTGTCTTAAACCCCTTGACGTTTGTAAGAAGTCCAGTTTAATACGAAATGCCTGGATTTAGTAAGTTTAGGAAATGTTGTTGTTTTGGTTGTTCTAGGGATTCCCGGCTAGAGGATTCTTGTCCGATTCCTCCGGTTGGAACTCCCACTTACGAGCTCTATTCTAAACATGGTCTTGGTCCTATTATTTGCAATGAAACATGGATCCGATATACGAAGAAAGATGGTGTCCTACAGTGGCCACAAAATGGTAGTTTTGAGCATGACATATTAAATAATTTGGAAGCGATTTTATTTAAGAGAAAAGCCCGGCCGGAAATGTTTGACTCTTTCCGCCTTTGGCGTAAGGAATCCAAACAGAAAGAAATTAAGTACATGAAGAAAGATAAGAAGGAGCAAAATATTACAATTTTACAGGCTGCCCAACAGTTTAAAAATTATGAGGCTGATCAGATGATTGAAGTTTCAGAAAGACAGCATCGTATGGCAATAGACAGATGTTATCCTGTGTTGCCTACTGCCTCAAAGAGTAAGGGTCCTGACGAAGATCCTTTCATGTCCCATCTATTGACATTACCTCCACCTTATGTGTTAGGTGCTAATGCACCCCCATTACAACCTGCTGCTAATCCAGTTAATCCGGTTCCTGCACATTTGTCTCTTCCAGTGATTCCACCTCCACTTCCTTTGCCACCGACTTCTGTACCCCAATCTTCTGTGCTTCAGTCTCCTTCATCTTCAGTTTCTTTTGCTACTGATTCTTCTCCTGTCTTACAAAATACGTTGTCTCCTGTTCTAGTGTCGGATTCCCCTACAGCTCGACAACGATTAGTTGACACTGTTTCTGGTCTCTTGTCACCTTTTCTTGGGCCTCTTTATTTTTCTCCTGCTTCGTCTCGAAGGCAATCTCGTAGCCAGATTCCAAATTCGGAAGAACGGATTAAGCTAGATTCTATCGCTCATAATTGGATCATGAGTGGTCTACAGTATAGTGTGCGCGATATTTTAGACACTTTTCTTCAATGGAATGCACCTACACAGAGGTATGTCTTTAATGTTATGTGCAATACTCTTATCAAAGGGTGGGGAGATATGGATTTGGATTTACCTCCTCAGGGTTTGCTCGAGATACAGGATCAATTTGATAAGGGACATATTGTGGGTCCTGATGTAGAGCGTGCTGCTCAAAAGCTTGTTACTTTCCGATCTTCCTTTTTCTCTCAAGCTTCTCTTGAATCTGATCCTGCGGTTCATCGTAAAATGGCACAATATCCTATGCGAGAAGTTCCTCCAATATGGAGAGATGCAGATCCAAACGCTCATCCGCCTATCCTTGCTCATTTTCAGCGTATATGGGTACATGATCCTTGGAAAAGATCGGAAGTGTTGGCACTTAAACAGTCTTTACCGGACCCTCGTAAGAATCCTGCTGGGTATTATAAAGAGTTGTCCCAGTCTGTTGATGCATGTTTCATGAATTTGGCAGATATTGATTTACTGATGGGAAATGTAGTCCCACAAGCTTTATGGGCTAAAATTCGTAAGGAAGACCATGATCAAGCTTTAGGTGGTGATTGGGCTGCTATAGCAGCCGCAGATGCAGGACAAATAGGTGGTGCCAAACCCGATGATTTGATCACGGAATTGCCCGGCAGAATAATAGCTCTTATGAAAACGATGATGCCTGCTGTACTCGTTAACTGGGATAAGTTGGCAGCGTGCAAACAAAAGATGGATGAAAGTGTCTCCGATTTCTTTACTTGTTTCGAAGAAACTTTCATCGACCATAGTGGTCAAGATATGAGTACTGAAGGTGGACAGCGATTATTCGTAGATAAATTTGTCTTTAATTTACTTCCAGAATTATCGCATAAATTGAAACAATCAGAGAGTTCATGGGCCATTTCATCGACTGCCCAGATATTAGCTACTGCTCAAAATTATGGGAATAGGGATAAGGAAGAAAAGGAAAAAGTGGAGAAAAAGACTAAAGAATTGAAAACAAAGATTATTTTGCAACAGGCTTATCCCCCTCGTTCTGCTCAGCTCCAATTACAACAGCCTCCACAGTTTCAGAGGTTGTTACAGAAACCTGTATCTACAGTTCCGCGACCTCCGTTGGGTCCTAATCAATGCGCCTATTGTAAAGAGGAAGGTCATTTCAAGAATAGCTGTCCGGTTTTGTTGCAGCCTTATGGCGGATCATTAGCACCACGGGGTCGTGGTGATTCTCGGTCAGTGCCCAGAGGTAGAGGGCGAGGTGCGTTGCCTCATGAACGACGTTCCTCTCCCCCTCAGGACACTACAAATTATTTTGATCAGCGGAATTCTCAGTTTTCACAATATTACAATGACGATTATTGCACAGACAATGAAAATGCTGATTTTCACACTAGCTAGGACAGCCATAGACAGAGTAAGGGAGTCGTATCAGATCCAGTGGATCAGAATGGGCCTTATGTTGAAGTTGTAGCATTGGGTATTACAGAACCATTTCTTTTGGATACTGGTGCAATGAGAAGTTTTATTATACATTCCAAACTCCCTAGGGCACCTTTGTCTGGCTTAACAAATGTTTCTGTAGGATTCTCTGGCGCCCTAGTTAGTAACCCTGTTTCCTGTCCTTTGCCTATTTCCATTGGTCCGTATGATTTAGAAGCTCCACTTCTTTTGACGACGGGTTGCGGAGAGAATCTATTGGGTTTGGACTTATTAAAACGCTTTCATGCCACATTGTATTGTTCCCCCTCTGGTGTACATCTTGCTTTGGGTGATAACTTGACTACTCCAATGTATGTATCTAAAGACCAACTACCACTCGGATTGTGTTCACTTCCTGCTACGCTTTGGGCTACGGGTCCGAATGATGTTGGATTGCTTCAAATTCCACCTTATGTGATTACTGTTAAGCCTGATGTTAGGTTGCCACGCATTCCTCAATACAAGATCTCTAATGATGGTGAGAGAGCTTTGTTGGCTATTGTTTATGACTTGGTTCAGAAGGGTGTGGTCGAAGAGACCAGAGGAAATGTTTGCAATAGTCCTGTTCTGCCTGTTCTTAAATGTACTGATCCTTCTCAGCCACCTGTGTATCGTTTTGTGATTGATCTCTGAGAGGTCAACAAAATTGTTGTCCCTCAGTTTCCTGTTGTCCCAGATATTACTGGTCTACTCACTATGATTCCTGCTTCGGCAGCTTGGTTTTCGGTTATTGATCTCAAAAATGCTTTCTTTAGCATTCCTATTGCTGAGGAGAGTAGGGATCTCTTTGGCTTCTCTCTCGGAGGCCGAAGTTTCCGATTCAAACGTGCACCTCAGGGCTATTGTGAGAGTCCCTCCATCTATAGTCAGGCTCTGAAATCTCAGCTTGACACCTTTTCTTTGCAACCAGGTGCTACTCTTATCCAATATGTGGATGATTTGTTAGTGGCTGCCGACTCAGAAGATGTCTGTAACATTTGTCTGATTTACACCATAAGGTGTCACCTTCTAAGTTACAATATTGATGCCAAGAGGTTACTTTTTAGGTCATCTCTTGTCGAAGGAGGGAAGGCGATTGACCCCAGAATGTATCCATGCAATCGCACGAATGTCTGTACCATCTACACAAAGAGAAGTGCGTGCTTTCTTAGGCATTACCTCTTATTGTAGACAGTGGATTCCGAATTTTTCCTTACTAGCTAAACCACTGTCGGCACTTACTCTGAAAGATACGCTCCAACCTCTTCCTTGGACTGATGAATGTCAGAAGAGATTTTCTGACTTACGTACTGCCTTGTGTTCTGCTCCTGTGTTGGTTACTCCAGATTATAGTAAGCCTTTCACACTCTATGTTCATGAAAGGGAAGGTTGTGCATTGTCAGTCTTGACACAACAATTTGAAGACAAACAAAGGCCATGTGCCCATTTTTTGGCTACATTGGATCCAGTAGCCAAGGCATTACCTAGTTGTCTCAGAGCAACAGCAGCAGCAGCGATTTCCATCCGTCAATCTGCTGGATTGGTGTTGGATCATACTCTTAATGTTATGGTGCCACATGCAGTAGATACTCTTTTGAACAGAACAAAAACCCAGCACTTAACAAGCGCTCGTTTGTCTGGATATGAGTTGACGCTTTTAGCCAGTCACATACATATCAAGAGATGTAATGTTCTGAATCCAGCAACATTATTACCTGTTTTAGATGAGAAAAATGTACAAGATCAGCATGATTGTTTTCTTCGTACAGAAGAAGAAACTAAAGGTCAAATTGATTTAAAAGATACACCACTTGCAGATCCGGATGGCATCCTGTGGTACATGGGCCTTGTTTTAAGCTTCCTAATGGCAAGACGACAGCAGCTTATGCTGTTACAACTTTGCATACAGTTGTAGAAACGGCACGCATTTCACAGAATTCAGCGCAAGCTGCAGAGTTGATTGCATTAACTAGAGCATGTGTGTTGGCGAAAGGGTAGAGAGTGACCGTTTATTCAGATAGTCAATACGCTTTTGGCGTTTGGTCATAGTTTCGGCCGTTTGTGGAAGGAAAGGGGATTCTTTACCTCCCCCGGCACTAAAATACAGCATGGTCAGTTGGTAACTGACCTTCTTGAATCACTTGCTTTGCCTGCTCAAGTAGCGATTGTGAAGTGCAGTGCGCATAAAAGGATCACTGATGACGCGGGTCGAGGGAATGCATTTGCGGATGAAGTAGCGGGAGAAACAGCGAAAGATGTTGAAAGTCACATGTATGTTGCAGGCCCTGCAAGATGGTCACAGAAGGAGGTATGTGTGAAGACACAATAGAAAGCATGAAAATGATCCAGAAGGAGGCAACTGAGAAAGAATTGAGTAAGTGGAGAGAGAGTACGGGAATGTTGGACACGATGGGATGTTGGACGGAATTATCAGAGCATCAGCGGTGGTTGTTACCAGATGCGTATGTACTACCTGTAGTTACTATGGCACATGGACCAGCCCATATCAATGCAAAGGGTATATGTAAACTTCTGGCTCCAGTATGGCAGAATGAAGGTATTCCTAAATGTGCAGAAAATGTGGTGAAGCATTGTATTGTCTGTTTGATGAACGATCCAGGAAAGGGAACACCAACTCCGGCAGGTCATTTTGCTCCCCCTACGTATCCTTTTGAGGTACTGCAAATAGATTACATTCACATGGAACATTTCAAGTATGTCCTGGTGGTGGTTTGAGCCTTTTCCAGATGGATAGAGGCCTAGCCCCTAAAGGACAATACTGCTTTGTCCACTGCCAAAATCCTTTTGAAGGAATTTTTCCCGAGATTTGGTTTGCCGCGCATTGTCTGGAGTGACAATGGGAGTGAATTCGTAGGCCAAATTATGCAGAAGGTGTGTGTGGGTCTTGGTATTAGACAAAAATTCCATGCGGCAAACCACCCTCAGTCAGCGGCTTTGGTAGAATGTTATAATGACACTCTCAAGCTCAAGTTAGCAAAGATTCAGGCCAGCACAGGCCTTTCCTGGCCTGATGCCTTGCCTTTGGCACTTCTCTCAACAAGAACGACTGTCCATTCTAAGCATTGGCGTAAAATACGTTCCGCTCGCGGAATTTGCGGATTTTCGGCATATTCGCAATCCGCGAACTCTCACGAATTTGCCGAAAATTCGCAAATTCACACGCAGCGGATTTTTTGGCTTGGTGATACAATATTGCGGTGCGCGGCGTTCACTTACCGTCATTCAGCGTTTGCAGAGTTGTTTTTCTCCATATTTTGCGTGTGCTGCGACCGCGATTACGTCATCGCGGCTTGCCACCTTGCACAGCATGTATCGCGAGAGTTCGCAATTGCGAACACGTAGATGCGACGGGCAGCAGCAATCTCGCACTCGCAAAATTGCAAAATTTGCAATTCTGCACAAGAAGTCCACCAGCAAGCAGCATAAAACTTCTGAAAATGATGATTTTTATCAGAATAACTCCTCAGGTTGACATTTGCCTGCACTTTTTTTTGCAAGGAGTCCATTTTGGGGGGCGGGGGGGGTGGGAGGAAGGAAGTGCCCCACAGTCTCCAACTTCCTGTTCCTGTCCAGCAGGCTCCTCCCAGTGCTTTCTTCATGTGCTGGTCACTTTCATTTGGATCTTGACCTGGAAGGATTACTTTTTGTGGATGCTGCTAGATATTTGGATTTGAGGCCTTTTTGACTTTCTTTGGATCACTTTTGGATTAGAAATCAAATTTCACAAGTAAGTTTGTTTCGGGCATTACAGTTGCTGCAACTACAATTTTGGAACTTTTTCAGAACATTAAATAAAATATATTGTGGGTCGCCACAGTATCCGGTAGGACCAGGTTTAGTTATGGGTGCATGATACAACTGTTTTGTTGAATTTAAACATGATTTAGGGCATGGATGGCATGGGATTGTGCTGATTTTTGTGTGTTTTTCAATTTTTTGGGCTGCTGTTGGGGGCTTTTGCCCAGGGGTAGTGAGTGGTGCATGGACTAAGTCTTTCTGTGGGGTCTCATTAATGTAAACATCATGGAGGGCATGGATGGCATTGGTGATTTTTGTGTGTTTTTCGATTTTTTGGGGTGTTGATGGGGACTGGCCATGTGGGTGCGGGCCATTTTGAGTGCTGGCACAGGCAGGCCCTGGCCATGTGCTTGGGGTGCAAGGGGCCATTTTGAAGGCAGGCAGTGTTCTCAGGCCTGCACCCATTTTGCCTAGCTTTCATCCATTATGCCCATGGGTAGTGAGTGGTGCATGGGCCTGGTCTTTCTGTGGGGTGTCTTGAATTTAAACATCATTGAGGGCATGGATGGCATGGGATTGTGCTGATTTTTGTGTGTTCTTCGATTTTTTTGGCTGCTGTTGGGGCTTTTTGCCCAGGGATAGTGAGTGGTGCATGGACTGAGTCTTTCTGTGGGGTCTCTTTAATGTAAACATCATGGAGGGCATGGATGGCATTGGATTGTGGTGATTTTTGTGTGTTTTTCGATTTTTTTGGGGTGTTGATGGGCACTGGCCATGTGGGTGGGGGCCATTTTGAGTGCTGGTACAGGCAGGCCCTGGCCATGTGCTGGGGGGCAAGGGGCCATTTTGAAGCCAGGCAGTGTGCTCAGGCCTTCACCCAGTTTGCCTTGCTTTCATCCATTATGCCCAGGGGTAGTGAGTGGTGCATGGGCCTAGTCAAGTTCAAGTTCAAAAGACCTTTATTCGAATTTCGTAAAATTCATAAAAGTACCGCAATAAAAAACAATTCATTAAAGTATACAAACATACAAAAGGAAAAAAGCATTATAAAATATTTCATGATATAGGGTTCATACGATTACAAAATAGTGCAGAGATATAAAGTTCCATACAATTACAGTAAAGCACAATAAGCTCCAATAAAACTGGTTTCGGTTTTCAGGGATTTTCCATCATTTTACGCACTCGTGTGGCCAGTCTTAAAAAAATGCTGGTGCGGAAAATTAATTCATCAGTGTCCAGGGAAACCAACATACTATATGATTCTTTAAGTGAGAGTGGTCTGTATTTCTTAAAATACGGAGTTAAGAGCCATTTAATGTATCTAGGATAAAATGTACAAAAGAATAGGAAGTGCAAATCATCTTGTGTGCTGACACGTCACAGGGGCATGGATTGAGGTCAGCACTGTGACGATACCCCAAGGGGAAGGACAACAAAAATTTTACTGTACCCGCCCTTAGGCAAAACAAAAGTGATCTCTCCCAGCTAGTCATCGGAAATGACAGATAAATCGGGAGGGGTTGTCTACACAGTTCGTTCCCTACGTATTTTGCAACACTTGATTTCTGCAATTCTCTTCCTATCCTTTTGGTGTTATGAAGTGCATACAGTGCATTTTTTACCTCAAGTTTGTCCTTGATTTCAATTGACATAGGATCAGTAAACAAATTGCCTCTATCCACTGCAATAAGCGATTTAGAAACTTGTAGGAGCCAAGGAATAGCCATTCCATGATCACAATTTAAACAGTCCTTTATGATGTTTTGTGTGAGGACGGCCGCATTATTCCTCCAGACTCTGATCCAAAAAAGTGCTGGTCTGGCTCTAATAAAGTCACTTATATACGGAAGGTTCAATTCACTATGGCAAATAAAATCAGACGATGAGATCGGGCGCCCAACATTTTTCTACAGAAGCGACTTTCCTCTCGTTGTATACAATGACTGCTTCCCATCCCCCAGACCTCAGCTCCATATGAGGCAACAGGTGAGCACTGTAATTTACAAATCTTTAAAATAGCCTTAGTGGCACCGATTTTCTTTGGGCGCGGAAGACTCAAAACAGAATTGGTGGCTTTCGAGAACTTGCTCGTGGCGTGGGCCAAATGCCCACTCCACGAGCCGTTCACAGCAAAAACCAGCCCTAAATAAGGAAATGTAGGAACAGATTCTAGTTTATCTGTACCTGTCTGTATGGTATTGAGTTTCCTTTTGCCAGGACCACAGGACATAATAAAAGATTTTTTAAAATTGACCCTTAAGTCCAGACCCTCCATAAAAGTAAAAAAAGTATGTACAAGCAGACGAAGAGCATTTGGTGTGCAGGCAATAATCACTGCATCGTCTGCTTATAAAAGCACTGGTAAAGGTTTCCCTGAGATTATTGGAACATCTGTTGTGACTTTTTTCAGGCAGTTAGATAAACCATTGATATAGATGATGAATAACAGGGGTGCTAGAACGCACCCCTGTCTCACCCCCCTACCTATGCCAATGGCTCCTGAGACTTCTCCGCCCATCCCGATTCGTACTCGTGCCTTCAAGTCAGTATGTAGGTAGGCAAGGAAGCTCACAAGGGTGTCATCAAGGCCATTGTGTAATAAAATTGGCCAAAGTTTGGATCTGTTCACCAAATCAAAAGCAGATAAGAGATCCTTAAAAGCGAGGTGGGTAGTGGATGATTTAGCAATGCTGTACTTATCAATTATTAGTTTCAGGTTCAGACATTGCTCCACTGTTCCTACCCCGCTCCGGAATCCCATCTGACAGGGGTCCAGGAAGTCTGCATCTTCCGCCCATTCAAGTATTCTATTATAAATTATACGTCCCAAAATTTTTAAAGTATTATCCAAAAGGGAGATTGGGCGATAATTAGCTGGTTCTGACCTATCTCCCTTTTTGTAAATTGGGACGATAATACTAGTTGCCCATGTGGCCGGCATTGCTGCTGTTGGAAGGCTATTAAAAACATTAAGAAGTATGGGTGTCCATAGGTCAGCATTATGCTTGATGATGTCTATTGGAAGGCCATCGGGACCGGGCGCCTTATTTCCCAAACTTTCTTTTATGGCTATTTTACCTTCGTGAGCTTCGATCTGTAAACCACGCAATTGTCCTAAATTAGAAATACAGTGTTCCTCTAGTGGTGCTGCATACATTTTTGAGAAATGAGTCTCCCAATCATCGCTTGTAATATTACAACTGATCTGGTTAAGCTTCTTGCCCATTTCTCTCGTTTTCCTAAGGGCGGCCCAAAAAGGGCCGCTGCCACTCAAATTAGCACTAGTCACCAATAATTGCAACTGTTCAGATAGCAGGTTAGCCTTTCTTTCAGATATTTTAGCTTTATAATGTTTCCTGGCTGCTTGAATGGTCACTTTGCACCTAGGTTTAGCAGAGAGTGCCTTTCTTAACTCCCTGTTTGCCAAGGAACAGGGTGAATCAAACCACCTTGGCTCCTTGCCTTCCTTGGGTAGTGGGACTGACAAGAAGGTTTTTATAGTGGAGCATAGTACTTCGAAATCAGCGATTATCTTATCGTAATTACTACTTGGGGAAAGACAAGACCCGATCAGTTGTGGATGTAACGTTTGTACTTTATCTAAAATTGCCCCACAGTCCACTCCCCTCCATTTTAATCGTAGACCATCAATTGATGGTGTAATGTCCCTTGCACCATTTAAATTCATAAAAATAGGGCTCGGTGCGAGATTCAAAATTACAGTTAATGGATTGTGATCACTGAAAGATGTCACCACCACGGAAGTTTTCACTATACAATCTATTAACAGAGGTGACATAAATATATAATCAATAATGGAGCTACTGTCCCTACTTATAAACGTGGGGGCGTGAGGAGAACTAGGGCTGTACCCTACTCTCATGGCGTCAGCAAGGTTGAATTCAATTAATATGTTAGACAATTTAGTACCCCTGCGTTCTGCTTGATCTTGGATGTCCCGTTCTCAGGCCCATGTCTCTTTGTTATTTTAGCATTGAAATCGCCCCCTATTAAAATCCCTGATTCTGTATCTGATAATAAAAAACATTCCAATTTATTTAAGGCTCTTGATAATGCCAGAAAGTTCTTATTCGGTACATGATAAAAATCATTATTATAAAAATTTATTAAATAAATCGTTGTCTTTGACTTTAGCTTAAATTCTAGGATTTGGATATTGGAATTATCGCTAGGCAGTTCTTTAATTGAGCCACCTGTCAGGATCTTAATCCCAATGAACAGACCACCCTCTGCTCTACCAAAACTAGGTTTGGGTGATGTTATGCTGAAGCAGTGATAGCCCTCAATGTATAAATTCCCTACAGATCACGTTTCTTGGAACATAAGAATATCCATGTTGTCAATTATCTCAGCCCATGCGGGGTCCATAAGCTTAGATTCCAGTCCTGCCACATTCCAGCTGAGAATTGATAGGCCATGGGTACTGTGACACTTACTGGGCTTGCCCCCGATACTCCTCGTTTTATTCTTGATCGTGTTAACAGCAACAGATAATGTACTGTTAGTGATCGAGTTATTTGCAATAGTATTCAGGACTGGACGTTCTTCTGTTAATACTGGCTGGTCCACATGGCTATTATTTATAACTTGGGTAATGGTATTACTTTTAGCCAGTCAGTCCTGCTCATCTAAATTGGAAAAGTATTCGAACCGATTATGAGTGGGGATGTTAAAGAATGGCCGAACATCAGATATTGGTTTGAAAAAATTTGAGGTAATAACTGGGTAGGACCTTTCTCTATAGTCGTGCTGGCGCATTGTTGGGAATTGCGGATAGTGCGTTGGATAGTGAGGTGGTACTGGCATTGGGGCCTGATGTTGCCATGTTTGTCCATTTGGGTAATTAAAGTCATGATTTTGAAAAAAAAGAGGTGATTTAATCCTAGCTCCAAAGTTCAAATCCTGCTGTTGAATGGTAAAATTATTTGCCATATTTTGTTTGGGAGATATCAAATATCTGTAAAAATAGCTTAGTGGGAGGAGAGTAGTGTTAAATTCCCATGGTGAGGGTAATGGGGCGCTAGCAAGGGTTCTCTCCGCCCATTGGGGATTTTCAAAATGTATTGTCACACAATCACCCTCAAACTTTTTCCTCAGTGGCCCTATCCAGCCCACTCGTTGAGTGTGGTTGATCTCCCTTGCCCCTTCAATAGGAAAATTACAATTTGCAATCAACCAGTGTAGGGTTTTGTTTTTAAGGGATAAAGGGGTTTCTTCTTGGTCCTTCCTTAATTTCGAAACGTTAACTAGGACCAATACGTATGCCCCACACTCTGGTGGTAAGTTAATACGTGAGGGAACCTGACTTATAGTTTTTTGGGGAGGTTGGGCCATGGGTAAACTATTCGAAGGGTTATGTGGTTGAGTCATAGAAATCCCCTTCGACTGTTTAGTATTTTGATCCTTCCTTAAGTCTGAGGCTACTTTAGTAATATGGGGATTCGGTGCTAACTGATCAGTAATAGTCCCATTAGCTGGAACCTGCGGTGCCTTATGTACTGTGTTAGTAGTTGGCGCTTGAAGATTGCTTGGTTTAGTGCCAGCAGGCTTAGTAGAGCTTGTTTTGGTTGATATACCATTAGGGGCGCCTTCTCTAGATAGGTTCTTAATGGGAGTACTTAGTTCGGCTAATAGCTTTTCTATGCGGGCGAGCCTGCTTTCTATAGGGGACAAATAAATGCTGAGTAGCTCACCCAATCTTTCTAACATGTGATCATTTGCAGTATTGACATCAAGTTTGCCATCCTTATCTTGCATCCCCCCTTGGTGCTCCTCGCTATCTTCTTCCTCGATAGTCTCCTTTGTCCTGCTCGTACTTAGGCAAGAGTTGGCCCCTTTCCTAGTCTTTCTTTTGGTCAACCCTTGTTTCCTAACCTTAGAGATACAGGACTTTGATGCATGTGATATTTGTTTCTGGATAGCACCCTCCCTTCTACCTCTTAATTGCCTTGTGCTATCTACTGATGTTACTTCTGGGGTAGGATTAATATTCAGATCAGGCGTTTTCTCCAGGTCCATGCTTATATCTGTATCGGAGTCTATCAGTGGTATTGAGGCAGATAGATTTACCTCATTTGGAATAGTATGTAAATCTGCGCGAACATCAATTAGGGGTCTGATGTTGATGGACATAGCCTGTTTGGGTGTGGTGGCAGATGCGATAAGTCCGAGGGATGAACGTTTAGCTTGAACTAGGTCTTGTGAGACCCTGCGTTCCAAAAGTAAAATGCCCTGGTCTATGGCATCATTGGCCCTAGTTATAAAGTTATCTATAGGGCCAGTCACTGAACCTCCCCCGGCTGCAGTTCTACTGCGGCTACCCCTTGGAGTCATATTAAAAATAAATATTGGTATAATAACCCAACCCCAGAATACAGTTAGATGGCAATTCTATTCTGGCGAGTCAGTAAGCAGTTGAATAGTTGATGCCAAGGGTGCAGAGAGCCACACACAATGCAGAGAAAAAGCAGCTCAATACAGTAAAGTCATTATGTTAGCGCTCCCAGCGCATATGCAAAACAATAGTGTCAATGTTCCACAGTTCGTCAGCAAAATGAGAGGGTCAAGGGTGGATAATGAACCTTAGTTCAGGATGTCAGAGGGGTGCGCCCACCCTGGCCTCCTCCGACCTCTGACGGCAACAGACGGCCCCGCCCTTGTCCCGGGCTTCTCCCTGGCGCCTTCCGCGCGCGACTCGCGGGGCGAGATGGCGGTGTCGGCCTTTGAAGCGCCTCCGGGCGCTCTCCACGCATCACAGGCGCGCCGCCCCAGAGGCTGCTGGGGGCTGTAGTCCCCGGGAATCTCCCGGCGCTCCCTCCTGCAAGTTATTACTGCTGTTCACCTCACGGCGCTGCCCGATGTCTTCCCAGGGTCTCCGCGCTGGGCAAAGGTTTAGCTGTAATCTCCCCCGGGACTCCTGGGCAGTGTCGGCCTTTGAAGCGCCTCCGGGCGCTCTCCACGCGTCACGGGTGCGCCGCCCCAGAGGCTGCTGGGGGCTGTAGTCCCCGGGAATCTCCCGGCGCTCCCTGCTGCAAGTTATTACTGCTGTTCACCTCATGGCTCTGCCCGATGGCTTCCCAGCGTCTCCGCGCTGGGCAAAGGTTTAGCTGTAATCTCCCCCGGGACTCCTGGGCAGTGTCGGCCTTTGAAGCACCTCCGGGCGCTCTCCACGTGTCACGGGCGCGCCGCCCCAGAGGCTGCTGGGGGCTGTAGTCCCCAGGAATCTCCCGGCGCTCCCTGCTGCAAGGTTTTACTGCCGTTCACCTCACGGCTCTGCCCGATGGCTTCCCAGCGTCTCCGCGCTGGGCAAAGGTTTAGCTGTAATCTCCCCTAGGGCCTAGTCTTTCTCTGGGGTGTCTTGAATTTAAACATCATTGAGGGCATGGATGGCATGGGATTGTGCTGATTTTTGTGTGTTTTTCGACTTTTTCGGTGTATAACTGATGTTCCTCTGTCTTCCATTGCTTTTAGGTGAAAAGAGAACCACCAGTGCCAGGAAGAAGTCCTGCAGCGGTGTGTGCAGCATAACGTCACGCGACGTCACCTGTGGCCACAGACAAGACAATTTTGCAACTCGTGCAACTGCGGCCTGCTGTTCTGACATCTGAGGAAGATGGCCCCAAAAAAAGTTCCCCGTAGCTCCTCTAGCAAGAAAGTTGTCAGTAAGGAGCAGAAGAAGCAAGTGGCGCCACATACCAAGGAGACTGGTGTGCCGCCCGCCACATTTTTTAGGAAAAAAAGTACGCCTGCAGCAGCAGTGGGGTCTGCTGGGGACCAAGCTGGGAGCAGCACCCCCGCTCCATTGGGCTCAGTGCCACCACCACCACGCCAACTTAAGTCCAAGCCCTTGAGTGCTTTAGAGGCAGCCAGTATAGTTGTTCAATCACCATCGACCAGTAATGTTGGCTCATAGCAAGAAAGTAGCAGCATCCCTCAATCAACACAGGTTGTTGTAACTCATCTGACAAATGTTCAACAACCACAGCCGCAACAACAACCACATGTGCAAGTACAAGCCCAAGTACATGTGGAAGGAGAGGCAGCGCAAGGAGATGCGTAAGCAGAGGTGCATTGAGCGGCACAAGTGCCCACAATAGTTGTTCCTCCCGAAGTAGGGGCACATCAGGAAATCGACATTCAAGCCGAGGTATCATTTGAGGAAGCCACTCCTCCTGATCATTCATTGTCTTCCAAATCTCTAGCAAGGAAAAGATCAAGGATGGTGTCTACATCTTCTTCAAGCCCCCTTCCTTCTGATGATATGGATCCAAATTGGGAACCACCACTGCCGTCTGAGAGTGAGGCACACCATGATCTGACAAAGGTAGCTAAGCGTAAAAGGAAGGTCCCCGAAACTCTTGTACTTATGGAGTGTGATGATGACGCTGAACAAGAAGTGGCGTATACTACTGCTGATGAAGACTCTCAAGACGAAGACGCAGTCATCATAAACATCACTGCAGCCCCAGCGGGCATGTAGCAAACAGACATTTTGACCCTAGCCCGAAAAGCTGCTCAGCGTGATGTTGTCGACGAGGCAACAATGGGACCACCACCATTGCAGTTAAGTAGTACACCACCACCTACCGCTTCCATATTTTCTCGCCAGAAGGGACCTCCATCCACCTCGACCTCCATTTCCTCAATTAGTGGTGCTGCAAGTGCACAACATAGTAAAGTTCGGCAACACACATCCTCCACTTCATCTGGCATTAGCATGACCAGTTTCGCCTCCTCCGCCCCCCAAAGTCATTTGAAGTCCACAGTTTGGGACTTCTTTAGTGTTAGCACAACAACGGAAAACATAGACATTTGTAGCATTTGTAAGCTTGGAGTTAGTCGTGGTAAGCTTGGTACCAACTATGGTACCGGAGGCCAGAGAGGTCATCTTGAGATACAGCACACTGTCAAATGGCATGCGCACCTAAAGGAGATCAAGGAAGCCCGAATTACAAGCCAAGAAACTGTATCCGTTGATGTTTCATCTGATGATGACGAGGAGGAAGAAGCGTCAAACATTTCTTCACTTACACCCAGGGCCAGTACCCCTGTCAGCAGCACACCCCCTGCAAGATATATGAGCCACACTAAGAGTGTGGGAGAGAGTGAGACACCAAGGCGAAAAAGTTCATCATCACCGAGCGTAACTGGGTCGAAGAAGTCATCATCATCATCATCCTGTAAAATGGTCCAGCCCACCATTAGAAGCATGTTGTTTTCAGATGCGCCATTTGAACGCAACCACCCAATGACGCGTCTGTATAACACTAAGCTGGCTAAAATGCTAGCTCTAGACCTTCTCCCTTTTTCTTTTGTGGAAGGGGTTGGTTTTCTTGAATTAGTGGCAACGCTCTACCCTAAATGGAAGGTTCCAAGCCGGTTCTATTTTGCCACAGTTGCGGGTCCAGCACTACATGAAGATGTGCTGGAGGTGATTGGGGCAGCTTTGCAGAAGAGTGCTGTTCACCCTATACATATGACAACAGACATGTGGACCAGTTCCGCAGCCACTGATTACATGTGCATCACTGCACACTGGGTCTCTTTTTCAGGGGTTACAGCAAAGCTAAGGGCAGGTGTTGACCCGGAAAACGTTTTTAAAGCTGCTCGGAAACATGCAACACTAGCCATGTTTGGCATGGAGACAAGTCATACAGGAGAAAACATTTTGCAGGAGTTTAACACAAAGGTTGTTCAATGGCTGTCCCCAATAAAACGCAAGATTGGTTATGTTTCCACGGATAATGGCACCAATGTAGTTAAGGCCATGGATATGGGTAACTAATTCAGAGTGCCGTGTTTGGCGCACTGAATAAACCTGGTTGTTAAAAAATTCTTAAGTGAAGAAAGTCCAGTGTGCGAGTTACTGACCACCTGCCGAAGAATGTGCACACATTTCAACCATTCTTTTAAGTCCCAGAAGCATCTGAGGCGCTTGCTACATGAACGTAAACTGCCAGTGAAAGCACTCATCCAGGAGGTGGAAATACGTTGGAACTCAACCTTCTACATGATTGAGCGTCTGTTTGAGCAGTGTGCGATTGTCGATCAGTATTTCTTTACACAGGGTGCAGCTATGAAGGACCTGAGGATACATGCGGAGCAATGGAAGCTAGTTCAAAGCCTGACAGACATGCTTCGTCCTTTTGAGGTCTTCACGCGTGCAGTCAGCAGGGAGGACTGTAATTTGGGAAAAGCTATCCCATTGTTTTGCATGCTAGAGCACCAACTGAAGGCGGTGTCTTCTACATTTGAAAAAGATGAAAAAAAGCAAGAAGCTTTTGATTTGGCAGAGAAATTATTAGAGCGCCTACTTTGCGATGAACGTCTTCAAAAGATCCACACAGAACAGCATTACATTTGTGCTACTATTCTAGATCCATGGTACAAAAAGGCACTAGCAGGCAGAGTATTCTTTCCTTTTGATGACGCAGAAGTTACAAAGTACAAACATTGGCTAGCTGTGTCAGCCACTCGGTTTGAAAGAGAACGGCAGGAAATTGAAGTAAAAGGCAGTACATCAGCATCAGCAGGCCATCCGGAGTCAAAAGAATCCACTTCTGCACCTGTGGCTGTGGCAGAAGTGAGTGATTTTCCCTCTCAGCCGTTAAAGACACCAGCAACTGGATCATCTGCACCAGACACAACAGTAACATTGTGTGAAGAAGAGGATTGGCTAACTCAGCTTGGGTTTGCTTCTCAAAAGGTCCCAGCAAAAAGTAAGCAAAGTGGAGGAACCGTGGAGAACCTTGAGTCGATGGTGCAGGACTATCTGAATGACTCAACAGAGGTCTATGTTCATGATGACCCATTGGCGTATTGGCATGGGAAAAAAGAATTGTGGCCAGAGATCTCCAACCTGGCTATAAATTACTTGTCTTGCCCACTCGCAAGCGTGCCTTCTGATCGTGTTTTCAGTGCTGCGGGTGGCATTGTAACTTGCAAAAGGACCTGCCTCTCGCCCAAAAATGTGGAAAGGTTAACAATGATCAAGATGAATCAGCACCTCATACCACCAGATTACAAACTATGAGAATACATGCAGGAAGAAGACGAGGAGGACACCAACTTAGATGAGGGAATTTCTGATCTGTTAGGTGACCTACTCCTGCCTGAATTCGCAGAGTATGAGGACGAACTCTTCTTCCCTGACACCGAGCCCTGAAAATGAGCCAATTAATCAATAACTTTCTTTTTCCTCCTTATTCACTTTTATTCCTGTGTGTCTGTCTTTCTTTGTTTTGCAAAATCTATATAAAAAAAAACTTTAATCACCTAATCACAAAAACAAGCCCATCAGCAGAACTGTCTTCACTTATTTGCTTATTGATTTGAAGGTGCCGCAGTCTGCATTCCTTAGGTTCACAAGTTCACAAGAACATTCTCCTCTATCCTCCTCCTCCAGACTCCTATTTCCCTCAAAGCAGATGGCTGGATTATGCCCAATGAAGAAAGACTCTGCACTTGAGGGGGTGTTCTACTTCTTTGCGGGTGAGTTGAAGGGTCTGGGGCCATTGCTGGGAATGTCTAATACCGGATCAAAGAGGTTTGGACAAAATCGGAGGTGAAATTTTTTTCGCGTTTTTGCTGACTTGCTTGTCTTTGAGGTGCTGTTTGGGGGGCTTCCTGGTATTTGTGGGTGGGTTTTGGGATCTTGGAGCAACGCTGGGTATGGATACTTTTGATTGCATGTGGTTTGAAGAAAATCCATGGTGGCAAAGGGGAGTTAGGGCCTAGCTGCAGAGCACACGTGGAGTGATGTTGGAAATTTGCCTGAAAATTACTAAGTCCTCAGTTTTGTAGTTTTGCTTTTTGGCTGTTTGGGGATCTTCTACTTGTTTCTGCCTGGGTTGACGGCTCTGGGGCTATTGCTGGGAAGGTCTAATACCGGATAAAATTGTTTTGTAGAAAATCAGAGATGAAAAGGTTTTTGCCTTTTTGCTCACTATCATGTTTTCGGGGGCGTGTTTGGGTGGGTTCCTGGTGTTTGGGGGTGGGTTTTGGCATCTTGGAGCAACGCTGGGTATGGATACTTTTGATTGCAAGTGGTTTGAAGAAAATCCATGGTGGCAAAGGGGAGTTAGGGCCCAGCTGCAGAGCGCGCATGGAGTGATGTTGGAAATTTGCCTGAAAATTACTAAGTCCCCATTTTTGTAGTTTTGCTTTTTGGCTGTTTGGGGGTCTTCTACTTGTTTCCGCCTGGGTTGACGGCTCTGGGACCATTGCTGGGAAGGTCTAATACCGGATAAAAGTGTTTTGGAGAAAATCAGAGTTGAAAACGTTTTTGGCTTTTTGCTCACTATCATGTTTTCGGGGGCCTGTTTGGGTGGGTTCCTGGTGTTTGGGGGTGGGTTTTGGGGTCTTGGAGCAATGCTGGGTATGGATACTTTTGATTGCAAGTGGTTTGAAGAAAATCTATGGTGGCAAAGGGGAGTTAGGGCCTAGCTGCAGAGCGCGCGTGGAGTGATGTTGGAAATTCGCCTGAAAATTACTAAGTCCCCATTTTTGTACTTTTGCTTTTTGGCTGTTTGGGGGTCTTCTACTTGTTTCCGCCTGGGTTGACGGCTCTGGGGCCATTGCTGGGAAGGTCTAATACCGGATAAAAGTGTTTTGGAGAAAATCAGAGTTGAAAACGTTTTTGGCTTTTTGCTCACTATCATGTTTTCGGTGGCCTGTTTGGGGGGGTTCCTGGTGTTTGTGGGTGGGTTTTGGGGTATTTGAGCAATGCTGGGTATGGATACTTTTGATTGCAAGTGGTTTGAAGAAAATCCATCGTGGCAAAGGGGAGTTAGGGCCTAGCTGCAGAGCGCGCGTGGAGTGATGTTGGAAATTTGCCTGAAAATTACTAAGTCCCCATTTTTGTAGTTTTGTTTTTTGGCTGTTTGGGGGTCTTCTACTTGTTTCCGCTTGGGTTGACGGCTCTGGGGCCATTGCTGGGAAGTTCTAATACCGGATAAAAGTGTTTTGGAGAAAATCAGAGTTGAAAACGTTTTTGCCTTTTTACTCACTATCATGTTTTCGGGGGCCTGTTTGGGGGGGTTCCTGGTGTTTGGGGGTGGGTTTTGAGGTCTGGGAGCACTGCTGGCACAGTCTAATGTTGATTGCATTTGTTTCCCAGGACATCCATGGTGGAAAAGTGGAGTTATGACCTAGCTGCACGGCGCGTTTGGACAGAATTGAAAGAAGGCCGCAAAATATTGTAAGTATGAGATTTTCCATTTTTGCTTATTGCCTGTTTAGGGGTGTTGTGCTTTTTTGCGGGTGCGTTGGCGGGTCTTAGGGCAATGCTTGGAAGGTCTAATACCGGATAAAAGTGTTTTGGAGAAAATCCATGAGGAAAAAGTTTTTGCATTTTCTGACACTTTGCTCACTTTAGCGTTTTCGGGGGCCTGTTTGGGGGTCTTTCTGGTGTTTTTGGGTGGGTTTTGGGGTCGGAGCAACGCTGGGTATGGATACTTTTGATTGCAAGTGGTTTGAAGAAAATCCATGGTGGCAAAGGGGAGTTAGGGCCTAGCTGCAGAGCGCGCGTAGAGTGATGTTGGAAATTTGCCTGAAAATTACTGTCCCCATTTTTGTAGTTTTGCTTTTTGGCTGTTTGGGGGTCTTCTACTTGTTTCCGCCTGGGTTGACGGCTCTGGGGCCATTGCTGGGAAGGTCTAATACCGGATAAAAGTGGTTTGGAGAAAACCGAAGCAGAAAACATTTTTGCCTTTTTGCTCACTATCGTGTTTTCGGGGCCTGTTTGGGGGGGTTCCTGGTGTTTGGGGGTGGGTTTTGGGGTCTGGGAGCACTGCTGGCAAAGTCTAATGTTGATTGCATTTGTTTTCCAGGACATCCATTGGTGGAAAAGTCTAGTTATGACCTAGGTGCACAGCGTGTTTGGACAGAATTAAAAGTGTTTTGGAGAAAATCAGAGTTGAAAACGTTTTTTTGCCTTTTTGCTCACTATCATGTTTTCGGGGACCTGTTTGGGTGGGTTCCTGGTGTTTGGGGGTGGGTTTTGGGGTCTTGGAGCAACGCTGGGTATGGATACTTTTGATTGCAAGTGGTTTGAAGATAATCCATGGTGGCAAAGGTGAGTTAGGGCCCAGCTGCAGAGCGCGCATGGAGTGATGTTGGAAATTTGCCTGAAAATTACTAAGTCCCCATTTTTGTAGTTTTGCTTTTTGGCTGTTGGGGGTCTTATACATGTTTCCGCCTGGGTTGACGGCTCTGGGGCCATTGCTGGGAAGGTCTAATACCGGATAAAAGTGTTTTGGAGAAAATCAGAGTTGAAAACGTTTTTGGCTTTTTACTCACTATCATGTTTTCGGGGGCCTGTTTGGGGTCTTCCTGGTGTTTGTGGGTGGGTTTTGGGGTCTTGGACCAATGCTGGGTATGGATACTTTTGATTGCAAGTGGTTTGAAGAAAATCAATCGTGGCAAAGGGGAGTTAGGGCCTAGCTGTAGAGTGCGCGTGGAGTGATGTTGGAAATTCGCCTGAAAATTACTAAGTCTCCATTTTTGTACTTTTGCTTTTTGGCTGTTTGAGGGTCTTCTACTTGTTTCCGCCTGGGTTGACGGCTCTGGGGCCATTGCTGGGAAGGTCTAATACCGGATAAAAATGTTTTGGAGAAAATCAGAGTTGAAAACGTTTTTGGCTTT
This sequence comes from Lissotriton vulgaris, assembly GCF_964263255.1. Classification (NCBI taxonomy): domain Eukaryota; kingdom Metazoa; phylum Chordata; class Amphibia; order Caudata; family Salamandridae; genus Lissotriton; species Lissotriton vulgaris. The sequence goes on along the minus strand of NC_141689.1, from coordinate 23,208,027 downwards.
TTGCTCACTATCATGTTTTCAGGGGCCTGTTTGGGGTCTTCCTGGTGTTTGTGGGTCGGTTTTGGGGTCTTGGAGCAACGCTGGGTATGGATACTTTTGATTGCAAGTGGTTTGAAGAAAATCCATCGTGGCAAAGGGGAGTTAGGGCCTAGCTGCAAAGCGCGCGTGGAGTGATATTGGAAATTTGCCTAAAAATTACTGTCCCCATTTTTGTATTTTTGCTTTTTGGCTGTTTGAGGGACTTCTACTTGTTTCCGCCTGGGTTGACGGCTCTGGGGCCATTGCTGGGAAGGTCTAATACCGGATAAAAGTGTTTTGGAGAAAATCAGAGTTGAAAAGGTTTTTGCCTTTTTGCTCACTATCATGTTTTCGGGGGCCTGTTTGGGGGGGTTCCTGGTGTTTATGGGTGGGTTTTGGGGTCTGGGAGCACTGCTGGCACAGTCTAATGTTGATTGCATTTGTTTTCCAGGACATCCATGGTGGAAAAGTGGAGTCATGACCTAGCTGCACAGCGCGTTTGGACAGAATTGAAAGAAGGCCGAAAAATATTGTAAGTATGAGATTTTCCATTTTTGCTTTTTGCCTGTTTGGGGATGTTGTACTTTTTTTGCGGGTGGGTTGACGGGTCTTGGGGCATTGCTGGGAAGGTCTAATACCAGATAAAAGTGTTTTGGAGAAAATCCATGAGGAAAACGTTTTTGCATTTTCTGACATTTCGCTCACTTTAGTGTTTTTGGGGGCCTGTTTGGGGGTCTTCCTGGGGTTTGTGGGTGGGTTTTGGGGTATTTGAGCAATGCTGGGTATGGTTACTTTTGATTGCAAGTGGTTTGAAGAAAATCCATGGTGGCAAAGGGGAGTTAGGGCCTAGCTGCAGAGCGCGCGTGGAGTGATGTTGGAAATTTGCCTGAAAATTACTAAGTCCCCATTTTTGTAGTTTTGATTTTTGGCTGTTTGGGGGTCTTCTACTTGTTTCCGCCTGGGTTGGCGGCTCTGGGGCCATTGCTGGGAAGGTCTAATACCGGATAAAAGTGTTTTGGAGAAAATCAGAGTTGAAAACGTTTTTGCCTTTTTGCTCACTATCATGTTTTCGGGGGCCTGTTTGGGGGGTTCCAGGTGTTTGGGGGTGGGTTTTGGGGTCTGAGAGCACTGCTGGCACAGTCTAATGTTGATTGCATTTGTTTCCCAGGACATCCATGGTGGAAAAGTCTAGTTATGACATAGGTGCACAGCGCGTTTGGACAGAATTAAAAGTGTTTTGGAGAAAATCAGAGTTGAAAACGTTTTTGCCTTTTTGCTCACTATCATGTTTTCGGGGGCCTGTTTGGGTGGGTTCCTGGTGTTTAGGGGTGGGTTTTGGGGTCTTGGAGCAATGCTGGGTAAGGATACTTTTGATTGCAAGTGGTTTGAAGTAAATCCATGGTGGCAAAGGGGAGTTAGGGCCTAGCTGCAGTGCGCGCGTGGAGTGATGTTGGAAATTTGCCTGAAAATTACTAAGTCCCCATTGATGTAGTTTTGCTTTTTGGCTGTTTGGGGGTCTTCTACTTGTTTCCGCCTGGGTTGATGGCTCTGGGGCCATTGCTGGGAAGGTCTAATACCGGATAAAAGTGTTTTGGAGAAAATCTGAGTTGAAAAAGTTTTTGGCTTTTTGCTCACTATCATGTTTTCAGGGGCATGTTTGGGGTCTTCCTGAAGTTTGTGGGTGGGTTTTGGGGTCTTGGAGCAACACTGGGTATGGATACTTTTGATTGCAAGTGGTTTGAAGAAAATCCATCGTGGCAAAGGGGCGTTAGGGCCTAGCTGCAGAGCGCGCGTGGAGTGATGTTGGAAATGTTCCTGAAAATTACTAAGTCCCCATTTTTGTATTTTTGCTTTTTGGCTGTTTGAGGGTCTTCTACTTGTTTCCGCCTGGGGTGACGGCTCTGGGGCCATTGCTGGGAAGGTCTAATACTGGATAAAAGTGTTTTGGAGAAAATCAGAGTTGAAAAACTTTTTGCCTTTTTGCTCACTATCATGTTTTCGGGGGCCTGTTTGGGGGGGTTCCTGGTGTTTAGGGGTGGGTTTTGGGGTCTAGGAGCACTGCTGGCACAGTCTAATGTTGATTGCATTTGTTTTCCAGGACATCCATGGTGGAAAAGTGGAGTTATGACCTAGCTGCACAGCGCTTTTGGACAGAATTGAAAGAAGGCCGAAAAATATTGTAAGTATGAGATTTTCAAATTTTTGCTTTTTGCCTGTTTGGGGGTGTTGTGCTTTTTTGCGGGTGGGTTGGCGGGTCTTGGGGCAATGCTGGGAAGGTCTAATACCGGATAAAAGTGTTTTGAAGAAAATCCATAAGGAAAAAGTTTTTGCATTTTCTGACATTTTGCTCACTTTAGCGTTTTCGGGGGCCTGTTTGGGGGTCTTCCTGGTGGTTTTGGGTGGGTTTTGGGGTCTTGGAGCAACGCTGGGTATGGATACTTTTGATTGCAAGTGGTTTGAAGAAAATCCATTGTGGCAAAGGTGAGTAAGGGCCTAGCTGCAGAGCGCGCGAGGAGTGATGTTGGAAATTTGCCTGAAAATTACTGTCCCCATTTTTGTAGTTTTGCTTTTTGGCTGATTGGGGGTCTTCTACTTGTTTCTGCCTGGGTTGACGGCTCTGGGGCCATTGCTGGGAAGGTCTAATGCCGTATAAAAGTGGTTTGGAGAAAATCAAAGCAGAAAATGTTTTTGCCTTTTTGCTCACTATCATGTTTTTGGGGGCCTGTTTGGGGGGGTTCCTGGGATTTGGGGGTGGGTTTTGGGGTCTGGGAGCACTGCTGGCAAAGTCTAATGTTGATTGCATTTGTTTTCCAGGACATCCATGGTGGAAAAGTCTAGTTATGACCTAGGTGCACAGCACGTTTGGACAGAATTCAAAGTGTTTTGGAGAAAATCAGAGTTGAAAACGTTTTTGCCTTTTTGCTCACTATCATGTTTTCGGGGGCCTGTTTGGGTGGGTTCCTGGTGTTTGGGGTGGGTTTTGGGGTCTTGGAGCAATGCTGGGTATGGATACTTTTGATTGCAAGTGGTTTGAAGTAAATCCATCGTGGCAAACGGGAGTTAGGGCCTAGCTGCAGAGCGCGCGTGGAGTGATGTTGGAAATTTGCCTGAAAATTACTAAGTCCCCATTTTTGTATTTTTGCTTTTTGGCTGTTTGAGGGACTTCTACTTGTTTCCGCCTGGGTTGACGGCTCTGGGGCCATTGCTGGGAAGGTCTAATACCGGATAAAAGTGTTTTGGAGAAAATCAGAGTTGAAAACGTTTTTGCCTTTTTGCTCACTATCATGTTTTCGGGGGCCTGTTTGGGGGGGTTCCTGGTGTTTGGGGGTGGGTTTTGGGGTCTGGGAGCACTGCTGGCACAGTCTAATGTTGATTGCATTTGTTTTCCAGGACATCCATGGTGGAAAAGTGGAGTTATGACCTAGCTGCACAGCGCGTTTGGACCGAATTGAAAGAAGGCCGAAAAATATTGTAAGTATGAGATTTTCCATTTTTGCTTTTTGCCTGTGTGAGGGTGTTGTGCTTTTTTGCGGGTGGGTTGGCGGGTCTTGTGGCAATGCTGGGAAGGTCTAATACCGGATAAAAGTGTTTTGGAGAAAATCCATGAGGAAAAAGTTTTTGCATTTTCTGACATTTCGCTCACTTTAGCGTTTTCGGGGGCCTGTTTGGGGGTCTTCCTGGAGTTTTTGGGTGGGTTTTGGGGTCTTGGAGCAACGCTGGGTATGGATACTTTTGATTGCAAGTGGTTTGAAGAAAATCCATGGTGGCAAAGGGGAGTTAGGGCCTAGCTGCAGAGCGCGCGTGGAGTGATGTTGGAAATTTGCCTGAAAATTACTGTTACCATTTTTGCAGTTTTGCTTTTTGGCTGATTGGGGGTCTTCTACTTGTTTCCGCCTGGGTTGACGGCTCTGGGGCCATTGCTGGAAAGGTCTAATACCGGATAAAAGTGGTTTGGAGAAAATCGAAGCAGCAAACGTTTTTGCCTTTTTGCTCACTATCATGTTTTCGGGGGCCTGTTTGGGGGGGTTCCTGGTGTTTGGGGGTGGGTTTTGGGGTCTGGGAGCACTGCTGGCAAAGTCTAATATTGATTGCATTTGTTTTCCAGGACATCCATGGTGGAAAAGTCTAGTTATGACCTAGGTGCACAGCGCGTTTGGACAGAATTAAAAGTGTTTTGGAGGAAATCAGAGTTGAAAACGTTTTTGCCTTTTTGCTCACTATCATGTTTTCGGGGGCCTGAAAGGAAGGGTTCCTGGTGTTTGGGGTGGGTTTTGGGGTCTTGGAGCAATGCTGGGTAAGGATACTTTTGATTGCAAGTGGTTTGAAGTAAATCCATGGTGGCAAAGGGGAGTTAGGGCCTAGCTGCAGTGCGCGCTGGAGTGATGTTGGAAATTTGCCTGAAAATTACTAAGTCCCCATTTATGTAGTTTTGCTTTGTGGCTGTTTGGGGGTCTTCTACTTGTTTCCGCCTGGGTTGACGGCTCTGGGGCCATTGCTGGGAAGGTCTAATACCGGATAAAAGTGTTTTGGAGAAAATCTGAGTTGAAAAAGTTTTTGGCTTTTTGCTCACTATCATGTTTTCAGGGGCCTGTTTGGGGTCTTCCTGGTGTTTTTGGGTGGGTTTTGGGGTCTTGGAGCAACACTGGGTATGGATACTTTTGATTGCAAGTGGTTTGAAGAAAATCCATCGTGGCAAAGGGGAGTTAGGGCCTAGCTGCAGAGCGCGCGTGGAGTGATGTTGGAAATTTTCCTGAAAATGACTAAGTCCCCATTTTTGTATTTTTGCTTTTTGGCTGTTTGAGGGTCTTCTACTTGTTTCCGCATGGGTTGACGGCTCTGGGGCCATTGCTTGGAAGGTCTAATACCGGATAAAAGTGTTTTGGAGAAAATCAGAGTTGAAAACCTTTTTGCCTTTTTGCTCACTATCATGTTTTCGGGGGCCTGTTTGGGGGGGTTCCTGGTGTTTAGGGGTGGGTTTTGGGGTCTGGGAGCACTGCTGGCACAGTCTAATGTTGATTGCATTTGTTTTCCAGGACATCCATGGTGGAAAAGTGGAGTTATGACCTAGCTGCACAGTGCTTTTGGACAGAATTGAAAGAAGGCCGAAAAATATTGTAAGTATGAGATTTTCCATTTTTGCTTTTTGCCTGTTTGGGGGTGTTGTGCTTTTTTGCGGGTGGGTTGGCGGGTCTTGGGGCAATGCTGGGAAGGTCTAATACCGGATAAAAGTGTTTTGAAGAAAATCCATAAGGAAAAAGTTTTTGCATTTTCTGACATTTTGCTCACTTTAGCGTTTTCGGGGGCCTGTTTGGGGGTCTTCCTGGTGGTTTTGGGTGGGTTTTGGGGTCTTGGAGCAATGCTGGGTATGGATACTTTTGATTGCAAGTGGTTTGAAGAAAATCCATTGTGGCAAAGGTGAGTAAGGGCCTAGCTGCAGAGCGCGCGTGGAGTGATGTTGGAAATTTGCCTGAAAATTACTGTCCCCATTTTTGTAGTTTTGCTTTTTGGCTGATTGGGGGTCTTCTACTTGTTTCTGCCTGGGTTGACGGCTCTGGGGCCATTGCTGGGAAGGTCTAATGCCGTATAAAAGTGGTTTGGAGAAAATCAAAGCAGAAAATGTTTTTGCCTTTTTGCTCACTATCATGTTTTCAGGGGCCTGTTTGGGGGGGTTCCTGGGATTTGGGGGTGGGTTTTGGGGTCTGGGAGCACTGCTGGCAAAGTCTAATGTTGATTGCATTTGTTTTCCAGGACATCCATGGTGGAAAAGTCTAGTTATGACCTAGGTGCACAGCGCGTTTGGACAGAATTCAAAGTGTTTTGGAGAAAATCAGAGTTGAAAACGTTTTTGCCTTTTTGCTCACTATCATGTTTTCGGGGGCCTGTTTGGGTGGGTTCCTGGTGTTTGGGGTGGGTTTTGGGGTCTTGGAGCAATGCTGGGTATGGATACTTTTGATTGCAAGTGGTTTGAAGTAAATCCATTGTGGCAAACGGGAGTTAGGGCCTAGCTGCAGAGCCCGCGTGGAGTGATGTTGGAAATTTGCCTGAAAATTACTAAGTCCCCATTTTTGTATTTTTGCTTTTTGGCTGTTTGAGGGACTTCTACTTGTTTCCGCCTGGGTTGACGGCTCTGGGGCCATTGCTGGGAAGGTCTAATACCGGATAAAAGTGTTTTGGAGAAAATCAGAGTTGAAAACGTTTTTGCCTTTTTGCTCACTATCATGTTTTCGGGGGCCTGTTTGGGGGGGTTCCTGGTGTTTGGGGGTGGGTTTTAGGGTCTGGGAGCACTGCTGGCACAGTCTAATGTTGATTGCATTTGTTTTCCAGGACATCCATGGTGGAAAAGTGGAGTTATGACCTAGCTGCACAGCGCGTTTGGACAGAATTGAAAGAAGGCCGAAAAATATTGTAAGTATGAGATTTTCCATTTTTGCTTTTTGCCTGTTTGGGGGTGTTGTGCTTTTTTTGCGGGTGGGTTGGCGGGTCTTGTGGCAATGCTGGGAAGGTCTAATACCGGATAAAAGTGTTTTGGAGAAAATCCATGAGGAAAAAGTTTTTGCATTTTCTGACATTTCGCTCACTTTAGCGTTTTCGGGGGCCTGTTTGGGGGTCTTCCTGGTGTTTTTGGGTGGGTTTTGGGGTCTTGGAGCAACGCTGGGTATGGATACTTTTGATTGCAAGTGGTTTGAAGAAAATCCATTGTGGCAAAGGTGAGTAAGGGCCTAGCTGCAGAGCGCGCGTGGAGTGATGTTGGAAATTTGCCTGAAAATTACTGTCCCCATTTTTGTAGTTTTGCTTTTTGGCTGATTGGGGGTCTTCTACTTGTTTCTGCCTGGGTTGACGGCTCTGGGGCCATTGCTGGGAAGGTCTAATGCCGTATAAAAGTGGTTTGGAGAAAATCAAAGCAGAACATGTTTTTACCTTTTTGCTCACTATCATGTTTTCGGGGGCCTGTTTGGGGGGGTTCCTGGTGTTTGGGGGTGGGTTTTGGGGTCTGGGAGCACTGTTGGCAAAGTCTAATATTGATTGCATTTGTTTTTCAGGACATCCATGGTGGAAAAGTCTAGTTATGACCTAGGTGCACAGCGCGTTTGGACAGAATTAAAAGTGTTTTGGAGAAAATCCGAGTTGAAAACGTTTTTGCCTTTTTGCTCACTATCATGTTTTCGGGGGCCTGTTTGGAAGGGTTCCTGGTGTTTGGGGTGGGTTTTGGGGTCTTGGAGCAATGCTGGGTAAGGATACTTTTGATTGCAAGTGGTTTGAAGTAAATCCATGGTGGCAAAGGGGAGTTAGGGCCTAGCTGCAGTGCGCGCTGGAGTGATGTTGGAAATTTGCCTGAAAATTACTAAGTCCCCATTTATGTAGTTTTGCTTTTTGGCTGTTTGGGGGTCTTCTACTTGTTTCCGCCTGGGTTGACGGCTCTGGGGCCATTGCTGGAAGGTCTAATACCGGATAAAAGTGTTTTGGAGAAAATCTGAGTTGAAAAAGTTTTTGGCTTTTTGCTCACTATCATGTTTTCAGGGGCCTGTTTGGGGTCTTCCTGGTGTTTGTGGGTGGGTTTTGGGGTCTTGGAGCAACACTGGGTATGGATACTTTTGATTGCAAGTGGTTTGAAGAAAATCCATCGTGGCAAAGGGGAGTTAGGGCCTAGCTGCAGAGCGCGCGTGGAGTGATGTTGGAAATTTTCCTGAAAATGACTAAGTCCCCATTTTTGTATTTTTGCTTTTTGGCTGTTTGAGGGTCTTCTACTTGTTTCCGCATGGGTTGACGGCTCTGGGGCCATTGCTGGGAAGGTCTAATACCGGATAAAAGTGTTTTGGAGAAAATCAGAGTTGAAAACCTTTTTGCCTTTTTGCTCACTATCATGTTTTCGGGGGCCTGTTTGGGGGGGTTCCTGGTGTTTAGGGGTGGGTTTTGGGGTCTGGGAGCACTGCTGGCACAGTCTAATGTTGATTGCATTTGTTTTCCAGGACATCCATGGTGGAAAAGTGGAGTTATGACCTAGCTGCACAGCGCTTTTGGACAGAATTGAAAGAAGGCCAAAAAATATTGTAAGTATGAGATTTTCCATTTTTGCTTTTTGCCTGTTTGGGGGTGTTGTGCTTTTTTGCGGGTGGGTTGGCGGGTCTTGGGGCAATGCTGGGAAGGTCTAATACCGGATAAAAGTGTTTTGAAGAAAATCCATAAGGAAAAAGTTTTTGCATTTTCTGACATTTTGCTCACTTTAGCGTTTTCGGGGGCCTGTTTGGGGGTCTTCCTGGTGGTTTTGGGTGGGTTTTGGGGTCTTGGAGCAATGCTGGGTATGGATACTTTTGATTGCAAGTGGTTTGAAGAAAATCCATTGTGGCAAAGGTGAGTAAGGGCCTAGCTGCAGAGCGCGCGTGGAGTGATGTTGGAAATTTGCCTGAAAATTACTGTCCCCATTTTTGTAGTTTTGCTTTTTGGCTGATTGGGGGTCTTCTACTTGTTTCTGCCTGGGTTGACAGCTCTGGGGCCATTGCTGGGAAGGTCTAATGCCGTATAAAAGTGGTTTGGAGAAAATCAAAGCAGAAAATGTTTTTGCCTTTTTGCTCACTATCATGTTTTCGGGGGCCTGTTTGGGGGGGTTCCTGGGATTTGGGGGTGGGTTTTGGGGTCTGGGAGCACTGCTGGCAAAGTCTAATGTTGATTGCATTTGTTTTCCAGGACATCCATGGTGGAAAAGTCTAGTTATGACCTAGGTGCACAGCGCGTTTGGACAGAATTCAAAGTGTTTTGGAGAAAATCAGAGTTGAAAACGTTTTTGCCTTTTTGCTCACTATCATGTTTTCGGGGGCCTGTTTGGGTGGGTTCCTGGTGTTTGGGGTGGGTTTTGGGGTCTTGGAGCAATGCTGGGTATGGATACTTTTGATTGCAAGTGGTTTGAAGTAAATCCATTGTGGCAAACGGGAGTTAGGGCCTAGCTGCAGAGCCCGCGTGGAGTGATGTTGGAAATTTGCCTGAAAATTACTAAGTCCCCATTTTTGTATTTTTGCTTTTTGGCTGTTTGAGGGACTTCTACTTGTTTCCGCCTGGGTTGACGGCTCTGGGGCCATTGCTGGGAAGGTCTAATACCGGATAAAAGTGTTTTGGAGAAAATCAGAGTTGAAAACGTTTTTGCCTTTTTGCTCACTATCATGTTTTCTGGGGCCTGTTTGGGGGGGTTCCTGGTGTTTGGGGGTGGGTTTTGGGGTCTAGGAGCACTGCTGGCACAGTCTAATGTTGATTGCATTTGTTTTCCAGGACATCCATGGTGGAAAAGTGGAGTTATGACCGAGCTGCACAGCGCGTTTGGACAGAATTGAAAGAAGGCCGAAAAATATTGTAAGTATGAGATTTTCCATTTTTGCTTTTTGCCTGTTTGGGGGTGTTGTTCTTTTTTGCGGGTGGGTTGGCGGGTCTTGTGGCAATGCTGGGAAGGTCTAATACCGGATAAAAGTGTTTTGGAGAAAATCCATGAGGAAAAAGTTTTTGCATTTTCTGACATTTTGCTCACTTTAGCGTTTTCGGGGGCCTGTTTGGGGGTCTTCCTGGTGTTTTTGGGTGGGTTTTGGGGTCTTGGAGCAACGCTGGGTATGGATACTTTTGATTGCAAGTGGTTTGAAGAAAATCCATGGTGGCAAAGGGGAGTTAGGGCCTAGCTGCAGAGCGCGCGTGGAGTGATGTTGGAAATTTGCCTGAAAATTACTGTTACCATTTTTGTAGTTTTGCTTTTTGGCTGATTGGGGGTCTTCTACTTGTTTCCGCCTGGGTTGACGGCTCTGGGGCCATTGCTGGGAAGGTCTAATACCGGATAAAAGTGGTTTGGAGAAAATCGAAGCAGAAAACGTTTTTGCCTTTTTGCTCACTATCATGTTTTCGGGGGCCTGTTTGGGGGGGTTCCTGGTGTTTGGGGGTGGGTTTTGGGGTCTGGGAGCACTGCTGGCAAAGTCTAATGTTGATTGCATTTGTTTTCCAGGACATCCATGGTGGAAGAGTCTAGTTATGACCTAGGTGCACAGCGCGTTTGGACAGAATTAAAAGTGTTTTGGAGAAAATCAGAGTTGAAAACGTTTTTGCCTTTTTGCTCACTATCATGTTTTCGGGGGCCTGTTTGGAAGGGTTCCTGGTGTTTGGGGTGGGTTTTGGGGTCTTGAAGCAATGCTGGGTAAGGATACTTTTGATTGCAAGTGGTTTGAAGTAAATCCATGGTGGCAAAGGGGAGTTAGGGCCTAGCTGCAGTGCGCGCTGGAGTGATGTTGGAAATTTGCCTGAAAATTACTAAGTCCCCATTTATGTAGTTTTGCTTTTTGGCTGTTTGGGGGTCTTCTACTTGTTTCCGCCTGGGTTGACAGCTCTGGGGCCATTGCTGGGAAGGTTTAATACCTGATAAAAGTGTTTTGGAGAAAATCAGAGTTGAAAACGTTTTTGCCTTTTTGCTCACTATCATGTTTTCGGGGGCCTGATTGGGTGGGTTCCTGGTGTTTGGGGGTGGATTTTGGGGTCTTGGAGCAACGCTGGGTATGGATACTTTTGATTACAAGTGGTTTGAAGAAAATCCATGGTGGCAAAGGGGAGTTAGGGCCTAGCTGCAGAGCGCGCTGAGGTTCCGTGACGATTGTAAGCGGTGTTTTCGACTCGCACGAATATGGTCGAGTCTGGTATCTATGAACCGCAAATGACGAGTTTAGTGGGTGTGCGCAGTTTCGGTGTGCTAACCTGAACCGTTCGTTTGTTTTGTGGGTTTCTATCTGTACCCACAGGTTCCATCTTAGATACGGCATCCATTTTGTCTCTTGCCCTCAAGTAGCCAGCGAACGGACGCTGTCCGCTTCGCGACCCTGGGATTCCCAAGACTCTTGCGGAAGACACATTTCCTTTGAAAGTGTCTTTATGATGAGGGGGATGATACTGTAAGGCAGATGGCCCCTTTCGAGGCTCATCTTGCCGTGCCGGTCTATTGTCTCAGCTGTGCATCTCATTAGGCACGTCCCTTTGATGCCTGCAGCTCGTGTTTCCCGATACCACCCCTTTTACACCCTTTCCGATCTCCCCACTGTTTCTACCTTCCTCCGCACCTGTCTCTGTTCCTTTTTAGATCTGTTTACTGCCAATTGGAATGTACTAATGGTGGGAAGATGGGTTTTTACAGTTGGGAACCACCAAATGTTTCTGTACTTATGTTCCGGACCTTGAACACATCAAAGCGACCCCTCTCGGGGATAATTATGGGAACCAAGTTGTAAACCTTTGTGTACCATGTTAACCTATGAGAGAAATGTGTATAAAAAGGAGCGATCCACAGTAGCAAATTGAATCAGATCCCGCGAACATACCGACTGTGTACTTCACGTGACTTCTGTGTTCCCTGCAGTAAATAAACCTCTAATCTTTGACGCCGAAGGAAGTGTCCCGTGTCTCTGTCATTTTGTACGCCGGAACAGGTTACCCACGAAGGTTTCAGGTGTTGTCCCCTGGCACCGCTGGGTCTTAAATAACCCAGTCCTTCAGTTGGCGCCCAACGTGGGGCTGCATCAGTGGTACCGGTCCAAGCCCGACGATCGTGAGGAACTTCGTGTGAAATCTCCGAGGGAAGGTGCACCCCGCTTCATCGATCCTGTTGTCGAAATAAGTGGCCCGACGACTTTTCCCGCGAAGATTCCCGCCTCCTGACGGCTGCGACGGACTGCTGCCCTGACTGTAGACCTGTTTTTGCGCCTGGCGTAGACCTTGGTACAGCGAGACGCAGACGGGCCTTCCTGGTGATGCCATCGATCTTTGAGTTAAGTATTTGTGGGTCGCTCCCAGAGTCCTTGGTTGTGGTTGCTTAGTGGTTGCATGGTTCCATTGCATTTGTGGTTCTTCGTACTTGGTTCTTTGTTGTGATATTTGACGACTGCAGCCGCCAAAAACCGAGGGTTTTTGCTTTTTGCTGGGACTTGGTAAATCCCGTAACCCTTGAAGTTTGTGAAACTCGGCTAGTGTGCAAGATGCCTGGTCGTAGTACTTTGTTCAGTTGTTTCAGACGTTGTGGTACGGATTCCCGACTGGAGGACTCGTGTCCGATACCTCCGGTTGGAACTCCCACTTATGAGCTTTACAGCAAGCATGGTTTAGGTCCGATTACCTTTAATGAATATTGGATTCGTTACACCAAAAAAGATGGTGTCCTTAGTTAGCCACCCCATGGTAGTTTTGAGACCCCGATTTTAGATAACCTTGAGGCTAAATTGTTTAAGAAAAAGTCAAGGCCGGCCATGTTTGATGCCTTTCGGTTGTGGCGTAAAGAAGCCCGACAGAAAGAGATCAGACAGACAAAACGTAATCAGAGAGATGGTGTTGCTACCATTGTAAAGAAAGCAGAGCAGTTTCAGCGTGATAAGGAGGAAAAGGAAAAGGAAGTTTTTGACAGGCTTCAGCGTATGACTATAGATAAATGTTATCCCGTTTTGCCAACGGAGTCGGATAAGAAGGAGGAATTAGTTGAGGATCCTTTAATGTCCTATCTTATGAAGTCACCACCTCCGTACGCACAGGGTACCACAGTTCCCGTGGTTCCTCCTGTACCCGCTCCTGTACCCACTCCTCAACCTGTTCCTCCGACTGTTCCTATTCCTTTGCCCGTTTCTGTTCCTACTGCTCCTCCGCTTGTACTTCCACATACTCCTGCTCCCGCTACTGCTCCTGTCCTACTTACTCCTACTGCTTCTTCTGTTCCTACTCCTTCTCTTGTTCCTACTCTATCGTATACTTCTCCAACTACTCGACGTCGTACCCCTTCAATGGCTGCAAATTTTGCAAATTCTCTTGGACCTATTCTTGAGTCCGCTGATTCGGACGGTCCACAAAGACGTAGTCAGCTTCCCGGTAATAGGGAACGTGCTGCGTTGTACAATATGGCGATGTCATGGATGTTGCACCCTTATAGGAATCCACCGCGTTCGGTATTGGATACGTTTAGTCAATTCAATATACCGACACAACGATATGTTTTTGAAGAAATGTGCAAGGTTTTGCGCGATCAAATATCGGCAGATGCATCGGAAGATGTATTAACTGCTTTGACCAACTTACAGCTTCAGTTTTCGAGCGGAATGGTGGTGGGTACCAATGTTCGACGTGCCATCGAGCAATTATTGGCCCTCCGTCCCTCTCCGATACCTCAAGCATTGTTCGTTGAGGATGTTGAGAGACAGTTAGATGCGTCTGGTCGGTACCCCATGCGTGAAGTTCCACCAGTGTGGATGCCAGGTGATGCCAATGCTAACCCCATTATTTTACCGTATTTCCAGAGAGTATGGATACATCTCCCATGGAAACGATCGGAAGTTTTACAGGTGAAGCAATCTTTGCCTGACCCTCGCAAAAATCCTGCAGGGTATTATAAGGAATTGTCGCAGCTCGTAGATGCTACGATAATGAATCTTGCCGATATCGATATGCTGTTTGGCAATGTCGTACCGCAACCGGTATGGGCCAAGATTCGTCAGGAAGATCATGCAAACGAATTAGGTGGTGATTGGGCTGCTCTTACTGCGGCAGATACACGACAAATTGGTGGGGCTAAGCCTGAACAGCTTATTACTGCTCTCCCTCAGAGAATTATTACCCTGATGAAAACCCTTATGCCAGCTATGAGGGTGAACTGGGACAAGTTGTCAGCTTGTAGACAGAAGAAGGATGAGAGTGTCTCTGATTTCTTTACGAGATTTGAGGAGGCATTTATCGACCACAGTGGTCAGGATATGAGTACTGAGGGTGGTCAGCGGTTGTTTGTGGATAAATTTGTCTCTAACCTATTGCCTGACTTGAGCAACAAATTAAAAAATTCTGAGAGTGCGTGGGCTGTCTCTACATCTGCTCAAATATTGGCTACGGCACAATATTATGAGAATAGGGAGAAAGAAGAGAATGACCGCGCTGATAAAAAGACGAAAGAACTTAAGACTAAAGTGTTGTTGCAGCAGGCGTATCCTCTGCGTTCGAACCCGAATGATTCGCAACAACGTAATCGAATGCAGTCGCAATCTAATAGGTCGCAATCGCGGAATGACTCCTCTTCGCAAAGATCTTCGTTAGGGTACAATCAGTGTGCCTATTGTAGACAGGAGGGACATTTAAAATTCAACTGTCCAGTCCTGAATGAGCGTAACAGTGGTAATTCGTCTAGAGGAGGTCGTGGTGGTTCTCAGCAGACATCACGTGGTAGGGGTCGTGGTGCTCCCAATGATCGTTCAGATAATTCGTCAAATTCCAACAATTGTTTTGATCAACGTGGATCATCGCAAGGACGATCTGCGCAGTACAATGTTGATGACTATTACGTCGATCAGGGAACTGACGACGGTAATTACTAGGACAGCCAAAGACAAGGAGAGGGAGTAGTATCAGTTCCGGTTGATCAGAGAGGGCCTTACGTCGCAGTTGCCACATCGGGCGTCGTTGAGCCTTTTCTGTTGGACACTGGTGCAGCGAAAAGTTCCATCATGCATTCGAAACTCCCTGGCGCACCTTTGTCTGGCTTAACAAATGTTTCCGTTGGATTCTCTGGCGCCCCTGTTAGCAATCCGGTTTCGTGCCCTTTGCCACTTACCATTGGGCCTTGTAAGCTGAAAGCTCCGTTGATTTTGACCACTGGTTGTGGTGAAAATCTTTTGGGCCTGGATTTGCTAAAATGTTTGTATGCGACTTTGTATTGTTCTCCTGCGGGAGTAAAGCTTACTTTGGGTGAGAGAGTCGTCTCTCCAATGTACTTGTCTCTCGATAAGCTTCCACCGGAATTGAGTTCTCTTCCTGCATCTTTGTGGGCAACAGGTCCCAATGACGTGGGCCTGCTTGACATCTCCCCTTATGTTGTTCACGTGAAATCTAATGTGCGACTGCCACGTATTCCCCAGTATCGAATCTCTCTTGACGGTGAACGAGCACTGTTGGCGATCATCTATGATTTGATCGAGAAAGATGTTATTGAGGAGACCCGGGGAAACGTGTGCAACAGCCCTGTATTGCCTATTTTGAAACGTACTGATCCTTCCAAACCACCTGTTTATCGTTTTGTTATCGATTTACGGGAGGTAAATAAAATTGTGATTCCTCAGTTCCCTGTTGTGCCTGACATCACGGCGTTACTGACTCTGATTCCAGCCTCGGCATCATGGTTTTCAGTGATTGATCTGAAGAATGCGTTCTTCAGTATTCCGATTGCAGAAGAAAGCAGAGACCTTTTCGGTTTCTCTCTTGGTGGTCGTAGCTTCCGGTTTAAACGTGCTCCTCAGGGCTACTGTGAGAGTCCATCGATTTACAGTCAAGCCTTGAAGGGTCAACTGGATGCGTTTATGTTGCCGGCTGGTGCAGCCTTAATCCAATACGTCGATGACTTATTGGTGGCTGCAGACACTCAGGACATCTGCAAAATTGCTACGGTGTCGTTGTTGGAACATCTCTGTGACTTACATCACAAGGTGTCACCTTCTAAACTTCAATATTGTTGTCAAGAAGTAACCTACCTAGGTCACTTATTGTCAAAGGAGGGAAGAAGGTTGACCCCAGAGAGAATTGCAGCCATTGCGCGAATATCTATGCCAACAACCCAAAGAGATGTGCGTGCCTTTCTAGGTATCACGTCATACTGCAGACAGTGGATTCCGAATTTTTCATTGTTAGCGAAACCATTGGTGGCTCTTACGTGCAAGGATGTTCCAACTCCTTTACCATGGACGGAAGAATGTCAGAAAAGTTTTTCTGAACTGTGTGATGCATTGTGTTCGGCTCCTGTGTTAGGTACTCCTGACTACAGCAAGCCGTTTACACTATACGTTCACGAGAGGGAAGGTTGTGCGTTGAGTGTCTTAACGCAACCTTTCGGTGATAAGCAACGTCCATGTGCATATTTTTCCTCGACCTTGGACCCGGTAGCTAGAGCATTGCCGAGTTGTTTGAGAGCAACAGCGGCAGCTGCGGTGTCCATCCGGCAATCAACAGGATTGGTCATGGATAATATGCTTACGGTGATGGTGCCACATGCAGTTGACACTCTTTTGAATCGTACGAAAACTCAGCACTTGACGAGTGCGAGGTTGTCAGGGTACGAGTTGACGTTGTTGGCAAGTCATATTCAGATAAAACGTTGCAATGTTCTGAACCCGGCGACTTTGTTGCCAATTAGTGCAGAGTCAGATGAAGTAGCAGCGCATGACTGTTACTTAAGGACTGAGGAGGAAACAAAAGGTCGAGTGGACCTTAAAAACACTCCTTTGGAAGATCCCGATGGAACTTTGTATGTGGATGGTTCATGTCTTAAATTGCCAAATGGTGATGTGACTACTGCGTATGCTGTGGTAACGTTGAATACTGTCGTGGAAGCTGCAAGATTGAATCAGACCTCTGCCCAGGCTGCAGAGCTGATCGCTCTAACTAGAGCGTGTGTGTTGGCGAAAGGGAAACGAGTGAATGTGTTTACCGACAGCCAATATGCTTTTGGCGTCGCTCACAGCTTTGGACGATTGTGGAGACAGAGGGGTTTTATGACGTCGCATGGCACGAAGATTCAGCATGGACAGCTTGTGAATGATCTTTTGGATGCACTTACGTTGCCTAAGCAGGTAGCGATTGTTAAATGTAGTGCGCATCGTAAGGTGACGGATGATGTTGGCCGTGGTAATGCGTTTGCGGATGAGACTGCTAAGGAGACTGCCCGGAACCTTAGCACTAGAATGTATGTGACGAGTTCGGTTAAGTGGCCTACAGAGACTAGTATGTGTGAGGACACTATCGAGAGTGTGAGAGCAATTCAGAATGAGGCCACTGAGACTGAAAAGACGAAGTGGAAAGAGAGTACGGGAAAGTTGGATGCGAATGGTTGCTGGGTCGATTTGTCGGAGCACAAGAGGTGGATGTTGCCAGATGCGTATGTGCTGGCTGTTGTGACAATGGCACATGGGTTAGCACATATTAGTGCGAAAGGTATTTGTAAGTTGTTGTCTCCTGTGTGGAAGAATGACGGTATTACGAAATGTGCTGAGAGATTGGTGAAGAATTGCATGATATGTATGTTATACAATCCTGGTAAGGGGACCCCCACACCTCCTGGCCATTTTGCTCCCCCTTCATATCCCTTCGAAGTAATCCAGCTAGACTTCATCCATATGGAGCGATGCAATAATCTGAAATACGTTTTAGTTGTGGTTTGCGCATTCTCCCGATGGATTGAAGCCTATCCTCTTAAAGATAATACAGCCTTGTCCACTGCGAAAATCCTGCTGAAGGAATACTTTCCTCGGTATGGAATGCCTCGAATTGTATGGTCTGATAACAGAAGTGAGTTTGTAGGGAGTGTGATGAGGAGTGTGTGTAAGGGCCTTGGAATTAATCAAAAATTCCACAGCGCCAATCATCCCCAGTCAGCAGGTTTGGTTGAGGGGTATAATGGCACCCTTAAACTCAAATTGGCTAAGATTCAGGCTACGACTGGTCTTTCGTGGCCTGACGCTTTGCCTCTAGCTTTGTTGTCAACAAGGGCGACCGTACACTCCCGAGTAGGGCTCAGTCCCTATGAAATAGTGTTCGGCCGTCCTGCGAATGTTTGGGGGGTTCCTAGACCGGGTGTATTTTCTAATCTTGAGTACCCAATGTTGATTGATTATCTTCATGATCTGACTGCTAAACTGAGGTTAATTCACCAACAGGTTTACGAAGCACTGCCGACGCAGACGGAGGGTTCAGGCCACCAGCTCCAACCCGGAGATTGGGTGGTTACTCGCAATTTTGCTCGCAAAAAGAATTTGGAACCCCGCTTTACTGGACCCTTTCAGGTCCTCCTTGCCACGAGAACTGCCGTCCGTTTGGAAGGGCGCAAAAATTGGGTGCACGCCACTCATACTAAGAAGGTTCCTATACCTTTACCGGCAGACTCGTGGGTGAGGAAGGGCATTGCTTCATCTGAAACCAAAGGACTACAGACCTTTGTACCCTTTAGCGACGCACAGCCTGTCGGAGAATCCTCAGTGCAGCAGAAAGACATTGTTGAACATTTGCCATCACAAGACTCAAGATCTGAACAATTGACTGATCAGCAGAACTCTGTTCCTTCATCGGATCCATTGTTTGATGAACAGACACGTCCTGGGAAAACTCGATACTTTTTGCGATCCAGCACCAGAGACTAATAAAAGATTTCCGTTTTGTCCCTTGACATCTACATTATCCCATTTGCCACGATCAGTCTAAAACACCCGTATAATTGTGATTATTTTTGTAAATATTGAGTTTCGTTCCATCTATGTGTTTTTACTTCCACAGCTAAGAGACTTTTTGTATATACATTGTGAGTAAGATACCTTGCATCCAGGTGTACCGTAGGGCCGCGCGTGTACTTCCTTCTGGTTAGTAGGTCTTGGCGCTAGGTCAAAGACCGTCGGTTCCTGGGAACTCCTAGGGATTGACTACTGCTACACAGAACGAAGTGCGTCAAGAAACGTTGCGGACGGTCGTAGGGGATGGCGTTTTCGAAGCTGATGGACTTGGAAGAAGCTCAGGTGCAAAGATTCAAACTACAGCAGATCACTCGTACCAAATGTTTTACGTTTCAAGTGTTCCTACTGTTTCTGACTGTTTCTTCGCTATTGGCGGGTGGGGTGTATTGCATGATGTCGTACTTCTTACCTTCTGCCATACCTACTCCTACTTCTGAACCTAAATCTACCTCCACTGCATCCCCTCATTCTTTCCATATCTTACCCGAACACGAACAGGCTAGACGTGCGGAATTTAGAAACAATTCCTTTATTCAGCTCCTTCATCAGCACCAGTTGGTGGTTAACACTACTAATTGTTGGGTGTGTGGGTTAATGCCACATACCACGGATAAGGGAATTCCATATCTGGTCCTACCTTATAGTTCCCAGGGTTCAGCTCGAGCATTCCAAACAATGTTTCGAAGTGCACTAGATTCCTACCCCAATCGAGAGCCACGTTCTCCCTACTCTGGTCCTGGCTCGTATCAGAAGCCTTTGTCTATAGCGATAGAGGATTTAGATAGAGATATCTATGAGCCGTCGCTCATCCCAGAGGAAGAGGTACAAGCCTATAGGGTCCTGAGTAAGGTCGAGTATAGTGCGCTCATGAGTGAAAAACAGCTTAGAAGCTCGCCTCCGATATGGGTCGTACCCCACCTTGGTAATTTCTGTCTAATGGGTCGTGGCCGAAGATCGAAAGCTCGTCTTGGAGAGAGTGCTTGCTCCGAGACTTATATCCTGCCGATGGTCTCATCCCCTGTGTTTCTGGCTGACAAGGGTACATACTTTGTCTGCCATGATCGTGCGTATACATGGTTGCCCTCCGACTTTGTGGGCTCATGTTTTATCGCAAATCTGTTGCCTCCGACGTTCACTGTAGATGCAGACTATCACAAGACTAGAGTTGTGAGAGGCGTGATTAGCGAAGAGGACACTGCCGGTCAAGAGGCAGGAGACTTTTTCAAGGGTTTCCTCCCGTTTTGGGGACCTATGGTCAATAGTAGGATCCTGAGACAATTGACTCGAGTGGTGGAATCGACAGCTAATATCACTGCCAGTGCCCTTGGTAATATCACCACAGAACTTCAGGCGGATAGGCTTATGACGTTACAAAACCGTATGGTTTTAGACGTGGTCTTAGCAGATCGAGGTGGAGTATGTAAGGTGATCCATTCGAGCTGCTGCATTTTCATTCCAGATAACGCTCCGACTGTTTATCAAGCCATCTCAAAGTTGCATAAAATCTCTGAGTCCATACACGTGGACGTAGGGGATTGGACGCTGCTTGGGTGGTTTTGGGGCCTGATGTCGACTTGGGGTTGGAAGATTCTGATGATCATCGGAGTTGTTGTGGCGTTCCTGTTCACGTGTTGCCTTTGTGTGCAGTGTGGTCCTGCCTTATGTGGCCTCTGTGCTACGACGTGTATAAGACAGCCGCCTGTTACCAAAGGAGCTCAGTTGGACCGAGTTATGTTACAGCAACATCTAGATGGTCTGATGAATATCGAGTATGATTCTGACTAGTGCTTGCCTACATGAGGGCAAAAGGAGCGTCTGAGGTTCCGTGACGATTGTAAGCGGTGTTTTCGACTCGCACGAATATGGTCGAGTCTGGTATCTATGAACCGCAAATGACGAGTTTAGTGGGTGTGCGCAGTTTCGCTGTGCTAACCTGAACCGTTCGTTTGTTTTGTGGGTTTCTATCTGTACCCACGGGTTCCATCTTAGATACGGCATCTATTTTGTCTCTTGCCCTCAAGTAGCCAGCGAACGGACGCTGTCCGCTTCGCGACCCTGGGATTCCCAAGACTCTTGCGGAAGACACATTTCCTTTGAAAGTGTCTTTATGATGAGGGGGATGATACTGTAAGGCAGATGGCCCCTTTCGAGGCTCATCTTGCCGTGCCGGTCTATTGTCTCAGCCGTGCATCTCATTAGGCACGTCCCTTTGATGCCTGAAGCTCGTGTTTCCCGATACCACCCCTTTTACACCCTTTCCGATCTCCCCACTGTTTCTGCCTTCCTCCGCACCTGTCTCTGTTCCTTTTTCGATCTGTTTACTGCCAATTGGAATGTACTAATGGTGGGAAGATGGGTTTTTACAGTTGGGAACCACCAAATGTTTCTGTACTTATGTTCCGGACCTTGAACACATCAAAGCGACCCCTCTCGGGGATAATTATGGGAACCAAGTTGTAAACCTTTGTGTACCATGTTAACCTATGAGAGAAATGTGTATAAAAAGGAGCGATCCACAGTAGCAAATTGAATCAGATCCCGCGAACATACCGACTGTGTACTTCACGTGACTTCTGTGTTCCCTGCAGTAAATAAACCTCGAATCTTTGACGCCGAAGGAAGTGACCCGTGTCTCTGTCATTTGTACGCCGGAACAGGTTACCCACGAAGGTTTCAGGTGTTGTCCCCTGGCACCGCTGGGTCTTAAATAACCCAGTCCTTCAGCGCGTGGAGTGATGTTGGAAATTTGCCTGAAAATTACTAAGTCCCCATTTTTGTAGTTTTGCTTTTTGGCTGTTTGGGGGTCTTCTACTTGTTTCCGCCTGGGTTGGCGGCTCTGGGGCCATTGCTGGGAAGGTCTAATACCGGATAAAAGTGTTTTGGAGAAAATCAGAGTTGAAAACGTTTTTGCCTTTTTGCTCACTATCATGTTTTCGGGGGCCTGTTTGGGGGGTTCCTGGTGTTTGGGGGTGGGTTTTGGGGTCTTGGAGCAACACTGGGTATGGATACTTTTGATTGCAAGTGGTTTCAAGAAAATCCATCGTGGCAAAGGGGAGTTAGGGCCTAGCTGCAGTGCGCGCGTGGAGTGATGTTGGAAATTTGCCTGAAAATTTCTAAGTCCCCATTTTTGTATTTTTGCTTTTTGGCTGTTTGAGGGTCTTCTACTTTTTTCCGCCTGGGTTGACGGCTCTGGGGCCATTGCTGGGAAGGTCTAATACCGGATAAAAGTGTTTTGGAGAAAATCAGAGTTGAAAAGGTTTTTGCCTTTTTGCTCACTATCATGTTTTCGGGGGCCTGTTTGGGTGGGTTCCTGGTGTTTGGGGGTGGGTTTTGGGGTCTTGGAGCAACACTGGGTACGGATACTTTTGATTGCTAGTGGTTTGAAGATAATCCATGGTGGCAAAGGGGAGTTAGGGCCTAGCTGCAGAGCGCGCATGGAGTGATGTTGGAGATTTGCCTGAAAATTACAAAGTCCCCATTTTTGTAGTTTTGCTTTTTGGCTGTTTGGGGGTCTTCTACTTGTTTCCACCTGGCTTGACGGCTCTGGGGCCATTGCTGGGAAGGTCTAATACCGGATAAAAGTGTTTTGGAGAAAATCAGAGTTGAAAACGTTTTTGCCTTTTTGCTCACTATCATGTTTTCGGGGGCCTGTTTCGGTGGGTTCCTGGAGTTTGGGGGTGGGTTTTGGGGTCTGGGAGCACTGCTGGCACAGTCTAATGTTGATTGCATTTGTTTCCCAGGACATCCATGGTGGAAAAGTCTAGTTATGACATAGGTGCACAGCGCGTTTGGACAGAATTAAAAGTGTTTTGGAGAAAATCAGAGTTGAAAAGGTTTTTGCCTTTTTGCTCACTATCATGTTTTCGGGGGCCTGTTTGGAAGGGTTCCTGGTGTTTGGGGTGGGTTTTGGGGTCTTGGAGCAATGCTGGGTAAGGATACTTTTGATTGCAAGTGGTTTGAAGTAAATCCATGGTGGCAAAGGGGAGTTAGGGCCTAGCTGCAGTGCGCGCGTGGAGTGATGTTGGAAATTTGCCTGAAAATTACTAAGTCCCCATTTATGCAGTTTTGCTTTTTGGCTGTTTGGGGGTCTTCTACTTGTTTCCGCCTGGGTTGACAGCTCTGGGGCCATTGCTGGGAAGGTCTAATACCGGATAAAAGTGTTTTGGAGAAAATCTGAGTTGAAAACGTTTTTGGCTTTTTGCTCACTATCATGTTTTCAGGGGCCTGTTTGGGGTCTTCCTGGTGTTTGTGGGTGCGTTTTGGGGTCTTGGAGCAACGCTGGGTATGGATACTTTTGATTGCAAGTGGTTTGAAGAAAATCCATCGTGGCAAAGGGGAGTTAGGGCCTAGCTGCAGAGCGCACATGGAGTGATGTTGGAAATTTGCCTGAAAATTACTAAGTCCCCATTTTTGTATTTTTGCTTTTTGGCTGTTTGAGGGTCTTCTACTTGTTTCCGCCTGGGTTGACGGCTCTGGGGCCATTGCTGGGAAGGTCTTATACCGGATAAAAGTGTTTTGGAGAAAATCAGAGTTGAAAAGGTTTTTGCCTTTTTGCTCACTATCATGTTTTCGGGGGCCTGTTTGGGTGGGTTCCTGGAGTTTGGGGGTGGGTTTGGGTGTCTGGGAGCACTGCTGGCACAGTCTAATGTTGATTGCATTTGTTTCCCAGGACATCCATGGTGGAAAAGTCTAGTTATGACATAGGTGCACAGCGCGTTTGGACAGAATTAAAAGTGTTTTGGAGAAAATCAGAGTTGAAAAGGTTTTTGCCTTTTTGGTCACTATCATGTATTTGGGGGCCTGTTTGGGGGGGTTCCTGGTGTTTGGGGGTGGGTTTTGGGGTCTTGGAGCAACACTGGGTATGGATACTTTTGATTGCAAGTGGTTTGAAGATAATCCATGGTGGCAAAGGGGAGTTAGGGCCTAGCTGCAGAGCGCGCATGGAGTGATGTTGGAAATTTGCCTGAAAATTACAAAGTCCCCATTTTGGTAGTTTTGCTTCTTGGCTGTTTGGGGGTCTTCTACTTGTTTCCACCTGGGTTGATGGCTCTGGGGCCATTGCTGGGAAGGTCTAATACCGGATAAAAGTGTTTTGGAGAAAATCAGAGTTGAAAACGTTTTTGCCTTTTTGCTCACTATCATGTTTTTGGGGGCCTGTTTGGGTGGGTTCCTGGAGTTTGGGGGTGGGTTTTGGGGTCTTGGAGCAATGCTGGGTATGAATACTTTTGATTGCAAGTGGTTTGAAGTAAGTCCATGGTGGCAAAGGGGAGTTAGGGACTAGCTGCAGAGCGCGCGTGGAGTGATGTTAGAAATTTGCCTGAAAATTACTAAGTCCCCATTTATGTAGTTTTGCTTTTTGGCTGTTTGGGGGTCTTCTACTTGTTTCCGCCTGGGTTGATGGCTCTGGGGCCATTGCTGGGAAGGTCTAATACCGGATAAAAGTGTTTTGGAGAAAATCAGAGTTGAAAACGTTTTTGGCTTTTTGCTCGCTATCATGTTTTCAGGGGCCTGTTTGGGGTCTTCCTGGTGTTTGTGGGTGGGTTTTGGGGTCTTGGAGCAACGCTGGGTATGGATACTTTTGATTGCAAGTGGTTTGAAGAAAATCCATTGTGGCAAAGGGGAGTTAGGGCCTAGCTGCAGAGCGCGCGTGGAGTGATGTTGGAAATTTGCCTGAAAATTACTAAGTCCCCATTTTTGTATTTTTGCTTTTTGGCGGTTTGAGGGTCTTCTACTTGTTTCTGCCTGGGTTGACGGCTCTGGGGCCATTGCTGGGAAGGTCTAATACCGGATAAAAGTGTTTTGGAAAAAATCAGAGTTGAAAACGTTTTTGCCTTTTTGCTCGCTATCATGTTTTCGGGGGCCTGTTTGGGGGGGTTCCTGGTGTTTGGGGGTGGGTTTTGGGGTCTGGGAGCACTGCTGGCACAGTCTAATGTTGATTGCATTTGTTTTCCAGGACATCCATGGTGGAAAAGTGGAGTCATGACCTAGCTACACAGCGCGTTTGGACAGAATTGAAATAAGGCCGAAAAATATTGTAAGTATGAGATTTTCCATTTTTGCTTTTTGCCTGTTTGGGGATGTTGTACTTTTTTTGCGGGTGGGTTGGCGGGTCTTGGGGCATTGCTGGGAAGGTCTAATACCAGATAAAAGTGTTTTGGAGAAAATCCATGAGGAAAAAGTTTTTGCATTTTCTGACATTTCGCTCACTTTAGTGTTTTTGGGGGCCTGTTTGAGGGTCTTCCTGGTGTTTGTGGGTGGGTTTTGGGGTCTTGGAGCAACGCTGGGTATGGATACTTTTGATTGCAAGTGGTTTGAAGAAAATCCATTGTGGCAAAGGGGAGTAAGGGCCTAGCTGCAGAGCGCGCGTGGAGTGATGTTGGAAATTTGCCTGAAAATTACTGTCCCCATTTTTGTAGTTTTGCTTTTTGGCTGATTGGGGGTCTTCTACTTGTTTCTGCCTGGGTTGACTGCTCTGGGGCCATTGCTGGGAAGGTCTAATACCGGATAAAAGTGTTTTGGAGAAAATCAGAGTTGAAAACGTTT
This sequence comes from Lissotriton vulgaris, assembly GCF_964263255.1. Taxonomy (NCBI): domain Eukaryota; kingdom Metazoa; phylum Chordata; class Amphibia; order Caudata; family Salamandridae; genus Lissotriton; species Lissotriton vulgaris. Next base: position 23,183,221 of record NC_141689.1, on the reverse strand, counting down.
TTGCCTTTTTGCTCACTATCATGTTTTCGGGGGCCTGTTTGGGGGGTTCCTGGTGTTTGGGGGTGGATTTTGAGGTCTTGGAGCAACGTTGGGTATGGATACTTTTGATTGCAAGTGGTTTGAAGATAATCTATGGTTGCAAAGGGGAGTTAGGGCCTAGCTGCAGAGCGCGTGTGGAGTGATGTTGGAAATTTGCCTGAAAATTACTAAGTCCCCATTTTTGTATTTTTGCTTTTTGGCTGTTTGAGGGTCTTCTACTTGTTTCCGCCTGGGTTGACTGCTCTGGGGCCATTGCTGGGAAGGTCTAATACCGGATAAAAGTGTTTTAGAGAAAATCAGAGTTGAAAACGTTTTTGCCTTTTTGCTCACTATCATGTTTTCGGGGGCCTGTTTGGGGGGTTCCTGGTGTTTGGGGGTGGGATTTGGGGTCTGGGAGCACTGCTGGCACAGTCTAATGTTGATTGCATTTGTTTCCCAGGACATCCATGGCGGAAAAGTCTAGTTATGACATAGGTGCATAGCGTGTTTGGACAGAATTAAAAGTGTTTTGGAGAAAATCTGAGTTGAAAACGTTTTTGCCTTTTTGCTCACTATCATGTTTTCGGGGGCCTGTTTGGAAGGGTTCCTGGTGTTTGGGGTGGGTTTTGGGGTCTTGGAGCAATGCTGGGTAAGGATACTTTTGATTGCAAGTGGTTTGAAGTGAATCCATGGTGGCAAAGGGGAGTTAGGGCCTAGCTGCAGAGCGCGCGTGGAGTGATGTTGGAAATTTGCCTGAAAATTACTAAGTCCCCATTTTTGTATTTTTGCTTTTTGGCTGTTTGAGGGTCTTCTACTTGTTTCCGCCTGGGTTGACGGCTCTGGGGCCATTGCTGGGAAGGTCTAATACCGGATAAAAGTGTTTTGGAGAAAATCAGAGTTGAAAAAGTTTTTGGCTTTTTGCTCACTATCATGTTTTCAGGGGCCTGTTTGGGGTCTTCCTGGTGTTTGTGGGTGGGTTTTGGGGTCTTGGAGCAACACTGGGTATGGATACTTTTGATTGCAAGTAGTTTGAAGAAAATCCATCGTGGCAAAGGGGAGTTAGGGCCTAGCTGCAGAGCGCGCGTGGAGTGATGTTGGAAATTTGCCTGAAAATTACTAAGTCCCCATTTTTGTATTTTTGCTTTTTGGCTGTTTGAGGGTCTTCTACTTGTTTCCGCCTGGGTTGACGGCTCTGGGGCCATTGCTGGGAAGGTCTAATACCGGATAAAAGTGTTTTGGAGAAAATCAGAGTTGAAAAGGTTTTTGCCTTTTTGGTCACTATCATGTTTTCGGGGGCCTGTTTGGGGGGGTTCCTGGTGTTTGGGGGTGGGTTTTGGGGTCTTGGAGCAACACTGGGTATGGATACTTTTGATTGCAAGTGGTTTGAAGATAATCCATGGTGGCAAAGGGGAGTTAGGGCCTAGCTGCAGAGTGCGCATGGAGTGATGTTGGAAATTTGCCTGAAAATTACAAAGTCCCCATTTTTGTAGTTTTGCTTTTTGGCTGTTTGGGGGTTCTTCTACTTGTTTCCACCTGGGTTGACGGCTCTGGGGCCATTGCTGGTAAGGTCTAATACCGGATAAAAGTGTTTTGGAGAAAATCAGAGTTGAAAATGTTTTTGGCTTTTTGCTCGCTATCATGTTTTCAGGGGCCTGTTTGGGGTCTTCCTGGTGTTTGGGGGTGGGATTTGGGGTCTTGGAGCAACGCTGGGTATGGATACTTTTGATTGCAAGTGGTTTGAAGAAAATCCATTGTTGCAAAGGGGAGTTAGGGCCTAGCTGCAGAGCGCGCGTGGAGTGATGTTGGAAATTTGCCTGAAAATTACTAAGTCCTCATTTTTGTATTTTTGCTTTTTGGGGGTTTGAGGGTCTTCTACTTGTTTCTGCCTGGGTTGACGGCTCTGGGGCCATTGCTGGGAAGGTCTAATACCGGATAAAAGTGTTTTGGAGAAAATCAGAGTTGAAAACGTTTTTGCCTTTTTGCTCACTATCATGTTTTCGGGGGCCTGTTTGGGGGGGTTCCTGGTGTTTGGGGGTGGGTTTTGGGATCTGGGAGCACTGCTGGCACAGCCTAATGTTGATTGCATTTGTTTTCCAGGACATCCATCGTGGAAAAGTGGAGTCATGACCTAGCTGCACAGCGCTTTTGGACAGAATTGAAAGAAGGCCGAAAAATATTGTAAGTATGAGATTTTCCATTTTTGCTTTTTGCCTGTTTGGGGATGTTGTACTTTTTTTGCCGGTGGGTTGGCGGGTCTTGGGGCATTTCTGGGAAGGTCTAATACCAGATAAAAGTGTTTTGGAGAAAATCCATGAGGAAAAAGTTTTTGCATTTTCTGACATTTCGCTCACTTTAGTGTTTTTGGGGGCCTGTTTGGGGGTCTTCCTGGTGTTTGTGGGTGGGTTTTGGGGTATTTGAGCAATGCTGGGTATGGATACTTTTGATTGCAAGTGGTTTGAAGAAAATCCATGGTGGCAAAGGGGAGTTAGGGCCCAGCTGCAGAGCGCGCGTGGAGTGATGTTGGAAATTTGCCTGAAAATTACTAAGTCCCCATTTTTGTAGTTTTGCTTTTTGGCTGTTTGGGGGTCTTCTACTTGTTTCCGCCTAGGTTGGCGGCTCTGGGGCCATTGCTGGGAAGGTCTAATACCGGATAAAAGTGTTTTGGAGAAAATCAGAGTTGAAAACGTTTTTGCCTTTTTTCTCACTATCATGTTTTCGGGGGCCTGTTTGGGGGGTTCCAGGTGTTTGGGGGTGGGTTTTGGGGTCTGGGAGCACTGCTGGCACAGTCTAATGTTGATTGCATTTGTTTCCCAGGACATCCATGGTGGAAAAGTCTAGTTATGACATAGGTGCACAGCGCGTTTGGACAGAATTAAAAGTGTTTTGGAGAAAATCAGAGTTGAAAATGTTTTTGCCTTTTTGCTCACTATCATGTTTTCGGGGGCCTGTTTGCGTGGGTTCCTGGTGTTTAGGGGTGGGTTTTGGGGTCTTGGAGCAATGCTGGGTAAGGATACTTTTGATTGCAAGTGGTTTGAAGTAAATCCATGGTGGCAAAGGGGAGTTAGGGCCTAGGTGCAGTGCGCGCGTGGAGTGATGTTGCAAATTTGCGTGAAAATTACTAAGTCCCCATTTATGTAGTTTTGCTTTTTGGCTGTTTGGGGGTCTTCTACTTGTTTCCGCCTGGGTTGACGGCTCTGGGGCCATTGCTGGGAAGGTCTAATACCGGCTAAAAGTGTTTTGGAGAAAATCAGAGTTGAAAACGTTTTTGCCTTTTTGCTCACTATCATGTTTTCGAGGGGCCTGTTTGGGGGGTTCCTGGTGTTTGGGGGTGGGTTTTGCGGTCTGGGAGCACTGCTGGCACAGTCTAATGTTGATTGTATTTGTTTTCCAGGACATCCATGCTGGAAAAGTGGAGTTATGACCTAGCTGTACAGCGCGTTTGGACAGAATTGAAAGAAGGCCGAAAAATATTGTAAGTATGAGATTTTCCATTTTTGCTTTTTGCCTGTTTGGGGGTGTTGTGATTTTTTTGAGGGTGGGTTGGTGGGTCTTGGGGCATTGCTGGGAAGGTCTAATACCAGATAAAAGTGTTTTGGAGAAAATCCATGAGGAAAAAGTTTTTGCATGTTCTGACATTTCGCTCACTTTAGCGTTTTCGGGGGCCTGTTTGGGGATCTTCCTGGTGTTTGTGGGTGAGTTTTGGGGTCTTTGAGCAATGCTGGGTATGGATACTTTTGATTGCAAGTGGTTTGAAGAAAATCCATGGTGGCAATGGGGAGTTAGGGCCTAGCGGCAGAGCGCGCGTGGAGTGATGTTGGAAATTTGCCTGAAAATTACTGTCCCCATTTTGTAGTTTTGCTTTTTGGCTGTTTGGGGTTCTTTTACTTGTTTCCGCCTGGGTTGACGGCTCTGGGGCCATTGCTGGGAAAGTCTAATACCGGATAAAAGTGTTTTGGAGAAAATCAGAGTTGAAAACGTTTTTGCCTTTTTGCTCACTATCATGTTTTCGGGGGCCTGTTTGGGGGCGTTCCTGGTGTTGGGGGGTGGGTTTTGGGGTCTGGGAGCACTGCTGGCACAGTCTAATGTTGATTGCATTTGTTTTCCAGGACATCCATGGTGGAAAAGTGGAGTTATGACCAAGCTGCACAGCGCATTTGGACAGAATTGAAAGATGGCTGAAAAATATTGTAAGTATGAAATTTTCCATTTTTGCTTTTTGCCTGTTTGGGGGTGTTGTGCTTTTTTGCGGGTGGGTTGGCGGGTCTTGGGGCATTGCTGGGAAGGTCTAATACCGGATAAAAGTGTTTTGGAGAAAATCAGAGTTGAAAACGCTTTTGGCTTTTTGCTCACTATCATGTTTTCGGGGGCCTGTTTGGGGGTCTTCCTGGTGTTTGTGGGTTGGTTTTGGGGTCTTGGAGCAACGCTGGGTATGGATACTTTTGATTGCAAGTGGTTTGAAGAAAATCCATGGTGGCAAAGGGGAGTTAGGGCCTAGCTGCAGAGCGCGCGTGGAGTGATGTTGGAAATTTGCCTGAAAATTACTAAGTCCCCATTTTTGTAGTTTTGCTTTTTGGCTGTTTGAGGGTCTTCTACTTGTTTCCGCCTGGGTTGACGGCTCTGGGTCCATTGCTGGGAAGGTCTAATACCGGATAAAAATGTTTTGGAGAAAATCAGAGTTGAAAACGTTTTTGCCTTTTTGCTCACTATCATGTTTTCGGGGGCCTGTTCGGGGGGGTTTCCTGGTGTTTGGGGGTGGGTTATGGGGTCTGGTAGCACTGCTGGCACAGTCTAATGTTGATTGTATTTGTTTTCCAGGACATCCATGGTGGAAAAGTGGAGTTATGACATAGCTGCACAGCGCATTTGGACAGAATTGAAAGAAGGCCGAAAATATTGTAAGTATGAGATTTTCCATTTTTGCTTTTTACCTGATTGGGGGTGTTGTGATTTTTCTGAGGGTGGGTTGGCGGGTCTTGGGGCATTGCTGGGAAGGTCTAATACCGGATAAAAGTGTTTTGGAGAAAATCCATGAGGAAAAAGTTTTTGCATTTTCTGACATTTCGCTCACTTTAGCGTTTTCGGGGGCCTGTTTGGGGATCTTCCTGGTGTTTGTGGGTGGGTTTTGGGGTCTTTGAGCAATGCTGGGTATGCATACCTTTGATTGCAAGTGGTTTGAAGTAAATCCATGGTGGCAAAGGGGAGTTAGGGCCTAGCTGCAGAGCGCGCGTGGAGTGATGTTGGAAATTTGCCTGAAAATTACTGTCCCCATTTTTGTAGTTTTGCTTTTTGGCTGTTTGGGGGTCTTCTACTTGTTTCCGCCTGGGTTGACGGCTCTGGGGCCATTGCTGGGAAGGTCTAATTTAATGTAATGTACGTATACTTGTAAAGCGCACTGTTACCTCGTTACGTGGCGTCCTGGCACTGTGTACTGCTGGGGAACCCGTCCTGGCTTTCCCTGTGAGAGGGCACCCCCAAGGTGAAGCCAGGCATCCCCGGCGCTGCTAGGGCCGTTGTGGAGTATAAGCAAGCTATTGCCCAGAGTTGCAGAGTGGGACCCATGGTTAGCGTAGGCACCTAGGCGAGAATTATCGAGTCCGCGGACATTGACCCAAGACCCTGCCGCGTCAGGAATTGAACCGTGGTCCCGGGCCGACCGCGGCTTCAGGGTCTGCCGCTTCTAACTAGTGAGCCACACTTCTCCACATACCGGATAAAAGTGGGTTTTGGGGTCTTGGAGCAATGCTGGGTATGGATACTTTTGATTGCAAGTGGTTTGAAGAAAATCCATGGTGGCAAAGCGGAGTTAGGGCCTAGCTGCAGAGCGCTCGTGGAGTGATGTTGGAAATTTGCAGGAAAATTACAAAGTCCCCATTTTTGTAGTTTTGCTTTTTGGCTGTTTGGGGGTCTTCTACTTGTTTCCGCCTGTGTTGACGGCTCTGGGGCCATTGCTGGGAAGGCCTAATACAGGATAAAAGTGTTTTGGAGAAAATCAGAGTTGAAAACGTTTTTTGCTTTTTGCTCACTATCATGTTTTCGGGGGCCTGTTTGGGGGGGTTTCCTGGTGTTTGGGGGTGGGTTATGGGGTCTGGGAGCACTGCTGGCACAGTCTAATGTTGATTGTATTTGTTTTCCAGGACATCCATGGTGGAAAAGTGGAGTTATGACCTAGCTGCACAGCGCATTTGGACAGAATTGAAAGAAGGCCGAAAATATTGTAAGTATGAGATTTTCAATTTTTGCTTTTTGCCTGTTTGGGGGTGTTGTGATTTTTTTGAGGGTGGGTTGGCGGGTCTTGGGGCATTGCTGGGAAGGTCTAATATCAGATAAAAGTGTTTTGGAGAAAATCCATGAGGAAAAAGTTTTTGCATTTTCTGACATTTCGCTCACTTTAGCGTTTTCGGGGGCCTGTTTGGGGGTCTTCCTGGTGTTTGTGGGTGGGTTTTGGGGTCTTTGAGCAATGCTGGGTATGCATACCTTTGATTGCAAGTGGTTTGAAGTAAATCCATGGTGGCAAAGGGGAGTTAGGGCCTAGCTGCAGAGCGCGCGTGGAGTGATGTTGGAAATTTGCCTGAAAATTACTGTCCCCATTTTTGTAGTTTTGCTTTTTGGCTGTTTGGGGGTCTTCTACTTGTTTCCGCCTGGGTTGACGGCTCTGGGGCCATTGCTGGGAAGGTCTAATTTAATGTAATGTATGTATACTTGTAAAGCGCACTGTTACCTCATTACGTGGCGTCCTGGCACTGTGTACCGCTGGGGAACCCGTCCTGGCTTTCCCTGTGAGAGGGCACCCCCAAGGTGAAGCCAGGCATCCCCGGCGCTGCTAGGGCCGTTGTGGAGTATAAGCAAGCTATTGCCCAGAGTTGCAGAGTGGGACCCATGGTTAGCGTAGGCACCTAGGCGAGAATTATCGAGTCCGCAGACATTGACCCAAGACCCTGCCGCGTCAGGAATTGAACCGTGGTCCCGGGCCGACCGCTGCTTCAGGGTCTGCCGCTTCTAACCAGTGAGCCACACTTCTCCATATACCGGATAAAAGTGGGTTTTGGGGTCTTGGAGCAACGCTGGGTATGGATACTTTTGATTGCAAGTGGTTTTAAGAAAATCCATGGTGGCAAAGCGGAGTTAGGGCCTAGCTGCAGAGCGCTCGTGGAGTGATGTTGGAAATTTGCATGAAAATTACAAAGTCCCCATTTTTGTAGTTTTGCTTTTTGGCTGTTTGGGGGTCTTCTACTTGTTTCCGCCTGTGTTGACGGCTCTGGGGCCATTGCTGGGAAGGTCTAATACAGGATAAAAGTGTTTTGGAGAAAATCAGAGTTGAAAACGTTTTTGGCTTTTTGCTCACTATCATGTTTTCGGGGGCCTGTTTGGGGTCTTCCTGGTGTTTGTGGGTGGGGTTTGGGGTCTTGGAGCAATGCTGGGTATGGATACTTTTGATTGCAAGTGGTTTGAAGAAAATCCATGGTGGCAAAGGGGAGTTAGGGCCTAGCTGCAGAGCGCGCGTGCAGTGATGTTGGAAATTTGCCTGAAAATTACTAAGTCCCCATTTTTGTAGTTTTGCTTTTTGGCTATTTGAGGGTCTTCTACTTGTTTCCGCCTGGGTTGACGGCTCCGGGGCCATTGCTGGGAAAGTCTTATACCGGATAAAAATGTTTTGGAGAAAATCAGAGTTGAAAACGTTTTTGCCTTTTTGCTCACTATCATGTTTTCGGGGGCCTGTTTGGGGGGGTTTCCTGGTGTTTGGGGGTGGGTTTTGGGGTCTGGGAGCACTGCTGGCACAGTGTAATGTTGATTGTATTTGTTTTCCAGGACATCCATGGTGGAAAAGTGGAGTTATGACCTAGCTGCACAGCGCGTTTGGACAGAATTGAAAGAAGGCCAAAAAATATTGTAAGCATGAGATTTTCCATTTTTGCTTTTTGCCTGTTTGGGGGTGTTGTGCTTTTTTTGAGGGTGGGTTGGCGGGACTTGGGGCATTGCTGGGAAGGTCTAGTACCAGATAAAAGTGTTTTGGAGAAAATCCATGAGGAAAAAGTTTTTGCATTTTCTGACATTTTGCTCACTTTAGCGTTTTCGGGGGCCTGTTTGGGGGTCTTACTGGTGTTTGTGGGTGGGTTTTGGGGTCTTTGAGCAATGCTGGGTATGGATTCTTTTGATTGCAAGTGGTTTGAAGAAAATCCATGGTGTCAAAGGGGAGTTAGGGCCTAGCTGCAGAGCGCGTGTGGAGTGATGTTGGAAATTTGCCTGAAAATTACTAAGTCCCCATTTTTGTAGTTTTGCTTTTTGGCTGTTTGGGGGTCTTCTACTTGTTTCCGCCTGGGTCCACAGCTCCGGGGCCATTGCTGGGAAGGTCTAATACCGGATAAAAGTTGTTTGGAGAAAATCGGAGCAGAAAACATTTTTGCCTTTTTGCTCACTATCATGTTTTCGGGGGCCTGTTTGGGGGGGTGACTGGTGTTTGGTGGGGGTTTTGGGGTCTGGGAGCACTGCTGGCACAGTCTAATGTTGATTGCATTTGTTTTCCAGGACATCCATGGTGGAAAATCTAGTTATGACCTAGCTGCACAGCGCGTTTGGACAGAATTGAAAGAAGGCCGAAAAATATTGTAAGTATGAGATTTTCCATTTCTGCTTTTTGCCTATTTGGGGGTGATGTGCTTTTTTGCGGGTGGGTTGGCGGGTCTTGGGGCATTGCTGGGAAGGTCTAATACCGGATGAAAGTGTTTTGGAGAAACACCATGAGGAAAACGTTTTTGCATTTTCTGACATTTCGCTCACTTTAGCGTTTTCGGGGGCCTGTTTGGGGGTCTTCCTGGTGTTTGTGGGTGGGTTTTGTGGTCTTGGAGCAACGCTGGGTATGGATACTTTTGATTGCAAGTGGTTTGAAGAAAATCCATGGTGGCAAAGGGGAGTTAGGGCCTAGCTGCAGAGCGCGCGTGGAGTGATGTTGGAAATTTGCATGAAAATTACTAAGTCCCCATTTTTGTAGTTTTGCTTTTTGGCTGTTTGGGGGTCTTCTACTTGCTTCCACCTGGGTTGACGGCTCTGGGGCCATTGCTGGGAAGGTCTAATACCGGATAAACGTGTTTTGGAGAAAGTCAGAGTTGAAAACGTTTTTGCCTTTTTGCTCACTATCATGTTTTTGGGGGCCTGTTTGGGGGGGCTCCTGGTGTTTGGGGGTGGTTTTTGGGGTCTTGGAGCAACGCTGGGTATGGATACTTTTGATTGCAAGTGGTTTGAAGAAAATCCATGGTGGCAAAAGGGAGTTAGGGCCTAGCTGCAGAGCGCGCGTGGAGTGATGTTGGAAATTTGCCTGAAAATTACTAAGTCCCCATTTTTGTAGTTTTGCTTTTTGGCTGTTTGTGGGTCTTCTACTTGTTTCCGTCTGGGTTGACAGCTCTGGGGCCATTGCTGGGAAGGTCTAATACCGGATAAACGTGTTTTGGAGAAAGTCAGAGTTGAAAACGTTTTTGCCTTTTTGCTCACTATCATGATTTCAGGGGCCTATTTGGGGGGGTTCCTGGTGTTTGGGGGTGGGTTTTGGGGTCTTGGAGCAACGCTGGGTATGGATACTTTTGATTGCAAGCGGTTTGAAGAAAATCCATGGTGGCAAAGGGGAGTTAGGGCCTAGCTGCAGAGCGCGCGTGGAGTGATGTTGGAAATTTGCCTAGCTGCAGAGCGCGCGTGGAGTGATGTTGGAAATTTGCCTGAAAATTACTAAGTCCCCATTTTTGTAGTTTTGCTTTTTGCCTGTTTGGGGGTCTTCTACTTGTTTCCGCCTGGGTTGACGACTGGTTCCATTCAGCATTTTCAAATATTGTCCAAAATTAAGTTCAGTTAAAAAGGAAAAAGACACTGAGGCAATCCAAATTTTTTTCGGCAATGTTAGCCACTCGATGTGCATCAAATATTGTGTCATAGATGGCCCTGTACTGTAGAGAATTATCACTTGGGAAGTAGACATACTAACCGCTTCAATAAACAAAATTAAATTGTCATCGTGCTTAGTGACATCACTAGGTAACATAAAAAAACTCAACACAACCTCCATACTGGCTGATCGCTGCCTTTAGCTCCCGAACAGCTCTCTCCCCGCTGTCATCATCTGTCGCCAGAATCCAAACCCAGATCCAGCCAAAGTAATGTAACAAATGAGCAATGGCTGCAAACTGTGTCAGCTCATTAGGTACAGTGCGAAAAAAATATGGAAATCTCATTTTGTTGCTAAGATCTGGATTCAAAGCTCCAAAACTGATCTGCAAAGAAGAACAAAAAATGTAAAAAGTTATTTCATTCCAGCTTACAAGTCCTTAAATGAGATCTGCAATTGAATTTGAATAACTGAGTCAATAGTTGTATGTGTTCAGTGACCCACAGTCATAGCAAAAAGTCAAAAATTAAATGAATTTGTTGAAACAACACATCTCTGACACATATATGGCAAAAGGGTGATCTTTCTTCTACTGCTTTTAACATCCATCACTAATGTGAATAAATATATACTGTGAGGATTCTTGAGTTTGGGAACCTATGTTATGGCTATAATAGAGAAAGTGTGTTTTTGGTCAATCTACCCAGTAAACGTACAAAGGTTTTGTCATAAATTCTGCAAAACAGAACATTTGTGATTGCACCTGCATCCGCTGGACAGTTTGTCTTAGATAATCCTATAGGTTGACCCTAATTTCTGCATTCAGAACAAGCTTTGCTTCAGTTATGAAACTAATCTGCTCACGGACAATAAAACTGTTTCAAAACTAACATAAACACACTTCTATTGTATGAATTATCTGTCAGATGTAGGATATTTGGGAGTATACTTATGTACTAATAGGTTGGTTTAAAAAATTCCAGATTTTGTATTTGATTTTATTTTAACAGTTTTATACAGCACTAGCTTGACCCGTGGGTCCCACCTCAATGATTACATTTCATCCGCCCAGGATTGCCAACCTTAATCGCCATTTTGCGTGCAGTCAGCCCTGTGCATAGCCCTATTTCCAAACACAAACTACAGGTAAGATAAGCGTTTGGGGGGAGGTAGTATAATGGAGTATTAGGAGAGACTGGAGACTGACGGTCCTAGGACTATTGAATTCACTTACTCTGTGAGAGGCACTTAGTTTTGAAAACATTTGGGCCATTAGTACTTACACAACTTGAATCAAGATGCCACTTAAGTTTCAGGACTGTTAAACCCCCACCCACCAGCCTCAAAAGCAGTAAAAAAACATGTATGCTAAGATAAAGTTTATTTATATATCCAAAAACATAAAAAATCTCCGCAAGACCCAACCCACCCCCCTCCCGAACCCCAACGAATATCCCTGAAAACGAAGTCAAAAAAAGTAGAAAACCCAACTCCCAATTCCCACCCCCCAGAAGTCTTTAAAAAAGGGGCAAGGGACAGTCTCCTCCTACTGGCTGCTGTTGACTTTTCGGGCCAGGTCAGCATGCTCCTTGCGGAGGGTCTCGAGCAGGGTTTTGGTGTTGAGGAGCTCCTGCTCGAGGTAGGAAACCCTCAGGGAAAGGCGGTGCATCCATTTTTTGCAACTGCTGTGGCGGGCAGCTAATTTCTTTGCTGCTCGGCGGTGGTGGGTGGCTCCGGTACCCTTGCTCCGTACCGCTGGAGACCTGCTGCGCTGACTGGCTGACCTAGGGAGCGCGGAGGAGGGTGCAGGTTTTGCCGTGGATGTTGTTGACGTACTCTGCGTGTCCTCCTCCTCCTGGGCCACCAGTCGCCGATATTCGGTGACAGTGGCCTCCAGCCTCTGTTGCCGGGTCCTTTTAGCCAGCTCCTTCCTTGTTCGTTTGGAAGGAGCATCTATATGAAGAATGAAAGACATAGTCTGTAACCAATGCTCTTTAAGATTAACACAAAATGATTCAGCAGAAAGTTGTGTCAGAGTAGAAGAAGCAATTTGCAAGCGCAGTACATAACTATTGTGTCCAGTATCTCTCTAACCTCCCACTTCTTCATCCTTGCTCTAACATTAGTGGGAGTTTAAGGAATCAATTCTACGAGCACTATGTACTCACTCCATTAGAGTCGACTATGACAGTACACCAGTCTTATTCTTCTTCTTCTCTCTTGTTTAGCAAAATTGGTAAGTTAACTTCTGCAAGCCGGCATAATGCCAGCGCAGTCAACTTGCACCCAAGAAAAACAGACGCCCGCCATGATGAGTGAGACAGACTTGCGTTACTGTACCAGTCCAGTACATGCAGGTGGTGATGCTCTTACTTTTCTATTACGGGTGGCACTGATAATACTCTGTTACAAGGGCTACTGCTTAATTAATTTAACTTTCACCCTACAGTGCCAATGAATACTAGAAAAGGAAAATGAAGAAGATAAATAATCTGATTATCTATCACTGCACATGGTATGTATTTGCTTACATATGGGATGACTTTAGGTGCTTTGCTTTTTATTGAGTGAACAGTGATACATCCACACAAGAATGACGGAGTTCTACTAAACTTATTAACAGAGGTAGTGAGTGGCCATCGTAATAGCCGGATATATGCTGTGCTTGCAATACAAACTACTGCTACTATTCATGGTAGTATTCGGACAAAATTACAACTTCTTTTCCTTGCCTTTCCTACACTGGGACGGACGTGCTGGTGCTGTGTTACATGCTCTTCAAAGTAACACTTAGTTCATCCAGTGACCGTCTACTCTCTCTAGATACACATATGCTATCTAAGAGTCAGATAGTACCATGATCCGGGCATCCATCCATTCAAACTATATGTCAATCCTTCTTCTTCATGTCTCTCATCTGGACAAACCTTACGTTTTCTCACGGGGAGCAAGCTATGCAGTCTGCAATCTCAATAAGTAAGGAATATAAGAGCTTACCACTGCCCACCACTACCGTGGCAACCCGCACAGCAGTTTGGTCAGGCACTTGCACCGCCTCCTCCCCAGAACTTTCCTCCTCCACCTCCGCGCTGGGCCCAGCACCAGATGTTCCACCTTCAAAGTACATTTAAGAATGTTAGATGTCATAGACATACACCAATCACTACTATTTTGTCTAGGAATAGAGAAATGTCAATACAGAAACCAATCTAATAATTTGTGACTGTCTACTCTAAAGTAAAAATGTCCCTTTTTCCAGGGAAGGGTGTTGTCTTGCTGCACTTTTTGGCACAACTGATGAATGCTTGCTTTTTAACACGCACCATTTTTCTCATAACAGACAGAAGCTTCACTTCTAAGAACAAATCATCATCACTAGGACGGAGGGACCAACGATTCAGCGCCAAAAAGAAAAATTAAAGTTCAAACCAGGTGAGGGCTCGGCTCGCCCACAAGAAATGTGTGAAATAAATCACTATAAGCACTTTTCAAGTTTTTAATCAACCGTTTATGTTTTATGACAAGCTTAATTTTAATAAATATTTTTACTTTTAATAAAGCTTTAAAACTTAAATAGACTCTGTGGTTTTTGGTCATGAGTGAATGAGAAAAAGGTTTTGCAATTTGCAAGCATGAGCCCATGCCTCTGACACTTCTGGACTCTGACTCCGTACTCTTGTCCTTCGTTGGATAATCATCATTGGGGATCAATCATCGATGAATTCGGGAGCTAAATGGCTCTGCCACACTATCTAGTCAGTAAGGAGATTGGGGGTTCTTCAAAGTCTGATATCACTGAGGTATGTGGAAAGTCTTACCTGCGGCTATTATAATTGATAAACAATGCACTATTTAGTGTCCATAGTTCTGTTTGTGCAGATTTGTCCCTGCAACAGTAGTAGTATGGATTGTCCTCCTATCCAAACCAAAAGTAAAGTAGTATCTTATTCTTTCTTGGTGGTCATTCACCTGTTTATTGTTGGTAATTGTCAAAGCATAAACATTTAGAAGACTTAAAAAGACATTATGGACAATCCCAGAGGACTGCACTCAGTGCATAGAGCTATTGCTGACTAGAATGGGAGTTTCGTTTTACACCTTTTGCCAAATGTGCAATCTTAGTTAGCTACACAGACAGACTAATAAGAATAATCTAGTAATACCACAGGGAGTCCTAGTCGAGGCAGGATAAGAATTTAGATGCAGTCTACAAGAAGATCAAAGACTATTTAGAAAAAATCGAATGAGGAACGCTATGAAAAAATAGGTACTCTATATTAAAATTAAAATTTACCGGGGCGAGCAAAGGAGCCCTCGCCTGACCGATCCTGGCCTTGTTCAGCAGCAGCAGCCTCCTCCAATGTCCTCTTGCCCCTGGGGGGAGCTGATGTACAACATGAAAGAAAGAAAGACCCAAAAACATGGATGATTGTTGTCAAAAAAATCAAACATTTCAAAAGAACAATAACAAAATATTTTGGCGAAATAGCATATAGACAACTATTCCACAGGATATGTTGACCTATCTCATGTGGTCTACTACGATATTAGTATTGCTTGATTTGCGGACCGTCGACTTGGAAAGTTATGTAACTCACTAAACAAACTACTAAAAAGGTTCGTCTAGGACTGGCAGGCAGCAGTCCGCAGCACGCGAAGTGACAGACAAACTCCATCGTGATTGCAGATCAGCGACAACACTAAAAAGTTTCTTACTACATTAACCAGTCATTAAAATACTCAAACTATCAATCCACCACCACTATTTCTTCTTATTGCCAGGTGTAAAAAAGGAAGGACTGTACTTGAGTCTGTAGGGGCAGATTTACAAGCCCCTTGCGGCTCTTTTGCTCCAATCTTGCGTGACTTTTGTGACGCAGCGGCCGAACAAAAGAGGCGCCATAGTGCGGCGTATATTAACAATGTGACGCATATGGGAGATGCATCACGTTGTAAAGCCCTGCGCCATCAGGGGGCGTTCCGGCGCAAGGGAGGGCGTTCCTGCGCAGGAACGCATCCTAAAAGTCACTTTTAGGACAATGATGCGTGACTCAAACCCTGCGCCTGCTTGAAGCAGACGTACGGCTTGACACAGCATTAGGGAGACAGGGCACCCCAGAGCATTGCTGGAGCTGTGCCATCGTTGCGACGCAACTCCAGCAATGCGCCGCCTTTACGGCACAGATGCGTAACGCTTCGGTGATGTTTTGGGCCCATGGTGCGCCGCATTGTAAATACGGCGCACCATGGGTGGTGGTGGCGTGGCGCACGATTACTGGCGCATCCCTGCTACTTTGCAGGGATGTGCCGGTAATTAAAAATCTGACCCTTAGTGTCTAGCATTACGCAGTTCTTTAAACTACACTCATACATAATTTCTCAGGCCAATGAAATGAACACAAAATCAAAAACAAATAAGCATAGTAGCAACGCTACTGAGAAGTAGAGCAGTGCACCTGAAATGCACAGAAGATTTTGAAATATAATTTACCTACAATGTAATCAGCAGCATTATTGCTCTTGGTAAAAAACAAATATTTGCAATATAATAACACAGAGTAGGAGAAAACAGAGTAGTGAAGAAATAGCTACTACTACTCACCAAGCCCGGGGATCTCGAGGCCGAGCAGGTCGATCAAGTCGCGTTACCGGTCCAGGAGATCCGTCCAACGGTGGGTGGCCTGGTTGTAGGTGCGCCGCGCCGGACCCAAAAAATCCGCAAATTTGCGAAACTTCGCAGATTTTGCGGATCGCGAATTCGCAAATCCACAAATTCGCGAACTGCGAATTCGCAAAATTCGCCCATGCTTAGTCCATTCTCGTTTGGGGCTTAGCACATATGAGATTGTTTTCGGACACCCAGCCCATGTTTGGGGAGTCCCTCGACCCAAGAAGTACTCGGACATTTCGTATCCATTGTTGGTTGATTATCTGCATGACCTCACCACTAAATTATGTGTTATTCCTCAACAGGTCCAAAACGCTTTGCCGGAGGCCTCCTCAGATTCAGGACACTCCATCCAACCTGGGGACTGGGTCTGTCTGAAGAATTTTCAGAGGAAAAAGAACCTGGAACCTCGTTGGGGGCCGCTGAGACAAGTCTTGTTAACCACTCGTACAGCAGTGAAGGTCGTTGGGAAGAAAAATTGGGTCCACGGCGTGCACTGTAAAAGGGTACCATTACCTTTACCGTATGACCAGTGGGTCCGAGAAGGTGTTGGTGATAGTGAATTTGAGAAAGTACCCAGATTTGTACCATTCAGTAGTGCACGCCTGGACTGGACTAGTTCTGAAAAAGAAGACGACGACGTTTTGCAGGAAGCCTTACCATCGCACTTGCGACTAAACACATCAGATCCAGAAACTTTGTTTAAGGACCAAACGATACCTGGCAAGACACGGTACAATCTAAGACGAAGGTTGACCAAAGACAATTGAACTTTGTGTTTTATAATTTTGCATTCCTTTTCCATTATCCATCAAGTTGCAGGGTCACGGTAGGAGTCTTAGGCTGTGACCTGAATAGTGACTAGGTCAACAGGACTTGCAGTGTCATAGGACGGCTAACAATCACAGCCAAGTGATTAAGGAAGATTATCGTGAGCAACGCCTTTAGAGTAATGGATAACGAAGTGAAAGGTGGTGACATTAAAATGATGAAAAGAGACCATTATAAGAAGTTATTGTTCAGTCGTTGTGGCGTAGCATTATGCATTTTAGTATGTTTATGTAGTTTATTAGCATGTGTAGGATGGATTGTACACATTATGCAGCCAGCACCTGCTCCTACTTCTGTCTCTTTGATTTCCTCTTCTACTATTTCTCCGCACAAATTTTACGCACTCCAGACCATGAGCGGATGAGGAGAACAGAATATCTCAACAATTCATTTATCCAGTTGTTACATCAGCATCAATTGGTAGTAAATACTACTGATTGTTGGGTCTGTGGGCTCATGCCCCATAATACAGAGAGAGGGATGCCGTACTTAGTTCTCCCATTTTCATATGAAGGTTCTGCTTGGGCTTATCTGGCTATGTTTTCTAATGCATACCAGAATCAACTCCGATACCCTCCTGGTGGGTCCTATAATGGTGCAAATGGTGGAGCAGATTTTAGTCACAGTCCTTTGATAAAGGGAATAGTAACCATGACAGAAATTGCTGACATTGGTAAAATTGCCAAGGATGAGAAACAAGCATATGATGGGTGGAATGTGACTCGTTATATCACTAGCCTCACTGACAAGGTTAAATAGAGAAGATCTTCACTGATTTGGACTATACCCCATAAAGGTAATTTGTGTTTGCAAATAAATGGCCAGAATACCAAAATTAAACAGGAAAAGAGTAATTGTTCCCATACATACGTTTATACACCCTTGGTTTCTTCACCGTTAGTACCATCTCAAGGTACATATTTTATCTGCCACAACAGAGCTTATACATGGCTTCCCACATATTTCTCGGGAATGTGTTATATAGCTTTTCTTCTTCCTCCGACATAAACTGCTCCTGCATATCATCACAGAAAGAGATATGGTAGAGGGGTCATTGATTCTGAAGACACAGCTGGACAAGAGGGAGGAGATATTCTGAAAGGGTTTCTTCCCTTTTGGGGTCCAATAGTTAATAGCAGAAACATCAGATGCCTAGTTCGTGTGGTCGATGCTACTATAAACGTGACTTCTGGAGCATTGAATAATTTGACAGCTGAACTTCAAGTGGATCGTCTCATGACTTTACAAAACAGAATGGTTTTAGATATTGTCCTTGCAGATAGAGGAGGAGTCTGTAAATTAATTGGGTCTAGTTGCTGCGTTTAAATTCCCGATAATGCCCCTACAGTATACCAAGCCATTTCTAAGCTAAATGTCATTTCCGAGTCTATTCATCAGGATACTGGAGATTGGTCTGTGAAGGGATGGTTTTGGGGACTACTGTCCAGATGGGGATGGAAAGTATTAACTTTCCTTGGAGCGGTTCTAGCGATCATCTTTTCTTGTTGCCTCTGTTTACAGTGTGGCCCAGCCATCTGTGGACTTTGTGCCACTGTATGCGTTCCAAAGCCAGTATCACAGAAAACAGAGAATATTAGAATGATGTTACAGCAACAACTAAATGACCTCATGACCATTGACATCGACTCAGACTAACATGAGTCCTTTGTGCTTTGCCTGAGTATGGCAAAAGGAGGGTCTGAGGTTCCGTAGTTTTCGACTCCGCTTCGTATCTAGCCGCCATTTTGTGCTTAGCTGCCATTTTGTGTTGCCTCACTTAGGCAGCACGCGAACAAGGTGTTTTTTGCTCTTTCAGCTGCTACGTGTCTCTTCTGTTAAAAAGTAACCCTTGTCCTTGATTACTAAACCGATGTCAGGAACTGGCCGAGTTTGTTAAGTCCATGTCTAGACTGATTAATCCTTGTCTTACTCCACTCTTTGGGTCCCACCATTCTTCCTGACTTTATCTTATTTAAATGGCCTTCGCTATTCTCTTTGTGTATTCTCTTGTTACATAAACTATCCTTTGAAGCATTCAAACATGTTATACCACCTGCAAATTGAATTACGGGCGCTAGTGTTGATTAACTTGAGGGGAGGAGAGCACACGGGGTCTGAAAGAAGTGTGTGTTTTAGACACTTGATAGCTTGTTTTCGAACTTTTCCTATTCGTCAGTTTTGTATGTTTTGGGAGTTGTAATTGTAAATATGTGTACTATACTACACTGTGCGCCACAGAATTAAGTGGCAGTCTCCTGAGAATATACCATTAGGGTACTTCGTGGACAACTGTGCTTAGCTGCAGCTAATAAATCTGATTTTCTATGCCCAACAGAGTGTCTAGTGTCTCTGTTTGACAAGGCAGGTCAACCCGGAGATATTAGGCATGCCCTGCACCGCCCGGCCCATAAGGTCAGGTTCTACAGCAGTAGAGTTTTTTTTCCTCATTTCGCGAAGTTACCCGTTACTCCAGACACTTCCAGTAACATGTGCCACTAGTACATCACAAAAGGTGACATACTGGTGGCGCAGGGGCTTGTAAATCTGCCTTCTAGTATTTGTGCAATATTGTTGAATTTGCCCCAATAGTCTCTCTGACATTTCCTTAGTTCTTTTTGTAATTTGTGGGTTCAGACTACCAGTCAATGATTGCACAATTTTCATTTTGGAAACTTTGCTCCTTCTTCAAAATTTCCAAAAAATGAGCAAAGTTAGGGTGAGGTTTGCCAGTTGATTTTTTGAAAGAGTTGTGCCATCCTTCTATGACATTATTTGTCTTTGCTCCACCCTCTAAGCAGGTCATGTGACAGTTCCACAACTTGACAGGAAGCCTCAGATTCCTTCTGCGACTCGACCTGCTTAGATTTCCAATCCATGTGTCCTCAAAGTAATATGGAGCCCCATTTGGATGGCTGTGTTGGGACCGGCCGCCAGCGGTGCGTCGGTCCCGCACCACCAATTAGGATGTGACTGCCACCCTGGCGGTTGCATTTCATATTGTTAACATTGCAGCGGGTGCTGCTGTGAGCAGCACCCGCCACAATACATGTTGTGCATTGCCATTCACAATGTGGCAGACACCACACGGTGTCAGCCACCTTGTGCATGGCGATGAGGAGGGTACCATAGGTACCCCCAAGTGCAGCCTCCACCCTCCCAACCCCCCAATCCCCCGGGGCCCGCAAGGGGCCCCCAAAGCAATTCCCGCCAGCCTGTGATGCTGCCATGGAAAGGCCTTACCTTCCAGGCATCATAAAATGTATGGTGGTGCCTCCAGGCACTGCCACCATATTATGCCCGAGTTCTGCCCGGCCGGCAATCGTGATGATTGCCGACCTGTGGAAAAGTGGCGGATGGACTTTCCATCCGCCGCGGTACCCCCCGCCATGGTAATATGACGGGGGATAAATGTGTTTGTGATGGCGGGCAGATTGCCACTGCCAGCCGGGCGGTGGCAATCCGCCCGCCATTATAATCACCCCCTTAGTAGGGTGATCCATTTTTCTTCATTTGCAGTAAAATAGCCAGATTTAGTAATTGACTTGTAGTATTCATCCACACTGTCAGGTGGAACAATGCACAATGCTGTTTGTTTTTTTATTCAAATTGCAAATTACTGTCAGATATTTAAATCTCAACTAAGGAGTTTTTTAAAAATTTTTTTACCAATATGCATGTGAATAGTGAAAAAAACATCCTTTATTTTTTGGTTTCCAGGTAGGTTTTAGCAATGGTGTTAATCATTCTTAATTCAACGTCAATGATCACTTTTCTAGGAACTTTGTTCTGAGTTTTAGATTTTACCACTGGTAAAAGTTCAGTGTATGTTGAGGATTGTTTATCGGGGGTACATTGTACAATAAGGGAGGTACAGGGTTATTAATGTTGGCATGCATAGTATAGATTTGGCTGAAAGGATGGGGTGTGGGTTTAAATGTTCTATCCATCATCCAAATATCTTCTCTCCAATTTCAAAAGGCGTGCTAAATATTAGTTTTTTCTTTTGATATTTTTTTTGTCGTGCAATAGAAAGGTTTCATTAGTAACAGTGACAGAAAGTTGAGGAGGAATGTTAATATCAGAGAATGTTTGGGGTGTTACACGCTTGAGGTACTTGACTGCTTTTTCCTTTGAATAATTCTACTTAAGGTAGGGATTTTGCACATCGAATTAACCACATACATAGGAATGTTTTGGGAGGCCTCCCTTAAAACTGAGCCACAGGGTTCATTAGAGGTGAATGCAAGGTCTTTCATTTGATTAATGTTTTCTCTTACCTCTATCTCCAGAGGCAGAGTGGGTATTCTCTGTGGTCCTTTCAACAGTGTCTCCCAGAGTAACTGCTCTGCCTGTGTAATGGGATGAGCAATATTCTACGCACCTCCAATGACTCCTGGGCTCAGTTAGTCTCTCCTTACAATAAAGGTAGTCAGCATGCCTTAGGAGTTAATTTCCTCTTTGGGATTTGATGTAGGTGGCTTGTCTCCCTGATGCCATTTTTAAAATGTCTGAAAAAGGGAGGAGAAAAGGAGGTTCAGTAGTTTTATTTGTATTTTTTAGAATGCTTTATTGAGATAATAATTAAAGTAAAGCATACGTCTAAAATAAACATATAATGTTCAAACACTTCTATCACAAGAAAGATGTGAACAATAATCACAAGTACAACACCAAAAACTGATTTGAACATTATAAACAATTTACATAGGCATATGCATTTTACCATTTTAGGCAAGGGACATGAAGGAAAGGAAGGGTAAGGAAGGGAGAGATATAATAAAAAGCATTTAATAAGCAAAACAGTATTGCAATAATAACCTTAATTATGTGTTAAACATTTTAATAATTAAACATATTAACATTTAAGGGGGTTCATATCTGGTAACCATAGAAGTGGGTTGAACAACTTGCCTAGATAGAAATGTTGTGAGCGGTAACCATAGTAAATCTTTTTTAATCATTACGGGCTTAGAGGTGACATGAGCAGGATGTAAGATGATGGCACTAAAGATTCTACCAGCCAGTATAGGATGTTTTAGTGGTATCCTTCCATTTTGTGGTAATGATCTGTAGGGTAATAGCTATTAACAAATTAATTAACGTACACACACTCCCTTGAGCACCCCATATAGTGCAGGAACTGCCCACAAAAATGTGTACAATGTCAAAAGGTATTTGTGGACAAACTTTCATTCAACTTCTTCCAAATGAGCAACCAAAATCTTGTAACCATAGAACAAAGAAAAAACAGACGCGGATGGGGAAACAGATAAGACAGAAAGTACAGTAGGAGGCGAAGATGGCAAGGTAATACTGAGTGCTAAACCTTTGTATATTGACTAAATCAATGAGAATAAGGATGCATATTTAGAATCACATGAGTTAGGTAAAGAAAATCATGCTTGAGCAATTGGAAATGTTATACATGCATTATCTTGGTAAGGTTGATGTACCCAGTGAAGCCCTTTAACATCCCAATCCTTCCAAAAAATAATTAAATTATTGATTTTAAGATGTTTATTGTACCATACTGAAGACTTCAAAAAGTGATCTTTAGGCAAAAGTTGATTAGTAATTAAAGGTTGGAGAATTCTGCAGCCGTTATTAAAAATGGGAAGAGAAAGTGACAAAGGACGATGTGTAAAGGATACAAATTCTTGAAAGGGGAAAAGTGGAAGAAAATTGTTTTCAATAGTAGTCCATAACAGTAATGATGAATACTCATTGTCTTCTTGGAGTAATAGGGAGGCTTGTTTAAGAGAGAACACGGTATGATAGGTTTGAAAATCTGGGAAATTGACATGCCTAACTGTTTTGGTTGTTTAAGTTTATGTAAAGACATACAAGGTTTCTTATTATTCCATAGATTTTAATAGGATAGAGTGACTCTTTTTAAAATGTGATTTAGGAATATTTACAGGAATATAAGAGATATAAAAAAGTACTATAGGCACCAACATCATTTTGATTGTGTCGAGACAGCCCCACTAAGATAAACACAAGGGGTTCCACCTGGACGTTGTAGGTTTTAATAGTGTCTGTATTTCTCTTAATTTTATTAACATGGATTCTTTAATGGAAGATTTGAACCATAAACCCAAGTAGTTAATTTTATCCAAGGCCCAACGGAAACCCAAAGAAATGTTATCTACGTAAACGCATAGTTTTTTAATGGGAGGATTTCAAATTTGTCGCCATTTAATTTATAACTAGGCACAGAGGCAAAAGACTGTACTTCAGATAAGAAAGCTGGCAGATAAGTCTGTGGTTGTGATAGAAAGAGCAACATACCATCTGCATAAACAGAAAGTTTGTATTGATTGGTGCTATATTTAAAGCCTGTAATCTGAGAATTTGAAGGGATCTTAATTAAGAAGTGCTCGAGAGCAAGAATAAAGAGGAGAGGAAAAAGAGGACAACCTTGCCTTACCCCACGATATAAAGGAAATGAAGAAGAGATAAGACCATTAGATAAGAGGAAGGAAACAGGAGAAGAATACAGTAAGGAAACAGAATTTATAAACTTGTGACCAACAAAAAACCAGGACAACGTGGAAAAAATAAATGACCAACTGTTGGACTTGGCCCTTTTTGCAGGGTCATCCCTGAACTTTTTGCCTTCCTCCTAATTTTGTCTGACCTGTTGTTGGCTGCTTTATGACTCTGAGCACTTTAACACTGTTGATCCGTGCTAAAGTGCATATGCTCTCCCTATTGTAAATTGATGGATGGATTAGTTACTCCATGATTGGCTGATTTGGTTTACTTGTCAGACCCTAGGAGAGTGCACTGAGTGTGCCCAGGGCTTGTAAATCAAATGCTGCTGGTGGGCTAGCAGCAATGGTGGTGCCACCTACCTGAGCAGCTTGTAAAGTGTGTCTAAGGCCTGCCGTTTTAGAGCCTGTGTGCAGTCTGGTACTGCCATGTTGACTGGGCAAGATCCCCCACTTGACAGCCCCTAAACCTTCCCTTTTCTGCATGTTAGTCACCCCTAAGGTAGGTCCAAGAGTAGGGTGCCATGTAGGTAAAAGGTAGGACCAGCCCTGATATGTGTGGCATGTCCTAATAGTGAATTACGGCCATTTCAGTTTTTCACTATTGCAAGGCTACCTGTTCCCCATAGGCCAGAATAGGCAGTTTGATTACTACATCTTATAATCCTAACTGACTCAGGGAACTAGGTAGAAACTCGAGTTTAGTATGCCTGAACTCAGAATGATAAAATGCATCTTTTAGTGAAGTTGGTTTTAACATTCTGTGTTTGAAAATACAACTTTTAGAAAGTAGGTATTTTCTTGTCTAACTATCTAAGCCTGCCTCTGCTAGGTTCTGTATGCCTTGTCTGGAGTTAGAGTGACAGGGGCTGGGGAAATTCCAGGAGACAGGGTGAGTCAGCACAGGGCTGAATAGAGAGATCTGCATGCAGATGGGTGGGAGGAGTGCACCTGGGACCTGAATAGGGCTGTGCCTTCCCTCCACAATGCTGGCTCTACCTCCTGTAGTGCATCTGGCGTGCATGCTTTGTGTTGCACCAAGGAGACCACGCCATCTTTGTTTCATTGCACCGGATCTCCATTGCATCACAGAGCTGCTGGTCGCATCGCCACGGAAGCACAGTAAGAAAGAGACTCATCACCTCCCCTTGCAGAGGAGAACCGACGCGTCCCCTACGCATCAGTAGGGACCCAACCCATCACCGTTCGTGCATGTAAGGAGCCGACGCATCACCTTCCTTGCACACTTTGTTGTATAGCGTTATGCATCCAAAGGTACTTTGAACTCAAAGTGTCGGATTTACCATCTTAAGAGAACTAAGCTATTTCTAACATTTTTAAAGTACAGCATTGTGGATTTTTTGTCGTTTATGGTCTTGTGTTGAGTCTATATAAAAAATACTTATTTTTATACTACAACTTGTGTGGTGTCCATCTGTAGTGTTGTCACTGGATTACTGTATGTGTTCACAAATGCTTTAAACACTGCCTCTGAGATAAGCCTGTCTGCTCGTGCCAAGCTACCAATAGGGTGAGCAGAGGTTATTTTAGGAGTGTATCCCCTTACCCTGACTAGACTCAAGGGTCCCTATTTGGTCAAAGGTATCTACCTCTGCCAACTAGAGACCCCGAAATTTAATACCAACAGACTGTATCAAAAGCTATCTAAGCACCCAAAGAGATGGCCGCTAAGGAATCTTTACATGATTTGGCCTTGGTAAGGACGTTAAAGAAAAGTCTAGTGTTGTCCGAGAGATGTCTACCTTTATTAAATCCACATTGTTCTCGCCCAATTGATAGGGGTAAAACTTTCTCTAAGCGTAAAGCTAGAATTTTTGCGAAAATCTTGTAGTCAAAATTAATTAAATAATTGGGTCTGTCATTTTTACATAGAGTATGATCTTACCTTCCTTGGGAAGAAGGCATATCAAACCTTTTTTAAAAGGAGCCACTGGACTTTCTGGAAGAAATAAAGAAGTGAAATAATTGATGGCATTTAGGAATAAGAGATCGAGAAAAATATGAATAAAATTGAATCGTAAAACCATCAGGTCCTGGAGCTTTACCACATTTAATAGAGCGAATATCAGAAAGGATATCTAGTTCTCGGATATCCTCCTCTAACACTGGAAAATCTAGATCGGAAGAAGAAGGTGGATTAATAGAAGATAAGTATTAAAATATAGCATCCTGAGGTACAGAGGACTCATGAGTATAAAGAGCTTGAAAAAATTGAGTGAATTCTAATATAAATCCTCATTTCTGGAAACTATGTTATTGTTAGAAGAAAGGATATAACTAATCTTGGTGCAATCTTTTTAACTTTAAGATAATTTTCTAAAGGTTTCCCAGCTTTATTTTGACCCCCATAGTATTTGGCTAAGAGTTTGTGCAAAAATGAGATAGCGTTTTTAGTAGATATTTTGTTGAATTTGAATTTGGATTGGATTAGCTCATCCAAGCAGGTTTTAGAATTTGTATGAAAAAAGGTATATTCTAATTGTTTAATGTGTGCAGTAAGTGATTACAAAGTAAGTAAAGAAGATTTCTTTCACTGGGACACAACGGAAATAATAAAGTATGTGGGGGCTGCTCTAAAAGCATCCCAGATAATCTGTGGAGACATGAATGAAGTTTCATTCTCAAGAAAGAAAGTGGCGATAAAGGGTTCAAATTGCTGAGTAAACTTGGAGTCTAAGAGGAGGGAGTTGTTGATTCTCCATCTTCGTGTACCCTCAATAAGAAGAAGAAGATCCAAATCTAAGGTAACAGGGGCATGATCGGAAATTAATATAGAACCAATATGCAAATGAGTGACATGATTTGTGAGCGCTTTTGAAGTGAATGGATAATCTAAGCAAGATTGAGAATAGTATACTGTGGAAAAGAAAGAGTATTCTCGAACTGTAGAATTGCATAATCTCCAAGCATCCACTAGTTATCTTTGTTGAATAGTGGATATGAATTAAGAATGCAGAGGAGAGGAAATGAATTTGGATTGAGAATTACTGTAAATAATAGGGTCTATAACCAAATTACAATCCCCACCAATTAATAAGTCTTCATCATTAATGGACATCAGTTTAGATAATGTTTTAGGCTAAAAAGCAACATCTGGGGCAGTAGGTGCATACAAAATTAAAAAAAGTCTAGGCGATATTATTCAATAACAGTGAAACAGAAACCAATCTACCCACATCGCCAGTATCTTTTGAGAGAACTCATAAATGAAGACGTTTATGACATAAAATGGCTACACCATTATGATTACTTTTGCGCAGAGAGCCAAAAAAATCACCAACCCACTTTCGTTAGAGTTTAGGAATTTCTTTTTCTAAAATATGAATTTCCTGTAAGAAAGCTAGATCATATTTTAAATTAGATAAATGAGAAAATATCTGTTGACATTTTACAGGAGAACCCAAACCTTTAACATTCCATGAAACAACTGTCAAAGCCATCTACATTAATCAATAAGATATATAGTTTATGTAACAATAATTAAAAGAACTAAAAAAATATGATATACTTAATAATACTCAGTAAAACATTTGCAAAATTGTACCAGCAAAGGTGAATAGCATAGAGGAGGAAATGAGTGATTATGGAAAAAGACAAAATAAGAAATTCAGGTATAAACAGGGAGGGAGGGGAAAGTGTAAAGAAAGAAGAGGTAAAAGAAAAAATCATTAGAGAAGGGAGAAAGCTGTCCGAAAAAAGACATGGAGAGTGGAGAAAAGAAGAAGAAACACATACAACAAACAAAAAACATATACCACAAATTCCAAAAACATAATACCTGACTACAAACAACATGAACAAGATGAAGGCGGTGAAGCCACATGAGGGGAATGGCACAACTTGCAAGGTAACTCAGAGTGGGACGGGGAGGGAGGACTTCATCCAAGCCGACCAGGGATAACAAAAAATATACATGGAGGAAATACCACACCTAATAAAACAGCAAAACAGGACAGGTAAGTATAACATAGGGAAATCTGAGAAACTTAATTAGACAGGAACAAAAACAAAATAATCTGAACAACAGAGCATATTTGACCAATAACAGCAGAGATTTAACAGTAGCGTGCCTGGACACATCCATATCTTCTTCTCTGCACTGCTCCAAGAACGGTTGTAGTAAAGCAGGATCTTCGTAATGCTATTCTTATATGTCACTTTGAAAAGACAGGAATGAAAGAGACCAAATCTGGCATTGAGAGAACGGAGTGCTAGGCGAATCTCTAGGAATTTCTTTCTTCAATCCACTGTTTCTTTGGCATATTCCTGTGCAAAGAAGAGATTAGAGCCTTGCCATGAAATATGGCCTTTGAGTTTAGCTGCTTGTAAAATTTTCACTAAATCTGTGTATTCCAGTAAGTATATAATTACTCCTCGAGGTTTGGCTGAAGAGGCTGCCATGGTTGGAATACGACCCAGATTTTGCGCTCTGTGAATGTTTAAGACAGGGGAGTTAGGTATACCAAGAACTTGTGGAAGGAATTATTTGAAGAATGAAATGGAGTTCTGAGCCTTCTAAGCCTTCTACGAGACCATAAATGCACAAGTTATTATGCCTGTTACAGTTCTCCAAATTTTCCACATTTCGAAGTGAAATTTTGTATTTCATTGACTGAACTAGGTTCACCACACCCTGACCAAAGTCTACTTGCTGTTCAATCAGTATCACCTTATTCTCCATAGTAGACCACTTGTCATCCAAAGCTTGGAGCCTTTTATTAGTTTCCTCCATGTAACGTTGAAGAACCAGTATCTCTTCAAGAGGCACATCCATAGTACTTGGTGGAGGAGACACAGTAGATAAAGGAGGATCCTTTTTGATGCATTTTGTGGAAGACAATATAGATGAAGTGGTCAATTCAGAAGTACGCTTGTTGTTGGGAGTGGAATATTAGATGAAGCTACCGATGTTTCCTTATTGGAAAGTGATGAATTGGTTTCAGTGTTCTCCATATAACGATCATGGTCTGCCAAAGATGAGAATGGTAAAGAAGAACCAGTAACACAACAAATAGATTTTGTTCTTCCTATAAAATGCTAAGTGAGAATTGAAATCACTGAAAATAGCAGTTGACAACATGCAAAATATGATGTAAACATGGAGTTTCAGAGTAGGAACACAAAAGTGATGTGTTGTAGCAGCCAAAAGAAAACCGTTGTTGAAATAACAGCAAGAACTCCCTTGGAAATAAAGAGGTTAATACCAATAAACCAGACAATATTCTTAAGCCATAATGAACTCAACTTAGTTATAGTTCAATCCTGCTTGACATGAGACCCTAATGAAACATAATGATGAACGTCAAAACCCATGTGGGGAAAAAGTACAATCTAGAGAAAAATGATACATTCCAAACAGTTAATTCTACTTTCGATTTTTTGTTAGAACAAAACCAGAGACTCACTTTGGTAAAGTTTCCATTTAAGTCATTTACCGCAGCTCTGTGCCCATTTGAGGC
Organism: Lissotriton vulgaris; assembly: GCF_964263255.1. NCBI lineage: Eukaryota > Metazoa > Chordata > Amphibia > Caudata > Salamandridae > Lissotriton > Lissotriton vulgaris. The sequence goes on along the minus strand of NC_141689.1, from coordinate 23,154,862 downwards.
AATGCAAGACTGACCTAGTGGAAAATCTCTCTTAGTAAAAATATATTTTTTCATGCTCCATTGTCCTCCATATATTCATAAATATTGCCCATTAATAAAAAGCATATAGGGCCCTGAAATATGACCAGGCATTAGAGATAGTTCCTGAACGGTCCTGTTTCCGTCATCTACAAAATGCCGGCTGTATCAGAAAACAAAATGGCGGGTGCGAGTCCTGGGAGGGAAACAGTCCTGCCACAGCTGAACTGTAAAGACGCTCACCAGCAACGTGGAAGTGGGAAAAGCCGCCACTCTTTCTGAGTCACCAAGGATCTCACTTAGCGAGCGGCCATTTTCTCTTGGTGTCAAGCCAGACCCGATCTATCTGATCAGTTGAAGGGGAAGACTCAGAAGTATACAGAGTAGTATAATAATCAGTAAAGCATTCTAAAATCTAAGAGTTGCTAATGTGCCTAACCCCCGTGCTGTCCGTAATAGCAACATTTCTTGGATTTCTGTTTTTTTCATTTGAAGGTAGTGAGCTTAGGATTTGCCAGCTTTATTCATACATTTTAGCATTCAATTTGAGCAGACTACAACAAGCATTATCCCAGGACTGTTTGTTGTATTGCAATATAGCTTTAATAAGGTTGGACAGAGTGTCAGTGCAATTTGAAGTAAAATATTCATGTTCTAAGGCCTTTATTTGTTTTAAAATGAATGTCGCATCTTTAAATGCCTTCTTTTTTTGGTGACAAAATCTATTAGAAATCCCCTGGCAGTTGTTTAAATGCATCCTAAATAAAGTTCATCAGTGAATCCGAAGAAAGATTATTCTTGAAAAATTCTTGTAAAAATTGTTCTGTAAATTGAGTGTCTAACAAAAGGGCATTATTAAATCACCATCTCCGTGAGATAGTTGTGGAAGTGGGGTACTCAAGATATTCAATGATGTGGGGGATGATCAGAGATAAGAATTGAGCCTATCTCAGCATGAGACATAAATTGGTGAAATGATTGGGTGAAAAATATGTAATCTATTCTAGAATGAGACCTTTGAACAGGGGAGAAGAAGGAGAACTCCAAGATATCAGGGTGAGAAATTCCCCAAACATCTATCAACCTTCTGGAAGTAACAGCTTTGTGGAAGGTCTTTCGCGTTTTATTTGAAATAAATTTGGTTTAAATCCACCACCCGCTATAAGATTTTCTGAAGCGTGAGAAGAAAGAACAGTGGAAATCTCATTCCAAAGTACTAAATCTATACCATTTGGACCATAGACATTCCATATAGAAAAAGGAGTAATATTTACTTTAATGTTCAGTAAGAGATGTCTACCATTATTATCCTTAATCTCATTTAGCAAAAGAATACTTAACAATTTATGAAATAATATTACTACACCATTCTTATTTACTGCTGGAGAGTAGAAAACATTTCAAATCCATTGTCTATTTAAAGAGAGTATATATTGTTCCTTAAAATCAGTTTCTTCTAATAAAACAACATGGCATTTCAATTTAGCAAGGTGAGACAACACTCTTTGGGGATATTCTCAAAAACATGTGTCAATTATGGCAAAATTAGCTTAATGCAACTTTGCACACCGCAGTAAAATAACACTGTGTTAACGTAGTATTCCCGACACGGTGGAACCATGCGATAGTCTAACGACAACGTGACAAATAATGCGTAAAACTTAACGGGACGCCAAAAAAATGCAAAACACAAACGTAAATAAATTGGCGATGTCCCAAATTGCGATACAAAAATCAGTGATAACCTGTGACAGGCCTGCAATGCCCACACGTCATGCGGCAAAATGCACTATACAAACAAAAATAAACTGCGTTGCACCATGATGCACCCGGACCAAGTGCAGGGGACAACTCGAATCCCACAAGCCCCACGGAGGACCAGCCAGGAACCCCAGGGTTGTGGAAGGGCAAGGAGAAGAGGAAGAGGAAGACTGGGTTCAGTCCGCAGGAAAACCGGATCATCGTCACAGAGGTGATAGAACACTACCAACAACTGTTCATCACCTCCAACGTGTTCATGGCAACACAAACGGAATCATGGCAGTCCATCATGAACAACAGGAATGCAGTCGGAGTGTTGAGAAGGTCAATGGAGGAGGTTAAGAGGCGCTGGCATGATGTGGAAAGCCAAACCAAGCAGATGGGCCTATACGAATCACATTGGCTAGGTGACTTAGATGGTTTTAAAATCAAAGCAACATGGCTTCATTCCAGGAGGGGGGCATACTCCCACCTGGAGCCTGCCACTGAAGCTGCAGGCCAGGCTTCAGGTGAGTCTGTTGGAGGACCGAGGCCTAGGAGTCACTTAGAGGGTGGGGTGGGCTGAGCAGCACACAGCCACATTCATGATGGGGCCAGGATGCCAGCTACTGACTAACTCTGCAGCGTTTCACAGGATCCTGCCTAATGTAGATTGAATGCGTTCCTCGCAGCTATGCAAACCTACGAAGTCGAAACTTGATGTGCTACGCATGGCCGCATGGCAGTTGGGTTCTCTGGGTCTGGCTGTTCCCCTCAAGAAACATACACTTCCCAGCAAACATAAATATTTACAGCACCATAGAAATACACCCACACCAATCTTCACAATGTTCATATCCTTTCTGGTCCATTCCATGACTTCTCAAAGGTGTCATGGAAAACACTTAGTTTGGAAGCACAAATATTCCAGAAGCCATCCATGCCTCTGCTGCTGTTGACTTCAGACTTAGAAGAGAGGGGGAGTGGTGAGCACTGAGCAGGCAAAGTAGGTCTGACAAACTGTTTGGTTTTTTGAAGAATTACTTTGTATTAGTTTTCATTTAAAGTACAATCATAGAAAACATGCACACTGGCTGTAAGATATAAGCCTTAATCATTTGTTGTGCATTTTAGCCCAGTCAAACAAGCACTGGCATAGCTAATAAGTCATGCGTTAGCTGCCTAATTTTTGATTTTCCACCTGTTTGATAATGATGTTACATTTTGTGTCTAGTCTTAGGTGCATATGGTGCCAGTCTGGAATGTGATCACTAACAGCGAGGTAAGCCAATGACTGAATCGTGTTTACCCAGTGCCTCTGGCTTTCGGTAACTTTACCGAAACGGAAGCTTTACTGATTCGGTAAATTTACTGATTCGGTAAAGTTTCCGAATCGGAAATTAAGAAATGGAAAAAATTACTATTGAGATGTAGGTAACCTCTTAAATACCGAATTTGCATGAAATTTGGTATTTAAGAGTCAGTATTTACCATGGATTGAAATCAGGTTTTAACCAGGTGCAGGCTATAAAAAAGGGCCCAAAATGCAACAGTTTTACCAGAATGGCAGCATTCTACATGATTGCGAGGCGGCTACGGCTACAGGCAGAAGGAGAGAGGGTCTGGAGAAGGGAGGAGCAGGTCTACAGGCAGAGGATCACCCTATTCCAACTAACTGAGCCAGAGATCCTACAAAGGTACAGGCTAGACCCCCAAACCATCCTGGACCTTATCAGGGACCTCCACCCACTGTTGGACCACCCAACCCCAAGGGCACACACCACCCCACCCCATGTGCAGGTGCTGTGCAGCCTACACCTGCTTGCATCTGGGAGTTACCAGACTTTGGTTGCTGCGGTAGGGGGAGTGTCCCAGGGCTGCCTGTCCCGTTTTTTAAAGAAATTCCTAGACGCCATGTTGCAGAGAATGCATAATTACATCAGCTTCCCTGCAACTTATGCTGAACTGCTCAGGACCAAGACAGACTTTTATCAGATGGCGCATTTTCCCAACATCATTGGCTTTATTGATGGTACCCACATACCTATATGTCCACCTGCTGCCACAGAGTACATTTATAGGAACAGGAAGTCCACACACACCATAAATGTACAGGTGATCTGTGATTCAAAGTACATCATCATGGACATAGTTGCCAAATTTCCCGGGAGTACCCACGACTCATACATCTTTCAAAACAGTGGCATCTACGCACGTCTGACAGCGGGGGAATTCGGCGAAGGATACTTGCTAGGTAACACCCTGTGTGAAACTCCCTTGAGACATATTGCAGATGGATGTGTATGTGTGCATGTGAATAAAGTTTTTTTTTGTTACAAATAGGGGTCAGTGTATATGCCCTCCAGTCCTTTATCCTTACACCCTACCTCAACCCTTCAACACCCAGCCAGACGAGATACAACAGGGCACACAAATCTACCAGGAACATTGTGGAGCGCACCTTTGGTTTGTGGAAGAGCAGGTTCTGCTGCCTACATAAAAGTGGAGGGGCACACCAGTATACACCAGACAGCTGCTGCAAGATGATTGCAACCTGTGCAATGTTGCACAACCTTGCGGTTAAGAAGGGCACCGAATTTGATTTATCTGATTAGGGGGTCCATGATGACGAACAAGCACTGCCTGAACCACACACAGCTGGAGTTGCAACACCTGCAGATGGCAGACACAGATGGGAAAAGATCACACGCAATTATTTTAAAGTAAGTAAAGAGACACAGACAGGTGGAGTATGCACCCAACGTAGTTGAATTGTGTCACTACGCAGGTATCTAAAGCACAAATGTGCAACACAAATTATTTACATTCGATGATGTGAGTCCTGGGTCACTTCCCCATTAACTAAAATACTCATTTGCGTCCACGCCTACCAGTGCCAGATGTTTGGTGCTCGCTGTGTTCACTTGGCGTTTGGGCTGTAGCCTCAGCGTGGCTCCTGCTGTCCCTCCTTGTCTCTACGACAAGGGGGCTTGCCATGCTGCTCCTACTTGTGCTCCCTTCACTCTCTGGCACATCCAGAGCAGCAGTTTATGCTGTTTGTGCATTTATCAGCACCTCAAGGGCACTGGTAATCCTGGCTATCCCCCTAGTGACCTCATTACAGTTTTGCGTTAGTCCCTCCTGCATGTTTATGCTTCTCCTGCATAGCAGGGATGTGGCTGTTGATGCGCACGCTGCTTTTCCTTGTGCCTTGATGCAATTTCATTGTCTAGTTTTGTGCACAGAAGCTACATGGATTGTGACATTTCACGCATCCCTGCAGCCATCTCCTTGTTAACATATAATAGTTCCCTGATGCCCTTTCCTATGTCTTCCATGTTGTTGTTCAGGTTCCTCATTTGGCATTGGCAAGACATGATGTCCTTTCCCTGTATCCTCTGGATTTTACCATGCTCCCCTCCAGGCCACAGAACACACTTGGACCCTCCACATGTGCAGCTACACTGCTTTCTTGGACCCTGCAGCGTCTTGTGCCAGTACGGGCCACCTCTGCACTGGACTGCAGTGTGGCAGAGCTACCATCCCCAGGCAAGGTGTGTGTGTATTCCCCTTCCATGTCACCTGCTGATGACTCCATTTCCAATAGTGGAGCACCAACATGCCTCCTGCTTGGTTGTGCTGCAGGTGTTGGCATATGCAGTGATGCTGGCATTTCTGGGGATGGCAGTAACAGAGGGGATTGTGAATGTTCCGGGGACGCCTGCATCTCTGGAGCAATTTCTGTGTATTGGGAAGGAGGATGGCTACTTGGTGCAACTGTGTCCTGTGATACATTCTGTGCACTTGCACCTGGCTCCTGACTCTCATCCCTTTCTGGTGCCATGCCTTCAGTCTCCTTGGAACGCCTGCGAGATGTGTCACCTGTGGACATATGAGCGTACATTAGCTAAGCGCTACTCTCTCACAGACCTTACAATTAAATCATTTTCACTTGCACAATGTACATGTTGCCTACGCTTCATTCTGTCTGCAATCATTTCCCTGACTTGCGGGTTGCTGTGCTGTATGACATGGTCTTTCATTTCCTGACTACATGTCCCATGATGCATTGCTCCTGTAGAGTGCTACCAGTACTGGACTGGGGTTCACTTAGCCACAAAGGGTAAAGGGAAGGATGAGGGTGTGGAGGGGATTGCTGTGCATGCGTCTTACCATTTCTGCTTGCAGCTCTGGCTGAGCTGTCTACTTCTCCCAGTCCGCAGACGCTGTCAGGTTCTATGCTTGAGGCCACCATCTCCTCCAGGTCAGTAAGGGGGGGTGCTGATTTCTTCCCTCCACCAGTTTTAGTTGCCTGCTTGTGGTGTTCAGCCATTTTTTGGGGGGTTAGGCTCCTTAGGTCGTAGAACCTCTTTTTCTGGTCCTCTATGTCTCTGGTAGTCACTCCAACTGCATTCACTTTGTCAACTATGTTCAGCCAGAGTTTCCTTTTTGCAGATTCAGCCACAATGAGGGACTGCCTACCAAACAGTTTTTGGTGGACCTTCACCACCTCCTCAACAAGGACCTGCAGCTCCATGCTGCTGAATTTAAGTTTCCTTTTCCACTCTGGCTGCTCTTTGTCTTTGCTGCTTGCCATTTTTCAGATTTAAAAGTGCACAAAACTGTTTCTGCTGCTCAGGGACTCTCTGCTCCAACTGCCTCTCCAGGAGCATCTAATTAGTTGCAGCTGCCTGTGTAGCCACTTCCTGGTAGGGAGGGGGAGGGTGGTAGCACCTGATTGGCTGCCTACTTAAGTTTCACTTTTGTTTGCTTTCCGATTAGGTATTTACCGAATCGGTATTTACTGAATCGGTATTTACCGATTCGAAAAACAGAGAAACAGCGATCGATAGCTTTGTTGTCATGGTAACCTCCCCCCCGCCTCGAGCTAGATCGGCTTGGTGATCAGCCTGAGGCCAGAAGGGAAGAGGAGTGACACTGAGCAATGGGAGGACGATGCGCTCTAGTTGCCAAGGTACTTTCCTCTTTCCTCTCAGCACAGCGGTACTGGGAAATGGAGGAAAGGGCTCGAGCCTCAGATCGGAAAGAAGTAGATCCGAGTTACAGAATGTAAGTTCATTCGAGCTTCAGACGGTGAGCTCACAAACGAAAACACGCTTGTTAGTGAGCGAAGGGGGAAAGATTCAGTTTGTTTCAAAGTAAGAAAATGAGTTCAAAGAAAAATAATGAGGTTAAGACGCGCACCTGGAAATAAATTGTTGTTAGGGCATAATATGAACAATGCTAAATAAGGCAAGTGAAACAGAATAAGCGGGATAAGAATTTAAGAAATCTCCATAAATTGGAGATCAGTAGGGAGGGGGTGTAGGGAAGGTGGGGTAAAGGCCACGCTGCAGATACACCCTGAAAAGTAAAATAAAGGTTAAGGTAAATACATTAAAGGGAGAGAAAATAAAGCAAACTTATCTGCTTGGAGACGCATTTAAAAGAGGCGGATTATTACTATCTCATGGGCTTTATGTGTTGCCTTTATTATGTTTTGGAACTGTACTTATTGCGATGTATGCGGCTGCTTGAGTCTGCATTAAAGGAATATGCCTAACGTAGCCTCTGGTCTTGTAATGAAATTCAATAGTACTATTCTGACCTCTACATCAGCACTGCTACCAGGGGCGATTAAGATATTAATCCTTTTCTTGCATCCTTAGAGATCCTGACCATATCACCTGAAGAGGGTGAAGAGTTTAATTTTTAACATATTTTTATATTTTTTAATTTCTTTTGTTTCTAAAATATTTGTGTTGTTAATATTTGGTTTGTTTTTATAATTGAACTGACTGGAGTGAAAATCTTGGTTGTTACTCCTTTGCAATCCAACACTTTCCCTATTGTTGCACCCTACTTTTACAATTATTGGAGTGTGAATTATAATTTTTACCCCTCTGCTATCCAACGATTTTCCTAATGTTGCACTTACTGGTGTGGGAATAGTAATTTTTACCCCTCTGCTATCTAATACTTTCCCGACTGTTGCACAGATTGAAGTGGGAATAGTACATTTTATCTGCCAATATCCAACATGAAAGTTTGAAAAATGCACAAAAGTGAATTGTTCAAAGTTTTTGCAAATTACCATGAAGTTCAACTTCATGTTAATTTGCTCCCCCTATTAGCGAAATCGCAGATTTTTTTTACTTTAATGCATTGCATTTAAGGAATTGCAAAATGCTATTCCTTAAGTGCAATCGCAATTTGAGAACTCGCAATTAATTGCAAATTCTCAAATTGGGAGGGCCTTGACCCTTGATGCATCGCAAAAGCTAATTTTCCAATCGCAAACGGCCGATTTTTGGGAATCGCACTGTTTGCGATCGCAAAAGGCGTTGATGCATGTGCCTGTGCATCTCGTATCCATATATCTCAGAATAGACTGAGTTGCAAGAAACACAGCTGTGTTCACTTCAGCTACAAAACCACCTTGACCCACAACCGTCCACAACCTATTCCTCGGAGAAACTGGAACAAAATCACCTCCAACCAACTCCTCACATCACTCAACCAAAACCCCCCCACCCCCTCAATGGACCCAAACCAAGGGCCACCAACCTCAGCCAATGGATTACCCACAGTGCTGACGAATTAGCACCCCTGAAAAAGCACCAGATGAAATCAGCCAGCAAAAAGGCTCCCTGGTTCAATGACGAACTTAAAAAATCAAAGAAGCTATGCTGCACCCTGGAGAAGATATGGAGAAAAAACGCAACCTCCGACAACATGGCCTCCCTCAAGACAGCCACCCGCAAACACCACCAACTGATCCGATCCGCCAAGAAATCTGCCTTCAAGGATCGTCTTGACAACAACACCCATAACAGTAAGGAACTCTTCAACATCGTCAAAGAATTCACAAACCCCACCGCAGCATCTAACGACATCACTCCCTCCCAAGACCTCTGCGACGCGTTATCCTCCTTCTTCAACAAAATTGCCGACATCCACAACAGCTTCGAGAATACTCCCAGCGATCAACCCTCCCCACCCCCCTCAGATCCTACTCCGCCAACTAACAACATCAGCGCCTGGAACCCACTCACCACTGAAGACACCATTCGCCTCATGAACTCAATCCACTCTGGCTCGCCCACCGACCCCTGCCCCCACCACATCTTCAACAAAGCTGACTCCATCATCGCACCCCACCTCCGTGATGTCATCAACTGCTCATTCAATTCTGCCACCTTTCCAGAAAGCTGGAAACACGCCGAACTCAGCGCCCTTCTGAAGAAACCCACAGCAGACCCCTCTGAACTTAAAAACTACCGACCCATATCCCTCCTCCCATTCCCGGCCAAAGTCATTGAGAAAGCCATCAACAGCCAGCTTGCTGCCTTCCTTGAATCCAACAATTCCCTTGATCCATCTCAATCCGGGTTCCGAGCCAAACACAGCACTCATTGAAGCGAGCAACGACATCCGAACACTCCTGGACAACGGTGAAACAGTGGCCCTCATCCTACTCGACCTATCCGCCGCTTTCGACACAGTCTGCCACAGCACCCTTGCACATCGCCTCAGCAACATCGGCATACAAGGAAAAGCCTTGGACTGGATCATCTCGTTCCTCGCTGGGAGAACCCAGAGAGTCCGACTTCCCCCATTCTACTCAGAGGCCACCGAAGTCATCTGCGGCGTACCTCAGGGATCCTCACTCAGTCCCACCCTCTTCAACGTCTACATGAGTCCTCTCACCTCCATCGTGCGTCAACACAACCTCAACATCATCTCTTACGCTGATGACACCCAATTAATCCTTTCCCTCACCCCAACACCACCAAGACCAATCTTCACGAAGGCATGAAAGAAGTAGCCGAATGGATGAAACATAGCCGCCTAAAACTCAACTCAGACAAGACGGAAGTGCTCATCCTGGGATCCTCCCCCTCAGCTTCGGACGACTCTTGGTGGCCTTCTGCTCTGGGCACAGCACCCACACCCTCAGACCATGCACGTAACCTTGGCTTCATCCTAGACTCCTCTCTCTCGATGTCCAGACAAGTCAACGCAGTCTCGTCCTCCTGCTTCAACGTACTTCGCATTCTCAAAAAGATCTTTCACTGGATCCCCCTTGAGACAAGAAAGACTGTCACCCACTCACTGGTCATGAGTCGATTGGATTATGGTAACACACTATACGCCGGAATCGCAGCAAAATTACAGAAAAAACTCCAGCGCATCCAAAATGCGTCAGTGAGACTCATATTAGACATCCCTCGCCAAGATCACATCACCGGACATCTAAGAGATCTCCACTGGCTTCCCGTCAACAAAAGAATTACCTTCCGCCTTCTCACCCACGCACACAAAGCCCTCTACAATCTAGGACCCGAATGCCTCAACACTCGACTGTCCTTCTACAAACCCACCCGCCAACTAAGATCGTCCAATCAAGCCCTCGCCGCAGTCCCGCGCATCCGAAAATCCACCATGGGTGGCAGATCCTTCTCCTTCCTGGCTGCCAAGACCTGGAACTCACTCCCCACCCACCTACGCCTTACTCAGAACAACATTGCCTTCAGAAAAGAACTTAAAACCTGGCTATTCGACAAATAATGAACCCCTTCCCCTAGCGCCTTGAGACCCTCTGGGTGAGTAGTGTGCTATACAAATGCACGAACTTGAACTTGAACTTATTGATCTGCATTAGACTTAGCCAAGTCTTGGTTAAAATAGAGATTACTACCAGACCAAGATATCTGACCTTTGAGTTTAGCCTTTGTAGGACTTGGCCTTTTTGGCTATGATTCCCTAAACTTTTTGCTTTCCCCCTAGAACGTTTTTCTGACATAGATTTGCCGATTTAGCTTCTTTGGGTGCTTTGCCACTGCTGATCAGTGTCAAAGTGCGGAAGTTCCCTGCTTAAACTATAATGGTAATTGGTTGTCCACGATTGGTATATTTGCCTTACTAGTAAAGTCCCTAGTGATGTGCACTGTGTGTGCCAGGGCTAGTAATGCAAGGGTGAGCAGAGGAGGGAACTCAGGCCTGCAGTGTATGGCTTGCAAGCAGTTTGCTAAGTTAGCATGTTGTCCTGACAAGTGCAACCACTAGTCAGGCCTTACTTTCCCTTTTGCATACACAGGAGGTGCCTCTATGGTAGGTTCCGGGTAACCCCTGGGCAGGGTGCAGTGTAGGTAAAAGGCAGGACATATGCTGAGGTGTGTGCTATGTTCTGACAGTGAAATGTACTCCTTTTGTTTTCACTGATGGAAGGCCATTCTGCCCATTGGACAGAATGGGGGAGTCTTGGTGTTGTGTGTGTTAACCTAGTTTCCCATAGATTTAAAATGGAGAGGTTAAGTTTAGTTTGTATGAACTCACAGTGTCATAATGCATGTTTCTATGAAGGTGGTTTTGTCACTGTGTGTTCAGAAACCACTCTTTTACAAAGTGGCTGAGTTTTGTGCTTTAAGCATTTCTGTGTGTCTCTGCTGAATGTGGATTGACTGTCTGGATCTGGGAGGTGAGAGGCGTTGGGAGAGGTCTTGACCCAGGAGGGGCTTGAGCTGGCACCAAGCTGCCCCGCATCTGGAGAGCAGGGGGAGGAGATAAGGCCTGGGTTTGTGCTATAAAACAATTGACCCATCTCCAACTGAGTGATTAAGGATCCAGACCCCAGTATCAAAGGGAGAAAGGTGACACTGGAAGGCAGACACTCAGAACTGATTTAGGCAGGGGTCAGGGATCCCTGAGCACAAAGAACTTCAAAGACACAAAGGGGTATAACTAAGAGAACTGAACCCCCTAGAATTTGATGTACATTTGAATGGAAAAATAGACAGGTCGAGTCTGCAAAGGCTTTGACCTCTTTTATGGTCAAGAAGAGCCTCTGCCAAGGAAGGAGTTGCTGAAGAGACTGCTGGATAGGACTGACCCTTGCTTTGTGATCTGGGGCTGCCCTGCAGTTTGTAGCTTTTACTAAGGAAGAGACTGATGGGACATTGCTGTGGGTGGTGACCCCCCTTTTTGAACAGGACTGCGCTTTGTGCTGTGTCCTGAACGCCAAGGATCCGAGGTGAGCTGGCTTCCTGTTTGGAAACACAGGAACATAAAAGTTTCTGGAGAAGTCCCAGGCAACGCATTGTGCGTGTGCTTTTGCAGCTTGAGACCCTCAGATTTTTTGCCTTGTGATCATGGGTACGCTGGAGTAAACTGAGTCTCGGACGCGCAGCGTGCGTGTCATGGTGAAGCTGAGGCATTGGTGAAGAGCGCCTGGTTGTTGTGTGCACCGCAAGAAAAAGTGAGTCTCGGACAAGCTGAGTGCATGTCGTGGTGCAGCCGAGGCATTGGTAAAGAGCCCCTGGTCGTTGTGTGCACCGGTAGAGAAGAAGTGAGTCTCGGACGCACAGAGTACGTGTTAAGGTGCAAGCCAAGGCCTTGGTGAAGAGCGCCTGGTCATCGTGTGCACCGGGAGAAGAGGGGAGACTCAGATGCACAGAGTGCATGTACTGGTGCAAGCCGAGGCGTTGGTGAAGAGCGCCTGGTCATTGTGTATACCGGGAGAAGAGGTGAGACTCGAAAGCGCAGGGTTCATGTCGTGGTGCAAGCTGAGGCATTGGTGAAGAGTGCCTGGTTATCGTGTGCACCGGGAGAAGAGGTGAGACTTGGACACGCAGGCTGCTTGCTGTGGTGCAAGCCAAGGCATTGGTGAGGAGCGCCTGGTCATTGTAGGCAGAAGAGTAGAGGCGAGTCTCTGACGCGCGGACTGCGTGTCGAGGTGCAACTCGAGGTGCTGGTGAGGAGTGCCTGGGTAGTGTGTGCACTGAAATCAAAGCAAGTTTCCACAGTGCTGATTATGGGTCTCGGTGTCCACTAAGTCTGCTGGAAGGAGGGCCAGATCATCAGGCCCTCGGAGTTATACAGTAGCAGCCCAGACTGGCAGCCCCGGAGGAGCCGAGCCGCCAACCCCAGCTCACCGTCCCCATCGACGGCATTCTGGATCAAGGCCCAAGTCACTGAAGGAGGACAGGAGAGTGGGTTCGCACCCCCCCAGGTAACGTGGATCACTACCTGGAGTGAGGTGCGAGCCTGGAGTTGGGTGCAAGCTCGGAGAGACACTCTCTCGGGCTTTCGCTTCTGTCAGCTGTGTGAGCCTTTTGCTTTGGCTGAGATCGAGGCCCCCTGCAGGCCCAAGGAGGGGCAGTACTGGTGCCAGAGTGAGAAGCTGTACTTTTGTGTCATCAGTGTTCCATGTTGGGGGCAACTGTTGATGGAGCACTTAGGCTGTTGTATTACACTTTGCATTATTGCTGCTAACGAACTATCGCACTGTCATATGACTCCTGACTATATTTGTGCCTGACAACCTACATGCTTAGTGGGCTACGCACTGCATTATTTTCCCCTTGTAGAGTATATGATCGTAGCATGGTGCATTGCATTGTTTCTTCATTGCACAGTTCAAAAATATAACATGGCGCATTGCATTGGTTCTCATTGCAGAGTACATGATTGTAGCGTGACGCATTGCTTTGGTTCTTCCTTGCGCAGGGCATGCTGGTAGTGATACTCGTTGCATTATTCCTTCTAATGCAAAGTACATGATTGTGGTGCTATGTAGTGCATTGTTTCTCTCTTGCACAGTACAAGAGTGTATCGTTACGCATTGCAGTATTTCTTTTCTTTTGCAACATGTGGGATTCTAGCAATATTGCCTGCCTAATATTTTAGAAACGGTTAGAAGTAAGCTTAACTGTTGGTTAGAAGCTATGGTTGGAATAGGAACTTACCTATCCACTGAAAAAGATACTACCCATCCTTATATGTTGGTTTTTTGTCATACGGTCATATCATATATCTTCTTATTTAAAGTTTATACTAGTTTTTATAAAAAAACTTGTGTGGAGTCTATTTGTGGTAACATCATTGGCTTGCTGTGAGTGTGGTTGCACATAATGTACACTCCCGCCTTGGAGATAAGCCTGGCTGCTCATGCCAAGCTACTAAGGGGGTGATCAAGGCTATCTCAGAAGGTGCCCTTACTTAGCCTAACATTGAAACGAGGGGTCCGGATCTCGCACCTGGCAACAGCGGTGTGGGACAGGGACTCCCGCCTCCATCATTTGGTGGCGGCGGTGAGGGATATGGACTAGGCCTGGGCGGCAAAATCCGTTCCGCTCGTGGAATTTGCGGAATTTGGGTAATTTAGCGTTCCGTGGAGAACTCATATTTGCCCAAAATCCTGCATTTTTTTTTGCTTGTTTGCGCTCTGAAATGCGTGCTTTCAAGATATTTCTCCCCGAGCACGCAAACAGCGATTGCGAACAGTAAAAAAGAATCGCTAACCAGCAATTCCGCGAGTTCGCAGAATTTCTGCGTGTTTGCGGAGATTTTTTTCCATTTCGCGGAGATTTGCGTAACGCGATTATGCAAATTACGCCCACCCCTAATAAGGACCTCCACTTCCAACAGCCACTCATAGGAATTTGAGGAGGTTTGTATATTACAAAAAGAGGAGAATGACACCACTAGGACTCTGTCATCAAGATCCTCTGGGAGGGTGTCGAAAGCAATGTGTTAATTGAATATTTAATGTTATCTGGCATCTCAAGGAATTTGGGTAACAGATTTGTAAAAAAACGTGATAGAATCAGAGCCTTCTCCTAAGCCACAAATATGAAGATAATTTCTGCGGTTATGATTTTCAATTTCTTCAGCATGTTATTTAAGATGACCTACATCAACCTGAAGGTGATGAAATTGTCGAGAAACATCTTGTAGAGCGCCACATCTGCGTTCCACCTCAGTGACTCTATTGTCAATAAAAGCAAAGTTTTTGTTATTATTTTCCTTCATGTAAGGTTTCAGAGCCCTAATTTCTTTCAAAAGGACCCCATGGAGATTGAAGATGCCCCACTTTGCAAAGTAGCTTCAGTGGATGGCATGATTATAGAAAAAAAATTCTCACCAGTTAATTCTTAAATGGTTTAGCAGTTTTCCTCCAGGACATTGAAGATTTGCAATGAGGAAGAAGAAGTATGCTCTCCAAGTTACAAACAATTATGGTGTATTTAGTGGTCTTAGGCAACCTTAGAAAGGTCTCTAAGTGGTAGCTGTGGAGAGGAGCCTTCAGGCTTAGTCCAGAAGGAGTGTAAAGCAACTTGTTTTACCAGATCTTAATCTTATTGGTATAGGTTCAGTGAAAAAGAACCACCCAGTGCTATGGCAAGCCAATTGAGCACTAGTATTGAAATATGTGCAGAAAGCCGTCACATGAATTTTAGTAGCAAATTGTAGTGGCTGACCTTAAAACATGCACATTTTAGGTCACCTCACCATCAGGTAGTGGCCATTGATGTCAGCACATGACCGTGTACCTAAGCTTACAAACATTGAATGCTGCAAATCTATTGAAAAGTTAATTCCTCCATCATTCATAAGCAGCTAAAAACATATATCTTCACCCAAACAATATTATCATTTACGGTAAACAATTATTTAACAAGCTATCCAATATATTTCTTTGTTAAAAACAAACTCCTCCCACGTTTACACCACATTCATTCATGTCAAGTATTACAGTGATAAAAACAAAAGTTGTGGCGCTGCTACACTGCACAAGTCTGTCCGTTCCTTCACAGAAAGGGTGCACACTCCCTGGGGTCTGAGTACCCCCAAACCTCCTATGACATAATGGAATTTAATCCAATATGGGGAAGGCAACCCAGATATCCAATGATCTTGTATTTTATTCGAATAAACAAGGTTAAACAGCAAAGTTATTTCACTGGTTGTCAAGTGAACCTCCACAATAAGTTAATTGAAAGGAAGGGCTATCCAGACCTGAGACTCATAATTGTTTTTGCAACGTTAAACAAACACAACAATGGCCCAGCCAATGCGTTATGACCCAGTCATGAGAGTTCATCAGGGCCTATAGCCATTCCTTGCTCCCCATCTGCATCAGAGGGTGTTTGAAAGTGGAACTGAACTGTTTAAATAAATAAGATACAAGGTCATTGGCTATCCAGCTTGCCTTTCACTTATTGGATTATTACTGTGATCAGTCATATATTGTTAAAAGTATATATTCATTGAAAAGAATGTATACCATTCTATATTTAAATTCATATGGCTTGAACAACCATGTGAAAAACTTAAAAGAGACATTGATGTACTCGTGTATCGATTTCATCTAAAACGAGGGCGGGCAGTTGATCAAAAGTCTAAAAAAATGGGAGTATAAGGCCTGATGGTCTGACTGTACAAATATTATAAACAAACCCACATATGATACCAAGTTCTCACAGCTCTTTATGAGGCAATAATAACCGAAACTAGAATGCTGCATTCCTGGTCTGGAAGTACTAGAGTTTCTAATTTCAAAGAAGGGGCAAAGAGATCTTCCACAAAATGATAGAATGATCACATTGCTCAATATACTCAGCAAGATGTATGCCAAATTGCTGCTGAAACATCTAGAAGAATGGGCTGAGGAGTGATGCAGTGCTTCTCCGTAAATAATTTCTAAACCCTCATCAATTTTCCCTGAAGTCATAATTTGCACATCTATTCATCAGTTGGCCCATAACACTGAAATCATTTACGCACCTTCTCTCTACTTCATGGATTGATGAGTTTCAATGGAGAGCGGCTGGATCATAGCGGAGTGTCTAAATTAAGCTACCTATTTATAATATTAACATCTGCAGTTTAAATTTATTTACCATGGTTTATTTCCTTAGAATATTTTATTCAGACACACCACCATTCTAAAAGAGAAATGATCTGCTAGTAAAAAATTAGGCTAACAATAAACAAGACTAGCTTAATTTTTCATTTATCTAATTTTTATTTAGCGGAAATCCTTTGTCATGACTTTATTTTATTCATACATCTAGTAAGCTTCATTCAAAATCTATTCAATGTAAACATTCAATTATTTATTCTTTTAATAAAATTCAGAAAATATGAAATTTATTTAATTCAAAGGACAGAACTATTAGCAAAAGTCATAATAGTTCCCCAAACACATCTTCCTGTCTTTCCAACCATCAACCTCACCTACTCTATTCCCATTCAAGTCCCAAGTCTAAGAAAAATAATCATGGTCCTTTCTTACGCATCAGAGTTCAATCAGCATTCCGGCAGCATGTCAGGAAAACAAAGATGAAATCGAAAAAGAGAGTTTTTTTCTGACATCGGAACCTACTCTTTTATACCCTTTTTCACTAACTAAACTATCTACATTTTATATCATTTGGGGTCTAACAGTGACTTGATTGGCTCTCCCAAGGGGTGGAAGAGCATAGTTTCTTCGCTTCTTTCACTTGTCTTCCGACCAGTCAGCAATTATTAAATCATCCATTGTTTTCCAAACGTTTAGCTCATCCATGTCCTTTAAATTGTTATATCGAAAAAGTTTCACACGGGTTTCACACGGACTTCCATTTCGTTGGCAGTCATTCAGCACCTTGTGCTGCTTCTGTCCTTGAACCGGGCAATACAAACACAGGTCATTCATTTCACCTGCTGCCTCTCGCAAGGTTCGCGCATGCGTCTTTACTTCAGTTATTAGGCCTCAGACTGCAGCCATATTTTGAAAGGCCTCAAAGGCCCACACGGGAACTGTTATAGAAACAAATACAAATAACTGTTATTTATTGAATTAAAGCCCATTCTGTTTACCTCCCCCTTTACTAAGGTATCCCTGGTAATTGTTACCTAGTGATTCAAGCTACATATATGCATGATATACTCACTTATGTCCGTGTTTGGCCACAAATACGTACACAAAAGCACATTTATGCCACACTTTGTTAGTTTAATAGCTGCTCATTAGTTTAAGACATGACTGAATTACATTATTAGTCAATTATGATTGCAACACAGGCAAAATGTGTTTCCCACGTGTACTTGTGTAGGTGCAATTTTATTCTAGGTTGGTTAATTTTCCACAAGTCATTCAGACAGTTCACGTTATTGTTATAGGAAAGTGACTTCATGAGGGGTACACAACATTTTGTTTCTACCCTCATTCTATCAACTACCTCCTTTGGTGATTT
Source organism: Lissotriton vulgaris (assembly GCF_964263255.1). Lineage (NCBI taxonomy): Eukaryota > Metazoa > Chordata > Amphibia > Caudata > Salamandridae > Lissotriton > Lissotriton vulgaris. The sequence continues at coordinate 23,137,082 of NC_141689.1, read as the reverse complement.
TATCACCAAATCACTCCCAAAATGTAGCTAATTTTCATACGAAGATGTTTCACATTCTTTTGTTAGTATTACTCTACACTTTTGTTTCATCCAACTTTTGTTATTCTGATACGCTACTTCTTGTAACTCCTCCATCTCTATATCAACTGTTTCTCATTCTCTTTTTTGTATTTCTTTAATCATTATTTTCTTTGCTCTTTTGACATTCCTCCTTTTTCTGATCATGCAACATACCTTTAATACTAATATAACTATTGATATTTTCATTATTGGGAAAACTGTTTTACCGATAATAGAACTACTTATTTCATGTAACTAAAGCTTGACTGTTTCAAAACTTTTACCCATTCGTTGGAGAACACCATCAACCTCTAGTGGTTCAATTTCCTTATGCAACTCTGCAATATTTCTAATATACTTTTCAATGTTTTGACTTTTATCAGGAATATAGGTACAACAGTGTTGTACATGTAAGGTTCCACAAACTCCTCCTTCTTTTGCCAAAATTATATCAAGAGCAAGACGATTCTGCATCACCATAGTTCTCATAGCAACTAATTCAGTATTTACTATTAAAAATCCACCTGCAGTGTCTGTTGATAATCGATCTACTATTGTTGACAATTTTTGAATTCTGTCTGCATTAAAAGATATCCCCACCATCGGTATCAGTGCTCCAAAAATATCACCAATTTTTACGACTCAAATGTTTGCTTATCTCATATGTTCCCCTATCTACATGAAAGATTTTAGGAAAGGCAAATCCAACATAGCATGTCCCATACCAATGGTCAGGGAGCTTATAATAATCCTTGTTCCAACAAATAAAATAAATCCAAGGAAATATTGGATCTCTACCACCTTTGAATCCCCAACCCCCTATTATACGATAGGTGTCTTCACATTGACTCACTCCCACAAAATAATTGTCATACAAAGTGTTATCTCTTCGAATACAGAATTTCCCTAAAGATGGAGTATCTATTTTTTTTCAGCAACATTCATGTTTTGTCCATTTAATTTCTCATCTTCACATTGTCAACATTTTGATTTTCTGTGCTTCATTTTCTCATTTCTTTTGTACATAGCCCTCCTTTATTCAACCATATCTAAAAATGCTATTTCTTCACTCCTCATCTTACAAGTCAAATTATGTCTAAATGCATACTCGTGAGTGAGTTCCTGCGTTACTAAGAAAAATTCTCCCATGACCCTAGCGGGTTTGACTTTACTCAATGCATTAACAACTTTCAGTTTTGCAAATATATCATCAGAATTTGAATAATACTATTCCAGCTTTCCAGTATTATAAAACAGACTTGCTATCACACTACACATCACCCCATATGTAATTGTAAGTGGAAGGTGATGGTAAGTTACACCCTCTGACACAGATGCTTGCAGCTTTACACAAACATAACAATCACTGGCACCCATTGTTCCAGTATATTCAGACAGCAATCTTGAAAAAGTATTTCTTGAGAAATCACTCATAGATCTATCTTGGTGAAGTTCTGGTCTATACACATGTGGATTATCAGTTTTCAATTCATTCTTAGTCACATTAGGTCTCAATTTTTCAAAATCATCTCTAAAAGGAATAATAACAGCTAAAATTAACCATACTACAATTATCAATACTGTGCATATCATAGATCTTCTGAAAATTGAACAATTAGTAATTCGTTCATTAGTAGCAATCATTTTTTTTTAACACAGCGAGTTTTACTAACAAATTTTCTTCTACCCTTATTCTTATTTTTTTTCTAATGAATCAGTATGCATTCATAATGCTTGTCTCCATGTCAGTTTTTCACGAGCTTCCTTCTTTGAATCTTAATTTTTTTATTTCACTTTCCTTTTTCCCCAATTATGATGTCCAGGTTTTCTTGACTACTTCCTACTTCTTCAATAGGAGGCAATATGATATATGTCCATTCATGTTATCTGTATTTCTGATTTGGTCTCCTCACTCTTTTTGGCATTTGAATCCCTTCGATTTTCGTTCCCACTAACTCTTTCTGACTTGTTAACTCATTCACTTGCTCAGCTGGTTTTGTTGCTTTGTTAACCAATTTAAATCTCAGTCCATCACTTTCTCCAGGCCAATTATCTCCTTTTTGAGGTTTCTTTGTCTTTGGTTCCAGAGTGTTACGCTCCACTCTCCAAGCTCTTTTCCAGGAACTTCTTCTCAGTTCTGTTTCGTCTCCATTGTCATCTGTTTCACTTTCTGTATTTTCAACAGTCTCTTTTACGATGAATTTTATGATATCTGTGTCTTTCTCAAGATCAGGTTTTTCTTTACTCTGCAGTTTCACTCTGTTAGGAACATCTCCATAACTGGTAATTGGAATCTCATCCTTGTCGTGAGTTACTTCTGCTTTTCCAGTGTCAGGATTTTGGTCCCTACCTTCAGAGTTTTCTGACTGCTTTTCAATACCTTCTTGATCACCAGTCTTTTCTGTGCTTTGCTCAACACTTTCACTGGTCTCAGTTCTTACCAAATCTCGACATTCAGGTCGATCTTCAAAATTTGGTATTTCGACAGCTTCACCTTCTCCTTCTGATGCAGAACTTGCGTCTGATACTTCCAGATTTTCACGTTCTTTTCGATTTTCAGTATCTGGATTTCTTTCTGGTTCTTCTTCTGAGTCAGAGTCAGTTGTACTTGTACCTTCTTCGTGAGGATTTTCAGGTTCTGGCACACGGATTGCGTGGCTGGCATGCACCCCCCTTTTCACTCCAGCACACTTGACTGCAGTTGTGCTAACCAGAATGACTTGTCTGGGCCTATGCCAACGAGGCACCAAACATTCTCACCCAATCTTCAGGAACTAGATCATGAGCTGGATGTCTTTCTTTCATGTTTGATTCAGTTCCCACCTGATGGAACACAGAAGTTACCACATCAGACAGATTCTTGCAGTACTCCAGTATGATGTCATCATTAATAGTTAACAGTTTAGCAACTGGTAAATATGCCTGTCTCATGACCCTGCCCATCAAAATCTCATGTACACTCAATCCAGTCTTTTTATCTGGTATGCTTCTTAGGGTCATCAAAACAAGTGGTAATGCATCCGGCCACTTTAGTCCTGTTGCCAAACACATCTTTGCAATCCTGTTTTTGATTGTTCCATTCACCTGCTCAACTACCCCTGAAGCTTTTGGTCTGTAAGCCCAATGTAGTTTCTGACGAATGTCCAGTGCTTCACATATCATCTGCAACAACTCATTATAAAAATGAGTGCCACGGTCAGTTTCAATCGTTACTGGAAACCCATACCTTGCAACAGTTATTCCATCATTCCTACGGTTCGGAAAAGCTTCAACCCACTGAGCGAACAAACAGATTATCACCAGTACATATCTCAGTTTGTTGCAAGGAGGCAATTCGATAAGATCAAGCTGCATTCAAGTGAATGGACCTCCCTCCCGTCCTATGGTTCCCAAGCTTACAACAGTTTTTCTGTTTGGATTGAACTGTTGGCAGATCAGACATCTCTAACACAGACTTTCAGCAATCATTCTAAATTTTGGGTTCTACCAGGTTTGTCTGAACAGCCTAATCATGGCATCCCTTACAATATGAGCCTGACCATGGTACATTCGAGCCATGTTGGAAATCATGCTGTCACGCATGACTGGTCTTTCATCTTTGTAAACCCAAATTTCATCTTCTTCTCTTTGCCTACATCCTGCTTTTAACCAAATGTTTTTCTCTTCCTCACTAACTTCTGCCTGCATTTGTCTCACTTCCTGCCAAGTTTCAACTATTGTGGTTAGGATTAAAGGACTTGAAACATGCTCCTTTTCCCTGTCCCGATTTATAAATGCAAGGTTTCTGGCACAATATTTTGAAATTGAGTCAACGTACCTATGTCCACGTGTGATGTAATCATCACCTCTTTTGTGGGCTGCACATTTGACCACAGCTATTTTGTCTGGCAGTTGTATAGCGTCAATCAAAATTTTCACAAACTCAGCATTCCTGATGGGGGATCCTGCAGAAGTCAAATAACCTCTTTGAGACCACAGTTGCCCGTAATCATGGACAACCCCAAACCCATACTGACTGTCTGTCACTGTGGTAACTCTGATCTCTTTTCCCATGCTCGAATCAAAGCAATCAATTATGCTATCTGAGCAGAACAAATTCCTTTCAGACAAGATGCTTCCAAGACATCTGCAACAGTACACACTGCATATGCAGCACTTAAAGCACCCTCTTCCGTTCTCAGACATGAACCATCAAAATGTACAGGCAAGTTTCCAGTGTGTCAAAGCAATTATACATCACAGTCTTATTTTCTTTTTTTTTACCTTTACATACTAGTCATCTGATTATATTCAATAATATCACATTTCAATCATATAACATCATCATTAGGTGAAAGAGAGTTATAACATCACTCCAATATCCTTCAATGACAGTTTCCATCTCTACAAACGTATCATATACTTTGTCAATAGCAGAATCAGGATTCTATATCCAACCCTATTCTCCCACCCTCAACAGTCTACCCACCCCTTACCCTCCCTCTGACCCACCCACTCCTGGTCGCTCCGTGCTAAATTCCAGTATGTTTGCTAGGGCTAGTAATAAACACCAGTATTCTCGCAGCTACAGGGAAAAAAGAAAACCTGTTCTTCTTCTCATGGGAGGGAGGGAAAAGCAAGGCGCCTCAGCAGGCCTCTCTCACGGCCCCCAACTGACTATTGTGAGCTTTCTACATTAAACATCCCATCATCCAATCCTTACAAGTTCAGTAACATCCCATCCCAGTCCATCGCTATAGGTTGTTTCCTATGACCTCTCTCTTCCTCTCGTCTTAAGGCCGCCCCTTCTGCTTTGCCCCATTGCAACAGGTCTAATCGCCATGTATGCACACTAGGGGCCTTGGGGATTTCCATCTCATCGTTATGCATCTAATCGCTAAAAGCAGGGCCTGGTCAATAAGTCGCAGTTTAATCTTGCAAGATTTTGACCTCTTACGCATACCCATCAAACAGTACAAGGGTTCCAATGGGACAGGTAATTGTGTTATCGTGTGAAGGATCTTACATAATTCTTCCTAATAGGTCAATAACCGTGGGCAGGACCACAACATATGAATAAAATCAGCCTCTTTGCCCTGGCAACGGGGACAACAATGGGGGGAGTCCGGGAACATATGGTGGATTCACTTTTGTGTGAGGTATGCCCTGTGAAGTACCGTTGTTTGAATATATCTAATTTTAGTATTACGTGATACTCTCTTGGGGTGTTCTAGTATTAACTGCCAGGTTTTATCCGTTAGTTCTAAACCAGAATCCAGAGCCCAGGACGCTCTGAGTGCCCTGAGCGGGATTGCCTCATGCTCCCTTATCCCTGTATAGAGCCAATGAACTAGGTGTCCCCCCTCGCCCATATGGTACATCAAGTATACCAGTTCATGTTGTGTAGGTTTCAATCGTAGGGGTGCCCACTTGCTCCTGATATAATGTGAGGTCCCGGCATGTAATAAACACGTGCGTGGGGGGGCTCCTGTAACCTGCATGAAAGAGTCGAAATCCAGCATTGCCTCATCACCGAAAAAGGCACCCACCTTGTCTATCCCGTGGTCTGTCCAAGTCCTTAGTGCAGTGAGTAAGGGTGGTAAGGGAGACAGTGGCAGTGTTGACCGAGCCACTTGACGCCTGACAGAGCTCCGAGCAGTATTTTAATAGAGAACGTTTTTAAAATCGGAATTGGCAAAAATTGTACTTGCACTTTTTAAATTGGGATTTACCTGCTGCACACGACCGAAATCACAACAATTGGTTTGGAACATACAGCTTGCTGCACTCTTTGTGTTATTGTTGGGGGAACACTGGGTCGCGTTTCAACGGGACTACACCACTTCCGCTTTCTGCATTAGCGGAGTGGTTAGCGCTCTAGACTATTGTTAGGAGGGGCTACTTAGGCAGCGAGGAGCCGGCCGCCGACGGTGGTAAGGGAGACAGTGGCAGTGTTGACCGAGCCACTTGACGCCTGACAGAGCTCCGAGCAGTATTTTAATAGAGAACGTTTTTAAAATCGGAATTGGCAAAAATTGTACTTGCACTTTTTAAATTGGGATTTACCTGCTGCACACGACCGAAATCACAACAATTGGTTTGGAACATACAGCTTGCTGCAATCTTTGTGTTATTGTTGGGGGAACACTGGGTCGCGTTTCAACGGGACTACACCACTTCCGCTTTCTGCATTAGCGGAGTGGTTAGCGCTCTAGACTATTGTTAGGAGGGGCTACTTAGGCAGCGAGGAGCCGGCCGCCGACGGTGGTAAGGGAGACAGTGGCAGTGTTGACCGAGCCACTTGACGCCTGACAGAGCTCCGAGCAGTATTTTAATAGAGAACGTTTTTAAAATCGGAATTGGCAAAAATTGTACTTGCACTTTTTAAATTGGGATTTACCTGCTGCACACGACCGAAATCACAACAATTGGTTTGGAACATACAGCTTGCTGCACTCTTTGTGTTATTGTTGGGGGAACACTGGGTCGCGTTTCAACGGGACTACATCACTTCCGCTTTCTGCATTAGCGGAGTGGTTAGCGCTCTAGACTATTGTTAGGAGGGGCTACTTAGCCCTCTCGTCACCCTGAGCGCGCAACGATCGCGCGCAGGGAAGCGCCAGAGAACGCGCCTGAGACAAGCCAGAGAGAGGCCTGTCTGTGCCCGTCCGGGCCTGGACGGGGCCAGGGGCAGGAGACCATGGCTGTCCCAACTACCATCACGAGTACCCCTGATATTGGCCATCTAACCTACTCATCACAGGTACTATGGGATCTACGTCCCAGTATAGGTTCCACTTGTGATGTAACTGTCCATTCTAATCTTGAAGGGCCTTTTACATGCTCTTACTGTCATACACATTTTGGCCTCGAGGCAGTGGATAACATTCCTTTGCGAGTTCCTATCAAACCGCTATGGTCCACACATAAAACCGGCCCCGTAAAAACTATCAAGGATCCCACCCCCATAGGAAGCAAACATCTATTATGTAATGTGCGCTCATTACCAAAGCACACATCACAGGTGTGGGACCTGATATCTACAGAGAAGCCTGATCTCTGCTTCTTAACAGAGACCTGGCTCAAGCCTCATTCAATCTCAGCTATCACTCTGGGCATTCCGATGGGCTATAAGGTCTCTAGACTGGATCGTCCACAAAAAATAGGTGGTGGAATAGCCATTGTTTATAAGGAGGAACTAATTGTCACAATATTGGAGGAAATCAGCACCCCTCTGATGGAACTAATGATTTTTAAACTCAGTTCCGCCTCTGGGGAGAATAGAAGGGGTGCGGTTTTATATCGACCCCCAGGTTCAAGCGTGGATTTTTCAATCTCACTTATGGAGGTTCTTGCGCCGTTTATCCTAAATGACCAGAACTTCCTATTAGTGGGAGACTTCAATTTCCACAGTGAATTAGAGACATGCTTGGAGGCCAGAACACTTCTTATGGATATGGAACACATTGGTCTAAAAAAGATGAATCAGGGACCCACACATGAGGCAGGTCACACGTTGGATCTGGTGTTCTCCAACTCACCTTTATATATGTGTACTCCCTCCACTCAAGTAGAATGGACAGATCATTTCATTTTAACATTCTACACTAAGCCCATGGGTAAATCTAAAGTAACGACCACCTTAGCCACCAAGAGAAGACCTTGGCACAAACTAACACAGGACACTTTTCGAGAAGCTTATCAAGCCCCTATGATTAATGAGCATGAGGGAATGATGTCAACTGAGCTCAATCGGTTTGTAAATGCTGTCAATGAAACAATTGATGGCATTATTCCGCTGAAAGTGTATAAACCCCGTCAAGCAGCCAGACAAGAAGTCTGGTACTCTGAAGACCTGAGACAGATGAAACAAAAGTCCAGAAAGCTGGAAAAAGTGTGGAGACAATCCCGGAGTCAGGAGGACAAACAATGTTATCTAACATCCCTTAGATCTTATCATAAAGCCATAAGGATGGCCCGGAAAAGTCACATTGCTATGCAACTTGCAGAGGCTGGGAAGGACTCTAAAGTTCTTTTTCAAATCCTGCAAACTTTCACCAAGCCTGTAGCATGCGAGACGGTGGAGGTTGCTTCACAAGAATTATGTGATGGGATCTCACACTTCTTCAGGAACAAAATCGATTTAATTTATGCAAAGATACTGGCCGCTAAATCGATTAAAGTTGCCGATCCTAATACTCTCTCTCACAAAAGTCCGCAGCGGGACACACAGGCCAATCAATTAAAAAACTTTCCCCCTATTTCCTTAGAGGAAGTCATCGCCCTTACAAAAGTGATTAAGAGCGGCAGTCCGCAGGACTCTGTTCCCGCCCGTATCATGCCCATGTTAGCTGAAACTCTTGGTCCTGATATCCAGAAACTAATTAATCTATCATTAAATACGGGAGAAGTTCCGAGAGATTGGAAACGGGCTCTGGTAAGACCGCTAAGGAAAAATACCACCATTCCTTGGACGGATCTTGCCAACCTACGCCCCATCTCTCTTCTCCCTTTTATGGGTAAAATAATAGAGAAATATGTTAACAGACATCTGTCCAGGTTCGTTGAGGATACACATGGCCTGGACCCCTCTCAATCGGGTTTCAGGCCAAGCCACAGCACCGAGACCACCTTGCTGTCAGTCGCAGACGACCTACATATGTACCAGGATGGGGGCTACTCCGTCATCCTGGTTCTATTGGATCTGTCTGCGGCGTTTGACACCGTGTCACATGACATCATGACCACCAGACTTGTGAACATCGGTCTGGAAGGTGGAGCTCTGGCATGGTTAAGGAGTTTTCTGACTGACCGCACCCAGACAGTCATCCTGGGTCCCCACCGGTCAGAGGAGTTGGAGATCTCAAAGGGGGTGCCACAGGGTTCTTGCTTAAGCCCGACCCTCTTTAATATCTATGTGGCCCCCCTGGCAAACATCATGAGATCTCATGGGTTCATCCCTATGTCATACGCGGATGACACCCAACTCCTCTTTCCGTTCAAACATCTCACTGAGATGGTCAGGAACTCTTTCTCCTCTGGGATGAAGGCAGTGGCCCACTGGATGGCATCTAACTTCTTGCAATGTAACGTTGCAAAAACGGAAGTGATGCTGTTCGGTGAGGCAAAGCTCCTATGGTCCCCAGACTGGTGGCCGCAAGATCTAGGCCCAGTCCCAGAGCCAAAGCAGGTGGTAAAAAATCTTGGCGTGCGCCTGGATCAGGAGCTCTCCCTGAAACAAAACAGCAACCAAGTGGTGAGCTCATGCTTCCATGTGATCGCCATGCTGAGGAAAGTTTTCCCTATACTCCCTGACTCAACTAGGAGAACATTAGTGCAGGCCCTAATACTGAGCCGTCTGGACTACTGCAACGGGATGCTCCTATCAGCAAATGAGGGAGTTATTGCGAGATTGCAAGTAGTCCAGAACACAGCGGCCCGTCTTGTACTAAATCAGCCACCCCGTACACCATCGAAGCCTCTTTTGAACACCTTACATTGGCTACCCATTAAACAAAGGGTGAAGTACAAGATTGGATGTACTATATATAAGAGCCTCCAGAACAGAGGGCCTGAGTATTTAAACAGCAGATTCTCCCTCTATAAACCTGTACGGTCCCTGAGATCTAGTGACCAAGCCTTACTACAGGTCCCAAGAGCTAGAAAGACCAGGCAAGGTGGAAGGGCGCTTTCCATAGCCGGACCAAGGTTGTGGAATAGCCTCCCTCTCTCTCTGAGACTATGCCAGGATTATCTCCCGTTCAGAAAACTGTTAAAAACCTTCCTATTTTCCAACTAGTGATATCTGTGTATTTACTGCCACAAGCTGTAAAGGTGTTCAAGGCGCGGAGATACTCCTTCGGGAGGTGCTCCTAGCGCGGTATAAACCCGTAAATAAATAAATAAATAAATAAATAAAATAAGTGAGTGTAAGAGTACCCTGTGGTGTCGGAATACCTAGTAATGGGATGTTCATTGCATAGGGAGGTACTGAGGATGTATAGGATAAGGCTTTTTTCCAGCACAGTAGCGCCGTGTACAGAAGGGGAAGGCAAATCGGGGGTATCCGGGCCTTTGGTAATAACAGAGCGTGAATTTCCCCACGGTCAATGTGTTCTTTCGTGTAGGGAATCTCCTGAAGATTCTTACCGGCAACCCAATACGACAGCCACTGTAGCTGGCTGGCATAAAAATATCCTTTGAAATCCGGTACTCCCAGTCCCCCAGTGTGGTTCCCAGCTGGAGCTTATGCAAACTAATGTGTCTTCGACCAGTGCCCCAGATAAGGGTAATCAGCAGGGTGTTAATAGAATTTAAAATGTGTTGGGGTAAAGCTACAGGTATATTCACAAAATAGTACAGTAGGCGGGGAAGCATTATCATTTTAGATATAGCAACACTGCCCATTACGGATAGCGGATGTTCATTTTATCACATGAAAAATGTACTTTGGATAACGGATGAGTATTTTGATACATGTTTGATTATTTTTTTAGTGACCCCCGAAGAAGGGCGCTGCGCCGCCCGAAATGCATTGGGTTTTTATGGAATAAACACTGCCTAATGATGAGCCTGGCATCTATCGTATTTATTGAAATAGTCCGGATGGACACACAATGAATATTAGAAACTTGAAAATAATGGCCAAAACTCCAGACGTGGACATTTGAAATGGTGAAAGGAATTAACAGATATAAGTGGATTAAGGAGGAATGTTTTGCAAAAGGAAGACTGGATTAAGAATAGTAAAAGTTTTGAATGCCGCAAGGGCGGTGTATAGCTGTGCATTTGGCAGGGGCATGAATATGTCCCATTTGTATATACCTAGGTTGTACCCGGTGGCATTTGGGCATGCCGCATACCAATCTGCACGCTTTCATGAATCTAAGGACTACGAAAATGGATAAATGGTTGGAATATGGTGTGTCATATGGATACTTCGTTACATATATTGCGTTAAGTTAGCATGAGTGTATTACGTGTCTAAACAGCCATTTTTCCTTCGGCTTCAGTTTTGCACACGACACCTACTTGTTGTTGTCGCTTTCACCCTAGAAGCGGTGATGTGATTTATTTGAGAATAATATGTTATTACTATGCTATCAGTTTTGCTTGGTACACTTGGTACAACTGTCTGCACACTGAGAGCTGCACACTCTAAGAATAACCTAACACAAGGTTGCTGGGAGGCCTGATCCTCGCACCACATTAGACATAACACAAATAATGTTGATGCCAACATTTGGGCTCTACTCGGGTTTAAGATAGAGTTACAGGGAATGAACGGAGACACTTGGTGCTGCGCATGAAGAGAGCTGGTAGCTGTTGATGTGATCTACTCCTACTGACATTTAGAGGTATGGGTCCGCCCTGCTAAAACCCGACTGAGACCTTCTTAGATATAATATAATATGCTAAATAGGGTGCGCAAAATATAGGTGATACAGATTTCTATAGATTTTGCATTGTAACATGCTATCACCTTTTGCTTACTATGGATTAGTGACTATGCTGCTAACTCAGATTTTTATAATATGCATTTTGGTATTATACAAGATACTGCGCTTGAGAACCTTGCATTGAATAATAAATATTTCAAACTTGCACGTGTGTTCTTTGACTCTCAGTTTTGGTTTGAAATGATTATATAACGAAAGAGTGTTCATGTGTTCCACGATTCCTGAGGTATTCTAAAGATCATGTTCTGGTTTGTCTAAGACCTGGATCATTTCATAATGATCCATGAGACACTGTAGCTAGCTAGGTAAGGGGATTTAAGAAACTGAGATGAGTTTTGGATCATCCTAACTCACTGAGGTTCTAGATCTCTATGCACAGTTCTGTGGGAGAACGGAAACCCTGCTACATGGCGCCCATACTTTGTTGGCCTTATATCATGACACTCGAGTAGTATATCATTCAAACCTTAACACCTTCATTCCCGTTTCCGGAAAACGGTGGTGTCGGAAAAACCTACCTATTTTTGAAGTAGGTCTTTTCAAGCTTGAATTCTTCTAAAACGGTTTCTTTGACTTACTACCCAGTTGTGCTACAAAGTGTTCTTTGTCTTTTTTCTCTTCCTGTGCTAACATGGCCGTGGACATCCCACAGCATAGCCGCATTGCGGTTCGTGACCACTTGCGGGCATATAATGTCCCTGTGGATGGCTTAGCTGTGGTTCTAGTGGTGAGTGCGGAACATGCGTACCCGTACGAATTGTTTTATTCATGGGTGACATTTCCGGCAGTGGACGCTAATTCTGGTGTGTTCCATTCATACACTGCCTCGGCTGTACCGGTGGCTTATGCTCCGTACAGGGCACTGGAAGTACCTATAGATGTTTGGCAGCACGGAGTTTGGTTTGGTGGCGCCCTACCCCATTCTTTAACCAATCCGAGGTTAGGTCCTTTGTCCATTCCGGGCACAAATTGGCCCGCTTTGGGTGGATTTACTCCTCACCCTAATCGCGCCACTTGTAATGTGGCTGACCTGCGGCGTCTTCATGAAGTCGCGGTTGGAGTGATTAGGGCGCTTGTTCATTACATTGGTCGTAATGTTCATGGCGCAGCCCCCGCAGGTGCGCAGCTTCGAGCAGAACAGGCTGGTTTGAAAATCAGTCCTGTCATGGTGAATTCCGTTATGGGCAAGAAGCCCCAGGATAAGGATGATTTTCCTTTCTGGCTTGCCGAGAAATTCGACCAGCTGGAGGCTGGGTTTCCTAATACGACTCCTGGTGAGAAACACCGGATTCTTACGCTCAGTTTACCGAAAGATTTAGCCCCTGAACTTGTTGACTGTGAGACATGGGGTAAGACTTTTGCAGCGGTTTATTCGAGGTGCTATGGCACCCCGACTGTGTCCAACCTGTCTGCGGTCCTTAAACGTGTTCAAGATGATCACGGACCGGAGTCGGCGGTTGAATTGGGTATGCGTCTGAGTGGCTCCTTTGATGTGGTTTGCGAACTCATCCTTGCGAATGTCAAGGGGGATGCAGTGAACTTTCAGGTGGCCAATGCTCTGGCGTTAGTTCCCGATGCCGATAAACCCCGTCAGTTAGCAAGGATTATTGTGGCGGCTTATAAAATGGTTGGCCGCACTTCTAAGGGTGTAAAGGCTTTTTCTGAAAAGGAGAAGAAACAGCCCCAGGGACAGTCTTCAGAAACGGGTGGACAACCCAAGTCCAAAAAACAAAATTGGCCGAAAAAGCAGAATCAGGGTAAGCAGCAACAACAACAACAGCAGACACAGGTTTCTAGTCCTGCGCCTTCGCTGCCTGCGCAGTCGGATAGAGTTTATGATTTGCGCGATCGCGCGACGATTAAATCGCCTGAAAGATTTCAGGCTTCTGACCAACGCTCTCCTCGTTCCTTTCAGGACTCATCGGCTCCGTCAACCGGTGGTGGAGGGGGCGGCAGGGGCAGGGGTGGCCAGCAAGGACGTGGTCAGCCCCGCCCGCGAAGTGAAGGGGATCAGCGGGACGACTCTACGCCCAAGAGACCGCAGTTTGCCAAGAAGAAGGTCGCAGCCTTAACGGCGCATCGATATGCCCCAGATAGTGAGAACGCGGCTTCGGAATCTGACGTGGGCTCTGACCTTGCTGGACAGCGCGGCGGAGATTACCATAGTGAGAGAGGCCCTCCGTCCACTGTTGAAGGTGACAGCGACTGATACTTATGTTGTGATTGAAACGGCTGATACACATGTTGCTCCCCCTGAACGACTTTTTGAAATTGTCCTGTTAATAGAAGGTGACATGCAGCGAACTGTAAAAGGGGTATTTTGGGAAAATCTTTCGTCTACGTATGACATTTTACTTTCGGAGGCTGACTGGCCCCCACCTTTTGTTTTCGCAGCTCCGCGAGGGGAGGAGGTGATCCTCCCCAGTTTCGCGCACACTGTATCGAGAGTGGAAGCGCTGCATTTTGCAGAAGAGTGGGCTCTGGCGCTTGCGCCGGCTGTGTACCGAAATCAGTGTGGCTGGGATAAATTGTCTCCTAGCCATGAGATTCCTTTACGGTCACAGCCGCAGCCACAACCTCAGTATCCCATATGGCGTGAAGCTAAAGCTTCTGTCGCGGCTATCCTTGAACAATTGGAATATCAAGGTGTAATTGAAACGTGTGTGTCACCAATGAATAATCCCCTTTTTACTGTGAACAAGCCGGACGGCTCATATCGTCTGGTTTTGGATTACCGGCATTTGAACTCGCATTGCCGTAACTGTGCAGTACAGAATACTCACGGCTCTGCCCTAGTGAATAGTCTTGAGCGTAAACGGTTCAAAACCACGCTTGACATTTCCAATGGTTTTTATGCACACAGATTAGATGGTCTAAGTTCCCAATGGACCAGTTTTACGTGCGGCGGTGTACAAAAAATGTTTAAACGACTCCCAATGGGCTATAAGAATAGTCCTGGAGTGTTTTCCGCCCGCATTGTCTCTCTTTTGGAGAGCTTCGATCCAGTTGCTTGTTCTTATGTGGATGACATTTATCTCACAGACGACGAACTTTGGGAGCATCTGTGTCGAGTAAACAGCATAATTTGTAACTTTGCAGACATGGGTTACAAGTTTAACTTTGCGAAATCACACATTGCGGAGTACACAGTGTTGTTTCTGGGTTATGAACTTAACCACGAAGGAAAGGGGTTGGCTCCTCACTTCCTGGAGAAGTGCGCGCAGTTGCGCTCTCCGACAACACTGAAAAAATTACAGTCTTTACTGGGTTTTTTAAATTTCGGGAGGACATACATTCCGGAATATGCCCAGCGTATCAAGCCTTTGTATGCCTTGATACAACCATCTTTTTACTAATCATGCTGGCTGCCTGAGCATTCACACATTCTGCAGTCTTTGCAGGCTGATTTGCTCGCTTCTGACTACTTACAGACTCGTGATAACCAGACCAACCTGGTGATAAGAATTATCCCTGGGGCGGTGGGTTTCACGTACCTGACTTTTAATGAAGGAGATACAGTACCTATTGCTTACAAGTCACACTTGTACACTTCGGCTGAACTGCATTTTTCCACTGTGGAGAAAGTTTTAACGGCTGTGCAGATGGCAATTCTTAAGGAACGTGCCCTGTCGCAGGGAAAGCGCATGTTGGTTGTTACCCCGTGTCCTGCCTTGGAGGCAGTCACGAAAGCCAGTGTACCAAATTCTAAAGCTTTGCACCCTCGGTGGATTCAGTGGGCTACATCCTTGACATCCCAGGATGTCACGTTTATTTTTTACGCCACTTTACGGTCGCAGGAGTATTTACAGTATGGATTTGTTCATCCGGCTCCTTTAGCGATGCGGCCGTTGGAGGATTTCCATTGTATCATTTACACTGATGGTTCGGCGCAGGTTGCGCATGGTTCTAAACATGCCTACGTTTCCGCTTGCGCCATTGTGGTCGGTGCCATGGTGAACGATGAGTTCAAGTCCAGTGTCGTGCACACGCAAACACTAGGGGACTGCACCGCACAATTAGCAGAGCTTCGTGCTCTAATGCTCGCATTGGAGTACGCTGATCCAAGTGTGACGACTTTAATCGTAAGTGACTCTTACTACTGTGTCCAGTCTTACAATGAGAACTTGTTCTTTTGGATTCAGAATGATTTTCGTGATTCCAAAGGTAGCACAATAAAACATAAAATGATCTGGGTCCGAGTGCCGCTCGTGTTTGTGATTCATACTCTCGGCCATCAGCGCGTGGGGGTCCACGCTGTTGGAAATTCGCTTGCTGATGAGGCAGCGAAGTCTGCGGTATCAAAATACTTAATTGCAGCAGTCACGAGGTCCAAAAGCAAAATAGATGATGACATCTTGGCGGCTGTTGCTGCCACGGAGAAGGGAGGTAAATATCCTGCGGGGTTCCCTTCGAAGTACACATACCACTTAAGTCCCGATAAGGTTCCTTATGTGAAAATTCCTGAGGTTGGCGAAAGTCTACTTCCCAACTCGGATCGCAGGGCTTCTCTGATTACAGCGGCTCATGAAGGTGTGGCGTCTGCGCATGCTGGCGTCTCAGCCACTGTAACTCAGCTACAACAAAGGTTCTGGTGGCGGGGACTGTACAAACAGACGCACGATTATGTCCTTATGTGTGACATTTGCCAGCAGATTAAGTCTTCTACTGCTGCGCGTCCGCCTCAGACACAGTTGTACATCTCTAATAAACCGCTTGGTTGCGTTTATTTGGATCACTGCGGTCCTTTTTCTTCTGATACTGCGTTTAAATACATCTTAGTAGCAGTTGACTCATGCACACGCTTTGTGTGGGTATGGCCACATCGAAGCGCTGATTCGCGGACTGTCATTAAGGATTTGCATGTCTTTGTGGGAATTTTTGCCTGTGGTACTTTCCATTCGGACCAGGGTCCGGCTTTCGCCTCTAAGGCGTACAAGGATGCTATGGTTTCGTTGGGAGTCCAAGTCAAGTTTTCAAGTCCCTACAGGCCCGAGGGCAATAGTGTAGTAGAACGAATGAACCACGACTTAAAGCAATCTTTGACAGCCCGAGTTATAGGCACTGGTAGAAACTGGCTGGCCCACCTCAATGACGTGCAGCGTGCGCTTAATAATCTCCCTAGAAGGTCTCTGGGTGGGCGGACCCCATACGAAATGCTCTTTGGTATCAAGATGTACGTCCCTGACCTCGATGGTTTAGACTGCCAGGCCCAGGCCGCGGCCTTTGACGTAGATGAACATTGCAATGTTTTACAGGATCTACAAAAGACCAGAGACAGTCTTGCTAAGGAACACTTGCCCTCCACGTCGGATGATGCGTTGCAGATCCCGGTAGTTGGCTGGCTACCCCAAGTTGGAGAACTGGTTCGTGAGAAGATCGATAACAAGAAAGAGTTTGGTCCCTCATATCGAGCACTGGTTCGAGTTCTTGGAGTGAAGGGCACAAGAACAGTCATATTACCACCACTTCCAGGTCGTAAAGAAAACAGATTTATTTCTATTGACAATGTCAAGGCACACAGGGTGGCCGATTCTTCATAGCATGACACCGGCTGTATCCTGTCCTTCCATGGTGAGGCACTCTGTGCTGGCTATTACATCTGGTGCAGAACAGGAGGTGTCCCTCGAGATGCCTGCTATATCCAGTCCTTTATTAAATACTATTCCTGTTACTAACATTGATGAGCTGACCTATGCATATCCTGCTGATTTATCTATGCCTGATTTACAAGCTCGTTTGGCTATCCTGTCCAGATTCTCTTTTGACTCTGATTCGGAACTTTCAAAGAAACCATCGACTATTGCAAAATATACCACGTTATTTAAAAAACATTTTTTAATTCCACCTTGGACATATGTTTGGCTGATATTATTTTCATTTTATCTTTTTATGTCAATTGGTTTTGTGTTTTATTTTTTCCGCCTGATCGATGGCCATTATGTCAAAGAAAGAACAGGAATTCGGTACCTTAATGGAACATTGGCCCCTCTTTCCTCCTCACATTCAGCACACAGACTAAAACGAGACTTAAATACAGTAGAGATTACTGCTTGGCCTGTCCTTGATGGGATTGTGTGGGATGCGGTTAGGTTTCAGATACATGGCCCCACAGAAGTTATTAATGTTCCTAATGTGCTTAGAGTAAACATGGGAGATGTGATTAAACAAAATATTCGTTCTGATGATTGGGATCTTCAGGCCGTGGAAGCATTGTTCTCTGATTTAAAATATTATGCGGCCTTTGATGCTGAGGATTTGTACTTAGATTCTGTCAATTATGGTGATTTGTTTTGTTTTCAACATTATGGAAATCATTTCTTACATAAAACAAGTTCCAGGAGGGTTCCTGTGAATTACACACAGTGGGAACATTGCCCTGCTCCTTTACAAGGGAGCTCTAGTACATTTCTGGGTAAATACTCTTATTTTACAGACTTTAATCAATCACATCCTGAGTCGTTTTATTTTAAAGTGACACAGAAATTCATGTCCAAAGTTAGACTTACTGATACAAAATTATTGTATTCGAAGTCCTTTCTAGACAGGTTAGCTATAGATGGCTATGAGTTATGGAAGGAGGTTATTGACCTTAAATCGGTTTGGGGTACCAAAGATTGGCAGGTACAAGGCCCTGAGGCTTTGCATCGTGCATGTCTCATCCCGAATCACATGTTGTTTTTAAATTCTACCATTTCCCAAACAACATGCTTTGGATTGGCTACATCTAAAAAATTGAATGCACCAACTATCCCTGATTTGGAAGAATATTCAGGTTGGAATAATTTCACTACATTGTCCATCAGTGAGATACAAGCACTCTTGCACAATTCCTCCTTTAATATTACCAGTTTTGATCCGGAGGGGTGGCTTTTGTGGCAAAGAAGCTCTGATTCTTGCCAACGTCGTTTTTTGGGTTTGTCTGAAGGTTTTACACACATCAGGCTAGATCCCCGTTTTGAAACAGGTCACACTGTTACTACTTATTCAGTGGGCAAATTGTGTCAGAACTGGTTACAACATTCCACTTTGGCTGCAGTTAAACTACACCTGTCCCAGTTGAATGAGAATATAGAGCTGAATGATTTTATAAAAGGCCCGGCTAAGGGTAGGTCTAAATGCTGGCTTTATGCTGTTTACAATGAAATTTGGAAATTTTCACAGATTGAGGCAGCTAAACGCCTGAGAGCTATTGATCAAGCAAATTTGGAAAAAGTGCTTGCGGTGGTCGATAACAGTATTAACATGCTTTCTTCCAGGATTTACACGTTGGATAATATTGTTTCTTCTGTTGTTGATATTGTGCATGATGAAGTGTCCACATTATACCATGGTCAGAATCAATTACGCTCTGTAATGCAGTTTGCATGGACCCTACAGACACTCAAGTCTGGTCGGGTTCCCTGGAACTCATTGAACATTTCGTCCCTTTTCGCCCCTTTTAATCTGACTGAAAAGCAAAGCATGCTTTCAATGCGTGATGCATCTTTTTCTATGTTACATATTGAAAGGCTAGAATCCTTACCTTTCTCTGTTGCTGAAACCACTACTGCTACATGGCTTATTCATGGATTAATTACATTACCATTTCCCTTATACAAATTTACTAATTGTATGCGGTATATTGCTATAGGACGATATGAACCACTAGGCAATGCATTCCTCCATGAGGCATGGTCGTTACCATACACATACAGATGTCTGAAGGATGGAAAAGAAGTAAATCTTAATGGTGAGGAATGCACACAGTCACCTGACCATTCATTAATATGCAGACACATTCAGTTACACGGTTCTTGTAATCAGGACCGGCCAAATGTAGCATGTGTTTTAAAAGGCACGCCAGTCCCAGCAGTAGTTCCCACATTTACAATATTGACTAATGGTAGTTATTTGCTTTTAAACAACGAAGTATGTTGTGGGTTATTAATTGGTGTGGCTTATGTGGTAACTGTATCAGAGCGTGTGGTGTGTTGCAAAAACGTTCTATACCCACCCACGCATGGGTCTTCAGATGCCTCCATCTGGCCACGGATACCAACCTTGAAAGCGAAGTTCAATGGTTTAAGCAGAATAAGGGCCCTTTTGTCTCAAAAACAAGTGACCCTGAGTTCGGCCCAGGAAAATTATGTCCTTCACATAGCTAACACACGCACAGAGGTGCAGGCACTTTTAAATACTGACTTGCCGTTTCATTTCTGTGAGCTGGTGCACCAGATCTTTAATGCATCTTCCACGACTGGGCTCGCACATTTTTTTAAATTGGTTAGCAGTGGCCTCGTGACTACATTTGAGAAAAATTTTGGTATCATTCCCACGTTTTTCCATTCTATTTTTTCAAGTTTGTTTGGTGGACTACCTGTTTTACTGGCTGTGGCTGCGGGCATTTTGTTGTTGTTTTTCTTTATAAAACATGGATGCCCATCCTGCGCAAGAAGCCGTTCAACGCCTCCTGACACTGTGCCGTAATCGGATGCTCAATTACTATGGAACATTGCCGCTTGCAGCATTAAGCACGGCTTATAGATTGTCATTTCGGTTCACTGACTTCACGTGTGTCCAACCTGTGTTTCACTGCCTGAGCTGCGAGTTCGATTGGGCCATTGATTTGTGTTTATGCTTGAAGACTGCTCCTGACGTCGATTTTGATCAGCTAATGCGTCCCGTAGTGGCTCACGAGCTGATTTGTTCTGGCGAAAGAGTTATGGCCTTGGCAGCGATAAATGGAGTATTGGGTCAATGGGAGATCTCTGCAGCGGCGCATGCCTTTCTGACACACAGCGTTCTGGTGAACCCACCGAGTTGTCCTCTGACATTACAGGAGGATCCGATGCTGGAGGAGCACGTATGTTCTTTCCCATTGCTGAATTGGATTGCTGAACTATTTTCAGATGATGGCAGTGATTTCATACTGGAGGCTGTTGCAACTTACTTTGCATATACTGTCCAATCGTGAGATGCCTGGGAGAATTGCTTTGTTATGGAATATGACTTTCCCCTTGCTGAATTGGAGGGATGAACTGTGTTCAGATGATGGAGAGTTCAATCATGTGATGTCGCTGAGAATGACGTTAATGTGGCACATGACTTTGGATATCGGATAAGTGCCTTGTTTTTTTCTTACAAACATTTGAATTAATGCGACCTGGTCCTACATTTCATATTTTGGAGACCTGGCGGATAACTTTTGATTCGAAAGTTTTGTTTTTCTTTTCTTATATTTGAGGCCACTGTAGGCATTCATACATATTCATTCATACATATTTTTTTAGCTTATTTTAGCTCAAGATTATTGAACTTTGCTTTCATTTTATGTATTTGATTTAGTATTGCCTTTCCCTTATGTTTGACGATGCTCGGATCATTGGGGGGGTGTCATATGGATACTTCGTTACATATATTGCGTTAAGTTAGCATGAGTGTATTACGTGTCTAAACAGCCATTTTTCCTTCGGCTTCAGTTTTGCACACGACACCTACTTGTTGTTGTCGCTTTCACCCTAGAAGCGGTGATGTGATTTATTTGAGAATAATATGTTATTACTATGCTATCAGTTTTGCTTGGTACACTTGGTACAACTGTCTGCACACTGAGAGCTGCACACTCTAAGAATAACCTAACACAAGGTTGCTGGGAGGCCTGATCCTCGCACCACATTAGACATAACACAAATAATGTTGATGCCAACATTTGGGCTCTACGCGGGTTTAAGATAGAGTTACAGGGAATGAACGGAGACACTTGGTGCTGCGCATGAAGAGAGCTGGTAGCTGTTGATGTGATCTACTCCTACTGACATTTAGAGGTATGGGTCCGCCCTGCTAAAACCCGACTGAGACCTTCTTAGATATAATATAATATGCTGTATAGGGTGCGCAAAATATAGGTGATACAGATTTCTATAGATTTTGCATTGTAACATGCTATCACCTTTTGCTTACTATGGATTAGTGACTATGCTGCTAACTCTGATTTTTATAATATGCATTTTGGTATTATACAAGATACTGCGCTTGAGAACCTTGCATTGAATAATGAATATTTCAAACTTGCACGTGTGTTCTTTGACTCTCAGTTTTGGTTTGAAATGATTATATAACGAAAGAGTGTTCATGTGTTCCACGATTCCTGAGGTATTCTAAAGATCATGTTCTGGTTTGTCTAAGACATGGATCATTTCATAATGATCCATGAGACACTGTAGCTAGCTAGGTAAGGGGATTTAAGAAACTGAGATGAGTTTTGGATCATCCTAACTCACTGAGGTTCTAGATCTCTATGCACAGTTCTGTGGGAGAACGGAAACCCTGCTACAGGTGTGCATCCCTCTACTTACATAAACTCATTATAACTTTGCCCGCTTAGAGCTTGCACCCGCAAAGAATAAGGAGTAAAACATGATTAATTGGAAAAACGGATCTGAACACACGTGTTTGGTGATACATCTGAGGGCTCATCACAAGCATTGAAAAAACATGAATTCAAAGACAATGTTTCCAGAGGACACGAAACACGAACGTTTTTGAGGCATTATGATGAAAATGTGAAATATGGACTAACTTTTTTTAGGCTCAGTGGGTTAATGCATTGTGGGAAGTATAGTTCACCTGCAGGTATCAAGCTAGGAGGAGGCGGGAGGAGTATACTTGTGGGCTAGTCGGGAGCTAGACTACTCGAGGCCAATAACAGCACGAAGTGGGTGGTTCCGCAGGGGGTTTAATACACAAGTGATGAGGTTGCTTTCAGCGCGGAAACCGTCAGTGAAAGGGCGATGCTTTTTAAATCGACTCGGCAGGTACGTAAGGGTTTGGAATACTTGACAAAAAAACGGCGAAGTGAGGGGGAATTAGAGCAATAACAAGAAGTATGGACGTTAAACCACAAAAGGAAGAGGTTAGATGTACGTTTGTTTGAAGGGATTAAGTAAGGGAGTGAAAATTCGCCATTTCATTCACGTCAGTACATGTAAATTTCTCTACGTATCATGAGTCTGAGGGTTTGAAAGCTTAACACGGAAGCGGTGATTTAGTAGTTGACACACTGGGGGATGGGAGAGGAGCAAGTAAAAGAACAGGCACGCTTGTACACTGTGCTTTAGTTTTTAGGAGCACAGGGAGGGGGAACCATGGTTTAGTATAATTGAGCAGCCTGATAATTTTGACGTCTGTTGGTAGTTAACAGTGCAGAAACTACAAAGCTTGTTTACTTCTTCATAATGATAAAGATGTTCATTTTATCACATGAAAAATGTACTTTGGATAACGGATGAGTATTTTGATACATGTTTGATTATTTTTTTAGTGACCCCCAAAGAAGGGCGCTGCGCCGCCCGAAATGCATTGGGTTTTTATGGAATAAACACTGCCTAATGATGAGCCTGGCATCTATCGTATTTATTGAATTAGTCCGGATGGACACACAATGAATATTAGAAACTTGAAAATAATGGCCAAAACTCCAGACGTGGACATTTGAAATGGTGAAAGGAATTAACAGATATAAGTGGATTAAGGAGGAATGTTTTGCAAAAGGAAGACTGGATTAAGAATAGTAAAAGTTTTGAATGCCGCAAGGGCGGTGTATAGCTGTGCATTTGGCTGGGGCATGAATATGTCCCATTTGTATATACCTAGGTTGTACCCGGTGGCATTTGGGCATGCCGCATACCAATCTGCACGCTTTCATGAATCTAAGGACTACGAAAATGGATAAATGGTTGGAATATGATGTGCATCCCTCTACTTACATAAACTCATTATAACTTTGCCCACTTAGAGCTTGCACCCACAAAGAATAAGGAGTAAAACATGATTAATTGGAAAAACGGATCTGAACACACGTGTTTGGTGATACATCTGAGGGCTCATCACAAGCATTGAAAAAACATGAATTCAAAGACAATGTTTCCAGAGGACACGAAACACAAACGTTTTTGAGGCATTATGATGAAAATGTGAAATATGGACTAACTTTTTTTAGGCTCAGTGGGTTAATGCATTGTGGGAAGTATAGTTCACCTGCAGGTATCAAGGTAGGAGGAGGCGGGAGGAGTATACTTGTGGGCTAGTCGGGAGCTAGACTA
The DNA here is from genome assembly GCF_964263255.1 of Lissotriton vulgaris. NCBI lineage: Eukaryota > Metazoa > Chordata > Amphibia > Caudata > Salamandridae > Lissotriton > Lissotriton vulgaris. The sequence goes on along the minus strand of NC_141689.1, from coordinate 23,113,504 downwards.
CTCGAGGCCAATAACAGCACGAAGTGGGTGGTTCCGCAGGGGGTTAAATACACAGGTGATGAGGTTGATTTCAGCGCGGAAACCGTCAGTGAAAGGGCGATGCTTTTTAAATCGACTCGGCAGGTACGTAAGGGTTTGGAATACTTGACAAAAAAACGGCGAAGTGAGGGGGAATTAGAGCAATAACAAGAAGTATGGACGTTAAACCACAAAGGGAAGAGGTTAGATGTACGTTTGTTTGAAGGGATTAAGTAAGGGAGTGAAAATTCGCCATTTCATTCACGTCAGTACATGTAAATTTCTCTACGTATCATGAGTCTGAGGGTTTGAAAGCTTAACACGGAAGCGGTGATTTAGTAGTTGACACACTGGGGGATGGGAGAGGAGCAAGTAAAAGAACAGGCACGCTTGTACACTGTGCTTTAGTTTTTAGGAGCACAGGGAGGGGGAACCATGGTTTAGTATATTTGAGCAGCCTGATAATTTTGACGTCTGTTGGTAGTTAACAGTGCAGAAACTACAAAGCTTGTTTACTTCTTCATAATGATAAAGATGTTCATTTTATCACATGAAAAATGTACTTTGGATAACGGATGAGTATTTTGATACATGTTTGATTATTTTTTTAGTGACCCCCGAAGAAGGGCGCTGCGCCGCCCGAAATGCATTGGGTTTTTATGGAATAAACACTGCCTAATGATGAGCCTGGCATCTATCGTATTTATTGAATTAGTCCGGATGGACACACAATGAATATTAGAAACTTGAAAATAATGGCCAAAACTCCAGACGTGGACATTTGAAATGGTGAAAGGAATTAACAGATATAAGTGGTTTAAGGAGGAATGTTTTGCAAAAGGAAGACTGGATTAAGAATAGTAAAAGTTTTGAATGCCGCAAGGGCGGTGTATAGCTGTGCATTTGGCTGGGGCATGAATATGTCCCATTTGTATATACCTAAGAAGCCCACGCTGCCACGGAGTCGTGCAATGGCACTTTTAATGTTCCCATCAATTTGATCAGCCGGTTTCCTGTAAATCTTTATGCCCAGATACTTAAATGAGTCCGGGGCTACCGGTATCGGGCACGTTCCAGATCGGATATGAGAGGGTTGTATGTCCGCTTTAAAGAAGAATCCCACAGATTTGCCCAGATTCACTGCCAGTCAAGACACTCTTTCAAATCTCTGAAAAAGAATAAAGATCTCCGTGTTGCCAGCTTCTAGATCTCGGAAATACAGCATGATGTCCTCTGCGTAAATAGATATCAAGTGTTGTGATCCATCTACCGGAATGCCCTTCTGGACAAAGGCAATACGTAGTGCCAGCGCCAGTGGTTCCAATGCCAGAATGAACAAGATCGAGGACAAGGGGCATCCCTGTCGAGTGCCTCTATGTATTGTGTATCGCTTGGAGACATATCGGCCTGTACGGGCCCTCGCGGTGGGGTCATTGTATAACAGGCGTATCGAGCGCAGAAAAACGTCCGGGAACCCAAAACGTTTCAGCGATTCAAACATGAATGACCAGGCCAGGGAGTCAAATGCCTGCTTCAGGTCAAGCGCTATACAGCCTGCTCGCGGCAAGTCCGGGGGCGCGGCCGACATCAGGGCATGTAGCCTGCGAGTGTTTAAGGAAGTACTACTGCCTGGGAGGAAACCACATTGATCTGGATGTATGAGTGTATTGAGGTGGGACTGGATACGAACCTCCAACGCTTTACTAAGGATTTTGTATTCTGTCGCGAGCAGAGAGAGAGGCCTATAGTTCGTCATGTCCAGTGTGTCTCTGCCCGGTTTCGGAATCGAAGTAACCAATGCCTGCATGGTGGATTCCGGCAAACGCCCCTCATCAAACGTCGTTTTGTATACTTTCTCCAAGACCGGTACTAAAATATCTGAGTACGTCAAATACAATTCTACCGGTAACCCATCCATACCTGGGGTCTTATTGTGATTAACGCTTTTAATCGCAGCACGTATCTCATGCTGCGTGATAGGCTCCTCAAGTGTCTTTTGCGTGTCCTCCGACAATACCGGAAAAGGGAGATCAGCAAGAAATTCCATAATAAGCGGCTTATCGTGATGATTCACAGGTGCATAAAGGCCGCTCAGATGGGCATGAAAGGCCTGATTAATCTCTATTTGCGTACAGACCAAGGTACCCTGCAGGTCGCGTACCTGGGTTATAGTCGGCGGGTCGGGCTGGTCCTGCAATATCCTAGCCAACAATGTACCGGACTTGTCCGCCTCTGTATGTTGGCGATGCAGATATTCTTTATAATCAATCAGTCGCAGTGTTTCTAAAACTTCTGCATGGTCTATGTATCCCTCTTGTAGGTTTCCCCTCTTCACCGGGTCAAAGCCTGCCTCTCGCTCCAGAATCTTTAACCTATCTTCAACATCGCACAGTTTCTTATATACATCCTGCCGAGCTCCCACTAATTTCCCTATCGCTGCCCCCCTGAGCAAAACTTTCATAGCATCCCAAACCATCAGCTTCAAAGAAGCCCAATTTAATCTAAAATAATCTGCCACCGAGAGCGATTCACGAAATTGGGGATCCTATAAGAGAGAGGGGTTAAGCCTCCATGTGGGCACAGGGGTCGACACCCTGCCCCATCGAATTGTGATAGTAAGGGGTCGATGGTCGGAAAACGTCTTAGCCAGATACTCTGATTTCTCCACTGTGTTAATAATCGAGCTTGAGCAAAGAAATCGGTCGATTCTAGTGTGTAAAGTGTGCATGGGCGAGTAGAACGAATATTCTTTATGGGTGGGGTATAACTCCCTCCTTGCATCCACTAACCTCCATCCTACAACCCAAGAAGCAAACATATTGGTCAGCTTGCTAGCTCCAGCCGCCTGAAGGGGGGGTATGATCTGTCCATATGTAAATCTAGGACCGCATTCCAATCTCCTCCCAGCACCCAGGGTATCCCTGCCCAGTCTGCCAATGCCCCTCCCAATTTGTAGAGGGGCATAATTAGGCCATAATTAGGCGCATACGCACTTCCTAATGCTACTAATTTCCCATCTAATGTACCTTTTACTAAGATGTATCTGACCTTCTCTCTATCTCTACAAATGGGACCCATGACATATCCATATGGTGGCTCCTCTAGAGAAAGCAGAGTAAGTTGTGGAGTATATCGTGCCCCTCCATTTCTTCCTCAATTTCTGTGATTCTGTGTCGGTAAGATGGGACTCTTGGAAGAATGCGATTTTTGTGCGGTGTTGAAGAAGGAATGAGTGAATTTGGTGACGCTTTTGAATCGCCCCCAACCCACGGATGTTCCTGGTGATAAATTGATATATTCCTGCAGCCTCAGTCCTGCGTGTCTCCTATTTCAGGTATAAAGGAATGTAGCCCTAGTGTGGCATCTTCTACAGATAGCGACCAGGAGTAGCCCCACCCCACAACCAAACAACACACCCAATCAAACTTGGCGCAGCATCTAAACAGTGCTGGCCCAACCACATTACGAACAATATATCGTTCCAACTTTTGGTGCATACACCAATGGAGGGATGGCTGACCATTAGCACCATCAGGTCATTGTTCGTGTCTAGCTCCGAGCGCTCAATGGCAAATCACCCCGAGGAAGGATATGTGGCAACAGGTGAATATAAAATGGAAGGGAGGGTGACAGGAAAATATCACTGGGCCCCAGAAGAGCGGACCCCCCTCCAACCCCACCCGCCTCTCCCATCCAATCTCTAATAAGCGTACTCAGGATTAACATTCACACCTATCTCCTAATAGGCAGACACTCCTCAGCATAATATATCAGTAAGGCACAATCATAAGGTACATTGCAACAATTAACATCTGACAAAGGATACCACTTATGTCGTCATCCTGTTTCCCTCTGAATGTGCTCGCCAATGTCTTCAATTGTCCATGATCTCATCTGCAGCTCTGGGCGTGATGGTGGGGAACAGAACAGCACTCTGATCAGAGTCAGACTGGATCGTACTATCCTCAGAGTAAGTTCCAATCTTATTCGTGCCATCACGGAAGGTACCCGCAGTCGCCAGCGCTGCCAGTTGGTCTTTCTTCTGTTGTTTCCTCGTCGGGCCTGGAAGTCCATTTCCCCCGACAGGACCAAGAGACTCTCGCACCTAATGTTGAGGTTCACCCTCCGGGGTCCAGCTCGATTTTCCCTGTGCAGATCCCTGGCTATCCGCCAATTCCATCACCTCCAGCCATTCTTCCACATCTGAGGGACTCTCAAAAAAGTGTGTCCTTTGTTCATGCATGACCTTCAGTCGGGCAGGGAAGAGGAGGGCATACTCAAACTGGCCTTCTGTAGCTTCTTCTTTACTGATTGGTACGACGAATGCTGTTTCTGGACCATGCTGGTATAATCTGGGTATAGGGAAATCTTGTGATTTTCGAAGTGAATCGTTGTCTTCTCCCGAGCCTTCTGTAATAAGATGTCGCGGTCCCTATAGTTGAGGATTTTCACTATCAGCAGTCGGGGTGGACGGCCAGGCTGGGGCCGACCCGATGGGATCCTGTTTGCCCTTTCCACACAGAAATACGGGGAAAATTCCTCAGTGGCCACGTGGTCAAGAAACCATTGCTCCATGAAGTCTGCTGTGCGGTTACCCTCACATCGCTCCGGCACACCTATGACGCGTATATTATTACGTCAGTTTCGCCCTTCCGCATCTTCCACCCGATCTGTAAGTGAGGTAACCTGTTGTTGGAGTTGTTGTATGGAGGAAGAATGGTCTGCCACAGTCGGCGCGAGGTCTGTAAGGGTCAGGCCCTGATCCTTAACTCTATCCGTCAGCTTATCACGATCCTCTTTCAGGAGGGACAGATTCGTGGTTAGGGTCCCCAGCTGTTGCTCCATCGCAGCCCTAGAGTCACGTATTTCTTTCAGGATCAAGTCCAATTTGTCCGCTGACGGTTCCTCGCCACTTCCAGCTCCCCAGCTCCAGGTAATGTCCAGCTGTCTCCAACTCCCGATCCAGTTCGCATCACCTCCTGATCCCCCAGGCTTTCCAGCCCCTTGGCCCCCTTCCGAACCATGGTCCACTCAGAGAGGAGGGGGAGAAGGGAGAAGCAGGGAGACCCCATCAACGGTCACCTTGGAGCAAAGGCAATCCACACTATGTATGCCGCACTCTGAAGTAATCCAACGCCAGGGCTGCCAGTATTTGGTGTCAAAAGAGCTTCCAAAAGACAGAGTGGGCCATGCAGCAATGGACCATCAAGGGTAGAAGGGTGAGAAAGAGCTTCAGTGTTACAGTTAATGGAATCCCACAATAAGGTAAAGCCCTCGTAGTCACAAGAAGTCCGCTCGGGCTACCCTGAACACAATGGCTCAAAGGAAGCAACCGTGCCCGCCAGCTGGTACACCAGGCTGCATCCACCGTCATTCACCGGGAGGGAGGGTGGGGAGGTGCTTCCCCAGCAATCGTCAGAGTCTTAAAGGAGGTCTTCACTGCCCTGGTACGGACTTAAGTCATAAGGCGTCCGTCCTCCCCCTCACTGCAAATACCACCTGGGGGCCTAGGCCCCCTCCCCCGCACAACTAAAGGCCTCGGGCACTCCTCCCCTCTTGGCCGTGGTCCGATGGTCAGCCTGTCCACCACTATGGGTAAATTTGCAACCTAGGGGGGGTGCCGGGGGAGGGCGAACCGCAACCGAGGGCCAGTCCACACCACCTCTCCGCAAAAACTCACCACCTCCGCACAAGCCGTCCGTCAAGTGCCCTCGGACGACTGACGGCAGCCAAGATTCAATCGTTCTCGGGCTGGGCCCAGGCGTCCGTAGCAGGCGCGGCCTCCTGGCTCCTCGTAGGCTCAGTATAAGGGTGAATGAGGCGTGTTCCCAGTCGTGCAGGAATACGTGTGAGAGGGAACAGTAGCCGGCGGAATCTCCGGTCTTCAGTTCCAGCAGAGAGAATGATGACGGCAGCCCCGCGGCCCGATCACAGTCAGGCAGGCCGCCTCCCCTCTCACTTCAGCCCGCACTGGAGGTCCCGGCTCGTCCCCTCACAAGGCCGCAACAGGCCGCACTTTGTCTGCTCCACTTCTCCAGACACCTGCGAGCTAACCAGAGCAATGACCTTTCTCAGGAGTATCTTCAACACTTCCGACACCTGTAGGTACATCAGGGCCCCCTCGGAAGCCTAGCAACAGGATCTAATCCCCGGGTGAAGCCGGAGCACTATCGGCAGCCGACCGCCATCATGGCTGGCTAGCCTCGTTCCCCATGATCAGGCATTCCTAACGCTGGAGCTTCACACAAACTCGTTTTCAGCTGTTAAAATGCTTCCATTTCAGTTTTAGTCAGCACAATGCGGTCTTTTATATCTGCTTTTGTGAGTCTTTGTAAGGGCTTCGCAATTAATGAAAATTCACTAATCCACTGTCTGCAATAACATCCCATCCCTAGAAACATCCTGACTTGTCTCTGTATTTTTGGAGGTTGCATTGCTTGTATCATTTGTATTCTTTCTGCAGTGACTTGTCTAGTCCCTTTTGTAATCTTATGCCCCAGCATCAGCCTAACAAAAAAATGTTTTATTTCTGAAGAACTACATTTTCGCACTTTGGACATTGTAATTATTTGGAAACTACAACCATTTACGTCATAAAGCTAAACTAGCCTTGAGAAAGCCCCGGCGCAAATCGCCAAGAGGGGGCGAAACACGTGTCGGCTGTCCTTGTCCTATGAACAACAATAAAGACACTTCACTGCAATTAAAACTGTTTCTGTCCTTCATACTACGATCTGGAAAGAATGGATACTAATCCTGAAAAACTGAGGTGAATTTCTGTGGAGTACACACTTACCACTTCTCAAAACTGTTTCTTTACTTGAAGCCCAAGAGGTCCAGAGCTTTGAGTGTGTCTCCACTCACTCACCAACACAACTTATTTAAGCGTTGTTCAAGCCTTGAAATCCTTGGACCTTTTTGCTACCCCATTTACATGGACTTTCAGTATACCCTTGAGGAATTCGGCACCAGGCCAAAATACGATCTCCGAAACGGAACGCAAATTATGGCTGGCTTTTTGGATGCAATGGAACCATAAAGAACGTGTTACACAGATCTATAATGGTATACTATTCTGCATCATGTGGAATCTGGTAAAGAATCACTGCTGGATTTGGTACAATTGGACAACAAGGGACAACAATTTAATTAACCTTTCTAAGATCCTGTACAATCCTAAATGTTCCATTTTCAATCCCATTATCGGTAACTGCTCTCTATTTCTCTCAAAATACCCTGTTCAATCATTTTGTTTATTATTGGCGTTATTCCCTCAATTATTTCTGCTGTCATTTTATACTGAGGAATGTTTGGGTAACTAGCTCCTTCTTTCACAGACACTTTCACGGGATCAACACCTTTCATCAGACCTATATCCTTTCCCATACAATCCCAAACTTGCTCTTTCACTGTCTCTTTCAATTCTGCTGGTATATTTTCTTTATCAAACATGGGAAATAGTTCACTTCTTTCTGATTCAATCATTGCCATAGTCATTTTGTACAGACTATCCTCATCTGGGGTTTAAAGCTGTATGCCATCTGGTGAACAGTATATGGCACAATTCATTTTGCACAAAATAACTCTTCCTAACAGATTAACGGGACTGCTGTCACACACCACAAATCGATGCATGTCTTTGAAATTTCCAATTTCTACTTCAACTGGTTCAGTTAAGGAGGTTTTAATTTGCCTATTAGCTACACCTATGACTTGGATGTGATCACCCGTGAGAGAAAGAATTTGAATTTCCACTGATCTAACAGTGGAATGGATAGCACCTGTGTCCACTAGGAAAGTCACTTCTACATCATTCACCTTTCCACTCACAAACGGACCAGATTGATCTACCTTGAGAGTGGCTCCAAGCACACATTCTTCTTCCTCTCTCAGGCACCGTCAGGAACGATCATCCAACTCACTCCCACCTTCCTCTTGCAACCAATACTGGGGACTCACATTCACTCTAGGTCAGTGGTTCCCAAACTGTGGACCGCGAAACCCTGGTGCACCACCAAAACCAGCGAAGGGTGCCGCAGCAGCAGATGCTGATCATATTCTATTCTGAATGACACCAGCCTCTGGAATGCTGGCTGGGTGCTCAGTGCCTGGCGACCACTAGGTGGTGCACTTGCTACCTCGTAGCGTAATCATTTATCATAAGTGAAGAAACACAGGGTAGCAGACATTTCCCTTATTGAAAGTGTTATCATTCCCCATGCAAGGACAGCAGGACAGGAAACAGTTTGGTATTTGGGTATTTATTATGAGCATAAGCCATTGAAATTGACATCTCGTGTCCAATGCCCACAGTGATTAATATCCTCATTTATTTATGTTTATGTTTGTTATTTTCAGTATTTATGAAGAACAAAAGATTGCGGCTAAATAGCCCCCACGTTACTATGGGATACCTTCACTGTTTGACTTTGCTAGCACTAAATGCGATCCAGTGTAATTCAATTCCAAACTTGGCGCTACTTCAGGACTACAGAAGAAGCGTATACATTTCCTCACAGCACAGCTGTATATTTGCCCATCATTGATAATACTGAGGAACACAGCGGATGTTGTCCTTTTTCATTAAAGAGGGGTAGGGAGGTTTTGTCTAAAATAAATCTTGTCACATCAAGATTAGCCTGGAAGCGGCTGGAGAACTGCCTCTTAACAAGAGGTCCAGTACATTTTCAGAATTACAGTGTTCATAAGTATGCTTGTCCGTATTTGCTGATGGCTTTTTCTAGTGCTGGTGCCACATCCCTCGCTTTGTGCACACTGTCCGTCCTGGCTTTTTACTCTGCCTTTCAATTGAGGCCTTTTAAGTACTTTAATGGGTGTTCGAATGCCCTCAATGCAGCCTACTCCCATTACAAATGTGCTGGCTTTTAGTACAATATATGATGTATGTGTCAGTACAGTGAAAGACTTGCAGAAGTGAAGCATACAAATGACTGACCAGAAGCAATGGAACCCTGTGGTTAAGAGGCATTGTGAAAGTTTTTTTTTTAACTCCATACTGCTGCTGTTTTGTTGCTAATTACAGTGGTTTGTATATAGGCAGACAATATTTAACATCACTCACTTTCTTAATTTGAGGTATAGCACCAGCAGTACTCTGAATGCCTTGGCATTCTTTTCATTGGCTTTATTACATGAATCCATGGCTACAAAAATAGGCTTTGTCTTTCTTGATAAATAGCTTTACTGGAATTGAAGTGGACACATGGAAGCCGTCTGATTTGACTTCGTGTCCAAATGAACCTCAGTGGTAGGCTACTGACCAGTCATAATTTTTTATTTTATGGAGTTTTATATAGCGTGAACTTAACCCGAAGGTATCAGGTATCAGAGCGCTTTACATAGCACCAGTTGCATTACATGAGGACACAAAGCGAACAAGCCATTGCGATTCCTCAGTAAATTCTGTGTAGATCACTTACAGATGTAAGCCAAGTGGTTTACAAACTGTGCACCACAGCACCCCAGCGTCCCTGGATTCGGCTGGATGAGTCCAGCTTCAGTTTGATTGCACATGAACAGCAAACAGATGCATTCACTACATGACCTGAGGGTGCACAAGTAATGTGAAAAGAGAGAGCAGACATATCTTTGCATTGCACGCACTATTCTCCCTTCCTTCATCCCAATTATTTTCAGGTATTAAAATGGATGCACTACAGAGGTCAGGATTACTTACACTTACATACACAAACACAAAAGAAAATATTGTAATAGGGAGCCGCGCCAATGGCCAATTGGTCAAGGGAGCCGTAGGTCAAAAAAGTTTGGGAACCACTGCTCTAGGTGATCGATTTACCTGTTCGCCTCTGCTGAATCCCGTTTCTGCACTGTACCTCTGATTTACACTGTTTGGAAGTGGCGGTTGTGGCACCTGACTTTGCTGAGTAACTACCTGCTGTTGTATCGGTTGCTGCTGAATTACCTCATTCTGCATCTGCGGATTTAATGATGCATTTTCGGGATTATTTCTTGGTGGATACTTACACTCTCTTCTCCAATGCCCTATCCTGCTGCAATTATGAAAAGGGAATCTCTTCTTCAATTCTTCTGTATTTCCTACCAATTTTGTTTTATTGAAATTCCCTTTGAATTTCCCTTGATTTGCATCAGTATTCTTATTCTCTAATTGTGCTAACTGTTGTTCTGCCACTTTTACTTGTGCCCACATACCATTTCCTTTCAGTCTCTTTTGTTTAGCATCAATCTCTTCACTACAATAATGAGCTTTTCTCAAAACATCATCTACACTGCTTGATTGCCTACCTATCATGTTATTCCTGATCATATCTCCAATTTCTGGTCTTAATCTATATACAAATCGATATATAAAATGACTCATGTCCTTTTCACTCAATTCTTCATATCCACTGTATTGTTTAAATATCAACAGCAGCTTCTCATAAAATGAATGTACAGATTCTTTCGGTTCCTGTGTTGTTCTGTCTATTTTAACCCAGTCTGTCTCTTTTGGTGGAACCTTATTCTTCAAAAACACTATCACTTGTTCATATTTTCGCATAACTTCGGGTGATGGAGCACCTGTTACTTTATCACAAGGGTATTCTTCCCTCGGCCAGTCTATGGATATTTTACACTCAGTCCACAGATCTGCTGGTACGACTATGTCAAACAATCCATCTAAATCAACCCACAATACTTTTGAAACTTTCACAAATCTTTCTACTTGTCGATATCATTCTACTCGTTTTTCTCTCAAACGGGGGAAATCATTTTTAAATGACAATATGTTCTGTCTGGACCACGGAACATGCATATATCCTCCTCCAGGTATTTCTCTCATTGGGAATTCTTTTGCAACTGTCTCTTTTTCTCTCACAGGAAATGCCTATATAGATTTATCACTGGCTTCTTCCTTTTTCTCTGCCCATTTTATTCTCCATTTATTCACATCTCCCCATTTTTTCAGTGTCACAATTAATTCTTTTATCTGGGTTATTCTTCCTGCTGTATTCATACTTTCAATATCTTTCTCTGAAAAATCTACTCTGTACAATTTTTGCAATGTTTTCAGTTTCGTAATGTCTACATCAAATTCACTAGCTAATCCTTCTAACTGAACATATATCGTTTTTGCTTTCAAATTAATACTTTTGCACATAAACATTAATTCATCATCTTGGTACGATTTTAATCTGTCTGTCCCAATAGTTCCAATTATTAATACTTCCATGTCTAACTTCAGTCGTGCGACATCAATTACTTTGGGATCATTATCTTTCACTTTTAGGGTCTTAAGCCAATCACTTAATTCCTGTTCTGACGGGCCAATTGGGGTTTGAATCAAATCTATTTTCTCTACGCTTTTCTATGGTGTCGCAAAGTCAGATTCTGCTCTGGTTGGAATTTTATACTATAAAAATAAATCCTTCCCTGAAGAAATTTTTGCTGATTCTGTAATGGCGGGCTGGGAAGACAAAGGGATACATCAAATCGGGGATTTAATAAATTCAGAGGCGATTGTACAATTTGAGGATTTGGTAAATGTATATAAAATAAATAGAAGGGACTTTTTTAAATATCTTCAGATTAGGAGTTTTTTAAGAAACAAACAAGGGGGGCCGTTGGGTTTTCAACCTAATGAATTGATGGAAGGGATAACTGCGGGGGAGGAATACTCCATTAGGTCAATATATGCTGCTTTGGCAAAAAATAGACCAGATGACCTGGATAAGCATAGGGATAAATGGGGGGAGAGAATAGAGGCTACTCCTGAATCTTTTAACGAATCCCTGGAACTTGGTCGGTCCATGCTCTGCTCTGCCCCCTTGCAATCCCAACATTACAAAACCCTATTTTCGCTGTATCACACTCCAGCCAGGATTGCGAAATGGGGGGGGTCCGAGGTATTACTTGCCCCAGATGTAATTCCACTGAGGCAGACATTGTCCACATGTTTGCTACATGTCCCCAGTTATATACATTAATTAAGGATATTGAGCATTTTTTAGTCAACTCACTAAGGGTAAAAATAACTCTTACAGTAAGTCTTATTATGTTGGGAGTCGACGCGGGAAACGCCCAAATGGATCCGGGTGACGCATTGTTTTTGTTCATGGTAGCTGCTGTTTTTAGATTAACGTTAGCTAGAGTATGGCTAGATAAGAGTCCCCCATCCATGCAAATATGGTTATCAAATCTTATTGCTATACATAATCTAGAGAAACATATATATGCAAGGAAAGGTAGGATGGGGAGAGCTCGAGGTATCAAAATATGGCGACCTTTGGAGAAGTGGAGAACAGGAATACGCTGATAGGTTTTGTTGTTGATTTACGAATTTGTTTTCATAAGGTTGCAATATGATATGTTGATGCTTTTGCTTCCTTCTCTTGAGCTTATTTTGTTTTTGATTTAGGATTTGCTTTTACTACTGTGAGATGAACAAATGTAGGAGGGAAAACATTTGTATTTTTTTTGAAAATGTGTGCTTTTATTTTGAAGTTTAAAATAAAAATATATTTTAAAAAAAAAAGGACCTACTCTTTTATACCCTTTTTCACTAACTAAACTATCTACATTTTATATCATTTGGGGTCTAACAGAGACTTGATTGGCTCTCCCAAGGGGTGGAAGAGCATAGTTTCTTTGCTTCTTTCACTTGACTTCCGACCAGTCAGCAATTATTAAATCATTGATTGTTTTCCAAACGTTTAGCTCATCCATGTCCTTTAAATTGTTATATCGAAAAAGTTTCACACGGGTTTCACACGGACTTCCATTTTGTTGGCAGTCATTCAGCACCTTGTGATGCTTGTGTCCTTGAACCCGGCAATACAAACACAGGTCATTCATTTCAGCTGCTGCCTCTTGCAAGGTTTGCACATGCGTCTTTACTTCAGTTGCTAGGCCTCAGACTGCAGCCATATTTTGAAAGGCCTCAAAGGCCCACACGGGACCTATTATAGAAACAAACACAAATAACTGTTAATTATTAAAGTAACGCCCCTTCTGTTTACCTCCCCCTTTACTAAGGTATCCCTGGTAATTGTTACCTAGCGATTCAAGCTAAATATATGCGTGATATACTCACTTATGTCCGGGTTTGGCCAGAAATACGTAAACAAAAGCACATTTATGCCACACTTTGTTAGTTTAATAGCTGCTCATTAGTTTAAGACAACTGCATGCAAGATCTTGCTGCCTGGATGTCCGCTAACTGTTTAAAACTGAACAGTAGCAAGACCGAGGTGCTCGTGGTGGGGGGTGGGCCATCTGCTTGGTCGTCGGCGTGGTGGCCACCCTGTCTGGGTGAAGTCCCTGTTCCTTGCCATGAGGCCAGGAATCTTGGCGTGTGGCTGGACAAGGACCTTGCCTTTGATCCACAGGTCGGTCGCCCTCGTCACCTCCCGACTTGACTATGGGAACCTGCTCTATCTGCGGGCCACAGGCAGGGTCATGGGCCGCCTGCAGGTTCTTCAAAACGCGGCAGCGCGGCTTGTACTCAGGCTCCCCAGGAGGTCTTCCGCCAGGCCAGCTCTGCGGGTCCTCCATTGGCTTCCCATTGAGAGGAGAGTGGAGTTCAAGGCCCTTGCTACATGTCACCGCATCTTGAGCGGCAAAGCACCAGTACCGCTCCAGACCCTGGTAACCCGCTACGAGCCCACACGCAACCTACGGTCTTCCCAGACTGGGTTGTTAAAAGTCCCCAGAGTATCTAAGGTGCGCATGGGAGGCAGATCTTTTAGATACCTTGCACCCAAGCTCTGGAATGCTCTTCCGTTGGAACTGCGATTGGAACCCTCCGAAGTCCTGTTCAGGAAGAAACTTAAAACATGCCTTTTCAGCAGATAGCCTTTTGTGGGAGGAGGGGGGGCAGCCACTTCACTTATCACAGCGTGGGGACACGCCAGTGGCGTAACCAGGCGCTTAATAAATGTCCAAATAAATGACAGAATTATATTATTAGTCAATTATGATTGCAACATATGCAAAATTAGTTTCCCACGTGTACTTGTGTAGGTGCAATTTTATTCTAGGTTGGTTAATTTTCCACACGTCATTCAGTTAGTTCACGTTATTGTTATAGGAAAGTGACTTCATGAGGGGTATACAACATTTTGTTTCTACCCTCGCTCCATCAGGAGAAAAATATATCACACAGATCGGCTTTAAGAAAGGTCCCTCAACAATTGATCACAAGGGTATTCTTCCCACGGCCAGTCTATGGATATTTTACACTCAGTCCACAGATCTGCTGGTACGACTATGTCAAACAATCCATCTAAATCAACCCACAATACTTTTGAAACTTTCACAAATCTTTCTACTTGTCGATACCATTCTACTGGTTTTTCTCTCAAACGGGGAAAATCATTTATAAATGATAATATGTCCTGTCGGGACCACGGAACATGCATATATCCTACTCCAGGTGTTTCTCTCATTGGGAATTAATTTGCAACTGTCTCTTTTTCTCTCACAGGAAATGCCAATATAGATTTATCACTGGCTTCTTCCTTTTTCTCTGCCCATTTTATTCTCCATTTATTCACATCTCCCCATTTTCTCAGTGTGACAATTAATTCTTTTATCTGGGTTATTCTTCCTGCTGTATTCATACTTTCAATATCTTTCTCTGAAAAATCTACTCTGTACAATTTTTGCAATGTTTTCAGTTTCGTAAAGTCTACATCAAATTCACTAGCTAATCCTTCTAACTAAACATGTATCGTTTTTGCTTTCAAATTAATACTTTTGCACATAAACATTAATTCATCATCTTGGTACGATTATAATCTGTCTGTCCCAATAGTTCCAATTATTAATACTTCCATGTCTATCTTCAGTCGTGCGACATAAATTACTTTGGGATCATTATCTTTCACTTTTTAGGGTCTTAAGCCAATCACTTAATTCCTGTTCTGACGGGCTAATTGGGGTTTGAATCAAGTCTATTTTCTCTACGCTTTTTTATGGTGTGGCAGAGTCAGATTCTGCTCCGGTTGGAATTTTATACGATAAACTTTGATTAAAAGTTAAATTAGGTGGCATTACATTACTTGTTCTCCTAATCTCAGACAAATCTGGATAAATCTTTTCTTTTACTTTTTGCAAAGTTTGATTTAAAGGAATGGTCAGAGTTTGTCCTTTTATTCTCTGATTTTCGAACACTGGGATTACAGGACCTAAAGTTACAGGGAATGTTACAGCTTCTATATTTTTAGGAAGTTCTTGTACCTTTTCAGTTAATTCATTTGTAGAATGTATGTATTCAGAAGTACCTGGTTGTTCTTCAATTTGGGTCTCTACTCTTGGTACATTTCTTAGATTGTCTTTATTGTGTAAAGGAGTACCAGTAAGTCTATTCTCTATATCGGACGTGTGTGAATCATATCTTGTCTCTATTTTTTCAGGAAAGTCTCTAAAATTTGAATATTGTTTTGGGGTTTCATCAACTCTATCCTCTCATGGAGGAACATTAGGAGTAGTCCATGAAGAACTTGGCTGATAAGGTAGCGGTCTCCTATTTAATATTTCTTCCAGCACCGCCTCCTCTGAATCAATCTCTCCATAATTTCTCCTATCTATTTCCACATTATTATTCTTCTCTGTACATTTTCGTCCTACCGCATCATCCACTAACCTAGCCGGATACATTCCATCACACATACCTGCATTTCTCCATCGACGCATTCTATCCTCATGCGTTTCTCACCAAAATCCTCATTTGCTTTTTATTCCTCATGGAGTTCCCAACCTTTCTCGCTCCAATTCATGCATCTTATCTTCCCATTCAACTAACACCTCAAACTGAGTTGGTCTAAGTCTTGGTTCAAGTTTCATCATCTTTTCTCTCAAATTTCGTAAAACTGCCGCATTAAATGCTCCTATCTCTGGAAATGCTACTGCACCTTCATTCATGGTATATCTGGCCCAATTTTCTAACCAGATGCAAGTCTGATATTCAAATTTATTCGCCATATAAGAAGCAGGCGTTTTTGCCGGAGGAAGCAATTTCCCTCTCTCTTTACTATTTCTTTGTCTGGTTTGAATACATTCCTTAGTCTTTTAAACCATGAAGGTTTCTTCCTTTCCTCTCTGTAAAAGTAATCCCTTCTGCAAATAGTTGTTCTGTCTCTCAAAAGATTGCGCACTTCCCTGTTGCTGCTCTGTAACACCAGCCTATCACAGAGCGGTTCACACTAGCGTACCACTTATAACAAGATACGTCTTCTTAGTGCTGAACCAATTACTTTGCTGCTTTCGCTGATGCACCAATCAGCCTTTACTCTGTCTCGGTTATGAGGACCAATCCCAGCGTGTCACTATTGACGTCAGCAGCGCTCCGGCTTCTGTAGTGCAGACCGACCCCTCCTTTACAAGAGTTTTCGAGAAGCCGTATTTACAAAATATACAACTGAATCGGTTAGTAACTTACATAAAACAACTCAATTTGTCTGTTTTGCTAAACAAAGAGATAGTTTTCTCAATCACACAAGTATTCTGTATTTCCATGAGAGAGCGCTTACCTCTTCTCTACCACAGAATTTTTACACTTACCGATAAAGTAGCACCACTTCCTGTTAAAATCTGGTTTGCGATGTCAACATAATCGGCGCCACCTTGTCCCCACTCAGGCCCGTACGCTCTAGTAAGCAGCAGCCATTTTGAAAGCGCCATGGCCCCTCTGCCCCTCGCCGATCACCAGCGCGCCCCCCTGGTGCTGCGAACACCCCCCGCACTCTCTGACCACCCCCGCTCTCTCGTGCATGGACCATACACCCCCCCAGCGCGACCCTACCTCGGAAGCGCATTTCACCCCCCGACCAACACCTCCCCGTCCCTTGATGAACCCCCTTCCTCTGCCCTGCCCCGCTCCCAAGCCACCACCTGGTCCTACAGCTGCCATTTATTAGCCCCCTTACAGTAAGCAGCTGCCCCGATTCAAAGGATCCCCGACTAATCAAGGCCCCCCCCACCCCGTGCGATCCGATCAGATACACCCATTCCGGGAATCGACAGGGTATCCTGCTGTGGAATAGCCATCACCTACTGTGACCGGGGTGGGGACCTCTACTGAAGATATGTGTGGGAACGGGCTCAAAGTGGGGATTCCAAGGATGTCTTTCCGTACATCAAAGCCTTAACAAGAATGTGCCACATGTAATAAAGCTATAAACCTGTGTATAAAAGGCCAGGCCTCAGAGATGCAGTTAGAGCACCTCCCGAAGACATTCTGTGTGCGTGTCCGAAGTGACAGGCTCTCCTCATGAGAAATAAACCCTGTTCTTGCGTTCCAGCTTCCAGTGCCTGTCTCTTTATTTGGTAACTATTTGCTATGGGAAATTAGAGGCGTCCTTGCGCCAACAGCCTGGGCATTCGACAGTAACTGGCTGCTTTTCCTCATTCCTCTACCTTACCGTTCACTCAAGCTCAGATTTAGCTCTATTACTCTCCCAGCTAAGTATGGGCGGAAAACCGTTCCGCTCGCGGATTTTGCGGATTTTCGGTAAATTCGCAATCCGCGAGATTCGCGAATTTCCCGCAAAATCCGCGAGCAGCGGATTTTATGGCTTGCTCGCACTGTTCGCGTGAGTTCGCGGCTTCCCAGTTCAACTTCGCGCCCCGCGAATAAGCGCTAAATTGCAGAAATACGATCTTAGCAAAACTGAAACTACTTACCAAGTTCAAAAGTTCAAGCTCATCATTAGTAGCCATTTCCTGTAGTGCTTCCTGAGGGGCCCCTCCAGAGTTCAGTTGCCTACTTGCAACTATTATGTGACCCTGCTCTGACCCTCAGAATAGTTACACATATGCCAAAAGGGCCTGAATTACAGCTAAGGCAGACAAGCAGGAGCCAGGCTGGAAGTTCAAATCCAGTGACACATTAATCAGCCCCTAATTCATTATTGTCAGTTGGGGCAGGGCAGGTGTTGTAACTAATTTTGCAACAATGAAAGCACTTAGCAAGTGCAAAAGATCACTAATCAGGAAGCACTAAGGAAGCAGGTGCCAGCTAAAAAAATATTCTGTGACACATTAATCAGCCCCAAATTAATTCAGGTCACTTGAGGCAGGGAAGGTGTGCTTTGCTTTGCCACAATAATGTACACTGGACAACCAGAGGGTGCTGTGATGAAACAGAGGGTGGCATGGGTGGGCCAGAGGGTGGCATGAGTAGTCAGAGAGTGGCAGTGGTGACAGAGGGTGGCAGTGATGAAGAAGAAGTGCCCCAAACAGGCTGGACACGTGGAAACAACAAGTTCGCAAAACTTGGGACCCGACAGGTAAGTTCGCGTTTGCGAAATTGTACAAAACCCTCGCAAACTGGCAGAAACCCGCGCGCACACAAAAAAAAAAAATCGCGAGAATTCGCAGATTTCGCGGATTGCGAGTTCGCAAATCCGCAAAATTCGTGAACGCGAGATTCGCAAAATTCGCCCATGCTTACTCCTAGCAATAAGTTTTAAAACAGGATACTCAATGATCCCTGTGCTTGAAAGCTAAGATTTTATAGACTGTCCTCACTAAGCATTTATCCTTTCACAAGCAGTGTCCCTAAACAGTGATGTACGATGATACTACTGCAGTATACAACGATACAACTTTTTTGAAACAGACTATGCGATGTGCAGCTTCACTTGCCACACTTCCTCTGCCTGCAGACAGAGCGACCAGCTTCACGCAATACTCTGAAGCCTTTCCAGGACTACAGATAACGTAATACAAACTCAACAGATGTTAGTCATAATTCTGTACATCAATTTCTATATGTCACTCTATACATTATCCTAGCTAATTCTATAGCAACCAATGCTCTGCTACCAAATTAATTACTGATGCAGCACCTCTCCGTGAATGATTTCTAAACCCTCATCAATTTTCCCTGAAGTCACAATCTGCACATCTATTCATCAGTGGGGCCCATACCACTGAAATCATTATGCACCTTCTCTCTACTTCATGTATTGATAAGTTTCAATGGAGAGCGGCTGGATCATAGCGTCTAAGTCTAAATTATTCAGACACACCACCATTCTAATAGGGACGGATCTACTAGTAAAAAATTAGGCTAAGGATGAACAAGACCAGCTTAATTCTTCATTTATCTAAATTTTATTTAGCGGAAATCCTTTGTCATGACTTTATTTTATTCATATATTTAGTAAGCTTTATTCTAAATCCATTCAATGTAAAAATTCTATCATTTATTCTTTGTAAAAAATTCAGAAAATATGACATTTAATTAATTCAAAGGACAGAAATATTAGCAAAAGTCATAATAGTTCCCCAAACACATCTTCCTGTCTTTCTAACTATCAGCCTCACCTACTCTGTTGCCATTCAGGCTAAGTGTCAAGTCTAAGAAAAATAATCATGGTCCTTGCTTACGCATCAGAGTTCAATAAGCATTCCGGCAGCATGTCAGGAAAACAAAGATGAAATCAAAAAAGAGAGTTTTTTCTGACATCAGGACCTACTCTTTTGTACCCTTTTTCACTAACTAAACTATCTACATTTTATATCATTTGGGGTCTAACAGAGACTTGATTGGCTCTCCCAAGGGGTGAAAGAGCATAGTTTCTTCGCTTCTTTCACTTGACTTTCGACCAGTCAGCAATTATTAAATCATCAATTGTTTTCCAAACGTTTAGCTCATCCATGTCCTTTAAATTGTTATATCGAAAATGTTTCACACAGGTTTCACACGGACTTCCATTTTGTTGGCAGTCATTCAGCACCTTGTGCTGCTTCTGTCCTTGAACCAGGCAATACAAACACAGGCCATTAATTTCAGCTGCTGCCTCTCGCAAGGTTCGAGCATGCGTCTTTACTTCAGTTACTAGGCCTCAGACTGCAGCCTTATTTTGAAAGGCCTCAAAGGCCCACACGGGAACTAATATAGAAACAAACACAAATAACTGTTAATTATTGAAGTAAAGCCCATTCTGTTTACCTCCCCCTTTACTAAGGTATCCCTGGTAATTTTTACCTAGCGATTCAAGCTACATATATGCATGATATACTCACTTATGTCCGGGTTTGGCCACAAATACGTAAACAAAAGCACATTTATGCCACACTTTGTTAGTTTAATAGCTGCTCATTAGTTTAAGACATGATAGAATTACATTATTAGTCAATTATGATTGCAACATAAGCAAAATTAGTTTCCCACATGTACTTGTGTAGGTGCAATTTAAACCTAGGTTGGTTAATTTTCCACACGTCATTCAGTTAGTTCACTTTATTGTTATAGGAAAGTGACTTCATGAGGGGTATACAACATTTTGTTTCTACCCTCGCTCCATCAGGAGAAAAATATATCACACAGATCTGCTTTAAGAAAGGTCCCTCAACAATTGATTGATATTTTGCATTAATGATGCTTGCAGAAAAATATTATTTATGTGACCATCAGGTATTATAGGTGAAATACAGTGATCTATGATCTGCTTTCAATAAGATCAGCAGGCCATGGCTGCTGAAAGAACTTAGAACTTGGGGAATTCCAGGAGGTTGACTGGCAAACTTAGCCCAACTATGCAAAGGTATGTGGACACAAATAAAGCTGGGGAATAATCATGTACTTTCCCAAAAAATCAAAACCCCAAATGGCTTGAGGCAAGGTTGTATCCTTGCTCCTCTTTTGTTCTCTATATAGAAGACATCCCAAGTACATTGATGAAAGTGAGCTCATTTCTGCCAAGGTTAGGGTAATTTGGAATACTGTATTTATTCTATGTATACTGTACTCTCATTATGAACCTTACACTAGTTGGTATGCAGAGACTTTTTAGAGGCGTTGTCAGGTTATTGTGCTGAAAACAACTTGATAATTTATAAATTAATGCATTTATTTGAGAGTTTTATTTAGTGCTAGCTAGACCCAAAGGTAACATAGTGCTTAATAGGACAAGTAGTTGGACATTTCAAAGTTGACATACTATATCTGGGACGTGAGAAAGGAAGAAAAATAGTGCAGCAGTATGTAAGTAAATCTAAAATATTACACATAATAGGCATTGATGATAGAATAAAATGCTACATCGGGTCTGGTGACTGTATAAAAAGTTCCTTGTTGGTGTAGCAAGTTTACCTGAGCAAGTTGAAATATTTGTTCATCCGTAGTGATTTGACATTCTATTTCCTAACAAGTATAGGACGTATTACAGCAGAGATCTTGGAGCGTTCCCTAAGAGAGATAATTTCTGGGATGAATCTTTCCTCAGTTTAGTAGGGTTGAGAAGTAGTGAGTTGGAGCTCTTTAGGGCCCTATTTTTGTCCCCCCTTGCAAGTTTATGTTCTATATATTTGGGATTTGCAGTGTGAAAAGCTTTGTGTGTGTTATAAGCTGTCTTGAAGATGCATCTTCCTTCTCTTTGGAGCCAATTGAGACTAGGTCAAATCTTTTGGTGCCTGTGTGGAGTTGTCGTAATCAAGCTTGGAGCGGACAAGTGATTGCACTACACTCTTTAGATCTTCAAGTGAGATAAATGGCTTGATTTTCTTGAGATCTTTTAGGGTGAAGAACGTCCCTTGGGAGGAAATGTTGGTGTGGATTTTCATTGACATGTTTTGGTCCAGTGTGATACTGAGTAACTTTACCGTGTTTAAAAGTAAAAGAGAACAGTTTAGTGCATCCTGATTCTTGACCCATTCTTGGATTTGTACAGGATTCTTTTTTTGGGAGAGGCGTATTCGTTCATTCTTGCTGGGGTTCAGCTATAGGTGATTGGAGTTTAACCATATTAGCATCGTATTTAATGTGGTAGTTAGATGACAAATATCTCTGGGTGATGTAGTAGAGTTTTGTGTCGTCAGCATATAGGTGATATTTGACCCCTTCTTGATTTAGAATAACTGTGAGGGATTACATGAGGAGAATAAATAGGGCTGTGGAGAGGATTGAGCCCTATGGCGCACCTTGCAGAGCTGGAGCAGGTCTCGAGACAGCTGTTTATTTTTATTTGCAGAGACCAATGTTGCAGATAGGATGCAAACCATCTGTAAAACAAAAGCTATGTCTAAAATATATAAGCATATATTAAGGATAACCGGCCAATGGGCTGAGTTTGAAATAGAATGTAATTATCTGGGTGTGACCTTTAGCTGAAATGTCAATTTGAAAACACATCTCAGAGCACAGGAACAGAATAGTAAAGCAAAGAACTATGCTCAGGATTATAGGACCTTGGTGAATAGGGACTGAGTCACCCTACCACCTTAGTACCCATGAGCCCAGGACCAACTAGCTATAGTGTCTCACTTGCTCTCCTACTCACCCACTGAGAAACAAATGACTAGATACCCCAGAACACAACACTCCAAGATCTCTCAAGAATTGTGGTAATAAGACACTCTCGCTTGCACACTTGTACTTGTCCACAATAAGATCTGACAGAGACACAAAACAGTTTAAAATTTAACATACAGTATACGTGCCACAACCAACAGAAAAATGTATAGTGCAAATACAGTCAGCATTGCAGCTAGTCCTTAATCATGAAGGGAGATGTCATCATGAAAAGACAATATAGCCTAACCTCCCTCCCCTTGCTAGAAAGCAGTATTATTATATTTTAGAATATCCCTGGGCTTTGTCAGCAGAACACATACCTTAGACCAATAGATGGTAGATCAACATCATAGGGGCTGTCTCGCTCTACTCCCTGGAAAGGTCCCTCTCCAAGTGGGTACTACCTATTTTTGTATTCTATTAAAACCAAAGTACGTTTGTCTAAACAACAGCTGCTTCAGTATGTTTTGTCCAGGGGCTAAGGCCTGGCCAGAACAAAATAAAACAGAACATTGTTGTTCGACCTTGCTCACAATGTTCAGTTGAAATCCCGGGAACATACAAAGAGTGAACACAGCGATGAGTTCTCCTGTGAAAACAGCCATAGATGTTATTGCAAAATAAAGTTGTGTAATAACGGGCGCAAAGCAGCAGGCAAGCTGCAGCGTTCTCATGCTAACTTACAGAAAATGACAGTGTTCCTATGGGCCACATGACACCCTGCCCTTGGACAGGATGATAGCACTGGGCTAAAACAAAAATCAGAGGTAAGCAGAGGCAAGGCTTCTCAGTTATATTCAAATTAGAATATATTAGAACCAATTTTTTTCTTTTTACATTTAAAAATAGTCAACTGGATACCCCAAAACATATCCATTCATAGCAAATCTTCGGAGTCAGAAATGTTGCGGGAAAAACGGAATGCCATAAACAGAATGTTGTCTGTACCTTCCGTAGTAAAAAGATATGCCATCGAATTAAGTAAGTTGATCGAGCACACATGCTCCTCATATTCATAGACCGTTAGGAGCATAGCACGGCAACCTGCATTAACTTCGATGAAACTCCGATCCCAGAGGAGCTGTGCCAGAGCACAGGTACTCAAGTCTGTTGTTAGCCCAAGTAGAAGATTGCACATTAGGCATCTACCCATGGAACATTCCTGGTCATGGGCCTTCAACGGACCCATTAACAGTTTATAATCCATTGTATTGAAGAGGCAGACATTCAAGGCCCATTGAAAAGGGCACCTGAGGCAGTGGAACACAGGTTGCAGGAAAGTAAAATAGACATAATGGAAGGACAACCAATAGTTGATGTTAAGATCCTTTAATGGCATTAAACCAAAAATCTGGCTCATCCGATCAAGATATAGCTGCAACTGGACCAGGTTTGACAGCTCCACAGATCGAGCAGCCATTGTGGAGCAGCAATAGAAATACAAGTATGCAGCAAATTAGCAGGAGCGTCAGAAGAAATCCTCCGAAGGTGCTGGAAAAAATTGAATTAATACAAGAGGGTGTTACTCCAAAAATAGTCTAAAAGGAGGTGACAAGTCTGGATCCCATAAGTTTAGAAAAGTGGGCATGGCCCTCTGTATTAGATGCATTAAATATTTGATAAATTAATTCTCCAAAAGAGAGTGGCAGATTTGTGTTTAGCAATGACTAAGGGGCATATTAGCCTCGTTAAAATTATCACCGTTTTAGTGGCAGGAAACTGCCACTAAAACGGCGATAATGGGCTAATACGCATTATAGAATTCCAATATAAGCCCAGGTTAGATGTCCTGCACATCTAGCCTGGGCTTCTATTGGAATTATATAACGCATATTAGCAAGCCCATTATCGCCGTTTTAGCGGCTGTTTCCTGCCGCTAAAACGGCGATAATTTTAATGAGGTTCTTGCTAATATGCCCCTAATCCCCCTTGCGGTTCTTGCCACCTGCAATTTAAAGTTCTCACAAACTGATGTGAGAGCCAGTTATTGTTGAAACAATGGCGCTTTGAGTCTACTTAGCTTATCATAGTAAGTAAATTTTTTATTGGTTTTGGTTAATTAAAACCGTTACAATAGTACACGTTAAAAAGATTTACCCCCACATGCATCAACCTATTTAGGAAGTGCAAACAGTGCGAATCAGTAAATACGGCCGTTTGCGCTTCCTAAATACGTTTTTGGGATGCATGAAACATTTTTTCAAAATTCATTTTTTTGCATTTCCTAAAAATGTGAATGCATTTAAGGAATCGCATTTGTGCGATTCCTCAAATGCAATGCATCAATTTAAAAAAAAAAGCGAATTTTGAAATAGAAAGTGCAAATTAACACGAGGTTGACCCTCGTGTTAATTTGCGAAATTGTTTGAAAAAGCACAAAACTGCATTTTGAAAAGTGTCATGTTACAGACACACATGTCCTTAGGACATGTGTGTGTGAAACATGCACTTTAAAATACATTTCAGGGGTGCAGGGGCTGGCCCTTTGGACCCCCCTCTGCACCCTTGCAATGCATCAACAAATTGCGATTTCCTAAAAAAAGAAATGCAAAACCGCATTGATTCCTATGGGCCTCTAGGCCCATAGGAATCAATGTAATGCCATTCCTTAATTGCGATTCGCAATTAAGGAATCGCAAATTCCGAAATGTGAGAAATCCTACAAAATTTTATGATTTCTTGATGCATAGGATTTTGCCATTCCTAAATAGCGATTCCTTAATTTTCGCTATTTAGGAAATGCAAAATCCTAGATTGATGCATGTGGCCGTTTATACGTATTAAGACAAAAGAAGCAACTTTGTTCAGCTTCTTATGAAGAGGTTCAAAGGTCTGTGCTCTAAGTTTTTGGTTATGTAGATTAAAACTTCCTTATGTGGTACTTGCATTTACACGTGGCACTACTCTTCCTTGCTTGGATTCTACTAGTGACAGGAATTTCACTAGCTTCCCATTTACCTGCGGGTCCTTGGAGTCAAAGCATGCAATCACTCTGGGTTTGAATCCCTTGTTCGTTAAAGTGAGCTTTTAGTTTGGTGCAGGAGCAGATAAGATGTCCCATGTCTTCAGTGCCTTTCCCACATAGTCTGCATGTGTTTCCATATTTCTCCCTCTGCCAAGGTGGAAGGTGCGGGGTGGCTGGCAGCATTCTAAGCCTGTATTTTAACAATTGTTATTAGGTCTTTCCGGAGTACCCTAGATTGAAGTACGCCTGTGACCCAAGTAGCCGCTCAGATTCATCCAGGTGCGGCTCCTGCTATCAATGGCGGCTTTATCATCAACAAGAGAGATTTCTTTGATGACCTTTTCTACTACTTGCTTAAAGAGTGAATGGGTAATTTTAGTTTCCCATAGATCGACTAGCCCGATAGTAGCAAGTGAGTCCTCCAAGTACTTTCTGACAGGTTAGTTGGATATTTTACAAAATTCTTGCCATAGATGATGATTCAATGTGTTGCATGTAGAGTTCTTCATATTGTACCAGAACATTATGTAAGAATCTTGCCTTGCCAAGAGTTGTTTAGTTAGGCCGAGCTCTAAACGTATCTGTGCGAGTGAGGAGTAAGTTGGAAGGTTAAACATAACTCTATAGGCCCTGGCCATGGTAGTGTCCAACAGTTTTGCATTCCTGCCTCTCAGTGCCTCACTGTCATATGTGATGGAGGGTAGGATTTTGGCTTCGGCGACCCTGTGGAAAGGTGAGAGGATAGGTCCTGTGAGCTTTGTTTTTAACTATCTTAGTGTTATTGCTATTGCCACCCCCTTCCTCCTGATAGTCTCAAGTTGGTTAGCGAACTGATCGTTCTCCTTGATGGTAACGCCTAGGTATTTGTAGGCAGGGGTGTTCGCAATTTTTAGTTTTTTCCAAAAATACCAAGAGTGGGTCCATCGTTTGCCATTTATTGTCAAAGTTTTTGTTTTATTGATGTTCACTTTTAAGTGGTTTTCCACAGCGTACTCCTGTATTTTATTGAGTAAGCGTTGCAAGCCGACTTGAGTGTGGCTTATTGGGACAATGTCGTCGGCATACGAAATACTGTAGATAGCTGTGCCTCCGAGCCGTGGAGCATGGGCATTGCAGGTGCCGAGGACTGGTGGCATATCCGCTGAATACTGGTTGAACAGTGTTGGTGCAAGCACACATCTCCGTTTGAGCCCTTTGGTAGTTGGTATATGCCTCAAAAGATGGGAGCCATTACCCAGTTTTACCTGTATACATGTGTTGGAATGGAGGTGTATTAAAAGGTTCAAAAGAGATGACGGAATTCCCCAGGAGGCCAGCTTTCTCAACAGTCTTGCTCGGTTCACATTGAAAAGGCTGCCTTGAAGTTGATGAAACAAAAGTGAATCCCCTGTTTGGATGATTTTGCCTTGTCAATAAGCAATGACATGGTTAGTATGTTGGTTGATGTTCCTGTGTCTTTGCAAAACCCTGTTTGGTGAGGGGGGATTATTTCCTTTTCCTTTGGCCAGTCCTGAATCTCTGTGAGTAAGGTGCCAGTGAAGTATTTTGCCTCTGTATCTAAAAATGCAATCAGATGATAGTTTTTAGGGAGCTTTTGTCGCCATCCTTGAAAGTGAGAGAAATTATGGAACCCTTCCATGTAGCGGGTAGGAGTCTAAACTGTCTGACTGTATGAAAGAGGGGGGCCAGTATTTCTGACCAGTACTCGGGGTCTTGTTTAAAGAGAGCTGGTGGAATCCTGGTAGGCCCCGGGCCCGTTCTCTCCTTCCTTTTAAAACTTGGTTCTTGATTGTTTTTACTTCATTTCCCTTTACCTCATCCTCTAGGTTCCTTTCAAGTTGTGTTTGGTAGATTAGTTGGTTGTTCAGAATTGCTTGTTGTCTAGATGTTTGCTGGTTAAAATGGAATTCTAAAAAAGTTGTCCATGAGTTCTCTGTGATATCTGATGTTAGGCGTCCCTGTGCCGTTTGTAAAGTTTTGGGCACGGTGGCCCAGAAACGCGCGCTGTTAGTTGCTTGGGAGTCGTGGTAATGTTTTGCGCAAATTGCAGTTTTGTTGGACCTTTTGATGTCCCACTTGAGTTTTTTGGTTTGGGATTTCCTTTGCCGGAGTTGGTGGTTTAGGCCCACGTCCCCAGGGTAAAGCCTCAACAATCTAAGAAGTTTACCAATTTTTCGAACAATATTATTTTGGTTCACTGTCCTCTCATGGCCCTCCCCTCAACTGTTGCATTGCTTGAAGGGGTGCATCTGGCTATAACTTGCAAGTTTAACTGTGAATATTTCCCATTAACTATTTGGGGTGACGCTGAAATTAATGTGATCACCTATTATTATTATTATTATTATTATTATTGGGACATTTGTAAAGCGCTGCGATTACGCACACCGGCGTGTCCACGCGCTAAAAGTGGGAATAGGCAGATGACAGGGAACACAGGAAACTACGCGGGCCATTATTTAGTATAGAGATAAGTTTTTAGTTTTGCACGGAATCTAGCCTCCTCTGGTTCCAAATGCAGGTCCGTTGGCAGTTTGTTCCAGTTGGTTGCCGCCAAGTGTCTGAAAGACCTGCCTCCCATGCGGGCCTTCTTAATTCTTGGAATCCTCAGTAGGCCGCCCCCTGTAGATCTAAGCGCACGTGTTGGTATGTAAGCTTTGATCAAATTCGTCAGAGGGGCGGGTGCCCTGCCATTCAAGATGCGATGACAGGTGCAGAGGGCTTTATACTCCACTCTTCTCCTCACAGGGAGCCAGTGTAGCTGCTGGAGGGCCGCCTTAGAAGGCGCCCTTTTAGGCAGTCTGAGAATCAGACGCGCTGCCGCATTCTGCAGCACTTGCAGGCGGGCCATGCTTTTTTCTGGAGCCCCCAGGTACAGCAGGTTCCCATAGTCCGACCTAGCTGTCACCAGGGCATGAACCAGGGTTTGACGTGCTTCAAGCGGGAGTAAGTCCAGGACCTTTCTCAGCTTCTTCAGAATCCCGAAACAGACTCCCACCACCCGATTAATCTGGGGGCCAAATGTAAGCCCTACGTCAAACCACACCCCCAAATTGCGCGCCTCTAGGCACGGGGTTGGGGTAGGTCCAAGGCAGGAAGGCCACCATGCCGGCGACCAGGCAGACTGGGCTCTCCCCACCACCAGCACCTCTGTCTTGCTGCCGTTCAGCTTCAAGCAGTTGTTGGCCATCCATTCGGCTAGATCTTTCATGCACGAACGGAAGCCATCGGCAGCAAGACAGGGCGCCTGCGATAAGGAGATCACCAGCTGCGTGTCATCGGCGTAGGAGACCAGTTGGAGGCCATGGCTCTCCACAATCGAGGCAACAGGCGCAACATACATATTAAAGAGGGTTGGGCTCAATGACGAGCCCTGCGGCACGCCTTGGCCCAGAGGCACCCCCTTTGAATAGCAGTCTCCCTGCCTGACTCGAAAGCTTCTCCCATTGAGAAAGTCTTGGATCCATCTCAGCGCGGTGCCAGAGATGCCACCTCTGTTTAGACACTGTAGCAAGATGTTATGTGCTACAGTGTCGAACGCCGCGCTGAGGTCCAACAGGATCAGAGCCATCGTTTGGCCTGCATCCACGCCCTCTCTCAGATGTTCCGTGGCCATGAGAAGGGCGGACTCGGTGGAGTGTCGTGGCCTAAAGCCAAACTGCGTCGCATGGAGCAGTCCCCTTTCTTCCACGTGCTTCATAATTTGGGTATTGACCACCTTTTCCGCCACTTTTGACAGAAAAGGCAGGAGGGAGATGGGCCTCAGATTTTCCAATACCTCGAAGCCTAAGTGGGGTTTCTTCCGGAGCGGGAGCACCACCGCCTGTTTCCACCCGTCCGGCAGCTTTCCTGATCCGAAAGATACGTCGAGGATGTGCCTTATATAAGGCTCCAGGACTTCCAGACTGTCTGCCAAGCGTTTTGGTGACACCGGATCCCACGGGGACCCTGATGTAACAGAGCGGCACACCGCTAATAGTTCCTCAAGAGGAGGGGTGCAATAGTATGTAATACACCCTGCCGTCTCTGTGTCCCCCATTGCTACCTCCAGGTCAGACCCTGTCGACCGAATAGGGAAGGTCGAGTAGATCTTCTCTACTTTCGCGGAGAAGTAATCGGCAATCCGGTCACATGACTCCGTAGAGCAGCTCTCCGGCTCTGTAGGTGCATTTACCGAAGTCAGGGATTTATAGATGCCAAAAAGTTCCTTGGCGGAGTTTTCCGCCCCCTGAATTTGTCCAGCAAAGTAGGCTGCCTTAGACTTTTTTATCAGCCTATGGTGAATGCGCCTTTTTTCCAGGAACAAGTCCCTGGCCTTGTTGTCATAGGACACCCTCCAGACTTTTTCTGCCCGCCTACAGTCCGCCTTTGTCAGTCTCAGCTCAGCACTAAACCACGGAGCAGAACGAACTTTCCGAGCACCTGTGGTAGTGCGGCAGAGTGGGGCTGTCTGGTCAAGCGCTGCCGTGATGCGCTGATTCAAGTTCAAGACCGCTGTTTCTATGTCCTCGCCCCCAGGCAAACCATCCCTAGTTAAGGCTAGGTTAAAATCCTCCACCGAGAATTTAGCCCACTTCCTCCTAAGATAGTTAGAGGGTACCTGGCTAGCTTTGTTGGTGTTTCTACTCTGTATGGAGAATGCCACCAGGAAGTGGTCGGTCCAGGGAAAGGGCTCAACACCTGACACCTCCACACCTTCCCAATTAGCATAGACCGGGTCCAAGAGGTGTCCCAGACGATGCGTAGGGACCTCAAGTTTCAGATCCAGTTGAAGGGCAAGCATGTCCCGACCAAAGTCCTCAACCCCTGTGGCCTCTAGGCAGTTAAGGTGCAGGTTAAGGTCTCCTAATAGGAGAAATTTGTCCCTGCGCAGGGTCGCCTCCATGAGGCTTTCTAACAGGCTCTCCCTAAACTTAGTACAGGCCCCAGGGGGCCTATATACCAGGCATCCATTGAGCGTCATGCCCCCATTGATTTTAATCGAGAAGAGACCCGCCTCACTCTCCACGATCGGCGTGCATTCTAAGCAGCAGCCCAAAGTGTCCCTAAAAATGATCGCAATCCCCCCTCCCACCCCCTCTGGCCTATCCTGCCTGACCCAGGAGTAATTCTCCGGTGTGGCTTCAATAATGTCAGAGTCGGAGAACTGATCTAACCACGTTTCAGTTAGAAACAATAGGTCGAGTTTTTTATCAGTGATCAGCTCGAACACATCGAGCCTATGTTTGCGTAGCGACCTGACAATCAGGAGACCGCAGGACAGTGACTGCTCCGTAGTATCCCGTGGCATAATAGTCGTACGAAAGCTACAGTGAGGACACGCCCTGTCGCTGCTCGACATACCGTGCATGCATATGGAGGCAGTGCGGGGGCGGAAACTAAGGAGTTGTTCCTTGGTCCAGAAGATCTTTCGACCAGGGGTTGTCGCCCAAGCCCGCTGTCGGCCGCGGACGGGCGCAGACGGGCTTGACTTAAGCGCGACTTCGGCGCGCCTTCGTCGCGCCCGCTGCGCTCGTCCGCTGCGCGTCCGGGGTTGCATCCGTCTTTTATCCCCACGGCGTGAGTGCCTCTGGAGCACTAGACCGCTACCCGCCCCCCCCCGCGCACCGGAAGTGGGAGTCTCGACCTTCCTCGCCCTCCGCGCAACGGTGCTAGCCACCGCGTCGGACCACGGCGGGAAGGAGGGGAGAGATCAGCCCTCGGCGTCGGGATCTATCAGGTAAGCCTGTGGAGCTAATCCGTCAGCGCGTTGCCCAGGGAAGTCTTACTCACTGCCCCGTGAGTGCCTCTGTGCAGTGAATATTCCAGCAGCAATTTTAAAATAAAATAAGAAGCATCCAATTTAAAAACAGGTTAAGAACTGCCTCAGCGCCGAGCACAGTGGCTGTAGACACTGCCACTGCCCACTCACCACAACGCGGCCGGCTTCTTCAGTGTCTTTTATCCCCACAGCGTGAGTGCCTCTGGAGCACTAGACCGCTACCCGGCCCCCCCGCGCACCGGAAGTGGGAGTCTCGACCTTCCTCACCCTCCGCGCAACGGTGCTAGCCACCGCGTCGGACCAGGGCGGGAAGGAGGGGAGAGATCAGCCCTCGGCGTCGGGATCTATCAGGTAAGCCTGTGGAGCTAATCCGTCAGCGCGTTGCCCAGGGAAGTCTTACTCACTGCCCCGTGAGTGCCTCTGTGCAGTGAATATTCCAGCAGCAATTTTAAAATAAAATAAGAAGCATCCAATTTAAAAACAGGTTAAGAACTGCCTCAGCGCCGAGCACAGTGGCTGTAGACACTGCCACTGCCCACTCACCACAACGCGGCCGGCTTCTTCAGTGTCTTTTATCCCCACAGCGTGAGTGCCTCTGGAGCACTAGACCGCTACCCGGCCCCCCCGCGCACCGGAAGTGGGAGTCTCGACCTTCCTCGCCCTCCGCGCAACGGTGCTAGCCACCGCGTCGGACCAGGGCGGGAAGGAGGGGAGAGATCAGCCCTCGGCGTCGGGATCTATCAGGTAAGCCTGTGGAGCTAATCCGTCAGCGCGTTGCCCAGGGAAGTCTTACTCACTGCCCCGTGAGTGCCTCTGTGCAGTGAATATTCCAGCAGCAATTTTAAAATAAAATAAGAAGCATCCAATTTAAAAACAGGTTAAGAACTGCCTCAGCGCCGAGCACAGTGGCTGTAGACACTGCCACTGCCCACTCACCTAGCAATGTTTATGCAGCCAGGAGCACCTCCCCAGAGTTTACTAGGGAGGACTTGATTCTTTTTAAGTTTATTGTGTGGCATGCATGCCTGCCAACTGGATTAAGCATCAGTTTGTGCGGAAATGCTTGGATTGAGACTTCCTGGGCCTTTGATCACTGTACCCTTTGTCTCCTAAGCAAAATTGTGATACGTATTGAAAGAAAGATAGAGACACTAAAGTGTAGTTTATGATGAAGTTTGCAGTTTCTGAGTAGAATGAGGCGGCCGGAGGGGTCATCAGTAAATCTTCAGTTTAGAACCCTTAACTTAAGAAGAAAACTTTGAAGATGGAGGTACTTAGAACTGCTGCAGACAAAGCCGGCAGATGGGCATTAGCACAATTTAATTTAATGAATGCAAAATATGTACTATGTGCCTTGTACGGATCAAACATTGACGATGCAGGGGTTTTTGATCGCCTCAATATTGAACTTTTGGATTGGGAAGGAGACATAATAATGTTGGGAGACTTCAATTGCGTTATGAACTACACAAGGGATACGACCAAGACGAATCCATCACAGCGTATACGTAAAACCAGGGCAGCTATTTTAGAGCTATCGCGCATTCATAACTTAAAAGACGCATGGAGGAACCTACATCCGACACTTGTGTAGTGTAGTTCCAATTTTCTCAATAGGCCCTGTGCATTGGAATAACATAAACAGTAGTATCGACGTAGAAGTGCGGATCTTCCAGGCCTCTACTGACTATGCTAAACTTAATTGGGTTTGTTACCAACTAGCTCAGAGGTCACTGGAAACTTTCTTCTCTGAATAGGAAGTGATCAGCTTCCCTGGTACAGACAAGAAGGGATTCAGTTTTCCAACAACCGTGCAACATGACAACTTTGCTCCTCAGATAAGAGTCAATCTCTAGAGTCGTGTGAACAATAGACAGTTATTTTACTCAGTCAGGTTGGTGCAGATTACTTTCACAATATGTAGAGAATAGAGAGACGGGCGTTGTCAATAAAGGGTAACATTTATTGAACAGTCTTTCTTCTCGTACAAGAGAAATGAATTGCCACAATTGCAAGACTTGTTATGATAAAAAGTACGTACAGTAAGATAAGTATTGCGTGATAATACTGTAAAAGCATTGATATGGTTTCTTAGCCATACAATGGTTTAAAATGAATAAAACATATATACATTCATATATACATTAGGCTAAAATACTCAACAGGTGCTTCTAACTACGCCTACCCCAGTGTACCTGACCTAAGCCTAATACTTGGGAGGGGAGTAAGTAAGTAGCTTTAAGTTAAGTTGGTTTTGCCAAGGTTTGCTTCAAGAATTCTCTCTAAGGGTTTAGTCAACACCATACCTCTGGAATAGAATGATGGAGGTCTGGTATCTCCTTCAGGGAACTCGATATCCCAGTCACCCGCAAGGGTAGACTAGAAACGCCGGAGCTGGATTTCTCTGCAGGAGAAAAGACAGCGTCTCTCTCTCAGCGCGTCGAGGAGGAGGAGGAGGGGCAGCGTCCGCGGGCAGCTTGCATCTGCTGGGCTCTTGCAGGGGACGGCTGTTCAGCTCCTAAGTTCACCACACCATCGTTCACTCATTCACAGCGATAGTAGCAGTGATAATAGTATCATCAGCTTCAGTGATGTGTCAGCAGCGATGGTATCAGCGAGACAGCAGCTTACAGCAACATCAGCTGTGTTCAGCAACTAGCGATTTGCTTAAGGCAACGTTTGTAATATTTATACCTGAAAGGTGCCGTGTTTGACGTAAGTTTTTGGACATAAGACGTCAATAAAGATGTCACTAGGAAGTGATCGTCTTATCAGTGCTCATTAGAGTTCTATTACTAATCAAAACACAGCAAGCGGGGATTTCCAGGTTTGCTGAGTTTTTATCTTGTTGAAGAACTCGGAGTGTTAATCTAGGAATCTCAGATAGTAACTTCTGCACTAATTGGTTGCAAAGGAAGTGGCAGAGAAAGCTATTCTGAAATGTGTCTCCGTTCGTGTGAGGCCAGAGACGACTTTCTGAATATTGCACTTAAATGGTTATGCCAATATAGGGAATAAATGGATTTATAGCCGAATAGGGGCATAAGGTCACAGTATCGATCAGGATCCTAGATTAGAACGCAACACCCACTCCACGAATTCATGTCCATCAAATTACTAAAACTAGAGCAATAAGATGCATGTGTAACATTGCCCACCCCAAAATACATATATGCATTTGAAATAGGCGTATTTGTAATATGTGAAAATTCAGGTACTGTACGTTTTTGAAACATAGAAATCATTCAAAAATTATAGCATATGAAATCAATGAGCGATTATGCAAAAAAGGAATTACACATGAAATATCTCTGAAACAGAAGAAGGGCGAGATAATTTCATCACATATAAATGCATTGCAATAAAATGTGCTAGAGGCTGCTGTAAAGTTATTTATGTCTCTAGATGTGTTTAGAAATAGAAGTTGAAGTTTCTGTTCTCTATGAATAGTTGTACCTTAAGCAAAGAATTTTTCGTGCCAAAAAAAGGTGAATATTAAAAAATGTTCAATTCAAAAGAATTATTGCTTGAACGGGGAAAGAGTTCCAACGCTTTTAGCAGTTTTTGTTGTTCAAAACTGAAGGCCGAATTCAGAGTTCACGGGAACGCTGTGTGTCGGAATGCTTCTCTAAAGTTATTGTTTCTGTTCGGGTGAGAACATCATATCAGACAGGCTCTCAAAGAATTGGTCTACAAAATCAGGTGACAGTTCAACTAAATTCGATAGCGCTGTAACTTGGCAGGTGTGAGAATGATTGCTGTCATCAAAGGCAGGATCAGCAATGCTCACAGAAGGTCGTACCTGGGTGATGTTGCTTTTGTCACTCGCTCCACTGTTACCACCTAGTCGTAGCACAGGAGTCTCAACGAATGCAGTCATCAGGATTGGTAGCCGCTGGGAACAACACAATGCGTGAGCCTTTATCGGACTGAGCAAAGTATTGACGTCCATTAGTACTGCTGATGGAAGTGAAAGACAGATGTCCAACACGCACTCATCTCCGCATAGCATACATCGAAGCACAGGTAAGATGCAGGATTGCCATATAGGTCTGAATGAAAGGAACCAGGTCATGTTTAGATCTCTCAGCCTGGCCAATCCAAGGACGTTAGTTATTCTGTCCCGGTAGCGCATTGCTAGGATTGTCTCTTCCATTCCCATAGGAGTCATGTCTGAGCTGTGGTTTGCCATATCGGAGCAGGAGGGTCAAAAATAAAATCCCTGCTACAAGTCCCAAAAATAGGGGTATGCCGCCAAAAACAAAGTGGACAAAATTTGGAACGATTCCCAGAATTGCTTGAAATGGTTTTAGCAGTCCCGTAAAAATCATCTTAAATATGCCTGGGATACCTGTGGCACTAGACATGTTAAGGAGTTGGCTCAACATTTCTACGAAATGCACGGGGCAATTTGTTGATAAAAGGTCATGAACCTCCGTAGCTGTCCTTGCAACTAGGAGATCATACATCTCTTTTTAAGATGTGATGGGCACTGTTGTCTGTAAAAGCACAGACTTCATTTTGCTTAAAGTATCAATTCGTATAGAAGCGAAATGCAGACGAGGCCAGATGGGAGTCTCTATGTCTCCAGGCCCGCTCGGGAACAATGCTTGCATACAGCATTTGACCATGGAGCTTACGCTTACTAGATAACTTTTCCCTGGAACAAGGCCACAACATCTGTGATCCGTTCTTAGAATGTAACTCCCATTCCCGAGTTGCATAAAGAAAGGCTCTATCTGCGTTGCAGGTGTGACAAGCTGGTGGCATGAAAGGTTGTTAGTATTACCTTCACAGGCTCCATGTAAATTAATACCCTGGCACAAAAGTATACCGCTTAGTGAACATTTACAGTTTTCACCACTAAGAAATACATTTTTGTCGCTGTCACTGTAGCATGAATGTGTGTATGGTAATTTCCATGCTAACTTAACATAACCTTTACCCAATCGTTCATACTGGCCAGTAGGTATGTACTCAAGGCACTTTTTAAATCGGAAAGTTGTTATCGGAATAGTGATAATTCCGTGTATTATCCATTCCATGACAGGACTTTCTGACATTGTCAATGGTAATCTCTCAAGTTTTTCGATGCTCAGGATTGTATAGTCTGCTCCTTTCTGTGCCAAGCTGATTTGTTTATCAGTAAGGTTAAAAATTGAAAACAATGACTTTGTGTTGATTAAACGCCATGGCACATAGCCTGAACGAAGATTTTGCAGCCTCCAGCCTAATTGTACAATAGAACGTAATTGTGACTGGCCATGCTGTAACATTAGCAAGTCTCTGTCTATTATGTCAAAGGCAGAAGATACAATATTGTCCAACAAATATATTCTGGAGGACAGAGTCATTAACCCATTGTCCACTACAGAAAGTGATTTTTCCAAATTAATACGATCAATTTCTCGTATTTTTTCTGCTGTTTCAATTTGTGTGACTTTCCAAGCCTCGTTGTACGCAGCATAGATACTGGTCGCTATGAAACGCTTTTGACGCTGTTTGCGTGCTCCAAGAATGAAATCGCGCAAATCAGCACCATCTTTTAGTAAAGACAAGTGTTGCCCATTTCAGCCAGTGTGGACGATCCTAGCCATTCGAGGCAGAGTTTCCCTACACTGTATGTTGTTACTATCCCTGGACGTTGTCTCTGGGAGTATCTAGGGTCTTGTCTGGTCATTTTTAACCCCTGTGTTTTGTTTTGTTCAGGAATCTATCTTGACAGTTGTTTGTGTCAGTAGGCCAGATTAACCACTTTTTCCAATCAGGATGTGTTCTGTTAAAATGTAAAATTTTAGTTACGTCTATCTCAATATCTGTTGTTGCATTTTCAGGTATTGGCTTCGGAATAGACGGTTTGTTTAGGTCTTTGATCTTAGCTAGGCCAAGACAGGATGTTTGGTGAATTGTGTCATTTAAAAACATCATTTGTTCTGGTATCATGCAGGTTCTGAATAATGCTTCGAGGCCTTGTACCTGCCAATCTTTCGTACCCCAAATAGTTTTTGTTTCAATGTTATTTTTCCAATAATCAAAAACAAATGTCATAGTTTTTTCATAAAATGCTTCTGAATATATCAATTTAGAATTTGTCAGCATTGTTTTCATTCCTGTTTTATCTAACAGTTTATAATAAAACGTTTCTGCATCACTGGTGTTAAACCCTGAGAAGTACTTGAATTTCTCAAAGAACGTTTTAGAACTGCTTTTAGGTGGTGTAGCACAATGTTCCCATTGATTATACTTAAAAACATTTCTAGGCTGTGCAGATTTATGCAAATAATGATCGCCATAATGTGTAAAACAAAATGTCTGCTCATAACTAGATGAACCTTGTAAATAATCATGATCTGTGAATCTAGCTGACATTACTAAATCAGACATCATGTCATTAATACTGTTAAAGTCCCAATCATCAGAGAATGTACTAGGTTTTACAAAGTCACTTAAGGAAACCTTCAGTTGATGAGGATACTTCAGGATCTCGACCGGACCATAGATCTCAAAGTCAGTTTTCTCCCATACTACCCCACCGGGTATTGGAATGGCTGACATTTACTGTTGACAGTTATCTTTTCTTCACGTGGGATGATCTGTGTGGTTTGAGGACTAGGTTGATGTTCTGACTTGCTGTGTCCATTGTACTATATTTTCCCTCAATGAATTTTCCCAAACAAAGTACCATGATGAGCCAAAGCAGGAGGAAAAATACACCTAGACCGAACCAGAACTCTAACCAAGGGGAAATAAGGTAGATCTCCTTCAGTTGATGAAAGAGTTCCGTAGCTTTTTCTTTAAAAGTCTTTTTTGTTTCTGGCATCACTTCGGGGGCGTTTTGATCTTCAGAGAAGTTGTCGAAGTTGATGAAATAACCAGAGGCAGTTCTGTCAATTGTTGGAATTGGATATTCAATGTGTCTCTCGGTAGCATTTTCTGATGCCACATTATTGTAGACTGGTGTTTCTTGACGAACTGTTTCAATCTGTGTCTCAAGAGGCACGAGTTCCATGGCATTACTGCATATTCCTTCTCTGTGCACTGCAGGCTGATCGAATGTGATTAGTCTTTCAGTTTGAACCTCTTGGATTGTTGCAAGTTTGGGTATTCTGTTGCTTCTCAGGAGTCCACTGGGCCTACTGTTGATTATAGGCCACATGCTTGTGGTTTTACCAGGTCGATAGATACAACTCTGTTCTCCTTTTTACCAGCAAGGGGCGGTAGTACTACTGATCTTGGTCCGGTGACTGCCAAGACAGGTACTGCTTTTCTGTAAGAAGGCCCAAATTCCTTCTTCACCGCGATTTTTTCTCTGACTAGATCCCCAATCTTTGGAATCCAACAGGCCTTGCTGGGGCTGTTGCTTGTGGTGCCTCGTCAGTGGTATCTGGCTGTTGTTTTAACTTTATGTTGCTTAAGGATTTTCTTGTTTCATTCAGTTCCTGTAAAACAGCCAAACGATCTTTTATATCAAAGTCTGTTGTTTTTTCTTGTACCACTGATATCTGACTATCTAAGTCCTGAATTGTCATTCTAATTCCGAACAATAGTTCGTATGGGCTGAAACCTTTTAGAGATTTTCTTGGCAAATTGTTAAGACTGGTCTGGACACTTATTAAATGTTTGACCCACCCAGCGCCTGAACCTAATACCTTCGCTGTTATAGATCGCTTTATGTCTCGTTTTTTTTTTTTTACCACACTATTCCCTTCGGGGTGCGACGGACAAGAATACCGCAACCCAATTCCCATGCTGGCCATGGCCTCCCTATAAGCTCGAGAGCTAAAAGCAGGACCCTGGTCAGAATGGAACGTGGTAATTGCGTATGTGCCGATAAAGACTCGTAGATCTTTTATAACCGTTCTGGCGTCAGCCGAGCGCTGGGGCCACATCCATATGAACCTCGTACAGGAATCCACTGCTACCATGATATATCTATAGTTGCCGTCCCTTTGCAGGGGACCACAGTGGTCCAGGTAAACACATGCAAATGGTTTATCCGAGATGAGAAGGGGCGTCTGCGCTGGTCGTTTTACTGTTGATACTTTTTTCCTTTGGCATATATCGCATTCTAATACATACTTTTTAGTTTGTATTCTCAAGCGAGGCCACCAATAACTCTGTTTTAATAGTGATATTGTTGCGGAAACGCCCGCGTGTGCAGAAGCAAGCCCTTCGTGTGCCGCTTTTATTAGTCCTAACCTGTGTTCCATGTTTGGAATTACTCTATCCCCCACTCCAGGGATTCGAGCAAAAGGAACATTATTCGTATCTGTTGAATATAAGTACTTTTCTGGAAAGCCTTTTGGGAGTGTTTTCTTATCATTTTTTACTGACGCACTGACAGCTTGTAGAATGTCGCTGTCTATTTTTGTTTGTGACCGAGTTATCGCAGCTACGGAATCCGTTTGCACAGCAGCCTTCGCGGCTTCATCAGCCAATGAATTCCCTGCAACGTGAACGCCATCACGTTGATGACTCAGAGTGTCTATCACGTGAGTCTTTTGTAGTTCTTTCTGTAAAAGAACTACCTGTTCCCAAAGCATTGTATGCTTTATTGTGCCACCTTTTGCATCTTTCCACCCAATTCTGCAAGTATTCATTGTAGGATTGTACGCAATAATAAGAATCGCACACTATTAGTGTGGGGAATTCGCGATCGGTATTTTCTAGCGCCATCTTAAATGCTACCAATTCAGCTCGTTGAGCTGAGCAATCTCCTAGAGATTGTGTTTTAGTGACCAGTGGTCTAAATTTTCCTTTGTGCCAACGACCTTTAACAATCACGCACGCAGCACTGTAAGCTTGTTTACCCCCAACTGCAGGTTTTGCTGATCCGTCAGTATATATAATACTTCCGTATTCTTCGAGAGGCAGGATTTCAATTGACAGAGGACATTCATATTCATATTGTAAAAATTCCTGTGCCTTTAAATTAGGATCGAATTCGTAAACTACGTCTATTGCAGCAAGAGAATTAACCCACTGGATCCATCTCGGATGCAAAGCTTTAGCATTAGGGATGCTTGCTTTAGTTACCGCTTCTAAAGCCAGTATAGGTGTTACGATTATTATTCGTTTACCTTGTGCTAGGGGCCTTTCTTTTGCTACAGCAGTCTGAACCGCAGTTAGAATTTTCTCCGTTGAACTGAATTTTATTTCAGCCTTTGTGTACAAATGTGATTTGTAAGCTATTGGTACCTTTTCTCCCTCATTAGAGGTCAGGTACGTGAATCCGCATCTTCCTGGGATGGCTCGGATTACAAGATTGCGTGTGTTGTCACGTGTATCTAATTTTGTTTTTGCTAACATGTCTGTTTGCAGTGATCGCAAAATTTCTGTGTGTTTTTGAGTCCAGGTGATTTGTTTAAAATCAGGTTTAATTAGTTCGTAGAGAGGTTTAACCCTCTCTGCTTAATTTAGAATGTAAGTTCTTCTGAAATTCAGAAAACCTAGAATCGATTGTAAATTCTTCAGCGTTTTTGGAGCTTGGAGTACAGCGCACTTCTCTAAGAAGTTGTCCGCTAGGCTTTTCCCTTCACTTGATAATTCGGATCCTAAGAATAATACTGTCAGATGGGCAATTCGAGACTTTTTAAAGTTGAATTTGTAACCCTCTGCCGCGAACCCAAGTATAATGGTGTTCACTCTTTTCAAGTGAGTATCCAAGTCGTCGTCTGTGAGATAGATATCATCTACGTAAGATAATGCCTCATCATCATATATTTGTAGTAACTCTGTTACTCTAGCTGAGAATAGTCCTGGGCTGTTCTTGAACCCCGGTGGGAGCCTACAGAAATGTTTCTGAGACCCCATTACGGAGAAAGCGGTCAAATACCTGCTTTCTGGTGCAATGTTTTGACAAAAGAAACCATTAGATATGTCTAATGTCGTTTTATATTTTTTCCTAACTATGTTGGTCATTAGGGCTGCACTATGCGAGTTTTGTACTGCAAAAGTTTTGCAACATGCATTAAGTTGTCTGTAGTCCAAAACTAGACGATATGAATTGTCTGGCTTGGAGACAGGAAATAAAGGATTGTTCATTTGAGAGGTGCATGTTTCAATCACCCCCTGGTATTCAAGTTGATCTAAGATCTCCCTGACTTGTTTTTTAGCTTCTTGCTTAATGGGATACTGCCGTTGGGCAGTTGGTTCACTTTTTAAC
Source organism: Lissotriton vulgaris (assembly GCF_964263255.1). Taxonomy (NCBI): domain Eukaryota; kingdom Metazoa; phylum Chordata; class Amphibia; order Caudata; family Salamandridae; genus Lissotriton; species Lissotriton vulgaris. The sequence goes on along the minus strand of NC_141689.1, from coordinate 23,072,313 downwards.
TGGATTTTGTGAGGAGGTGAGTCCTCATCCCATCCTACATGATTTTTATATAATGCCGGTGCCTGGGCTACTGCCCATTTCCTTGCATAAGTATATTTTTTGTGAATCGGAATGTGATTCGAGAAGGCAGGCATAATCATTTCTTCGCCACGAGGGCACTCCCTGACAAACTCTGGGGGCCAATCTTTTTCAGCTAACAGAATATCATAGCCTTTTGAGAGTTTATCCCAAAATAGACCCCTTATTTTCCTAGTCTTATCACCCTCTATACGCAATGTTATTTCGTATATCTTTTGGGGCTCGCTAAGTCTGGTGTCGGCAGTTTCAACCTGAATGTATTCATTCGTGTCCACTGTCTCCAGATGACTCATCAGGATCTTGCGGGCTATACTGATTTCTGCTGCACTGTCTAACATTGTCTGTGCCCACTCCCCGTTTTTCAACTGTGTCCTCAGTATTCTCGGCATGGTCGATTACTCTAATACTGGCTACCTTCTTTTTCGGAAATTGAGATTTTTTACTCTGAGCAGGTTCCTTGTCTTTGGACTTGGTGTGCTCTTCTGGGTCTGACCGTCCTCTTCTTTCCGATTTCTGCGAAAAAGATCGAGAGGGACGTGTATCAACACTTTGATATCTATCAGGTTTTTTCAAATTATCCCTATTTCTAAGGTTATATCTTTTCTCAGAGGGCTCCCTCTGGGGAGACTGGTGTTCTCGAGTTGGAGTTTTTTCCCTCCGTCGAGGAGACCTTCCTCTGGACTGGAAAACTTTTTCCTTGGGAGTGGATTGTTTATTTCCATCCCAGCTCTTTTTAGGAGTGTTTGAATGATTTTTAATAAATCATTTTTCAGGATTTTCGAGCAGTTGGGGCTTTACTGGTTTTCCACCCAAGCTGTCTCTACCTAGTTCTTCATAGCATTTTTCTATGATTCTGGCAAGCTCAATTGGCTGATCTGTTATATCTGTTTCCTTCAACTTCTGGCGGATCGCCACAGATGCTGCTTCTCCTTTTATATTGGCTAATAATATAGCCGAGACCTGCTTGAAGTCTTTCAGTAATTTCATACCAAGAGTTAAAGCGGTCTCTGGACCGTATTCATTCTGAATCTGTTTTAGCACTTCTGGTATTACCGCCATAGACGGAACACCATGTGTTTTTGTGTAAATGGAAGCAAAGACTGTACCCCAAGTGTCACAGTCCTCCACGTGTGGTGCGATTCCCATAGGAAGGCAGATGGTCAAGATTCTGTGTTTCTCAATAGGGGTAGTATCCGGAAATACTGCCTCTATTTGAGTGATTTTCTGTGCTAACCAGAAAGGAATCTGTTCCCGTTTTACGAGTGTTTTACCAAGACATGACTGTATGTTCTGTGGTGTAATTTTATTAGTGTTCCCCTGATGAGGGGTCAGCTGTGGTACATTAACAGCTGGTTGGACTGTTGCAGTCCGCATTACATATTGGACTAATTGCCTATGTATTTTTATAAGTGTTTTTAGCTGTACTAACAGCTCTTCTCTAGACATTTTTGCAATGTCCGGATGTGGTGTGTAGCTTGCTAGAACCGGCCACGTTGCTCCTGGTCTACCTAGTGGACCGAGCCTGGTAATATGATCATTATGTTTTAGGGCGCCATTAAACCAGAGCAGGTGCTCTTGGAATTTTAGTGGGATTTCAGTCTCCTCGAAAGGAGCGTACTCTTCCGGTGGTTTCTCTATTTTGTAATAGTGAAACTCTTTTGTTCTAGCGATTGCCGCTGGAAAGTTTATCCACGAATAGAATACCTCTGTCTGTCGATATTCGTGTGCCTCTATCACGAAAATTACTGTACCACCTTGTGGTGTCAGTCCGTTTTCTATAAGTTTTAACGTTATAGATTTTCTTAAATGTGCCTCGATGATTATCGCACCCGGTACCGTATCGTCGGGACCCAGCTGAGTCGCATCTGCTGCATCCCCAGTGGTTCCGTTTTCTCCTGGCATTGTATAAACGCAAGGTTTGCAGAGTTGGTCTCCAAGGAGACAAAGATTAGGTGCACAATATTTTGGAACACTGTATCCTTCAACGTTGAATAAACCAGAGCTTTACATAGGAATCTCTTCCTACTGAGTTTGGGCGGATTTTAACCTTTCACCCACTCCAGACGTCTATTGGAGTATTTACGGGAGAAAGGGGTCTGTGTGAAATATGCACGACTGAGTTACTCTAACGTCTTGCGTTAGTTTATCGCCTTACCAAACGTTGGGCGCCATGTAGTGTAGTTTCTATTTTCCCAATAGGCCCTGCGCATTGAAATAACATAAACAGTAGTATCGACGTAGAAGTGCGGATCTTCCAGGCCTCTACTGACTATGCTAAACGTAATTGGGTTTGTTACCAACTAGCTCAGAGGTCACTGGAAACTTTCTTCTCTGAATAGGAAGTGATCAGCTTCCCTGGTACAGACAAGAAGGGATTCAGTTTTCCAACAACCGTGCAACATGACAACTTTGCTCCTCAGATAAGAGCCAATCTCTAGAGTCGTGTGAACAATAGACAGTTATTTTACTCAGTCAGGTTGGTGCAGATTACTTTCACAATATGTAGAGAATAGAGAGACGGGCGTTGTCAATAAAGGGTAACATTTATTGAACAGTCTTTCTTCTCGTACAAGAGAAATTAATTCCCACAATTGCAAGACTTGTTATTATAAAAAGTACGTACAGTAAGATAAGTATTGCGTGATAATACTGTAAAAGCATTGATATGGTTTCTTAGCCATACAATGGTTTAAAATGAATAAAACATATATACATTCATATATACATTAGGCTAAAATACTCAACTGGTGCTTCTAACTACGCCTACCCCAGTGTACCTGACCTAAGCCTAATACTTGGGAGGGGAGTAAGTAAGTAGCTTTAAGTTAAGTTGGTTTTGCCAAGGTTTGCTTCAAGAATTCTCTCTAAGGGTTTAGTCAACACCATACCTCTGGAATAGAATGATGGAGGTCTGGTATCTCCTTCAGGGAACTCGATATCCCAGTCACCCGCAAGGGTAGACTAGAAACGCCGGAGCTGAATTTCTCTGCAGGAGAAAAGACAGCGTCTCTCTCTCAGCGCATCGAGGAGGAGGAGGAGGGGCAGCATCCACGGGCAGCTTGCATCTGCTGGGCTCTTGCAGGGGACGGCTGTTCAGCTCCTAGGTTCACCACACCATCGTTCGCTCATTCACAGCGATAGTAGCAGTGATAATAGTATCATCAGCTTCAGTGATGTGTCAGCCGCGATGGTATCAGCGAGACAGCAGCTTACAGCAACATCAGCTGTGTCCAGCAACTAGGGATTTGCTTAAGGCAACGTTGGTAATATTTATACCTGAAAGGTGCTGTGTTTGACGTAAGTTTTTGGACATAAGACGTCAGTAAAGATGTCACTAGGAAGTGATCGTCTTATCAGTGCTCATTAGAGTTCTATTACTAATCAAAACACAGCATGCGGGGATTTCCAGGTTTGCTGAGTTTTTATCTTGTTGAAGAACTCAGAGTGTTAATCTAGGATTCTCAGATAGTAACTTCTGCTATGTCATTGCACTAATAGGTTGCAAAGGAAGTGGCAGAGAAAGCTATTCTGAAATGTGGCTCTGTTCGTGTGAGGCCAGAGACGAGTTTCTGAATATTGCACTTGAACGGTTATGCCAATATAGGGAATAAATGGATTTATAGCCGAATAGGGGCATAAGGTCACAGTATCGATCAGGATCCTAGATTAGAACGCAACACTTGCAGGTTATACATACTATTCTGCCCCTCATCAAATGTGCTCCCGCATTGATATGGCCTGGACAACAGATCGGGTTTTAGAGGGCAGTAAAATGGAGATCTGTCCAAAAATAACTTCGGACCATAATCCCATCATACTACGGTTTAATATACTGTCTCCCAAACCGGCTGCTAGGCTATTTTCTTTTCCAAGGCGCCTGCTAGTAGATACCTTTTTTGTTTCTCAACTGAAGGAACATATCAAAGAATTCTTAGAATTTAACTTAGATTCTGCACACCTCATTTATGTATGGGACGCATGCAAAGCGAGTATTAGTGGGTTTGCTCAACAATATATTATGAGGCAAAACAAAGAACGAAAAGACGAGACTTTGGAAATGACCTCTAGAATACGGGCACTGGAAGAACACCTGGCCGAGGCTATCATCCAAGAGAATTTAGGGGGACGAATTTCGAATTAAAATTAACTACCCTTCGGTCTAAAATTAAAACCTTTTTAAGAGAAAAAGTGAGCTTGAAACTAGACAAATACAAACAGTCTCAATACGAAAATGGTGATAGAGTCAGCAAAATTCTTGCTTATAAGGTTGCTGAAGACAGGGCCAATTCTATGATAAAAACATTATTGGGGCGGACGGGATTAGCTACAATCAACCTGAACAGATATTACAACAGTTTGTAACATACTATAGTAACCTCTACACACCTGAAACTACCCCTACTGAAGAGAACATGCAAAGATACTTAACTAAGAATTGCTCACTAGACAGGGAACCCTATTTAATGGAACTTACTTGAAGGACATTTTTTATTATCTGAATTACAAATGGCTATTTCTTCTCTCCCACAGGGGAAATCCGCTGGGGATGATACACTTCCAATGAAAATTTATAAATGCTGCAGCGAGGAACTGCTACCTACACTTTGCTCAGTGATTAACCAAATTGGAAACACCGGCAAAATCCCCAAATCCTGGAAAACTGCTAAAATAATCTTTTTTTTAAAGAAGGGTAAATCACCTGTGGAGTGTGGGTCTTATCGTCCCATCTCTTTGATAAACGCTGACCCCAAGGTTTATTCAAAACTACTCGCCATGAGATTAGCCCCGCTAATGCCTAAATTAGTCAGTCAACACCAGTACGGCTTTGTGATGGGTAGAGACACGACAGCACATGTCAACACTGCTATTACTGCATTTGACGTTGCCAATACTAATACCTCACCACTCGGTATGGTGTTATTAGATGCAGAAAAGTCCTTCGACCGAGTGGGGTGGGATTATCTTTGGGCTTTACTAAGGAGGATGGGCTTTGGGAAACTGTTTTTAACCAGGATTCAAGCCCTGTATGATTCACCCAATGCAAAAATAGGTTATGCCAATTTAATCTCTAATAGTTTCCTGGTTTTAAGAGGCACACGTCAAGGGTGCCCCCTGTCGCCCCTTATGTTCGCTCTTGCAATGGAGCCTTTTATTAATTCAATACTGACCCAAGAATGTGTTATCCCATTTACGCATGGTAACAACTCCCTCAAAATTACTACCTATGCAGACGATCTTGCAATTTATACAACCGACGTACCTAAAGCCATAGCTGGGATCATCAAGGAAACTGATGAATTCAGCTTGGTTTCGGGATACAAACTAATCTTAAATAAAATGCAAATCGTTGTTAACTATAAGCTCCCAGCTCCAGTTTTGGGGGTCTGCCACACTGCGAATTACTTGGGTATTAAAATAACATCCAACTTAAAAGAAATTATGACCCTAAAATATGATACTTTACTGAAGGTGACAACTGGGACCCTTAAAAAATGGCATACGGTTCCCTTAAATTTAATAGGACGAATCAACCTTATAAAAATGAACATTTTGCCAAAATTTTTGTATTTGTTCAGGTCCATCCCGCTCTATGTCAACAACTTATTTTTTTAAAAACTGGATGGTATTCTTGGAAGCTACATTTGGGGCTACAAGAAAAATTGCAGAGCTTTGTCTCTTTTCAAATTAACAGCTACCAAGGGCGGCCTCGACTTCCCCGACTTTAAATTTTACTTTTACGCTTCTTTCCTGGGTCGGATACGCAGCCTTTTTTCTTCTAATTACCCATATTTCTATCACCAATTTATGCTAGGAGCAAATTCTGTACAATTTTTATCCAGAAGCAAAGATCCGAATTACTTTAAACGAGTGAAGTTTAAGACCGCGAAAGATGTAGTCCATATATGGTATACTATTATGGCTATTAATAAAACTACGTTTTTTCACCCAAAGCTAAGCATAGGGTATAATCCGGGCTTACCCGAGATTTTTAGCGATTCGTTAGTCAGAATATGGGCTAATCACGGTATAAACCATCTCTCCGATTTATACGGATCATCAGGCTTTTTAACATTTGATACCTTAAGAATACTTTATAAACTACCTGTAAATGCTTTTTTCAAGTACACACAGATACGTGATTTCTTCACGAATAGAATGAAACTAAGGGAAATTTTAGACTCAGAAATCTGGATTTGCATTTACTGGGAAACAGATAATGATCGAATTAGCTTGGGGTACAAATGTCTCTGTCAATCTAAACCTGATGATTGCATCAAAATCGCACAGAAGTGGACTACTACTTTAGGAATGCCCATTTCTTCAAATAGCATTTCCACTTTTTTTCATAACAGTAACTCTTTAACTAACTCTTCCAGCTTAAAACTTCAATCTTACAAGACTGTATGCCAGCTATACTACACGCCGCTTCACTTCTTTAAGTGGTCAGGGAATAATGCATTACCAGAACGCATAAAATGCCCAAAATGCGACCTTCTAGCAGCAGATATAGTACATATAATTTTTTCATGCCCAGCTTTGCAAACATTTTGGGATGAAATAGAAAAAGCGCTGAAACTGAATAATCTGTTCTCTGGTAAATTCTCTGCTGAGATGATACTTTTGGGAATACAACCTAACACTGCTACTTACAAGGACCTAATGTTTATTCTACTTTCTTGTGCAAGATTGATAATCGCTAGGGCTTGGATCTCTGACAAACCACCATTGGTAACCGAATGGTGGCTTCTGGTAAACGAGATATACGATATGGAATTTTCAACTGCTAAAATTCGAGAGATGGGTTCTTTGAAGAAAGTGGATAAAATTTGGGGTAATTTGTTCCCTATTCACGAATGAATGAATTCATCTTCGCAGTACTAGATTTGTGAACAGTTCCTGATGTATTTTTCTTTAATCTACTGTAAATCTCCTTGCCTATTTTTTATTTTATTTGAATAAGTTTTCAAGGAATTCATGTATTATAATGTTCTTCTTTATTTTACTCTTGTTGTAAAACGCTTTATTTTTGAAATGTAAGTCTGCTTGTGCTGTCAATAAAAAAAGTTTTTAAAAAAACGAACCCTTAGGTTGATGTGCTCCAGGTCTTCTAGCAGCCCTATCCCTATCTTGGGGCGACTGCCATGACTGCCTTTGTTTTGGGTTGGTATGTTCCAGTAGAAAGACTAAGCCTGTATGTCATCGTTTGATGATGTGCCTTACATTTGTTGGTTTAGATACCCAGAGAGGATGAGATTGGAGGTATTAGGTGTGCTTATGATAGTGAGCAGATGTTGAAATAATTGTTTTGACTCTTGCCTTTTCTGTCTCTGATTTATATATGTGTTGACCACTAGCACCTCATCTTTAGAACCACTGAGGTTTAGGTGGATCTTGACTGAGTTTACTTATGGCAGTGGAGATTGAATTTCTTGTGCAATATCAAATTTTGTTATTGCAATATAGGTGGCTAGGCCTCCTGATAGGTAATCGTATTTGGATTTTCTCAGTGCTGCAGTATGGAAGCAACTGTACCCCTGTAGTTGATATGGATCCACGGACAATGTTTCCTGCAGGAGGACAATGTCAAAGGTTTTTAAGTATGCAAGGAATTCAGCATCGGCAACATTACTGTTCAGCCCATTGATGTTCTATGATGAGCATAGTCTCAGGGTTGTTTTGTCATGGTTTTCCCGAGTGGTATGTGCGATGTTTTGTCAATGTGACGGTCCGGTTATATTGATAGTTCTAAGAATCTGAGTGTTTATAGGAAGCGTTGGATGATGGTGATGGTGGCCTATTTGGGTGCCCTGTGCCTGCTCCCTTTGAGGTGACCAGCCTAAAGCACCTCTGAGCACTGAAGATATTTTTTCTCTGTTGGCAGTGGTTCTCTGCCGCTTGGTGGCAAGTAGTGGGACAGGGTATCCAATGTTGTGATATGGTGAGGATTTGAAAACTTCCCATTCGTTCTAGACTTTCTTTGCAATTTTATTTGAACCCCAGGTAGCCCTAGTGGATTCCCTACCCTGGGCCCTGTCTGCCTTTATAAATTCCATGGGAAGGAGACCGGTTGTGTTGATGTCTCTTAAGGTTGGTATTGTGGCCAGTACTTGGAGAATATTTCCTCTATTCAGGGTGTCACAGATCTCTTTAGAGTCGTACTCTGGGGTGAAGAGAGTGATACTAGAATGTATTTGCTGCCCAGCTAGGGGAGCACTGGAAGGGTGTTTCCCTGGTTAGTTTTGCCTGAGGGACAAGAGTGCTGCCAGATTGGCCCATTGTAGTTATTGGACTGTGGACTCTCATGGCAACAGAGACCCCCAGGAGTCTTCTGAGACGAGTTCGCTGTTTCTGTTTTTAAGTTGAATTAAGGGAATTCCCCGTTGTCATTGTTGATGTCCCACACTGCATTCCCTGTGCTGTACTGGGCTGGATTATCACCGGCGTTTTCTCTTTTCTTTACCCTTGTCACCCTTGTTTACCTGTGCTAGGTAATAACCCTGAATCTGACAATATTAAAGATAATCACTGGCATGAGACGTCATTAGACAATGCAATCCCTAAAAACTGGACAAATAGCAAAAAAGTTGGACACAGTGCAGTATGGTACTCCCCGAAACTTAGGGAGCTGAAACAGCTATGCAAGCACCTTGAGAGAATTTGGAGAAAGGATTTTTCCATGTCTGAGAAAATTAAATATAGAGATGCTGTTAAGAACTTTAAGGCAAAAATTAGAACTGCCCAATCTGGTTATTACAAAAAGAACATTGTTTTTTAATGTCAAAGAGAGGGTATACCGCTCTGTGACTGGAGATTGTTGTTTTTTTGCGGCCTTTCCTCCAGAGTTGGCGTCAATGTTTAGTATTTGGAGATGGAGTTGGTACCTTTTGTAGCTGATTTGCTACAGTGGCAATGATGCCCTCTTGGCCGCTCTCTGGCTTTGTGGATATATGGTTTTTAACAGCAGGGTCTTTTTTGTGATTGAATTCTTGGGTGCGAGTTAACAGTGTCTTTTTTTGTTATTTGGTACCCTTGGTAAGCCCTCTAAAAGTGTAAACACATTTGAAGGAAGTGAGACAATTTGTCAATGATTGGACCAAAGCTGCAGCACAATTTGTCCTCCTGTTTGGCTCTGTTGATTAGTGAATTTAATTGCCTCAGTTTGTCATCTATCCCCCCTACATAAAGAGCCAGGGTGTCGAGTAGTGTAAGTTGCAGGTCCATTTTGTCAGACTGGTAATGCAGAGCATCAACATTTCTTTGCATAGTGTTTAGTAAGGTATTCCAGGTGTTGGAAGCTCGGCTTGTCAAGTGCGTGGTGAGGGTTTTGGGTCTGTGAAATGAAGGGGATATAGTCTTGGCTGCATTGTGAGCCTGGTATTGTTCGGCGCCTGCACTACCTGTGTGTGGGGAGGAATTTTTCAGGGTATCCAAGGTGTTGGAGGGACCCTATATAAGATAGAGTATTTTACTCACCTCCTCAGGCTTCTGGGGTTGCTTTCTGGGTACTTATGACCTCTCCCCTCATAACATCTCATAGGTCCATTACAGCCTTGTTTGTTAGCATCTGTGGGAGCCGGTCTAGAGAGAATTTTTGGAGATATAATGAGGGTGGCGGATTCAGTTGTAATTCGCTGGAGAGGTCATGCACTGGCTATTTCTCCCAAACCGGCAAGTCTCAGTGCTGTTTGAGTTTCTTTGCACTTATTGAAGCTGTAAACAGTGGTTCCCGATTGGATGGGATCTTGGGGTACTACAGCATCCTTCCTTTTGCTAGGTTGGGTGTACAAATGAGCTAAAGAGTCTGCCCCATGGGGCGGCTGCCTGGAAGGTGAAATAGAAGAAACTTGGGCGGCTTGGGTTGGAGAATTAACTCACTCTACCTCTCCTCTTCCTCTTCCTCTGCTCTCATGTGTGGGTGTTCAGTAAATTCAGTAAGCTTTGATACAATTTCGCATATTTGCAAGACAGCCACAGGTTGATCCATGGTAGGTGAGGCGCTGGCTTGTGTAGCAGCCAGTTTGGTAATTGGCTGTAGCCTGAGAAGTGGATTCTGGAGGCCTTGGATTTCACGGCCGGAAGAGAATATAGAAGAGGCTGCAACTTTAAGGAAATACAATTTTGAGTAAATTTTTGGTTGAAAGAGATGTGATGCAGGTCATCCCCCTGAAGAACTCCTGTTGCCAAGAGTCTCTTGTAACTGCAACTGTGACTCTTGTAACTGCAGGACTGAGCCAGAGGGGATTGCCTCCGCTACGTCCGCTAGGTCCTCTGAGGAGGTCGCAGGGTTGGGTTTGGTTACCCTGGTGTTCCCTTTGCATTTGGATTTACGCAACGGCGAGCGATTGACCCTTATTCCTTCCTGACGTCATAGCAGTGACAGTACTGGATGTCCTCTGGTCTGGTGGCTAAAGGCTCGATTTTTTTTAAAACACTAAGCTCTGTGCTGGTTTTTCCTTTCTTTTTTAATTTCCTACTGGCCTGGATCTACCTACAGTTAAGGTGGCCAGTGGACCGGTGGGTGAATGCCTAGATTCAAGTTAGCCGGTGTCCAAGGGAGATAGTTAAGTGGCAGAAGTCTTCCTTGAGGTGTCCTTATATCCCGGTAACCAAGCCTTGGTAACAGTATCAATGAAGTAGACGGTTGTCGGCCTGTGGGCCTGTTGTCCGGGGTGTAGTTGAGGGGGGAGCAGTGGAGTGACAGGGGTCAGGATTGGGGGGTTTAGGTTGGAAATGGCTCGTCAGAGGCTACCTGAGACCTGGTCATCGTCCCCCCCACTGGACAAAATCTCCGACCTCCTCCATCTGCTCCTCCTCACTTGTGCACCGTCCCCTATGGTAATCAGACCCCCTTGATGGAAAAACCAGGAGAATTCAGGGGGCTACTGCCCCCTCACAGTGTTGATTGTCCTGCAGCTGCTGCTACTACAGCTGTTCTTTTTACCGTCAGTGGAGCTCAAGGAGAGCTAAGGCGCTATCCCCCACCGCAGGTCTCCTGCACAATAGTAATAGTGCAATAGCCAAAGAGGGCCTGAAAGCCCTGGAGATGAAGGGGAGGCAGTAGTGGTACTCTGATGGTACCTAAAGCGCTGCCGGGCACAAGCGGGCACCCCGCAGAAGCCTGGGACTCCTCTCATTGGCAGGAAGCGGAGCTGCCACTCTTGCGCCTGGGTGCCTCCTCTACACAAGGAAGACCTCAACATAGGACAGACAGTGCCGCCAATCACCCTCCACAGTCTGCAGTGCATTTACCAAGATAGCAGTGAGTTCAAGTCTCAACTTGGCTCTCTCAGCGCTCTTGGTGCGAAGCAGCAGTTTAAACGCTTTTTTCCTTTTGGGCGACCGGCCGGCACGATGTAGGCATGATGTAGGCTGTGGAAGAGTCTTCCGCGGTGTGGTTCCCAGCGCAGCACGCTGCCATGGTGCAACTCAGCTCGGCTCCCTGTGCCTGATTGCTCGAGTACTCCTCCCTAGCCGCTTAGCATATTGAATTCTGTTTTCAAAGTTGAAATGGAAGGCCAAATCGAACTATCTACAATCCCATGGGGGGGTGGAAAGAGGACATTGTGGCAACATGTAACACGTTGTGAAACTGTTACTATATGCAGGATGCCTGCCCGCAAGCTGCAGCAGTGGTGATTATTTAATATAAGATAACTGCCATTAGAAAGCAAAGTCATTGCAGAATAACAGCTGGGACTGGGGTCCCCTAAAAAAACCAAGTTAAATTAGGGGCTGAAACGTTGCAGGGACCATGAAGTTTAACTTGTTTGAAGACTAGGGAATGTCCTACTGTAAAATTACAATCCTCCCCTGTAAGGAAAACCTCCTTATCTGCTCATTTATACCAAAACATGAATGGAAAGGTCCATAATTCATGAATATATCTTTTCTGATGGGCTCATATCTACCAACTGGATAGTGATTCATTAAGGCCATGAACTGGAAGAGAGAAAAGCAGTGAAATAACCCCATGTATTAACCACACAGCTGAATCAGTCTCTGCCACAGAAAATGGTAACTGATCTGATTTTCAATATGTAACATCATATGGTATTTGCAAAATCCACACAAATTGCATTACAGAACATAACTAATTATGATCATGGTGCAAATCCGACACTTCATGTTGAACAATGTCAATAACTGTTGAGAAAATGTTATCCACATTATATATAAGAGAAGACAGGATATTAATGTTGATATTGACAACTACTATACCAAAACAAATAGTGATGTTGTACAATCAAATTTTAAAATATGAGCTGAGATGGTTACAAATATGCATGATGCAATGATTCAGTGCCCTGCACTTGCCAATCTTTGGTACCCCAAATGGATTTTAAATCAAACATGTCTTTCCAGTAATCATAACCCTTCATGGACAATTCAGTTATGAAGGACAAGAATAGACCAATTTCATATGGGGCAGCATACATTTGGTTTGGGTGGGTCATTCAATTTATAAAAATAGGACACAGGGTCAGAAAGATTGTAACCGGTGAAATGCACACATTTACTCTGTTGGGTTTATGAGCTCCCCACAACAGGGTTGGGCAATGTTCCCTGAGTATTAGTTTTATGCAAAAAGTGATGGCCATAGTGACGGCTGAATTCAAATACAAATCCTCAGTGTCAAAAGCAGTATAATATTTTAAATCTGAAAACAATTAATAAATAGCATTAACATCCCAGTCATTAGAGTGTATTCCAGGCAAAACCTCATCTCCTAAAGAAACACGGAAAACGTATGGAATGTTCACAGTTTCGGTTGAGTCATGGATATCGAATGGTACTTTATCCCAAACTATACCATCAACAATTGGGAAAGCTGACATATTAACCAGTGCTTGATTTCTTTTCATTTTATGAGATGAAGTGTGAGGGGCCAGGACTCCGTTAACCAAATTCACAGCAGAGCGTTCAATTAATAATGGCCATTAATCAACAGGAAAAATACAGTCACAAGCCCAATCCACATGAAGAGGAACAGCATCGTCAACACCATCCAGACATATGTCCAGGGCAGGACGGGGTGAGTCTTTTTGAACCAGGAGATGAAAAGACTAGTACGTATAGGGGTCTCTGCCACAGAGGATGACAATGATGATGTATCAAAAGAAAAGCTATTATGGTCCATAAAGTAACAGCTGGACCCAAGCTGAAACAACGGGGGATGTTCTTCATTGAGAGGTGAATGTATTGTACTTTCAGGAATGTCAATTATAACTTCAACTGGAGGAGAAGTATACTCATTATCCATAGTTTTGGATGTAGAAGGTAAAACAGGACAGAATTCAAGTTGAAGATTCCATCTCCTCCCCATTTGTTGGGGACTAGTAGAGGAAACAGAAGCCAACGGATTCAGTGAAATATCCCAGTGTGGAATGCTGGTCGGCATACTATTCAGTATCTGCCATAAGGTGTAGCTTGACATGCTCGATTGAAATGTAATGATTCTCCTTACAACCAGGTAGCAGAGGCAGAATCACATTATGGGTGCCTTTCAAACCAAGGGCGCTGACCAGTGAACGTTATGATGGACCAAATTCTTTTTTGTTCTCTACCTTCAATCGGACCAGATCTCCAACTTTAGGAAGAGAGCCAGAACCGGAATCAGCACCCCTGCATCTGTGGAAGAGGGAAATGAGCTTTCACTTCTGCATCACAAGCCTTTTGTAGATCCTGTAACATAGCACAATGGTTATCTATGTCAAAGGTTGCGGCTGCCGTCACAAAGTCTAGACCACCAAGATCTGGCACAAACATTTTAATGCCAAAGAGCATTTTGTATGGGATCCGCCCACGTTCAGATCTTCTTTGGAGATTGTTAAGTGCACCTTGAACTCCATATATATTAGCCAACCGGCCCGACCAGTACCTAATGCTCTCTCTGTTAAAGATTGCTTTAAAAAAGTGGTACATCCGCTCCACAACAGAATTGCCCTCAGACCGATATGGAGATGAGAATTGCTCCTTCACTCCCAAAGACATCATCGCATCCCGGAAAGCCTTAGAGGCAAAAGCAGGAACTGTATCAAAATGGAAGGTACCACAAGCAAATGTCCCTACAAAGACACGCAAATCTTTTATAACAGTCCGAGCGTCAGCACTACATTGTGGCCAAACCCAAAGGAATCTAGTGCATGAATGCACTGCAACCCAATATATAGTTCATAGCATTATCAGACGTCAAAGGACCTCAGTGATCAAGATAAATACAACCAAATGGTTGGTTTGCGATTGTATTGTATTGTGGCATACTTATATAGCGCAACCTGTCACCACCAAGGGCATCCTGGCGCTTTGACCCGTACTCAATGAAAACAGTAGCTCAGCCTATCCTGGGGAAAAGATGAGTCTTTAAAGCCTTTCTGAAGGAGAGGAAATCTCCAAGGCTTCTCAAGGATAAAGGCAGAGAGTTCCAGAGTTTGGCTGCCGCTACTCTGAAAGAGCGGCCCCCCATCCTCACTCTCTGGAATCGTGGGACTACCAGTAGCCTGGATGACGAAGAGCGTAAAGCTCTAGATGGACAGTACCAGGCAAACATTCGCCGCAACGGAATGGGGCCTAGCTCGTGGATAGCCCTGAACACAATACATGCTGCTTTGTAGCGCACCCGAAGATGAACTGGCAGCCAATGAAGTTCTCGCAGTGCTGCCGTAGATGAACTATGGTAAGGGAGAGAAAGGGCGAGTTTGGCTGCGATGTTTTGCACCCTTTGCAACTTGCCCAAGAGTGTTACCGGGGCCTCCAGAAGTAGTGCGTTACAATAGTCAAGTCGACTTAGGATGGTACAACGCACTACTTCTGGTCTGGCTTGCACAGGGAGGAGAGGAAGGACCTTGCGCAGCATACGAATCAGCATCATACATGTTGACGAGATCTTATTCACATGTAGATCCAACTGCAGGTTAGGCCCAAAAGTGACGCCTAAATTGCGCGCTGATTGTGCCGCAGACACCGTCTCTGAGAAGGACGGAGGCCAGAAGTCCACTGGAAGGTCACGAGGAATTCGATCAGTAGAGCAATGTAAAACCTCCGTCTTAGTTCCGTTGAACTGTAACGAGTTCAGCCGGAGCCATTCCGCTGTCGCCTGCATGCACCGATGAAAGGTCTCCAATGTGACTGCCTCCTGTCCCTCCAGAGAGAAGACCAGCTGTGTATCGTCTGCATAATTAAATGCAGAGATACCAAAGGTTTTAATGAGCTGGACTAGGGGGCGGAGGTAGACATTGAAGAGTATAGGGCTGATGGCCGAGCCCTGAGGTACTCCTTGTCCCACTCTCCGTTCCTCCGAGCTGAAGGGGGGTAATGAAACCCGTTGCTGACGGCAGTCCAAATAGGAGATTAACCAATCCCTGGCCTTGTCCCTGACCCCGCATTCCTCCAGCCTAGAAATCAGGGTGGGATGGCTGACCGTGTCGAACGCGGCCGACATGTCGAGCAGCACCAGAAATGCTGCCCGACCACTGTCGACTCGCGCCCGCAGGTTGTCTAACACGGTCACCAACGCGGATTCCGTCCCATGTGCTGGGCGGAAGCCGAATTGCGTCTCATCCAACCAGCTGTTCCCTTCTAGGAAACTGGACAGAGCACGGGTGACCAACTTTTCCATAATTTTAACCGGAAAAGGGAGCAGGGAGATTGGCCGGTAGTTAGAGAGGCAGGCAGGGTCGAGCGTAGGTTTTTTTAGAAGCGGGGATACCACTGCCTTCTTCCAGCAGCTTGGAACAGTAGCAGTCTCGAATGACTGACAGCAGATGGCGTGCAGGGGCTGGAAGAGGTCCTCTTGAAACACCCTCCAGAGTCTGGGGGGGAGAGGGTCCAAAGGCGAGCCAGAAGAAATCGTTAGGGCTAGATCGCCGAACTCCTTCAAGGATGGAAGGGGAAAACTACTCAGCTGGGGTCGACTGGCCTCGCACGCCGGAGCTCCCAAACTGAGGGCTGGCTCCAAGGAAGGAGAAAAATGACTTCTCTGCTGGGGTCGACTGGCAGCAGTCTCCGGAGCTCCCAAGCAGAGAGCCTGATCCAAAGTGGGGGTAGAGGAGCCACTCAGCTGGGGTCGACTGGCCTCGCTCGCCGGAGCTCCCAGACTGAGATGTACAGTTGAGTGTGGTGTTGACGTGAAACAATTGAAGGCTTAATCTGTTGACAAATGTCACAGGAAAGAACGTATTTACCTGCCTGATAGTACAAACCACATCACCAAAAACATTGCTGTAAAAGGGTAATAATCGCTGTCACTCCAGCATGCTCAGAAGCAACGCCTTCATGTGATCAAAGAAAGTCTGCGGTCCTTGTTGGGAATCAGCCGATCCCCAACATTTAATGCTTAATTGCGCTACCTTTAGAATCACAAAAATCATTTTGTGTCCAGAAGAAGAAATTGTCATTGAAGGATTGTACACAGCGAAAACGGATCGCACACTACAAGTGTAAGAGCATCTGGATCAACAAATTCGAGAGACAAAACCAAAGCACTTAGCTCTGACAATGGGGAAGAGGTGTGGGCAGTGGCCATAGTGACTGACTCTGGACCACATGGTTTGAATCCCTGGCACCGACGGCAGGTAAGGCCAGCACCATGTTACTCTGTGCAATAGCTCGCTTAATCTTCCCGATGGCCCCCAGCACCTTGACACCCTCAGGTAATTGTTTGCGCTTTATAAGAACTGGATTTTGTTACCGATTGAGCAGTGCAATCTCCAAGTGATTTTGTGTCAACCAAGAAGGGTTTAAAATCCCCATCAACAATTGCACCTGCCACAATTGCGCAGGATGAAGACTAAGCATTTTTAGAACCAATGGCTGGCTGCAGAGACCCCTCAGTGTAAATAATACATTCGTACTGATCAAGAGGGAGTAATGATAAAGGAAGAGGATGGACATTTTCTTATTGTAAAAACTCCTGTGTTTGCAAAGAAGGGTCAAAGATGAAGTTGACATCAGCCGACGTCACATAACTAGCCCATTGTTTCCAACGTGGATACAAGGCTTTGGAAATTAGGACACTAGCCTTTGTGACCGCTTCGAAAGCAGACACTGGCTAGACCATGAAAATGTGTTTACCCTGAGCCAATGAGCGTTACTTCAGAATCAACATCTGGCTAGCTGCCAAAATATTTTATGTAGAAGAGAAACACATCTCAGCTGGCGTATACAAATGCAATTTATAAGCAATGGGGACAGTGTCCCCTTCATTGAAAGTCAAGTATGTAAACCCTAAGGCTCCTGGTACAATCCGTATGACCAAATTAGTAGTATTATCTATAGTTAATAGGAACTGAGTCACAAGCGGATCGGATTGCAAAGCCCTAAGTACTGCTGTATGTCCCAGAAGGCAACTGGAAGATGAGAAAGAGGGTTGTATCAACGTGTATAAATTGATGCGTTGGGCATAAGCAGGAATGTAAATTCTGATTATTATTTTTTTAAACAGCAAAGACTGCATTATTATAAGGGTAGAGGGAAGCTGCAATAGAGCACATTTCTCCCAAAAATTGGGAGCCAACCCCTCTTACCTTCATTATTGAGTTACTAACCAATGAAAATTACTGCCAGAAAGGCAAATTGAGATTTTGCAAAATTAAATTTGTAGCCCAACTTCGCAAAACGAGTGATAATGCGATCAACACACATAAGATGAGGATCCATCTCATCATCAGTCAAATAAATGTCATAGGACAGAAAGACTTCAGGATCAATCTCATGTAAAATTGAAACAATCTTTCTGCAAACACACCTCGACCATTCCCATATCCAATAGGCAATCTGTGTAGCGTCTCTGAATGCCTAATGCACTGAATGCAGTCAAATCACAGCTTTCCGGTGCCAAAGAATAAGTGAAGTCGCTGATAAAAATATCCAAAGTGGTTATATACTTTTTTCGAAGAATGTAGTTTACTAACCCAGAGCTATGTGTGTTCTGAACTGCAAAGGTATGAACATGACTGTTCAAATGTCTGTAATCTGAAATTGTACAATATGAACTGTAAAGTTTCATTCTCAGAAAAAGAGTATTATTCATCGATGAAACACAATGTTCAATTACACTCTGATATTCCAATTGAGTCAAGATATCACTTACAGATGCTTTTGTGTCACGTTTGTTTGGATACTGTGGTTGGGGCTGAGGTGTAGAACATATAGGAATTACATGTACCTGGCAATCCTTGTTCCAACCCACCTGATTGTGATATAATGCCGTATCTAATTACAAGGCCCATTTTGAGGCTTAAACCAATTTATCGTCATCAGGTACGTATTGTGAAAAACTGGACAGAATAACATCCGCGCCAGTACAGCGCCAAGCGCCAGGACCCCTGGTCATTTTTACCTAAAACATCAATCTAGGAGAGTTTATAATTGCGATCTGCTACTGAGCCTAAGGGAAAGGGTGAAGGATGATTGCACCTGCATAATACCAGACAAGAAAATGCTCACTGAACTTAAGGTTTGGACAGCATGTTGCTCTCGCCTACCTGTTATTTTATGTACTCCAATTAAGGGTCGAAATAGGTCCCACTACTTTAGGGAGGATAGGGAGGAGAATACAATTAACGGTATACTTATTAATGCCAGGTCTTTGGTTAAACACAGTACAGAATGCCCAGAACTGATTCAAGAAAAAAATGCCAAAATTGCAATTATTACGGAGACCTGGACAGATGCGGCATCAGGACCGGATCTAGTTATTGCAACTCCTGCAGGCTATTGTAGTCGCGTTCTGGATAGAACCGGTAAAAGAGGGGGTGGGCTTGCTATTATCTATCATGCCTCGATCCAGGTATCATTTCAGGCAGCGCCCTCACAGACCCACGAGGCACTGGGATTTAAGCTTTCCATATCTAATCATTATACCTTTCAGGGCTGCCTTTTAAATAGACCACCCGGATCTAGGTCTCAGTTCCTCGATACGGTGGGTACATTTCTGGAAGAAGCCCTTTGTACTAAGTCCTTTACCGCTTTAGGAGATTTTAATTTTCATTTAGAAGCAGGAACAGACCCGGACACTTCAGCTCTGGTCCATGTAATGCAGGCGGCAGGATTGACTCAGGTGGTAAGGGGAGCTACACATACATTAGGGCACACTTTGAATGGCATTTTTACTAATAATCCAGACTTACATTTTAGTCATACAGAGTCCATGGTCTGGTCAGATCACTCAGTGGTGCTTTTTAAGATTCAAATCCCCCAGCTGGTTAGGGCTAGACAGGACAGGAAGCCAGCCAATCTGTATAGACCTTGGAAAAAACTTGATGGAAGGGCACTTGAGGATCGGCTCACATCCTCTATATTTACACTACCGACAGATGTAAATGAGGCTGCCGAAAAGTACACATACTGGATAGATAAAGCATGTACTACTCTAGCACAGCCCAAATTCTGTCGCCCTACTCGTACAGTACCATCTGCTCCCTGGTTTACCCAGGAGTTACGAGACCATAAGGTGACCTATAAAAAACTGGAGCGCGTATGGCGCTCAGACTATCTGCAGGCAGATAAAACTAAACTTAAAGCCAGTCAAAAGATATATAGAGAAATGATTAAGAAGGCTAAAAGTACGTACTTTTCTGCTCAAATTGAGGGAGCCAAAAACTCTACTAGAGAACTCTTTGATACAGTGGCCAGTTTGGTTACCCCTAAATCAGTCATTATTCCCCCAAGTTTGGAACTTTGCGAGAATCTCGCTAATTTCTTTCTAAACAAAGTGGAACTGATTTTTTCAGCATTAGAACATCAAGTGGGGTTGTCTCTTCTCGAAGGAACACACAGGACCACTCTGGTGAATCCACATGAGGCGAAACTTTTGGAGTTCCGTCCGGTGAATTCGGAAGAGATAAAAAAGCTGCTTCTGGCAACTAAATCAGGCTCGCCTCAAGATCCCTGCCCAGCCTCAGTGGCACAATTGGCAGCCACCCCCATATCATGTATTTTGACGGAGCTATTCAATAGGATGTTTAACCTTGGAGAATACCCAACGTGCTGGAAACGAGTGTCAATTGCTCCTTTACTTAAAAAACCAACACTCGACATCTCAGATCCTAATAGCTACCGGGCTATAGCCAGGCTACCACTACCGGTCATACTCAATGAGAAAGTCATGAATGTGACTTTATCAGGTCCTCTCAGTGCTTGGACATAGCCCAACATGGGTTTAGGGAACGCCATAGCACCGAGACTGCCCTAATCAAGTCCACGGAAGAGATCAGGAAGGCGATAGATTCAGGAGGACAGGCAGCTCTGGTGCTCCTTGATCTTTCCGCGGGCTTCGACACGGTCCATCATAGTATTTTGGTGGATCGTTTAGAAGGCTGCGGAATTCAAGGGACAGCCCTGAGTATGCTGAAGTCCTTCCTAACCAATAGGGTTCAGGTGGTGGCCTTGGGAGATTTTGAATCTAGACCTTTCAAACTACCAGGGGGGGTCCCTCAGGGCTCCTCCCTAAGCCCCACATTATTTAATATTTACGTTTCCTCCCTCGCCCCGGTGATTCGCTCATTTGGTTTTGAATTAACATCTTACGCAGATAATACACAAATTCTGGTATCTCTGCTCCCGGGGAGAGAAGAAGGAATAGCGGCTAAGTTCCAGGACTCTATGACTGCAGTGAGCTTATGGATGGCTGGCAACTGCCTTAAGCTGAACTCCTCAAAAACTGAGGTTCTTCTTTTTGGCACTGATGTTAGTTTCTGGAGTCCCAAATGGTGGCCCCATGATATGGGAGCCCCACCCATTCCGGCAGCGAAAGTAAAAAACCTAGGTGTTCTTATTGATCTTTTAAACCACAGGTTAATGCCTTAACATCTTCCATCCACTGGATCATGAAAACGATCAGGAAAATTCTCCCTTTTCTATCAGACAGTAGCAGGAAAACGGTGATGACAGCACTTGTGCTGTTCCGCCTTGATTACTGCAACAGTCTTTTCTTGCAAGCCCAGCAAGGGATTCTCAACAAACAACAGATTCTGCAAAATGCAGCTGTTCGAATAATTACTGGCCTGCCCAAGTTTGCACCGGTTGCACAGGAATTGAGGAAATTGCACTGGCTCCCTATACACAAACGTATAATATTTAAATCATTGTGTATGGTGTTCAAGGCAGTGAATGGACTGGGTCCATCCTTTCTTCAACAACATTTTCAACTGTATACGCCAGGTAGACAGCTAAGATCAGCAAATAAAGGGCTAGTCAAGACTGATCGGATCAGGAAAGCTCGATGGGGTAGACGTAGTTTCATCTCTGGCCTTGAAACAAAGTACCAACCTGATGGCTTTCAGGAAAAACATTAAAACATGGCTCTTCGACCTTTAGAAACCAACGAACGACTTAGGGGAGAAATCATATAATTTCAGCGCCAGGACACCACCCGGTAACAGCGCGCTTTAAAAATGGTATACATAAATAAATAAAAATCATCTCATCTCGCGGAAGCTAGGACAAAAGGGGGAGACCAATCAACCTCCGCCAATAAAATATTGTACGAAGATTTCAGATTCTCCCAAAAGACTGCTTCAATTGGGTGTTTAAAATCACCTTCAATTTGGAAACGTACTTCATGAATCCTATCAGGAGGAACAACTTGTGTATAAGCTGTCTCTACAGTAATGAAAGTGTCAGTTGCTTTCACCTCCAGCCGCCTGCGCACTATGGTAATCTCGACTGCGCTGTCGAGGAGGGTTACTGCCCAACTCTTGCCGAGGAGCAGGGTTCTCACTGTTTGGGGCATACATTGCGTTCAAAGTGAGAACTTTTTTCTTCTGAAAGGAGGTGGTTCCACCTGCTTGACTTTTACATCAAACTGGCCCTGCTGGTAATGATGTGCTTGCGTAGACTCACCTTGTCTGTGATCCTGATGCCCTTCTCCACTGAATTGTTGATCCGAAGATTCCTGATAGGAACGAGGAGAACGAGGATCAGGATCCTGGAACCTCTCCAGTGTCTTAATTTTTGAGCGGTCATGCAAATCTTATCTATGCTCAGAAGCATCAGGTGGAGGCAAACCTGCACGTGAACCAGGCTTCTTGTTCCAACCCTTTTTAGGAAAGACTGCACAACCCACCTTTAATATTGGCCAGAATCATATTAGAGATAATAGGAACATTCCCACCAACTTCATCCCAAAATCCAGGGATGATCCAGCACCGTGCTCATCCTGTACCTTCTTCTGAACCATCAGTAGAACACTCATAGAGGGGGTACCAAAGCACAGTGTATACACCTAAGCAAACACTGTCCCCCAGGTAGTGCAGTCAGCTAAAGAGGGAATCGGACCACTCAGCAAACTCATTGTGAAGATCCTGTGTTTTTCAACAGGAGTCGTATGAGGAAAAACTGCCTCAAGCTGCTCAAATTTTTGTGCAAGTCAAAATGGCAAATCATCACGATTTTGAGGACGTTTACCCATCACCGAATTAATCATGATGGGACTAATCACCAGTTGACCAACGTGTCCTGGTGGTGGAGAAATAGCTCCAGTCTGTGCTCCTTAAAGTGCATGTGACATGAACCGAATGACACCTATGTGAATACGTAGCAACTGTGTATATAACAGATGTAGCTCTGCAACAATAACATTGAGATAATTGGGATGTGATGTAAAACCAGCCATAACCGGTCAAGTGGACCCATCAACATATGAGGGGTCCATACGAACAACAGAGAGATGGTGAGAAAGTGCTCCATTAAACCTAAAAGTATGCCCTCAGGACGTCAATGGAACTTCAAGTAATGCATGAGGATGATAAGGCACTAGAGAAGTTCCTCTTGGATATTCATGAAACAAATTATCATTCCCATCAACAGTGGCAAACGTAACCAAAGAATAGAACAATTCCAAGTGGTAAGCTGGGTCCGCCGCAACCACAAAAATATGGTAGTCCCTGAATTGGGGACTCTGTGTTGAGTTAAATGTGCTGTAACTGCCGCACAGTTAGGTGCCACAATAGTGACCGGTTGTGCCATGTTTATAAATAAATCAACTAACTAAATGGTAGGCCAAAACTGGGTCACAAAACCTTTCAAAATTCAAGCTCGAAAAACCTATAGAAATAGGGCTACCCTAGAAATACAGGAGGCTATGCCCTCCCACAATGGAATTCCCAAGGAACTGGTGAGAGGGTAGAGTGGATAATCACAAGCTCTACTCAGGGGTCTCATGAATAAGTACCAGACCAAACGTTGGTGGTGCAATTTTGCAGGGATTCTGACCAAGAACAGAACTATGCGCAGGATTATAGGACCTTGATATATAGGAACTGAGTCATTCTACCACCTTAGTATCCATGATCCCGGGACCAACTAGCTGTTGTGTTTCACCTATTCTCCTACTCACTCACAGAGAAACAAATGATTAGACACCCCAAAAGACAACACTCCCAGATCTCTCAGGAACCGCGGTAACAGACACATCCTTTTGCTCACACTCCTGTACTTTTCCACAGTAAGATCTGACAGAGACATGAAACAGTTTAAAATATGTATTTCAACTAATGTGCCCTAACGTGCAGTGTACGTGCCACAACAAGCAGGAAACACAGTCAGCATAGCAGCTATTCCATAAATCATGTAGGGAGATGTCATCATGAAAAGACAATAGAGCCTAACCTCCCTCCCCTTGCTAGGAAGCAGTATTTGTATATATTACAAGAGCTCTAGGCTTTGTCACTAGGCCCCATACGTTAGCCTATAGATGGTAGATCTAGATCATAGGTTCTGTTTCACAGTTTTCTCTGGAAAGGTCCCTCTCCTAGGGTATGCTACCTATCTGTGTATTCTAATAAAACCAAAGTACGTTTGTCCAAACAATAGCTACATTGGTATGTTTTGTCTAAGGGCTAAGGCCTGGCCAGAACAAAATAACAAGTGACATTGTTGTTTGACCTTGCTCACAATGTTCAGTATAAATCCCAGGAACATGCAGAGAGTGAACACAGCGATGAGATCTCATGTGAAAACAGCCATAGAAGTTATTGCAAAATAAAGTTGTGTAGTAACGTGCACAAAGCAGCAGGCAAGCTGCAGCGTGCTCATGCTAACTTAGAGAAAACGACAATGGGCCACGTGACAGCGGCAGGTGCACTGGTGAGACTAAATAAGGAATTGGGCAACAACTCAGTGGTGTCATCGGGTTACATTATGCCTAAATAGGTTGACCACCATTTTACATGTTCACGTTCTTAAGTTGAATTCATTTGTAAGAACTGTGACATTTGACACACATCCGCTTGTGGGCCTGTGCAAGATAATACTCCCTGCACTAATTTTGCTTACAGTTCTATTTCATAGGCAAATTATCACACTACCATGAACATTCTGTACAAGGGATAAGTTTGCACTACAAATTGTTCTTGATAATATTGTGTGGTCAGCGACAGGGCTATCACAATTGAATAAATATTAGCAGCCTGACTGAGTCTTCGGCATGGCAACATAGACAATGTTTATTATATAAACAGCATTACTTCCTTGTTTAGACAGAGGAGTATTTTGATGGCACTGAGAAGTCACGCATGCCAGAATTTCATCCCACTCGATTCCTATTTACCCTGTATGAGAAATGCTGCCCAGCTTTGTACCAGGATGGGCACCCAGATGACACGTACCCACAGGTAACCAGGAGTTAGATCACCCTACAGGGATCTGGCAGATGGTTAGGTTAGGTTAGGTTAGGTAGCGTTAGGTAGGAGTACAACATATTTTAGTACTTTTCGGTTACAGAAAAATGGTATAACTGTATTTTTTGTTTCACCATTCTCATAATGCTAATTTCTTTATTCTATTTTGTCTATTAATTATTGCAGCACAGGTATTTTTCTCAAGATTCACAATGCTTCATTAAATATTGAGATGTTTCACTGTGAATTTCTTGTGCACCTCTTTGGGTCTGTGTAAGTAATCAAATTGAAATGTTCTAGATCTGTCTCCATGATTTGCTTGGGTAGTCAGGGCTGTCATATTCTGAGGGCGCACAATCCATTTGTTACCTTGTCAAGTTAGGGGTACAGTTGGTGCACTGTGGGCTAGTAAGACCTAGGCCAACATATCTTAATGGTGTTCTCAGAATCCGTCTCACACAGTTTTGTGTCCATCAAATGCAAACTTTTACTTGCGAAATGATAAGCCATTCAATGTTGGAGGTGGTGAGGGAGACATGTACCTTGAATCACCTGGCTGTTTTAGGATGTGAAGGGGCTGCTAAGCTTGCAAAGTGCCAAGACACACCCCTCAGGAGCAATTCATGTGCTATATCAAGTGTACATGAAACATTTGGAAGAAATTGAAATTAAGAATTGGAAGTCAGTGGGAGGTCTGTCAAGGGGGTCAGTTAACTCATCGCTATGACTAGAGCTGGGCCTTACACATTTTTATTTATTTATTTATTTAAGTTTTGTATAGCGCTAGCTAGACCCGAAGGTATCGGAGCGCTTCACAACGGATACGAATAAGCATCAACATAAAAGGTAGGTCGAGCAGGGTAGGGAAAGTATGGGAAAGCATAGTAGGAAGTAAAAAGTCTATACATTGACAGCATGAGGGGGACAAGGCGGAGAACAAGGGAGAGTCATCCGGTTCTTGCTAGGACCAAAGAGAAAGTGAACTATTTAATTCTAACGGTGATTCTCGTTACGATCCAGTTCGCTCAAGAAAGAAGGTTTTGAGTAGTAGAATTTTAGGAAGGAGGTTGTCATCCTGATGTGTGGGGGGATAGAGTTCCATATCTTAGGAGCATTTCCCGCAAAGGACCTGTTCGATCTTTTGCGTTTCTGTGATTTCAGAGGTATGAGTAGGAGCGTGTTGGAGCTTCTGAGGGTCCTGGGCTGAGCGCCTCTCTTGGGTTTATTGGCCAGATATTCCAGTTTACCTGTATGCAGGGCTTTGTGTGTGAGGCAGGCTGAGCGGAAGTTGGCTCGAAGATTAATAGGAAGCCATTTCAGGTCCTTGAGAGCCGGGGAGATGTCATCAAATTTCTTAGTTCCTGTGACCATTCTAGCTGCTGCATTCAGGGTAGCCGTCAAAGGCCCCAGATGAGATTTGCTGTTCCAGTCAGAGTATCAATGCCATAGTCAATCCTGGAGAGTACCAGTGCCTGAGTGGCCTGTTTCGGGTCTTTCAAGGGGAGGAAGGGTTTAAGTTTGTAAAGAAGTTTCAGGTTAAGGAAAGCACTTTTGGCAGTTTTAGAGATGTGTTCTTTCATGTCCAGTTTTGGCCAGAGTGATCAACAGTGAATTGACGGAGGTTGTAGGAACAAGGGGAACATTGAGGTCGTTTAAGGCTTTGATCCATTCGAGTATTTGGGGATTTTCATTTTTGTTTGAGATGAGAAGCACTTCTGTCTTTTCTTCATTAAGTTTGAGGTGGTTGGATGAGAGCCAGTGTTGGACCTCTGTGAGTGTGTCATTTTGTCTGTGGATGTCTGCAATCAAAGTGGTTTCCAGGTAGAGTTGTGTGTCGTCCGCATAGAGGTGAAAGGGGATGTTAGAGTTCCTTAGAATTGTAGTGAGGGGCTCCATGTAGATGTTGAAAAGTTGTGGAGAGAGTACTGACCCCTGTGGGACTCCTCTAGTAATGGGGAGGGGGTCCGAATTGTAGCTTTTAATTTTGATAGTTTGAGTGCGGTTGTTGAGAAAGGAGGCGAAACATTTTAGAACAGTTTTGTCCAAACCCGCTCTCTTCTGAAGGACATTGAGTAGTAGGTTGTGATCCACTGTGTCGAACGCTGCCGAGAGGTCTAAGAGGATGAGGAGGCTACATTGGTGGGAGACCTGTGTAGGTCATCCATCACATTGAGGATTGCGGTTTCTGTGCTGCAGCCCTTTCTGAACCCAGATTGGTGTGGGTCAAGAAGATTCAAGATCTCCAGGTGTTGTTTTAGCTGAGATAGCACACATTTTTCCAAGATTTTCGATAAGAGCGGCAGGTTTGACACTGGTCTGAAGTTGTTCAAGACCGTAGGGTCGAGGCCAGGTTTTTTTAGGAGTGGCGTGACTTGACCTAGTTTAAGGCAGTCCGGGATTGAACCATCGCAAATATTACATGTATAAACTTCCAGACACTGCTGAATTACTTGGATGGAATCTTGGAAGCAGTAAATTGTATGGTTAAGCAAAAATTTAAATCTTACCTCTCATATGTGAATCGTACGTCATAGATGACGAATAACTTAGAGAAACAACATATGAATTTTTATTTTCATTTGACAATGTGATTATATGATCAACCAGATGCTTGTTTAAGGCAAAACATGTGATAACCATGTTTAATAATTTTGGGCTTCTAATAGTAACAAAGATGCATGTTTCAACTCACAACAATCACATTTTGTAGATAAATGATAAATACACTTTATTTTCCATACACAGTATTTAATTATTTTATATAAAAAATGTATGGCTACATTACACACAATCAGGTATGCAAAAGCTGTTACAAAAGGTGGATGGTAAATATAAAAGTATGTGTTAAATATAAAACATCTCTGCACAATCCTCTGTATCATATAAAGATGTTGGCACCAACTATGCATAGTGAACATCAATCAATCAATTGATCAGGGATTTACAAAGTGCTCTACTCACCCGTGAGGGTCTCAAGGCGCGGGGTGCAGCTCCGGGTCAGTTGAAGAGCCAGGTCTTGAGGTTCTTCCAGAAGGTGTGCAGGGTTGGGGAGCATATGATGGTGACTGGGAGCTCCTTCCAGGCTCTGGCTGTTCCGTAGGAGAATACAGAAAAACGGTGGTCCTGGTTAAGTTACAATTTATATGTTAAATCCAGTATTTATATCAAAATAGTACCCACCACAAATTCATTCGTCATACATGAAAACAGTTGAAGTAATGTACATTGAACCAAATGTGTATTTAGTATGCATTTATTTATGCATAGTTAGTATTGACGCATTATTACTTTGCGAGCTATTGAGCTTGTATCCAAAACACATGAAGAACTAAAATGCAATTATATAGTCATTACATTTACATGTGCTCTCAGAAGAAAGGAAAGGGAAGGTGTGCAAGTTGTGAGGGACCGGGTAAAGGTGGTGTGACTGGTTTAAGAACATCACGTAGAAATCAAGATGCCTTTACAATCGTTAGGTACATGGTTCCAAAAATGCATCAAACATAGGTTTAAATTCATTAATTTCCTTGTGTCCTATGTTGTGCTTGAGTGGCGTAGTCTACGTTTCGACCCCCAAAATACGCTGTAAGGGTGACTGTTGCCTCATGTTGGGGTCTTCATCAGGACTGAGAGTGGTGAGAGCCTACAAAAATAGTAAGGGAATCAATCACCTCTATATTATGAAATGAGTGGGTGCGTATATTACACTCTATATTCGGTAAAAATTAATTAATTACATACATCTTCAGGACGGTAATGGTCTTTGCCGTCTGGGAATGGGCATGATGGTGCTCCTGAGAAATCTGTTGAAAAATTAATAAAGACTGAAATTCAGTCGCTAGCTAGCACACGCTGCTAGGCAAGGAAAGCTCTGGCTGGAAAGGGGAACTTACTTATGGGACTGCTCCTGACACGTATAAACGAGTTGCTCCAGGCTTGTGTCCTGTTATTCACAGATGTTGGGCGCGCTGTGTGGAAAGATATTAAAGAAATGAATAACCCCACGGAGTGTTGACTATCGTTTGTTAAAAAGAAAAGAAAGGCCATTTAATTGCCTCGATAAACGCACAGAGCCGCTACAATGGTAAAAGAGCTCCTTTAAAATCAGATGAGTCATGCGCCACTAAACGCGCTAAGCAAAAATAAATAATCAACCCAGGATTAGTGTTCAACGCAGACTAACGTATGTAGTCTGTTGTTTAATTTGGAGAATAATCGCGCGTGCAAGTTAAGTGTTAAAATAACGGAGTCGAGTGACAGTGGAGCATATTTAAAGCGTGCCGCTTGGAATCCGATCTCTCGGTTTCACGGCTGGAAAGTGATCTGAACATTTTAACGAGTGCACGCTAAGGCTTGATTCATCCTAGTCGGTTGACAGCAAGACTTACTTTAATCTTGCCGTTCGTGGTCCGACCTCTGGGGTTCTGGTTTCGAAATGAACAACTCGCGGTGCAGCCGCTGGATGATAGTCGGGTTGAGAGAGTAATGCAATACGCAAAATAGTGAACAAACACTGGAACCTTATCGCAGACACTCTAGACAGCCCGGACCCTCCTATGCATGCTTTCAAAAAAGCGAAAAGCATAAAGGACCATGTAGTACGCTCAATGTTGGAAAGCCCTGCAGCACCTACTCTACAACGGATGTGGAATCTCCCCGATGTAGTGGGCCACTTCAAATGTACAACATGCAAAGCATGTCCAACATGCTGGGAAACCAAACAACTGGTGTACAATGAACTGACTATAGATCTCAAATCTTTCACAAACTGCAACACCAGTGGAGTCATTTACGCCATTCTATGCCCCTGCAACTTGATGTACGTCGGACAGACTAAACAAAAAGTAAAAAATCGAATCTTTCAGCATTCCAGCAGAATCCGATGCTCTACAGTTGGAGCACCCCTTGTGGAACACTTCAAGGAACACAACCACACTCCTGAATCACTGAGATGGTTAGTCCTGGAAAAGATCACTCTGGGACCACGTGGGGGTAATGTGAACTCTATAATGAACATCAGAGAATGCAAATGGATGCATTTATTGAAAACTGTGAGCCATGGACTCAATGAAATGGATGCCAATTTTGCCCAAATGGCCGGACTAAACCCAGATTGACATCTTGCTAAAATAGGCGATTTGACATTCTGAATAACCCACTAGGTTTTCTATTGAATATATTCAGTTTGAGACAATTGGCAAAAACTTGGTCTCTCGATACGACCCAACTAGTTTTAGACAGATTCTAGTGGCTGCTAAGACTGCGATAGCACTGAATGGTAATCTATAACATTAACATTGACTTACACCATGAAATGGGAAGAGAGAGACTTTAACTGTGTTCCTTAATGATATCCAATAATAACTATCAATCTTCCCGATAAGCTTTGATTTGTGTGGATTGTCCTTCCTGTTTTTGAATAATGTAACATCAATGCTCATTTGTAAATGCAGTCACACTAGAATGCACTACATGCTGTTCGATTGTTAATGTAGTCATACTATAACCATTTGACATTTGCTCCTGATGATTTACCAACAATATGGATGTTCACCATGACACCACTTTCCATCCTGGGTAGAATGGCACTTTGCAGACATTCCCCCACTCGCCAAGACGCTCTTTGTAGAGATTCCCTCCCTCACGCACGATGCGTTAGTAAAAGCCGGCGCTTTAAGCCCCGTCCTGACAGTGATTGGCCCTTTGAAGTCGAGCCCTCAACCCGACTATCATCCAGCGGCTGCACTGCGAGTTGTTCATTTCGAAACCAGAACCCCAGAGGTCGGACCACGAACGGCAAGATTAAAGTAAGTCTTGCTGTCAACCGACTAGGATGAATCAAGCCTTAGCGTGCACTCGTTAAAATGTTCAGATCACTTTCCAGCCGTGAAACCGAGAGATCGGATTCCAAGCGGCACGCTTTAAATATGCTCCACTGTCACTCGACTCCGTTATTTTAACACTTAACTTGCACGCGCGATTATTCTCCAAATTAAACAACAGACTACATACGTTTGTCTGCGTTGAACACTAATCCTGGGTTGATTATTTATTTTTGCTTAGCGCGTTTAGTGGCGCATGACTCATCTGATTTTAAAGGAGCTCTTTTACCATTGTAGCGGCTCTGTGCGTTTATCGAGGCAATTAAATGGCCTTTCTTTTCTTTTTAACAAACGATAGTCAACACTCCGTGGGGTTATTCATTTCTTTAATATCTTTCCACACAGCGCGCCCAACATCTGTGAATAACAGGACACAAGCCTGGAGCAACTCGTTTATACGTGTCAGGAGCAGTCCCATAAGTAAGTTCCCCTTTCCAGCCAGAGCTTTCCTTGCCTAGCAGCGTGTGCTAGCTAGCGACTGAATTTCAGTCTTTATTAATTTTTCAACAGATTTCTCAGGAGCACCATCATGCCCATTCCCAGACGGCAAAGACCATTACCGTCCTGAAGATGTATGTAATTAATTAATTTTTACCGAATATAGAGTGTAATATACGCACCCACTCATTTCATAATATAGAGGTGATTGATTCCCTTACTATTTTTGTAGGCTCTCACCACTCTCAGTCCTGATGAAGACCCCAACATGAGGCAACAGTCACCCTTACAGCGTATTTTGGGGGTCGAAACGTAGACTACGCCACTCAAGCACAACATAGGACACAAGGAAATTAATGAATTTAAACCTATGTTTGATGCATTTTTGGAACCATGTACCTAACGATTGTAAAGGCATCTTGATTTCTACGTGATGTTCTTAAACCAGTCACACCACCTTTACCCGGTCCCTCACAACTTGCACACCTTCCCTTTCCTTTCTTCTGAGAGCACATGTAAATGTAATGACTATATAATTGCATTTTAGTTCTTCATGTGTTTTGGATACAAGCTCAATAGCTCGCAAAGTAATAATGCGTCAATACTAACTATGCATAAATAAATGCATACTAAATACACATTTGGTTCAATGTACATTACTTCAACTGTTTTCATGTATGACGAATGAATTTGTGGTGGGTACTATTTTGATATAAATACTGGATTTAACATATAAATTGTAACTTAACCAGGACCACCGTTTTTCTGTATTGACTATTGGACCCCGGTCCTGGAGTTTTTAGGGTCTACCCCTTTCTTACTCCTGTTCCGTAGGAGAAGGCTCTTCCGCATGCTCTGGTTCTGCGGATGCAGGGGTCTCTGCAAGGGTGAGGTCGGCAGAGCGGAGGTTCCTTTTGGGTACGTGGAAGAAGACTCTTTCGTTGAGGTACCTGGGTCCGATGAAGTGGAGGGATTTGTAGGCGTGGGTAAGCAGTTTGAAGGTTACTCTCTTCTCGACAGGGAGCCAGTGGAGGTCTCGTAGGTGTTGGGTCATGTGCTCGTGCCATTTGGTTCCGAGTACAAGCCTGGCTGTGGTGTTCTGGATGGTTTGGAGCTTGTGTAGGAGAGTTTGTTGATTCTGGCATAGGGTGCATTGACGTAGTCCAGTCTGCTAGCTATCAGAGCGTGGGTGACTGTTTTCCTGCATTCAGGGGGATCCATTTGAAAATCTTGCGGAGGATGCGGAGGCAGTTGAAACTGGTGGAGGCAATGGAGTTGATCTGGTGAGTCATGGTGAGGGTGGAGTCAAGGATGATCCTGAGGTTCTGTGTGTGGTCTGTGGGGGTAGGCAGACTCCCGAGAGCGTGGGGCCACCAGGTGTTGTCCCAGGCAGAGGCAGAGGGTCCGAGGATGAGGACCTCAGTCTTCACCGAGTTGAGCTTTAGGCAGCTGTTTTTCATCCAGGCTGCGACGTCCTTCATTCCTTCCTGGAAGCTGAGTCTGGTGTCTTTGGGGTTCTTTGTGAGGGAGAGGATGAGCTGGGTGTCATCAGCGTAAGATACTATGCTGAGCCCATGCAGTCTGACAGTAGTGGTGAGAGGGTCCATGTAGATGTTAAAAAGCGTGGGGCTGAGCGATGATCCTTGTGTTACTCCACAGTTGATATCTGTGGGTTTGCTGGAGAGAAAGGAGTGGATCCAGTTGAGGGCTGTTCCTCGTATCCCAGTGAAGAGGACATCTACATATTTTAAAGACACCAAGGATATCCTGAACATCATTGAATAGATCAACACCACCATCAATGTGGATTTACTGATGACACTGGAAGTCAAAGCATTATACTCTAACATCCCCCAAGATTCGACCTTAAAGGTGATTGAAAATACCCTGAGAATAAAAGACTGAGATGTTGCGACTCCCACAGACCATTTGATGAGTTGTGTGACTCTTGCTCTCGAAGAAAATTTCTTCCAGTTTGACATCAATTCTTCCTCCAATACTAGGGCACTTTGATGAGCAGTACCTTTGCCCTACGTATGTAATGTTTATATATGCATATTTTGGAAAATACATTTTTTCTGGACCCATCTAACCCTTTTGGCCTAAGAATTCAACTATGATGGAAAAACCATGATGATATCCTGATCATTTGGAAAGGGGACATCATGAACACAGGAAGATTCCCATCTTGGGTAAATATCCTGGACCCTTATCTAAGGTTTACCAACACCATCTCAACTCAATAACCTATCTTTTTTGGCCTCACAATATTTTTGTAAGAGGGCCGCTTGAAGAGGAAAACTTTTCACAAACCGGCAAACCCAAATAGTCTTCAGTTATGTGCAAGTCATCACCCCCACTCATCTAGGATTAATCAACCTTTCAGCCAAGTTCTCAGGCTCTAGAGTAATTGCAGTTATATTGTCACTTTTGGAAAACAATCTGATGATTTGGAAAAGAAACTACAGGAGAGAGACGACCCAAGAGGATCATAAAAATAGCTAACAAGAGAGCTCGCAATAGCCCCCGGGAGGCTATCCTGGCCCAAGCTGCAGAACACCTAACCAGAAACTGACCTTTGTAACTACGTTCACCCCGACATCAGACGGCATCAGAAAAGTGATCAACAAGATATTGCCTATTTTCAATGTGGGGGAGACCAAAATTGAGAAACCTCTTTTTACCTTGAAATGCACTGCAAAAAGAACAGATAATGGACGGAAAGTTAATCAATGCAATCATTCACCCCCAGTCAATAGATCTGGGTTTAATCCACTGTGTTTCTACCCACCATGCCACCCCAGTTTTGGCCCACCCATATGCAAAGGAACAGTCCATCCCGAACCACCAAGCCAGGTCCTCCCTGGACCAGAAACAAGCATTCTGAGACCGGTTTCGGGATATGATCCATCATCAGCCAGGCTAGCTTGAATCAAGAAGTGCAGAGAGCATGAGACACACATTTGGGTATACCCTTCCCACTTAGAGAGACAAATGCAAAAGGAACAGATGATGGACGGAATGTTGAACAATGCAATCATTCACCCCCAGTAAACAGAAATGGGTTTAATCCATTGTGTTTCTATCCACCATGCCACCTCCGTTTTGACCCACCAATATGCAAATCGGTCTTAACCCTGATCCTCACAGGAACAGTCCAGCCTGAACCGCCGAGCCAGGTCTTTCCTGGATCAGAAACAAGCATTCAGGGATCAGTTTCGGGATATCGTCCATCAACAGCCAGGCTAGCTTGAATCCAGTAGTGCAGAGAGCACGGGACCCACATCTGGGAATGCCCTTCCCACTTAAAGAGACAAATGCAAAAACAACAGATGATGGACAGAATGTTGAACAATGCAATCTCTGCACCACTGGATTCAAGATAGCCTGGCTGATTATGGGTATTACCTTGAAACCTGTGCCAAGATGCATGTCTCCTGTCTGTATTTCAAAACACAAGTGAGTGCTGTCTGACACCTGACCCAATCTCCTTCCACCTGTACTATATTTCCAGCTCCCACAAGTTACCACTGTTTTGCATTCTCTTTCTGCCACGTGCACAGAAAATAAATGCATAACTATCACAAACAACACAAATCAAACAACACACATTCTGTTATAATCTGAGGTGGTTGTATTACATTCTGTGCACAGCTTTCCTGCCCTGCCCAGCCAGTGTGTGATGTCAAGAATCTTGGTGAGTGGAATGAATGTGTGACAGAGAAAGTGAGCCGAACAGAGAGGATGCTGCTCCTGTTGAGGCATTCTATTATGTAACCTGAAACCTCTTCAATAAACCTATAACCTGTTCACCTGCATGAACTGCCTACCTGAATACTACTTACTGAGGATTGGAAAGCGAACCTACATGTGAAAGGAAGAAGAGAAGGTAGATTGAAGACTTAAAAAGAGAAAAAGAGATGCTCTGAACCTTACCAGTGTCTTTTCCATCAGACACCCCGCAGACAATCAACTCAAAGACTGAAATCATGAGAGTGTGGCTTGCTGAACTCTGGATGTACACAGATGAACAAGGATGATCATCTAACTAAAGCCAATAATGGAGTTTAAATGGTTCAAACTGGTATTAAATGCGACTGACATCTTATAGACTGGAGAGTGACAAGCAGTCACTGTTTTGAACTAGACCTCTGTGCCTCATAGGAGAAACCATACCAAATGCAGATTTATTTGGATTTTTGGATAGAATTAAGTTGGTGAGTGGTTTGCAGCAGTGACAGAAGCACAATCATTCCCTTGACTTGTGTTTTGGTTTGAAATACTAGTGAGGCTGTTGTGTGCTGACTCCCTCCACCCATGTGCATGCTGACAGCTTAGAATGTTGATGGAGACTCACTGTGCTTTGCATGCCACCATCACCTCAGAAAGAAGACTAGTGACTAGTGCACGACAAGCAGCAAACAGGAAACCACAGGGTATATTCTCAAGGACTTATCACTGAGTTACCAGCACTTTAGCGCAGCAAAAGTGGTGAAAGAATTATCAACCCATTCTGAAGCTGGTGCAAACTGCCGATATAGCCAGTTTTCAAGCGATAGCTTCTGCAAAAAACATCGCCACGGACGAGAGAGACAACTAACGCTAATGAGATTCCGAGTAGGAATTCCTGTACAAAAACACCACTTTGCGATATTTTCAATGACCAGTCAGACCTGCGATGCGATCCAAAAACAGGCGATAAGGCTGGTTCGCAGCAGGGATTTAACACCTGCCTTTTACTGGTTTTAAGCAGGACGACAACCTGCATCATGAAAGGGAGCCCAGCTCAGATCCACATCTGAACACCAACACATGTCATGGAGACACTGATCATGCAGCTCGGAGACTCAAGAGGGCCACAACACCTACAGCCACCACTCCCATGCCCCCACCCTGGACCACACCCCTCCCCAGACTTCCACTGAGGCAGTGCAGAATGGGACAGCGGACGTTCCTAAAACACACCAGCCTCAGAGACTCAACGCTAGAGGAAGTCTTGGCCACTACAAGCACAAAAGGACAACAATCCTCCACATCCTGACCCACATTGCCCACAGGCTGACGGTACCAACACAGCGGACAACCAACATCCCTCAGCAGCCAAAGCTGCTGGCTGTGCTGCACCTGTTGGCCCCTGGTACCTTCCAACCAGCAACTGCCATTGTCGGAGGAGTCTCACGGCCAGCCCTATCACACTACCTTACACATGTCTTGGATGCATGTCCACAATAGCAACGGTGGGCCCCTGTATCGGCACCACACAACAGTTCCAATTTGTAGTGTTCCTGTGCAACCAACCCCAACACCAGCCATTGCCAGACACCTCTGTGCCCCAGAACCAATATTGGTGTAACTGTAATGGGGGTGCACATGGTCATGAAGTCCAGTAGTCAACAGTACTGCAAAAACAGTCCTTTATTTCAAATACACAAATAAACAATACGAAAAGCACACCCTACGACCAACGGGGAACTTCATCAGGGCAACGTGTTGATTCAAGTAACTGCATATGCTGCGGGAACTCCCCAATACAATTCCATACTCCAGAAGTCAGTATCCAGAAGCCTGTTGGACAAATGGTGACAATGGTCAAGCGTCCGTAAAGTCACAAACCTAATATGGTACAGTGTATAGCACTTGGACAAACAGGAATGCTTACAGGAATGACAAATCCTGCATGAAAAGACCGTAACAGAAGTGCGTGTGGTCGTAACCTTCATAGGAAAGAAAAGGAAGGTTACGGTCACACAAACTTCTCTTATGGTCTCATGATGCAGGATTTCCCAGACCTGTAAGCATCGGAGTTTGTATCAGCTTGATACTCCTGCACCTTCACTCCCCCCACCCAGCCACAAGGGTGCCGCAGTGACCGGTGGTACCTACGCGATCCTGGACCAGGGGTGGGGTGCGCCTGCTGCACCCCAGCCCTGGTCCCTGCACCAGTCCACCACCCAGCGATGACTGCCCGCCCCTGTGCACCTAGGCCTCAATGCTCACCTGCCACCACCTGAGTGTTTCCAAGAGGGCCCACCACAGGCCGCTGCAACCTCCTCAGCCAATCACTGGATTCCACGCCACAGGCCCCCAGCGCACCCTGCTGAACCGCGCTGCGGAATCATTTCTGTAAAGCCTGCTGCCTTCAGCGTACACTACGGTCCAGCTGGGATCGCAATTCAAATTTAATCTTGATTGGCAGGATGGTGTAGCGAGGCCTACACATCATCGCAGGCTGCACACCTGCTCAGCTCTTCTGGTGCCCCTACCTCAGTGCACTGCAAGTTAACCGTCCCGTGGTGGTAGGCCTGTGCCGGCCAAAGTACCTCGGCTGCCACCAACTCTGTGCACTGCAAGTCACCGTCCCGTGGTGGTAGGGTCATGCTGGCCAAAGTTCCTTGGCTGCCACCAACTCTGTGCACCAGAAGTCATAGGCCCTTAATGATTGAGTCTAGTGGAGCGGACACCATGATGTCACCTCCCGCTGTGGGGAATATGATGTGGTAGGGCCCTAGGACCTCGTCGTCCATTGGATAGGCAACTCAGTCGCACATTGTTCGGTATTATCAGTGAGTGGTATCAGCACAGACTTGGCCCAATTAATTTGAATGCCTGTCAGTCCCCCGTATCGGATTAGTTCTCTCATTACTATGTCAAAATTATCTTTGGGGTTAGTTAAATAAATAGTCATGTCATCCGCGTACATGGATATCAGCGATCTTCTCGATGTAAAGCCAATGCTACCCTGTGTATGGTGTTGCCAAAGTCTCGCCGCCAATGGTTTGGTAGCTATCGTGAATAGTAACGATGACAACTGGCATCCCAGCCTTGCACCTCTTGTTATACTCAATGAGTCTGACATCTGTCCATTCACCCTAACCCTCACCGTTAGGTTGGTATATGTTATTTGAATTTGTTTCATGAATATAGGGCTAAATCCCAATTTGGACAGTATGGTGAAGAGGAACTTCCACTCAAGAGAATCGAACGCTTTAGTTGTGTCCAATGACGCTGCTACCGCCTGGACATGAGGGGCAAGTAGTGTAGCAGTCCGAATATCACTCTAAGATTGTATGACGAAGACCTACCCGGTATAAACCCGGATTGATCAGGCAGCACAATCTGTGGGAGCATGGTCTGTAATCTATTAGCTAAGAGCTTAGCTTATATTTTAGCGTCCAGGTTAATCAACGATAATGGGCGATAGGAATCTGGCTGAGTGGGATCCTTATCAGGTTTCAACAGGGTGATTAATGTGGCCTCTCTAAGGGTAGGAGGGAGGGTGCCAGTTTCCATCGCCTCCACGTATACCCGAAGTAAACGAGGGGCCACGATATCTACTTATTCCTTATAGACGGCCGCAGTAAGTCCATCTGCCCCTGGAGACTAGTCGGCTGGCATACCAGATATTACCTGTTTCACGTCATCTACTGTGATGGGAAGTTCCATGTATTCTCTAGCACCATTAGTAAACCATGACAATGCTATGGTATCTAGATAGTCAGATATATCTGCTTGAGACGGGTTGGTGTGGGATGTATACAGCGATTGATAGAAATTGGTCATAGTTTGAAGAACACCCTGTGGGGTTCTGACTACCTCCCCAGCACTCGTGTGAAGCTCAGTAATGTATTCTGCTCCCCTCGGAGCGCGCAAGAGATTAGCTAGTGTTTTCCCTGCCCAGTCCCCCTCACCATACCACCTGGCCTGAGCATATTTGTGTAGGGATGCTGTTTCCCTCTACGCCTCCTCCTGAAATTCAGTCAGCTTTGCCCGAAGTGTAGCCTGAGTGGTAGTGGATGGGTGTTCTTGGTTTTACCTTTCTAGGTCTTTAATATCTCCTTCCAAGTTTCGCAGTATGTTTCGTATAGCTCTTAGCACCCCCGTCTTTAGTGCCATTCAGTGTCCCCTAGTGACCACCTTAAAATCCTCCCACAGTGTCCCAGACGATTGGACTGATCCTTCGTTTAACTCGAAATATTCAGTAAGTTTCTCCCTGAGTTCTTCGCCAAAGATCTGGTCCAGCAGAGCCTTCGACAGGAATCTCCAGCTAAATGGTTGTACGTATTGCGGTGGAATTTGCAGTTTTATCTGAGTGGGTGCATGGTCTGAAAATGTGCGAGGAAGGTGTGAAGCATCTGTGACCCAAGAGTGCAGGTCTCTAGAGACCAGCCAATAATCCAATCTTGACCAAGCATTCCTGTGCATTGTCACACGTGTGCCTTCGCTAGCTGAGGGGTAAAGAGTTTTCCATGTGTCCACTAATTGTAGGTCATCTACAACATCCAACAACACTGCCACTGCCTTAGATTTATGATCGCAAGAAGCACCTTGTTTGTCAGCTAAAGGTGACATTACCACATTAAAGTCACCTCCCCATAGTATCGCTACCTTCCCAAATGTTTGGATTTTCTACCAGATGTGGTGAAAAAATGTAGAGCTATCCATATTGGGGCCATATGTATTCACTATCACAACCGGGGTGTTACAGAGAGTGCCCTGTAATAAGATATATCTACCTTCATTGTCCTGTAATGTAGAATACGTCTTCCATTGTAAACCCCTGCGTACTAAGATGGCTACACCTCTGGAATAATTTGAGTAGTTGGCTTCTACCACCTCCCCCCGTCTAAGCGCGTTAGTGAGTGGGTAACACAAATGTGTTTCTTGTAATAAACATATATGTACCTCGTGGGGAGTCAAATAAGAGTGGATCAATCGTGCCTTCCAACTGTCATTTAAGCCCCTAACATTCCATGAGAGACATGTAATGACCTTCACAATTGTGCTAAACTGGGGTAATATATGTATATGCTCTGTCCCATTCTAAAGTCCAGCGTGCATACAACATGAAGCATTCTGGCAGCCCAGCGCAGCTCAGGATAAACCCATCTCCAGCCAAACGTCTGACTTATAACAATACGATCTAGGCAAAGATGACTTTTCAGTGCAAATGCACGACATGGCAGGTAAAGAAACCAAATTAAACTTCCTGCTCTCCCCCCAACCACACCAACCCCCAAATTAGGTTGTGAATACCCCTCCCTGATCCCCAAAGACAAAAAACAATCAAACCATAGTTTTAAACTTAAGGGAATCATCCAATGAGGTAACATGAGGACGCTGGCAAACCTCCCCCACACTTTTGGTGGGGTGGCCAAGTCTACAACACACCACCATTGTCCAAATGTACCGCATCAGCCTCCATCCAGTACTATCAAATGACCATGTGGGCTCACCATTGCATGGGTAGGAACTCTTTCACCCTATGAAAATCCCCCCTTCAACAACATAGATATACAATCCTCAGCTCTATTATTGACTGTGAAACACTTATCTGCACATCCAGCGAATATGTCCAAGTCCTTCAATCATAATCACTCATAGCCCTGTCAGCCTTTATCTAATTTAGTACTTCCACTTGCTTGTGTTCTTTCACCATTCGCTTAGCATACGCAAGGGCAGCCTTACCGTCCGTAAAAAAGGTGGGCTTTCCATGCCCTTGAACCCTTAGCTTGCAGCTTTGCAGGAATGATTCCCTACAGGCCGCCTGGACCTGTAGAGTGAAGTCCGGGTATATAGCTATGTTATTGCCTTTATATTGAACTTCTCCTTTCTCCCTTTCTCCCTTGTGAGTCTGAGGATCAAGTCTCTATCTCTATAATTGTTGTCATCCATCATATAAGCAAAGATCATGTGATCAGCTGGATACATGATCAGAAATGAATATTCTTCATTTTCCTTTTGTAGTACTGAAGGCCCGGGGGAGGGGGGAAGTACGAAATATAAATTACATTGAGCAGTAGCCCTTGATGTAATCGAGTATGGCCAGTGCCACCCCAATAGTAAAGTAAGACCTTCCCTATCCCCACCTGCATGTACTGCTTAAAGTAATGCGAGTCTGCGTCATCATGGCTTGTGTTTTTCTTGGGTGCAAGCTGACTGAGCTGGCATTATGCCGGCTACCACAAGTTCACTTACAAGTAATTTCTTTCACAAAACTAGAGAAAAAAAGAAGACTGGTGTACTCTCTGACTCTCTGACTATGTAGTGAGTCCATAGTGCTGCTAGTAGAATTCCTGAAACTCCCACTAATGTTACAGGCCTACAAAGACGGCGGAAAGATACATGCCAAAATGTTATGCTGTGCTTGCAAGTTGCTAGTGTTACTGTGAGACAACTTTCTGTTGAATTATTTCGTGTAATTGTTAAAGAGTATTGATTTGATTACAGTATTTTTCTTTCTTTCTTCATATAGATGCTCCAATAATAAAGCTCACCCGTAAGGAGATGGCTGTGCAGGCCAGGGCCCGGAAGTTATTATTATTATTATTATTATTAAAAAATTTTATAGAGCGCGTAGTCACCCGGGGGTATCCCAGCGCTAAAAAGATCCCAACACCAGTGGGGGGGGGGGGGGAGAAGGTGGGTACAGCAGTTTTAGACATAAGCAATTTAAACAGAGCAAAAAAGAAGTGGTTAAAAGCTGTTTTAAGGAAACAAGTGGGTTTTGAGTCGTTTTCTGAAACGTAAATAGTTTGATTCTTTCCTCAGGTCTCGAGGAAGGGCGTTCCATAGGCGCGCTGTATGGATCGAGAAACGTCTTCCACCCGTGCGGGCTTTTTTGAATCTGGGCACGGTGATGAGGGACTCCCTGTCCGATCGGAGAGATCTAGGGGCTTTATAGGGTTGTATGAATTTCCTCAGAATGGGGGGGCCCTGATTCTGCACTAGCCTATGAGCCAGGGATAAGGCTTTGAATGTTATTCGTTCTCTCACTGGAAGCCAGTGAAGGAGCTTCAGAGCAGGTTTGGCTGAAGCTCTAGCAGGAGTATGTGTGAGGATCCGGGCGGCAGCATTTTGAATTTTCTGCAGTTTATTTAAGGTTGCTTCGGGTGCGCCCAGGTATATAGCATTGCTATAGTCAAGCCTGGACAGAATGAGGCCTTGGATGAGAAGTCTTTGCGATGTGGGTGGAAGGAGGGGCAGAATCTTTCTCATCGCTTTGAGTAGGCCGAAGCAGGTGCCTGCTACTCTTTTGGCCTGCGTAGTAAAAGAGAGATCTGTTTCAATCCATACTCCCAGGCTTTTTACTTCCTGTTTGGGAGCAGGTGGGGGGCCCAGACAGGGTGGCCAGGTGTTCAGAGGGAAGGTGCATCCTTTCTGACCCAGAAGGAGAATGTCAGTTTTAGAGCCATTCAGTTTTAAGGCTGACCTATTCATCCACCCTTGGATCTGTGTTAAGCAGTTGAAAAGATCCGCTGGCTGTTTACTAGGGTGGGAGAGGGAGACAACTAGCTGTGTGTCATCCGCATAGCTGACAATGCTCACTCCGAACGGGATGACGACCTCCTCCAATGGGGACATATAGATGTTGAACAATGTGGGGCTCAGGGAGGAGCCCTGAGGCACCCCACATTAGTTGGAGGCCATTATTACGGAATATCGCCGGCTGTGGGCTCGGGAACAGGAGGAAGCGGCAACAGCTGCATCCTCCTCCAGTGCGCCCGCCGCCGCCGCACAGCAGCAATAACACCAGCTGCCCACACCAGAGCCTTGATGGTATGTCTGCGCTGCCTACAAAAGCGAGTGGACTACCTGGAGCGCCAGGTCCGGGTCCTCCGCAAAGAGCTGCGGGACCACCTGTCTACAGGACACCGCCGGAGGTTTTAAAGACTGTTGGGGTGGTGGGAATTGGGTGTTGAGGAAAGGGACTTGTAGGACATTTGGACATTGGTTGGGGTTAGGGAGGGGGTGATTTGGGTTACTTATTTACTTTTGTTAGGGGAAATATATCTATTTATTTACATACTTAAACATAGTATACGCGTTCACATTATTGTGCGAGTTGGTGGGCGGGGGTTACTGTATGTTTGGGTTCTTCAAAATTACCAGCATGAATTATCTAAATGTCCATAAATGTACAAAAGTGCCACTAACAGAGTTAGTGAATTCAATTGCCCTACTAGTACTTAACTAGTACTACTGTCAGTCTCTCCTCTCCTCCGAGTCCTAGACCATTATTCTACCTCCCCAATATGCTGATCTTACCTGTGATTCGTGTTTGAGAATAGGGCTAGGCACAGGGTTGGCTGCATGGCCAATGGCGATTAAGGTTGGGTGTTGTTGACTTGAATCCTGGACAGATGAAATATCATTGTTGTGCTGGTAGTAGTCGTGGTACACACTGGCAGTAGCAGCAT
The DNA here is from genome assembly GCF_964263255.1 of Lissotriton vulgaris. NCBI lineage: Eukaryota > Metazoa > Chordata > Amphibia > Caudata > Salamandridae > Lissotriton > Lissotriton vulgaris. Next base: position 23,029,101 of record NC_141689.1, on the reverse strand, counting down.
ATGAAAAAAAAGGAAATGAAACATTGAGTGGCCTGAGTGTAGCATTAGAAACAGTACGATATATAGTACGGTAGAGAACAGTGCCATAAATTGTAGCCTAAGCAGTGCTAAAGTATTATAAAAGTACTAGTTGGGTGGAGTATGGCTACTATAAGAAATAGTATTAAGGCAAAAGGCACAGCAACGTAAGCATTAAGCATTCAATTTGTTACGTGTAGGAGGAGGATGTGGTTGATGATCAATTCACGATGGCGCACATGAAATTCTGATTCGAATGATTTTTCTGTTGCTTTGACCTTATCCTCCCCAGCAAGTGTGTTGAATTAATTGTTGTCATTTAGTCACACCTCAATGAAAAATCCACACAGACCGGGGGAAGAGGGGTAGGGTTTGAAAATTGGAATGGAATGGGGGTTTTCAGGAAAGTTTTGTGGAGAGAGGAAAAAAAAACACAGCATGGACAAACAACAAATGAAGAAAAACAAATGTTTGGATTCGAACATATCCATGAATCTTTTAAGGGACATAAAGGAAGTGCACTACTGCATGCATGAAGTTGTTTGCTAAATGGATGGTTAGGTTACTGAAAATTAGTACTAACTACAACTTACTAGTAACTATGAAGAAACAATTTGACAGTACAGGCTGCAGTAATTGCGCAATTTCACTTGCCTCTCTGCCCTCAGAGAGAATAAACACTTATTAGTACATTAAATTAGTTTTAAAAATAGCAAAGAAACTTATCAAATAGCTAGAGGGATGAATTTGAAGCAGAGAGCAAATAAACGCACAGAGTCACACTCGTAGAAGTTCAATTTCACAACAATGACATTAAAAAGATAAGGAGAAGTGAAAAGGATACTGTAACTGTATGTTGTAGTTGTCCTGTTGAATTTGTCAAGTTGCATGCATCCAGCCATTCCTCTTATTCTTCGCGGTACTCCTTCATTCAATCTGACGCTCCGTCGATCAATCTTGGTGACCAGACACACTGTCCACTGCCTGCCTGATGCGTAATTGCGGATCGCTAATGGTAAGCCTGAGTTAATCGTTTTTTCCATGGCACAGGGTACCGGCCTGTAATTGTTGATGGAAAAACAGGAAGTGATATTGAAACACCACAGAGAAAAAAATATAAGGTACGCTGTGTAGTGCAAAAATAACACTTTCAGTTTCAGAAGTGACAGTATTACATACAAGCATCATTTCGAAAGTGCGAACCCTGAGTCTCCTTTTCAACGATGAGGTAAATTGTGCCAAAACGCACTCTGCAGCCAGGCTCAAACCCCCCTTTTCCACCATGGATTTTCTCCACACCACTTGCAATCAAAATTAGACCTTGCCAGCAGTGCTCCCAGACCCCTCAACCCAGCCACAAAAATCTAGGACACCCCCAAACAGCCCCCCAAAAACATGCAAGAATGCTATCCCCAGAGAGGCCTACCTTAAAATCGTGCCAAAACGCTCCCTGCAGCTAGGCCAGAACCCCCATTTTCCTCCATGGATTTTCTTCAAACCACTTGCAATCAAACTTAGACCCTCCCAGCAGTGCTCCAAGACTCCTCAACCCACCCCCAAAAATGTAGGACACCCCCATATAGCCCCCAAAAACATGCAAGACTGCTATCCCCAGAGAGGCCTACCTTAAAATCGTGCCAAAGCGTGCTCTGCAGCTAGGCCCATACCCCCCTTTTCCACCATGGATTTTCTCCAAACCACTTGCAATCAAAATTAGACCTTCCCAGCAGTGCTCCCAGACCCCTCAACCCACCCCCCAAAATGTAGAACACCCCCATCTAGCCCCCCAAAAACATGCAAAGAGTGCTAAAAAAAAATACCTTCTCCACCATGGAATTTTCCCAAACCACTTACAATCAAAATTAGACCTTCCCAGCAGTGCTCCCAGACCCCTCAACCCACCCCCAAAAATGTAGAACACCCCCAAACAGCCCCCAAAAACATGCGAGTGCTAAAAAAAACTTTTCCACCATGGATTTTCTACAAAACACTTGCAATCAAAATTAGACCTTCCCAGCAGTGCTCCCAAACCCCTCAAACAACCCCCAAAAATGTAGAAAACCCCCATCTAGCCCCCCAAAACATGCAACATTTATATCCCCAGAGGCCTAAGTTAAAATCGTGCCAAAACACACTTTTCCACCATGGATTTTCTTCAAACCACTTGCAATCAAAATTAGACCGTCCCAGCAGTGCTCCCAGACCCCTCAACCCAGCCACAAAAATCTAGGACACCCACAAACAGCCCCGAAAAACATGCAATACTGCTACCTTGCAGAGGCCTAACAAACACACGCACCCGCAAAACACCAAAAAAGGCCAAAATTCGCCCAATTCTGGACCCAAAAATGCCAAACCTCCCTACAACCTTTCCAAAATCATTATGAACGAGCCTGCATTAGTCCCTGAGCGCTAGACTCCAGGAACCCTACCAAATTGGCAAATTCAACCCAAAAACCCTAGTAAACCGCACTTAACTCCCAAAACAGCCCTGAACCCTAAACAACACCCAAATTCCCTCAAACCTAGCCCCCAACACTACACTGAGCTGGCCTAAAAAAAAATATCCGCCCGCTCTCGTATTTACAGCAATTTCACGGATTGCGTATTTGACGGCTAAAATCCTCAAATTTCTCGAGCGGAACGGACTTTTGGCCCATGCTTGCGGCAGGGCCATGCAGACGGTCAAGGCAGGCACTACTGAGTGAAGCATCCTGATGTAGCATACCTAGGATCGTTGACACAGACAGACAAAGCATATCTCTAATTGTATGCAGCAAGCCACATAGGCCCAATTTTACATGAACTGCTGTCTGGCCTCTGCCTGGCATAACAACACTACACTCCCGCAACCACTCCATACCACGACTAGACAGACATGTAGTTCTGCTGTAGTAGTTGTTGTAGACTTGTTTACCTGTTTGCCACTCACGTCACAAATTGGCAATAGTTCTTCCGTAAACCGACGATGTTGATCCATCCATCACAGTGAGTGACTGTAAAGAAAAAATATATATTATTCAACTTTGATCATCAACACTCATCATCAATCATCATGGCCTATTGGCAAACAGTGAGTCCACTCCAAAGACATTTTGCATATTGGAAAATGCAACGTAGTGGCCCCTGCAGTTGAAGTACAATTTGAATTAAACAAGGTAAAAAGCAGAGTAGACTTGAGTTACATTTAGTATGTAAAAGATTAAACAATAACAGAAGACATATGATTCATTTCATGCACAACAAACAGAAGGAATTGCTTTTATCAGAGCCAGACAGCCATTGCTGTCCAATGCATGCCATCTTCTCATACCTCCTCCACTTTTTGTCTGCATCTTCTTCTAAAAGTGAAGGCCCACAGGGCAGCCTCTCCTGTCAATTTCAGAAGTAACTGTTGCTTAATCAGCATGTAGTCAGTAATTCCAGTCCCACTTGAGGGGACTCGTCTACGAAGACAAAGTTTCTTGATTCTGCGTAATCCAGCCATTTGCCTTGAGGGAAATGGATAGGGTGAGTCTGGAGGAGGAGGATAGAGGAGCATGACTGAACTTGTGAACTTGTTGTGAACCTCAGGAATTCAGACTGCGGCACCTTCAAATCAATAAGGAAATAAGATCAAAAGTACTGCTGATGGACTGGTTGTGATTAGGTGATTAGAGTTTGGTTGTGGTCAAAGTTGCACAACAAAGACAGACACACAGGAATAAAAGTGAATAAGGATGAAAAAAAGGAGGTCATTTTCAGGCCTTGGTGTCAGGGAAGTAGAGCTCGTCCTCAAACTCTGTGAATTGAGATGGGAGTAGGTCAGCTAACAGAGAAGAACTTCCGTCACCTAAGTCGGTGTCCTCTTCTTCCTGCGTGCATTCACGTATTTTGTAATCTGGTGGTATGAATTGCTAATTCATCTTGATCATTGTTAACCTCTCAACATTTTTGGGCAAGAGGCGGGTCCTTTTTGAAGTTACAATGGCACCAGCAGCACTGAAAACATGTTCTGAAGACATGCTTGTGAGTGGGCAAGACAAATACTTTAGAGCCAGTTTGGTGATCAGTGGCCAATGACCCATTTTCCCATACCAATACAGCAATTGGTTTTGATTAAAGAAGACCTCTGTTGGGTCATCCAGATAGGCCTGCACCATCCACTCAAGGTTCTCCATGGGTGCTCCACTTTGAGTACCATCTGTGGCCTTTGCATCAGCACTGGAACAAGCAAAACCTTGATGAGTTATCCAATGCGCTTCCGACAATATTATGGCTGGGCCTGGTGCAGGTGAGGATGATGATAGGGTTGCTGGTGTAGGTAACGGCTGTGAGGGAAAGTGACTGCCTTCGACCATAGAAGTGGACCTGGACGCCGGATGGCCTGTTGATTCAGTACTAGTACTTGTAGCGGTTCCTTCAATTTCCTGCCGCTCTTTTTCAAACCGAGTGGCTAACAGAGCTAGCCAATGTTTGTACTTTGAAACATCTGCTTCATTAACTCCTTCCATGCTGATGACGAACCCCAGCCGTCATGCACTACAGTGCTCGTGTGCTGTTGACGGCTGGGGTTCGTCATGGCCCGCCCCTGTTTGTGTTGTTTACAGCACACCAGGGGAATCACGGCCGCATGGAAAGGGTTAAAAGGAATTCATGTTTTGCTGGCCAGTGCCTTTTTGTATTGTGGATCCAGAATAGTGGCACAAATGTAATGTTGTTCTGTATGTATTTTTTTAAGCCTTTCATTGACAACTAGGCGGGTTAATACGCTCCCCACCAACTGATATGCGTCTTGCTTGTTAGTATCACCTTGGAACGTTGAAGACACCACCTTCAGTTGGTGCTCTAGCATGCGCAACAATGGGATAGCTTTGCCCAAAGTACAGTCCTCCATGCTGACTTCACGCGTGAAGACCTCAAAAGGACGAAGCATGTCTGTCAGGCTTTTAACTAGCTTCCATTCCTCCAACTCTAGCCTCCTGTCTTTCATAGTAGGACCCATTTCAAAGACATACTCATTGATTACCAAGCACTGCTCAAACAGATTATCAAGCATGTAGAAGGTTGAGTTCCAACATGTTACCACCTCCTGAATGAGTGCTTTGACTGGCAGTCTACGGTCACATTGCCGGGCCTTAAAATAATGGCTGAAATGTGTGCAGATTCTTCGGCAGGTGGTCAGTAACTTGCTGACTTTGTTTTCTTTTTTCAAGAAATCTTGAACAACAATGGTAATACTGTGCACCAAACACGGCAATCTGAAATAGCCACCATCATTCATGGCCCTAACTATATTACTGCCATTATCCGTGGAAACATAACCAATCATGCGCTTTCTTGGATGCAGCCATTCATAGACCTTACTGTTAACCCCTTCCACGCTGATGACGAGCTGGGCTCGTCATGGCGTAGCATCCTCGCACGCTGATGACGAGCCCAGCTCGTCACGTAACATGCGCTTTTAAAAATCTCAGCGTAGGAGCGGAATTCCGCTAGCGCGCATGAGGTTAAACTCCTCCAAAATGTTAAATGCTGTATGAGTTTTCTCCATGGCAAACATGGCTATTGTTGCATGTTTCCGTGTAGCTTGAAAAACTGTGTCCGTGTCAACACCTGCACATAACTTGTCTCTAACCCCTGAAAAAGAGACCCAGTGTGCAGTGATGCACATGTAATCAAGGGCTTGGTAAATGGTCGACATGTCTGTTGTCAGGTGGATAGTGTGAACAGCACTCTTCTGCAAAGCTGCCCCAATCACCTCCAGCACATCTTGATGTAGTGCTGGAACCACAACTCTGGCAAAATAGGACCGGCTAGGAACTTTCCATTTACGGCAGATGGTTGCCACAAATTTTCGGAAACCCACCCCTTCCACGAAAGAAAAATGGCGAAGATCCAGCGCTAACATTTTAGCCAGCATTGCGTTATAAAGACGTGCCGTTGGGTGGTTGCGTTCAAATGGCGCCTCCGACCAAAACATGCTTTTAATGGTGGTCTGGACCATTTTCATACGTAATGATGATCCTGACTCCTTCAACCCAGTTAGGCTCATTGATGTAGTCATTTTTCGCATTGGTGTCTCTCCCAGACTCTTAGTGTGCCTCATAGATGTTGCTGGGTAGAGGGTGTGGGCGCTACCACTGCAGTGCTGCTGCCAGGAGTACTGTGTGTACCGGAAAAAATGTCTGTCGCTTCTTCACCTCCACCCTGCACGATCAGCTCCTCGTCATCATCAGATGCAATGTCAATGGATACATTTTGGATTTCTTGTACTTTTGGCTTCCCGGATCTTACTTAGGTGCGCCTCCCAAGGGATAGTGTGGTGTTTTTGGAGATGACCTCTTTGGCCTCTGGTACCATAGTTGGTACCAAGCTTACCCCGACTAACTACAGCTTTACAAATCGAACAAATGACTAGGTTTTCCGCCTTTTTGTTAACACTAAAGAAGTCCCAAACTGGGGACTGGAGATGTCTGCTGGTGGTAGAGGTGCTACTTTCAATGCCAGATGAAGTGGAGGATGGGGGTGGCTGAATTTGACTCGGTTGTGCACTTACAGTTACAGCACCACTACTTGAGGTAACGGTGGTCGAGCTGGATGGAGGTCCCTGCCGGCCCTTCGGAAGAGAAAATATGGCAGCTGTAGGTCATGTTGGTGTAGTGGTTACCTTTGTTGGTGGTGGTACCAGTGCCACGCCGCCCACATCCCGCTCAGCAGCAGCAATTCGGGATAGGGTAAAAATGTCTGTCTGCTGAATTCCAGCTGGGGCTGGAGTGACAACTGTGATGATTGTGTTGTCATTATCGTCAGACTGTTCATCAGCAGCAGAATACACCTCTTCTACTTCTTGTTCGTCGTCACCACCCATAAGTGGAAGCCTTGCGGGAACCTTCCTTTTAGGCTTAGCTACCTTTGTCGGCTCATGGCGTGCCTCCCCCTCAGACTGCATCGGGGGTTCCAATCCAAATCGAGATCATCAGACTGAAGGGCGCTTGAAGAAGAACTTGTAGTAGCCCTCCTTGACCTTTTTCTTGCTGTGGATCTGGAGGACAATGGACCATCACCAGGACTCAGAGGAGTGGCTTGCTCGGATGGTACCTCTACTTCAATCTCGATTTCCTGAAGTGCCTCTACTTCTGGAGGAACAAGCATTGTGGGCAGTTGCGCCTCTACTTGCGCCTCTACTTGCGCCTCTGCTTGTGCCACTCCTAGCGCCTCTACTTGCGCCTCTACTTGCGCCTCTACTTGCGCCACTCCTTGCACCACTCCTGGCGCCACTCCTTGCGCTACTCCTTGCGCCTCAATGATATTTAAATTCAAGACACCCCACAGAAAGACTTAGCCCATGCACCACTCACTACCCCTGGGCATAATGGATGAAAGCAAGGCAAACTGGGTGCAGGCCTGAGCACACTGCCTGGCTTCAAAATGGCCCCTTGACCCCCAGCACATGGCCAGGCCCTGCCTGCACCAGTCCTCAAAATGGCCCCCACCGACATGGCCAGGCCCCAACAACACCCCAAAAAGTCAAAAAACATAAAAAAAATCACCACAATCGAATGCCATCTATGCCCTCAATGATGTTTAAATTCAAGACACCCCACAGAAAGACTTGGCCCATGTACCACTCACTACCCCTGGGCATAATAGATAAAACAAGGCAAACTGGGTGCAGGCCTGAGCACACTGCCTGGCTTCAAAATGGCCTCTTGACCCCACCATATGGCTAGGCCCTGCCTGGACCAGGCCTCAAAATTGCCCCACCCACATGGCCAGGCCCCAACAACACCCCAAAAAGTAAAAAAACACACAAAAATCACCACAATCCAATGCCATCCATGCCCTCAATAATGTTTACATTCAAAACACCCCACAGAAAGACTTGGCCCATGCACCACTCACTACCCCTGGGCATAATGGATGAAAACAAGGCAAACTGGGTGCGGGCCTGAGCACACTGCATGGCTTCAAAATGGCCCCTTGGCCCACACCACATGGCCAGGCTCTGCCTGGACCTCGCCTCAAAATGGCCCCCACCCACATGGCCAGGCCCCAACAACACCCCAAATAGTTGAAAAACACACAACAATCACCACAATCCAATGCCATCCAAGCCCTCAATGATGTTTAAAATCAAGCACCCCACAGAAAGACTTAGCCCATGCACCACTCACTACCCCTGGGCCTACTGTCTAGTGTGGCTTTACAGGCACCTCAACATTTAAAACAAATTCCACATATAACAGTGAGCTAAAATTCCATGACATAATTGAGATTTAAGTTCAACAAAACTCACAGAAACAGTTGTATCATGCACCCATGACTAACCCTGGGCCTACTGGATACTGTGGCTACCCACAAGTTTTAAAATTATAGTTGCAGCAACTGCAATGCCCCAAACAAACAACACCAACTTACTTGTAAAATCTCAAATCCAAAAGTGATCCAAAAACTCCAAGTCCAAAAAGTCCTCAAATACAAATATCCAGCAGCAGCCACAAAAAGTAATCCTTCCAGCTCCAGATCCAAATGAAAAGTGACCAGTAGATGGACAAAGCACTGGGAGGAGCCTGCTGGACATGAACAGGAAGTTGGAGACTCTGGGGCAGTCCTTCCTCCCACCCCCCCAAAAATGGACTCCTTGGCACATAAAAGTGCAGCCAAATGTCAATCTGAGGAGTTATTCTGATCAAAACCATCATTTTCAGTAGTGTTATGCTGCCTGCGGTGGATTTCTTGTGCAGAATTACAATTTTCGCAAGTTCGGGAAAGCAAGCTGTTCAAATTTCCCGCCGAAAGTCAGCTGCGCGCCGCATCTACGTCTTCGCAATTGTTTACTCCGTGTTATCGCGGGCCCTTATGACGTACTCGAATTGTTAAACTCTCGCTGTGCAAGATCGTATACCGGGATGACGTACACGCGGTCGAGAAACTCTTGCGTGTTAACGCAGCAAGATCCAAAATGGCGCAGCACACGCAAAAAACAACTCTGCGGGACTCAGAATCACGGTAAGTCAACGCAGCACGTGCGATATTGTATTTTTCAAGAGCGACCAAGCAAAACAATCCGCAAGCTTGTGTATAGCGGATTTTTGGACAAATTCGCATGATTCGAGGAACATAAAATCGCCAAAAATCCGCAAATTCCACGAGCGGAACGGATTTTGCGCCCACGCTTACTATAAACCTCTCCATATTTTGAATATCCGTTGATTCTGCTATTCCCGTGATTCGTATGTTGTTCCTTCTTGATCTGGCTTCCAAGTCCTCATTCTTCTGTCTGATTAATTTTAGCACACCATCCATCCCCGTTGCTTCTTTTCCATGTCTGTTTGTCCTTCTTCCGTTTCGGTAATCCTAGTTTCCAATACGGCCATTCAACCTTCTTCTTTCTCAACCCGATGCGTTATTTTGTCCATCCTTTCTGCCAGTGAGTCCATCTTGGAGTCTATACCTTGCAGACTGGTCTTTAGATCTTTAAACAATTCCCTGATATCATCTGTAGGTGGTTGGTCCGAGGCGCTATTTCCGGGTAGTTCTTGTTGGCCTACATCGCTGTCTGCAGATTTATTGGAATTTTTATCAAAATAAATTTTCAGTTGACGCGTCTCAGGCTTCCCCATGATGATGGTCTATGTTCGTTGAGGAGTTGTACTTAATATCCCAGGCTCCAGCACGTGTAGTGTATGCCCACACCAGTCACCACAAAGCACAGGTGGGGGTCTCCTCCCCAGTCCTTCCACTGTACGCTCCCGACGTCGATATCCTTGGGTCGCCCTCAGGTTCTAGCCTTATCTAGACAGTTGGTATGGGGCAGTTCAGGCACTGTAAGCCACCCACGGGGTGTTGTCTGCTTCGTCACGGTCTGTTCCCGAACTGGGAGGTGTACCAGTAATGACTGTGGCCCACAAATTGAACCAGATAAGGAATGCTGGGCCGGCACACCCGGCCGACACAGCTCCGTAGATGGTCCATGCAGGTCTTTTCATATGTCCATCTGTATGTTATGGTCTTGCCTATGCTATCTTTAATATACCACACTGGCCTCCTCCCCACGCTGGGAACTCCGCAAGATTCACCTCACCGCAGCTGTGCACCTTTTACAGGTAAGAGCAGTTGGGGGAGGGGGGATTCACCTGCCTCACTCGCCCCTTTGTTAACCCGAATCGCTTCCCCCTGCACGAGATGGCCACCCGTGTAAAGTGGGGCCAATCTCCTGCTATCCACGGAGGCAGTCAGCTCGCTTCTCCCAAGCTCTGTCCAGGGAGCTACTCCCGAAATCCCCTGTGCAGGGCTCACATATGTTGCAAGAATAATCGGAGCCTGACACTCGCGTGCATTTACACAGTGCTCCAGTGCATCACCTAAGATTGGGCAAACTCCAGAGACGGCTCCAACGCATCCAGAACACTTCTGCATGCCTGATCCTCGACCTCCCTCGCCGCAGACATATCACAACCCACCTGAGAGACCTGCACTGGCTCCCGGTCAACAAGAGCATAACCTTCAAGCTCCTCACCCATGCACACAAGGCACTCCACAACACCGGACCAACGTACCTCAACAGACGACTCAGCTTCTACACCCCCACCCGCCAGCTCCGCTCCAGCGACCTCGCCCTCGCTACAGTCCCCCACTTCTGAAGAGCAACCTCAGGAGGCAGATCGTTCTCCCACCTCGCTGCCAAGACCTGGAACACCCTCCCCCTCCACCTACGGCAGACCCAAGACCTGCTGACCTTCAGAAAACTCCTCAAGACCTGGCTTTTCGAGCAGTAGCAGCATTCCCCACCCCAGCGCCTTGAGACCCTCACGGGTGAGTAGTGCGCTTTACAAATGATATGATTGATTGATTGATTGATTGATTGCAGCCGCTTGAGTCACTCCTCTGGCAATGGAGAGCGGCGGGCGCCCCACGTAGATATATCCCTGCAGCGAGTTGCCGAGCACCAAACGTTTTGCGCATCCCGACGCTGAGACAGGCTCCAAGTCCCCCCGATCGAACGGAGACCAGCGCTCACCTCCCTTGGGCGGCAGACGTACGCCAGCGCGATCCTCTCCCCCCAAAATGATCGATACCAGCGCCGGCTCACCTCTCGCCTAGCGCCCGGGCACACCAGCTTCCACCACCTCGAGGCAGCGACACCCGGCAGGGTACGCTGTCGGATTCTCGATGCTCCTCCTCACCAGTTTACAGCCGCAAAGAATGCTCCACTGTCATCTGCGTCCCGCCCAGCGAGGGAAGCCCAACTTCAGATCCCCGCTTTGCTCTGTCCACCAGCTGGTAGGCCTCACTACTGTAGCGCTGGTCCGTCTATTATCTAGCGCAGTCTTGCCCACTTAATCCATTCACGGTGTCCTTGGGTAGAAGCCAATTTTTGCAGCACAGTAGACTCTGGTCAGCATGTCCAGTGCGGATTTATAGCAGATTTGTAAAGCTCAGCCGGCGGAGCCGCTCTAGTGTGTGGCCATTCCGCTGCTCATCGTGGCCATGCCCCGTCTCTGATGGGACTTAAACACCCATGTATGGCATCTAGTTTGGCTGCCATGAGGTCGAACAACACCTGCACCTGATTAGCCATCTTTTCCTGGCCATCTAACACATGGCGTTGGAAGGCCATGTGTTGTTCATGGGGGTCCTGGGAGACAGCTGTGGTGGTGGGTGCTTCCTGCTGTGTGGTCTGTGCAGGGGTGGGGTTTCCTCGAACAAGCTGGGCTGCCCTGCTCCTGGAGGTGGGGTGCCAAAGATGTCCATGAGCCATTGGAGGGCGTTGATGTCGATGGAGGGGAGGTCTTCTTGATCATCAGTGAAGAGGTGTACAGTCTGCTCTGCAGGAGGGGTTGATTCTCCCTCTGCAATGTAAAGGGGAGATGCAATTTAACATTGTGTTCACATGTATGTTGACGCATTGTGCAAGTTAACATACGGCCTGCATGACAATGTACATGGTGACTGTGTGTAAGAGATGCCTATTTGATGCAGGACAGTGGACATTTCGACAACATCACGGATGTGTGTTTGTACTTGTACATTATCATCTTACAGTATCCTGCTATGCCACATGTGATTGGACAGTTCCTACATACAAGCGGCAGCAGTTGTGTCCTCTGTGCTGTTGTGAACGTGTTGCGGTTTGTACCACATTTTTGTCAATGTTGATGTGCTCTGATTGTTATGTGTGTGTGCTGCATTTTGGGAGAGTCACCCCTGCAGCTCTGTTTTGCTGCCCCTTATCCCTTTCAGGCGGGGTGCCTTTGACTTCTGTGCTCATACAGTGCTGAGATATTGCATACTTGGATAAATTGGGCTCTTGGTGGGAGTTGCGACTCTAGTCGATGGTTTGTTTGCAGATGTGTTGTGGACATCAGGGGTTGTGTATGCCCGTGGATGTGTCAGAGTGTGACCTGCTCATTTACGTATGTGGTCCAGACTCAGCCACCTCAGTGTTGTGGCATGCAAAATTTCATGAATTATTAACTGCAGCCATGCTACTCATCTTGCAGTGTCACTTGCATTATCAGGGACACCTGCCAAAAACAGTTGTATGTTTGAATAAAACTGGCAATAGTGCTAATTGAAAAAGAAATAGGTGTCAACGTCTTCCAAAACAAAAGTAGATCACTGAAAAAAAGAGTAAAGGACTTATAAACTACAACAGATCTTGAAAGATCTTGTTGCAAAAATATTTTTTCACGCTAAAAAACTTATCTGGTTAAATTAAATCTGACCAGTAAAGAAAATGCAACTACAAGTTGTACTTTTGGTGCACACTTGGTTGTTAACAAATTCTCTTCACCCAGTAAGCAGTGTATGATTCTGCGCATGGGAATCTTTTTCCGGTTCACAAGTATTAATCCTAAATTATAATTAGCAACTAAGCGCTTTTGGTGCTAATAACGTATTTCAAGGAAGAGGTGTGTCATGAGTTTAAATCCAAACTGTGCTCATGTTTTATAACAAAAGGAGCTACGCATATCAACATATTTGAAATACGACATGAAGCTCAATCCAACTGTTTATATAAATGCTTTGCAAATAACCAGAGGTGAAACAGGTATTTTACCTAAAATATCTTGACACAAAATGTTTTCATTAGAATCTATTTTTTGTTAAATATTTAATATTTGTTTTTGAAGATTGTGTTTGCAACTCCAATATTTTTACTTCATTTGGACCAGTGATATTTTGTTGTATGTTTACTCTCTTAATTACCCAATTTTATGTTAAAATATTGTCTTTCTCTCATAGCCCATATAAGAGTGTGTTGAAAGTTTTCACTAGCTCTCTCTATATTTTGTTCTTGTTTACAGATTAGCTTTGGGGCTATGGATCCCATTTTTAGTAACAAATTGAGATTCCCATCCTTTTACCGGACTGTCCCAAATGAATTCTCCCAGCTGGAAGGCATCTCTCAGTTGTTACGTTTTTTTTCCTGGAGCTGGGTTGGGATTCTTGTTCCAGAGACTGACAGCGGTGAGAGAGCTTTGCGACAACTGATGACGTTGATCACCGACAACGGAGGATGCGTTGAGTTCTTTTATATGTTACCTGTTGCAGTTACAGGAGAGAATTGTGAAAGACTGTCGCTGATCGCAAAGGCTATCAAGAGGTTCACCGCTCAGGTCATCATTCTGCATGGCACCAGCACAGAAATAGCACAATTTTTTTATTTTACTCTTTGGAACCATGTGCCACAGAAAGTTTGGATAGTATCAGGTGAAGCCCTTATTGAGACCGGATTTATTGTAACAGGTGCCTGGAAAACATTTAATAAAATCATAAAATTTTCAATCAAGAAAGGGGAAATCATTGGATTTAAAGATGTTCTTCATGGTATCAATCCTGCCATGTTTCCAGAGTATGGTCCCTTAGATATCCTCTGGGAGCAGTTTTTTGAATGTGTGTCAGCTGGAAGAGGGAATGAGAGCAGGTTTAATTACCCTTTTTGTTCAGGAAATGAAACTTTGCAAGGTGTTGATGTGACTGACTATGATGTTGTGAACTTCAGACAAACATTTAGTGTCTACACAGCTGTCTATGCTCTAGCACACGCTTTACATGAGATGCTTGAATCACACTCCAAGGAAGGAACAGCTGGTGCTGCTGGGAGCCTCCATCAGGATCTCAAGCCCTGGATGGTAAGGGATCTTGCAAACACCTACAATGTCATATGTGTCTCTTTCCACAATAACATTGAACCGCTTGCCATGACTTTTTTACAGTAGCTTGTTGTATTTAATTAAATATAGATTTTAATAATATCTGTTGGAAGTTTGCTGCATAGAGTAAAGCATTCTTTGGGTGTTCAGCTGAAGGAACCGTAAAATACTGGCAGATCAAACCTCTACCGATATGAGCTACACCCGGCATGATATGTCATATTATCTTCAACAGAATGGTGTTAGAAAACATACTACATAGTGTATAATCCCATATGTGGATTTCACTAGGGCTTGGCGCAACTGGAGTAATTCTACATAGCGCAATTACTCGCAATTATCATAATTATGCGTAATTACACGAGAAGCATAAACCAGCAACCCTTGTGTCCAAACTGGGCCTGAGGGTGAATTTTGCACTAAGACAATAGCACTAAATGGTACAGGCAATGCAAAGCCACCAGACGTTTTGCTCTCTATAAGATCCTTGTTCCTGCGCTCCTGCAGTAGTAATCTTGCCCCAAAATTCTCTTAATTACTCGAACTGGAGTAAATGTGTAACATCAGTAATTTTGCATTTCAAGAGTAATGTCTAATTTTTAAATTTACTCTGATTACTCCAGCATAGTTACATTTGCACAGGCCTCATTTTTACCCTTGTTGTACTTTGTGTTGGCTTGTCTCTCTAGTGTCCTTCTGTAATGCAACTCAGACTGTGTTCAACAGATCATATGAATCCACTCACAACCTCCTTCTAGTTGTTGCACACGTCTGCTACTAATAGTTTAAAAATGCTTTTCATTTTCTTTTTTCAGTGAAAACGCTGGCATGCATGTCACATTTGATCATTAATTTGACTTTTTCAAATCTTCCTTCCTTTCTTAGGGTACTCACACTTTGCAAAATATGTTCCTCACATTGTATGGAATAATCTGGAAATAAATCTGCAGTTTCTAAGTGTTGTGCAGTAGGACACAGAGTAATAAAAAACTGCAGATTGCATATCAAGGAATACTCCTCTCTGTAGTTTTAAATATTTTTGGGAATCAAAATGGCAGCTGAGATTTCAAAATGTTTGTTTTGATTAATTATGATCCTATCAGTTCCTTGATCTCCTAACCTTGAAGCATGGACTCCTCTAGCTGTATGATGATGTATTCTACATATTTTTAAAACAATATGTTAGGCATTTCTGAAAATGAACACCCAAGGGAGTCCAAGGAGCTGTCATCTGCATAGATCCCCCAATGTTTTCCTACACAGATTACCCTGCAAACCTCAAATTCAGATTAAAAAAATCTAATTATTTCTGTGAGGGATCACCGCGCCTACACACATTTTCTACCACCCAGTGTTGCTCTCAGTTTTCACATTAAAATGGTACCTTACTTGTGTTAGTGGGCAAAGAGACAGTGACAGGGAAAGGCAACAATTATCGAGATTGAGGGGATAGTACAGTGTCCTCCAAGCACTATATTTTTATATATGTTTTAAGCTGGCTCTGCATTGGACACATCACACAACAGAGCAGACCAGGCTTGAAGATGGTGTGTGACTATACTGGACTGTGATACAGTTGGATGCATGTGTGAGAAGTGCAGTTGAAAACAAAATGCGATTCAAAACACAATGTTGTTAAGAACAAAAGCTAGGACAATTCCCATCAGCCCACCCTTATGGTGGAAGTTACGTCATGTGGGAATTGCTGATCATTCCAACACGCATCCGACCATATAGTGCCGGTGCGGGAATGGATGTCAGTGATCTAGCTCTGGTGTTCATCCTAGGCTAGTGTAAATAAAGTGCAGTGCTCAAATAATAGTGACAATTAAAATTGACTACCTAGATTCTAAAAACATTGAGACAGAAATCTATGTGTAAAAGGTTAAAAACACGCTGAGTAGTGAGACTACCCTGTAGCGCTATGCAGAACGGTCAACATGTTTCAGCCATAGGGGCATTGCCCCGGCTTTCTTCAGGACCTTTAGACTTAGAATAGCTACTGCAAATGCACGTAATATATTGGGTGAAAAAATTAATCAATAAATGTACTTAAAGAAGTTACATATCTACCAGGAACCTTGAACGCTTAGTTATGCCCTCTGGAGGGAGAGAAGCATATCTTCTTCCTAATGTAAAGACAAAGAGTCTTATTATTTACAACAACACTTGAATACACACATACAACCGCATGAATGCAAAAGGACTCGTATAGACAAACACACCTGCATGAATAATTTGCATTCTGCATATTAAAAAGTATATTAGCTAGATCACATGGAGGCATTTCCTCATAGTGATACTCACCCATCTTTGTGTGGGTGAAGACCTCACCTCACCCGGCAACCGCTCGGGAGTATGAGGCCCGCTCTATATTGTAGAAAAAAGGACACATTCAGCACACAACTGTAAGGTGCCCAACCTAATTACTCTACACTTAAACCCAACAAACGTGTGCCAGAACCCCACTCGTTAGACCACAAAGCCAATCTACACAGGGACTCACATAGGCTGTTTTGGGAATCCCACATACTGCGACATTCCTCATGTCGCAGGACACAATATAGACACATAGATGTGCCTCTAAACATGTACTCAATATGTTATTGCTGGGAAAAACGTGTTCAAAACCACAGCATAAAGGAGAGGGTAGGTGCCCAAAGGTAGCTCACTAGGCCACCCAGAAACAGGTATTACTTGAGTACCTCGGGACTTGTAACAACAGAGTCCCAATATGGAGATTAAATTCTGTAGGCTAAGAAGGCCATCCAAGCTCTTGCTAGTCCTCTCTCCTCAGCAGGAGTGGGCTAATCTATTCCCCTCCACAGGAACTGACTAATGTGAAGAAAAAACGTATAGAAAGGACGTGTAGAAAAACCATAGGCAGCTCACCTATCTACACGTCGGTTTTTCTACACGTCCTTTCTATACGTTTTTTCTTCCTTTGGGCGCCTACCCTCTCCTTTATGCTGTGGTTTTGAACAAGTTTTTCCCAGCAATAACATATTGAGTACATGTTTAGAGGCACATCTATATTGTGTCCTGCGACATGAGGAATGTCGCAGTATGTGGGATTGCTAAAACAGCCTATGTGGTGCCTTGTGGGCTTTCTGCCTCCGGGGGGGGGGGGGCAGAAAGACTGCAGCGATTTTTAGGGGGTGGGGGAATTGGCATGCCCATCCTAGGACGCTCCACCACTGACTTACAAAAAGAGGTGTCCCTGGCTTCCTAGTGGGATTTCTGCCCCCAAGGGGGGCATATCAGGATATATTACCCTCGTCAGCTCTCCAGCTAGTTTTGGAAGGGTGGGGGCATTTGCATTCCTATTTTGGACAGCTCCCATACCTACGTTTAAAAAAAAGAAAAAAACCCTGGTATCTAGTGGGCTTTCACCCCCCCCCCTTCCAGGGGGTAGATACGGGGCTGTTGCCCCCACTTTCATCTCAGGGAGACAGAAAGACTTTGGCAAATTGTTGTAGGGGGTGGGGGCATTGTCATGCTCACTCTGGGCAGGCCTAAGTCTTCAACTGCAAAAGAACATTTTTCCTGGCTGCCTAATGGCCTTACTGCCCCCCAGATCTAGGACTGTTTCCCCATCTGCCCCCAAGAAGGACAGAAAGACAGTCTAATTAGTAGGGGGTGCGGGCTGCCCAAAATGGGAATGCTAGTGCCCGCTCCTAGGCATATTAAAACCCAAAATCCCTGGTGCTTAGGGGGCTTTCTGCCCCCGAGGGGACAGATTAAGGGCTACTGCCACCATCTTCCTCACAGGGAGGGGCTGGAATGCTGTGGAAATTTGTTAACAGGTGGTGGCATTGGCATACCCATTTGGGCAGCCCCCAACCTTAAATGTATAAAAATAAAAATCCCTGGTTTCCGCATCAGTGATCCCCAAGCAGGGATCACTAGGGAGGGGCACCATTAGAAAGGGGAGATTCTACTCTTTGCAATGATACCTCTATAGTGTGCCTCAGTGCACAGGGACACCAGAGGGATTTCCTGTGTGCATACTCTGGGGAGCTAGTGTATGCACATGAGCACTGCGGCATCGGATGTTTCTTGGCCGTCTGATGTATAGATGGGTGTAAGGTTGTAATGTATATTTATTTTGGTGCTCTCTTAGTGTAACATATTCTACAAATGTGTAGAATACATCATCATACAGATATATGAGTCCATGCAAGGTTAAGAGATCAAGTAAACTAACAGGATCATAATTAATCAAAACAAACATATTAAAGTCACAGCAGCCATCTTGGTTCCCAAAAATATTTTAACCTACCTCTAGCAAACCTGAAATTTCACCTAAAGCTTTTTTATCAGTCTATCTTCTACTGGACAATACCCAGAAACTGCTGATTTCTTTCCCGATTATTCCATACAATATGAAGAACATATGTGGCATGAGAGAAGACTTAAAGCTACAATAATGATAAAATGTGACAAGCATGCCAGTATTTTCCCTAGGAAAAGAAAATGAAAAACATTTTTAAAATATGAGTAGTGTATAGACATGTGCAACAAGTAAAAACGGGTTTTATGAAGATTTACACGATCTGTTGAACACATTCTAAGCTGTATTACACAAGGACACTAGAGAGACAAGCCAGCACGTATTACAACATGATGGAGGTAATAACAGTCAGCCAGTGTTTAAATGAGTATGGATGATTCATTCTGAATAGAATAAGTAATTGTTGTGAAATGTCTTACAAACCCTACACACATAAGAATAATTTGAAGTGAAAAGGAATGACAAATAGCTAAGGTAATATATGTCACAATTATTTGTCACAGTAGTACTTCTGACACCCCATTCTACAAATATATGGACTGCCTTAATATTTGTGCTGGTATAATTTAGAACCATGAATCTCACCCTGTTAATTTAAGCACTTTTGTCAATTTTGGAGAGACTGGAGTCAGAAAATTAAATTCTCATCCTTCCTCTGCTGACAGAAGGTAGCTGTGACTCCAGATATACCTGTGACTGTCTGCTAGGTATGACCTGATGAGAACGAGGTAGAGCTCTGGTTACTTCATTCGATGTTTTGACTGCCTGAGTGGGTGCTTTTGACCAGAGTGTCCAGGGCAGCCTATTGTGGGAGTCGGAAGGACCCAGATCCTGAAGCAGTGGAGCCAGAATGTGCCAGAGTGAGAGAGGGGTCAGTCTGCATGAGAAATCAGACCAAATATTTCCCAGAGTCAAAAAGGAGTCAAATCCTGAGGTAGAAGACCCGATATCTTAACTACAGGTGAATACATTTCTGCCATGTAAGACCTTCCTGAACAAGGCTGGGTGGCAGACTGCAGGAGGACCGTCCCAGGCATAGTTGTGCAAGGCACAGAGGGAGTGTCCTACTCTGGAGGGCCTATGGTGACAGACTGAGGCCCCGAAAATTGAAACATTTGTAGTGATTTCCTCATTTACTATCAGAATACTCGCCTGTATAGTGATGCTAATTTCTCTAAGCCTGTGTCAACCAGAGTGCTGATGGTCCTCCAGTTTTATACGTCCTTCCTACTGTAGCTGGCTCATGATAATCCCTTGGAAGGACATCTGGGGTAGGCCGACAACCCTTGACTGCCTGGTCATCCAATTTCATTGTCCTCAGATAAGGATCAAGTCTGATGTATTCTACAGATCCTGTATTTCTTTTCAGGCCTCTGAAAAGTCTGTTTGAAAGTGCACAGCTCCCCTCCAGAATTTCCCAATGTTAGCGCTCCCTTTGACAGTGTGGGTGTAAATATTGTTGGTCCCAATAATCACAAGACAGCCCCAGCGAACAGGTTTATCCTGGTGTTGGTGGAAAGTGCCACCCTGTATGCAGGGATCATACCCATGGTGGTCAGGGCACTGATGGGGATTTTGTTACCTTTGCTGGGGTCCCTATTTGGGTAGTGTCAGGTAGAGTTATCAACCATTCAGACCAATGGACTTGTTGCAAAATTTAACAAGACCCTGGGGGCCTCTTTCACCCTCTAAAAAGCAATTGCTATGCCTTGTTACCATGCCTAATATTTTCTTACATAGTGCTAGTACACAAGGTAGCAGGCTTTAGTGCCTTTGAGAGTTTTTTTTGGGCACTCTCTGAAAGAGGGATGGGAAAAAGCAACAACCTTCATAAAATGTAGATGCTGCATGAAATAGGCCACTAAAAAGGAGGACAGTCAGGAAATGATCAAACAATTGCATGACCAGTAGGCCACTCTAGTGGAATACCAACCCGGCCATAAAGTATGAATTGTAGAACCCATGGAGCTCTGAACGATCCAATATAAGTGGACTGGGCTGAATTAAATCAAAGATTATTTCTGTCCCCCGCACCGACAGCAGGCCATCAGAGGGACCATTAAATCAATATTTGTAAAGTGAAGCACTGTCACCCATAAGGGTATCTGGGAGCTGAGGATGCCAAGTCTTGGTTGAAAAGGCAGATAATGAGTTTCTTTCTAAAGTCCCCCAGGGAGGGTTCTGTTCAGAGGTGGATGGCCAGGTCATTCCAGGTGTTGGTGGTTATGTAGGAGAAGGAGTAGCCCCCGCTATGTCTGTAGTAGATTTGGGGTATGTGCAAGGGTGAGTGAGGAGAAGCTCAGGTGTCTTGAAGGCGGATGAAAGTTTCAGTCAGTGGTTGATGTAGAATGTTGCTAGATCAAGAAGAGCGTTGTAGGCGTGTGTGAGGATTTTGAACTGGCATCTTTTCTGGAAAGGAAGCCATTGGAGATTTCTGAGGTGAGGGTGACATAGGTACAATTGGGGAGGTCCAAGAGGAGTCAGGCTGCAATGTTCCGTATGGTTTGGAGTCTTCTGAGGAGCTCTGTGGAAATTCCAGCATAGAGAAGATTGCCAAAGTTGAGGTGGCTGATGACGAGGGCCTATGTGACGTTTTTTCTGTGGTTGGTTGTGATCCAGCTAAAGATTCTGCGGAGCATGCAAAGTGTGTGGAAACAACTGTGAGTTTGAGATTGTCGAGGCTGAGAGAGGTGGTATGGGAGTTTAAGTTGTTGTAGATGGAGGCGATTTTGTTGTGGAAGTAATCTGAGAGAGTGTCACAAAGGTCTTGGGAAGGGAAGGGTGGATGGTGTTCTCTGTGCTGTCAGGTTGAAGAATTCCTTGACTATTTTGAAGAGCTCCTCCACGTTGGCCAAGGTATCGATGAAAGCAGTGATGGCTGGTCTCTTGGCTTCCTTGATGTACAGGCGGTAGTTGCTGAGGGCTGCCCTGTGAGCGGCTCTGAAAGAGGGTATCTTAGTGGCGCGCCTTAGCTTCTCAAGTTTGTAGTAGTTGCGCTTGATGGTTCTGAGCTGACAGTTGACACTTTGCCTCAACGTTCTTATTAACCATAGTACTCAGAAAATGATTCAACAGTGAAATTTATCCAGGGGACAGAAGGACCGTCAAAACAAAATTTACAGGCTGTGTGATAGGGTGAGGGCCAGCATCGAGCATTAGGTGTCCAAGATATTAGATCTACAGATGATTGAGCACAGTGGTAATGGTATTAAAGGCTGCCTCACCAAGTAGTACTGTGGTTTTATGTGGACTACAAGGGCTTCAATCCAGTCGACAAAACTGATACACCATATCCTTGGTACTGATGAGCTCTTGATAGGTTAGGAGCTTCCAAGTTCCTCAGTACTTTTTACTTAGTGTTACTGAATTGGCAGATTATTCTAACTAAGGCAGCCAATGCAAGGTCAGCATTTTCCACACCAGAAGATAACTCGTAGTTCCGTGTCATGCCCTTTCGTTACAGGAATGCCCCTGTCGCCTTTTAAAGTTTGGTCAACCGGGTCCTGGCTAGATAGGAGAACTTCAGTGCAACCTATCTGGATAACATAGCTGTCTTCAGCTCCACCTGATCAATGTGAAGGAATTACTGTATGTCCTGAAGTAGTCAGACATGACTATCAAGACCAGTTTATGCCAGATAGGGCACTGTTCTCTTGTGTACATGGGTCTCCTAGTTGTTTGAGGATCTGTACAGTCTCTTCATCCCAAAAATCAGACCATCCTGGCCTAGGAGACTCCCTCGACAAGACCCAGGTAAGAGCCTTTTTAAGCTTCATTGGATATTTTTGGGGGTTTACAAGGTGTGATGGCACCATTCTATTACCCCCGACAGAGCTGATTCCCAAGTGCAATGCATTTTCTGGATAGGCAAATGATTTCACAGCCTAATGAGGAAGGAAAGACCAACCTGTAGCCTTCATCAGTAGTTTGTTATCATCCTGAGTTAGACCCATGTATTGAAGCTGCTCATTTCCTGACATTGTCCACTTTTCCACAATACCTTTTCTGCTGTGAACTTTTGCACATATTGTCATACACAAAAATGTTGAATTTGTTTCTCTGAAACGATTTTGTTTACACATCTAGCTTTACACAACATTATCATGATGCCTCTAACAACATGCTTCAGGCCTCTTGACGCATTATGTACAAATGTTGTTCAATCTTCATCTATTGGGCGATAGAGCTATCTACATGTCCATAACATCACTAATCTACAACGTACATCACAAGGCTGCTTTCTATCATAAATAATGAGCATCCCAATAGATTAGCAGAGGAGGTACTTCAGCTGCTACCTAAGGTCCCTGCATGTTGAAGCTGTACCATGCAGTGATCTGACATCTCGTATGGGGTGTCCAATTCTTGACCAAGGCGGGGTCCTTCATTCCACCTGCCAGGTAATGGGGTTGGATCATCCCTGGGGGCGATTCTTGGTTCTACACTTACACACCCTCTAGCTATACTTAGAGTAGGGGTTTCCATAATCGGAGTATGCCAGATTATTGCCTTCTTTATATGCCTGCATGTATACATTGTTTAAGCACCATGGTAGAGCTGTACCTGGTATTTACTTGTTTGATGCTCACAATCACTGTTATCTGCTTCTGTCTACTGATTATGACAGCACATGTATTCTACACAAGAATAACGTTAGTTCAATAAATATGTTGAAAAAGTCACACTGTGCATTTTGTGTATTTTTCTGAGCACAAGTCAGGACTAGCCACTAAGCGTAAGGTTCGGATCTGTTTCCACAATCTCTGAGGAGTCAGGGTTGTCACGCTTTGTGGTTGCCAAAAACCATTCACTCCCTGGTAAAGTTAGGGGGAGCTAATATTAGCGCTGTGAGCTAGCTGGTGTCTGGGCCAACATATCCTGCGGGGTTCCTGGAATCATTCTAGGCATCTCACCTAAAGTTTATGTTGTCCAAACAAATGTGCAGGTTTTAAGGATTAGTGGGAACTACATGAGAGATGACCACATCCAGGGAGCAGAGGTGCAGTTCAATTGAGAGAGAGGTATTTGCAGTGGTCTACACACTGAAGAAACTGAGTCCATACCTATCTGGGACTTATTTCCAGGTTTAGACCGACTACAGTACATCCAAATAGCTGATGCATATGTGAGATGAGAATCCTAAAGAGTTCAGGTAGTCCATTTTCCTACAGGAATTTATACCAATTCTTGGGGTCTTTCCTGGTTTTCCTCCATGAGGATGACTATTCTCATGGAGTTTGGTAGTTTTCCATGCCATCTGATTGGGGTGTCATATAGGAAAATATCATCTTATAACTCAACAATTGTTTTAATTGCTGAGTTATAAGATGATATTGTCCTATATGACACCCCAATTGTTTAAATTGCTATTCAAAATCCAGTTTGACCGTAAAACAGAATTTTTAATCATTACATTTTCCATGCCTAAATGTTTGGGAGGTTAATTTGCATTAACCTCCAGCTGCAGACCTCTGAGTGCCCACTCCCAGACAAGGTGTGAAAACGTCTCCTAGAGCGGAGACAAAGAATAGTAACTCTGACCCCCTACGTTTTTATGCATTGCCCCCTTTATTTGTGAGATATGAATTGCATTAGTAAATCTGACACCCCATTTCACAAACATAAGCGCGTCCCCAATGTTTGTGTCATTGCAATTTACAACAATAAATATCACCCCTTTGATTTATGCACTTTTCTTTATGTTAGAGGGACTGCAGTTACATCATTCAAATCTCGTCCTTCCCCTCCCGCTCAATGTGTGCATTTTGCCTAATATTTCTTAGACCATAATTAGAAGAGTAAATCTCATCCCTTCAAATGTATATTTTCCATATTGATTGTAGGACTGGAGTTATAAAAGTGGATTTAGTCACCTCAAAATGTGAGCGCTTTTGACAATGTTTGCAGGAAATGATAGATAATATTGCATTTCAACCCCACCCCTAGTTGTAGGAACTCTCCCCTATACATATGCGTTTACATTAAAATTAGTTATTCTTATTCCTCACCCCAAAACATTCAAGTTAGAATAGTATGATTTATGTACTTTTCGCAGTCTTTTGGGGATTGAGTTAGAATAGTAAATACGATTCCCCCCACATTTACATAACTTCTTTAATCTTAGTGTATTTTGGATTGTAAAACCATTAATATGGGCAGTATATCCCCACAGGAGGCATGGAAGTGCTCTACAGTGAATAGTATGTTACTCTGCTAGAGGTATACAAATATTTACCACGGCCTCCTAATGTATGCACTTTCTCAAATGATGTTTGTCAGATTAAAAAAGTAAATTATTCTCCACAAAATATTGCATTTTCTCTAATTTTTTTGAATTCTACTGATTTGAACTGGTTCATTTATTGCCCCACTGTTTGTAGTAGTGGATTAGTATAGGAAATTCACATTTTTGTCATCAGTATATTTGGTTTTAATATAGAGTTTGAAATTATTCCTGAAATGTTTATGACATTTTAGACAGAGGTTTAAAATATTTATAACAAATAGGCATCATAGTAAATTCCAAGGTTGTAAAGAACAATGCACCATTTGGATATAAAAATATCAATTTCAAGTATTAACACTTGTTTATAAAAGAGTAATTGTCCTGTATTTTATTAAACTTAATTTAGAAGAACAGTTTTGTACAGTTAAATAATTCTTAATAAACTAATAATTATGTGTAGTTACCGAAAAACACATATATTTTATGCAAAAATATAGTCTGCTTAAATAACGTGCAAGATTTTGTTACTTTAAATAATCAATAATTTGCCAAATATTTTTTTCTTAATATATATTGATCATATAATTAGAAATGCAAATAACATATTTTGGTTTGAAAAGAAAGAGCTAAGTATTATTTATGTATGCAACATTCTGTACAGTTTATTTTAGTTTTCTCAATTTGACACACAGTGTATTGATTATTTTAAAATACTGTGCTTATGTCACACTACTTATATTACAAATATTATGAGATACACCCAAAACAGGACTTGAGCACAAGTAAAATATGTTTTCTTTATAAATAACCATATAATGAAAAAGTATAACAAGTATATCTCATTAGAGTGGGGCAAGATGGCTGAAAGGGATGATTACAAACTTGCTCTAGCTTTAGGTCTAATGGCATCAAAGTATTTACTAGGCTGTACACAAGTTGGTATAAAATATACACAATCGATCAATGAGATAGTGAATTGTCGATCACTGACTCCAAGTTGAAATGGAATGTGATTGAAGTGTATTTGACCTTCATCCTTCTATTAATTTATAATGACGGCAATAATTTATTCTTGTGCATAAGAGTCATACATAAAAGAAAAAAGCATATTAATGAATTATAAAATAGCAAGACACATGTGAATAGTTATTATGAGACTCGGTATAAAATTACCCGAAGGTAACTGATTCTCTGGCCGGTTTGTTAAGTCTGAACACATCTACCCACAAAAGCAGAGCTATGTGAGAGTGCTGTGAGACTTGTGCCAGGTTTTCCTTTCTCTGGAAAGGGTGTACCTTAATTTTGACAATCTACTAGGTGTTACCCCAAAATGTTAAGGACAATGACTTAGGTATTGAATGAACAGCATTGAGAAGTATAATTGAAGCATTTCATTTTGATAAAGGAAGGGTCCGCGAACTGAACTCCTGAATCCCTGACCCTGGAGACCTATCTGTTGCTTGTACTGCCTCCCATCGACCCGCGCTGATCCCTGCAGAGTGCCTACCTTCCCCCGCCGAGTCCTCCTGCCGCTGCATCGCTAAACATCTGCGGCCACAGTTGGGAGGAACTCGCTATCCCAGGGAGCATTGCACCGGCGCTTTGGAGCGCGTCATCATCTCGCGCCAGGCGGCGCTACAAAGTGGGGGCACGCCTGGCCATCCGGGCATTTCATTTTGATGAAGGAAGGGTCCGCAAACTGAACTCCTGAATCCCTGAACCTGGAGACCTATCTGCTGCTTGTACTGCCTCCCATCGACCCGCGCTGATCCCTGCAGAGTGCCTACCTTCCCCCACCGAGTCCTCCTGCCGCCGCATCGCTAAACATCTGCGGCTGCAGTTGGGAGGAACTCGCTATCCCAGGGGGCATTGCACCAGCGCTTTGGAGCGCGTCATCATCTTGCGCCAGGTGGTGCTACAAAGTGGGGGCACGCCCTGCCATCCGGGCATTTCATTTTGATAAAGGAAGGGTCCGCCAACTGAACTCCTGAATCCCTGACCCTGGAGACCTATCTGCTGCTTGTACTGCCTCCCATCGACCCGCGCTGATCCCTGCAGAGTGCCTACCTTCCCCCACCGAGTCCTCCTGCCGCCGCATCGCTAAACATCTGCAGCTGCAGTTGGGAGGAACTCGCTATCCCAGGGGGCATTGCACCGGCGCTTTGGAGCGCGTCATCATCTCGCGCCAGGTGGTGCTACAAAGTGGGGGCACGCCCTGCCATCCGGGCATTTCATTTTGATAAAGGAAGGGTCCGCCAACTGAACTCCTGAATCCCTGACCCTGGAGACCTATCTGCTGCTTGTACTGCCTCCCATCGACCCGCGCTGATCCTTGCAGAGTGCCTACCTTCCCCCACCGAGTCCTCCTGCCGCCGCATCGCTAAACATCTGCGGCTGCAGTTGGGAGGAACTCGCTATCCCAGGGGGCATTGCACCGGCGCTTTGGAGTGCGTCATCATCTCGCGCCAGGTGGTGCTACAAAGTGGGGGCACGCCCTGCCATCCGGGCATTTCATTTTGATAAAGGAAGGGTCCGCCAACTGAACTCCTGAATCCCTGACCCTGGAGACCTATCTGCTGCTTGTACTGCCTCCCATCGACCCGCGCTGATCCCTGCAGAGTGCCTACCTTCCCCCGCCGAGTCCTCCTGCCGCCGCATCGCTAAACATCTGCGGCCGCAGTTGGGAGGAACTCGCTATCCCAGGGGGCATTGCACCGGCGCTTTGGAGCGCATCATCATCTCGCACCAGGCGGCGCTACAAAGTGGGGGCACGCCCGCAACACGGGACGCAAGCGGGATGCCCGGACGAAGCCCGGACCAAGGGCGGGCCCGTCTAAGCCCGTCCAAGACCATCCAGGACCGGACCGGGCTACCCCCCTAACAGCTGCTCTACAAACAGTAAGGACTTGTATTGTTACGCATGTACTGATTGTTACATCTATATCCAAACCATATTGTCAACATCTTGGCCACGTGACACTTATTATCGGACGGATGCTCAACACTGAACATTGAACTATCTGCTTACTGAAACAAAAGACTTCAGGACTGACTATAGACTCTTATTATGGCCACACCATGTAAGGGTGTTCCCAACCCGATAACACCGCTTGGGAGGGCAAACACGAAAGGACCTCTTGAAGCCTACCTAATAAAGAGGGTTGCAGATATAGATCAAGAGATTGCTCTCGTGGAAAGACGATTGTCTTTCGACTCGCAGAGAAGCAAACTTTCCCCGATTGATATTAGCACACAACTGATACCCTCACCTACACATATAGGCACATCGATATACTTAGATGTCCTGCTTATATTTCAAGAAAAATCACCCCCACAAATAACAGTAAACAGCCCTTCTCCCAGTGATGTACCTGTGGAACTCTCTTCGGACCTTTAATCAATAGAACCCTTATTATTACAATTACCTGTACCAACACCCAAGAGAGTTCGCGATAAGCCACCATCTGATAAGCCGTTAACAAGGGCACATCTAAAGAGGAAAAGGGGCTCACCTATGAAGGGGAGAACCTCGAAAGTACCTAGAATTTCGAGAAAATCCATCACAAGAAAACCCCCTCCAAATAATACTAGAAAAATTCAAGAATGCCCTGAGACTCTTAATAATCTATACACCCCAGCTCAGGTAGATGGGACCTTTTCTTGTACCCTTGAAAACATAGAGCACCTCATAAAAAACATTAGTTATACCACTGGTAGAAAGGGTAAAAAGACTGGGTAGTGATTTGACTAATCTGTCAGCTGTAACAAATAAAAACACTAAATTGTTGAGTGAAAACATTAAACTTCTGAAAGAACTGTCACTCAAAACGAAAGCATCTAGTTCAAAGGAATCCCCGCCTACTGAAGGCCAGCTGCCCGATAAAATGGCTCCTGTAATAAGTGCCGTTACGGCACATCCCACACTACAGCCTAATGCGAAGGAAACTCCAACCAACAGAAGGGCTAAGGAACCTGTTCCATCAAAGACTGCTAGGCAGGACTCATTAAGAACAACACTGGATACCATAGCGGCTAATCCCTCAGAGACTGTGGGATCTAAACCCACCGTAAAAAAGGCTAAGGGAATACCTGCTTCTTCACATAAAAATACTCCTTCTCACAAGCCCAACCCGTCCAGGGAACTAAATAATGATCGACCCCGTCAGAGAAAGAACCCTAAAACCTGTAAGCATATAGATCTATCCCCTGATTCTGCCCCTTTTGTCATCATACTTACAGGTGTACCTGAGCTTGCAGATGGCAGACGGGAAGGCTATTACGACCTAAAAAATAAGGTCACACATTGGCTCAGAAATAACAGACCATTACCACCGCATTTGGATGGGTAAATAGTGAATGTAAGGCGCCTCTGGTGGGTGGGGAAGAGACCTAAAGATATTTCAGGAGATGTGGTTGTGATTAATTTTAGAGATCACAGGGTGGTGACACATATCACAGACTGGTACGATACCCGAGGGCCAATGGCATTTCCCCTAGGGATTTAAGTTACTTCTACCCCCAACCAATAGTTGCTCCCTGATACAACAGAAATTCTTTTGACAATTCTTCACATCGCCCCTTTGTTCCCTCCTTATTGGACATGAACATTGGACCCGGGAGGCCCTTGTGGGATATCCCGAGGCCCAGATTGCCCAGACGAAATCATAGCGCTTGGGGGAGGCCAGGTGACTTTATTCCGCGCCCCTCATACGTGCCATATTGGCAAATCCCTATTGTCAACAGATACGATGTCCTGTCAGGACTTGAAGATCTAGACTGACAGGCAACATTCCTTGTGAAGGAGGAGTCACCTTTTTCAATTAAAACACTATCATCAGTACCCCCATGCAATTTATCAACGGAAGAGCTAAGCTCGACTTTAACGGATAGCTCAAGGCCACCTGCAATGGCTTTAAATACTGTGGGAGGGTCAGTGCCGCTATTAGTTGGCGAAAATATAAAGACAACACATTTAGACTCTCACCCAGACCTGTACCAACACCAGTTATCCCCAAATGAACATAACCTCCTTCCCCCGATTATAGCAGATACATCGTACATACCCCCCTCGTTTACTCCTAAATTAAACAGGAGTACCGGACCCAATCGTGAGGAATTCAGTAATAACTTTCATTCACTGCTCTCATGGAATGTGGCGGGTCTCGGAAATAAAATTACTCATAAGCCCTGGTTGGATATTATCCAAAAACGTGGTATACTATGCTTCGAAGAGACATGGCTCCTGGAGGAGGAACACCTATCAGGATACCAGACCTTCCATTCACCGGCTATTCCATCAACCCTGGGCCGCAACAAGGGGGTTCTCTGCACTTATGTATCAATCACAGGGGATGTTAAAGTGGACAAGTTTCATTCTAGCCAGTTCTTTCAAATACTATCATTTAAGTGGGGTCTTTCTCATACCATCATATTAGTGAATTTTTACAATAACATGTTAAGCAATGAGATGGAGCCTACTATGGCAAAAATCCTGAGTTGTATCAATCGACTGGCAGAAGAGCTTGTAGGGGATAAAATGATTGTATGGGTGGGGGATTTTAATTGTACCATCTGCCCGTCTTATGAAACAGGTTTGTGCGGCCTGTCAGACCACGGGGAGGATGGTCCCATACACTTCGTCCATACAAAGATGGGGTCCTGGACCGTTAATGATATTGTTTTTCACTTTGATTTTTCCTTTATTAATCAGATTTGTTCACCACCTGTCCCATTTGAGCCAACCTTTAATGGTCGGGGCTGTAACTCGACGATAGACTTTGCCCTAATCACCCCTGTTATGCCGGGGTTCATAAGCTTCTGGGAAATTGGGAAAGATTTATCGAGTGACCACTATCCATTGATTTTCGGTGTAAATGTTATAGGGCACCATAGTAAGAAAGCGACTGCATGCACTTACCCACATAAGATCAATTTAACCAAAGCCAACGGATATGATGTTAAATGGGAAAAGATCCAGCCCCTAGTGTTCTTCCAAAATTAGCTTACATCGTGTGTTGCTGATGTTTCAGCATGCCTAGAAGAACATAATGATCCAAAGAATGTAATGGTTGCCTTCTCAAATATACAGTACCATATTAAAAACTTGTTGGTTCGAGTACCTAAAGGGAACACCAAAAAGTCCCAAGGGTGGTTCAATAGCAAATGCGGTAAAATATACAAACAATGTTATGTAATAAGCACTCCTCAAATAAGGAGTGCTTATTACATAACATTGTTTGTATATGTTACCGTATTAGCTCCATTTGTGATTAGCACCCACATACAAAGATGGATTTTGATGAAATAGCTCAGTTGACTAAGAATCAGGCATATGTAAAAGGGTATACAGCAGAGGAAGCCGAGAACATTTATACCCTTATAAAAGAAACCAGAGACCTAAAAACCAAGCCAGGCACCACAGCACAATTAATCAAACAACTGCAATACACGCTACGTAAAGAAATAATCAGAGGCTTCATGCCACCACTCTGATACAATACCATATGGTTAAGCGTATTCCCAGGGGACTGCGCATCTCATTACGACCAATGTTGTTCAAATTTAATAAACCGTTTTTGGCAAGATGGTTTGCGATATTGAACAAATGTTCACTCGATCTAGTACTTCTTATAGTCGAGGAATTGTCTAATGTTTTGAAGGAGCTAGAGGTAGAGATTGAGGATATGAAGACAGAATTGTCTACACGAATGTCTGCTGAGGATATGGATAAGACTTTGAAAGAAATTAATGATAAACTAGATGAGCACGCAAAAGAAGTCCACGAAAGGAAACTGCGAAAATTTAAGCGTGACACCTTAGATTATAAGTTGGATGAGGTGTACAGCTGGGCTGATAAATATGCACAGAGAAGAGTATTTAGAAAACCAACTGAAAATACCTCAGAAGAGAGTCTGGCCACTGAACAAGACATTTTACCTACACGCCCTTCAGTAGAGACATCAGGGGGAGGAGCATGTGCAGAAGGCACATCTAGCAACCAAAGTAGGCAGCCTTTTTTAGAAGGGGGCCACAGTTCCAACCATCCACCGAACGAACAAACACAACAGACACAAAACAAAACAAACGAACAAGGAGGGGACAAGGCAAAAAAACAAGATGTAGTAAGACGCAACCCCAAGAGGAATTGATTATGAACATTTCAGACACTGTACTAACTCCCACACAAATAGCAGTTTTGAATAAGGGCATGTCCTTTGTGCCCACATATCAAAGTAATGACCTTGAGACTGAAGTCTTGTTTTTTTAAATTCATGAGAAAACTGAGACTCAGGTGGTTCTTTAACCAAATAACCACAGATAATCCCGAACACACAGCAGACATTTCAGGGATTAGAGCATTCAAACCGAAAAGTACATTTATGTCACCAATGACACACAAAGCTCTAGACTTGTTTGAGATTTTAGTAAAAAAAGATCTTGCTGAACTGAATTACTATCGCAAAACAAAAAGAAATCTGACTAGACAAGAAACCATAGCATTGAATGAACTTGCATCAAATGAGACACTCACCATAGTCTCTGCAGATAAAGGCGGAGCACTAGTGGTGCTCAATTCTGCCTATTACCATCTGAAGGTAGATCAACATGTGAAAGACACCAACACCTACATACAGTTAGAGGCTGATCCCACAATGGAGTTCCAGATGATCCTATCTGAGATTTTAAAAAGAGGTATTGAGTTAGGTAGGATTGATGAACAAACTAAGAGATATCTAACCACTGAGTATCCCAACAGGCCACATATATATATGTTGCCTAAGATGCATAAAGACCCGGTTGACCCACCATTCCGACCGATTGTGGCGGGATGTGGGTCATTGCATGAACCATTAGGAAGATATTTAGATCATTTTATGCAACCTTTGGTGCAACAATGGTCAACTTTTGTGCAAGACACTACTGATTGCTTGCGAAAACTGAAGACTGTGCCCATTTCTGACAATGAGGAGACATGGTTGTGCACGGTTGATGTTTCAGCCCTGTACACCTCGATCCCGCATACAGAAGGTATAGAGGCAGCAGAGTGGATGCTTTTGCAACATGAATATGAGGAGAGTCACAATATTTTTCTTCTTGAATTATTGCAATTCTGCTTGTACCACGGATATTTTCAGTGGCAGAACACTTATTTCCTACAAAAGACGGGGACCTCTATGGGTTTTACGGGGGCACCCACTTATGCTAATATGTTCATGTCTAAGTTCGAAGATGAACATATACTAAAACAAGAGAAATGGAAGGACCATCTGGCATTATACCTTAGGTATATCGATGATATACTGATAGTGTGGAAAGGTTCAGAAGACAACTTAAGAACACAACTCCAAGAGCTAAATAACTGTCATGCCTGTATCAAGTTTACATATACTATTAGCAAAGAACAGATCAATTATCTTGACATCATGATCACAAGAAAAGGGAACATACTTGAAACAAGTGTATTTAAGAAGGCAACCGATAGAAACAATGCTTTACACTTTGAGAATTTTCATTCACAATTGCTAAAGAGACATCTTCCATTGTCGCAATTCATCAGGGCAAGAAGAATCTGCTCAGATGAGGATCAAGGGTTAGAAACAATCAAGAGAATGCGCACAGAATACACAGCAAGGGGGTACCCGGACATAGTTCTTGATCAAGCTGAAAACAAAGTTAGAACAATGTCACGATCCACTATGTTAGAAAAGAAAGAAAGAAGCAAAAACAGGAGAGAAGTCTATGTATTAAAATTTTCCACAGCCTCACAGGCAATAAAGAAGTCTATCATGAAGAGATGGGAAATAATTGAGTAGGAACCTGATTTTAGACAGATATTTCCAGACAAACCTCTGTTTGCACATTCAAGATCAAGGAACATAAAAGAAATCTTGAAAGGTGGCAAGTTGGAAAAAGTGGATCTAGGACAGAAAGGCATGATGAAGTGCCACAACTGTGGCCATTGTGGTAATGTGTTGATAGATAATGCCTTTGCGCACCCACACACAGGTAGAAAGATAACCCTGAAACATACATCAGATTGTAATTCAAGTGGTCTAATATATGCGATTAAGTGTCCATGTGGACTTGTTTATGTTGGACGCACTGCAAGGAAGGTGAAGGTTCGGATGACCGAACACAAGAGCATGATACGCACAAAAAACATGAAATCATGTTTGGCTGTACATTGGCATGAGAGGGGACATACGATTCCTCAACTGAAATACACTGTGCTAGAGAGATTGGTGGATAAACCACATGTTGATACAATGAAATTGTTGGCGCAAAGAGAGACATACTGGATTAAGTCCTTTAGGACGCTGACCCCCTATGGGCTAAATGATAAGATTGAAATGATTTATTTCTTGTAAACTAGTATTGCAATTTGATTACTGTTATTTGTATTTTTGCAAATTCAACATTTTTTCATGTATCTGTTTATATTTATTATGTGTCATCCATGCTCAATAAATCTCACACACAATACCAGACCATACATGCAACAGGCACTGTTCACGTTTTTTAGGCTGGGACCATATCATTTCATTTCATTTCATTTAGGAAGAGAGTCCCTTGTTTATCTTTGCCGAATTAAGGAACGTAACCGCCATTTTAGTTGAGGATGAAATAGCGCGTAGTCCGTTTTCTATGTTCAGCATGTTATGATGTCACACGCCCGGCATCGGCGTTTTCAAGACGGCTTTGGTTGAACGGAGAAAGATACACAAAGGAATTCCAGCGTTATGCAGCACACTCGTAGCGAGAGGTGAGGCAGTATTCATGATTTTTTAGAACAATCCTGATGAAATACTGAATTCAAGTATTTAGGAGTCCTCCTGTTTCTATATTTTAGAGCAAGGACAAGTGTTTATTAGAACACAGCTATAAGGATTAAGACGTGGGTTCCACAAGATCGAGTGAGTACTGGTTGATTTTCGACAGCCTGATTATACATCTATGATCGGGGACAGTACAGTAAGGCTTGTGATGTTGTTGTTATCTTTTAGAGCAAAGATAGTTCGGAATTTCATTTTTGAATGCCGTAAGTGAAGGTAAGAGTGCACGTTTGTGACACTTCTTGACTTTTGGATTTTTTGAGTTTGGATTAGTAGGCGGTATACGTGGTTTTGTTTATTTGGTGTTCACGCTTGTTCACACTTGCATGTAGTGAGAAGCAAGGGATGGTATTATTGGTTGCACACCATGTTTGAGATTGACTGGTGGCAGGTGAACTTTGTTGAGCATGATTTTTATCGTATATGTTAAGCAGTTACAATTCATGAGATCTTCTGGTTTCTGTGCATGAGAACAAGATGTTGTATAAAACTGTAAATATTTACTTTGATACACATGTGATAGACCTTTATGTTATTTGTAGCACATTCCCCTGATGAAGGTGCATACTGAAATGCATTGGGACATGGCTTCATAAGATGTTTGATGGAACCAAAACTTTCACTTGATGAAAAAGAAGAATAAGAATAAAAATATCTTGAAGAAAGGAAATACAAAACACTATTTGAAGAATTTATTTTGGTGTTTCTTCATGTTCTCAGTCCGATCTGTATGATTGTTGACTCAGTTTGCGAATATTCTATGTTGATTAATTTCTTTGGATCATAATGTTTTAAATTGATGAAAGATATGTAGATAAAACAAATGAAAAAACCCAACACATAATCGTGAATGAGTGAATAGTGTTCCCCATACCACAGGTTTCTGTGATTCTTTTGTCAATAGCAAATGCACCACTGCGTTGAAAGACCTAAAAAGAGCCTTGTGTTCAATCACAAAAAATCCAGATTTAATACGTAAGACCAGGAGGCTATATAAACTATCCATTAAAGAAAGAAAGTTGACCCTGAAAAGGGAGGCATGGGAGTCATTACTGGAGGCATCGAGGCAGAAGAACAGCTCTGCCTTCTGGAGGGTGGTAAAATCCTTATAACAGTCAAGGGATAATGACAACACTATGGATTTAGCCATAACGGGTGAAATGTGGGTAAGTCACTTTAGACAACTATATAACCATCTCACCCCTGGAGAAAGTACACCATTAGCCGGGGTGTGCTCACCGATAGAAAGGGGATCACCCAATAGTTTTATAGAGCATCCCCCAGTCAACCCATTCCCAATTGATCTGTTATTCACCGTTCAGGAAGTTCACGATGCCATTAGGGAAAGTGCACCAGGCAAAGCTCCAGGACCAGACTGCATGTCGGTGGATGTTTACAAAGCAGAACCGGACTTCTGGGCCCCCTTACTCACAAACGTACTAAATATGGGAAATCAGTGTGGGTTCATTGATACCTGGACTGACGCTATTGTGGTCCCCATATTTAAAAAAGGTAACAGGGACGAACCTACTTGTTATAGGCTGATATCCCTCTTGGACGGTCTTATGAAGGTGGCTGGAAAAATAATCCTAAAAAGAATTCAACTCTGGGAGGAAGACCATAATGTGGTTTCCCACCTACAGTACGGGTTCAGAAAAGGAATAGGGACAACAGAACAATGCTTAAATCTGTCCCTTCTTGTCTCTAAGTATACACATGCCAAACACGGAGCACTTTTCATAACTTTTATCGACCTTAGCTCCGCGTTCGATTGTGTTGATCATGCTTTCCTGTGGGCAACACTGGGAGAATTGGGTATTGACGCCCGCATCATCACCTTCATCAAAGAGCTCTATAAAGACGCAGGGGCAAGAGTTAGGTATGGGAAACAGGGGGAATGTTCGGAGAAATTCCCCATTACCAGAGGGGTGAGACAAGGTTGTATACTGGCCCCATTGCTTTTTACATAATATATTAATTCCATTGGCCAGCACCTTTCAACCTTACCCAATGATTATCCAACCGTCAAGGGCTCCCCGGTGCCAATTTTATTATATGCAGACAATGCGGCTATAATGTCCCAGACTAAAATTCTTTTACAGCGGGCGGTAAATAAGTTCACGAGCTACATGAGGGACAGACGTCTTAGAGTAAACATTTCAAAAACCTTCACGATGCCCTGTACCCAGAAGACCAATAGAATTCCCTGCACTATATTCCTAGACAACCAAAAAATAGCCACAACAGATAAATTCTGTTATCTGGGAATCCTGTTTGACAGACGGTGTCGCTGGCAGACAGCTATAGCCGCCAGGAAGCTGGCTTATAGCGGAACCATAGGTGCACTGCGCGCTTTCTCCGATAAAATTGGTGGTAAGCCTGTTAAGGAGCTGACCCAGATTTATCGAGCTAAAGGCGTATCCACGGCAACCTATGGTGCTGGCATATGGGGTATTGAGAAAGATCACTCCCTACAAACTTGTGAAAATCAATTTATTTGTCATCTTTTGTGAGTGTTTAAAAGTACCTCTACGTATATGTCACACATTGAGGTAGGAGTTACATATCTTAATGACATCATTAGGATGTCCCCCATTTTGCTTTGGCACAAGGTTTGGGTCACACAGGAAGCCAGATTTAATAGAGATCTTATTGAAGAATGTTTAGCTCTAGATGGGGCAGCTAATGTCAAATGGTTATCTTATGTGAGATCTATATTCATTGAACTAGGCCATTCAGAGTTTTTTGATAATCCTATAACTCTGGATGGGCTATCAAGATCAGCCTTGAAAAAAATGATAACCCACCCATCTAGAAACCTCTAGATGGAATAGTAAAAAATTAAAACACACTGTGCTAAATTATCAGGCAATTACACCAACTGAGGGTCTTCAAACCTATTTTGTCCTGGTACAGAGTCCCTACCTCCGAATGCTGCTGACCTGTTTACGTCTGGGTTCCTTCTTTCGCATGGTTACCTTACCTAACCTTAATGACTGGTCCTCTACTAAACTAATATGTCCCTGTGACAGCACATCGTTTTTTTTGTAAGCTATATACGAACCCCAGAAAACAATTTTTGACACCTTTTTTAAAGCAATGGGGGATTCGAAAATGTAGACCAGCATACTTGAAAATGTTGCAGTTAGAAGGAGACCATGTTGTTTACGCCGTATCATGCTTTCTAAAATCGGTCATAACATATAGAAAATCATTGTTTTAAATTATCCTTTTGTCGTGGACTGCTGTGTGTTATCAATGAAATGCTCATCTTTTTATGTTTTTTTATGAATTTTATGAAACGTTTTAATGATCAAGTAAGCGTTTTTTTGTATTGATTATGCACATGCCACTTTTAAATGTTGTATGTATAAATGTCTTTGCAATGCTTTTATGATTTTAACTGAAAATCGAATAAAGCTTACTTTGATTTGATTTGATTTGATAATTGAAGCAAGACTCTTCCAAAATGATTATCAGCAAGTAAACACACATCCTGTGGGGAGGTTTTTGAGGAAAAATAAATATAATCAAGGAGGATGTCTTCTAGTGAAATACTGCTGTGGTGAGGTGTAACAGACCACAACAGCATCTTAAGGATAATATTATACATTAAGATCAATGGTATGGAGAAAATTCTCCTTAGAGTATCTGCTTTGAAAGAACATTTTGAGATCATATTTCAAAATATTTATTGAGGTGATTTTCAATGGGCCGAACCAAGGAGTGTCCGGATTCTTATAGGTACTCTCTCGCTTCTTTTGTACAGCAGTAAGCTACAACAGAAATATTTTATCAACATTATCTGTTGAAAGTACTATTAATGTCCTGTTGCGTTTTCAGTGGTCCATGTCAGCATATATTGCATTTTTTAACCTTTTCAAATATCCCTAAAGCTATAACACAGTAGGAGTATTTTAACTTCAATACATTCTATGAATTATTTTAAGAGTCTCAGAACCATGAACACATATTCAACTTGGAAATGTGAGCATTACAAGAAACATCCCATGGCACTTGGCAAAGCTGCTCGATACTGATAAGATCATTTGACATGTTGAGTGAGAAAGGTGTTCTTGTTTATACAGAAGAAGTGCTGCTGTAATATTTGCACCACCGCAATGTCATCCTGGCTGTAATGCATATAAAGCAATTGGTTCATTTTATCAATAACTGGTAATTTCAATAGCCCATGTAATGAAAGCAAGGACCTATTTTCTTCCTATGTTATGGGTGTATAAACTTTTTACCCAGACACAAAGTGAGCTTCAAAATGAGGTATAGATTTCTTGACATCAAGGAATATAGCCCAATGGGCATGAATTGTTGTTAAGTCTTGCAATTTTATTTAGAGAATCAGAACTGCACAGCACAGTTTGTTTTATTTCCCAACTTTCTCAGCACCTCTATTTTCTTCAAGACAGCTGCATTGGACCATGAGTTTTTGCTCCTATAAACATTACTTTGGACCTGAGTGTATTTGCTCATTAATTTATGGACCTCATCTAACTAACAATTAAGAGTTTGTAAGGGTTATTAGTTTGAGTATATATACATCCGCCAGAAGGAATAGGAGTCAGATGTACCACCCATGAAAATAGCGACTCGCTATTTGTGACAAATTGGGATTCACAAATAGCGAGTCATTATTTGGTACATAGTAACACCACAGACAACATGATTGTGAGTCGGTATTGACTCACAACGATATTTGGCTCATTCGCTATTTGCGAGTCGCTAATGTCTCATCAAAAAGACCTGGTTTGCATCCGCTATTTGTGAGTGTGCATTAAACAGACCAATAAGGCACTCTCAAATAGCAAAATCCATTAAAAAAGTAAACACTTCCTCTTTGAGCTGAAGGACCCCAAAACAGGAAGAAGTGCCCTAGGATACGCCTGAACAAATATGAGGCATACGTTCAGGTGCAACAGCACTGTTACAAACGCTGATTGAGAACCAGAGACATCATGATCAGCAAGGACAGCATGAAGGGAACAAGGCGAGGCTGAGAAAGCTGAAGTTTTCAGAGAAAGAGGTGGATATAATCATGGAGGAATGCTGCAACCACCACGAGGAGCTATTCGGCAGTGCCTCACACCATCTGCCCGAGACTGAGAAGAGGAAAATCTGGTGCCGTATACAGCAACGGATAAATGCGCTAGGATAGCACACCGCTCCATAGACAACATTAAAAAGCACTTGTACGATCTTCACTCCAGGGCAAAGGAGAGGGTGGCAGCATGGCTGGAAGAGGCAAAAACGACCATAGGGGGACCATGCACTTCAGCAGAGGCATCACCAGCTGAAGCAATGGTGGAAGCTACCCTTGAGAGGGCAGCTGTAGCAGGCTTTGGGAGCCTTGATACACCCCAGCCATCAATAAATCCTGGTAGGTGAAAAATGTGCATGTAATGTGTGAATAGCCACTAACGTCTGTACTGTGCATGCATACTAAACAACCACAAGCAAACATCCATGTACAAATAACAAACAATACTAGTGTTGCATCATGGAAGATGTAGTTCGTGACAAATTCAGTGTAGTGAGGGAATGACTTTAGCTGATGAACATTTCAACACCACTGAAACAGTGAAAAATATATTTTTTTATTTTCTATTATTTGTCGGCTTATAGATGCACAATTGGAAGCAGACAACACTGATAAGACATAGCGGGTAGCCACACGCCGGAGCAAATAGAGGAAGGGCAGGACGTTGGGGAAACAGGTGATCACAGGTCATCTGATGTCCCATCTAATGTGGCTGCAACCACTTCTGAGTCCACACCCACTGTCACCTCAGCTGCACAACAGGACACAACACCACGAGGCCCTCTGTCCAAGATTTGCATTGCTCACAGCCAACACAGCAGTCCCTGCGTCAGAACAAAGGTTTGTCCTCCACTGGATCAGCCAGTCAGGCCATGTCTGCCTCACTAGACCGTAAACTGCTGCAAATACAGCGCCTGCAAAACAAAATCCAAAGACAACCACATTTCAGGCTGTCCCAGGGCTTCCGCATGATCACTAACAAGCTGGCAGAGAATCAGGCCAGTATTGATTCAAAACTGGATGCCCTCACCTACACTGTGGCAGGATTAGCATAAGAGAGGTCTGCAGAAAGGGCAAGTCTTAGGTGCACGGAGCGCAGCAGGGACCAGAAACTTGATACTTTGAGCAGGGCCATCAATAGGCTGGCGAATGCTACAAACAAACACAGCCAGCGCACACTTGGCCTGTAGGTAAGGATGGGCCACTACAGTGGGGACATAGCTTGTGGCCTAGAGAAAGTAACTGCAGCAATGGAAACACTACAGACCAATCAGATCATTGGTGGTGTTGGCATTGCTGGCACTGACAGCGAAGTGTCAAGCCGTAGCAGCATTTCAGCCACAGAGACACCAATAATGCGCGGAAGCAGCAGCCAACACCTTGGGTTGGGTAGTGTCATCTCCGGCCAGGTTACACGGAGGGGCAGGAAATTAACTTTTTTGTCTCCCAAATCAACCTTTCAATGACTTAATTTATAATATCTGTGGTGACGTAACCCCAAATTACTT
This sequence comes from Lissotriton vulgaris, assembly GCF_964263255.1. Lineage (NCBI taxonomy): Eukaryota > Metazoa > Chordata > Amphibia > Caudata > Salamandridae > Lissotriton > Lissotriton vulgaris. The sequence goes on along the minus strand of NC_141689.1, from coordinate 22,988,028 downwards.
TTTTTTTGCTTATGCCTACAGCTACCGATGGACATGTTATCCTAAGTTTGAGATTGGATGCCTGAAAATTAAAGCACCCACCTGATATTCACAAATTGTTCTGTCTTATGTACAGCTGAGTGTATAACTGATGTGTATGTACCTTTCAGAAATAGCTGTTGGCAATATGGTCCCTGCACCTTCTCCCCTCTGCTGCAGCGCTACCATCCCTTTGATGTATGGCAGGTGGTCCCGGGTCCTCATCCTTAGGATCTGTGTAAGACACATCCATGGGCATCCCACTCCTGCAACGCCATGTTGTGCAGCATGGCACATGTTGCCACAATTTTACAAACTGTATCTGGTGCATACTGCAGAGCTCCACCACTCTTATGTAGTCATCTGAAGCACAATTTCAATATTCTAAAAGTACACTCAATCACTCTACTTGTGCGCCTATGTGAAGTGTTGTACTGCCTTTCATGTATATTGTTGGGAGACAGATACGGTGTGAGTATCTACGGACGTAGGGTATATGCACTGTAACCTGTTGTGAGATATGTGATGGTGAAGTTAAATACTTACAAACATACAAGTGAATAAACATTTGTCTGGGGACTGGTAATAACATTACCTAGGAAGTATCCATCATCAAAGTCACCTCTTTCTAACCTTTGGTATAGACCTCTGTGCCTAAAAATATATGCAGCCTGAGTAGTTCCAGGGAATGAGGCTACAATGTCTGTGATGAGATCTTTAGCGTCACACACTACTAGGATATTGAGTTAATGGGTGCTTTTTCTGTTACGAAAATGTATTCAATGCAGGATGGTAGACATATGGGCACATGGGTCCCATCTATGCACCCTGTGACCTGTGGGAACCTTGCTATTCTGTAAAATTTAATTTTGCTTGGTCTACTTCCTTATCTCTGGTCACGTATATGTGTTGATGGATGTGGTATAGCATGGCGTCTAGGAAATTATGGAAAAAACATGAAAGCGCACTCTGTGACACACCACCAGCCACTGTAATGGCCAAGAAGTGGATGGATCACAATACTTGTATATGTGTGTGAATTGCATTTCTGAGCAAGGTTCTGCGCTTAAGTTGTGGCTTCAAGGTGTCAATGAGGTCTAGTATGACCCTGCTACTTAGCCTGGCTTGCTCATAAACCTCCTCCTCTGTCTCATCCAACAAAGTCAGCCTGACTCTGAATATCCTCTTCTGTCCTCTCCTCCTCTGCAATGCCGCCATTATCCGCCCCCTCCTTGCTAACACAGACAGGGCAGCCATTGTGGAAAGGATTGTGATGCTTTCTGGGTCTGTTTTTTTAGGTTGTTCCTGATTACCACCTGTTTCTGCTTAGTGGTAAATTGCATGCACAAATGTACCTTTTTGCGCTTAGTCGCAATTTCGACTGCTCTGTATATGCAATTTTGCGTGTCACATGTTGCGAGTCGCAAATTGGTAACGCAAAAAATGTGTGCCTATGTTGGAACTCGGTATTTGCTCACAAATGAATTGGGGCAATTGCAAATGCCTTAAGTACATTGTATACAACCATTTTTGTGTGTGCAAATCATTTTGCGAACAATTATGTGCATGAAAAAAGGTCATACATCTGGCCCTAAGTCCACAAAGTGTTCATCTTAATCTAAAATTCTCATATTTTAACCATGGGTCAACCCATGGTAGATATGGTATGCAGCAGGTTTAACTTAGATTTTTTTCAAAGTATTTAGCAGTACCAACACACTAAGAAAAGTAAAAAAAAGTGCAATATACAATACCACAATCAATTGCTAAATATCAAGAAAAGTTAACAAGAGAGCAGGACATTTTATTTTAGTGTAGTGCATCGACTGAGTCAAAAAGTTTACCTTTTGATGTAGGGCATGATTAAAGTATGGAATGCTACACTCCATCCATTAGAGTGGTAGAGGTAATTACCTCAGCCAACCTGGCCATCATATTTTGTGATTGTCACCAGCCCTGTCCTGCCTTTGTACCTCCCAATGGGATCTCACAATGTATTACTCACCAAGATATGAGATATCAAATGTTAGCACATAAATGACAGAATCGGCATACAGTAATCGTAACTGCAGGGCATGTAGTAAATATTATATACAGGTTTTTGTATGTTTATTTTCATTTAACTTGTCAATAGGACAAAGCCTAGACAAGCATGCACTCATAAACCCATACAGACATTCACACACTGCCACTCACCCAAAGAGTTACTCAAAAACCTAGTCAGTCACCCAAAGAATTGATTACACTTCCATTTACTCCCCTATACAGTTATACACACAACACCCCACTCATTCATACTGGTAGTACCATATATGTACTCTCTTCCACAATTGCTGACATACACATTCACTTATCCATGCAGCCACTGTCATAATCACTCACTGTCACATACACATATTTATATACTCCAACACTCACATATACTGCCTTTCACATAGGTAGTTATTTACACATATACCACTAAGACATCCATTCGCTTACCAACACAGCTATAACTCACTGAAAAAAACTGTGACGTTATAGTTAGAAATTAGCATTAAAAAACCTTAGAAATTCATTGAAATAAAATAGGTTTCAGGGACATTATAGTTAGTTGGACATTTCACTCATACAAAATCAGAAAAATGTGTCTGTAATAGTTAGTTGAGCTAACTATAACTCACACCTCCACAATGCACTGCTCACGGCGTCACATGTTAACTCATTCATGACATGGGCAGGGACATTACTGATGACATTTCAAATGACATCACTGATGACATCATCCAGAGGCTTTGTGTTTCTGTAAAGTTTAAATATGTTTTATACATTTGAATGCCAAGGTGTATTGAAGAATGAGTGGGTGTTTGAGTGTCTACATGGATGATTTAGTAGGTGTGTGACTGACTGTATAAGTGAGTGATTAAGCTTGTCTTACTGAATGCATGGGTGAGTGATTAAACTGTGTGAATGTCTGTATCAGTCTGATAGTTGGTGTGTAAGCAGCTGCATGTGTTGGTGAGTAGCTACATGAGTTTCTGTCAGTCAGTCAGTAAAAATACTTTATTTCAATAAATCAATATCATAAAAAGACAATAGCACTATACAAAATTTACATATGCTGAAATACATAGATTATACAAGGTAAAATCACAATTATATACACAATAAGAAATATTTACAAAAGTTTTTTTTTTTAATTACCCTTTAAAGGTACATTAAAAATACATTAAAAAGAGGTCATATTAAAAAGGATACAAAGTAACATACGTTATAGATTCCCACATTTCATTATCAATCTGTAAACATTCCCGTTATGTAAACATAGTACTCGATTTCATCCAACTATGAAGCAACATTATAGGAGTTATTGATCATCTTCCTATTCTTAATCCTAGCAGCTCCCACTAAGAAACTGGCAACATGAAACATAATCCTAGGGGTCTGCAGTAATTGTAAAAACAAAAGTGCTGGCTTTACTTGAATAAACCCAGCCTCCTTTAGAATAGGGATCAGAAATTTCACCCTTATAGCCGTGTAGTGACCACAGAACATCAAAAGGTGCATTGTATTCTGGGTGGAGAAATTGTCACAAGAACACGGCATTGCATTTTCATGGGTACTCCAAGTTGGAAAATGTCCAAGGTTCAAGTGAATCAAGTTAAAACGGAATCGAGTCAAAAGGAACCGGTGATATGGTCGATTCACAATGGTTAAGTAAATTTCATGGCCTTCTTGGGCACTCATAATGATGTTAGCCCTCACAGTAGGTTTTTTTAATTCCATTTGTTCCCTCTCCAGGTTTAGCATTTCTCCCATTGCACCCTTAATCAGAGCGATATCCTTTATTGTTATAGACTCTGGAGAGGAAAAAAGCTCTGGTCTCCCTAACTTGGCAAAACTGTCTTTAATATATGCTAGCCACAAAATGTTGTTATATCTATCTAGCTGTAAGCAGTCTTTCAGGATAATATGATTAAGGGGAATTTCCTGGTTCAACCAGATCTTCAGCCATGCAAGTAGAGGAGCCATTTTTATCGTGTCTGAAATAAAACCTACTCCAAGTTCAGTGTGGGTTGTATATGACGGGGTAGACTGTGGCACAGAGAGGACAGCTCTTAAAAATGTATTCTCTGTAGTCTGTATACTATCCGGGGAACAATATCCCCAAATTGAACTACCATATGTGGCCACAGCAAGGCATTTTGCTTTATAAATTTTCATTAATGTTGCTATTGGCCTTGCCCCCAATTTTTTCGAGAAACCCTGTAGAGCGGAAGAGGTTCTTGCAAGGGAAATGTTTCTGTTTTTTAACTGTGGTCCCCAGTTCCCTCTCTCGTCAAAAGTAATCCCCAAATATGGGCTACTCTACAAAGTTCTCCTTTGCCACAGGTAAAGGTTTTTAAGTTCTTATTCTTTATGCTCCTACCCATTATCATAATTTGTGACTTCTTGACGTTTATCTTAAGGTCCAGGGAGCCCATAAAATTCTCAAATACATCCAGAAGGCGTTGTAGACCAACTTCGGTCCGCGAAAGCAAGACGGCATCATCCGCGTATAGGAGAGAGAACTGGAATTCCAAGTTCTCCTACACGCAGAATATCAAGGGATGCCTCTTTTAGCGCGGGTTCCAGGGCATTTATATAGATGGTAAATAAGAGGTGTGCCAGGATGCACCCCTGCCTGACACCCCTTTTGGAGTTAAAGTGACTAGTACAACGACCATCCGAGGTGACCCTGATGGAGGCTAATAGCCCAGAATGTAAATCCGCCAGGAGATTGACTAAAGCCTTGTCCAGACCCAAATCAAGTAGAATTTGCCACAACTATGATCGATTATCAAGATCAAAGGCTGACGAGAGGTCCATGAACCCCAGGTACATGGACCCCTCCTTGGCCTTGGTGTATTTATCCACTAGCAGGTGCAAACTTAGACCTTGGTCTAACGTGCTCCTCTTTGGTCTAAATCTGTACTGAACATTTGATAGGACCCCTTTCTCGTTCACCCAGTCATTCAGTTTAGATAAAATAACCCGACCCAGTATTTTCACGGAAGAGTCAATTAAAGAAATGGGTCTGTAACAGGAGGGGTCTTGCCTGTTACCCTTTTCGTAGACCGGAATGATAATAGATTTTTTCCATGAGGCCGGAATATTATCATGGGTTAGAACATTAAAGACTCTACACAAGATATTTGACCAAAATTTTGGAGCACATTTAAAAACATCCGCCGGGACCCCATCAGGGCCTGGAGCCTTGTTTTTCAGGGTCAGATCAATTGCCCTTTCCACTTCTGCTGCCTCAAAGGTTACAGCAGAGCCCTCAACGATATAAGGGGTGACCTCCATTTGCGAGTCATTGCTAGTTCCCGAATAAATTTTACTAAAATGTTGTATCCAGGCCTTGTCTGGAATATTTGCCTCAAGAGGGGAATTCTCCTCACCCGAAAATAACGGTTGATTTATAATTTTCCAAAATAAACCACTATTTTTTAGGGTATCTGGGTCAAGTAGTTGGGCCCAAGCTTCATCTTTCAACTCCTTTTTTCTATCTAGGGTGGCTTTTTTATATATGCTCCTTAAACTAGCTATTTGCGCACGTTTTTTTGGCGTGGCCTTCAGAGCTTTAAGTAAGTCTCCATGTGCTTTGGAGCATTTTCTGTCAAACCACCTTTTACCTTGAAGCGGCTTCTGACTTGGACCAGCATGTAAACTGTAATTGATTTCAATACAAATATTATCAAAAGCAAGAACAGCATCTTTATTTTGTGTCCGATTTGCTAAGCAAATTGCCACTTCGTCCTCTACCTTATTCAGTACCTCTTGCAAGAATGTTTCAGGGACTATATTTGTCCATTTTAACCTGCGTCCTTGGTCTTTAACGGACACATTTAGTCCCCCTCTGTGGGTCACCAATATCAGTGAGAGTAGATCTGTATGCTTTAATTCCATTAAAACCGGATTATGATCACTAAAAACTGAGACCTCTGTGTTGTAGTTTAAAACCTTACACAACAAAAAAGAAGACATGAAAATATAGTCAATAATAGTGCTGTCATCTTTACCCTTAAATGTAGGGGACCTACTTTTGCCATCCCCGCAACCTGACTCATATAGATTCCATCTGGCAAGAAAGTTTTCTAAGTACTCACCCGTCTAGTGTGTTCCAGATGGATAAACGAGGAAAGGGGCGGACCATCTTCCTCACGGCTAATGCATGGTAGGGTGCAGGGGTGAATGTTAAAATCCCCAAGAAATATTATTTCAAAAGTATTTACATTTACACTGTAAGCTGACAAGAATTTGTCCAGTACATCCAGATTGTGACCGGTACACTCATTAGCATTTGAATTAAAAAAATGTATGAATAGAATCTTGGCCTTATCCTGAGTAGAAAGTTCAACAATTAGACAATTATCACATCCTAAATTAGACTGTGTTATTTTGCCTTTTACATCAAGTTTAAATAAATTTAGTAAGCCACCCTTAGCTCTACCTGCAACACTACTAGTTGCAGGAATGCAAAAGTGACTGTAACCATCCAAAGAAAAGCTGTTAGCTTGATCCCATGTTTCTTGTAAAGCAATAATGTCAAAAGTTTTTAATGTATTAAGCCACACAACATTTCCAGCTTTGGCCTTACTACCGGCAATATTCCAGGTTACAATTCTGAAGGTGGGTATTGGGGGCTGAGCTGTAGTCCTAGGTTCAAATGGGAGCCAGTCATTTTCCTCCAATGAGGATAAAGGGGTATAGCGATTAAGTAATGGTAGGGCTTGATCAAATTGATTATACGTGCTAGCCAGCTGGTAACAATAAGGATCCTCAGTGTTTTGATGTTGATAAACATTTGGCACAGAACAGGCAACTCCCCTTCTGTATCCGTTACCTGGATGCTTATGCTGATGAGGTTGTGGACGTTGGGTATTATCAAGGTGGTTGTAGAAAAACCCAAGAGGCCTAGCACATACAGTTTTATCCGCTATGGGTAAGGAGGCTGCTCCAAGGAGGACTGTGGCAACGTGTTGCGGGTGCTTGAAATCTACGATGATACAGTCCCCTCTAATGTTCTTTCTAGCATTACCAATCCAACTGACCCTTCGGGTAGAAATTATATCATTTGAAAAAGCAAAAGGAAAACCGCAGTTCCTATTTAACCACGCTAGTGTTTTATTTTTTAAGGCAGCATGGGTTTGTAGTCTAGAATCAGTAAGGCAAGAATCAACCTCAGGGACATTTGTTAATACAACGGTGTATGGGACACACTCCGGTGGGAGGTTAACTGTATTTCTTCTCTTAGGCATACTTCTCCCACCCTTGTTCACCCCAGCTGTAATGTTCTGACTACCAGTAATCGGTGGAGATGGATGTGCTATTGGTGCTGGAAGTGATGGTGAATTGTGGGATGGTGCCTTCTGTGGTAGAGTAACTGGTGGTAAAGTAGCTGGCGGTAACCATGGCCCCAATTCCCCCTAAGCTAGCAGTACCTGCGACCCCTATTACATTATTGTCAGCAGTGGGACACTTGTGTGTGTTAGTCCGGGTTATGTGTGTTTCTAGAAGGCCCCCTAATCTAGAAACCTCGTGAGTAACCCGGTCTAATTTTACGACAAGAGGTCTAATCATGAGTTCTAATTTTGACTCGATGATACTTGCCAAGAGCTCAATATGGGCAGGGAGCAAATTATTCAACTCAGCGTTATTTGTAGATTCTGATACGCTTCCTGTACTAGTTATTGTAGTCCCTGTCTTCTTAGACTTCCGGCCCCCCACCCGCTTTACAGGAGCCTTCCTACAGGCCCTCACAACTCTTTGAACAGGCGATTGAGCTGGTGAAGGCCAAGGAGAGGGTGTCGGGGTCAAACACAGGGTAGGATCTGTTAGTACTTCCCGCTCTTCCTGTGACACTGCTAGGGATACATCATTAGTGTCAATAACAATAGGATCGTGTGTATATCTTAGCAACAAGTTCACAAGTAAGAGGGAAGGTAGTGCTAACAAGAAAACACTAATAAAATACAATGTAAAAAACTTGATTATATTTAATAGATATTCATATTAAAAGCAGCATGTATTGCAAAATCAACAAAACATAACAATCAATAAAACACACATAATTATACATAAATATCACAAAATTTATAAGATTAATCCAAAATATTTTATAAAAAGAACAAGAAGTGGCAAACAGAATATTTTTCCGACGCGCGTTTCGGCGTTTCAAAGACGCCTTCTTCAGGAGCCACAAGTATGTCTGTAAAAATATATGGGAAACAACATATACACATAATCAGTAACATCTAATGACACATTTTAAAACTTAATCTTTTTATCACCTTTTCGATCTAAACATTTTTAAACATTATTTGTACAACCAGTATCAGGCAACAAACATTGCTTGGCAATTTCCCTGAAAAGCACAAGTTCCCTCTTTACTACAATAATGCAAGCAAATAACAGAACACATTATAGTCATGATAAAGTTATATTTGAGCAGTCGTTATCAAAAAGATTCTTTTGAAAAAGGCAAAGGATCAAAGGCCCTCCCACCATTAGGTTGACAAGAATTATGGCGGGGAGAGAGAATGACAGGGCAGTCTGGATTGACAATTAATGAATAAATAAAAATAAGATTGTATTCATGCTAGGGCATCCTACTTCTATCATTGGATTTAGAACTGGCCATCTAATTAATCCAAATGCTTCCTATCACAGCACGATAATGTTATCAGATTCGGTGTTCCTAGCACAGGAGTGCTCTCTAGTCTAGGAATCTGTTATAGAACTGGTATATCCTTCCTTTTCACAGTATGTTAAACTGTACACTCTATAGTTAATGTTTGTCTACATAAAAATGCGACTGATATTAGTAGTACAGACAGATTGGAGTAAAGGCTATTGGCCTGTTATGATAAATACCATGTATCGCTATGTAACCCCAAGATCTACTCACTTGTTAAAAACGTGAAGTGGTTCAAAGTAGCAAGTGGATGCCAATTTTACATCAGTGCCGTTTTCTTTAATGTATACAGCTTCTTATTTCTGTTTGTAATTAAATAATCAGGGGAAAATGAAAGAACAACAAGTAAAAAGTCGATTATTCTTTATTTCTATTCTGACTATTCATGTCACTGACTATCTCATTTTCGAATTTAGTAGGTCGAGAAAATGATAAACTCACGATGAATGCGCTGTTCAATAGAGTAGTCAAGTCTTATGAAATTCAAACTGGCCTTGGAAAACTTGTTTTCAGTAATTATTATCCGTTTAGGAACTCAATATCTGCATGAGGAGAGAAGAGCCAATAGCGGTATTATGACAACGTATCCTCTATGATTTTAAAACTCCACCGATATGTTAGTTGATGAATGATGATCTTAACAAACTAACTAGCATTATCGTTTGATTAAAAACTGAAACGACACGTTTGTAAACACATGATGGTCCTAGTTAACGTTTAAACCATGTTAATCGTGCCGTGTTTTATCAGCTAGAATGAAGACGCTACTATTCACAATCGAAAGCCTGTCAAGAGATCAGATACATATTATCCTTTTTACATGTAGCCTTACCGACATTCGTTTGAGTTATTTCATTAGTATTTCCAGGCTACAGATTACTGCCATACTCTATGTCAATTCCAGCTTCTTTTTAAAAGAATAAGAAGGCGGCAAATATCTAAGGAGACGCAGAGAGAGGAATAAAGGGAAATGTAATTAATTAAAATGTGTGCCGGCAGGAAAACTTCCTTGCTGTTAGAAGGCGGGTCACAATGGTTCCATTTTATCGAGTTATACGATCTTACCGATATATATTGCTGAAGAGTAGGTGTATAAAACACTCTGCCGTCTAAAACACACTTGGATGGAACTTCCGAAATATTTATGGAAATACCGGGTTTCTGAAAGATACATTTTGGAATAACTAAGAATGTGTACCGGCAGAAAAAACTTCCTTATTAAAAGGAGATAAGTCACATTGATTCCACTTTATCATTCACTCTTACCGATATGTGATGCCGAACAGTAGGTGTGTGTAACACTCTGCCGTTTAAAGCGCACTTGGATAGGGCTTCAGATATTTTTATAAAGATATCGGGTTTCTGAAAGATACAATGTGGAAATGTTGGTTAGATACTAGGTTTATAAGAAAAGGGCTTGAGTAGCTCGCAGAGCTAGTCTATGGATACGCTGAAAAACTCACCGGTAATAATGAATCGAAAAGGATATCGACGGCATTCGGCGCGCTGAAAGATGTTGGCGTCTGACGACCGTTAGGAATCGTATCAACTGTTGAGAGGCAAGGGGCTGTCTATATGTGCTAGCCTACCGGATCACGTGGGGTTGATTTGTTATACTCAGCGATATTTAAAGGGATATCCTGATAGTCCGACAACAGCGTTGGCTAAAGATGGCTGGTAAAAGCGCCGATATTGGTTGATGTTTACTCATAACCTTAATAACGTATTGTAGCGGATGCTGCAAAGACGGAGAGATAGTTAACGCACTCAATCAGGCCTGTATGAATTACAAGAGGGATTTAAGGACATCCCCTTCATATGTGTAATCGGGCACTTAAACAATGGCATCTTGCATCCTTATAACGACAGAGAATTGATGTTTACTAAGCTGTGATGAAATATTTTTACGAAGAGAGATGTCAATAGGTGTCAGAACTAGTGTGCTGCAAGCCGTTTGATTTAGAAATCAACACCGTGCAAGCCAATATTTGTCAGGTCTAATGTTTTGAAAACAGTCTAATTTCGAAATCAACCGCATGCCTTGCGCGGGCAGGTTTCTCAGTAATTAGCAGCTTATGGCGTTTTCCCATGGAATTTCGCTGTTCAACCCTTTCTTGAAGGTATTGAGCACAAAAATCCAGTAGACCTCTCTTTTCTTTCTAATGGCGCATCCACCTTTTGTATCTGGTGTTCTTATTTTTTCTAGGATGCGCCATTTAAAGTCTTCAGGAGTATGGTCCATTTCCAAAAAATGTTTCACAAGAGGCGCTGTCATTTTACCTGTTCTAATTGCTGATCTATGCTCAGTGAGTCGTACCTGAATTGACCTGCAAGTTTCTCCAACGTAGCCTAGGCCACATTTACATTGGATGAAATATACCACGTTTGTGGTTTTACAGTTCCAGATATCGTTAGCCTTTGTAGAGAAACCATTATGTGTGAAATTTTCACCTTCGATGATATTTGTACAGGATTTGCATGCGGAACATTTTATTGTTCCACGTACTGTCAGGTTAGATAACAGTGATCTCCGGTTCTCCAAAAACTAGAAAGGACCTTACAATATATCCCAAAACCTATATACAATATCAATAGGGAAGAATCATTAGCACTCAAAAATCTTTCTGAAAACAACAAACTAACTATCAAAAGCTGCGATAAAGGAGGAGGAATTGTTGTAATCAATTCAACTGACTATGAACGTAATATGATCAAGATGTTAGAAGATAACTCCACTTACCTTAAAATCAACTCCAACCCTACAGGAAATATTATCAGGAAGATCCAACATCTTACAAAAGAGGCCCTCGAGAGTGGGGAGATCAATACTAAGGAATATGATTTCCTAAATACTAATAACAAAAAAACTGCCTGTATTTATGGACTCCCCAAAATACACAAGAGTATTGATAATCCACCCTATAGACCGATTGTGTCTACTATCGGCACACCAACAGAGCCTCTGTCTAAATTTGTGGATCATTTTTTAAGACCACATATACCCAAAATCAAGTCATACGTCAAAGACACGAGTCACATGATTAGTCTAGTTGAAAATCTGGAATTTATACCAAATAGTGATATATTAGTTACAATGGACATTGAGTCATTATATAGTAATATCCCACTTAATGAAGCAATCAGAGCTACAGACTGGTTTATTGACAAACATAATATATGCTGTCCAAAAAAATTCATTATTGACTGTCTATACATTGTACTAACTGATAATATCTTTGAGTTTGGCAATTCACTATTCCGTCAACTTAAAGGAGTAAGCATGGGGGCCTCTGTAGCCCCTTCAATAGCGAATATCTACATGTCTCAGTTCGAGGATAGGTTTATCGATAATGAAGTTGCCCCCTTTTTTGAATCCATTTCCCATTGGTCCAGATATATAGATGACATCTTCTTTATCTGGACCAATGGGATGGACTCCCTCAAGGAATTCCTTGAGTGGATCAACTTGACTGATGTCAATCTCAAATTTACTGCCCAATATAGTGTAAGTCAGGTTGAGTTTCTGGATCTTTTGATACGGGAAAATAACAACAAACTAGAGGTAGATTTGTTCGTGAAATCCACAGCACGGAATACCTTACTACATTTCAGTAGTTTCCACCCCAAAAATCAACGTGAGAGCATACCATTCTCTCAATTCCTAAGAGTTCGCAGGAACTGTACCAACCTTGTGGACTTTGATAGACAAGCATTGGTCATGAGGAAAAAATTTTTAGACCGTGGCTATCCGCATAGACTTATCAGGAATTCTTACAAAAGAGCGCGTTTCTTTGATCGCGATGCACTGCTAAACCCGAAGGATGAACCATCGAAAGACCAACTTGTCTGTATAACTACGCATTCCACGTTGAATGAACGCATAAGGCAAATCATCAATGCCAACTGGCATATCCTTAACTGCAATCCGACTTCGAATAAAATCTTGAAGAAACCATTATTTGCACACAAAAGGAATAGGAATCTCAAAGACAAAATTGTCCACTCAAGATTTGGAACAAAGGTTTTTAACAACGGTCTCGGTCAGAGATCACTGTTATCTAACCTGACAGTACGTGGAACAATAAAATGTTCCGCATGCAAATCCTGTACAAATATCATCGAAGGTGAAAATTTCACACATAATGGTTTCTCTACAAAGGCTAACGATATCTGGAACTGTAAAACCACAAACGTGGTATATTTCATCCAATGTAAATGTGGCCTAGGCTACGTTGGAGAAACTTGCAGGTCAATTCAGGTACGACTCACTGAGCATAGATCAGCAATTAGAACAGGTAAAATGACAGCGCCTCTTGTGAAACATTTTTTGGAAATGGACCATACTCCTGAAGACTTTAAATGGCGCATCCTAGAAAAAATAAGAACACCAGATACAAAAGGTGGATGCGCCATTAGAAAGAAAAGAGAGGTCTACTGGATTTTTGTGCTCAATACCTTCAAGAAAGGGTTGAACAGCGAAATTCCATGGGAAAACGCCATAAGCTGCTAATTACTGAGAAACCTGCCCGCGCAAGGCACGCGGTTGATTTCGAAATTAGACTGTTTTCAAAACATTAGACCTGACAAATATTGGCTTGCACGGTGTTGATTTCTAAATCAAACGGCTTGCAGCACACTAGTTCTGACACCTATTGACATCTCTCTTCGTAAAAATATTTCATCACAGCTTAGTAAACATCAATTCTCTCTCATTATAAGGATGCAAGATGCCATTGTTTAAGTGCCCGATTACACATATGAAGGGGATGTCCTTAAATCCCTCTTGTAATTCATACAGGCCTGATTGAGTGCGTTAACTATCTCTCCGTCTTTGCAGCATTCGCTACAATACGTTATTAAGGTTATGAGTAAACATCAACCAATATCGGCGCTTTTACCAGCCATCTTTAGCCAACGCTGTTGTCAGACTATCAGGATATCCCTTTAAATATCGCTGAGTATAACAAATCAACCCCACGTGATCCGGTAGGCTAGCACATATAGACAGCCCCTTGCCTCTCAACAGTTGATACGATTCCTAACGGTCGTGAGACGCCAACATCGTTCAGCGCGCCGAATGCCGTCGATATCCTTTTCGATTCATTATTACCGGTGAGTTTTTCAGCGTATCCATAGACTAGCTCTGCGAGCTACTCAAGCCCTTTTCTTATAAACCTAGTATCTAACCAACATTTCCACATTGTATCTTTCAGAAACCCGATATCTTTATAAAAATATCTGAAGCCCTATCCAAGTGCGCTTTAAACGGCAGAGTGTTACACACACCTACTGTTCGGCATCACATATCGGTAAGAGTGAATGATAAAGTGGAATCAATGTGACTTATCTCCTTTTAATAAGGAAGTTTTTTCTGCCGGTACACATTCTTAGTTATTCCAAAATGTATCTTTCAGAAACCCGGTATTTCCACAAATATTTCGGAAGTTCCATCCAAGTGTGTTTTAGACGGCAGAGTGTTTTATACACCTACTCTTCGGCAATATATATCGGTAAGATCGTATAACTCGATAAAATGGAACCCTTGTGACCCGCCTTCTAACAGCAAGGAAGTTTTCCTGCCGGCACACATTTTAATTAATTACATTTCCCTTTATTCCTCTCTCTGCCTCTCCTTAGATATTTGCCGCCTTCTTATTCTTTTAAAAAGAAGCTGGAATTGACATAGAGTATGGCAGTAATCTGTAGCCTGGAAATACTAATGAAATAACTCAAACGAATGTCGGTAAGGCTACATGTAAAAAGGATAATATGTATCTGATCTCTTGACAGGCTTTCGATTGTGAATAGTAGCGTCTTCATTCTAGCTGATAAAACACGGCACGATTAACATGGTTTAAACGTTAACTAGGACCATCATGTGTTTACAAACGTGTCGTTTCAGTTTTTAATCAAACGATAATGCTAGTTAGTTTGTTAAGATCATCATTCATCAACTAACATATCGGTGGAGTTTTAAAATCATAGAGGATACGTTGTCATAATACCGCTATTGGCTCTTCTCTCCTCATGCAGATATTGAGTTCCTAAATGGATAATAATTACTGAAAACAAGTTTTCCAAGGCCAGTTTGAATTTCATAAGACTTGACTACTCTATTGAACAGCGCATTCATCGTGAGTTTATCATTTTCTCGACCTACTAAATTCGAAAATGAGATAGTCAGTGACATGAATAGTCAGAATAGAAATAAAGAATAATCGACTTTTTACTTGTTGTTCTTTCATTTTCCCCTGATTATTTAATTACAAACAGAAATAAGAAGCTGTATACATTAAAGAAAACGGCACTGATGTAAAATTGGCATCCACTTGCTACTTTGAACCACTTCACGTTTTTAACAAGTGAGTAGATCTTGGGGTTACATAGCGATACATGGTATTTATCATAACAGGCCAATAGCCTTTACTCCAATCTGTCTGTACTACTAATATCAGTCGCATTTTTATGTAGACAAACATTAACTATAGAGTATACAGTTTAACATACTGTGAAAAGGAAGGATATACCAGTTCTATAACAGATTCCTAGACTAGAGAGCACTCCTGTGCTAGGAACACCGAATCTGATAACATTATCGTGCTGTGATAGGAAGCATTTGGATTAATTAGATGGCCAGTTCTAAATCCAATGATAGAAGTAGGATGCCCTAGCATGAATACAATCTTATTTTTATTTATTCATTAATTGTCAATCCAGACTGCCCTGTCATTCTCTCTCCCCGCCATAATTCTTGTCAACCTAATGGTGGGAGGGCCTTTGATCCTTTGCCTTTTTCAAAAGAATCTTTTTGATAACGACTGCTCAAATATAACTTTATCATGACTATAATGTGTTCTGTTATTTGTTTGCATTATTGTAGTAAAGAGGGAACTTGTGCTTTTCAGGGAAATTGCCAAGCAATGTTTGTTGCCTGATACTGGTTGTACAAATAATGTTTAAAAATGTTTAGATCGAAAAGGTGATAAAAAGATTAAGTTTTAAAATGTGTCATTAGATGTTACTGATTATGTGTATATGTTGTTTCCCATATATTTTTACAGACATACTTGTGGCTCCTGAAGAAGGCGTCTTTGAAACGCCGAAACGCGCGTCGGAAAAATATTCTGTTTGCCACTTCTTGTTCTTTTTATAAAATATTTTGGATTAATCTTATAAATTTTGTGATATTTATGTATAATTATGTGTGTTTTATTGATTGTTATGTTTTGTTGATTTTGCAAGACATGCTGCTTTTAATATGAATATCTATTAAATATAATCAAGTTTTTTACATTGTATTTTATTAGTGTTTTCTTGTTAGCACTACCTTCCCTCTTACTTGTGAACTTGTTGCTAAGATATACACACTGTCTTTAACCCTGCCCAAAGGAACTATCATTCCGCATCAGGGGGTCCTTGTTGTTCACACCATAACAATAGGATCTTCAGTACAGCTACCCGCCTGAACTGTGGAAGCTAAGGGCGAACTCGGCCTTGTAGGTGAGGAAATTGGGCTTACCCTATTTAATGAGAGTCGCCTTTCTTTGTTAATCTTACTAACCACCTTCTCTAGATAATTATCCATTGTCCTAGTCTCATTCGTTGTCGATGGTTTTGCTGATTTAAGTGTCGATATTTTAAAGGCACTTCAACCAACAAACACAAGTACTGTTAAAATATAATGTCTCACCCAGGGAGTTCTTCTAGTTCGATTTCATTGTCAAAGACCAGAAAACATTAAAATGAGTTACAAGTTATATTATCTCACAGTTTGTGTGGAGTCCGGGAGAAAGGAGCCAAAGTCTGTGGCCCAGCCCGGCCTCTTCTGGCCTCTGACGGCTGCAGAGGGCCCCGCCCTTGTACCGGGCGACTCCCGCGCACGTCCCGCGGGACGAGGAACCAAGGGAGCCTTTATGCGCCTCCAGGCACTTCCAGGTCGCGTCAGCGGTGTCCTTGCCGCGATTAGGCTGCTGGGGAATGTAGTGCAGAGAGGCCCGGCGGAGCCAAGCCCGGCCAGACCATGAGCGAAGCAAAGCCCGGCCCACAAGCACCACACCGGAGAACAGGGGGTCAGCAGAGCCAAGCCTGGCCAGGGAAATACAGCGGAGCCAAGCTCGGCCATCAGCAGCCCTCCAGGTCAGCAAAAACGGCTCCCCCCGGACTCGATACCAAGGGAGCCTTTATGCGCCTCCAGGCGCTTCCAGGTCGCGTCAGCGCCGTCCTTGCCGCGATGAGGCTGCTGGGGAATGTAGTGCAGAGAGGCCCGGCGGAGCCAAGCCCGGCCAGACCACGAGCGAAGCAAAGCCCGGCCCACAAGCACCACACCGGAGAACAGGGGGTCAGCAGAGCCAAGCCCGGCCAGGGAAACACAGCGGAGCCAAGCCCGGCCGTTAGCAGCACTCAAGGTCAGCAAAAACGGCTCATGAGTTTCTATATAGGTTATTGATTGGTTGTCTGACTATCTGAATGGTGCCTGAGTGTCTGTGTGGTTGGGTGGGGAGTGTGTAACTGTGCATAAATGTGTGAGTGGGTGATTAATTGGGTGTATGAGTTCAGACTGCATGTTGGAAGGGCTGTATGGGTGGGTGAGCGTGTGCATGGGTATGTTGGTTAGTGAATAGATATCTCAGTGGTATATGTGTGAGTAACTACATATGTGAAAGGCAGTGTAAGTGAGTGTTGGAGTATATACATTACTATATGTGAGAGTGAGTGACTGTGAGAGTGGCTGTATGGATGAGTGTGTGCTCATATCAGTTATTGTATAGGAGAGTAAGTATGTGTTAGTATCTGTATAAAGTAAGTGAGGTGGTGTGTGTATACCTGTAAAGGTGTGTACATGGTTGTGTGATGTATTCTTTGCATGACTGTCTAGGTGTGTAAGTAACTCTATGGATGAGTGGCAGTGTATGAGTTTCTGTATAGGTGTATGAGTGTCAGGACTAGGGCGGCACCGCGCGGTCTAGGGTCTGCCCCACTCATCTCTCGCTCATGCATGCCATTATGTGCAAAGACGCTTTGTGGCAAAGCGCATGTGTCAGCTTCTATAAGTCGCTGGTGGTTACTGTGTTCTCATTTGCGTTGATATGCATGTATGACGACTTACAAAGTATGATTATAAAATTCTTGTTTGCACATTATGCATTTATTGATTCACAAAAAGTCTGCTGTTTACAAAATTCCTATTTATTTCACAGGTTCAGAATTCCTTCTTTGTTGTTTAAACATATGCAGTCTTCTATTATTGAGAACTGCATTTCCCAGCATGTCAAGTGAGAGATAGGACGTGGCCATGTTCAATGTCAGCAACCACGCTCTTCTCTCTGTGCTCACTATTCCCCTGACGTTGGCTGGAGTGGATCGTTTGCTGGAGCTCCGGTGTTCGGGGCCTTTGGAGAGGTTGTGCCACATTTGTGGTGAGCTTGTTTGTTTTGTTGGGGCTTGGGTTCCATTCTTGGAGTTTCCTTACCTTTTTGGCCTCTCGGGGAAGCTCTGGATCGAGTCCGCCTCCCACGGCTCTATTTACGGCATTCTTCTTGTGCGGTGATTCGTGCCAGTTTCATGCGGCACTTCAAAGGATATCATCCTTTTACCAGCGCGTGCCAACTCTCGCAGAAAACTCTGTCTGAAGTCCATTCCTCAGATTTAAAGAAGACAGAGTAGGTTGTACTCTGTAGGTAGGGTTGAATCCTACTTATTAATGAATATTATAAGCATTTAGGGGCACATGCATCAAGGGAAATTGCATTCGCAAACGGTGCGAATCCCAAAATTCGGCCGTTTGCGAATGCAATTCCCATTTTTGGGATGCATTATGCATTTTTAATTTTTTGCAATTTAAGAAATCGCAGTGATTGCATTTAAGGAATCTCACATTGAGATTCCTCAAATGCAATGCAGCAAACTTTGAAAATTTGCGAATTCGCAAATAAGGGGTGCAAATTACCATGAAGTTGACCTTCATGGTAATTTGCGAAAACTTTGAAAAATGCACAAAAGTGCATTTTTCAACGTTCCATTTTACACACACACATGCTCTTGGGGCATGTGTGTGTGAAAAATGTACTTAAAGGCAAATTTCAGGGGTGCAACAGGGTGTCCTTTGGACCCCTCAGCACCCTTGAAATTACATTCTCAATTTACGATTCTCTAATTGAGAATCGCTAATTGAGAATGTCTTCCCATTCATTCCTATGGGCCTCTAGTCCCATAGGAATGAATGGGAAGGGATTCCTTAATTGCATTTTAAATTTTTCGCAATGTAAGAAATCGCAGTGATTGCATTTAAGGAATCTCAAATTGTGATTCCTCAAATGCAATGCAGCAAACTTCGAAAATTTGCGAATTCGCAAATAAGGGGTGCAAATTACCATGAAGTTGACCTTCATGGTAATTTGCGAAAACTTTGAAAAATGCACAAAAGTGCATTTTTCAAAGTTCCATTTTACACACACACATGCCCTTGGGGCATGTGTGTGTGAAAAATTTACTTAAAGGCACATTTCAGGGGTGCAACAGGGTGTCCTTTGGACCCCCCTGCACCCTTGAAATTACATTCTCAATTTGCGATTCTCTAATTGAGAATCGCTATTTGAGAATGTCTTCCCATTCATTCCTATGGGCCTCTAGTCCCATAGGAATAAATGGGAAGGGATTCCTTAATTGCGATTCTCAAATTGAGAATCGCAATTAAGGAATTTTAAGAAATCCCAATTTATTTAACGATTTCTTGATACATTGCAGTTTGCGATTCCTTAATTGCGATTCCTTATTTTTCGCAATTAAGGAATCGCAAACTGCAATGTTGATGCATGTGCCCCTTTATTTCTCGTGTTAGAATTGGCTTATTTGCATATTTGCCGAATCAGAAAGAAGAAACACTGCAATTGATTTTCTTTGCTCATTTTATTAGGTTTTGTTTTGATTATTTTACTGGAAACTATTTGGAATATAATTTCTCGTTTTGAGACTTTACAAAGTGAATATTTCTGCATATTTACAGGTGACTTAACCTTTAGTATTCCAAACTGATGTATTCCTAAAAGGAGTATTCAACTATTAGTGCAGCATTGTTTTTTGAATAAGTATGAGACAACAGATTAGTGAGTTTTGGTGGCATTTAATAATCTAAAGTCACAATTGAGCAATAGTAGTTTAATGACAAAAGCTTTGGGGGTATTTATTTAAGGTACATCTAAAAAGCTGCAAAGAGTCATATTAGAATGTTGAATGTTTATTATTTTGTGTACTAACTTTTACTTTTCAGATCTCCTTCCCTGCTGTCCCCTTCCTAAATCCCTTCCCCCCACTTGATCACTTCAATACTCTGTAAAGTAAAAGTCAGAGTTGAAGGTGTCGAGAGGTGGGCCATTGCGTCATCGCGTCAGACCCTGAGGAACCAACATCTGACAATGAGTGTATATGATAGTGCTGTATTGATGAGTGTCTCTAACAACAACACGATTGCCAGTACTGATGTTCACTATATTAATTATTTTAACCAATCACACGTGACACTCCTAGTGACTGAAAAATATTTTAATTTTTATTTTGTAAAAAATGCAATTTCATCAAAACGTTATCGATTCAGTTTGTGATTCAATAACCAATTCAACTATTTCAAATTGACCATATACGAAATTCAACAGATATATGACATTACTCTTGACTCACATCTATAATATAATAATAAACATCACATGCTGCAAAGTGCAAAAATAAATAAATGCACGTGCAAGCTCAGGTTCCCTATGTTTAGTACTACATAAAAGGATAAAATAAATTAAATACATTTTTTCAAAAAAAGAAAAAAACAGAGAAAGAAAAGGAACCCAGAAGAGGGGGTTGGAGAATTATTTTTAGAACGCAACTTTTTGAGATTTCAAGAACAACACAACCCCATACAGGGCACTGTCCAAACTGAAATATATTCAGGCCGCTCTGATGCTAAAAATTGATCAAGATTCAGACACTTTTTTTAGATACACAAATAAAAAAAGGGAAGGGGTAGCCTGATATTTTATTCTCTAATTAGCTAGTATGGACAGGTTTGACAGATCAACGTGTTTCAAATCCCTAATAGACTTTGGACAGGGCTCTCCTCAGGACCTTGATCCAGGTGAGCTAAAACAAAGAAAAGAAAAAGGTGCTTGTGTTACCATCCATCCTTTCATTTATGCAAACACTCCAAACCTATTTCCCCAAGTTCGTAATTACCTTATATGGGCTATCATCCAACACAGTATTTGTGCCACTTTTACTTAGGCTGATAACTGTAGAGATAACAATAGAGAAAGAAAGAAAAATGGAGAAAGTCAGCAGGAAAGCATATAGGAATAAGGACCGTGTCAGTTTGTCCCAAGATTTACACATGTCTCTGGATTACACGAGCTCCTGTTGTCAGAAAAGTTTGAGTTAAAAAGCACTTGCATGACAAGGTTATCTTCAAAATCAAGCTTGTTTGTGGTGAAAGTTGAGCTTTGTAAATACTCTTCAAGCTGAGGAAGGAAGCATGAATAATCAGTCAAGCGGGCGTCTTATGTTACGCCAAGCTGTCGCCTATGCTACAAAATGTCTGCGTTTGAAGATCGAAGAGTTCTATTGTTAGTTCTGAGGCAAAAAATGTGTACACACTGACTGAGATAGCAGTTGCATTTGTTTTGAAATAAAACAGAAAGTTTGAAGAGATGGGCTAAACCCTACTTAGAACCTTGAAACCGGCCCCGGAGGAGTCCAATTTTACTAACATGAAAAATGAAAGGAGCTTTGGTTTACCTTAATGAGATGTCTACGGCATGCGTATGTCCATTGTGAAAATGACTGTCAATGTAATCTAAAAAAGGATCCACCAGGGGAAACTGCTCTTAAAATCCTATGTCAGCTATGACAAGCTGGAGCAGAATGGAAATGGGGCCAAAGTCCACATACCTTTTGTTTGCTGTTTAGAAAGCTGTTGCTCCACTGAGCAACTTCCGCATCTCTCCTCCACCGCAATGTGGCCACTTCCTGGTTTCTTCGTTTCTTCCCATTTATGACAAAGAAGCCGTGCCCAGTGGTTGATGATGCGAAACAGCGTCTGATCTTCCCAATAAACTTTATTGTTCCCATTGCGCTTACAATCATGTAGATGGGATTATATCAATCCACATATCTGATTAAAGCTGTTGGACACAAATAAATAAGAAACACTTGATGTTTGTTAAAAAAAATTAAATTAGCTTATTATGATAGTTTAAAAAAAGGGTTGTCAAAATCCATACACTTTTATTTGGGCAACATGTTTCACTATAACCGTAATAGGATTGCAAGGGCACGTGTAGATGTCTGTGCCTGCTGCACATAAAATATTTATGTTACAATGTAACCATAACAGGATGGCATGGGCACTTGTGAGTGTCAGTGCCTACTAAGCTCAAAAGCAATAAAGGTGGGCTGGAATCCTTCTTCTTCTGACTTCTAAGATAGTCGGACATGTATTATTGCTCCAAGGTGACGCAGTGTTGCAAGCATATACATAAGTCATTTTTCATTCAAATTCCTTTATTCGATTTCCAAAATTTCATAGAAAACCATAAAAGTACACCTAAAAACACATACAATAAATGTATTTAAATCATCACATTACAATATTCCAAAAATGTTTAAAATTGGCGACATTAAAAAACAATAAACAGATCTAGACAGATAAGTTGTAAAATAGTGCTGGATTGTTAAGAGAATTTGACCAGGCAAAGGTTTAACCAAGGTTTGATCGATGGTAAACACAAAACTTTAGGAAACAGGCAATATTTTTTGCATAAGTTTCTGCTTCCAGAAATTGAAGGACCAGAAAAGCAGGGTGACAGCTACGCAGTCCCAACGTTTTTAAAATTGGTATAATCCAATATTTCCTATGCTCTTTGTAAAATTTACAAAATAAAACTATATGAATCAGAGATTGAAAAGATACATTGTCACAGGGACAGACAGAGAGGTTCTTAGACCGATTATTTGGTTCTGGAAAAGTCACCAAACGATGGAAGATATTAAACCTAAAATGGATCAGTAGGAATTTCTCATATGAGTTCAGCTTATAAGTTAGATAGGGCTGCATTGTAAAGGTGGTCTGTACATAAGTCATAATTTTCAATCGCTCATTCAGTCTGTTAGGTTAGCACTACAAGAATGTGTAATATATAATCAAATTTCTGATAGCTCATTCAGTTTGTCTACAGTTGTGTTAAATTTAACAATTAGCATTGCTTATCTTTGCATTAATATTCTTTCCATTTTTTTCCAACTTTTGACAGCACGCTCCATTTGAGCTCATTTACAGAGTGATTATGTGTTGTGCAATGATTGACTAGTGGTGCATTCGCTGTTTTCTTGCAAATCCTTGACATATATTGTATAATTCGCTAACAAGTTTCCTGATTTGTCTTCCCAATGTAAAGTTTGGGACATGGACACAAAATGCCACACACAACTTTTTTTGTTTTACAGTTCCAAAAAGCATAGTGTTTCCATTTGGTATCTTTGAATGTAAAGAGTGATCCCTCAATCGTTTGTGAGCAACACACACATGTGCCACATTTGTGGTGTCCCACAATAGGGGGTAAACTGAGTTGTGCCCTTCAGGTTTTCCTGTTTTTCGATTTGGGTACTGCTGGCTGGATGATCAAATTTCCAATGTTTTAATCTTTTTTTAAGGCAAACTACAGTCTGGTGAAGGAATTATGTACCTTCTGAACCAGGAGGCAGTTTTGGTTGATCACCTTTTTCAAAAAGGTGGTACGAGGACAGATCGTGGTTACGCATACCAGTCGTTCTGTGTTGTTTCTCTCTTTTTTTGTAAAAGTGCTTCTCTTGGTCTTGATGAGTGACTGCATGTATGAGTGACTATAGGTGAATGAGTGGATGTGTGTGTAGACCTAGGAATCAGTGAGTGGGTATGTAGTAACTGGTATTGGTGTACCTATGGTTTCAAAAATAGTAGTCAGTATTTTAGAGTGGATATATCAAAGGTTATATTAGGGTATGAGGAGGTGCATCAGATTATCACGTGGGTGATGTCATCAGTAATGTCATTTGAGATGTCATCAGTGATGTCAGCAGTGAGGTAACTAACCATGTCATGAATGATGTAATATGTAACATGTGCATTGCGGGGGCACAAGTTATAGTTATCTCAACTAACTGTAACAGCTGAATTTATCAGGGTTTCTACAAGTGAAATGTCCAACTAACTATAACGTCCTTAAAAACAGTGGTTAAATGCTAATTTCTAACTATAACATCCCTGAAACCTAAAGTTTTATCAGTTAATTTCAAAGGTTTTACCCCAGCAGTCGATAAAGCCAGTGCTAATTTTCTAGGAGTCAAGAAGAACTTACGTGCACGCAACTTGAAATATGCATTGCTCTTCCCAGCCCGGCTGAAAGTAGTCTATGGGCAAAAATCATATTTCTTTGAACACCCTGAGGAAGCAGCGGACTAGCTTGAAATAACTTTTACTGCAGCGACCTCTCAAACCTCACTTACATCGGAACAATTGCACCGGGCCTCTCCGATACGATCTACTGGGATACCCGGACCGAGTCATGACAGTGGTGGGAACACTATGGACACTGGCCCAATGTCGGAACACATCACAAACAGCCAAAACGATGCACTACTGTCGGCGGCAGCGTTGGCTACTCATGATGCCCAAGATGCAGCGACTTTGGTGCACTCATTGGATGCGGACACAGTGCGCTCTGACTAACTACTGACTAGTGGTAACGCATAAAGCGGTTCTGCAATGTATATTGTGGAGAATGGCTTCTTGAGTGGGTCAGGAGTGAAGTAGCTATATAGGGCACTATGCTAATGTAACCAGGACAGTTCCATAAGGGCAATGTGTTGTTTATACAAACTTACGCAGTATAGCATTGACTAACTGGGCAGAATACCCCTGGGTGCAAGGCGGCGACTTTATTGCGGTATTAAGCATTGACTGAGACAGGTCTCATCCCCCACTACATGCTACGGAAAGCAAAAGACAAGCTGAAGCACTTAAGGGGTGGACAGAGGGGTGGAAAATTCATGATGCATGGTGAGTAAAACACCCAGGACACAGGGAATATTCTTTTTATTCACCACCACACAGGCTCTACACTAGGATAGATTGGTTCCTCTGTTCTGGAGCCCTGATGGGGTCTGTTGCTTCTGTGCTCCATATGGGCAAAACCCTATCGGATCATAACCCAGTGGAATTAATGCTGCAGTGGGGCAAGGTTCCAACTCCCATACCGACTTGGAAACTACAACCCCTGATGCTAGAGGACCCAGTATTCCGTGCTGCCATCACGGAAGTGATTGCACATTATTTCTCAGAAAACACGGGGACTGCAAGTACTCGCCAGATGGAATGGGATGCCTTTAAAATGGTCATCAGGGGAGTGGCTATTAGCACTAAGACTGGGGTTAGAACTACTCTGGTGGACCGAATAGCAAAGGTTGAGGGTAGTTTGGCTGTGCTGGAAGGGGAGGCTTCAGGGACAAATGAGCAGTTGACACAATTACGGGAATTACATTCAGTACGCAGTACACCGACTGTACACACAGAAGCAACACACTCAGGCTGACAAATTAGGGCAATTGATGGCACGGTTGGTCCGAAACTTTCCTTCGCCCACACCCATATTGGAAATTCGCAACGGGAGGGTGTTGTGGTAAACACGCAAATAGACAATAATACCGCGTTTAGGGACTATTATGAGCATCTTTATGGTCCATCGCCGGGACTTACAGACACTGATTTTGAACCCTTCTTTGACGGACTAGACTTACCGCAGCTCACACAAGAACAGCGTGATGAATTAGCACGACCAATAACCGGGGCTGAAATCAGACAGGCGATTAAAGCTTTGCTGCGCAATAAAACCCAGGGAAACTATGGCCTACATGTTGAGTTCTAAGCAATATATTCCGATTTGTTAGTCCCTCATTTACAAGGCATATATCATGAGTCATTGCAGAAGGGTGGGCTCCCTGTTACTTCATTGCAAGCACTAGCGGATTCTTTGCTAAAAACTGGGAAGGATGGTTTTCTCATTTCGAGTTATAGGCCCTTATCACTCCCTAACACGGACTATAACATTTTGAGTAAGTGTTTGGCCACCCGCCTTTGTCAGTTTATCCCCACACTAATTCATACTGATCAATGTGGGTTTGTGCCTCGTAGGAACATGGCACTTAACATCAGACGCCTGCACCGGATCATGCTGGGCAAACTTGGCACGCGTACCAGGGAAGGCTGCATATCACTTGATTTGAGGCAGGCATTCGACTCTTTGCGTTGGAATTATATGTTCTATGCCCTCGCACAATTTAGTCTCCCTGAGAAATATATTGAATGAATAATGATTTATTAAAGCGCAACTTAGCCCGTGGGCATCAAGGCGCTGCAGATGGTGCTGGCTGTATGAGGGGAAAGGGCATGCACCGGCTATAGGTAGGCCTCCCTGAAGAGCCGTATTGCATCGGTGCCCATGCTGTACACAAAACATGGCGCGGGCACGTATGGGTCATCATATATCAAGGCAATACACTGTGGCCTGGGGTACAAGACAGAGCTGCCCCTTGCCCCGTTGTTATTTATCCTAGCACTGGAGCCGCTTCTGCACAGACTCCGTTCTTTTGCAGGATGTAGGGGAATAATGTGGGGTCGTGTATCTCACACTGTCTCTGCATATGCAGATCATCTCATTCTTTATATCAAAGACATGGAAGGAGATCCACACCTGATACCCTCCATCTTTGAGTCATTCCAGGAACTTTCTGACCTGGCTAATAATGCAGCCAAGTCGTATGCATATTTATTTTATAATTCAGCGAGAAGCAGTCAATTTACTTTCGGCATCCGGACCTTCCACATAGCTCCTGATACCTTTAAATACCTCGGTATACAGATCTATCACACTGCCACGGACCTACTAGATGGCAACTTGATACGAGCAATCAATTTCACCAGTGAGATTTCCGAGGAAATAGAGGATGGCGAGGCCTTGGACTTTTCATTGGTCCTGTCCCCCCACTTTACGCTGGGTGGTACCTTGGTCTACCACCCACCTGGCCCTCCTTGGAGCTTTTCTGAAATCTTTTGACCATGCCATTGCCTCTCGGGCTCTCCGCTTTTCCAAGTTCTTGCTGCTGGGTGACTTTAATATTCACCTGGATATCCCTGAGGCCCCTGGGGTCAGGGATCTTATGGACTCATGCAATCTTGCTCACCTGACTCAGTGGATCAAGGGGGCCACGCATAAATGTGGCCATCTGATCGACATAGTGTGCTCCAACTTTGATTTTTTTGATGTGGATCCCACCCCGGTTACATGGTCAGATCACTTTCTGATCAGATTTTCCTGGGGCATAGGAAAGCCACTTTTCTCCCCCCCATTGCCAACGGGTCCGCTGCCCCAGAAGATTACCATTCCGGCTCTGTCCGAAGCTCTGTTATTGGGTGGTCCGGCTGCTGCACCAAATCTGGAAGAGGCAGTGGAGTCCTTCTCCACCTGGATTAGCCAGGGGGTTGACTCTATCTCCAAACCCTCCTCCAGAAGACAATCGCAGTGTGCTCTGTCCAAACCATGGTTCACAAATGCCCTCAAAGAACTCAAGCTAGGTTGTAAGAAGTTTGAGCGGCACTGGCGCCTTGAGTACTGTCCTCTGGCCAAGGCGGTTCTCCAGGCAGCCCAGAGGGATTATTATGCAGCTATTAAGAAAGCTAAAGGCGACTTTTCTGCAGAGAGAATTGCCAAGGCCAATAACAACAGTAAAGACATTTTCTTTATCATTCGCAGCTTTCTGTCCCCCTGTGCCAAACAAACAAGCCTGCCTTTCTCATCACAATGGTGTGAGGACCTCTTCACCTTTTTCATTGATAAGATTCAAAAGATTCAGGATAGCCTAGGGACGGAATCTCGAGAGCAGAGGAATCTCCCTCTGCTGCCGCTCCCATGATCCAGAGCACCCAGCCAGTCTCTAACATAGTTTTGCTCTGTCATTGCTACCTGAAGTCCGCTGCCTTTTCTCACATACATTTTTTTATCCTATAGGGTCTGGCCTTGGTCCCCTGCGTTCCCTGGCTGGCTGGTGACGGCAAGCTTCTGCAGGATTCGTGGCCGGCAGTAACTCTTTGGTGATTACGCATCAGTGGGCCCTTGACCAGCCATTGAGGGCGAAGGTCTGCAACCCCCCCCCCCGCCGCAGAGAGTCACCGGCCGCTGGGATGCAGGATACCCTCACCAGACCATTCCCTAACAGACTGGACGAAGCCCGGTGAGCACACTTGGGAGGGGACTTTAACCCTCCGGTATTGGGTTGTAGCAGTTGGCCCCTCATTTTGAGCTGTGGCAGTTTTTGCTCCCCTGTGGGTGGTAGCAGGTAGCTCGCCGTTTTAGGGCGTGGCAGTTTCGCTCCCCAGATTGGCACATAGTGTTTGTGCCTGTTAAGTATCGCGATACGAGTGGCCAGGTTGGCTACTAGATTTAGTTTCTACTGTGTATTTGTTGATCATGATTTTATTTGTTCTCATGAGCTCTGGCCTGGGTCCAGCACCATCGCCCACGCGCAGCTGGCCTAATATTTTGGCATTTATGAGGAACGCCCCGGGCGCTCCTGGCTCTTTGGCTGACGCCCATCGCCATGCCTGGGTTACGCCTCCACCCTCCCCCTGGAGACGTTCACCTAGGGGCCAGATTGGTTCTAGGTTCGTGCCTGGGGGATATCCTCGGCACGAAGAGGGGGGTGTGACGCCTGGTACAACAGTGTTTCTTTTCTCAATCATTATAGGTTTCATTGCATTTTTTTATTGTGTACTTGTGATGTGCTTGGCCTATGTAGTGGCCAAATATTGCTAGGCAAGTGGAGTATCTTTGCCTAGTGATAGGTCCTAGGTTACCTTTGCCAGGAAAGACCGATTAAAGTGCACATCTCTAAAATTGAAAATTTGATAGAATTTCTAATATTCCCCTCACTTCTTTGGGACTAAGTACAGCAGACCCACACACATTCTCTGCACAGAAGGTTTTTTCTACAGCGCTGCCGCGTAGGATCCCCGTATTTATCCTAGATGTTTTATGTGATTGACTGAACTGAATGAAACAATTCACCACTATTGCTCTATTGTTGAATGCCAGCACCCTGTGGCATAGCCACAGACAGGGTCTGTTTTCCTACCTTACCTGTTTTTACAGGCCGTCAAGGCCCAAATAAACAAACTAGGATCTGGCTTCTTTTCTCCCTTGTGAAAATGCTTTGGTGAATTGGCACTACATGACCTGTTGGGGTGATTGATGTATGGCTTTCTTGTTGCCCTCTTGCAAATACTGTGCAGATGAAATATAAGTGAAGTATTTCTGTCAACCTATTGTGTCACATGTTACTCTATTGAAGTCTACCCTGCAACCCATCTGTCTGGTATACTTGAACAGTTATTTGTAAAGCGTGTAGGACTAGCTGCTACACACGACTCAACCATGGGAAACCTCAATAGTAAAAAGAATTTAAATACGGCTCAGCCAGCCCCACCCAAGAACTCACCTGCATATAATGTAGCTATAAAGAGAGGCTTAAGCTCAATCATGTACACACATAAGTGGCATGATATGACATCTAAAAACAAGGATCTCCAATTCCCATGTAATGGCACATATGACATGGCCAAATTATCATACTTGCGCCAGATGTTAAATATAAAGGGAAAGAAGATTAGAAGTGTAGAATGGGAGGCGTACCATAATTGGGACTCTGTGTTAAGCGATATGCAGTCAACAAGCACAGTCAAATCTAAGGTCCACAGCGAACTTATGGAAATTAAAAAACAAATATTACAGGCAAAATTGGAGGGCAGATGGAGAAAAGAGCAATTAGATACAATAGGCGCATTCCCATGTGTACAAATTAAAGAAGAAGAGGAGGTGGAAGGTGGGGCAGGAGCAGAAGACCAAGTCTAAGAAGATATTCTCTTGGGATGCTTGGGTGGTGATTCACCGCTGCAGGCACCTGAGTCAGAACACACTGAGCTAGTTCCCGGGTAACGAAAGGCAGCCATAACCTTTGTACACAGAGCATTGAAAGATAAGGTTGCGAGGCCGGAATTGGAGTCTATCCAAGACCTGGGTACGCTGAAATCAATGAGAGAGATAGCAGTCAAAGCCGCTTCAGACTACAACAAGAAAAAACACAGTATTCTCAAAGAATGTGTTAAAAAAACAGGTTAAAATACCTAAACTAATAGACAGACCATGGCAGCAATTATTTGAGGATGAATCACAGGATGACTCACTCAGCAAACAACAATGGTACTCGCTAATATGGGATGCATTTACATATGTCCATCACACAGAACACAACATTTCCACACTAGAGCAGTGTTTGACAGAAACAGAGTCAGCTCCAGAGAACAAAAGAAGAGGCAGTTTGGGAGGAACGGTGGGAGGAGCTTCAGCATCAAACCCCAACTCACCAAAACTGATGGTAAAAAGTGATTCTTTAAATTGTCAAGCGCTACTACAGCGGCTTGTTGAGGGCTCACTAACTGTGAACTCCTTTATACAAACACAGCATAGGAGGTACTTAGAGAA
The DNA here is from genome assembly GCF_964263255.1 of Lissotriton vulgaris. NCBI lineage: Eukaryota > Metazoa > Chordata > Amphibia > Caudata > Salamandridae > Lissotriton > Lissotriton vulgaris. The sequence continues at coordinate 22,957,686 of NC_141689.1, read as the reverse complement.
AACACTGTCCTTAGCACGAGCAGAGTTAATGAACAAAGTACCCCAGGCCCACTTAGCATATGCGAAGCAAGCCGACGCCAAGAAGACCACAGGTAGTCGTGCCCAACTTCCAGAAAAATATGACTGGGAGGTAGGGAAGTTCGGATTCACAGACCCAGATTTAATAACATTGGAGGAGTCTAAGTTGCAGGACACGCTTAAATATGCTATTGATAAATTACAACAATGGAAGCAGCTAATACACACATGTGCAGTAATTGACGTAGCTCACTCCCTGGCCCACTCCATCGCCACAGCCAACACAACAGGCAATTCTACGACAACAGAGGCCCCATCATTTATCATGCCCCTACGAGAGATACCGCCACATCCTGGCAGCAGGCCAAATGATTTAGCATATGTTTATGTCCCATGGTCAAGGCAGGACATTAGCACGTTCAGCAGAGACTTTCCCCGTTTAAGAGAGGAACCTAGGAGGTGGTATGAAGAGCTTAGCAGAATGACATCATTAGGAGGTTTAATATGGCGCGACCTCGACACGCTGTTTAACATCATCATCCCAAAAGATCTTTGGGAAGATTGTAAAAGAAAGATTGAGTGGCCAGATGTTGAACCAAAGCGGGGGAAAGGAGGGACGCCAGGCCCAGAAGTAGGGGAGTTATACAAAAAAGTAGTGGAACACTTGTAGGAGAAGGTACCTGAAGATAGGGTTGATTGGAGCAAAATTACAAGTACCAAACAGGAGAAAGATGAAAGTGTGAATGCATACTTTGACCGCCTCCTGCAAGTATATAGGCAGAACAGTGGATTGAAAGATCCTATGGGAGATGCCATGCCAGCTCTGGTAACTACATTTGTACAAGGCCTTGCACCACCCATCAGGACACACCTGCAAACTTCTTTCGTATGCTGGCAGCAGGAGAAAAATGAAAAAGTGCAATCGGCTGGTAAATACTGCGCAGATTTCCAGGCTAGCACGCAGGCGATGGAGACAGAAAAATTAAAGAAAGAAAAAGTAAGGGTAATGGTAGCACAAGAACGGTTTTACAGCAATACCAGGGGAAGAGAAAAAAATAGAGGAGGGGTGCGAAGCGCAGGAAAACAGCAGACAGGTAGGACACCTTCCTTACCCCGCAGATAAACCTCCCTGCCACCCCAAGGAACAGCATGTCCAATATTAAAGAAAAGAAATGAGGACAGTAGGTACAAACAGAACAGCGGGCAAGAGGGCAGACACCAGCACGCCAACTACACTCGGCACACAGAGTACCGAGACAACACGCCACATGAAAATGAGTCCCAGCAGCAATGGGCAGGGGGGGAGGGATGGACTCCAGTAATGAATGACTGGCCTCCACCCCCACCCCCAGCATCATTCTAGGGATGCCTGAAAGTGGGAAACTGCGTGATAACAGCACCAGCAATAGCAGTAGATCAATCCGGACCATATGTTGAGGGAGAGGTATTAGGCAGGGTTGTTCCATTTCTAATTGATACAGGGGCTCAAAGATCAATGCTGAAGGCACTAACAACGCCTGAGGCTCCACTTTCTAGGACTACGATAACCGCAATAGGCATGACTGGCCAACCTATTACAGAATACCATACTGAGCCAATACAGTTTGTAGTAGGCAAGATAACAGTGCACCACCAATTTATTCCTAGCAGGTTCTGCCCCGTGAATTTGCTGGGGAGAGATCTGTTATGCAAATTACAATGCACCATACACTGCTCACCAACAGGGGTCTTTTTAGAGAGTAAGGTAAACAGTTTAATGATACAAGCCTTTATGACCTGCAACGACCTCCAAATACCACTAGAATTACGCCATTGTGTGCCCCTGGAGGTCTGGGCAACAAGCGCCAATGACGTAGGGCGGGTATTGAACTACCCACCGGTGCAGATAAAATTGAAGCCAGGGGCAGTTCTCCCAAGAGTGCCACAAAACAAGATCTCAAAGGAGTGGGAGGAGGGCATCGCACCAGTGATAAAAGACCTCCTAAAGCAAGGAATTTTAAGAGAGATTCAATACAGTCAATGTAACACCCCGATACTTCCTGTGAAAAAGGGATCCAAAGGCCCGAACGGGGCCCCTGTCTATAGATTCACTCAGGACCTCAGGTAATTGAACAAAATAGTCTTGCCATCTTTCCCAGTGGTCCCAAACTCAGCAACAATATTATCTAATATACCTGTGTCGGCTACCACTTTCACCGTGATGGATCTTAGCTCCGCCTTCTTCACCATCCCCTTGCACCCTGACAGCCAACATTTCTTTTCCTTCAGTTTTAGACAAAAAATATTTTGTTGGACAAGGCTGGTACATGGCTATACAGAGTCACCATCCATTTTCACACATGCCTTAAAAACAGATTTAGACTCCCTGGTACTAAAGGAGGGGTCCACACTTATCCAGTATATTGACGATTTGCTATTGGCCTCACCTTCAAAGGAGGCTTGTGTAAAGGACACCATCGCTGTCCTATGCCACTTAGCATTAAAGGGATACAAAGTCTCCCCAAAGAAGTTACAGTTTTGCCTCACCTCTGTGAAATACTTAGGCCATGAGTTAACAGAAGGAACAAGAAAACTGTTGCCAGACAGAATCTCGACAATAAACCATTTTCCCAGACCCCGCACTCAGAAGGAAGTTAGAGCGTTCTTAGGAGTTGCAGGATATTGTTGTCACTGGATACCAAACTTCTCTCTTATTGCAAAACCCCTGCAGGAACTGACACACAAAGGTATACCTGACACTGTACCCTGGTCACAAGAATCCGAGGCAGCCTTCAATGCACTAAAAAGAGGACTGGAAGGAGCACCAGCGTTAAGCATACCAGATTATGGAAAAGATTTTCATTTGTTTTGCCACGAGAAGGGGGGGTGCTCAATGGGGGTCTTGGCCCAGAAACATGGAGCTTTCTACCTCCCCGGGGCATACTATTCTGCCACGCTAGACCCAGTGGCTGCAGGGCTCCCACCGTGTCTGAAAGCAGTAACAGCGGCAGCACTCGCCGTGGAACAGTCAGACAACTTAGTGTTAGGACACACACTAGTGCTACATGTGCCCCACGCCGTGGACACAGTTCTGACATCCACTAAGACACAGCACCTCATCAATGCACGCCTCACCAGGTATGAGTTGGTACTCCTGACACCACACATTATCATCAAGAGGTGTACCACTTTGAACCCGACATGCTTGCTACCCATGGAGCATGAGCTGGAGGATTTTGATTCAGATGATTCCTTTCATGACTGTGCCTTGGCCATAGACAGGCATACTAAGATACGCCCAGACCTTAAAGACACACCACTCCCAGATGCTCAAGTAGATCTATTTGTAGATGGGTCATGTTTAAGGGATGACACAGGAGTATTACAAGCATCCTATGCGGTGGGCACAGCAACTAAATTATTTGAAGGAGGGAGACTGACAGCAGCAAAACTTGTGGCACTTACCAGAGCATGTGCATTGGCTAAAGGGAAGAAAGTAAATATATACACGGACAGTCAATATGCCTTCGGGGTGGTCCACGATTTTGGCCAGTTATGGTCAATGAGGGGGTTCCTTACATCAGCAGGCCAGCAGATACAGCATGCACAATTGATTTGTGACCTCCTCCAAGCACTGCTATTACCTTTCAAGGTGGCCATAATAAAATGTGCTGCCCACACTTCATCAAAAGACCCCATCTCCAGAGGCAATGCTTTCATTGACCAAGAAGCAAAGAGAATAGCGCTTACAGGCTGCGAGCGAGCTTGGTACAACTAGTAGGCAACAAGACAGACACAAAAGAGGGTAAGGGTTCACTGCATTTTGATCCAATACGTATTCAGAGGGAGGTCGCTGACAATGAAAGAGAGGAGTGGAAGCAACAGGGATGCACACAAACTGAAGAGGGACTATGGGTAGGACCTAATGGCAGGATTTGCTTGCCTTCCACCATGCTCCCTTCAATGAGTAGATTGTTCCATGGACCCTCACACGTGGGGCGTGATGGTATGGTCAGGTTATTCTCCCAGTGTTGGTACAACACGAAATTCCGCCAGACAGCAGAAAGGCTGTGCAAGCAGTGTGCTGTCTGTGCGCAGTACAACACTGGAAATGGTATCCCAACTGCGCCTGACCACTTCCCACCCCCCCATGGACCATTTGAAAGCCTTCAGCTTGATTTTATAGACATGCCCCCCACCCAGTCATATAGATTTGTTTAGGTCATCGTCTGTACGTTTAGCAAATGGATAGAGGCCTACCCCACCAAACATTGTGATGCACAGAGCGTGGCCAAGTGTCTACTTAAGGAGCTATTGCCAAGATTTGGGGTACCTTCCCTCCTGGCATCCGACAATGGGCCTGCATTTATTTCCAATGTCATAAAGGGACTGTGCAAGGGATTGGCCATAAAACAAAGGCTACATTGCGCCTATCACCCGCCGGCAGCAGGGGCTGTCGAACGGAGAAATGGAATTCTGAAAAATAAAATCGCAAAGATTTGTGCGTCAACTGACCTCTCATGGGTAGATGCGCTGTCTCTAGCGCTTCTAGCAATGAGATGTACACCAGACAGAGTGACAAAGTTAAGTCCCCATGAAATAGTATTTGGCATACCAATGCAAATTCCAGGCCATATGTCAACAGCCCCCCTGTCAGTAATGGACGACTTATTGTTGTGTTACTGTAAAGAGTTAACGCATGTCTTACGTTATCTTCACTGCCAGGTGCTGACGTCCCTTCCAGAGGCCACGACGTCACCAGCCCACGACCTAAAAGCTGGTGACTGGTTTTGGGTCAAAGCCCACACACGGAGGAATTGCTTGCAGCCAAGATGAAGGGGCCAAGACAGGTCATCCTCACGACGGCCACAGCTGTGAAGTGTGACGGCATAGCTCCGTGGATCCACGCGTCACGCACGAAGAAAGTAACGGACGGAGAAAGGACGCCACCGATTCAGATATCGGCCGCCGAGCCCAGCAAAGGATACCACCTTCGCTCCCACAGCAAACAGAAACATGAACAAACCAGTTAATCATCAACGGACTGCTGGCTAAATGCAATGCTCCTGACAAATAGACTTCCATCTGTGTCAATACAAGCCTGCGGACAACGGTCCAGGATACAATTAACCATTTTATGCCCGGGAAAAGACATAACTGCAACTCTGACCCTACTGGTACCGGGGCCACTATTGCTCAGTGAGCTAATACGATTAATTTTTAATGACATTGCCTTCCCAAATTCCTGAGCAAGAGTTAACAGACCTACGTTTTGACATTCTCAATAGTTCTATTTTTGCGATACAGAGTACTGGTTCTAGCACTATTCAAAACCTTGAACACCATCCATTGTGCCACTTTTGCAACAGAAGTCACTGGTCCTAGACCTGTTCGAGATATTGAAAATTGAGAGAAGAGCAGTGGTTAAATGCTTGACTCTAAGGGTCAGCTAGCATAGCGCCAAGAGGAAGAAGAATAAATTTAGGGCCTATTCACAAGCCCGAGTGGACCAAGAATAAATTTAGGGCCTATTCACAAGAAGATTGCATAGCATAGGGAAGGGAAAGATTTGTACAGAGTCATGCAGTCCACTGAGAGACACACATGTAATTGGAGAGCGGTGATTCTTGCAATATTGTTACCAGTTCCTGCGGTTATAGTAACAGCAATTATAATAGCATATTCTGCTGAGCTTGAAATACCACATCTCAATGGAAGGGTGGGGGATGGTAGTGATGGAACTGAGCCAACAAAAACACCAAGAGACTATGAACAAAATATGACAATGAACATTACTAATGTGGGGGCGGATGTGAATAAAGGGGACCGAGAAGGATTGTGGGATACCTACGAAGGGAACCAATATGTGGAAATGTTGAAACTGTATGTGACAATTTTGAATATATCTGACTGCTATGTCTGCACACACCTGCCCACAGACACCACACATAGTTTAAAGTACAACGTACTGCCACTATCCAAATATGTAGGCTGTGTCCTATTACCGGGCATGTTACAAAGTCATGTCTGTATCAGTGTCGATAGGTACACCCTCATCTGAAATACTGACTGTTGATGCCAGCGGTAGCAATGCGTATAGCTATAGCAGAAGGACAACAGACCCCCTCTCAGACCTAAGAGGATCCCTTGTATGAATATGCAGCCAACTAAGGGAGACCTAGAGACGCTAAAGGGATTTGACAGGGCGTCCAGAAACAAGGAATGGAAGGGCAGGGCAGGTTGGGATGACATAGAAACAGGACACTTGAAAATACCAAGGTTCAGGGTAGGGGAAGTTCCAGCCCCCTCCTGCATCCTCAAGGAAGAAGTAGTAACACCCAAAAGAGTGCCGGTTCTTCCAAAGGGAGCTACCAGAACGTGCACTTTTTCAGAACTACTGTCCAAAGACAACTGGAAAGAGTGCATTTCATTTGGATGCACCTTCGAGGAGGTCACTCAAGGAGAGCAGGGCCTATTTGATTGCGAGGACAGGATAAACAAGATAACAGGCATACCACCCATAAAGGCCGTTCCCCAGATTTACATGGGAAGGAGCAGCTGTAACCACACAACCAGACTAACTCGAGTTAGGAGTCGTGACAAGCCGTCACCAGGTCTGGTAGGTTACAAAGGCCTTTTCTTTGTTTGTGGTCCATGGGCATACTTCTACCTGCCTCCAGGATGGTATAGAAGTTGCTACCTAGCATCCATCATCCCACAGATGACCCACTTCACAAAATTAGTGCCAGCAGAAAAAACAAAGATGACACTGGTGATGGCCAAGAGAACGGCCGCTTGGGTAGACCACGTGTTAACAGGTGTTGGGGCAATGGTTCCAATACTAGGCAATATCTATACTTCAGAACGGATACACCAGTTGTCCAGGATGATTGAAGATCTAGCGGACTCTACCACTGATGCCTTAGGAAACATAACGGAAGAACTCACCTCCATGAGGGCTGTCGTAATTCAAAACCGGATTGCTCTCGATATGATTCTGGCCAAGAAGGGAGGAGTCTGTTCCGTCCTCCATGAGGCATCTTCCCCAGCATCTTCCCTGGCTTAGAGCCAATGCTGTATATTCATTCCGGATAACAGTGGGAATATAATAAAAGCCATAAAAAAATTAAAGATATAAGTGATGAGGCCCACGGGATACACACAGGTAGTCTATGGGAAGATGTGATGAAATGGTTCACAGGCTGGGGATCATTGATACTTGAGGCAGTTATAATAGTGGTAGCATCCCTTTTGACACTGTGCCTCCTGATAAGAATATGCCCATCTTGTTGTGCAGCAATTTTCAGTTCCTGTGCCAACTGCATATTCAGGAAAGGTGGTTCACCACACCACACTCATAAAGATGAGGATGGGGGACAGGAGATGATAAGGATGGATGACTTCTGATTAACATATGATTTAGTATCAGATTTGGGGATGACGAAGCAGACATTTATATGATACCAAATACATATGTTTTCAGGCCTATAGTCTTCTTTGAACTACTAAAGAAAGACACCAGCAGAAATCCACAGAATGGTCGCACGCTCCATTTTGTGTGTCAAGTCAGTCTCAGTCAGCTGCAACGTGCAAAGCAACGCAAGGCTTCTGAGAACAACACGCCAGCTTCCAGCTTTTAGCTTGCTATTGCTAAACCTCATATCTCCAGTAAAAGATGTCGACATGACCTGCCCTAGCTGGTCAAGTACGTGCCAAATCCACATACACTAGAAACGCAGATTTCACCGTTAGGGAAAAACCCAATTCTGCTCTTGTAGATGACACGTGGGTAATGTAGGCACACATCGAGCCTTAAAAGGGTATCACACCATATGTGCACTTCACTGATTGGTCCAGCAGGTCATAGCCTGATCCAGATTACGTATGCTATGATGCCCATCCTGTGAGGGCTTATACCTATAAAATGTCTCTGCACTGTCATACCAATTGGGCACTCAGTAAGCTTTGCTGAGGTCTCCGTGTGGCACGTATATTGCATTGTGATTACTTTCTAATTGGGTTCCCAATAAATCTTACAAACTTAAACGTGCATTAGAGCGAATTGTTTATTTTACTGTTGTCATTGATCTTTTTATTTTCGCAGTTAAATATTGAGCTTCTACAGGAGATCCACACCTGATGCCCTCCATCTTTGAGTCATTCCAGCAACTTTCTGACCTGGCTAATAATGCAGCCAAGTCGTATGCATATTTATTTTATAATTCAGCGAGAAGCGGTCAATTGACTTTCGGCCTCTGGACCTTCCACATAGCTCCTGATACCTTTAAATACCTCGGTATACAGATCTATCACACTGCCACGGACCTACTAGATGGCAACTTGACACGAGCAATCAATTTCACCAGTGAGATGTCCGAGGAGATAGAGGATGGCGAGGCCTTGCACTTTTCATTGATCCTGTCCCCCCACTTTACGCTGGGGGGTACCTTGGTCTACCACCCACCTGGCCCTCCTGGAGCTTTTCTGAAATCATTGGACGATGCCATTGCCTCTCGGGCTCTCCGCTTTTCCAAGTTCTTGCTGCTGGGTGACTTTAATATTCACCTGGATATCCCTGCGGCCCCTGGGGTCAGGGATCTTATGGACTCATGCAATCTTGCTCACCTGACTCAGTGTATCAAGGGGGCCACGCATAAATGTGGCCATCTGATCGACATAGTGTGCTCCAACTTTGATCTTTTTGATGTGGATCCCACCCCGGTTACATGGTCAGATCACTTTCTGATCAGATTTTCCTGGGGCGTAGGAAAGACACTTTTCACCCCCCATTGCCAACGGGTCCGCTGCCCCAGAAGATTACCATTCCGGCTCTGTCCGAAGCTCTGTTATTGGGTGGTACGGCTGCTGCACCAAATCTGGAAGAGTCAGTGGAGTGCTTCTCCACCTGGATTAGCCAGGGGGTTGACTCTATCTCCAAACCCTCCTCCAGAAGACAATCGCAGTGTGCTCTGTCCAAACCATGGTTCACAAATGCCCTCAAAGAACTCAAGCTAGGTTGTAAGAAGTTTGAGCGGCACTGGCGCCTTGAGTACTGTCCTCTGGCCAAGGCGGATCTCCAGGCAGCCCAGAGGGATTATTATGCAGCTATTAAGAAAGCTAAAGGCGACTTTTCTGCAGAGAGAATTGCCAAGGCCAATAACAACAGTAAAGACATTTTCTTTATCATTCGCAGATTTCTGTCCCCCTGTGCCAAAAAACCAACCCTTCCTTTCTCATCACAATGGTGTGAGGACCTCTCCACCTTTTTCATTGATAAGATTCAAAAGATTCAGGATAGCCTAGGGACGGAATCTCGAGAGCAGAGGAATCTCCCTCTGCTGCCGCTCCCATGTTCCAGAGCACCCAGCCAGTCTCTAACATAGTTTTGGCCCGCTGATGGGCAGGATGTCTTAGCGATCCTCAAATCCCTGAAATCAGGATACCCCTCTGACCCATGTCCGGCCAGAGCCCTGGGCGGGGTGGCCGAGGCAGTACATCTAGAGGCGACATCTATTATCGACTTCTCGCTTCAGTCCGGCACCATCCCTCTGCAATTGAAGCAAGCCAAACTCCTTCCTCTCTTCAGGAAACCTTCTGCCGATCCTTCCATCTCCTCTAACTACCGCCCTATTTCTCTTTTACCGGCCTTGGCGAAGGCTTGCGAAAAGGTGTTTTTTTGGCAACTGGAGGCGTTTGTTGAGTCCTCAGGTGCTCCTCATCCCGCGCAATCAGGGTTTAGGGCCTCTTACAGCACAGAGATGGCACTGGTTGAGATGGTCGATGCAATCAGGGAGTGCCTTGACGCGTCAGGGCGGCTCTGATATTATTGGACCTCTCTGCTGCCTTCGATACGGTGCCCCAACAGCAACTTTTTGCCCGATTGTCTACCAGGCACTGTCTTTGGAGACCGAATTCCAATCTTATTGCTGCTCGACACACTGACCTGACAATCCCAAAAGTTGCTTTGAAGACCTTGACAATCAATAGGTCAAGCACCTTGACATCTTTTCCTCTAGTAATGGGGGAACCACAAATGAGGGTTGGTTGTAACTTGGCTCTGATTACTTTAAGAATAAACTCATATGATTGACAGTTCAGTGATTTTTTTAAACATTTAAAAGCATGGATCAAGGTCACAGCCTTGGCCCTTAAATCCTTAACATGAAATTTAAAAGACACATGACTAAACCAATTGTCATCACTTTGTTTTTTTTTAACATTCAGTTTAAGGCCATTCTGTTATGTATAGTCATCAAAGGCAGTAATAAGTCTTTGCAGGTCGATAGGAGTATGACTCATAAGAATTGTGTCATCGGCATACTGGAGGTAACTAATTTGCACCCCCCCATCCTAGGAACATGCCCATTAACAACATCCAAATGCTGAGAAAGATTTCATAAAAATAAATTAAATAAACAGGGGCCAATGACACAACCCTGCTTTAGGCCATTATATGCTCTAATCTTCCTTGATAAGGAATTGCCCTCCCCAAGCTTAACTTGAACCCAAGTGTTGGTAGACAGAAGTATGATAGTTTTCAACAATGTATTTGAAATACCCCTATCTGAATTTTTTTACATTACAAGTTTTGTGGCACAGAGTTGAAGACTGCCTTTTGATCAATAAAAGCAATATATACATTTTGTTTGTTCAAGACAGTCCTCTCTGCAAGTAAGGTTAGAGCCAACAAATTTGTAGTAGTGGATTGTCCTTTCCGGAAACCAGTCTAATTAAATAGAATAATACCCTCCTGCATAGCCCAATCTTTCAATTCTATCAGAAGAGAAGAAGCAAGCGCCTTTGCATCTACATCAGTCGACGAGATTAGTTGATAATTAGCAGGATTTGCCACTAGGGCGCTTTTAGAATTAGGTTGCACTATGCTACCTTGCCATGATTCTGGGACAACCCCAGTGTCAAAACTTCCCTAAATAAATTATGCAGAATGCCAGCCTACATATCACTATTAACACAAAATAGGGCATCAGGTAGCCCATTAGAACCAGAGGCTCCATGTCCTCGAAGCCCACGTAACAGGGTCAATACTTGATTACAACTTGGAATTTCTAAGTCAAGATTTGGATCTAGACTAGAAGCAATAACATGATCTATGACATACACATTTAGACACTCACAATTCTCCACATTATGGTTGTTAATATATCATTTATCTCACACACAGCCAACCTGTCTGGTTGATTTCCAATCTGAACCGGTAAACCATACAAATTGGCTATAAATGTTACCCAACTGGATTCCACTATATTTACAGAAAAAAGCCCTACAGCCTCCCCTTTCGAGCTTATTATTAACTGCCCAAAATGTGTTTGCATTAGTTTGCTTAGAGGCGGATAATAAACCATTCCATAGCCCAGTTTCATATTTAAGTTTGGATTCTATGCTTCTTCTTTGTAGGTCTTCTTAAGTTCCTTCAGATTTTCTGTATACACTAAATAGGTCTGACGAATCTACGGGGTATGCCTCATGGACAGCTCTGTTGAGTAATTTCTTTAACTTTAATAGTTTGGGGGAAAACATATTTTTTGAATATTCAGATTGGTATTAATTTTCCTATTTTTTTCAGTTGCAAATTTCCCCGCGATGGATGTTGTAATACAATTCCATTTATTAATCATATTTTATCTCCCTGAACAACCTGATCACATTCCTTAGTCAATGCCTTAGCTGTTTGCATAATTTCGTTCTTCTTGGCTCGATGTCCTACCAGCCTCTTCAGGTTCTATGCAGAATATGCCATGTTGGGAAGATCATTGGATTTAGAATGACATTCTACAGAAAAATAAAATTTTACAACCTTGGGGTTGTGATCACTTTCTGCCCAGCCGATTACCTTGCATTTAGATATACTTGATCTCAAATTGTCTGAAATGAATGTATACTCAATGATTGAACTTTGCTTAGAATTTCTAAACGTGGGAGTAAATCTAGATTATTCTTTTAACTGGCTCCAGCCTCAGACATAATGTCACAGCAGTCCTTTGCCAGACCTCCCAACTTACAATCAGATTCTGAAAACCAAAATAGTTGCAAATTAAAATCACCTGATACTGTTAAGCCAACACCTGGATATTGGATTAATAATGCACTCAGAATATCCTGCAGGATATGTAACTGTGCAGACTTATTTTTATTGGCACTCAGGTACACGTTAAGAATAACTAAACTTAAATCAATGGTAAATGGTGTTTACCACAAGGCATTGTAGCCAACCCAAATTAAAGTCTACCACTTCCACAACTAGGTTTAAGTGGGCTGCAATATAACACACCAATCCACATTTTGCATGGCCAAATGTATTGGTTTTTACTGCTGGAATACTATATTCATTAAATCCAGACAGAGGAGTCATTTGTTCTCATCATGTTTCCTGGAATAATAAAAATGCAAATGAATTTAAAATTAATATCGTATCTGGGTCAGACAATAAATGATTCAGTCTGTGGACATTCAAGGAGCATACACTTATCTCATTTACGTTAATATCAATAGCTTCGGTTATTCAGTTACCATCTCCATGTGGCACCTTTGCCAATGATGATGGCTGCCAAGACCAGTCCTCCATTTGCACGTGGTTTTCAGGTAGCCACTCGAAAACCCAACCCCCTCACTGGGGATTGGTAATAAACAGACCAGAACTGCAAGATTGGTTATTTGATTGACCAGCTGCTCCTCTAAGTACTGGATTTGGCTTGTTACTTTCAACTATTTTGCAAACTTTATCCACCTTAAGGGCCAATACCTTCAAGATCAGGGGATATTGTACTCTGGCTCAGATCTTGACCCTAATTCCGCATTCCATAAAGTGCATACTTGATCCTAAAATCTTAGTTACAATATCACTCGAAGACCAAGTTGTAAAAGTGGACTCTCAAGGAGTGTTGGGCTGTACCTGTCTAAATTGTACCAACACCAAATCAGTGGATTTAAAATACGCTAAGTCAGTGATAGTTGAAATGATTTTCAATATTAAAACCCTGTTGAGCTGTCATAGGATCCCTGGGATACATACAAGGGGTGCATTGCTAGTTTGGTGTCCCCATTTTTGCATTCCTGTTGGCCACACATGGGGCTTAATAAACCTAAATTACTTTCTTTAGGTAAAGTTGATTTAGGGAATATTTTTTATGGTGATAGACTCTGGGCATTTGTAGATTCAAGCATTTCTATGGTACTTAACTGTTTCCGTGAATCAACAACTTGTTCTTTGGGCAAAAGTCCTGGCACCTGTGGTTTATTCTCCAATTTAATGTCGCATTACTTACTGATATCTACCAAGTCTGATTTTATTACATCATTAGGTCTAAGAGCCTAAATATTACTACCATTTGCAGATACCTGATCATTATCCCTCATTGGTAACAAGAATACTATAGAGGAATCCCGCCTGCTACAACATCGACCTGATGTAAGAATTTCTTAACAGCTGGTTTAACTATAGGATAGTCAAGTCAAAAACCACTTTATTCTATTTAGTTAAAAATCATAAAAGCATTCTACAATCACAAGAAAAGGGGCAATACAAATTCATGAGAAATTACAAAGATCAATAGGATAATAATCTGTAGCCTTTGCTGCTGTAGCTGGTAAGGCAACTGTCCTTCTGGCCTTATTCCGCTCTTTCCGCAGCCTTATCCTTGAACCTTTAGATAATGGGGGAAATCACTTAAGATTTCCCCTCAGCTTATGCACAGGGGTTCGGCAGTAGATAGTGACTTGCCTTTCTTAAATCCATTGAAGACATGACCATCCTCTGCATGTACATCTAGACACAGACTGACCTCGGTCTCCCCATCTACCTCCTTTAGCAAATCAGAGTTATCACAACTCACTTTCGCCACAACTTCCTTTCACATATACTCTATCACCCCCTTCCTTTGTTCAAACCAAGTTTCTCTCCAAAACTAGTTTCCCTGTAGTTTTTTTAACGTCTTTCACAAGAGAACCTAACATTTCTGGGAGCTCAGCCATTTTATCCAACATATGAGAACATGTACATCTTATAAATTGGTCATTAACCTCCGCCTGGGCCTTAACCACCAATCCTGTCATGTTTTGTAATTTTGAGTCAATACCGGCCACATTGACTGGTAAAGTATTTAACAGATCCACCTGGATTTCAAGTTTATTCGAATGGAAATCAAGTGCACCTTGTTATAACATTTATTGTATTTAGTACACATTTCAATACACAGATATCATTTATATTTATATTTTTTATAATGTGACCATCAACATTGGGTAAAATGTCATATGTGTCCAAGAATGAAAGATCTGCAGGGCTCTGAGCACCCTGAAAATGATTTACATTATCCATTTTTACCGGAATTAGGATTGCCTGATCATCCAGTACCTGGTCCAGTACCTGATCATCACCCCATATCCCTGGATTAAATATACTTAACATATTTTTATCAGTTGTTATCTCTAAAAGAGGCATTTCTAGATTCCCACTTTTCTTGACAGCCCCAAACATGGGCATTCCAGGTATCAAAAGGTGACCATAAGACTATGTGGCTGCAAATGTCATTGCACCTTATTACACGCTCAGTTACATTTTCTAGTTTGTGCATTAGATCTTTGCATTTCATCTGAGTACGTTGAAAGCCCTTCCTTTTCATCTTGTTTGAAGCTGCAACTTTTAAATGTATTTGCAATACAGGACACAACATGTAACATCATTTAAACTCTGTGGGAAGATCAAAGTAGACATCAAAATGCATACATAGCTAGGGGCATATTTCTTAAAGCATTGCATCGCCCTTGTGCCACGCATTGTGGAGCAAGAGCGATGCAACTTTTAAGTAAGATTTTTCAAGCATTGCATGGTTTGATCAATCTAGAGTAATGTGATGCAGTGCAAATCACTGTGTTGCATTACTCTGCCCTAGGGAGGTGTTCCTTAGGTGGGGCATGGGGTTCGCACATAGTCAACAGTGGATTTTGGTACATTCCCAAATTCAATATTATCATAACTGGCAGACATGGGAATGAGTCAAAATGGTACGCCTTCCCTGGTGAGGCGTAACAAGGAGAAATACCTTTATTTCACATTGTTAATTTCTATGTGTACTGCACCCTGAGGATTGTTTTTGTGCAGGAAGGTGCACCTTCCTTCCCAAAAACAATCCTGCTTAAAACACAGGTACTCTTGCACCATGATCTGAAATACCATCTTTGATGACATCTGACAGATCACTAATGACATCATATAATATTTGTGACACTGTCTCATATGGTTTGTGGACCTAAGTGCAAACAACCTCTGCAACCTACATTAGGGACTCACAGATTTACCGTATTTATCAAGGAGTACCTCTTCAACCCCAAACTTTGTGAACTATGCTCCATCTAACAGTTAATCTGCACTGGCCCACTTGACTTTAAGCTGTAGTTCACTTGAAACTGTAGTTGGCTTGAATAAAGTGCAAATATTCATAATGGGTTCTCTTCTCATTCAATTTATTTGTATTCACCCAAATAGAAGCTTTAAAATATGTGGAATACTAGTGTGCCAGAATTTATCTCATTCATTAACAAATGTGTTATTTTCAACAGGCGTTATATAATTGATGACTCAGAAGTATACAAACAATAATGCTATCATACTTTAACTCTCACCCATATCAAATATATTTTATCTTATTTTTAGGTAAATGAATTCCTTAAGAATATTCATTTCAAGACACCGGCTGGAGCTGAGTTTGGTTTTAATGACAATGGCGAAGTGCCAGCTGTTTTTGATGTTATGTCTTGGGATTTCTTTCCTAATGGAACCATCTCAAGAGTCCAAGTTGGAACTTTTGATCAATCAGCTCCACCAGGACATCAGCTTTCCATCAATGAGAGCACCCTCATCTGGCAATTCAATGGGTCAGAAAATGGATCTGTCATTGCAAGTCTGCCTCAGGTATCCCTGCTAAGCTATGCCCTGCGTACACTTTAATACAGTGAGGATGTTTGACTAGCTCTATCTTCAGTTGTTGTAATTACAAAAGAAGAATAACTTATGGGTTTCTTTATATGAGTCATTTATTTAAATGCATAAATCTTTACATAATCTCTGAAGTCTGTTATTCCATTTGCATCCATAGACTCTGAAGTCACAGGAATATATGGAAATAATTGATGACCATGTTTTTGTGTATGCTTTGCTCATGGATGTACGTCACCACATTATCTCTATAGATGTCACGTTACTAAACAATTCATAGTGAAATTAACAAAAAAGATATTTTCCCTTATTTATTTTCTCCTCAGGCAAGATATTTTCCCTTTTACCTATACACCAATATTTACTTTTGTTTTGTGTGGTAAACAACCAGCTAAAAGTGTGTTAAAACCCAGCAATATTTAGTTAATGTTATTCTTCTGCAAACGGACTTGGGCTGCCTTGAAGTCCCCTACCTGTTGCTGGCGGGATAACTGAGCTCTCCTTTCCTGCTGGACCCACATCTCCCCGCTGGTGTTCCCGCTCACCCCCCGCCACTGCATCTTTCCACCTACGGTGCAGCCGCCGAGTGGGGGCGAGCTCTCTGTCATACCAGGGAACTACAGGTTCCATCTCTCCTTGCGGCCGGAAACCGCACACTTGAATTCCGCGCCAGGAGGCGCACAAATACCCGCGCCCCTCTCCGCGTCGCAGGAGCGCGCGGGAGCGCCCGGGCTAAGCCCGGGACAAGGGCGGGACAGTCTGCGACAGTCCGGGACAGGAGGGGGCAGGGCTGGGCCACCCCCCTTTTTATTTGTTACCAAGGTACATTGTGTGACTATTAACAGTTATCTGTTATCTGTTTGGATTATCCATTTGAAAGTATGGGGAAATGTAAATCTACAGAGGATTCTTGCGAAACCATAGTGGTGGTGTCTAAGGTTGGAAAAAAGGCTAGAAAATCTAAAGCAAAGTCATTTAGCAAGCGTGTGCCGCATGCAGGAGCAAACTGTGTTATGGACCGAATAGATGAACTGGTGCGAGACTGTGGAGATATACTGACTGAAGCTTATAAACCCGCTGAGCAAGCCCAGGAGGGTATTGTAAATTTGGGTAATAGCACGGGCAAAAGGCAGGAGAAGGGGGTAGTGGTCATTCCAGATATGTTTTTAAGCAAATCAGTTGCGGGGGCAGGACCAAACATTGTGTCACCTAAAGAGAGAGAACTAAGTATAGATCAGACTAATCCTCCCCTAGCATTAAATTTAAATCCTGACGACCTAGCAACCCTACTCAGTAATAATAGGTTCTCTGTCCTGGCCCAAATGGAGAAATGTCAGCTAGAATCGAGGCTTGAAAGAATCATGCTAACTTCACCCCCTGCTGAAAGACCTCTCTCTGTGTCTGGAGCCCAGGATGCTATCAAGTCTCCAGAATTAAGAGATAATTCTCAGTGGGAAACTATAAAGCAATTGTGTGGGTTGGTTGAGTCACTACAAGTTAAAATTGATCTCTTGATTACCACAGTTAATAACATGAGGAGTAACCCAGGGCATTGTACATCAAATTCTATAAAATCAAATTTGCCAGGCCCAATGAATCTAAGTTCGGTAGGTAGCAAAGGGAAAGTACTTGTGCCACCCCCCCAGTGACTTTGCCCCCAACCACAAAACTGACATTCAGCCAGATGGTGAGGAAAGAAAGGGGGGTACCCCAAGCTAGAGCCAATGTTGAAGCAAAGGTGATAACTCCTGTAATTACATCTAAAAGAGCATCTTCGAAACAAGTGGGTACGCCCGTAGCTAGAGCTAGATCGGATGAGATGATGATTACAAGTAGTCGGCAAGATATTAGATCTGTCCCCTCTAACACATATGTTCCTCACCGAAATAGTCATCAAAGTAATCCGCAGGCAGTGTATATGGTGAATATTCCCAAAGTACCCATAGGTCGAGGCTATGAGTCACCTGACTCCCTAACGAACAAAGCAATCCATTGGATTCGGTATGTTAGGGGATGCAGGTCTGTCATCAGGGAGCCGCAAGGATTACAACACCAGGTGACCCATCTGACTGTATTGAGCTGGTTCTAAAAAATTCAAAGATAGCACAAGATCTGCTGGCATTGGAATTAGAACCTGTTCCCTGGATAATTCTGGGATCCAAATAAGATCAACTCCCCATCAGAAAAGATTGTTAAATAGAGAAAACCCTGTGAAGAGCTTAGATATTGCCTCTTCTGGATTGGATAATAACGACTGACTACAATTTCAGATCGCACAAGTAACACCTAGGGAAGTGTGCAGTGAGGAGGTCCTTGACCAAGGAACAACTAGCCCCACGGGCCCCACCACTATTGTAATCCCACCCATCCCAAGGCTATTGCCCTCCCAGAATAGTGTACCAGACAGTACCCAGGAGGAACCGCAAGCTGTAGAATGCACTTCACTCACTAGTAAAATTGGATCAGTTCTCTCATGGAATATTGCCGGCCTGAGATACAAAATGGATTCCCCGGAATGGGCTTCTTTTATCAGGCATCACAAAATATGTCTATTACAGGAAACTTGGTCCTTAGAACAGTTGTATTTCCCGGGGTATTTAAATTATAGTACTTCAACCGAAAAGTCAGGGAAAGGTCGACCATCAGGTGGCCTGACAGTCTGGATCAAGCAGGATCTTGCTGTAACGGTTAAATCTATATCCACTAACCACAGGGATCTCCAGGCCCTTAGGCTAGAGTTTGCAAATTGAGAGCCCATTTATATATATAATGCATATGCCAGAAGCACCAGGGGGAAGAATTCGGAAACCTTAACACTTCTGGAAGACCAGTTAGAAAGTAATCTTCTCCACTCTAACATAATTATAGGTGGAGATTTTAATATAACTTTTGAACCTCTCTTGAATGACAATTGGAATCTAACAGATGAAGAAGACAGGGAAAGGGGGTTCCCAAATTGGTCCTTGTCTCCATCACAAGGTGGACACAAATAGCATTACAGCTTAACTCACTCTGTCTAAATAAAGGTGTTAGATCTGCCAATGGTAGAACAGTAGGGGACAAGTTTGGGGCTAATACGTTTAAGAACGGTCCCCGGCAGAGCAGAATAGACTACATCCTAGTTAGCTTAGGTTTGTGGAGACACCTTCAGGACATGCAAATTGTTGACAGAATAGAGAGTGATCATAATCCCCTATCGGCAAAAATAACATATTGGAAAACTCCAGGACCCCTGGGAAGGGAGGTGGATACCAATTCCCCAGTGGACATTGTCATTTCTAAAGGTCTAAAGCCATTCAAGGGAACATTGATTTTATAGCTAGCAAGCTTGCCCAAGCAACAAATGATTTGAAGGGTTTATTGAGCAAGGATTGTCCGATTGTCAACATAGAAAGTGGAACCAGGATTCATGAGGCTTTCTTTAAGGAACTGAGAACTTTATTTGTTAAGCCATG
The DNA here is from genome assembly GCF_964263255.1 of Lissotriton vulgaris. Taxonomy (NCBI): domain Eukaryota; kingdom Metazoa; phylum Chordata; class Amphibia; order Caudata; family Salamandridae; genus Lissotriton; species Lissotriton vulgaris. The sequence continues at coordinate 22,938,282 of NC_141689.1, read as the reverse complement.
TAAGCAAAGTGGCACTTGAATTCCCCACCCGCCTCGCTGGTATTCAGGAGAATGTAGGCAGGCTCGCTTGGAATTGGGTAGAGCCATTAAAAGTGGCTCAAGTGTGAGTACGCGCATTGCAAGGGCGGCGTACAAATCCACTGTCTTTAAATCTAAGCGTTTATGGGATGAACAAAGGTGGCTGGACCTGAAAGAAGCAGGACACCATAAAGACCGAGAAAGTTTCGGAATGTCTACAAATGGGGTGTGGATGGTAGCTCTGACAAGCCACAGAACTGGGTCCCGCAGGATAAATGGGTATCCCATTTCAAACCACAGTTTGCGTCGGGTGATAACCAAGACTTATCCATGGAGGCGTCCTCTATCCCCTTTTTGGAAGACCCCTTCACCTTGGGGGATGTCCAGCTGGCCCTAGATGTCGTTGTTCCTGGTAGAGCGCCAGGAATTGACAGGATTCCAGCTGATTTATTTTTACAAGATAAAGCCTCCTGGGGCCCCTATATACTACTCTTGGGGAATGCGATTGCTAGGGGAGCGCCCATTCCTCATTCATGGAATGGGACCGAAATCATCCCAGTTTATAAGAAAGGGGATAAATCCCAGCCTGGAAACTATCGTCCTATCAGCTTGATCAATACTACTCAGAAAATCATTGGTAGGCTGATTTTAAATAGGGTTCAGGCTTGGGAACGGGACCATAGCATCTTGTCCCACTTGCAGGCTGGTTTTAGAACTTCCATTAGCACGGTCGACCATGTTTTGCATTTTGCAATGTTGTACTGGAAGACTGTGTTAATTGGACGTGGCAGCCTATATGCTGCATTCATAGATTTAAGAGCAGCATTTGATCTGGTCCCGCGCTCAACTCTGTGGAAAGTGCTTAATGACATGGGTATGCCAGGGGACATTTTGTCACTAATCAAAAAACTCCACCGGGAGAATTTTGCTCAGATTAGGTAGAGGAGTCCTGGCAATGTTACATCCCAGTTCCCAGTAGAAGCAGGTGTTCGCCAAGGTTGCGTCCTGGCGCTAACACTATTTTCTCTGTATATAAACGATGTTGCCAACATTTTAATTGGTTCTAATGTTGATGCACCTATCCTCGCAGGAGCCAAAATCCCTATTTTAATGTTTGCAGACCATTGTCTTATAGTATTAAAAACTCCGAGCGGGTTGCAGAAGGCTCTGTTAATTTTTGAAGATTTCTGCGTTGCCCGTGGTCTGGAGGTTAATGTTCTTAAATCAAAGTATATGTCTTTTAATGCACCTAATACATATAAGGGTACTGTACGAATGAGCAATGGTCCTCTGGAGAAGGTACAGGCATTTAGCTATCTGGGTGTCTGCATCCAACAGGATTTATCCTGGAGGCAGTAGATTGAGCTGGCCTTCTTGAAGCATCGCCAGCTCTCCAGAGCTTTGAGCCTAGAACACTCCAGGTCTTTGACTAAACCGATAACTCCAGTGCTATCGGTTTATAATGGCAAAGTAGTTTGTTCCACTTTGTATGGCGTAGAATTGTGGGGAAACGAGAATTTAAGGGGGATGTTAGCTTCAGAAAACTTATTTCTTAGGAAATTAATAAAACTACCCCAGAGCACCCCACTGAGCCCCCTATTTTATGACCTGGGCCTATCGCCAATAGCTCTAATTGCATCCTTGCGCCCAATTTTATATTGGAGGCGTATTTGGACTACGCCTGAACTGGACACATACACCAGGGGGTTGATGGATGTAATCAAAAGTTATGGTTCCCGGAAAATCAAGTGGCTAGGACATATTCGGAGTGTTCTTTTTGATTTAGGCCTAGGAGAACTGTGGGAAGACCCATCAAATGCTAGGTTCTCACCTAAGAAGGTACTTAAGAACTTGTATTGGAACCGTGTGGCCTTAAAAGCCTTTAGTAGCACTCCTTCCCACTCTCTTACTGGTTTGTTCTTGGAAATTAAAGAGTGGCCTAAACTTGAGGAATTTTGGGATATAATCACGAAGCCCCTTGACCGTAAGCTCTACTTCCAATTAAAAGTAGTAAGCTTACCAGTAAGGGCGTTTTCTAATTGGTGGAGTAGTGGGGGTAAGGTTGCCTGTCCAGCTTGTCTGAATATTCCTGAAACCATTGGCCACCTCCTGTTTGAGTGCCCAGTGTACGCGGAGCCCCGCCGGAAGTGGCTACGCCCGATGTGTAGGCTACTGGGCACTAGTAGCGGACTAGGAGAAGTATGGCTCACTGGTTAGAGGCGCCAGACCCTGAAGCAGAGATCAGGCCCGGGACCAGAGTTCGATTCCCGACGCGGCCGGGTCTAGGATCAATGTCCGCGGACTCAATAATTCTCGCTTCGGCGCCTTCTCTAATCATGGGCCCCACGCTGCAACTCTGGGCAATAGCTTGCTTAATCTCCACAACGGCTCACCAGCTCTGGGATGCCTGGCTCCGCCACTCACAGGGAGAGCCAGGAAGGGTTCCACAGCCTATGCGCCGAGATACCCTCATGGGTGATTCAGCGCTATATAAATCAATAACTATAACTATAACTATAACTATAATTAGGATTATTCGTACCTGCCCAAACATGACAGTGTATATAGCGGTGGCAACATTTTTAGGCTGGGCATGGTCAATTAGAGGCCGATTGTTGAGAGAATAATCAGAATTATGTAGTATTTTTGCTAAACCATTGTGTAATAGTATCACCCATACCTGTATTGGTAATGAATTGATTGTATTTTATGAATTTTATGATCTGGAATTTTGACTTAGTTGTATTCATTTTATGCATGTATTTTTATATATGGAATATGCTTTTATGACAATCGTCGAATAAAGCTTGCTTAACTGACTCACTAGTTAATGTTAGTTAGGCAAAAGGCTAGTATTTCTCCTTCCAAACATTAGAGATTCATTTAAATGAGCATTCTCCCAAATAAGAGATGCCACACATGTGAGTCATGTGCATGGTCAGAATTTGTTATGATATTTTGGCCTAAAGGTGACTGTTTTGGCACGTAAAGATTACTTACTAGCCATGGGCGGAAATCGGTGAGTTGCGCAAAGTCACAAAAGACCTCTGCTGCACTAAATGGAGTTCCACTCGTGGGTGAAGTTTGCCAGCGCACCTGTTCACATTGCAATGGGAACACAGTATGCGTTCTCGTTTTCCATATTACATGCAAACAACATCACGCTGTTCTCAAGTGCGTTCTTGTATTCTAAATGTTGCACGAATTATCCCACACAATTCGCATTGGCGTGGCCATCTTGATTGTCTGCTCTCAGTATGGTACTGGGCATAAAATGTAATCTCTATTTTATCTGTGTAAACCTCCCCCTTTTAAAACTAATCTACCCCTCATTTTCATCTAATTACTCCTGATGCATTCAGTACTGCCACCAACTGGCATCCGATTCATTTAGCGGAGATTTGGAGGCGGATGTTGCGGGCCTGCATAACTCTGGCTCCAGTTTCAGGCAGGGGAACTTGCACCCCTTTGCGTCCTGGGAAGACTGTCCGATCCTCTGCTCCTTGGTTTATGACTACCCTTAAAGAAAGTAAGAGGATCTGAAAACACCTAGAAAGGATCTGGCGGAAGCACTTTGACCCTAATGATGAAAAATTATTTATAAACAGGCACTGAAGGCTCACTGCAAACAAGTTCTTGTGGGGAAAAAACATTTCTCTCCTTCAAAATTGAACTTGAAATGAAAAAAAACAAGGACATTTTTAGAATAGTTAGTGAATTGTCCTCCCCTGCAGTGGCAGCCAAGCCATTCATCCCTTCTCAGGCATGGACTGACCGTATGGCCTCCTCTTTTCATGCCAAGATCAAAAATATACAGGAGAACTTCCCGACAACATCTCCGACACTCAGAGACAGTTGTGAGTTTGACTTCTCCTTACCTCCAGTCAGAGAACCATCTCTGGAACAGTTCCCATTGGTCTCCTTGGACAAATCCTTAGAAATCATGAAAGGCCTAAAATCCGCCTCTCCCCCTGATCCAGGCCCTACTACCATTCTGGCATCAATAGGGGATATTATTAATACAGCGGTAAATCTCTCTCTGCAGGCGGGCGGGTCCCTGATACATAGAAAAGGGCAAAAATTCTTACCTTTTAATAAAAAATTACATTGGACCCAGAGTTAGCCTCTAACTACAGGCTGATACCTCTGCTTCCTTTCTTTTCTAGGGCCCTGGAAAAACGTGTGAATCATGCCATCACCTCATTTGGAGAAACAAATTCAATACTCCACCAGAGTCAGTCTGGATTCATGGCAAATTTCAGCACTGAGACGGAGCTGCTGGAAGTGTGGGAGGCCATAAAGGACATTTTGGATAAGGGGGGCAAGGCCGTGCTGATACTATTGGACTTATCTGTGACCTTTGATACCGTCCCCCATAACCGACTCCTAGTAAGACTTCAGGAGTGTGGTTTTGGGGGTACGGTACTCAACTGGTTTGCCTCCTTTCTAAAGGATCGCCAGAAAGCAGTTTGGTCCCCGCCTTTTGCTGTCCTATCTTCCCTTTGGAGGTGGAAGTTCCTCAGGGCTCAATGTTGAGCCCAACACTTTTTAATCTATATATGGCACCCTTAGCTACTCTGGCGGAGGGGCTTGGAGTAAAAATTGTATCATATGTGGACGATACGCAGCTGCTCTTTACCTGCGATAAAGACACAGATTTTAAAGGCAACATAATTAACTCCTGCTAAACAGAAGGGTTCTCCTTGCTCCAGTCTAATCAGCTTAAATGCCATCCGGAAAAGTCGGAGATCATCTTCTTTGGCAACCCCCCAGCAACTTTTGGCGTAACTGATGGTCAGCTGATATGTCTCCCCCTACAACTTCTGTAAAAACTGTGAAATATTTAGGGGTGAAGCTGGATGAGAATCTCTCCATGCAGGCACAGATTCAGGCAGTGGTTGGATCCTTCTTTTGCGTCTTGAAAATGCTAAAGCAGTTTCTGCCTCTCCTGCCTATCATGCATAGGAAAACCGTAGTACAAGCACTAGTAGGCTCCAGGTTGGACTACGTAAATGTACTGTACCCAGGGTTGGCAGAGCATCTATTAGCAAGGCTGCAGGTGGCTTAGAATGCATCAGCCAGAGCAATTCTCATGCTTGGCCTAAGAGCACGGATGTCCATACAGTTGAAATCCCTACACTGGCTCCCAGTCCACAAGAGGATCCATTTTAAGGCCATGGGCCTGGCTTTTAAGCTCTCCACGGCATAGGTGCCGGGTACATCAAGAAGAGAGTCCAGTTCTACTGCCCTCACCGTACATTAAGATCCGCAACACTTCAGTTGGCATGCAAACCCCCAGATACCTTCAAGCATGGATAGGGGGACATTCCTTTCAGGTACAAGCGGCTCATTTGTGAAACAGTCTGCCACTGGAACTAAGACTAATGCAAAACCTTCTTGCATTTAGGAAGTCTTTGAAAACCTTGTTAATCTAGCAATAACAATCAACCTGGACTGTCATAGCACACAGCTAATGTTGTTATCACACCTCGGCGCCGGGACACTCTATTGAGTAGCTGCGTACTTTACAAAAGCCACTTAACAAAACATAACATTTTAATTTTTTATATTAGTGTGTATCTTTATGTTTGTGTATTTTACGTTTTTGGGATTTTGTTTGTGTTTTTTGTCACATTTTGTTAATTTTCCCTTACTTGCTGATCTTTCTTCTTTGCTTTCCTTTTCTTTTTATTCAACCCCACCCAGTGCAATAGCAGAGGCAGGGTGGCTGTGTTGTGGGCGGCACCGCCTCACCGGTGTGCAACCTCGAGTGATCTTTGGTGAGGATGACGTGGCAACACTGTTTTTTGTGCAGTGCCACCTCCCCTCCATGCTGGCAGGCCCAGTTACAGATACTCCTTGCACAGAGCATCAGCGGTGCTGGGGGAGTGTGCGCTGGTACATGTGGCGCACCAGCCAGCTTAGGTGCAGCATCCAGCAGCTGACGCACTGCTGGATGGCTATTTTTGACAGTGACAGGAACTGCTTGATCTGCTAAGATTCAAGATTCTAGGGCTATGTTTGTATTTACAAATATTTTCTCTGTTTGTGTTCTACAATACCAACATTTTTTTTCCAAATAGCATGCTGCTCACACTCAGAGGTAAGTTACGCTTAGGTTACGTTGCAATATTATTGCATGATCTAGTGTTTAGTTTCTGCTCAGCGGTACCTAATTGTACATATCACTGACGCTTGCTTTGGCTGATTAAGTAAGAAGCCATGGCTGAATGTTCCCCTGTCAATATAGTGAATCAGTGATACCAGAATTTCACTTTTTGAGATGTTCTGGTGGCATTAACCCATTTGCTGCTAGGCCTTTTCCCTCCCTGTGCTAAGACTTTTTTGGGCTGTTTGGTGTAGTTCGCCGTTAGGCCCCTGTAACATTTTGACCACATAATTATCCACACCAGATTTGCATCTTTTTCTTCCAACATCATGGGGATTTAAGAGGTACCAAGGGTTTGTTGATTGCCCTGGAGGGGACCCAGATATATGCCAAAATACTTCTAAAATAGAAAAAAAATGTTAATGGGAAAACAGTGCTGCAGTTGAAAGCTTCAGGTATTTTCCCTGCAAATTGTATCAACAATGGATTTATGGTGATTAAATCACCATCCATCCTGCTTTAAGGGACTGACAGACATTTGTCAGAAAAGCTAAATATTTTACACAGTTTTGGCATGTTACTAAGTCATAGAATGTTTTTGCTATTTTCTGTGCTTTCAACCTCCTTCCATATAATGGTAAACATGGGTATAAAAGCAATAATGGATCCTGGAAAGCTATACATTTCTAAACAGTGGACAAGATTCTGCATTCAGCAAGGGGTCATTTGTGTAGATCCTTCAAGGTTTTCTTATAGAAACTAACTGTTGAAAATAGAAAAAATTGAAAATGAGTTGAAGGAAACAGCAATTTTTGCTAATGTTTTCATCTGTAACTTCTTCTAAGTATCTCAGATTTTTAAAAGCACTATACAGTTACATCTGAAGGCTGCTTCTGGTTGTGGGGATATATAGGACTTGTAGGTTCACCAAGAACTTGAGGAACCCAAAGCCAATAACTGTGCAGCATCTTGCAATGGTTTCATCATTGCGTACCGGATATATAGCAATTCATTTGGGAAAATATAAATAGTGAAAGATTGGTATAAAAGACACCTATGTATTTATGAAATAGGAACAAAAAATAGAGTTTAGAAACAGTAGCTATTTGCACTGCTCCAAAACTGTGGGTACCCATACTAGCATGTGAATGATAGGATATTTTTCAAAGTTACTTCTTTTTAACACATTGTATTACATTTGGAAGGCAGAAATTCATCAAAAGTCAAAAGGTATTTACAGTTGCTCTACAATTATGTGTTACCTTATGTCTCCTGATAAATATGCTACAAACTTGTTTGGGTAGGTCTAGTGCCCGCAAAAGGACACGGCCCGAAATGCAACGTGGACATACCCCATTTTTAGAGTGAAAACTGACACTTTTTTTCCACATTGTCTTACATTTGGAAGGCAGAAATTCATCAAAAGTCAAAAGGTAATAACAGTTGCTCTACAATTCTGTGTACCCCTAAGTCTCCTGATAAAAAATGGTTCCGCACTTGTGTGGGTAGGTCTAGTGACTGCGCAAGGACAGAGCCCAAAACGCAACGCGGACACCCTAGCTCTGCCGGCACCTAGGGAAACCTAGCAAACCTATACAGTTTTTTAATCTAGACACCCAGGGAAATCCAGGATGGGGTGACTTGACTGGCTCTCACCAGGTTCTCTTACCCAGAAGCCCTTGCAAACCTAAAACGTTGTCAAAAAAACAAATTTCCTCAAGCTACAATGATGGAAATTTCTAGAATCTGGGTGGACCCACATAATTGCTCCCACTCTGCACTTCCTAAAGTCTTCCAAGAAAAATGGCACCTCATTTGTATGGGTAGTCCTAGTGCACGCAACAGAAAACAGCGCAAACCTATACCTTTTTGTAAATGAGACACCAAGAGATATTCAGGATGGGGTTACTTGCGTCTCTTACCCAGAATCCCTTGCACACATCAAACTTTATTAAAAATAAAACACATTTTCCTCATATTTCTGTGACGAAAAGTTTTGGAATCTGCATGGATCAATGAAATTCCTCCCACTCTGCTTTCCCCAAATGAGAAAAAAGGTACCTCATTTGTGAGGGTAGGCCTAGTGCCCACGACAGGAAACGGCACAAAACGCAGCATGGACACACAACATTTTTACAGTGAATACTGGCTCTTTTTTTTGCAAAGTGCCTAGATTAATATTTTGAACCCTAGCATTCTCCGGCACCTGAGGAAACCTAACAAACCGATACATTTTTAAAAAGTAGACGCACAGGGGAATTCAGGATGGGGTGACTTGTCTGGCTCTCACCAGGTTCTCATACCCAGAATCCCTTCAAAAAAGAAAAAGAATTGTGAAAAATCACATTTTCCTCACATTACTGTGATAGAAAGTTTTGGAATCTGTGTGGATCCAGAAAATTCATCCCACCCCGCATTCCACAAAGTCTTTCCAAAAAAATGGTACTTGTGTGGGTAGGCCCAGTGTCCATGACAGGAAACTGCTCAAAAGGCAAAGGCACCTAGGGACCTAGGGAAACCTAGCAAGCATATACAATTTTGAAAACTAGACACTCAGAGGAATCCAGGATGAGGTGACTAGTGTGGCTCTCACCAGGTTCTCTTACCCAGAATCACTTGCAAACTTTGTAAAATAAAAAAACATTTTCCCTACATTTCTCTGATAGAAAGTTCTAAATTCTGCGTGGATCCACAAAATTCCGCCCACCCCGTAGTTTTCAAAGTCATCAGATAAAACGTATACCCCACTTGTGTAGGTGGGTCAAGTGCCTGTGACAGGTAAGGGCCCAAAACATATTTTGAGACATTTAAATTACCTCTCACAAAACGACCTGCTTTAGCAAGGGAGAACACCTGGGTTTTTGGCACCGGGACCAGCGGCCATCTAGAGAAACTGACCAAATCCACAAATTTCTGAACACAAGACTCCCTGGGGAGTCCAGGGAGGTATGGCTTGCTGGATCCCCCAACGTTTCCCTACCCAGAATCCCCTGCAAACCTGAAACTGTGCTGAAAAAAAGTCACATTTTCCTCACTTTTCTGTGTGGGAATGTTGTAGGATCACAAGGCTGAGACAAATATTCTACCACCTAGAATTCCCCCAGGTCTCCTAATAAAAATGGTAGCTCACTTTTGTGGATAGGCATAGTGGCTGCAACGGCAAATGGACCACATCATACTGTGGAAATTTAAAAATTACCTATCACAAAACTAACTGGTTTTGCGGGGGACACCAGGTTTTTTGGCCACAGCCTCACGGACATCTAGGGAAACCTAGCAAACCCACACATTTCTGAAAACTGCACACCCTAGGGATTCCAATGAGGTATGGTTTGCGTTCATCAACCAATGTTTCCCTACCCAGAATCGCCTGAAAACCTCAAATTTTGCTGAAAAAATCTACTTTTTCTCAACTTACTGTGTGGGAAAGTTGTAGGATCACTGGGCTGACACAAATTTCCTACCACCGAGCGTTCCCCCTGGTCTCCCGATAAAAAATGGTACCTCACTCGTGTTGGTAGGTCAAGAACCCACGACAGGCAAGCGCCCAAAACGTATTATGGAGACATCAAAATGACCTATCACAAACCGATTTACTTTTGAAAAGGGGGTCACTTGAGTTTTTGGTCCTGGACTTGGCGGCCATCTAGGGAAACCTAAAAACTCACACATGTCTCAAAAGGTGAGACCAGGAGGAGTCCAGGGAGGTATGGCTTGCATGGGTCCCCAATGTTTCCCTTCCCAGAATCCCCTGCAATCCACGATTTGGGCCATTCTGGGCAGCCCCCACCCCTATGAATAACTAAGACAGCATAATCACTGGTGCCCCCCCCCCATTGGGAAGATCAGGGACTACTGCCCCTATCTGCCTCCTGGAGGGGCATAGCGATTGTGGCATCATTTTGGGAGTGGTGGGGGCATTTGCATACCCATTCTGGGCAGCACCCACCCCGGCATTTTGAAACAAATGTACCCTGGTGCCAAGTGGGCATTCTGCCCCAAGGGGTCAGATAAGGGGCTATTGCCCCATATGAATCCAGGTTTGGGCAGAAATACTGTCGCAATTTTTAGGGGGTGGGGTGGGGTGGGGTGGGGGTATTGGAATGCCCATTCTGAGAATCTCCCACCCCTACATATAAAAAAACCCTGATGTCTAGTGGGCTTGCTGCCCCCCCCCCCGGGGGCCAGATCAGGGGCAGAAGGACTGTGGTATTTTTTGGGGGGTGGGGGCATTGGTATGCCATTCCGGGCAGTCATCACCCTAAACTTTGGGAACAAAATCCCTTGTGATTAGTGAGCTTTCTTCCCTCCAGGGGGGCATATAAGGGGCTATTGGCCCATCAGCCTCCCTGGTGGGGCAGAAAGACTGTAGCATTTTTTTTTGGTGGGGGAATTGGCATGCCCTTTCTGAGCAGCCCCCACCGTTACGTATATACGGTACCGGTTACCATTGGACCCGTTGTCTCCATATGCAATACGAGTATGGGAGATAGTGAAAGACAATAACAAATGGGAAGAAGTGAAGATAGCATCTCTGGAGGGAGTCTTACTATGGGGACAAGGGTGCCCTTGGGGCCAGTGGAGACTAGTGCCCCATTGGCAGCAACAGCAAACCCTTCAAGGGTGAGTACAGGATTGGAAGTGAGACAAACAGGAGCACTGGTAAATTCTAGGTCAGAAATATGAATGTGGGTTCCACCAGAACCAGAAAGTATGAAGAGTTCCTCTTGGGGGGCTGAAAGTCTTTTTCCTACTTTGTGGGCGGTGGGGTAGGGGCATTGGGATTCCCATTCTGGGCAATCCCCCCGGCCTATAAAAATAATTATCCATGGCGTCTAGGTGCTTTCTGTCCCCCCCGGGGGGATTGGGGCTACTGCCCCATCTACCCCCCGGGGGCAGAGAGACTGTTGGTGGTAATATTTTATGGGTGAGCAAAGGCCCTTGCCCAAGGGGCCACTCCCCCCTCCCTGGTGGCTAGTGGGTGGATCCCTGTTTGGGGATTGCCCCCTGTGGCGATCCCCAAGCAAGAATTCACTAGGGAATGGTACCATTGGAAAGGGGAGATTCTTCTCTTTCCAATGATACCTCTTACATGCGTTTCTGGGCTCGGGGGCTAAGATAGCCCCACAAGCACGAAACTGAAAAACTGAAACTAAGTTTCAGGTTTGTTTTCATTGTAATGACGACAGGGAGCCATGCATGCGATCATCATTACAATCAAAACACAAAGCATGCTTTGGGATGTTGGGAAAGCTTCTTCTACTACAGTGCTTTCAAGGCATGTGTGGGTAAAACATGCAATTGGCCTTGTGACTCTCTTAATCATAATTACATTAAATTCCAATGGCCCTGGAGGTACATCAATGTCCTACTTTGTTGCCACCCAGTAATATAAAAGAATTATTTGCAAAGAGCATTATTTACAATTTGTGTTTTTTGTTTTTTCTCAATATAGCTACTCCTGCTAGCCCACCCATAGGCCACAAAAGGCAGGGGCTAGTAGCATACAGCAGCAGAATCTGGAGCATATCCAGCAAGAGTACTGCTGGTTGGTGGTCCGGGAAGAGGAGGAGTAAGCAACAAATGCCTCTCAACAGGGCCCCGGTGGAGCTGGCCCCCCTCAGCCTCCCGGCAATTCCATTGTCAGCGCCGCTGCCAGCTTTCATCAACTGCTGCCACCCCCTCCCACACTGACAACCCACCAGGCCATTGCTGAACCACATCCTGCAGTGACTCGACTCCATCAAGAGTCGGCTCACCACAATGGAGCAGATCCGGGACCAGTTCTGGACCGACATATACAAAATACCCTCTTTTAGCCCTTTTTAGTTTTTTTAGGTCTCGCCTGAGCCAATGCACTTGCGCATTACTCCGGCGAGATTATAGTAAGCGGAAAAGAAAATTCTACCAAAACGGCTGCGGATCGCATACAGTTCATGTGATCTATGCGCGTGCACGCCAGCTACATAACACACCACCATTTGTTTGTGCCTCGGCATCAGACTTCAAAGGCTGCCGCTCCCCCGCCCACCGCCCCACCACAGCAATGCCGAGAGCTTGTTTGTTTTGGTGGGAGGGACTTGTTTTTGTTGGGACTAGGTGTCAAGGGTGATAAGGGATTTGGGACCAAGTTTAACTTTCTTTGAACATTTTGAATTTTGGGACATTGGGGCTTGAGTCAGTTTATTTGGGGAGAGGTTTGTGCATGTCGGGTGGGTGGACCAGGTGAGTTTCTTTGTAAAAAACTAAAGGGGGAACGTATTTTATTTATTTATATGTATGCGTGAAGTAGTCAGTTTAACTTTTACTTTTCACTTCTGCCTTCAGCTTTTACGCAGCCTGTTCATGTGCTTGTAGCTGTAAGAGAGATATAGAACTTATAGGGTTAGGGGGAATGCTTCCATGACCTATATTGTCTACAACAAACCTGATAAACAATAGTAGCAGTTATTTTCTTACTTACTAAGTTCACTCATTCAATTGAATCCATACTAGTTGTCTTAACTGAATATAGATGAAGCAATAACAGGGAAGGTATCACAACTTTGCAAGTGAGGTCCCACTTCTAGTTTTACCCAGTGATTCATCTGAATGATTGATTATCCATAATCGGCAACTAAATGGAAATAAAAAAAACTGAGTTAATGGGTTATATTTTTATGAAAGCTTTTCAAAGAATTGACACCAGAGTACTACATGACGAAACAGCAAGAATACCTGAAAGTGCTAAAATACAAAAAAATAGCAATATCAGTGCTTTTTGTCTAATGGAGAGCTAGTAGTATCCTTGAGTTATAAACCAGGGACTCAAAGTCTGGAGTGTCGTTTACAGTTGTGCAACACAGGGCCAGAATGATGATGCAGATGTTTTTCATTCCATATCTAAGATATGGATCACTTTTCATGCGCGGGTGGGTAAATGGGCCAGTGTGAGCTCTTGCTTAGAAGATCCTGCAGTAAGTTGGTGTTGCTTTCACCACATCCACCCCACCAAGTGTGTGATCTATTGATGATATAAATTAATATACATCAGAGTAACTCACACAGCCCGGGGGAAGAAGTCCATGCGTTCGATGAATAGATGGGAAGGGGGATTTGGGGAAAGGTTTAACAAAGACAAACACTACTCAAGGACAACATTAATCTAGGCAATGAGCAGCACATCATTTATCATCAATCTGTTGTGGAAGGAAACAAAGACATGAGTATGACAGAGTACAGCTGAATGTATTTCAAATAGTCATTCTGCCCCCAAGACCCAAGTTATCAGATATCTAAATATTCTGTCTTCAAAGTTGGGGAGTGAACCAACCCACCCAATTCTCCAAATATGATTTTTAAAAGAAAATTACGATTGTGCATCTAAATTCTCTTCGGGAATGTCCACTCTTTTGTGTCTGTCTGGACTGTTCTGATAGGTAAGCATGAGTGTTGAGCTCAGCTTTCACCTTTCATTCATGCATGAGACTAGAAGATGGCCTGCAGATTGTAAAAGGAAAACTGTATTTTAGAGTCAAGGAGAAGGACCGAAGGAAGGAAAGTTTCATGAGGAGTATATCAATAAGACTTGGAGGCGGAGCAAAAAAAAACAAGAGGGAGACTCAAAATTTCACTTGTGCCACAAGTCCAAAACACATACACACTCACTCTCACACACCATCGCTGGTCACTGTCACACACTCACAAATTCACTCTGACACTTAAACACCCAATCATATACATATGCCCACTCATACACTTGTAGATCCAGTTACATACCCACTCAGATATATATATATATATATATATATATATATATATATATATATATATATATTCACTGAAAAAACCATAGGTTATAGACCATATATAGTTAGGAATTCGCATTTACAAAACCTTATTTTACTCACACAAAACCATTGAAATTCCATATATAGTTAGTTGCACTAACTATATATCGCGCACCCGCAATCCACTGCTGATGATGTCACATATTACATCATTCATGACATGGTCAGTGACATCACTGATGACATCACAGATGACATCTCAAATGACATCACTGATGACATCTCAAATGACATCACTGATGACATCACTGATGACATCTCATTTGACATTACTGATCACATCACTGATGATATCATTCATGTGATAATACGATGAACCTCTTCAGACTCTAATATAACCTTAGATACAATCAGTGTAAACAGACACTCACAGACTGTCACTCATCCATGGAGTTACTCACACACCTAGTCAGTCAATCAAAGAATCAATCACACCTCCATTTCCTCAACTATACAGTTATACAAACTTTACTTATTCAAACATATACTAACACATATTAACTCTCTTATACAATCCCTGATACAAGTTCACAATGATCCATACAGCCACTCACACATTCACTGGCTCTTATGCACAGTTATTTATATATGTCAACTCTCACATGTACTGTGTTTTACATATGTACTTACTTTGACATGTAGCACTGAGATATCCATTCACTCACCAATACACTCATGCACACAGTCAACCGCCCATACAGCTGTTTCCACATGCACTTTTGAAACCATACATCTAGTGAATCAACTGCTCACACATCTATGCACAGAGTCATACACCTCCCAGCCACCCACACACACACTCAGTATCCCATACAAATACTTGGGCAACCAATCAATAACCCATATAGTTACTCATATAGCTACTTATCAACACATGCAACAGTTTACAGAACAACAGACATAATGATGCACAAATTAAGACAGTTTAGTCACTAACCCATGCACTCAGTGAGACACATTTAATCACTCACTCATACAGTCAGTCATGCACCTACTAAATCCTTCATCCAGACACTTATACATCCACTCATTCTTCAATATGTAAGACATATTTTAACTTTACAGAAACATACAGTCACTGGATGTTGTCATCAGTGATGTCATCAGTGATGTCATTTGAGATGTCATCAGTGATGTCATCAGTGATGTCACTGACCATGTCATGAATGATGTAATATGTGACATCATCAGCAGTGGATTGCGGGTGCGCGATATATAGTTAGTGCAACTAACTATATATGGAATTTCAATGGTTTTGTGTGAGTAAAATAAGGTTTTGTAAATGCGAATTCCTAACTATATATGGTCTATAACCTATGGTTTTTTCAGTGAATTTTCAAGGTTTTGTAAATGCTAATTCCTAACTATATATGGTCTATAACCTACGGTTTTTTCAGTGAATTTTCAAGGTTTTGTAAATGCTAATTCCTAACTATATATGGTCTATAGCCTATGGTTTTTTCAGTGAATATATATATATACATACATATATAAACATATATCATCTGTATATCTACATATAAATACAAACATAAATGCATGCATACATATACTTATATGCATTTTAGGGTTGTTAGGGCGTTTTCGTGTGTATTATGTTGCTTTTTTAGGGCTTTTGGGTCAATTAAGTAGGGTTCCCGGAGCCTAGGGCTGAGGGGCCGGTTCAGTTTCGTGCGTATTGGTGTTGGCAAGGTTTTGAGGGATTTTGGCGGTTTTTGGTCGAGATTTGGCCGTTTTATGGCTTTTTTTTGTGTTTGCGGGGGGCGCGTATTCGGGTTGAAATTCGTCCCCGTTCCAGTTGATGGATTGGGCTGATTTTTGGTGAGATGTTAGGGAATCGCTGGAACTAGTGTCCAGCCAAGTTTGAAGTGGATCGGAGCAGTGGAAGTGCTTCAAAGAGCAATTTTTTGTGCGGAGTAGCGAATTGTCATGTTATTCAATGGGAGTTTTTGGTGCGCATGGAGAAGGTGAATTTGGGGTGTTCCAGTTGCGCTAGAGGGACGGGGCTTGGGTGAGCTGTAGGGAGAGTAGATCGGCAGGTGTGCCGAATTTTTGGGATTTTTTGGCCGAAGGGAAGGGTGTGCTTGGGCAAAGTCGATTTGGTGAAAACGGTGCGTTATTTACATGAAAGTTGAAAAAACACTAATAAAAGCAAAGCTAAAAAGCCACCTCATTACAAACAGAATGGCTTTAACTTAAATGAGGGCGAGATCTATTGCATTTTCAATGCTTGTTTACTTTGGTTCCATCAAGAAGGCATTCAGATGTGTCACACATTTGCCATAAATTCTGAATGTTAGCACTCTAGTTGCACATTAGATCACTGTAGTAAAGCTACTGCTCACCAGGGACGTCTGCTGCTGGTATTCAAAGTGCATGTTTCAGTCTGCATGTCAGAATTTTTTTAATGAAATAGAAGAGGATTTGAGAAGTCACTCAAAATGATCCCTAATTTTTCTTTCTGAAGCACTAATCATACTTTCTATGGCAAAATTAACCCCCTCATGTTGTTCCTTTTTAAATTGAGTGTTTTCAGACTTACCACTTCATTCCAATCAAGATGGCTTCTGGTGTGCCATACTTTTGTCATAAGTAAGACTGTTAGCGCTCTAGTTGTTCTTTAGAACACACTGGGACATTCTGTCATTGGGCTATACTTGGGGTACATCTGGGTGATATTTGGGCTACATTTAGGCTCTTTTGTCTCTGGTGGCCATCTTGCGAGACTATGTCAGAATTTTTTAATGAAATTGAAGAGGGTTTGAGAAGTCACTCAAAATGTGCCCTAATTTTTCTTTCTGCAGCACTAATCATAATTCATATGGCAAAATATACCCCCTCATTTTGTTCCTTTTTAAATTAAATGTTTTAAGAGTTACCACTTTATTCCAATCAAGATGGCTTCAGGTGTGCCATACCTTTGTAATAAGTAGGACTGTTAGCGCTCTAGTTGTTCTTTAGAACACTCTGGGACATTCTGTCATTGGGCTATACTTGGGCTACATCTGGGTGATATTTGGGCTACATTTGGGCTCTTTTGTCTCTGGTGGCCATTTTGGGAGACTGCATGTCAGAATTTTTTAATGAAATAGAAGAGGATTTGAAAAGTCACTCAAAATGTGCCCTAATTTTTCTTTCTGCAGCACTAATAATACCTTCTATTGCATAATATACCCCCTCATTTTGTTCCTTTTTAAATTAAATGTCTTAAGAGTTACCCCTTTATTCCCATCACGATGGCTCCAGGTGTGCTATACCTTTGTAATAAGTAGGACTGTTAGCGCTCTAGTTGTTCTTTAGAACACTCTGGGACATTCTGTCATTGGGCTATACTTGGGCTACATCTGGGTGATATTTGGGCTATATTTGGGCTCTTTTGTCTCTGGTGGCCATTTTGGGAGACTGCATGTCAGAATGTTTTAATGAAATAGAAAAGGATTTGAGAAGTCACTCAAAATGTGCCCTAATTTTTCATTCTGCAGCACTAATCATACTTTCTATGGCAAAATATACCCCCTCATGTTGTTTCTTTTTAAATTAAATGTTTTAAGAGTTACCACTTTATTCCAATCAAGATGGCTTCAGGTGTGCCATACCTTTGTAATAAGTAGGACTGTTAGCGCTCTAGTTGTTCTTTAGAACACTCTGGGACATTCTGTCATTGGGCTATACTTGGGCTACATCTGGGTGATATTTGGGCTACATTTGGGCTCTTTTGTCTCTGGTGGCCATTTTGGGAGACTGCATGTCAGAATGTTTTAATGAAATAGAAAAGGATTTGGGAAGTCACTCAAAATGTGCCCTAATTTTTCATTCTGCAGCACTAATCATACTTTCTATGGCAAAATATACCCCTTCATGTTGTTTCTTTTTAAATTAAATGTTTTAAGAGTTACCACTTTATTCCAATCAAGATGGCTTCAGGTGTGCCATACCTTTGTAATAAGTAGGACTGTTAGCGCTCTAGTTGTTCTTTAGAACACTCTAGGAGGCTGCAGTAGAACACAAAGGAATCAACTGACAGTCTCTGTCCTTGTTGGATGTACATGTTTTACTGAGAATGTCAGACTTCATTTTCACATGACTGAGAAAGATAATGTGAATTTACAGAAAATATGCTTTCAGTTTAGCTTATAGATCCCCTTCCAAACCACTGTGGGAAAATCATGAGATATTAGTTTTCTTTCAAACAATATTCATGATATCACAGCAGAAGGTTTTTTCACATGGTAAAATCACCTTAGAACCCACCACAATTCCTAAAACGAGTATGGTACCATCAACAAATGATTGATAATGTAACTAAAGTCCTAAAACCCTCTATTAACTACAATGCTTTTTAATGAGGTGCTATCATGTATATTGGTCCCAAGATGGCTGCCAACACTTCTTGGATGAAGTGCTGACAGCCAATCAGATCAGATGTGTGGTTAGGCTCCGCCCAGATATATATATTTTTTTGAACCTAAATTACTCAAAATCCACTGGAGCACATATATTGAGACCTAGCAAAGGCACATCAGGCTAACAGTCCCTAGAATTTTGCCTAGTTTTGTGCAAATCCATTCAGCCGTTCGAGCTAAAAGTGAGGCCAACCGCCCTATGGAAATTAACATGGGAAAAATGCGTTTTGGGACCCCCCTTTTTTCTCGGCCCCCCCTTGATGAAACCCCCCCAAATTGTCAGGGGCTGCTCAGAAACAAAATGTTCCATTTTCCTGAAAATTTCAGCCAATTCCGTCCACAAACGCCAAAGTTATTAGACATAGAATTTTCAAAAATCCCATAGAGAAAAAATCCTAACTATATATACCTACTGGCGACCGCCAGTAGGTAATATATATATATATATATATATATATATATATATATATATATGCTCCCACTCACATATCCATTCAGGTAATCATGCACCCACTTACAGACTCACTTGGAGAGTGATGCACCCATTTGCAGACCCTCTCAAAGACTCATGTACCTCCCTATGCACTTAGTCATAGACTCATGCGTACAGCTTCTTACCTACTTAGAAATTTTTACACCCACTCACAGAACCACCTGGGTACTCATGCACACACTCACAGACCCACTCAAATACTCATGCACCCACTTACATACTTACTCAGAGAGTCACACACCCATGTGCAGACCCACTCAGAGACTCATACACACATTTGTGGACCCACTCACATTTGCATTCACAGACCCAGTGAGACACTCATACACCCACTTACAGATCTACTCAGGCACTCATATTCCCATTCACACAACCATACATTCACTCTCACACTTATCATTATGAAGTCCCTGACCATGTCATGAATGATGTAATATGTGAAGTCATAAGCACTGCAGTGCGGGGCGCAAGTTATAGTTAGCTCAGCTCACCGTTTTGATCAGTTACTTATGCACACCCAAATAGATACACAAGAAATACACAGTAAAGCATTTCATTATTTATTGAAGCATTGTGATTCTGAGTAAAATACTTGGGCTGCAATGATTAATGGAGAGAACTGAATAATTTGATTAGCATTACAAAAATGATAAAAAAGATGAACAATTCAATAGTTTTGCTGATCACAGAAAATGATAAGCTTGCATAAGAGTTCTGTAAAATAGTGTACTCCTACCCAGCACATTCTACATTATCATGTCTAAGGTGAATGGATCCGCCAAATCCCTATTGGGTGGTCTAACTCCCTATTAAATGTGGGTAAGTGTCAGCAAACTGCCCTTCTTTGTGTATAGTTAGACAGGATTACTTACATGCAGTGACAGGCATCCGCTGTGCTGAAATTACAGCATAACTGACCTCTCAGTGTCAACAAAATGCTCCTCTTCATAAGCAAAGACTTGGTGTCATGTATATCATAGCATCCTACATGTTGCAATGCAGAAGCCCCAATCAGATTGCTATTGTTTATTCTCTTGTGATAGGTATATTGCCGAGCGACCACAACCAAATAACATATTGCAAGCTGAACTTAGTCCTTGTACAGAATGTTCAAGGTGTTCTGATAGAATGAATACCAAGTGGTGTTCCAGCAAAACTGAGTTTGAGGAATGCTAAACTTAGTGTGTATGCAAATGAATGTGTGGCAAATGTTCCTAACTGTGCCTAATATCTCCCTGTGACAATTCAGGGTTAAGTAAGCCCTCTGTAAACTGTAAACTTCGTACTTGTATAGTGCACTTATACCCTGAGGCCTCTAGGTGCTGTACGCATACCGCTGTGGAACCCTTCCTGGCTTTCCCCTGTGAAGTGCCCGCTCCTGGGCACCCCCAAGGTGAAGCCAGGCATCTCAGCGCTGTTGGGGCTGTTGTGGAGATTAAGCAAGAGATTTCCTAGAGTTGCAGAGTGGCACCCATGATTAGATTAGGCAACGAGGCGAGAATTATCAGGTCCGGGGAAATTGAGCCCAAGAACCCTGGTCCTGGGCCAGACCTCTGCATCAGGGTCTGCGGCTTTAACCATTGAGCCACACTTCTCCACCCAGGGCTCAACTGGAGGCTAATGCAAATTTGTGCAAATTTGCCTCTATAGGCCAAAGGCAGTCACCAACAGTGACTTGGGCTTTTGATATATGTTCCAAACAGTCCAAGAATGAAATCTCTATTATTTGATTAGCAGAAGATACCATTAATACATTTTACATAGCATCTTAGTGTTTTCTTATGCAACAGCCAGTTGTGATACAGTGATACGTGTGTCCTTTTCACTCCAAGGGGATATATAACAATCCATTTCTACATGTCGTACTTCTAAATACCATATACTCTGCCTTATGGCCAATAAGCTCTACCTAGGAGTTATGTATTAATATTTTCAAAGGTTTTGACCTGTCAAAGGGGTTCATTGTGATGGACCAAATGGCAGCTTCAAAGTTGCTTTAGTCAGGCTACAATGGTAGGCCTGAAGTCATGTTTTACACAATGGGTGATGCAATCCACTAGTGGCATTTAACTTAGTAGCCCTGCATACTTGTGTACCATATATTTTATATGTGGACTTATATGTAAGTTAAATAGCCAATTAAGGGTATACCAATTTCATCATGCTATAAGGATAGCACATGGGGTAGAACCAAGTAGGACTGGACGTATTTAAAATGTGCCAATTGGCTGGACTCCCACCTCTTTCTAACTCTATCACGTATAACTCCAAACAGACCAGCTTTTAACTTAGTAATTTTGGCCAGCTCCCTCTCAAATCCCTCCGATCTTCCTAAATTACTCAAAACTCCCTTCCTGCTTCGGGATCTGCTCTTCTAATTCCAAATCTTTTCCATAGTAAGCTCGCCTTTTCCCTGCAGTGAAGTAGTGTGGCTCACTGGTTAGAGGCGGCAGACCCGAGAGCAGAGGACGGCCCGGGACCAGGGTTCGATTCCCGGCGCGGCAGGTTTCTGGACCAGGGTCAGCGGACTCGATAATTCTCTCGCCTCGGTGCCCACTCTGATCAGTGATCACACTCGGCAACTCTGGGCATTAGCTTGCCTCATTTTCACTAACGGCCCCACCAGACCGCTGGGGATGCCTGGTCTCACCCTGGAGATACCCATTAAGGGACCATCTCTCAGGGAAGCCAGGAAGGGTTTCGCAGCGGTCGAAGTGCCTTGGGACCCTCCGGGTAAGTAGTGCGCTATATAAATTCCTATACATACATATACATGCCGCTAGAGTTCCTAGTCTTTCCCTTAAATATGCCTTATAAGCATCCCAGACAGTCCCAATCGTGGCTGAGCCCTGATTACTCTCAAATAATTCTTTGGTCTCTTGTCTTCAAATCTCGACAATCTCATCCTCCAATAAAATTGTATTGTCTAACGTCCACCTAGAACTTACACTCCCTTCTCCTAACCTCAAATGAAGGAGGATAGCTGAATTGTCTGACAGGTGTACACCTGTCAGACAATTCAGCATCTTCATTTTGAATTGTCTGACAGGTGAATATATATAAAAGGCACACACAGAACACATGTCAGAGACCAGGCACAGTGCAAAAAATAGACCCACCCATGATGCACACATCAAAGTCCCAGTAACAAATGCAGTGAAGGACCCTCAGCATAGCTGATTGAAGCGACACTGTGCCCAAGTGAAAAAAGTCACAGAATGTAGGGGCCACAACTGTTGATCAGATGAGGAGTGTGACTTACACAATTGAGGGTCATGAGTCCTAGACTCCAAGACCAACGTAATGTGGGAGTATGACCAGGCCAAAAGACTGCAAATAGTATGTCAGACATGTTCACAGATCAGGCATTAACTTACCACCTCCTTGTTGCTGTCTGGCCTTCATATGCCCATCCATGTCCGAGAAGACCACTGCCAGAATCCTGAGCATATGGGGGGTCAGTGTCCGGTGTCCGTCCCTACGGCGAGGAGGCGACAGCTTCAGCTGGACCCTTGCGATCCTCCGGCTCCAGCACATAGGTCCTGCCACCTCTTCTGGCAGTTGCGGATCCGGCGCTTGTAGACCCCCACTGATCTCACTGCCCGGGCGATGGTCAGCCACATAATTGTGCTGCATACAGTTGAAAATACATGTAGTCATCACAAAGCTAAAAGAGGTACACAGGTAGTGCACCCATATAAATGTGCATTTGAGCTGCAGGTCTGAAATGGTAACATTGGCTAGGAATTTAAGGCTAGCACTACTGCACTACTGTAGCAGGACACCTGTTCATCACATGTACCCAAATACATTGCTTGCTGAAAGTACTCAGTGCATATGCCTCCCACTGCTGTGCACACTTCTATTACTTTTAGTCAGACAACTTGCAGAAAATGATAGGCAGTGGACTGCACACCTACCTGCTCCCCTGGTTTCCCATACAGCTTGCTGTACTGTGGGAGGACCTCATCCAGCAGTGCCTGGTTCTCCTCCTCTGTGAATGCAGAGGCCCTCTACAGAGTAAGTGCCATTACAGGATCAAGAGGAAGCATAGACAACAGCAGTGGTATCTGAAATGTGGTCCTGTAGCATGTAGTGCAGTCAAGTGGGCTCCCTGGGGGCCAGCTAGCCTTAAATCAGTGCTGCAGAGGCAGATTCTGTAACATTGCCCCTTACTGATAGGCATGCATTCTATGAATCTGTCCAATCCATGGAAATGTAAGACTCCTACACGTCTTTCTCATCGTTCAAAACTCTCACCTTCAGGACACCCTACGATTGCAACATTGTTGTAGGCATCCAACTGAATTTCCAAAGCACGACTGAGAGATTTTTGAATTTGTGTCTGTCTACATGACAGCCCATTGCCAATGAGTGCACACAGCTCGGTAAACTGACCATACGACGCGTATTTTTTAAAACAAACGCATCCATCTCAATACGATTCTATGGGCTATGCGTGTGCACGTCTCGGACCAGAACAGCACGACGTGTCACTGTAGAAGTCACCCGCATCGGGTCACATTGCATACGCTTCGTACATGCATGAACCGAGCCATGCGCACGCATTGCCTATTGTCATCAATGTGATCCGATGTGGGTGACTGTAATGCATACGCATCGTGCAGTCAATGGACAAGGTGTGCGCACCACTCGGTCCATGCATGTATGGCGTGTCTGCATAAAAGTCACCCCCGTCGGATCACCTTGGTGTGACTTGCAGACGGTTTACACACAGATTTCATTGCCATGGCCACACCTTCAACACAACAGCATGTCCCACACTGCATCACATAGCATGTAAGGCTGCATCACCTGTGTGTGTATGGGGGGCAACATTTCTATTCTTGTGTGGCTCTTAGGTGCAGCCACTCCCAGGATGGGCACGGGATCATGGGGACAGATTAGTTTTGGTGTTGTGCACCTCACAAATGTAATGTCCAAGTGTTGGCTAATGGGCATGAGTCATGGACACAGTACCAGTTTGGAGATGTGTATATCCTGTCACATACACCATGAGTACAGGTTTTGCATGTCATGTACATCATAGCAAGACCCATGGCCACAATCATGCTGTACCCCCACAGTCTGTGTGCATGTAAAGTCTCTGATGTTTGTGGGTCCATGTGCCCAATGTGCGAAAGGGTCCACCATGTGCCTTGTGCATCCACATTAATTCTGTGTGTGTGTCTCAGGGACATCCATGTATGGCCTGCAGGGACCACAGGGGTCATCAACTGTGGGACTCATAATTGGTTGTGGGATGTCCATTATACAACATGTCATTCCAGTGCACATGTGGCAATAAAGGGACCATGACTATCTCCCTGACATGGAGGTATGATGCCTGTGAAACATCAGTCCTCACTTGTCACTGTGTTGTGTGTTTTGAACGTGAGAGCAGTCCATAGGTACTGTGCGACAGACCAATGTTTTGCCATTGCACCCCGAGGCACTCATGTGTCATTGATATGTGAGATGATGGGCATGAAGGTGACATATGTGTCCATAACCAACAGCACACACTTCAGTTACTTGTGTATTGCTATGATTTATCATGTGATGTTTTGCAAGGTGATTGCCTCATGAGTAGCTGAATTTATAATGTTACTTTACCCATCTCTGTACTGCAGGGCACCAGCAGTCCATAGACCGTTCCCTGACTTCGAGACCATGGTGGAACGCAACAGCACCTGACGGTACCGCTTCACCAGGAGCCTGATCGATAAGTTGGTGGAGCAGTTGGCGCCACATCTGCTACCTGGCCGCACATACCCAACAGCACTGACACCAAAGGTGAAGGTGATGGCAGCCCTGCACTTCTTTGCCACTGGTACCTTTCAACACACTGTGGCTAGTGTTGGTAATATGTCACAAACTATGTTCTGCTGTGTGCTTTGAGATGTCATGGAGGGGATGTTGAATTACCTAGACTCTTACATCAAGTTTCCTAGACCGGGTGAACTCACTGAGATTAAGGATGCCTTTTATGGACTGGGGAGGATGCCAAACGTGATTGGATGAATCGATGGCACACATGTGGCCCTGATACCACCACAGGCACAGGAACAGACATACCGCAACTGTAAACATTTCCACTCAATCAATGCTCCGGTGGTATGCATGGTGGAAATGGTGATTACACATGTGTGTGTACTTTTCCCTGGTTCAGCGCACGATGCATACATCTTGAAGAGGAGTCGCCTTCCGTTGATGATGTCACAGATGCCAAACTAGTTTGCCTGGCTTGATGGTGTGTACTGTTTAGCAATGTGTGTATTTTGCAATGTTGTCTCCCACCCCCTTACAATACTCAACTAATGTGTGATTATTTATATGTAGGTGACTCTGGATACTGGTAATCAATTGGAGTAGGGAGAAAGAGAGAAGATCCTTTCAAACTCCTGTTGAATTGCTTTTTATCAATGGGGAAAGGATCACTTGTCCTGCGAAAAACTTAGGTCTGCAGGTTTGGTAACTGGGTGTCTCCCAATAAAATGACCCTCATACACGTGTGGTTTTAGATCGTTTGCGGTAGCGGTATATGAGGTGTCCCCGCTTATGACACACGTGCGTGCGTAATCATAGGGTCAAGTCATTCGTGTGCACCCTCCACCGGGAGGTTTTACCTTAGTTTTAAGGCAGTAGTGAACGTGGTGATTTTCCGGGTGGACGGAGGCAGAGAAAGCACATGCTGCGAGCGAGGACGCGACTGCACAAGCGCTACCGTCCTGATCACAACCTCCACTTCCTGATGAAGCAAGTAGCTTAAAACAAAGAGGTACAATGAGACCTCTCTTCACCTCAAGAATCAGGTTATAATTTACCTATTCTAACACTTAATTCACTATTTTTCACCCCCTGGTCCTGAAGAAAGCTATTAGACCAATAGTCTTCCAAAGCTGAAACATGTCGACCATTTTACATGACCTTGAGTGCGCTTGAATCCATAAACAAATTCGGAAGCAGCACGAATTTTCTTTTAACCAAAGCTAGCATCCAGACTTAATAAATTCCCTGTTCTGAGAATCTAGCTTTTTTATCTAATCACTCATCACCACTTTGATCACCCTATTTCCACGATCACTACTGCCTTAAAACTAAGGTAAAACCTCCCGGTGGAGGGTGCACACGAATGACTTGACCCTATGATTACGCACGCACGTGTGTCATAAGCGGGGACACCTCATATACCGCTACCGCAAACGATCTAAAACCACACGTGTATGAGGGTCATTTTATTGGGAGACACCCAGTTACCAAACCTGCAGACCTAAGTTTTTCGCAGGACAGGTGACTCTGGATACCCCAACATGCTGTGGTTGCTGACACCCCTCAGAAACCCTGTGACAGCGTCCGAGATGCGCTACAATGAAGCACATGGCAGAACCAGGCGAGTTATGGAGCGTACCTTTGGCCTCCTGAAAAGCCGCTACCGCTGCCTGGACAAGACCGAAGGGACCCTACCATATGAGCCTGCAAAGGTGTGCAAGATCATCATCGTCTGCTACATGCTCCACAACATGGCAGTGCGGAAGAAGGTGCCTCTCATACAGGACGATGATGACCAACATCCACCACCTGTGGAGAATCCTGGCCTGGGCCATGAGGCCAGTGATGATGATGATGGTGACGTCCGCACACAGCTCTTCAATAACTTCTTCAGCTGAATGTGAGTTCACAGGGTTGTCATGTCAATGTCCTGAGTCAGCCTGTGATGTGTTTGTGCAGCTCAGTTGCTGTTTGAGTTTGTCCGTTTGGTACTTGACTGGATGCGTGCAGTGATGTGTCCTCTCAGATGGTCTGTAGTCCACAGTGGTGTTGACATGCTAATTTGTTACTGTGTAGGTTGCTTGTGACATGATTATTGCATTTCCATCCTGTTCTGGAGTGCTTCTGACTGTGTCTCATTTCTGTCCTTTCCAAGGTACTTTGCCAGTTGCTTGGTCAAGTCTGACACTGACAACCAGAATCCAATACCAGGGTGGGACTTCTAGTATGCCATCATGTGATGTACCAGACACCCCTGAAGCGCTATTTGACGAAACTTGGTGACCGTGTGCCCCGTCATGTGGATTCACCTTGCTTCTGTTGTGTAATAAACTTGTTTCTGATTTGTAATGAACCTGTGCTTCACTTACTTCTGTGTGTTGTATGTCTTCACACATCTGACTGACATTTGGTTACCTCACCTGTGAGCTTGTTTGCATTGACTGTGGAAAGGTGTGGTGTCTGTACATTCCACCGCATATCTGGCAAACATCTTTGTAGGCAATGTGTCACATGTCCATGGTGAGTATGTGCTGTGGTGCCCTATTGGTGTGTCTCCCTCATGTGTGTCACATCAACATGAGTCACATAACGGTAATGACATTGCTGTAGTAGTCAGCATGCACTGTGTACTTCAGCATTTCATCATCTCCATGACACTAACAAATTTAAATCACAACATCGGCAAGTATAGTGTAATAGTGAGTTTATTTACATAAATGTGTGGAGATAGTGCTGTACATGAGGTTTAGAATCCAAAGTTCACAGATGAGTTTGAGGTATTGGTAGATGAAATGTCCAGAGTGAAGTCCACATTCATCTTCGACATTGGTACAACATGGACCCTCCATGTCATGTTGGGGAGTTGTGTGATGTGCAACAAGGTGAACACTTTGCACACAAAGACCAGTATCCAAAACAGCTTCTGTGTTCCAGGGGGATGTGCATGGGCAACTGTGGCTCACTTGTCCCTCTTAGGATGACCCCTCTTCTTCTTCAAGGGGATCCTCAAGTACAGGCCTCGGCAGTGCATCAGACTCTCCACCAGATTCATCCTCCCTTCCTGTGGAATTTGCAGATGTTGTTGTAAGAGATGTTGTGGGCACACAGGGAAGTCTGGACATATTTCTGCTGTTCTGGCGGAGACAGGTCACTATGCCGCTATGCACCACAGTATGTTTGTCCCACTTGGCCTCCATGCGTGCATGATGGCCAGCCTGCTCCTGTTGCATGTCCTTGAGGATCCCCACTACCTGGCTGAATCCAGTTGGGGGTCAGCAGACAGTCCAGATCCCTCCGCAGGCCATGACCTCTGCCTAACACCACTCTCACCACCCCTAGACACATGGGCTGGACCTGTGGTGGCATGCACAGTTGACCGTGGGCCTCCTTGGGTGCTGCTTCTGGTGTCATTGTTCGTAGCTTCCTGGGTGGCCGGTGTCCCTCTGCTGTTTGAATTTGGTGTCCTAGGTCTGTCCATGTTGGCGGGGGTGTTAGGTCTGTGGCCAGATGTTGTTGGCATTGCTGCAGGGGGTGCAGGTGTTTCTGATGATGGGGCTGCATGATGACTCACACCAGAGGTGCCAGGTTAATCTTCGTCATCCGAAGAGGACAGAGCCATATACATACCAGAGAGTTCATCTTCCACCAGAGTCTGGGACAGGGACTCCTCTTCACCTGCTGCTGTTTCCCCGATAACACCTGTGTTTGGAAGAGACAGACATTGTCAGTTGTGTAACTACAGGCATCAATGGTTAACCTATGTATATTGCAACAAGGAGGGAGGAAGTGGTACGGATACATTCATCTTGCAATGAGTAGTACTGACAATGAAGGAGGGGGCAAGGGATCACTCACCATGTGCAGCCATGGTATTTACATGATTTCATTCCTTAGTAAATTCCCTCATATACATATACAGGAATGGGGCGGTGCTTCTAGAATTGCCTCCTCAGTGTACTGTAGCAGCATTTACTTTGGGTCACCATTGTTGCAAATATAATATGCCTCCACCTGGAGGTAGACTGGCTGCTTTCCCAGTAGTGTCCAGAGGAGAAATTAGCTCTAGGATAACATGGGGCTGCAACATGTTGACCAACAGTGACCGACCCTGGTGCGGTGGATCAGTAGTTGGATCCATACATGCCTTTGTTTGGAACTTCATACATCACAATGCACACCATTTTTCTTTTGCCTTTGGGTGTTGTGTGTGATTTTGACTCACAGCACTTGAGCACAGACACCCACTCTCAGTTTTACTCTCTGGGCACTACTGGGGAACCCGCCACTTTACCTCCAGGGGGAGGCACAGCATATTTGCAAATATGGGGAGCCAATGATGATGCTGCTACAGTACACTGATGCAGAAAAGCATGATATCATGCACTACGCATGTGTACATATGTGAAGCTTTGAATGGAGGCAACACAATAAGTAATGAACTAGGTTGCACAGGAAGAGAGAACCATTCACCACTCCTTGATTTTTGTAACAATGTTTGATATATATGACATTTGCAATGGGACGTCAGGATGCATGCCTGAACACTGCATTGTTTGAGTCATCACAGACAGAGTTTGATATTGTGGTAGCACATTGTCCTGCCAATATGAAGCCTTTAAATGTGCATGTTGATGTGTGCGCATACCCAGCTCATGTATGGATTGCGATGTACATGGTCATTGGTCCACACGGGCCATCAGGTGGCTGACACAGGAGTGTAATCCCTCTCAACATTTGACTCTGCTTCCCTGTGAGGGTTTATGCCTGTGCTGACAAGATGGCAGACATTGGAGTACTAGTTTTTGGTGGTGGCTAATTCTCAGCAGGGCCTTTTGCTCCCCACAGCAGATCCCAGTCCCAGGGTACTTGCCAGCCTATTTCCACCCCCTCTGAGGTGAGCATGGTGCAGTGTGGGCTTGCTGGGCCATGTAGGTGGCTGAGGTTTGTGAGTGACTGCAACACCCACCATGCTCTGGGTTACACCCCCCTTCCCAGCATGCTCTCACTTCCCTCCTTCTGACTCAGTATCTCCTGTGAGGGGGTGTGCCTATGCTGACAAGATGGCAGACAGTGGAGTTCTGGTGTTTGGTGGTAGCCAATTCCGAGCAGGGCCTTGTGCTCCCCACAACAGAGTTCAGTCCCAGGGTCCTTGCCAGCCCATTTCCACCCCCTCTGAGGTGAGCATTGTGCAGTGTGGGTTTGCTGGACCATGTAGGTATCTAATGGTTTGTGAGTGACTGTAACTCCCACCAAGCTGTGGGCTACACCCCCTTCCTAGCATGCCCTCACTTCCTCCTTCTGACTCTGCTTCCCTGTGAGGGGGTGTGCCTTTGCTGACAAGATGGCAGACAGTGGGGTTCTGGTGTTTGGTGGTAGCCAATTTCCAGCAGCGCCTTGGGCTCCCCACAACAGAGCCCAGTCCCAGGGTACTTGCCAGCCCATGTCCACCCCCTCTGAGGTGAACATGGTGCAGTGTGGGCTTGCTGGGCCATGTAGGTGGCTGAGGTTTGTGAGTGACTGCAGCTCCCACCATGCTGTGGCCTACACCCCCCTTCCCAGCATGCCCTCACTTCCCTACTTCTGACTCTGCTTCCCTGTGAGGGTGTGTGCCTGTGCTGACAAGATGGCAGACAGTGGGGTTCTAGTGTTTGGTGGTGGCCAATTCCCAGCAGGGCCTTGGGCTCCCCACAACAGAGCCCAGTCCCATGGTATTTGCCAGCCCATCTCCACCCCCTCTGAGGAGAGCATGGTGCAGTGTGGGCTTGCTGGGTCATGTAGGTGGCTGAGGATCGTGAGTGTAGGAGAGTAGGGTCTGCTATCCTATGGTCACCCCAAATTTTTGCTTTTTGCTTCACTGGTTTATGACTTAATGTGGCTGTGGGCCTGCTAATCAGACCCCCAGCCTGCTGTTCTCTCTCTAAATTACTGCCAATGCACTTTAGGTGCATTACGAATTGGAACTGGTTCACCTTATTAGCCCCTGTAGTAGTGTACCCTAGGTACCCAGGGCATAGGTGTTTCCAAGGCCTACCAGGGGCTGCAGCATGTATTGTGCCACCCCTGGCCTGGCCTCCATATTTGACACAACTGGCTGATCACTTAGCTGGGGTAAGTTGGGGTAATCACCTCTTACTTAGGTACAGTATGCCTGTGCCTAACCCTAAACTGGACACATATGTTCCTATCAGCCACTCCTATGGAAGGCCTCATCAATCCTGGAGGCAGAGTGCTTGGAAATATGTGAGATGGTGCTCTAGCATGAGCTGAGCCTGTCTGCAGCTGTCGGGAACCACTCCCTAAGCTGTTCCGGGATATTGCCATACCATATACTCTTAAGTGCATTATAATCCTCGCGGTTAAATGCTATCTTTGGTTTGGCTTTATCAAAACATGTCGAGTAAGGTGTCATACAAATTGGAATACTATCCCCTCGACAGTTCTGTTGACGGGGATAGCATTCCACCCTTCTAGACGGACACGACATGTGTGTAGCCTTAACCCCGGTTAAAGTTAACCAGAGCCTCAGCATCACAAAATGGATGCTGCCACCACAGACACGAGTCTGGCCTCCTGCTGCTGACCGAAACTCGGCAGATGGTGGCCTGGACAAAGGGTTTCCTGCCTTGGGAGGTGCAAGCACCACCCCAGACAGGGTTTTGTGTATTGGGTAGGACAGGGCTGAATAGAATCAGACATGCCCGGGGCACACAAGGTGTCCCCGTGCATAGGCCAGTCCAAAACGGTCCTGGGACTTTCCAGACCCAGGATTAGGTGCTGCATTAGTGCAGGTCGCGCTGTTAGTGCGCTGCGTTTTTTAACGACCTTTGTGTATTTGGGTTACTTTAATTTGACTTATCCCCTGCTTTTATCTGACTACTTTGCCTGGGCACCTGTCCCCTTACCTGCACATAATTTGTGGAATACGCACCGCCATTTGGCGGGTCCGGGTCCCGGGGCTGGATTCTTGTGGGCGCCATTTTGGATTGGGTGAGTGTTCTTTTTCGCGGGCGCCATCTTGGAGCGTCCCGACGCTCGAGCTGCTCATTGCGACGCCTATTTAAGGCGGACTCGCGTGCTTTTCCTTCTGATTAGGTGCTGCATTAGCGCAGGTCGCGCTGTTAGTGCGCTGCGTTTTTTAACGACCTTTGTGTATTTGGGTTACTTTAATTTGACTTATCCCCTGCTTTTATCTGACTACTTTGCCTGGGCACCTGTCCCCTTACCTGCACATAATTTGTGGAATACGCACCGCCATTTGGCGGGTCCGGGTCCCGGGGCTGGATTCTTGTGGGCGCCATTTTGGATTGGGTGAGTGTTCTTTTTCGCGGGCGCCATCTTGGAGCGTCCCGACGCTCGAGCTGCTCATTGCGACGCCTATTTAAGGCGGACTCGCGTGCTTTTCCTTCTGATTAGGTGCTGCATTAGCGCAGGTCGCGCTGTTAGTGCGCTGCGTTTTTTAACGACCTTTGTGTATTTGGGTTACTTTAATTTGACTTATCCCCTGCTTTTATCTGACTACTTTGCCTGGGCACCTGTCCCCTTACCTGCACATAATTTGTGGAATACGCACCGCCATTTGGCGGGTCCGGGTCCCGGGGCTGGATTCTTGTGGGCGCCATTTTGGATTGGGTGAGTGTTCTTTTTCGCGGGCGCCATCTTGGAGCGTCCCGACGCTCGAGCTGCTCATTGCGACGCCTATTTAAGGCGGACTCGCGTGCTTTTCCTTCTGATTAGGTGCTGCATTAGCGCAGGTCGCGCTGTTAGTGCGCTGCGTTTTTTAACGACCTTTGTGTATTTCGGTTACTTTAATTTGACTTATCCCCTGCTTTTATCTGACTACTTTGCCTGGGCACCTGTCCCCTTACCTGCACATAATTTGTGGAATACGCACCGCCATTTGGCGGGTCCGGGTCCCGGGGCTGGATTCTTGTGGGCGCCATTTTGGATTGGGTGAGTGTTCTTTTTTGCGGGCGCCATCTTGGAGCGTCCCGACGCTCGAGCTGCTCATTGCGACGCCTATTTAAGGTGGACTCGCGTGCTTTTCCTTCTGATTAGGTGCTGCATTAGCGCAGGTCGCGCTGTTAGTGCGCTGCGTTTTTTAATGACCTTTGTGTATTTGGGTTACTTTAATTTGACTTATCCCCTGCTTTTATCTGACTACTTTGCCTGGGCACCTGTCCCCTTACCTGCACATAATTTGTGGAATACGCACCGCCATTTGGCGGGTCCAGGTCCAAGGCTGGATTCTTGTGGGCGCCATTTTGGATTGGGTGAGTGTTCTTTTTCGCGGGCGCCATCTTGGAGCGTCCCGACGCTCGAGCTGCTCATTGCGACGCCTATTTAAGGCGGACTCGCGTGCTTTTCCTTCTGATTAGGTGCTGCATTAGTGCAGGTCGCGCTGTTAGTGCGCTGCGTTTTTTAACGACCTTTGTGTATTTGGGTTACTTTAATTTGACTTATCCCCTGCTTTTATCTGACTACTTTGCCTGGGCACCTGTCCCCTTACCTGCACATAATTTGTGGAATACGCACCGCCATTTGGCGGGTCCGGGTCCCGGGGCTGGATTCTTGTGGGCGCCATTTTGGATTGGGTGAGTGTTCTTTTTCGCGGGCGCCATCTTGGAGCGTCCCGACGCTCGAGCTGCTCATTGCGACGCCTATTTAAGGCGGACTCGCGTGCTTTTCCTTCTGATTAGGTGCTGCATTAGCGCAGGTCGCGCTGTTAGTGCGCTGCGTTTTTTAACGACCTTTGTGTATTTCGGTTACTTTAATTTGACTTATCCCCTGCTTTTATCTGACTACTTTGCCTGGGCACCTGTCCCCTTACCTGCACATAATTTGTGGAATACGCACCGCCATTTGGCGGGTCCGGGTCCCGGGGCTGGATTCTTGTGGGCGCCATTTTGGATTGGGTGAGTGTTCTTTTTTGCGGGCGCCATCTTGGAGCGTCCCGACGCTCGAGCTGCTCATTGCGACGCCTATTTAAGGTGGACTCGCGTGCTTTTCCTTCTGATTAGGTGCTGCATTAGCGCAGGTCGCGCTGTTAGTGTGCTGCGTTTTTTAATGACCTTTTGTGTATTTGGGTTACTTTAATTTGACTTATCCCCTGCTTTTATCTGACTACTTTGCCTGGGCACCTGTCCCCTTACCTGCACATAATTTGTGGAATATGCACCGCCATTTGGCGGGTCCAGGTCCAAGGCTGGATTCTTGTGGGCGCCATTTTGGATTGGGTGAGTGTTCTTTTTCGCAGGCGCCATCTTGGAGCGTCCCGACGCTCGAGCTGCTCATTGCGACGCCTATTTAAGGCGGACTCGCGTGCTTTTCCTTCTGATTAGGTGCTGCATTAGTGCAGGTCGCGCTGTTAGTGCGCTGCGTTTTTTAACGACCTTTGTGTATTTGGGTTACTTTAATTTGACTTATCCCCTGCTTTTATCTGACTACTTTGCCTGGGCACCTGTCCCCTTACCTGCACATAATTTGTGGAATACGCACCGCCATTTGGCGGGTCCGGGTCCCGGGGCTGGATTCTTGTAGGCACCATTTTGGATTGGGTGAGTGTTCTTTTTCGCGGGCGCCATCTTGGAGCGTCCCGGCGCTCGAGCTGCTCATTGCGACGCCTATTTAAAGTCGTCCTCTCCCGCGCAGCGGGAACGCGCAGTGGATCGCCGTCGCTTAGCCGGAGTCGTGCCAGAGTCCTGCCCGTCTGCGCTCGTCCGCGTCGAGGTAGCGGGTGCGGGCTATGGACTCTGGCTGTTAGCCATTATACCACCATGCATAATTCTGCAACGATCAGGTATAATCACGCCGATCTCCTTTCTATTAGATTCGGGCTCTCGGTGTGTGTTCATGACTCGGTGTTCCCACTTTCGGGGCCTTATGACTGTGCCTGTGGCAGTCTTTCTCTTGATACCCCCACTGGGGTGCGCTCTGTTGAAAGGACTGCCCTAAGTACTCGTACTAATATTACTGAGCGTGTACTCAGCATATGGAGCCTGAACGTGAGATCATTGGTCAAGCACCATCAGTCCCTACGGGACATGATCGATAAGGATTCTCCTGACCTTATCTTTCTCACTGAGACTTGGCTTCAGGACGCTGACACTGCTATAATCAATCTGGCATTCCCTTCCACCTATACAGTGTTTACTCTGAACCGCACGTCTAGGGGAGGTGGTATAGCCATGGCGACAAAATCTTGCTTTCCGGTTGATTGAAAAGCTCTTGATCTACCGATGTGCGAGAGCGCTTCTTTTAAGGTCACTTTCAGTCATCAGTTTACTCTTAGCGGCCTGCTTATCTACCGCCCACCAGGGAACGACACTGTCTTCAAGGCCGCTCTTGCTGATGTGGTCAGCTCCTTAGCTCCTAGATGTGCTAACTTTAACATCGTAGGTGACCTTAATATACATCTTGACCAAACGTCATCCTCACCCATCAGTTCTTTGTTAGCGGACCTTGAAGCCATGCAACTGAACCAACTAGTTACCTCCCCTACCCTCATAGGAGGTCACATCCTTGACCCCTTCTTTACCACACTGGTTCGGGCTAGGGTATCTGACCCGATGGTGGTAGGTTGGACTGATCATCTGTTGGTTAAAGTTTCCTGCCCTTTAGATGACCCACAATGTAAACCTGTGGACAGACTGATCCTTAAAAGGAATTGGCGTAAGCTCAAGCTGGAGGAGTTTGTCAAGATCTTGGAGGCGCAGCCCCTGGGCAATCTGCTGAATGTGGAACAAGGATATGAGCAGTTCTGTAACTGGGTCCTAACCGCCCTTGATTCTCTTATACCATTGCGCTGGTCGAAATGTCACGCTAAAACGCGCAGCCCATGGTATAATGATACTCTTGCCGAGCTCAAGAGAACGTGCCGGCAAGCTGAGAGGGCCTGGAGGAAATCCTTTTATCCCACTTTAAAATCTCTCTATTTTGCCCAGCTTAAAATCTATCACAGGGCATTTTGCCAATCCGGGCTGCATAGAATGCTTCTGAGTTTCTGAGCAGCCCTAACCCATCTAAATTAATTTTTAAGGTTCTCAAAGACCTGGTGGGGAAACGGGCCACCTCGCTAGAAATCTGCACGGACTCTCACTGTGAAAGTTTGGCATCCTTTTTCGTGGAGAAGGTGCAGGCAATCTACCGAGGATTTATGCCATCTGTGCCTGGGGTTGAGCCTATTGGTGTGATGGCTACGGTCCACGAAACTCTGTCCTCCCTGCCTGTTATGTCTGCCGAGGCTTTTGACACTCTGAGCCTCAAAATTAAATCTGGCTCTCCTTTAGATCCATTTAAGCCAGAGCTATTTACACTTCTCCCGCCCCTTTGTCGTGAGCCTATATTGGATTTGATCAATCTCTCACTCACTGAGGGCGAGGTCCCCTCCTCCTGGAAGCAGGCAGTGGTCAGCCCCATTTTGAAGAAGCCTAATCTAGATCCCCTGCTACCTGAGAACTATCGTCCCATCTCCCTCCTGCCCTGGACCGCCAAGGTCACTGAGGCACACGTGAACTCCATCTTGTCTGCCCACCTCTCTCGAAATAATATTCTAGACGAGAGCCAGAATGTTTTTTGTGCACAACACAGCACCGAAACTGCACTGCTCTTTATGACTGAGCACTTGCGTACGGTGCTGGATGCGGGGCAGACAGCGGCGCTCCTCTTGTTAGATTTGAGCGCCGCGTTTGACACGGTGTCTCATGACATTTTGATGCAGCGTTTGGAGGAAGTGGGAATTGAGGGGACGGCCCTCCGATGGTTTCGCTCTTTCCTTTCGGACCGGTTTTTAAAGTGGCTATTCCACCTGGTCAGTCCTCTTTCCATCTATTGGGGCTGGGAGTCCCTCAGGGCTCTGCGTTGAGCCCCACTTTGTTCAACTTATATGTGAAACCGCTGGCTGCAGTCGTCAGACAATGTGGCTTAACCATGACATCGTATGCCGACGACACGCAGCTGGCGGTGACACTCAGTGGGGACCCTGAGGTAAATGCTCCCAGATTCCGCGCAGGACTCATAGCCGTGGCAAACTGGATGCGCACTAACTGCCTACAGTTAAATGCCAAAAAAAACGAGGTCTTGATCCTAGGGAAGCAGGCGGAACTCTGGGGAGACCAGTGGTGGCCTCCAGAATTGGGGGTGACTCCCATCCCTGCTGCCGAAGTTAAGAACTTGGGGGTCTGGCTGGATCCTACACTCTCCTTTACCAGCCACACAAAGAAGATTGCAGCTACCTGTTATGGTATTCTGCGAGGACTGAGACCAGTCCTCAAATTCTTTGACCCCCCTACTCGGCAACTGGTGGTCCAAGCCTCCATTCTATCCCGGCTGGACGATGGGAGTGCGCTGCTGCTCGGGGTGAATCAGGCAGAGGCTACTAGGCTGCAAAGGGTGCAGAATGCCGCGGCGCGGGCCATTTTTGGCCTTCCTAGACGATGCTCTGTCTCTGCAGTCTTGACCTCTCTTCACTGGCTGCCGGTCAGACAGAGAATTAAATTTAAGGCTCTTTGTCTGACATTTAAGATCTTGAAACTTTCCTCTCCTCCAGCCCTTGCGAATCTTGTTTCCTCCTATGTTCCTACGCGGGCTCTCAGGTCGGAATCTCTTCATCTGGCGGTTAAGACCAGGTTCAGACTGAGTAGGATGGGAGGTTGTTCCTTTCGAGTTTTAGCGGCAGGATTGTGGAACTCTCTCCCTGTCCATATTCGTGCCCTGAACAGTCTGACTCTCTTCAGACGCGCCATAAAAACTTATCTGTTCCCTACCGTTGACTGATTCCCTTTCTTTTCCAGCATCGATTTGTTGTGTTGTGGCACTTGATCAGGCGCCAGGACGCCCCTTTGCTGGGGCAGCTGTGCGCCTAATAAAAGTTATTAACATAACATAACATAACATAACATAACATAACAGGTTTGGCGCGGAACTGGACAAAGGAAAGGGGGTGTAACCGCCCCCCTTCCTGGTTCCGCCCAGAGGAGGGACCTAGTAGGTGATCCACCCCTCAGATTGGGAATAAGAGTGGGAGCAGTGCCATTGCACAGCAGATCATCCTGAATCAACTTGAAACTAAGAAGACGACTGGACTTCGACATTCTGCTGCTCAGAAGACTGAAGAGAATCTCCCTTGTGGCCTAGGAGTGGCCACCCTGTGAACACAGGCACCAACCAGCAACTCGACGTCTGCTTTGCCGCCGCCTCCTGCCGGAGCCCGAGCCCAGACCCCGACAAGAACCAGACTCTCAGACCTCTCAGAGCCCGATCTACAGTCCCTGCAAAGAAGGGACCCGTGGAGGCCTTGAGTGACGTGGGACCGGACCTCTTGGAAGACACTCGAAAAGCTGACTGCGCAGCTTCTGAGGTATCCTCGATGTTGTGCTTTGGGGACTGAGAACCCCCACCATCGAGCAGCCCTTGCACCGAAGATCAGCCCCCCAGCATCTCCATGATCTGCGTGGGGCCCTTTTGCATTGTGCCACTCGACGCGCCATCCCGGCCACTAGCCACGTGGTCAGCGGCCATCTTGGCAACGAAACCGACAAACTACACAGCAGGTCTGGTTGCTCCAGACCGAACCAAGCTCCTGTAAAAAGGAGCACTCGCTCTGACCTTGCTGGTCCGAGTGTTAAGCATCTTTTGATTCCTGCATGGCTTGCATTAGCCAAGGCCTGTTTTCTCCGATCAGGTCGCCGATACCGCCAACAGCGAGAAGCCTGCGTGGGACAGCTCGTGACCGACGCCTGGACGTCCTCGACCCCCGGTGTCCACGTGGCTGCAGAGAGAAGCTACCCACAACGCCTGTTTGCACCCGACATCGCCTGGTTCCAATCTGGTTCCACGGTAGTCACTGGCTAGTGACTTTGAACATTGTCCCCTCTGCTTTCAGGTCTTCACATCTTCGGATCCACCCTTGGATCCACCGGAACTCTTCACATCGAGCCGCCTGCAGCATCTTCAGCTCCAAGCACCATCGACCAGCGGGACGAAACCCAACACTACTTCGACCCTGTTCACCCGCTTCCTGTGGGTGAGGTAACTCAGCTCCGCCAGTGTTCCTACACTGGTACACATCTCAAGGGCCTGTGTCTTAAGTTTCAGCGTCCTAGGTCACTCGGAAGGTTCCTAACTCTTTAACTTTGTACTTTTTACGCACCATAGACTTTACATTGGAAAGTGCGTGCACTTTGAACACTGCACCCGAGTCCCGCGGGCCTTTCCCGACTTAGTCACTGCTAGTCTCGAATAGCTCCAGCGATTCCCAAGGCCCTAGGCCTGTTCCCTTTCCTATTGGTATCTCTTATACCACTTTCTTAGTATATGGTTTAGGTGGCCCCTAGGGCTCATCCATATTGTGCAACTTTTGTGTATTTTAAACTGTCTTGTGATTTAACGCTTGTGCTTCTGTGCTCATAAGGAGTCCAGGGGATTTTATAGTTAATAAATCAATATATATTTTCAATATATATCTGTGTAGTGTCCCTTTCATTTGGTATTCAAGGGGGTTGTGTATGGTATTACAGCTGGCTTCACATGCCTTTCAGAGTTTAGCCTAAGACTGCTTTGTCCACGTTACCACTAGGATAACTGGTCTACAAGGTTGAATTACAACCAATCATCATAAGGGTTGCTTGGCATGGTACAGAGTGATCACTAGAATTAGTGAGCATTATATACCAGGCCAACTTCTCACAGTGAGTGACTGCAACTCCCACCATGTTCTGGGCTACACCCCCTTCCCTGCATTCCCTCACTTCCCTCCTTCTGACTCATTCTTCAGAGAGATGTTGATGGTCCAATTGGGAGGGGGGGGGCATTATCTGTGCACAACAACCCGATTATGCTTTTGTATACACACACTTCACCAGCATACTCACTATTCCTTCCTGTCAGTCAGCTTCACTGTGAGATAGTGGTTGTGATGGCAAGAATGTCTGACAATATTTACTCAGATTAGTGCCACTGTCTTGCCCTATTTGTTGGTAGATTTGTACATGTCATGACACACTTAAAAATCACTATGATGTGGCCATTATTGTGTTTGTCTGACTAGCATGCAGTTGTTGGGCTGATTGACTTTTGTTTACTATGCCTTTGCTATCAGTGCAGGGTTTCACCGTCCCCTTAATGGTAATGTGTGTGTATTGCGACACAATATTGAGTATATTGGTTGTGTACTCACCAGGCTCTGGTATGTCTTCTAGGCCATGGATGCCCTCTGGTGGTAGGAGGTTCTGCACCTTCTCCTCCCAGGACCTGAAGTAGACTGGTTTGGCAGGAGGGCCACTGCCAGTGCGCTGGCTCAAGCGGTGTTCCTTCTAGAGGAGCTTCTAATCTAATCTTGACCCCTCCTGCGCACGTCATACCACCTGTTCTGGATGTCGGTCTTTGTGCGATACACTGGTGCTTGTGCATTCACCTTGTCCATGATCCTCTCCCACATCTTGGTTTTATGTGACATGGGGGTCCTTTGTGCCAATGTGCCAAACAAATGTGGCTCCACTCTGAGGATCTCATCTACCAATATTTCTAACTCAGTGTCTGTGAACTGTGGATTCTTCTTAGGGGGCATGGTGATGGGTGGCGGTGAGGATTGATGTCGGTGGATGGGTGGGTGCAAGTGAGGGTTGGTGGGTGGGTGTCTGTTTTGGTAGGTGTCTGTGTGAGAGCTTTTGGAGGGATGCTGATGGTGTGTAGGTTGTGTGATGGGTGAGTTGTGTGTGTGTCTGTGGTTTGTGTCTCAAGTTGTTCTGTGCTGGCTGCTCTGTTGTATCTGCAAAGGATCATGGTAGTGTATTTTTTGCCTTTTTATAGGTGGAGTTTTGGGTGTGTCTTTGTGACTTTCTTTGCTTTGTTATTTATTGTCATGCTTGTTTGGTCTTTTTTTGTGTTTTTCCCATTGTTTTTTGTGGGCATGTTGGAGACGTTCTTCTGACCAAGTCGGACGCTAATGTTGGCTTGTACGGGCTGCTCCGTGTCTTTCCTGCTGATTGTGTTCTGTGTTGCATGCGAGTCGATCGAGGTGGAATCTCTCGTTTCAGGTACGTTTTCAGGCCGTGTCGGTCGTGCGGCTTGGGCTCCGTGTGAATTGGTCGGGTTTCATGCGTTTTGCATCGTACTGTGCGTGTCGGACATCGCGGGTACATATTGGTCGGGTTCATTGCGGGTTCGTGTCGGTCGGTGCGGCTCTTGTCCATTTTCCAGCCGGATAGCTGATTTTTCTACGGTTCGGTTTGGCTTGTGTTCCGTACGGCTCAGTTGTAGGTCACGGGCTTTACATCGTACTGCACGGGTCATATGGTGCCTGTAGGTGTCGGTCATACTCCGTTCCCGGAACGAGTCGGATGGGCCGATTTCCGAACGTAATCGGAATCGACCCCTAAGTAGGGTTGGGAACTTCAACTGAACCAAAGCTCCTAACTTTCTTAAAGGCTCCCTGCTTTTCCCCAGCTCCCATTGCCTATTGGATGTTACTACTAAGAGATCCAATTTTATTTTAATTTTGTTCGACCAGATCTAACGATTTATTCTTCAAGGCCTTAGCCAGGATCTTTTCCTTCAACGAATACGAGAGGAAATTACCTAAAATTCTCCTAGGTTTAGATCTGTTTGCATTTATCCTGAACGGGTCTCTGTGGATCCTTTGCATGTCTCCGGCAATTTCATCTTCTGTTTCCTCCAACTGAAGCTCCTTTTTAAGCATTCAAACCACAAAACTCTTAATATCACTTCCTTCCTTACCCTAAGGGAGTCTTAACATTTTCTAATTATTTCTCCTCCGGAAAGTCTCCAGCCGCCCCACTCTTTCATCCTGATCTCTCTCCCTTGCCCTAAGACCTTCTTTATATTTTCTGTTGACTTGCACCACTTCTTTAGGGTCTCTTACTTCTGCTGCTAAAGCTAGAGTCCTTCCACCTAAATCATATATCTTCTTCTCCAAAACATTGCACGCTGACCTTATTTCAACTCTGAGGTTTCAAATCTGTTACGTATCTCCTGCGTGAGATTGGCAAGCAAACTAGTGATAGAGGTATCCCCATTCTTGTGGTTTGTACCGACATTGCACATCTCTTTCTGCGCAGCACTAGATGGTCCACAGACATTAGCTCAATCTGGCTCGTTTTTTGTTTCAGGATCTACCCGGTGAGTCATGGTGGGACTGGTCTAAAAGTCCCGTACTAGCATTTGGAGAAATTTCCCCCTCCAGAGACTCATCTACTCCCCCCATCTCTGAGGCCAACACCTTAAAAACGATTTGGGCTCAAATGCCCTGTCCATTTCCCCAGATTGGGATCTCCACTTATATTCCCTTCTCCAACTAATTGATGTTTCAAAAACTGGACTGTTGGAAACATTAGTGCTGTGCAGGAGGAAAACATGGCAGGTCGCGGGTGAACTGGGAGGCGGCAAGTGAAGTTTTTGCATTTTTGCGTTTTGGTGATGGAGAGCGGGAGACGCGATTGATTGTGATTGATTGCGGGGAGTAACAGTAACAAAAAACAGAAGCGGTAGCAGTAAAGACAGTTACGGCTGGAGACTAACAAAGCTTACCGGTATATTCTATGGTTCTGCTCGGTGCTGTAAAGCACCCAGGTGGCCAGGCAGGAGAGATCAATCGCAGCTCTATTGAGTCCCTTTATTTGGGGTTGGGAGGAGTCCTGAGGAGAGAGCAACCACAGCAGAGCAGCCGTGGCTGATAGCGGCACTGGGTGTGCATCAGGGGCATTGGGTAGCTGTAAGTATTCCCTTCCAGGGAAACGGTGGAGGAGCCAGCAGAAGTGTGGAGGTTAGAGGGGGTATCGATAACAGCAAGGACCACTCTGTTTCTGGTACAACAGAGGTGCAAGCACAGGCACTAGTGGTGCCTCTATCCGTAGGGCCCCCAGAATTGAAGATAATTGGTAAAGAAAACGAGCAATAATTAACAAAGCAAGTACAGAAAGTGGGGGAAGGGGCAATGGTACTGATGTGAATACTACTGCAAAGGGAATCTCCCGATACTCGTTGAGGAGAGTGGGTAAGGGGAGCAGGGTGGAAGTCCCCAAGCTGCAGGATAATACTCCTAAAGGTGTTAAAGAGTGAGGAATGAGCAGGAAAGAAGTAAAGAAAGTAAAACCTAGAGGAGGATTATTGGGTAAGGAAAGCACAATTCGTAAAAAAAAATCTAAAGAGAGGTAGTGCCGCTCATAAGATCAAAGTGACCCCCTCGCTTAGGACCTACTTTAAAGTAATACCAAAAATCCTAGTGTTAAGGGGTAATCCAGAAATGGTGGCAAGTGAGTCCCATTTCAATCAATGTGGCCAAAGATTGTTTAGAAGAAATGTTTGTGTAATTTTTCAATGCATCCTGCTTTCCTTTAAGAAAAGTGGACTACATTTAAAAAAGAATATTGCTTTATTTAAAAGCAATCACAGACATGGCAGTCTGCTAACCCCAGTAACCATCCCTCTCATTGTGTCCAATCGTAGTGTACCATAGTTTGCAATCTAACTCATGAATATTGATGAGGGAATGTCATATTGTGACCAAATACGATTCTGTTTTTTGTGAACTGACCTATTGGTACATAAGCCGGTTTTCAAAATACCAAAGCATTCCTTAGAGTCGGAGCGCAAATTGCGACTACTTTTCCAGAATTCATTTCACTAAATTGCGAATAAGAAATCACAAATTGCAAATAATTGTTAGTCGCTATTTATGATTTCTCACTTGGAATCTTTTTTACTTGAAGCCTGTGATTGTTCACTGCACATCCTATAGTTAACTCTAAGGTTGAATGAGTATTCTTCCTTTGTCAAATTAATTTTCAATGAAATGTATATTTACCCTAAGAACAACCATTCAAATTGAGCCCTAAAAGAACTCTGATGGGTCCCAATTGAATGTTCAGTGGATAACTTAGCATCTAGGTCTTGGAATCATTCTCAAATCCAGTGCTGCACACAACCGGGTTCAATCAAAAAAGAATCCTTTTAAATAGGTATTTATATTTGCATCTGTTATCCTCATGTACCCTACTTCATGTTTAGTGTTCAGTGTTCTGAGTGAAAGGATCCTCCGGCCTCATTTAAAACCCACCAAACCGCATGTTCCTGTTAAATCTACTCTGTGAGCTGATGTTTGTAATAAAGATCTATTTGATCAGTAGGTGAATGTGTTTCCCTTCTTGCAGTGATTGTGTTTATATAGCACACTCTTTCTAAAAGGTATGTTTCTTGTTCTTCTCTTGTTTAGCTACAGATGCCCCGCTCAGCCTGCACTGAGAGTTGCCTTCCTGGATACCG
This sequence comes from Lissotriton vulgaris, assembly GCF_964263255.1. Taxonomy (NCBI): domain Eukaryota; kingdom Metazoa; phylum Chordata; class Amphibia; order Caudata; family Salamandridae; genus Lissotriton; species Lissotriton vulgaris. The sequence continues at coordinate 22,894,383 of NC_141689.1, read as the reverse complement.
TAAAGCTCCTATAGAAGGGAAGCCCATCTGTTGCTTTGAGTGTTTGCCATGTGCAGAAGGGGAGTTTTCAAATATCACAGGTGAAAGAAGTAATTAAAATGTATACTACTTCATGTTTCATGTCTCATTACAGCAATAGCACTGATGTTATATTATTCTGAAGAGTGTAAGACAAATATAACCTGTAAGTCGCAAATCTGGTAAAATATTTAATATAACTATCATCTTCTATGGCACACCCTTCTTATAAACATTTGAGAATTAATTGACCTAGGGGTCTATTTACCAAATTCTCTAGCAACGCAGTGCAGCAGCCAAAAATACTGCATTGCTTTTACATTAAAGTCCTTTTGGGCCACAAATCAACCTACCTCATGAATATTAATGAGGTAGGTCACAGTAGAGACCATCCAGAAATGATAGCCATCCCAGAGATATTGGTCTTCTGGGGTCAGTAGAGCACCATATTTATGATTGCTTATAAATAAAACAATTTTTTTTTTAAATATAAGAACAACCCGCTACAAAACAAATTCTGAATGTTTTCCTCATGTTTCCTCAAAGGAAAATGGGTTGTGTTTCACAAGAAAACAATGACATTTTTACCCTTCATTTTTTTCACATTCTCAATGGCGAAGGGATCCACTAGCCACCCATTTTTGTTTGCAAATGGGTTACAACCTCCCTTGAGGAGGTAGTAAAATATAAATGTATTGCAAATGGAAGTCGGTTGCAAAACATTAATACATATCAAGGAGAGTCATTATCATTATTAGCTCCTTCTAAATACTGAATTGCAAACCCAAATTATGATTCTGTAGAATTGCATTTTGGTGTTTGTACTCCAAAAATGTATTTTAAGGTTGCAACCACCCTGATTCTATGAATCCAAGAGTCTACAATCTTCGCATGTCTTGTCCCAAGTTCCATTTATTTTCGTAGTTTCATAGTAATCAAAAAGACCGTAGATCTTCACTGGCTCCCAGTGGAACAGAGAGCCATGTTTAAAACTGGTTGCATTCTCTTTCGAGCTATTCAGGAAACAGGGACCAATTTCATCTCTTCACGAATTAGCAAGTACTCTCCCCAGCGCACTGTGAGATCTATGCACTTAAATCTTCTGGTGGTTCCCAGATTCAAACGCATACGCTCTGGTGGGATCCGTTTCACCTTCTTGGGACCGAGGTTCTAGAACTATTTGCCCATCTCATTGAGGCTTGAGGGGGATTACATGCGTTTCAGAAAGCAGCTCAAAACATGGCTGTTTACTTTGGCCTATAACTAGTGGCTTCTTTGCCTGGCAGATCTCTCTTTTTCTGAACCTCAGCGCAAAGAAACCTGCTGGTGTACGTGCACTTCAATAAATTCCCAAATAACATAACATAACATGGAGAATAGCATTCACTCAATAGGAAAACCTGATATGCATGAAATAAGAGGGGTGCATTCTAAATTGCGGTAACACAACAGCATTAAATGATTTATCGTTATCGTACAGCAACACATTGATCAATATTTTCATTTACTCAAGATTGTCTAAACTCAACACCAGATTGTCTACATTGAGAAATGGAAAAGCAAATTGCAGTAATTACTTGTGTTGTGACAGTGCTATCTTGTTCACAGGAAATATAATTGTATGATGTATTGACCCCTTAGTATCACTGTGATTTACAGGCCAGTAGCAGCTATAGCTCTTTCAGGTGGAAACTTTTGGAACATTTCGTATCAAACGGAAGCTTCAGTTTCATGTGTGCTGTGTTTTGTTAATCAACCGTTTTGCAATAGTTATATTTTTAACTAAATTTTATTCTTATGTTTTGTATTTTAGATATGGAAAATTGTGTAAGATGCCCGGAGGACCAGTGGCCCATTGATAGAAAGGATGGTTGTATTAAGAAAGCTGTTGTTTATCTTTCTTATGGTGATTTCCTTGGAGCAGTGTTAGCATCTGTATCTATTGTACTATCCATGTCCACAGCTGGTGTGTTGGGAATCTTTCTCAGATATCGGGACACCCCAATAGTGAAGGCCAACAACAAGGATCTCAGCTACGCTCTCCTTATATCTCTACTGCTGGCCTTCCTCACTTCTCTTCTATTCATTGGACACCCTGCACAATTAACATGCTTGATCCAGCAATCTGCATTTGGGATTATTTTCACTGTTTCTGTGTCTTGTGTATTAGTGAAAACCATCACTGTTGTAATTGCCTTCAATGCCATCAAGCCAGGTAGCAGGTTAAGCAGATGGCTGGGATCTCAGGTGTCTGCGTCTATGGTCCTCGTGTGCTCACTGGGGGTAGTAGTCATTTGTCTCACTTGGCTGCTCACTTATCCTCCTCATCCAGCCACTGACACTCAGTCTGAAATTGGAAAGGTTATCCTACAGTGTGACAACGGTTCTGTCACTGCTTTCTATGGGATGCTTGCTTACATGGGTCTGCTGGCCTTTGCCAGCTTTACTGTGGCCTTCCTAGCCAGAAACCTTCCTGATAGATTCAATGAGGCCAAACTCATCACATTCAGCATGCTGGTGTTCTGCAGCGTCTGGGTATCCTTCCTTCCAGCCTACCTTAGCACTAAGGGTCGATACATGGTGGCCGTGGAGATCTTTGCCATCTTGGCTTCCAGTGCTGGGCTGCTCGGCTGCATATTCATTCCCAAGTGTTACATCATTCTGTTCAGACCAGATATAAACAAAAAATGCATTTAGAAGTCAGAAGTAATTTATAATCACAATATCAAATGTATACCCTTGTCATCATGGGATTCGACAAAGAGCTTGTCCATCTTTTTCTATTAGAAAATCTATTACTGTTTCAATGGAAGCATTCACTCATATCCCAAACATGGTAAAGAGCTCAGCACAAAGGCTCATAATGTAACTAAAAGTTATCAACTAAAGTATGTTGTTGAGTAATTATGTACCAAGAAAATAAATTACTGTGTTAGGTTGATGTTGTCTGCCTGTGGCTTCCACATTTGCTATGTGCAATCCTCCCCTGTACATATATCCGTTTTACCTTGTATGTTAAACATTTATTTTCTGTGATTTTCAATTATCTCTGTTTCTGGAATGTATGATATTTTCCAATGTGGAGCTCACCTGTCTAAATTTAAAATGAATGCTATTGTGTAAATCATTCCAAGAGAAGACATACTATGGCTTACTGTGAGAGTTATGGGAGGGGTTTTAAAGTATTCAGAAATCTGTGGCGCTCATCAAGTAGCAGTTTCCGTATCTGGTAAAAAGTTTGTACCCGCTGCACTCCGCATTGGCCTCAGCATCTGCCACGCTGGAGATTTTGACATTGACGGCGAGACCAGCCCGTCTCAGGTACCTTTATTTGTGACCTATATACTCATTATGGCCGTAGTTGGCATCTCCTTTTTCACCCAACCTGGACCCGGTTGGAATTATCATCGGTCCCCCAATACCGCCCATTTTAGTACTTATTCAGCCCTGAAGAGTCACGGGTAACTACCCGCTTTGACGAAACACGTGTCGGCTGGTTTCATGTTCTCTGGATCTCCTCTGCAAGGAGAACCACGATCACCTATAAAGCAAATAGAAACAACCATTTGTGAATGATCTTATTTCTTTTACATTTATGATTACGTTTCAAAGAACTCTTTTCGTGTGCTGTGGACCTTGTTTGTAATATCATGGCTTATTATTTATTGGAGATAAGACGAAAAGGAATCAAATAGACTGTGACTCTGTGTACGTCAACTCCCTGGTGGAGTATACATATTGTTTTATCTCTTCTACAAACTGGTGGCTTGTTACAGACACCGCAGAAGTCAATGCAGCCGTACTTTTTTTTAGCCCTTACTGGAAGCCAATGCAAAGCACTCTGAAAGTCCAAGACTTGACACTGTTTTCATAGGCCCTCCAAAACATAGGATTTTGACCTTGTAGCAACTTTTTCTTTCAAAAAATATTTAGGATTTCAACAAAGCATAAGCATGCAGTATACAACCCAGTACATACTATAATGTTGGGGGTAGTGTGTCCTGCAAATAACATCTGAAATTACAGTGCAGCTACTCACACAATTAACAAACTACAATGAGTAGAGAAAAAAGGAGGGGGCAAACTGCTCAGCTAGGGAAAACAATTAAAGACTCTACAAAGAAATCTCGATGGCACATGCTCAGACGATTTTGACAGTCATATTGGATTGCAATCAAACCAGTAAAACTATAGAGCTGGGATCGCAGTGGTAGAGGGCTCTGGCTGGCCAGTTACCCTGAGTGATGTAGCATCTGCAAAGCTTGAATCATTATGGAGAGGTGCACCACAGAGGTGTCTCTTCCAAAAGATACAGATGTACAACTGTTCCTTTGAGTTTATTTTCCTTTATTTCAATGAAATCACAAAACAGGCTCCAGCCAACTTGTTTTGTTCAATTGCCATTGAACTTCACCAGGGATTAAAAATTCAGATGATAAATGGTCCAATTATGGGGTTGCAAGAGTTGTAGGTAAGTACGAGCACACAAAGCCCACACTATTTCCCCTGAGTTCCATGTGTGGGAAGTATTGTTTACTATGACAAAAACTGAAGATGTTTCATTGTGGGGCTCCCGAGATTGGGCCCGACATCAAAGCCTGGGATGCATGTGGACAGCACCTGGATAGCGAGAAACGACTCCAAGGAGTACCATATATCTTTGGGGAGGGATTCTGCCAGTATTAACTCCCTGTAGGCCGTTAACTGTTCCAGACAGAAAGCGCGTCCCAAAGCCATACCAATCACCAGCATAGGGTGCCAGCCCCAACACATAGGAGGTCGGTGATTCATTAGTTAAAGGAGGATTGCTGTCAATGTGTGTGTGTCTGGGGGGACCTCCTTCACATATCCCCATAAGCTCTATGTGCTGTAAATGGTAAGGTGTGCAACCAGTGATTACCTCAAGTGCATCAAATACGGTGAGCCAGAAGGGCAGTCTCATGCCAAGTGTAAAAAGTCAATGAGGGCACCACACATCACACACAGCGTTCATCCTCAATCAGGACCATTATGAGCATCTTTTACAGGGTTCACTACAATCTGTATAAATAATTGGCTTGCTCTAACTGCAGACTGTAATTAAGGGAGAGTGCCCAGGATTTGCTGTAACAGAACTTCCACTGGCCAACAGTGAGAGGGTAGCCACGTCTGTTTCCCAGTCGTGCTGGCTGCTGGGGACACTCATTGGTGCCGTTTCCTGCATCCCTGCATTGAGTCACATGACCAGCCTGCATGGGGAGGGATCCATTATAATTGCCTCTAGAATCTGAAATTAAGGTGGGGCTGCTGGAGTAGAGTCATGAATTGACCGAACAGAAGCATGTATTTGATCATTTGTGACTGTCTTTAGTCACATGTGCAGTGACATCAGAGGCCTACAGGGCCTATTGAGTATCTGTGCCATCTGATACAACGCGCCCAGTGGAAGTTAGCAGCAGATTGCACAGCTAGATATGGGTCCTACATCAATGGTAATGGGGAAGGAGGGGTATCCAATAAGTAGCATGAGGGGGCAAATAGGCATCCCATTCAGGATTGCCATTGGGTTTTTTTCCATACCCATACTATGCAAGCCACAATGTCTATTGGGACCTGTGGACACTTGGGAGGCAAGTACAGTGCCATGAGGAGGGGGCATGGTACTGCATGGTCATGCTCAGGGGTTGTCTGGGATAGTGTTGGAAAGTTGGTTATTAGTAGTGATAATTAGGGATTTACCACAAGTAATAAGCCCACAAACAAAGTAAAAACTTAATTCAAGGTCTCAATAAATTATGTCCTTGCTCAACCCTTGGTGGCTGGTAAACAGCAGGCAGGTGTAACTTAGGAAACCGGTGTGTAAAGCATTTGAAAACATCAATAATTTAAATAGGTAAGACACAACACTCAATAAAAAGTGAACAACAATTTATAAAAAACGATTATATTTCTAAGAACAAATACACACCAAAATGACATAATCCAATGTAAGGAACCAGAGATATTAATTTTTAAAAGATAAACATGTTCTAGTGCTAAAAAACCTACAGCACCAAATTGGGACAACAGGTCAAGCTTGACCATGAAAAAGTACACGTTTTAGGCTGACCTTGTTGGAGCCCTGATCGGATGCACTAAGCAGGAGGCTTTGGTCCAAATTTTACTTTCCTTTTCTCTTGAAGTCAATCAAGATTCGTCTTTACGCTGTATTCCCATCAACATCATTTGCTTGGTTTTCTGCACGCCACCCTTGAAATCCTGGAAGTCTGGAGCTCATTAGCTTTCAGCAGAATTAACCTGAAATCCAGGCCAGGTTGAAGTTGAAAGTCGCTTGTTTTATTCTGAGCATCGAGTTGGTCACCTTATGGAGCGTTTAATCAAAAAGCTCCCAAACTTCACCATGCTTATAGATCTTGTTCCAGAAGATCTCCCTGAGAGATCAAAGTTTGCACAACACCAATCCAAAGGTCTACAATCTCTGATATGTTCCTTGGGATGTTGGAACTACATTTCCCACAATTCAACTTGCCAGATCGTTAAACATTCACTGGATGTACTTTAGAATAGGAAATTCTTGGTGATGATGACTCAGGTGGGTTCTGTTAACCTGTAGCATGCAGGAAGTCCACTCCTTAATCATTCTTGAAGCAAGTCAACGTCCTTAGGGCTGTAGACCCAGAATGTGCAGCAGGCACAGTTCTTCAGAGTGCAGACCTTTGGGGTGCAGATCAGGTTTCCAGGGCAGTCCTTCTTTTCCTTGTAGATTCATACTCCAGATCTGAGTTGCATGGCAACTCTTCCATATTTATTCACAGTTCTTGGAGGTCAAGCGGTGGGGCACGCCTGACAATGGGATGCAGGGTGCCACCCAAATTCATGACCTCTTCTTCAAAAGTGTAGCATATATTTACCCCAGAAAACACCATTGTTCCAAAATCCATAATCGAGAAAGTCTCTCCTTGGAGATTAGACCCACTAGTGTGGCTACACATTTCCTAACACTCCTCTTCCTTAAACTAATAATTACAGGGGTTCCTGTGTGACTGAGAGGGAGCATGTGCTGGTCAAATGTGGGATTTCCCATTTGAAAACCAGAGTGGCTACTCCACTCCTATCCTGCCTGATGCCTCTGCAGCTCCAGTTCACCACAAACAGGTGTTAGAGTGTAGCTGATCAGGAGGGGGCTCCTTGAAGGCTAGATTTAAGCTTATAGAAGAGAAAGATTAACAACTTACTTTCTGTGATGTTATTACAAATCTAATACTGGCAAATTGTTGGATTTATCATTTTAAGTCCTTAAATGTACTTTTTAGCTTGTTCCAGTCATTATGTATACTTAAATAAATATTCCATTGTTAGCCTACGGAGCTAATTATCTACAATGGATAACAACGAAATTTTTGAAGTTTTATCCCCACCAGGGAACATATAACATTTTATAATATCCCTACTAGTTACATGGCACCATACCTCTGGGGTAACTAGGGGAGACTGATGTATAGGAAGTTGAGATCCCCTTGCCTTAATATCTACTAGGACCAGTATTTGGACAAGTATTGAGTCATAAATATTGAGCGATGCTAATATTGTGTCACAATATTATCTTGGTACAGGAATATCCCTAAAAAAAATAGATTTTTAGGGCCAGCAATATTGTTTTCAAGACTAGCGTTATTGTTAACATTGTTTGCATTAACATAATTGTAAAAAAAATGTATTGTTAGGTGTTTTAAATATTATTTTAATTGTATATGTTATATATTTGGTATATAATTGTTAATGTTTTTGTGGTAGGTTAGGAGTATTATAGTGTTAAATGGTGGGAAGTTTACTAAGTATCATTAATTATTAATTATGTTTTTATTAATACTAATTATTAAATGGATAATTATGTAAATTGTGTACATATTATTTGTTTAAGTTACATTTTAGGTGCAGGCTATTAGGTTTGCAACGGTATAGGATGCAAAGTTAATTAAGTAATAATGTATTCATAAATATTTATTATGTAATTCTGTAAAACATTTAGAAAATATTTGTTTTTAAAGTTATATGTTAAGTGTAGGTTGTTGGTTTTGTAGAGGGTGGGTAGTTAATTAAGCAATAATTAAGAAATGATTAATTATTATTTTATATTGATCAGTTAATGGCTACATATACTGTGTATATATATATTACCTACTGGCGATAGCCAGTAGGTAGTTATAGTTAGGATCTACTTTCCATAAGAAATCCGCAACATTCTATTGGGAATAACTTTGGCGCTGGTGGACGAATCTTCGGGAATTTCTCAAAGAAGATGGCCCGCTCCGCTCCGCTCCGCTCCTTCCCTGAAAATGTGGGGGGGATTCGTCAAGCGAGGGCCGAGATAAAAGGGGGGTCCCAAAACGTGTTTTCCCCATGTTAATTTCCATAGGGCGGTCAAACTCACTTTTAGCCCGAACGGCTGAATGGATTTCCACAAAACTTGGCAAAATTGTCTGTAAACATTTGAAACAGTCCGGACCGGCCGCCATCTTGTGTCTCGGTAGGATTGAGACACAAGAGGTGGCAAAAATAAAGGGGGAAATGACCATAAGGGGGCAGGGTAGACCCCCCTGACGCCCTAGGTTTGATGTGGGGGGCATAAAAGGGCCCCGCGGGTCAAAACTAATTTTTAATTTTTTTTTCGATTTTTGCGGGGGGAGCGCCCGGTACGCACACCGGGGAGCGTACCGGGGAGCGTACCATGGGGAAAAAGAATGACAGAGTTTTAAAAAAATGTTGCCTTTATTTATAATTTGGAGGTAGTTCTGAAAAGAACTGTTTTTTTTCTTCTTTTTGTTGTTTTATATTTTTTTGTGTTTTTTGAACATTTTGTACTTTTTTTTGGCTTTTATGAACTATTTTATATTTTTTTGTTATTTTTATGGGGAGAAACAAAAAACAGGGAATTGAAAATGGCTCAACTGGAGCAAAAAAAAAAGGAAAAAATTAGGGTTTTTTGGGGCATTTGTGGTTTTCACTAGCAAGGACGATGAGCTTTTTGCTCAGTTCACCATAGGAGATAGTCTTACCACAATAAATACATGTTATTCGGAAATCCCCAAACCGTGGTTGAATGCAAGGGATCGTCTCAGTTGTGTCTGGTCCCGATGGAGTGGGTTGCTTTCTTTTGGAGGTGGTGCTTGAAGATTGGGGAGGGTTACTGCAGCAGAATAGTTGATCGGATGCTTGCGCTGCATGTGGCGAATCATGGTGTTGTTGTCAAAAGAGTATTTTTTGTTAGGGTTCCCCCTTGAAAGTTCCATGCCACAGATTAGGCAAGTCACCATGGCCGCATTGACATTCTTCTTTCCCTCTGGGATAGAAAAAAAATCCCATACAATGTGTGGCCTTGGCTGGTATGGGGTATTGTCTTCTTGCAGCCACCTTCTCCTCCCCTCCTCCTCCTCCTCCTCCTCCTCCTCCTCTTCTTGACCACCAATGTAATGTTGTGGTGGTCCTCTTGGTGGTTGTGGTGGTGGTGGTGGTGCAGATGCTCCAGCTGCTGCTGCTACTGTAGCCATTTTAAAATATAACACAAAAATATCCAGGTCTTCCTCAGTCAAAGGACAAAGTCAGAATAAGGAAAAAAGGTGGGGTCTTTCATCATTTGGAAAAAAAAAACTGACCTGAACCAATGAAAAGTGTTATTTCCAGGTCACATGACTCAGGCGTTCGTCATTTGGAAACCAAAACTGTTCTGCACCAATGAAAAGTGTTATTTTCAGGTCAAATGACCCGACACGCTTACGCTACGCGCCCACGGGCGCGCCCCGGGGCGCGTCCCGTAAGCGCGTCAGATAATTACGTTGCGCGATCGTATGCGCGTGGGTGCTTCCGGGCACGCTTATGCCGTACGTATCACGCGGACGCGGCTACGCGATACGTCACGATGATGTTTTTGTTCGCGGCAATAGCGCTAACGGGACGCTCCCCGGTACGCGCCCCGGGGCGCGAAGAAAAATTGCGCTGACCACGGTGTTCCCCGGTACGCGCCCCGGGAGCGCTCCAGGGCAAAAAAAATATATATATATATATATATTATATAAATGTACAATATAGGATTCATTCTAAAAAATATTACATTTCATAGGTTTGAGGCCCTATATATAGTTAGGAATTAGCATTTAAAAAAGTTATGACATTCACTGAAAAAACCATAGGTTTCACACCAGTTATAGTTAGGAATTAGCATTTAAAAAACCTAGTAAATTCACTGAAAAAACCATAGGTTTCACACCAGTTATAGTTAGCTGGAAATTTTACTGACATAAAACCATTGAAATTCCACGTTATAGTTAGTTGGACTCACTATAACTTGCGCGCCTGCAATGCACTGCTGATGACGTCACATATTACATCACTTATGACATGGTCAGTGACATCACTCATGAGGTGAGTAAGTAAAGAGGAATTAGTAAAAGAGCAAAGGAGGAAAAGATGGAAAAAGGAAGTAAAGTAGAGAGAATGAAAGCTAAAAAGTGGTGCAAGGGAGAGAGGGGATGCAGACAGTTGAAATGGAATTGAGGGGTTGTGGAAGAAGTGGAGTAAAGGAACAGGGATGAAACAGAGTGAGAGAAAGGCAGTGTGACTGAGTAAAGAGAACTGAAAAAGGGTGGAAAAAGGAAAGTGAGTGTGAGACAATGGGAATACAATATAAATTACACAATACAAACTATAGAATAACTTATACAACATGTTAGATAGTTTATTTTTGCTGTTCTCAGAATATATTGAATTTCACTAAAAACAGTGAGTTCAAACTCTTCATCATATGACAGCGGGAAAAAAAACACTATCTAAAAGATTGTGTTTAAAAAAAACATATAAACTTACAAATCATATATGTACACTAATCTTTGATTCACTTACTTTTCCTTGAGGCCAAATAGTAGATCGTGAAGGTCCTTTTCATTGGAAAATACTATGCTGTTCTCTAAAACTTCCATTTCATTGACTTTCTATAAAAAAAACTCTAAGAACATCTGAAATATATCTCATTGTTTTCATTTCCTCCTTGTGTTAAGTCATAACTCTTTGCTCATTCCTTCACCTTTTCTTACGGCCAAATAGTGTCAGAATGTATCAGAATGTTTTCAAATTTCTGAAATCAAACTCTGAAATTACCATTTACCAGATGTTCTGAAAGAAAAGCTCATACAACATTTTCACAATGTTTACAAATTCATATTCCCATCTTTGGATCACTCATATTCAACATTTCCTATAATACTGATATCACTTACTATGAGATCCACTTATAGTACCTATATGAGAACTGGATTTTTAATATTATGTTGATCGCTTTTACTCACAATATAATTTTAAACAGTAGACTAACTTTTATGAACTACTCCCGTCTTCATAGGACAAATACCTTTACTTAAATTTTGGTTCTAAAAACACTAGGTAAGATTTTTTTAAGTCAAAAGGCAAACGTTGTTTGAAAGTCAAATGAGTATCATTGCAGTAACTCCAACCTTTTTGACATTTTAAGTAGCATATATAATGCCCTGATGTTGTCGAAGGACCGTCATGATAAATATTAGCTACAGTTGAAAAGGTTCTTCCAGAAATTGATAATTGAGAAGCCACAAAAAATTTTATACAAGTTGTCAATTTAGTTCCATCAGGTCTACATTGTTGGAACACTAAAATGACATACTGACCATAAGTTTGTATAAATAATGTAGACAGCATTGGACACTTACATTGGATACACACCATATTATGATCAGCTGCTTTAACAAGATTATTAAATGACAGTGATTTGCAGTCTGGTAAAGTCAAATATATAAATCTTTCAGTGTCTATTCTAGTAGTACTTGATAAACTACAATTGTCGCAGTCATGCTGCCATCGATAAGAAAGGCTAAAAAGATTTTCTACATCTACACCTTCATCTTCCAAAACACCAAACATATATATTAAAAATTCCTGACAATCCTGCTGAATGTTCTGTGAAATTTTTTCTTGACCAGAACATATGTCTAAAATATTTCGAATTTCTGTAACACTTTCTATTTTTGCGCTATCACTGCTACATTTCTCAAACACAGAATTCAATAAACCACACAATCTTTGATCCCGATTTTCAACAATCTGTTCTTGTAAAGCTTGAAGAAAAAAAACAACATTAACCACTACATTAGCATAGCAGTTGACACCAGAACTGTTTTCAAACTGAAATCCAACAACATCTTCATCAGAATCCTTTTTCTTTCTGTTTACTACCTCACTGCAATTATTCTTATTTCTTCTTTTTCGGCCTACCACACGTTTTTCAAACAGCGGATATTGAGGCAAATGTGGAGCATACTCTCTTCTTAACCTATTGTATTCTTTGACACAATCTAGATCTGCACAAATCTTTGTCTCATCACACATAATCAAGTACAATCTTGATAAAGTTCTGACTTGTGATAATGCCACATATGCCATACCCTCTTTAAACACAGAACTTCCAATGCTCACCAAAGCACAATCTACACTTAAACTTTGAGATTTATGAATTGTCACTGCATATGCCAAACAAACAGGAAACTGTTTTCAGCGAACATATAAGTCTTTTACAAGCAAAAATCTAGCAGAACAACGACTGATTTGTTGTACTTGCTCAATGACATCAAATTTAATTTTTAAAAATTCAATTCCATCTCTATTTCTATAATTCACAAAATCAACAACATGACCCATTGCTCCATTTACCAGACCTCCTTCAACATTTAAATTCCTTCTCAAAATGGTACGACAATTTAAACACACATTCAGAGTCTTTTCAAAACCAGCTGTTTTAGATATACTGTTCTCTAATGAATCCAATTTTGATTTCAAATTTTCCGACAAAATAATTGTTGCTTCCATATGCTCTATTTTATCTATTGCTTCCAGTTTCACAATGTCTTCATTTTCGAACTTTAACATTTTGTTGTTGAATATGGAACATTCTTGCAAACATATCCCAGATTTGTTCTCAGTAATTTTCTTAAAAATATTCTCTGGAAGAATGTTTTCATTTGGATACAAATTTGAAATTAATCGTGCATGTAAAGCTTCTTTCCCATGCTCACTTACTTTTCCGATTCTTACATCCTTTGCCTGGCGCATATTTTGAAGCAGTTCTGCATATTTGAAATTTGACCATATATTAACGTTTCCAATGCTTCCTAGGGACTTCCTGGTATCTTCATGCGTGAGCATTTTAAACAATGGTTGACCTTTCACTGGAGTCAACTGCAGTAGATCTCCAAAAACAATAATGTGTTTTCCTCAAAATTACACATCATACTCTGTTCTAGGAATTTCTTGCATTCTCAAATGCACAAAAGCAAGCATTAGATTTGAGACCATGCTTACTTCATCAATGATAAGAAGTTTAATTTTCTTCAGGACTCTGGAAACTTCAGAACACGCATCTCCAAATAGCTTGTTGTAATGCAATTTATTATCATGCTCAACTGGCAGCATCAGTAAACGATGTAGAGTGATCCCTTTAATGTTATGTGCTGCCAGTCCAGTTGGAGCAGTTACAACACAAGACAGCGGTGATTCAGTCCTTTTCTGCAGATAAGTTGCAATTGCTTTAATCAGAAAACTTTTTCCTGTTCCTGCTTCTCCACTTACGTACAGTCGGACAGGCTTAAATGATGTACATGGGCACTCTTTTTTCTCATGTCTAAATCCATGTTCAATCTGTTCTGTGACTTTGTCATATATCTTTTTCTGCTCAACGTTTACTTGCTTGACCAAATCTTCTAAGTTAACTACATCCTCTTGAGCTTGTTCAATAGCTCTTTCCACCTCATCCATGGCAGTGGCAGCTTCATTTTGGATAATTGGTCCTCCTAGTGGATCCTGACTCAATGAAGTCGAACTCTGACTGTCTTGAGAACTGTCTCTAGCAATCTCTTCTGCAATTGTGGCTTCTTGCTCTATTTCTTCGTTCAACATTTGCAGATAATTGGGAAAAACAGAACATTCTATGGTATCCTTGGTTGCATTAAAAGAATCTTCGTAACAGAGGAAATCTCCAAGTAGTTCCTCTTCTGTAAGCCATGGCTTAAAGAGTTGCAAAAGAGCTAAATAGTAAAATTCTCTTTTGTCTGGAGATTCACAACTCAATTTTCGATGATTATTCAAATGGCCTTTTCTCTGCTTCACTAGACATCCTTCATTTCCAATGACAGCATATTTTCCATTATTGATATCTTCTGTGATGTTCCTCTTATAACTATAGTTTTGCAGAACTTCATACAAACAAGTGTTCTCAAGGTGAGTACTTCTATTTGGATAGTATGTATCCAAAATGTTTGTCTTCAAAATATCTGTGCTGTTTGGTTCTTTCTCCGCCAAATACTCAATTTCTTGTACAGATTTCAAAACTCGGTTTCGTGTTGCAGCAAGACCTAGACTCACCCAAATGATTGTTCTAGATTTGGCATAGAGACTTGCTGATGATAACCGATCAGAACATTCATATGCTCCAATTTCTCGATGCGACAACATCTTCAGACTGAAACTGTATAATTTTTTACTTATACTCTTTTCATGTGAAATGTCCTCCCACATTTCCTTCAGTTCTGTCTTTTCTTTTTGTGTGATGTAAGACGTCACATATCGAGCCACAGCAATAGAGTTGTCAGCAACGAACCGAATATCCATGTTAGCATTCCACATGGACAACATGACTGGGTTGTAGTCGTTATTATACTTGGACTCTTCGTTTCTTTTTAAATTGTATGTATTTTTTGGTGATTTCCTCGTCACAGTATGTCGCAGAGAAAACATCAAATTATTTACTCTTCCTTTAGAAATCACTGGTCGTGGAAACGCGAAACCACATTTTGTGTAGAACTTGTCCTTGTTTCTAAATTTTCGACAACAGTACTTTCCACAACAATGGGATTGAAAGCGTAAAACTTGTTGCATTAAATTGTTTTCGGAACAGCACAAGTGGAATACTCATCACTGTGTCATCCGAATCAGTTCCAAATTTGGGTGCATCTTTAATCCATAACAACATATGTATGGGAGGAGCAGCTCTCGCTTGATACTCCTTCCTCCAAAAGAAATCCAAAACCTCTCCAAGTGGAGGATTTTTTTTGTTGGTAATAAAAGACATCATAGCTTCAAATCTATGATTGAAATATCTGCATACATTCACTGGATCTAAAGAACACAGTTCTCCAGGTGTTTTGAATTCTATATTTTGTATGTTTCCATTTGCCTCTCGTAGAAATTGAAGTAAGTCATCCCATGCATACTCAGCACAGCTAAGAGTGAGGAACCATGTAGGAGTTCCTAAGTTTCTTAGCATACATTTCAATTCCCCATGACGACGGAACCAATACTCATTTGTACCACGTTGATATGCCATGAGATTGATTAGCTGAGATTCCAAAATACTGTCTTGCAGATTGACTTTCTCCATAAAGTCCCTCGCCGAAACATTTTTCAGATGTGCTCCACTTTTCAGTATATGGTTCACTGCATAAGAAAGCCCAGACAAGTCACTTTCATACAGTAGATGAAACAAATACAGAATGCAATGACGAAACCTTGGATCTTCAGCATATAATCTTAAAGTCCGGTATTCAGCTGCAGGAATTTGAGCTGGTCGTTCGTCAAATCGTCCACCTCGACCTGTTGGAAATAACTGTGGAAAACAACGAGCTTCCAAACTTTCTTCCCATACACTAATGGGACTTCCTTTTGCTGCTTTCATTTGAAACAAGTCAATTGCATTCCCCATTACTTCTTTGGAATGCAAAGAATGAACAGTATAATGTTCATATATTTCTTCACCTCTAGACACATCAACTTTTTCAATTTGGCCGGCTGAACAATCACTGTCTTCTTCTGCAGCTATTTCCTCTACTCCAACACATACATGTTTGTAGTACTTTTGACCAAATACAACGTTGCCTTTTTGACTTTCCTAACATCCACTAAATCTTGCCAGATTTTCTTACTCTTTGTCAGAACCCCATTAACTAGAATAACTAAAGGTTCCTCTTCCACTTTTTCTACACCAATTATATCAATATTTTTCTTGAAATCTAGAGGCAAATAAACAACTCTTCCCTTTAGTCCTCTCTGTAAATCTGAAGGAGGCAATTTCCCTGTCTTAGGCTCCATGCGAACAATAGCCTGAAAAGGATAGACACATTGAATCAAAATAAATTCATAGGTATTTAAATCCATCAATTCAGCAGGAATGTCTACCAACTCAAGATTATTATAAACAGCTCTAGCAGGCATTCTGTTTTGATTTAATTTATTATAACAATATTTACAAATACGCTGATCAAAACTCAAATCAAAAGAATTCTCCACCAACAAATAAGTTGCAAAATTCCTCCATTCACTATTATTTTCAATTTCACTTTTTGCATATGAATCAACTAACCTAGTCTGAATCTTATAATGAGTCCGTCGACAACACACACAAGTAAAATTAGGCCTTTCACTTGATTTCAACTGAAACTTGCTAATTTCCTGGTCAAACTTTTCTGTACTTGAAATCTGTACATTGTGTTCCACATTACCATCTATTACTGTGTCAATTTCTACACTGTCCTCTTTTTCACAAAAATAACAAATCTCAATTTCTTCACAAATCTTCTTCACATCTAATTCAGTTCCATGCAAAAGAGCACTGTTTAACTGTTTAAGCTTAAGTGCTGGACTTTTTGCATAATACAACCTTCTCACTAATTTCCTCATTTTGTTATGATGCACTGCTAACATCCTAAAATGATGAAAAACACTCTGACATACTTTTCTTGAAAGACAAGCCAGTGAATGTCCATGCAAACCTGTGTTTTCTATCACTCTGCAAGGATCTAAGTCTTGCAAAATCTTCATTTTCTGTTTTAGACTTTTCTTACTATATGTTCGTAAGAAATTATGAAGCACATCAATTAAATCCTGTCGCACACTACAAATACTACTACACTTCCAAGTGTACACTGGACCCTTAGTACGTCTTCCTAAAACTTCATCAGTTAATACCTCTTCTGCATCTCTAGACACAAGTTTCTCTTTTTCAATCGGACAACCATCTTTCACCTCATATGCTCAACCGCTGGTGTCAACTGCATGCACCAAATATTTTTCCTGGAAGTAACTCTCCTCATTAAAAAATATCTCACAACTTGAACTATGCATCCATTCTCCAGAAAAAACTTTACAAAAATTAGTTCGATTAATTACTCTTTTGCATCTACTGTTTGATTTGAAAACATCAATTGTCTTATTAAGTGTCCTAATTCTATTAATTACTAAAATAAATAATTTTTTCTTAACTTCAAAAGCTTGATCAACAATCTTCTTTTCATTTTTCTTTTTCTTATAAAAAGCAGCTCTCTGCTTACCTTTCTTAATGTTTTTTAACAAATTTAAAACAACCCTATTGCGAAACATTCATTTACGACTGTCCCTGAATTGATTTTGCCTTCTATTCCTATACATATTATTGTCTCCTGCTGCAGTAGTTACATTTTTGGGGGGCCTGTCCTTTCTCTTCAAATTTGCTCTCTCCTTCTGTAAATTCACATGTATATATTTTTTTTTATCTACATATGTTCCGAAAAAAAGACTTTGTTGTCTTACCAGGAGCTTTTGTTGTAGTATTTGTTGTAGGAGACTGCTTTAATTCCGTTGCTGTTTTTGTTTTTTTCCGCTTAGCATCTTTCCTTCTCCTCTGCCTTGAGGGCATATTTCCTTACTATTGAAATCTTGATTTGAATCTGTGGTAAGCAAAAAACTAAAACACATTATAGACCACTTTTACCAATCAACAAAGCAATGACAATAAGTAAACAATATAAACACTATAATGCTTATACATATTACCTTATCTCTGTTTTTTAAATGTTATTCTAAAAAAATATTTTGGGCACATGAATTGGTTTTACATTATTGACAAGGATTAGATAGTATCTGCATGATTAAAAACATATTAGCACATTTCACAATCATATCACCTGTGTTTCCTCAGATTAGTAAGCAGATTGTGCACATGAGGTGAGACCTGTCCTGGGAAGCATAGGTGGTGAAGCCGGTGTCTAAGAGTGCACTGGACTGGACTTCATAAAGCCTATCCCTCACTGCACTCTTAGACACAGCCCTCACCTCCTTTATACCCCTGGACAGACCTCTCTTGCAGTACACTCTTCAACACAAGCATCACCTCCTCTGCACCCCTGGATAATCCTCACCTCATCTGCAACCCTGAATAGACCTCAACTCATCTGCACCCCTGGACAGGCCTCAGTTCATATACACCCCTGGACACGCCTCATCTCATCTGCACCCTGTTACCATCAATTATACCCAATATATTGAGGCCTTTCCAAGCGGCCCAGATTAGATAAGGCTAGTCTAAGGGTATATTTATTTAATCTTTCAGACACTATTTATTCATTCTCAAAAATGTAAAAGCCATTCATTTACCCCCAAATCGTTTTTTAAATAACATTTTAAAAACAGAGCGCAGGTCCTATGTACAAGCATTCCAGTTCAGTACTAAAAACTCACTATTTTACAAAATACATTTCCTCTCTCTTGCAAACATTCCTACCAAGCATTATCAAAAAACATGACACAAACCAACAGCAAAGAAGCTCAGTGTGCTTCTTAATCTGAGGTAACATATGTGACATCATTGTGAAAGGTTCAAATATATTTATTTAATCATGCAGATACTATTTATTCTTACTCAAAAATGTAAAAGCCATTGATTTGCCCCTAAAATCGTTTTTTGAATAACATTTAGGAAACACAGCGCAGGTCCTATGTACAAGCATTCAATTTCACTACTGAAACCTAACTATTTCACAAAATACAAATCCTCTATGTTGCAAATGTTGATAGCAAGCATTATCAAAAAGCAAGACACAAACCAACAGCAAAGAAACTCAGGGCCTTATTTATGAAGGCCTTGTGCCACCGGTGCCTCACTTTTTCCCATGTTAAAAGTGACGCACCGGCGGCGCAAGGCCTTCATAAATAAGGCCCTCAGTGTGCTTCCTAATCTAAGGTAACACAGGTGACATGATTGTGAACGGTTCAAATATATTTATTTAATCACGCAGACACTATTTATTCCTTCTCAAAAATGTAAAAGCCATTGATTTGCCCCAAAATCGTTTTTTAAATAATATTTTAAAAACAGAGCGCAGGTCCTATGTACAAGCATTCCATTTCAGTACTTAAAACTAACTATTTTACAAAATACATTTCCTCTCTCTTGCAAACATTCCTACCAAGCATTATCAAAAAACATGACACAAACCAACAGCAAAGAAGCTCAGTGTGCTTCTTAATCTGAGGTAACATAGGTGACATCATTGTGAAAGGTTCAAATATATTTATTTAATCACGCAGATACTATTTATTCTTTCTCAAAAATGTAAAAGCCATTGATTTGCCCCTAAAATCGTTTTTTGAATAACATTTTAGAAACACAGCGCAGGTCCAATGTACAAGCATTCAATTTCACAACTGAAACCTCACTATTTCACAAAATACAAATCCTCTATCTTGCAAATGTTGATAGCAAGCATTATCAAAAAGCAAGACACAAACCAACAGCAAAGAAACTCAGGGCCTTATTTATGAAGGCCTTGCGCCACCGGTGCGTCACTTTTTCCCATGTTAAAAGTGACGCACCAGCGGCGCAAGGGCTTCATAAATAAGGCCCTCAGTGTGCTACCTAATCTAAGCTAACACAGGTGACATGATTGTGAAAGGATCAAATATATTTATTTAATCACGCAGACACTATTTATTCCTTGTCAAAAATGTAAAAGCCATTGATTTGCCCTAAAATCGTTTTTTAAATACCATTTTAAAAACAGAGCGCAGGTCCTATGTACAAGCGTTCCATTTCAGTACTAAAAACTCACTATTTTACAAAATACATTTCCTCTCTCTTGCAAACATTCCTACCAAGCATTATCAAAAAGCAAGACACAAACCAACAGCAAAGAAACTCAGTGTGCTTCCTAATCTGAGATAACACAAGTGACATGATTGTGAAAGGTTCAAATATATTTATTTAACCATGCACACACTATTTATTCCTTTTCAAAAATGTAAAAGCCATTGATTTGCCCCAAAATAGTTTTTTGAATAACATTTTTGAAACTGAACGCAGGTCCTATGAACAACCATTTAATTTCACTACTAAAACCCATTGATTTGCCCTAAAATCGTTTTTTGAATAACATTTTAGAAACAGAGCGCAGATCCTATGTACAAGCTTACATTTTCACTACTGAAACCTCACTATTTCACAAAATACAAATCCTCTATCTTGCAAATTTTAAAACCAAGCATTATCAAAAAACATGACACAAAGCAACATTAAAACACCACAATCTGCTTCCAAATCTTCTCCATAGAGCATACAAGTCTCTATCTATATTAAATGAATCATAACTCACCTTTACAAATGCTTTGGGAGATCAGAACAGTGTCAGACACACACACCAATTTTTCTTTAGCAGAGCAAAAGGTATGTACTCCACACACTGCAACCAAGACTGGCACAGAAAACCTCTAATTCTACACACATATGCCTCATGTCAACCAATTAAAACTCTTCCCTCACTATTTTCAAACCAACACCCTGCCCCCCTCAGCCCTTTCTGCCTGTTACCATAGCAACTCGGTCCTCACTGAACTGTCAGGTTCAAAAGTTTATTCTACAATGTTGCAAATCAACTCAGCAAGGATGTTTGACCTGTGAATACACCAGCTTATGCAGTGCAATGTTTCTTTAAATGACTTTTTCCTAACCATTCAAATTACATCTTACACAGAACAGAACCATGCACCCTAACTTTCAGTTTTCAACTATCTGAATCCACCAAACTTTGCTTGTGATTGAAGAGCAGTGAAACTCCACAATTATTTTTTTTGTAAACTCCTACTGTTCCAACTGCCATTTCATTCCAACACTTCATCTGACTGCACCAGAACCTTCTCTCACCATGTATTCTGTCTGGATTATTGAACATAGCTACATCCACTGGGCTCAAATGTATGCAGCTACCAGACATTATCACAACCTTGATTTACCAAAGGTAGACATCAAATGGATTGGCCAGAGAGGATTGAGATGTCACCAATTGATACCATTGGTGAAAACCTTTTTGCATTTGCCACACCCTGACCTCTTAATTGTGCACTGTGGAGGAAATGACTTGGGCACTTTGACTTCGGTAGGTCTGGAAATGCTTTTAAAGAACACCTTTGATCAATTGATGGCACTATTTCCACAAACTGCCTTGGTATATTCCAATATATGCCAAAGACAGAAATGGAAGTGGTCCAACCAATTTTGTTCACAATTTCAGAAAGCACGGAAACATGTGAATAAATATGTTTCTGCTTACATGAGAGACTATGGAATGGGTTCAATATACAACAATAATTTGCGTTACAACATGCAAGATATCTACAGAGGAGATGGTGTGCACTTCTCAGATGAGGGGAATAGAATATTCCTCCTAAAGTGCATTGGAACCTACTTGTAGGTACCTAAATCAGCCACAGAACCCAAAAGCTCTTTTCAGGGCTACCCTACCTCTGATCACTCAAAATGATTATCTTTTTCTAACTTTTTTCACTATTTTTCACCAAAGTACGCTCCCCGGTACGCTCCCCGGTGCGCGTACCGGGCGCTCCCCCCGCGAAAAATTTTAAAAAAATTATTTTTGTTTGGCATATATGTACCTCCTAAACTCCCCTCAGAAAACCTAGACCGTCAGGGTGTGTCTACCATGCCCCCTTTTACCCATTCACAATGTTGTTTGTCCTCCATATTGTGTCTCAATTCTACCGAAACACAAAATGGCGGACTCCCGTAACGCTGCCGGTGCGCGTACCGGGGCGCGCACCGGTAAGCGCTCCCAAAAAAATGTGGGAAGTTAATTTACATAAAAACCACTGGAGACACTTACACCAAATATAGAATAGGCCCTACTACATAGCAGACCCCACCATTTTCCCAAATGTGGTGGAATTCCATTGAGCCATTTGGGCTGTAGCCCTGTCTAAATATCCTGAGGTAAATTACATGACAAAAACACATATGAAGTGTTACAATTTACAACCAATTAAAATGTTACTTTCATTTTCCAATTTTTTTTCCTGACATTTGATTGGTTATGTACATGAATATAAATGAAAAATGAGAGGGAAATTCGGCCTTTTTGACTACAACTACCTGAGATACATCTTTAAAGGATTTTCTCATTTATCTTCATCACCTTTCTATAAGGTAAGTTGTTAATTTGTAAGGGGCACTTTAAGTTCATTTGTAAAAACGTTTTCTGACAGTTATTTACTGTCCCTTTGTTATACTTACAGATTGAGATAGGCTTCTCTGTTATAGTTATAGATTGAGTTAGGCTTCTCTGGTATAATTATGAATTTTATTTAGGCTTCTTCAGATACACTTTTTTATATTTCTACTTCCTGCCTCATACCATACACTGCCCAAAGATAAATTCACTGTTAAAAACTCACAAGTACCTGTCTGAACTTAAACCCAACAGTCCCCTATCTCTACTGATATATTTGTTTTTTATGAAATTTACAGCAAGAAAATGGAAGGAGAACAAAACAAATTTAATATTTCATTTGAAATTGATCTGGAGAACAATCCTAAGGAAGAGATTGTTGATTTAGACTTTTTGGATCAGTCTCTGGACCAATAGTTACTTAATTGTGTGGAAGGAATGGAATCATTGAATCCAAATGAGGACATACCTGACGATATAATGTTGGAAATTCTTTTACATTTTGAAAAATCACAGCAATACATTTTTATTTAATAATTAAAAATTGTTCGAGGCATTATTCTTTTTTATATGTAAATCATGAAATAGTACCAAAATGAATATAATATAAAGTGAGACTTATAGTATACTGTGCAACTTTTTTGTGTTACATAGTAATTTTGCTCATAGTTACTTCCTTTCGCCGACTATATTATCTCCAATGTGTATTTTACATATCTTTTTCATCTCCTGCCTCCATGTTGTTTCTGCTTTCCTGACAGACTATAGTATAGATTCCATATACCACAATAACATCTGTAACAACATGCAAATTATCTACAGTGGAGACAGTCTACATTGAATTTAAAACTCTGCATTGGTACCTACATGCGGGTACTTATATCACCCACACAACACAACAACTCTATGCAGAGCTACCCTACCTCTAAGCACTTTAAATTATTATTTTACTGTTTCACTGGGTTTTCCCCTAGTACGCTCCCCGGTACGCTCCCCCGTGCGCATACCTGGCGCTCCCCCTGTGCAAATCAAGATAAAAAATTAAATTTTTTTTGCCCCGCGGGTCCCTTTTATGGCCCCCACATAGAACCTAGGGGATCAGGGGGGTCTACTCTACCCCCTTATGGTCTTTTCCCCCTTTGTTTTTGCCACCTCTTGTGTCTCGATCCTACCGAGACACAAGATGGCGGCTGCTCCGGACTGTTTGGAATGTTTACAGACACCCAAGAGCCAATCAGCTTTCCGCTCGCGAACTCGCGTAGCGCGCTGGTACGCGCCCCGGTGCGCGTACCGGGGCACGCTTATAGATATATATATATATTTTTTTGAACGTAAATTACTCAAAATCCACTGGAGCACATATCTTGAGACATAGCAAAGGCACATCGGGCTACCAGTCCCTACAATTTTGCCAAGTTTCGTGGAAATCCATTCAGCCGTTCGGGCTAAAAGTGAGTCCAACCGCCCTATGGAAATTAACATGGGGAAAACACATTTTGGGACCCCCTTTTATCTCGGCCCCCGCTTGACGAATCCCCCCAACATTTTTAGGGAAGGAGCGGAGTGGAGAGGGCCATCTTCTTTGAGAAATTCACGAAGATTCATCCACCGGCGCCAAAGTTTTTCCCAGTTGAATGTTGCGGATTTCCTATGGAAAGTAGATCCTAACTATAACTACCTGCTGGCGACCGCCAGTAGGTAATATATATATGTATTTATATATATATATATATATATATATATATATATATATATATATATATATATATATATATATATATATATATATATATATATATATATATATATATTTATATATATATATATATATATTCACTGAAAAAACCATAGGTTATAGACCATATATAGTTAGGAATTCGCATTTACAAAACCTTATTTTACTCACACAAAACCATTGAAATTCCATATATAGTTAGTTGCACTAACTATATATCGCGCACCCGCAATCCACTGCTGATGATGTCACATATTACATCATTCATGACATGGTCAGTGACATCACTGATGACATCACTGATGACATCTCAAATGACATCACTGATGACATCACTGATGACAACATCCAGTGACTGTATGTTTCTGTAAAGTTAAAATATGTCTTACATATTGAAGAATGAGTGGATGTATAAGTGTCTGGATGAAGGATTTAGTAGGTGCATGACTGACTGTATGAGTGAGTGATTAAATGTGTCTCACTGAGTGCATGGGTTAGTGACTAAACTGTCTTAATTTGTGCAACATTATGTCTGTTGTTCTGTAAACTGTTGCATGTGTTGATAAGTAGCTATATGAGTAACTATATGGGTTATTGATTGGTTGCCCAAGTATTTGTATGGGAGACTGAGTGTGTGTGTGGGTGGCTGGGAGGTGTAGGACTCTGTGCATAGATGTGTGAGCAGTTGATTCACTAGATGTATGGTTTCAAAAGTGCATGTGGAAACAGCTGTATGGGCGGTTGACTGTGTGCATGAGTGTATTGGTGAGTGAATGGATATCTCAGTGCTACATGTCAAAGTAAGTACATATGTAAAACACAGTACATGTGAGAGTTGACATATATAAATAACTGTGCATAAGAGCCAATGAATGTGTGAGTGGCTGTATGGATCATTGTGAACTTGTATCAGGGATTGTATAAGAGTAAATATGTGTTAGTATATGTTTGAATAAGTAAAGTTTGTATAACTGTATAGTTGAGGAAATGGAGGTGTGATTGATTCTTTGCATGACTAACTAGGTGTGTGAGTAACTCCATGGATGAGTGACAGTCTGTGAGTGTCTGTTTACACTGATTGTATCTAAGGTTATATTAGAGTCTGAAGAGGTTCATCGTATTATCACATGAATGATATCATCAGTGATGTGATCAGTAATGTCAAATGAGATGTCATCAGTGATGTCATCAGTGATGTCATTTGAGATGTCATCAGTGATGTCATTAGTGATGTCACTGACCATGTCATGAATGATGTAATATGTGACATCATCAGCAGTGGATTGCGGGTGCGCGATATATAGTTAGTGCAACTAACTATATATGGAATTTCAATGGTTTTGTGTGAGTAAAATAAGGTTTTGTAAATGCGAATTCCTAACTATATATGGTCTATAACCTATGGTTTTTTCAGTGAATTTTCAAGGTTTTGTAAATGCTAATTCCTAACTATATATGGTCTATAACCTATGGTTTTTTCAGTGAATTTTCAAGGTTTTGTAAATGCTAATTCCTAACTATATATGGTCTATAGCCTATGGTTTTTTCAGTGAATATATATATACATACATATATAAACATATATCATCTGTATATCTATATAAATACAAACATAAATGCATGCATACATATACTTATATGCATACAGATGCATGTTATTTACATGAAAGTTGAAAAAACACTAATAAAAGCAAAGCTAAAAAGCCACCTCATTACAAACAGAATGGCTTTAACTTAAACGAGGGCGAGATCTATTGCATTTTCAATGCTTGTTTACTTTGGTTCCATCAAGAAGGCATTCAGATGTGTCACACATTTGCCATAAATTCTGAATGTTAGCACTCTAGTTGCACATTAGATCACTGTAGTAAAGCTACTGCTCACCAGGGACGTCTGCTGCTGGTATTCAAAGTGCATGTTTCAGTCTGCATGTCAGAATTTTTTTAATGAAATAGAAGAGGATTTGAGAAGTCACTCAAAATGATCCCTAATTTTTCTTTCTGAAGCACTAATCATACTTTCTATGGCAAAATTAACCCCCTCATGTTGTTCCTTTTTAAATTGAGTGTTTTCAGACTTACCACTTCATTCCAATCAAGATGGCTTCTGGTGTGCCATACTTTTGTCATAAGTAAGACTGTTAGCGCTCTAGTTGTTCTTTAGAACACTCTGGGACATTCTGTCATTGGGCTATACTTGGGGTACATCTGGGTGATATTTGGGCTACATTTAGGCTCTTTTGTCTCTGGTGGCCATCTTGGGAGACTGTATGTCAGAATTTTTTAATGAAATTGAAGAGGGTTTGAGAAGTCACTCAAAATGTGCCCTAATTTTTCTTTCTGCAGCACTAATCATAATTCATATGGCAAAATATACCCCCTCATTTTGTTCCTTTTTAAATTAAATGTTTTAAGAGTTACTACTTTATTCCAATCAAGATGGCTTCAGGTGTGCCATACCTTTGTAATAAGTAGGACTGTTAGCGCTCTAGTTGTTCTTTAGAACACTCTGGGACATTCTGTCATTGGGCTATACTTGGGCTACATCTGGGTGATATTTGGGCTACATTTGGGCTCTTTTGTCTCTGGTGGCCATTTTGGGAGACTGCATGTCAGAATTTTTTAATGAAATAGAAGAGGATTTGAAAAGTCACTCAAAATGTGCCCTAATTTTTCTTTCTGCAGCACTAATAATACCTTCTATTGCATAATATACCCCCTCATTTTGTTCCTTTTTAAATTAAATGTTTTAAGAGTTACCACTTTATTCCCATCACGATTGCTCCAGGTGTGCTATACATTTGTAATAAGTAGGACTGTTAGCGCTCTAGTTGTTCTTTAGAACACTCTGGGACATTCTGTCATTAGGCTATACTTGGGCTACATCTGGGTGATATTTGGGCTACATTTGGGCTCTTTTGTCTCTGGTGGCCATTTTGGGAGACTGCATGTCAGAATGTTTTAATGAAATAGAAAAGGATTTGAGAAGTCACTCAAAATGTGCCCTAATTTTTCATTCTGCTGCACTAATCATACTTTCTATGGCAAAATATACCCCTCATGTTGTTTCTTTTTAAATTAAATGTTTTAAGAGTTACCACTTTATTCCAATCAAGATGGCTTCAGGTGTGCCATACCTTTGTAATAAGTAGGACTGTTAGCGCTCTAGTTGTTCTTTAGAACACTCTGGGACATTCTGTCATTGGGCTATACTTGGGCTACATCTGGGTGATATTTGGGCTACATTTGGGCTCTTTTGTCTCTGGTGGCCATTTTGGGAGACTGCATGTCAGAATGTTTTAATGAAATAGAAAAGGATTTGAGAAGTCACTCAAAATGTGCCCTAATTTTTCATTCTGCAGCACTAATCATACTTTCTATGGCAAAATATACCCCCTCATGGTGTTTCTTTTTAAATTAAATGTTTTAAGAGTTACCACTTTATTCCAATCAAGATGGCTTCAGGTGTGCCATACCTTTGTAATAAGTAGGACTGTTAGCGCTCTAGTTGTTCTTTAGAACACTCTAGGAGGCTGCAGTAGAACACAAAGGAATCAACTGACAGTCTCTGTCCTTGTTGGATGTACATGTTTTACTGAGAATGTCAGACTTCATTTTCACATGACTGAGAAAGATAATGTGAATTTACAGAAAATATGCTTTCAGTTTAGCTTATAGATCCCCTTCCAAACCACTGTGGGAAAATCATGAGATATTAGTTTTCTTTCAAACAATATTCATGATATCACAGCAGAAGGTTTTTTCACATGGTAAAATCACCTTAGAACACACCACAATTCCTAAAACGAGTATGGTACCATCAACAAATGATTTATAATGTAACTAAAGTCCTAAAACCCTCTATTAACTACAATGCTTTTTAATGAGGTGCTATCATGTATATTGGTCCCAAGATGGCTGCCAACACTTCTTGGATGAAGTGCTGACAGCCAATCAGATCAGATGTGTGGTTAGGCTCCGCCCAGATATATATCTTTTTTTGAACCTAAATTACTCAAAATCCACTGGAGCACATATATTGAGACCTAGCAAAGGCACATCGGGCTAACAGTCCCTACAATTTTGCCAAGTTTCGTGCAAATCCATTCAGCCGTTCGAGCTAAAAGTGAGGCCAACCGCCCTATGGAAATTAACATGGGAAAAACGCATTTTGGGACCCCCCTTTTTTCTCGGCCCCCCCTTGATGAAACCCCCCCCAAATTGTCAGGGGCTGCTCAGAAACAAAATGTTCCATTTTCCTGAAATTTTCAGCCAATTCCGTCCACAAACGCCAAAGTCATTAGACATAGAATTTTCAAAAATCCCATAGAGAAAAAATCCTAACTATATATACCTACTGGCGACCGCGACGTGTTTTCCCCATGTTAATTTCCATATGGCGGTTGGACTCAGTTTTAGCCCGAACGGCTGAATGGATTTCCACAAAATTGTAGGGACTGGTAGCCCGATGTGCCTTTGCTTTGTCTCAAGATATGTGCTCCAGTGGATTTTTAGTAATTTAGGTTAAAAAAAATATACATATCTGGGTGGAGCCTAACCACACATCTGATCTGATTGGCTGTCAGCACTTCATCCAAGAAGTGTTGGCAGCCATCTTGGGACCAATATACATGATAGCACCTCATTAAAAAGCATTGTAGTTAATAGAGGGTTTTAGGACTTTAGTTACATTATAAATCATTTGTTGATGGTACCATACTCATTTTAGGAATTGTGGTGTGTTCTAAGATGATTTTACCATGTGAAAAAACCTTCTGCTGTGATATCATGAATCATCTTTGAAAGAAAACTAATATCTCATGATTTTCCCACAGTGGTTTGGAAGGGAATCTATAAGCTAAACTGAGAGCATATTTTCTGTATAGCATATTTTCTGTATAGTCTTCGCTTTGGCCGGAGTGGTCGCTCCCAGTGCTCCCTGGCGTGTACTGGTATCGTTAAAGCTGCGCTTTTGTGGATTTTGCCTCCTCTGTGCCTCATATTGCTCTGCCTGGCTGCCGCTTTGCATATAACGCGCTTTGGCTTATTATTGTACTTTTCTGCTGCTGTGTTAGCGCGTTCTCCCCAAGCGCTCTGTTGTGCTCCCCCCTCCTCCATTTTGTTGGTTGTTGTTGTCTTGGTCAGCCCGCCCCGCCTCCCAACTGAGTCGCCCTCCCACAGGATACAAACAGCGCCTCCCTACCTGGAAGCGCTGTGACTCGCTCTTCGCTTTGGCCGGAGTGGTCGCTCCCAGTGCTCCCTGGCGTGTACTGGTATCGTTAAAGCTGCGCTTTTGTGGATTTTGCCTCCTCTGTGCCTCATATTGCTCTGCCTGGCTGCCGCTTTGCATATAACGCGCTTTGGCTTATTATTGTACTTTTCTGCTGCTGTGTTAGCGCGTTCTCCCCAAGCGCTCTGTTGTGCTCCCCCCTCCTCCATTTTGTTGGTTGTTGTTGTCTTGGTCAGCCCGCCCCGCCTCCCAGCTGAGTCGCCCTCCCACAGGATACAAACAGCGCCTCCCTACCTGGAAGCGCTGTGACTCGCTCTTCGCTTTGGCCGGAGTGGTCGCTCCCAGTGCTCCCTGGCGTGTACTGGTATCGTTAAAGCTGCGCTTTTGTGGATTTTGCCTCCTCTGTGCCTCATATTGCTCTGCCTGGCTGCCGCTTTGCATATAACGCGCTTTGGCTTATTATTGTACTTTTCTGCTGCTGTGTTAGCGCGTTCTCCCCAAGCGCTCTGTTGTGCTCCCCCCTCCTCCATTTTGTTGGTTGTTGTTGTCTTGGTCAGCCCGCCCCGCCTCCCAGCTGAGTCGCCCTCGCCCCTCCCCCTCCACTATCCATATATGACAGTAGTTCCCGCGCGCAGCGTTTACGCGCAGCGACCGCGCACAATTCGCGCCGAAGGTGCGCCAAAGGTAAGCCCGTCTACGCCCGTCCGCGCCTGGACCGCGCCCAGCGCTATACCCCCTGGAAACCCCGCCCGCATTACCTACGATGCAACCACGCTCCTAGCCCTTAACCCTGGCCGCGCCCCCAACTGCATCCAAGCCGCTCCCGGATACACCCATGGACCTTTCTCCTGCTACTCCTGCAAATTCAGCGCCACCGACAACATCTCCGCTACGACCACACCACAGACTCCCGTCCCCAACCACCTACAATGCATCCTTCTCAACACCCGCTCGGTCCACAGACACGCCATTGACCTATGGAATCTACTAGACACCATCTCTCCAGACGTCGCCTTCCTAACAGAAACTTGGATGAACGCCTCCTCCGCCCCTGACATCACCATTGCCATCCCTGAAGATTATAAGATCACTCGCAAGGACCGTACCGGCCACACAGGAGGAGGAATCGCTATCGTCCATAAGAAATCAATCCGCATCTCAACCAGCTCTGACGCCAACCTCGCCAACTCCGAACACCTTCACTTCCAGATCCACATCGACCCCAAGACCACACTCAGAGGCACCCTCCTCTACAGACCACCAGGACCCCGCGCAAAATTCTGTGAAGACATCACAGACTTCATCACTCCACACGCGCTCCCCTCCAAAGACTACATCCTTCTGGGAGACCTCAACTTTCACCTTGAAAAAACCAACGACCGCAACACCACCACCCTCTTGGACAACCTCGCCAACCTCGGACTTAAACAACTGGTCACTTCCCCCACCCACATCGCAGGTCACACACTCGACCCCATCTTCACCTCCAGCAATCATGTCTCCTTCAGCCACACTACGGATCTCCTCTGGACTGACCACAGCTGCGTTCACTTCACCTACAACAAGCCAAAACCCATCAACCACCTCCAACAAACTCTGCAAAGAAACTGGAACAAAATCACCATCGACCAGATCTCCTCATCGCTCCTTCTAAACACCCCAGCCCACTCTTCTAACCCAGACCAAGCCGCCGCCAACTTCACCCTATGGCTATCCAACACCGCCGACACCTTAGCACCACTGAAAAAACATCAAAACAAACCTGGCAACAAGAAGGCCTCATGGTTCAACGATGATCTTAAGAAGTCCAAGAAACTCTGCCGCTCCCTTGAAAAGGCCTGGAAAAAAGACCCAACAACTAGCGCCAAGAACGCCTTCAAAAACGCCACCCGCACACACCACCAACTAATCCGAAAGGCCAAGAAAACAGCATTCAAGGATCGACTTGACAACAACGCCCACAACAGCAAAGAACTTTTCAACATCGTCAAGGAATTCTCCAATCCCTCGGCCAACTCCAACGACATCACCCCCTCTCAAGCCCTCTGCGACTCCCTAGCCTCATTCTTCCACAGCAAGATTGCAGACATCCACAACAGCTTCGACAACCAACCCGGAGACCAACCCACCCAACCATTTGCTGAACATTCTCCCCCCGTGAACACCCTTAACGACTGGAACCCAATCTCCACTGAGGACACCATCCGCCTGATGAACTCCATCCACTCAGGATCCCCCACAGACCCATGTCCTCACCACATCTACAACAAAGCAGACTCCGTCATAGCACCGCACCTCCGAGACGTCATCAACTGCTCCTTCAACTCCGCAACCTTCCCTGAGAGCTGGAAACACGCTGAACTCACCGCCCTTCTGAAAAAACCCACAGCGGACCCCACCGAACTCAAAAACTACCGCCCCATCTCGCTCCTTCCATTCCCGGCAAAAGTAATCGAGAAAGCTGTCAACAACCAGCTCGCCGCCTTCCTCGAAGCCAACAAATCCCTCGACTCCTCACAATCTGGCTTCCGAGCTAAACACAGCACTGAGACCGCCCTCATCGCAGCAACAGACGACATTCGAACTCTACTGGACAATGGAGACACAGTCGCCCTCATCCTCCTCGACCTCTCTGCAGCCTTCGACACAGTCTGCCACAGCACCCTTCTACAACGCCTCAGTAACATCGGAATACAAGGAAAAGCACTTGAATGGATCACCTCGTTCCTCTCCGGAAGAACCCAGAGAGTCCGCCTTCCACCATTCAAGTCCGAGGCCACTGAAGTCATCTGTGGCGTACCACAAGGATCCTCACTCAGCCCCACCCTCTTCAACGTATACATGAGCCCCCTCGCGGCCATCGCCCGCCAACACAACCTCAACATCATCTCTTACGCGGATGACACTCAACTGATCCTTTCTCTCACCAATGACCCCAGCACCGCCAAAACTAACCTACACGAAGGAATGAAAGAAGTTGCCGAATGGATGAAACACAGCCGTCTGAAACTGAACTCAGATAAAACAGAAGTCCTCATCTTAGGTACATCCCCCTCTGCATGGGACGACTCTTGGTGGCCGGAAGCCCTTGGAAAAGCACCCATCCCGACAGACCGCGCACGGAACCTAGGCGTCATCCTGGATTCTTCACTCTCAATGAACAGACAAGTCAGCGCCGTATCCTCATCCTGCTTCAACATTCTTCGCATGCTCAAAAAAACATTTCGTTGGATCCCAACCGAAACCAGGAAAACAGTCACCCATGCTCTGGTAACAAGCCGACTGGACTACGGAAACACCCTCTACGCAGGTACTACCGCTAAACTCCAGAAGAAACTCCAACGAATCCAAAACGCCTCAGCCAGAATCATATTAGACATCCCGCGCAACGAACACATCTCTGGTTGCCTGAAAGACCTCCACTGGCTACCCGTCAATAAGAGAATCACTTTCCGACTGCTAACCCACGCACACAAATCACTCTACGACATCGGACCAGAATGCCTCAACTCACGACTGTCCTTCTACACCCCCTCCCGCCAACTACGTTCTTCCAGCCAAGCCCTCGCCACCGTACCTCGCATCAACAAGACCACCATGGGAGGCAGATCCTTCTCATACCTGGCTGCTAAAACATGGAACTCACTCCCTACCTACCTTCGCCTTACCCAGAACCACCTAGCTTTCAGAAAGCAACTTAAAACGTGGATATTTGACAAATAATCCCCCTCCCCTTCCTAAGCGCCTTGGGACCCTCTGGGTATGTAGTGCGCTATATAAATTCTCTGACTTGACTTGACTTGACATTATCTTTCTCAGTCATGTGAGAATGAAGTCTGACATTCTCAGTAAAACATGTACATCCAAGAAGGACAGAGACTGTCAGTTGATTCCTTTGTGTTCTACTGCAGCCTCCTAGAGTGTTCTAAAGAACAACTAGAGCGCTAACAGTCCTACTTATTACAAAGGTATAGCACACCTGAAGCCATCGTGATGGGAATAAAGTGGTAAATCTTAAAACATTTAATTTAAAAAGGAACAAAATGAGGGGGTATATTATGCCATAGAAAGTATTATTAGTGCTGCAGAAAGAAACATTAGGGCACATTTTGAGTGACTTCTCAAATCCTCTTCTATTTCATTAAACAATTCTGACATGCAGTCTCCCAAGATGGCCACCAGGGACAAAAGAGCCCAAATGTAGCCCAAATATCACCCAGATGTAGCCCAAGTATAGCCCAATGACAGAATGTCCCAGAGTGTTCTAAAGAACAACTAGAGCGCTAGCAGTCCTACTTATTACAAAGGTATGGCACACCTGAAGCCATCTTGATTGGAATAAAGTGGTAACTCTTAAAACATTTAATTTAAAAAGGAACTAAATGAGGGGGTATATTTTGCCATAGAAAGTATTATTAGTGCTGCAGAAAGAAAAATTAGGGCACATTTTGAGTGACTTCTCAAATCCTCTTCAATTTCATTAAAAAATTCTGACATACAGTCTCCCAAGATGGCCACCAGAGACAAAAGAGCCTAAATGTAGCCCAAATATCACCCAGATGTAGCCTAAGTATAGCCCAATGACAGAATGTCCCAGAGTGTTCTAAAGAACAACTAGAGCTCTAACAGTCTTACTTATGACAAAAGTATGGCACACCAGAAGCCATCTTGATTGGAATGAAGTGGTAAGTCTGAAAACATTTAATTTAAAAAGGAACAAAATGAGGGGGTTCATTTTGCCATAGAAAGTATGATTAGTGCTTCAGAAAGAAAAATTAGGGATCATTTTGAGTGACTTCTCAAATCCTCTTCTATTTCCTTAAAAAAATTCTGACATGCAGACTGAAACATGCACTTTGAATACCAGCAGCAGACTTCCCTGGTGAGCAGTAGCTTTACTACAGTGATCTAATGAGCAACTAGAGTGCTAACATTCAGAATTTATGGCAAATGTGTGACACATCTGAATGCCTTCTTGATGGAACCAAAGTAAACAAGCATTGAAAATGCAATAGATCTCGCCCTCGTTTAAGTTAAAGCCATTCTGTTTGTAATGAGGTGGCTTTTTAGCTTTGCTTTTATTAGTGTTTTTTCAACTTTCATGTAAATAACATGCATCTGTATGTATATAAGTATATGTATGCATGCATTTATGTTTGTATTTATATAGATATACAGATGATATATGTTTATATATGTATGTATATATATATATTCACTGAAAAAACCATAGGTTATAGACCATATATAGTTAGGAATTAGCATTTACAAAACCTTGAAAATTCACTGAAAAAACCATAGGTTATAGACCATATATAGTTAGGAATTAGCATTTACAAAACCTTGAAAATTCACTGAAAAAACCATAGGTTATAGACCATATATAGTTAGGAATTCGCATTTACAAAACCTTATTTTACTCACACAAAACCATTGAAATTCCATATATAGTTAGTTGCACTAACTATATATCGCGCACCCGCAATCCACTGCTGATTATGTCACATATTACATCATTCATGACATGGTCAGTGACATCACTGATGACATCACTGATGACATCTCAAATGACATCACTGATGACATCACTGATGACAACATCCAGTGACTGTATGTTTCTGTAAAGTTAAAATATGTCTTACATATTGAAGAATGAGTGGATGTATAAGTGTCTGGATGAAGGATTTAGTAGGTGCATGACTGACTGTATGAGTGAGTGATTAAATGTGTCTCACTGAGTGCATGGGTTAGCGACTAAACTGTCTTAATTTGTGCATCATTATGTCTGTTGTTCTGTAAACTGTTGCATGTGTTGATAAGTAGCTATATGAGTAACTATATGGGTTATTGATTGGTTGCCCAAGTATTTGTATGGGAGACTGAGTGTGTGTGTGGGTGGCTGGGAGGTGTATGACTCTGTGCATAGATGTGTGAGCAGTTGATTCACTAGATGTATGGTTTCAAAAGTGCATGTGGAAACAGCTGTATGGGCGGTTGACTGTGTGCATGAGTGTATTGGTGAGTGAATGCATATCTCAGTGCTACATGTCAAAGTACATATGTAAAACACAGTACATGTGAGAGTTGACATATATAAATAACTGTGCATAAGAGCCAGTGAATGTGTGAGTGGCTGTATGGATCATTGTGAACTTGTATCAGGGATTGTATAAGAGAGTAAATATGTGTTAGTATATGTTTGAATAAGTAAAGTTTGTATAACTGTATAGTTGAGGAAATTGAGGTGTGATTGATTCTTTGCATGACTGACTAGGTGTGTGAGTAACTCCATGGATGAGTGACAGTCTGTGAGTGTCTGTTTACACTGATTGTATCTAAGGTTATATTAGAGTCTGAAGAGGTTCATCGTATTATCACATGAATGATATCATCAGTGATGTGATCAGTAATGTCAAATGAGATGTCATCAGTGATGTCATCAGTGATGTCATTTGAGATGTCATCAGTGATGTCATTTGAGATGTCATCAGTGATGTCATCAGTGATGTCACTGACCATGTCATGAATGATGTAATATGTGACATCATCAGCAGTGGATTGCGGGTGCGCGATATATAGTTAGTGCAACTAACTATATATGGAATTTCAATGGTTTTGTGTGAGTAAAATAAGGTTTTGTAAATGCGAATTCCTAACTATATATGGTCTATAACCTATGGTTTTTTCAGTGAATATATATGGCGATTTTGCAGGCTTTGATTTTTTGCACTGAATAAACCACGCTAAGAAACTGCACCTACTTTGTGGTCTCGCTTCCTTCGTTGTTCTGCAGAAGGCAGGAATCTACTACGACCTTTGGACATATATATATATATATACATATATATTACCTACTGGCGGTCGCCAGTAGGTATATATAGTTAGGATTTTTTCTCTATGGGATTTTTGAAAATTCTATGTCTAATAACTTTGGCGTTTGTGGACGGAATTGGCTGAAATTTTCAGGAAAATGGAACATTTTGTTTCTGAGCAGCCCCTGACAATTTGGGGGGGTTTCATCAAGGGGGGGCCGAGAAAAAAGGGGGGTCCCAAAACGCGTTTTTCCCATGTTAATTTCCATAGGGCGGTTGGCCTCACTTTTAGCTCGAACGGCTGAATGGATTTGCACGAAACTTGGCAAAATTGTAGGGACTGTTAGCCCGATGTGCCTTTGCTAGGTCTCAATATATGTGCTCCAGTGGATTTTGAGTAATTTAGGTTAAAAAAAAGATATATATCTGGGCGGAGCCTAACCACACATCTGATCTGATTGGCTGTCAGCACTTCATCCAAGAAGTGTTGGCAGCCATCTTGGGACCAATATACATGATAGCACCTCATTAAAAAGCATTGTAGTTAATAGAGGGTTTTAGGACTTTAGTTACATTAAAAATCATTTGTTGATGTTACCATACTCGTTTTAGGAATTGTGGTGGGTTCTAAGGTGATTTTACCATGTGAAAAAACCTTCTGCTGTGATATCATGAATATTGTTTGAAAGAAAACTAATATCTCATGATTTTCCCACAGTGGTTTGGAAGGGGATCTATAAGCTAAACTGAAAGCATATTTTCTGTAAATTCACATTATCTTTCTCAGTCATGTGAAAATGAAGTCTGACATTCTCAGTAAAACATGTACATCCAACAAGGACAGAGACTGTCAGTTGATTCCTTTGTGTTCTACTGCAGCCTCCTAGAGTGTTCTAAAGAACAACTAGAGCGCTAACAGTCCTACTTATTACAAAGGTATGGCACACCTGAAGCCATCTTGATTGGAATAAAGTGGTAACTCTTAAAACATTTAATTTAAAAATAAACAACATGAGGGGGTATATTTTGCCATAGAAAGTATGATTAGTGCTGCAGAATGAAAAATTAGGGCACATTTTGAGTGACTTCTCAAATCCTTTTCTATTTCATTAAAACATTCTGACATGCAGTCTCCCAAAATGGCCACCAGAGACAAAAGAGCCCAAATGTAGCCCAAATATCACCCAGAAGTAGCCCAAGTATAGCCCAATGACAGAATGTCCCAGAGTGTTCTAAAGAACAACTAGAGCGCTAACAGTCCTACTTATTACAAAGGTATGGCACACCTGAAGCCATCTTGATTGGAATAAAGTGGTAACTCTTAAAACATTTAATTTAAAAAGAAACAACATGAGGGGGTATATTTTGCCATAGAAAGTATGATTAGTGCTGCAGAATGAAAAATTAGGGCACATTTTGAGTGACTTCTCAAATCCTTTTCTATTTCATTAAAACATTCTGACATGCAGTCTCCCAAAATGGCCACCAGAGACAAAAGAGCCCAAATGTAGCCCAAATATCACCCAGATGTAGCCCAAGTAGAGCCCAATGACAGAATGTCCCAGAGTGTTCTAAAGAACAACTAGAGCGCTAACAGTCCTACTTATTACAAAGGTATAGCACACCTGGAGCCATCGTGATGGGAATAAAGTGGTAACTCTT
Source organism: Lissotriton vulgaris (assembly GCF_964263255.1). NCBI lineage: Eukaryota > Metazoa > Chordata > Amphibia > Caudata > Salamandridae > Lissotriton > Lissotriton vulgaris. Next base: position 22,856,611 of record NC_141689.1, on the reverse strand, counting down.
AAAACATTTAATTTAAAAAGGAACAAAATGAGGGGGTATATTATGCAATAGAAGGTATTATTAGTGCTGCAGAAAGAAAAATTAGGGCACATTTTGAGTGACTTTTCAAATCCTCTTCTATTTCATTAAAAAATTCTGACATGCAGTCTCCCAAAATGGCCACCAGAGACAAAAGAGCCCAAATGTAGCCCAAATATCACCCAGATGTAGCCCAAGTATAGCCCAATGACAGAATGTCCCAGAGTGTTCTAAAGAACAACTAGAGCGCTAACAGTCCTACTTATTACAAAGGTATGGCACACCTGAAGCCATCTTGATTGGAATAAAGTGGTAACTCTTAAAACATTTAATTTAAAAAGGAACAAAATGAGGGGGTATATTTTGCCATATGAATTATGATTAGTGCTGCAGAAAGAAAAATTAGGGCACATTTTGAGTGACTTCTCAAACCCTCTTCAATTTCATTAAAAAATTCTGACATACAGTCTCCCAAGATGGCCACCAGAGACAAAAGAGCCTAAATGTAGCCCAAATATCACCCAGATGTACCCCAAGTATAGCCCAATGACAGAATGTCCCAGAGTGTTCTAAAAAACAACTAGAGCGCTAACAGTCTTACTTATGACAAAAGTATGGCACACCAGAAGCCATCTTGATTGGAATGAAGTGGTCAGTCTGAAAACACTCAATTTAAAAAGGAACAACATGAGGGGGTTAATTTTGCCATTGAAAGTATGATTAGTGCTTCAGAAAGAAAAATTAGGGATCATTTTGAGTGACTTCTCAAATCCTCTTCTATTTCATTAAAAAAATTCTGACATGCAGACTGAAACATGCACTTTGAATACCAGCAGCAGACGTCCCTGGTGAGCAGTAGCTTTACTACAGTGATCTAATGTGCAACTAGAGTGCTAACATTCAGAATTTATGGCAAATGTGTGACACATCTGAATGCCTTCTTGATGGAACCAAAGTAAACAAGCATTGAAAATGCAATAGATCTCGCCCTCGTTTAAGTTAAAGCCATTCTGTTTGTAATGAGGTGGCTTTTTAGCTTTGCTTTTATTAGTGTTTTTTCAACTTTCATGTAAATAACATGCATCTGTATGCATATGAGTATATGTATGCATGCATTTATGTTTGTATTTATATAGATATACAGATGATATATGTTTATATATGTATGTATATATATATATTCACTGAAAAAACCATAGGTTATAGACCATATATAGTTAGGAATTAGCATTTACAAAACCTTGAAAATTCACTGAAAAAACCATAGGTTATAGACCATATATAGTTAGGAATTAGCATTTACAAAACCTTGAAAATTCACTGAAAAAACCATAGGTTATAGACCATATATAGTTAGGAATTCGCATTTACAAAACCTTATTTTACTCACACAAAACCATTGAAATTCCATATATAGTTAGTTGCACTAACTATATATCGCGCACCCGCAATCCACTGCTGATGATGTCACATATTACATCATTCATGACATGGTCAGTGACATCACTGATGACATCACTGATGACATCTCAAATGACATCACTGATGACATCACTGATGACAACATCCAGTGACTGTATGTTTCTGTAAAGTTAAAATATGTCTTACATATTGAAGAATGAGTGGATGTATAAGTGTCTGGATGAAGGATTTAGTAGGTGCATGACTGACTGTATGAGTGAGTGATTAAATGTGTCTCACTGAGTGCATGGGTTAGTGACTAAACTGTCTTAATTTGTGCATCATTATGTCTGTTGTTCTGTAAACTGTTGCATGTGTTGATAAGTAGCTATATGAGTAACTTTATGGGTTATTGATTGGTTGCCCAAGTATTTGTATGGGAGACTGAGTGTGTGTGTGGGTGGCTGGGAGGTGTATGACTCTGTGCATAGATGTGTGAGCAGTTGATTCACTAGATGTATGGTTTCAAAAGTGCATGTGGAAACAGCTGTATGGGCGGTTGACTGTGTGCATGAGTGTATTGGTGAGTGAATGGATATCTCAGTGCTACATGTCAAAGTAAGTACATATGTAAAACACAGTACATGTGAGAGTTGACATATATAAATAACTGTGCATAAGAGCCAGTGAATGTGTGAGTGGCTGTATGGATCATTGTGAACTTGTATCAGGGATTGTATAAGAGAGTAAATATGTGTTAGTATATGTTTGAATAAGTAAAGTTTGTATAACTGTATAGTTGAGGAAATGGAGGTGTGATTGATTCTTTGCATGACTGACTAGGTGTGTGAGTAACTCCATGGATGAGTGACAGTCTGTGAGTGTCTGTTTACACTGATTGTATCTAAGGTTATATTAGAGTCTGAAGAGGTTCATCGTATTATCACATGAATGATATCATCAGTGATGTGATCAGTAATGTCAAATGAGATGTCATCAGTGATGTCATCAGTGATGTCATTTGAGATGTCATCAGTGATGTCATTTGAGATGTCATCAGTGATGTCATCAGTGATGTCACTGACCATGTAATGAATGATGTAATATGTGACATCATCAGCAGTGGATTGCGGGTGCGCGATATATAGTTAGTGCAACTAACTATATATGGAATTTCAATGGTTTTGTGTGAGTAAAATAAGGTTTTGTAAATGCGAATTCCTAACTATATATGGTCTATAACCTATGGTTTTTTCAGTGAATTTTCAAGGTTTTGTAAATGCTAATTCCTAACTATATATGGTCTATAACCTATGGTTTTTTCAGTGAATATATATATATATATATATATATATATAATACCTACTGGCGGTCTCCAGTAGGTATATATAGTTAGGATTTTTTCCCTATGGGATTTTTGAAAATTCTATGTCTAATAACTTTGGCGTTTGTGGACGGAATTGGCTGAAATTTTCTGGAAAATGTCACATTTTGTTTCTGAGCAGCCCCTGAAAATTTGGGGGGGGGGTCGTCAAGGGGGGGCCGAGAAAAAAGGGGGGTCCCAAAACGCGTTTTTCCCATGTTAATTTCCATAGGGCGGTTGGCCTCATTTTTAGCTCGAACGGCTGAATGGATTTGCACGAAACTTGGCAAAATTGTAGGGACTGTTAGCCCGATGTGCCTTTGCTAGGTCTCAATATATGTGCTCCAGTGGATTTTGAGAAATTAACGTTCAAAAAAAGATATATATCTGTAACAGCGCTCCGGGCAGCGTTCCGGTTCGCGTACTTTTCGCGTAACGGAGCTTTGCGATGCGAAGCTGATTGGCTCTTCGGTGTCTGTCAACATTCTAAACAGTCCGGAGCGGCCGCCATCTTGTCTCTCGGTAGGGATCGAGAGACAAGAGGAGGCCAAAACAAAGGTGGAAATTACCATAAGAGGGCATAGTAGATCCTCGTTGACCCCCTAGGTTGTATGTGGAGGTTTTAAAAGGGCCCAGCAGGGCAAAAAAAAAATATATATATATTTTTTTTTTTGCGTGGGGAGCGGCCGGTTCGCGAACCGGAAAGCGTTCTGGGCAGCGTACTATAAGGAAAAAAGAATGATAGACTTTTCAAATACTGTATGTTAATTGATTGTTGGTTTTGTTGATTATTTTTTAATTTCTTTTTTTTAAGCAATTTTTATTATTGTGATTGTGTTTCATAATTTAATAAACTTTCTAACATTTCACTGTCAGAAATGTTATTATTCTCATTGAATATACTTTGTAGTCTCTGAGGGTGTAAAATGTCCTCATTTTTAAGGAGGTCATCTACTGCTTCCACACATTGCAGTAGTTCTTGGTCCCAAGTTTCATTCATAAATTCAATTTCATTTGGATCAATGATTTCTTGGCTGCTCTCTTGCAGGACAATTTGAAATTCAACTTCCTGTTCGCCTTCCATTTTGCCTGAAATTTGGATAAAAAATATATATATTAGTAGAGATAGGGCACTGCTGGGATTAATTTTAGATAGGCAGTTTTTATCAGTGAATTTATCTTTTGGCAGTGTATAGTATCAGAGTGGAAGTAGGAATATAAAAAAGTGTATGTGATTTAACGTAAGTAAATTCATAATTATACAAGAGAAGCCTAACTCCATCCATAACTATAACAGAGAAGTCGATCTAAATCTATAACTACTACAGAGGGATAGTATATAACTATCAGAAAAAGTTTACCATATTAACTTATAGTGCACAATATACTTCAGTTTTAAAAATAACAACTTACCTTTACAAACAAGTTGAAGTGTTTAGTGATAATTCAATTGAAATGTACAACAAGAAGTAGCAGTCAAAATGGCTGTGTTTCCTTCTCTTCCTTTATATATATTCAGGTATATAACCAATCAAATGTCAGGTAATAAAAGTAGAAAATGAAAGTAACATTTTCATTGGTTGTCAATTCCAACACTTCAGATGTGTTTTGTGAAGTAATTTACCTCACGGTATTTAGAGAGGTCTACAGGCTAAATGGCTAAATGGAATTTCAATCAAATTTGTGAAAATGAAAGGGATTGTTATGTAGTATGAGCTAATCTATATTTGGTGAGAGTGTCTCTAGTCGTTTTTCTGTAAATTACTTTCCCACCTTTTTTTTTGGACCGCTTCCCGGGAAGCGGTCCGGTTCGCGAACCAGCAGCGTTACGGGAGTCCACCATTTTGTGTTTCGGTCGAATTAAGATACAAGATGGAGGGCAAATAATGTTCAGAATGGGTAGAAGGGGGCACGGTACAAGTATCTTGACCCCCTAGGTTTTCTGAGGGTGGCTGAGGAGGCCCATATGTGCGGGAAAAAACATTTTCTTTAGAAATTTTGCACAGTTAGCTTCCGGTTCGCGTACCGGGTAGCGCTCCGGGGAGCGTAGTTTGTTGAAATTTAGAGAAAAAAGTTAGAGTAAAATAATAATTGTGAGTGATCAGATGTAGGGTAGCTCTGAGAAGAGCTTTTGGGTTTATGGTACATTTTGGTACTTATAAGTAGGTACCAATGCACAGTCTTAAATTCAAAATGAAAATTCTGTTGCCCTCATCTGAGAAGTGAACTCCATCTCCTCTGTAGATATCTTGCATGCAGTAACACAAGTTATTGTTGTACATGGAGCCCATTCCATGGTCTCTCATGTAAGCTGAAACAGATTTGTTTACATGCTTCCTCGACTTCTCAATTTGTGGACAAAATTGGTTGGACCACCTCCATTTCTGTCTTTGGCATATATTTGAATATACCAAGGCAGTTTGAGGAAAAAGTGCCATTAATTGCTCAAAGGTGTCCTTTAAAAGCATTTCTAGACCTACCCCAGTCGAAGTGCCCAAATCATTACCTCCACAGTGCACAATTAACAGGTCAGGTTTTGGCAAATGCATAAAGGTTTTCACCAATGGTATCAATTGGTGACATTTTAATCCTCTTTGGCCCAACCACTTAATTTCCACATCTTGTAAATTGAGGTTAGGTAAATTTCTGTTCTCAGCATACCTTTGAGCCCAGTAGATGTAACTATGTCCAACAATCCAGACATAAAACATGGTGAGAGAAGGTTGTGCTGCAGTCAGATGAAGTGTGGTAATGAAAGGGCAGTTGAAACAGTAGGAGTTTGTAAAGAAAAAAAACTGTGGATTTTCAGTGCTAATGATTCATTAGCAGTGATTGGTGCATTTCCATTTCTGAAAACAGAAAGTTAGGGTGCATGGATGTGTTCTTTGAAAGATGTAATTTGAATGGTCAAGGAAAAAACATTTAATGAAAGATTGCACTGGATACGCAGGTGCACTGAGAGTTCAGAGTTCAATTGAAACATTGTTGTGTGAACTTGCAAACATGAGAGGTCTTTCAGGAGGTGGTTGCTAAGCAAAAAAGGCAGAGAGGGCAGAGGGGGGAAGGGTTTTGATTTGAAAAAAGTGAGGGAAGAGTTATGATTGGCTAATATGAGAGATATGTGTAATGAATATCAGCATTTCTGTGCTTTCTATAGCTGCAGCCTCTTCCTCTTCCATTCATTCCTTCTCTTAGGTAAATAAATCTATTAAACACCATTTCTGGTTTAGTCCCTATAGCTGTCTTTCTTTTAACATTACTCTCTGTTTTCTTCCCTTGTACTTACTCCTTTATTTTTTTTGTATTTTTTTTGTATTTTTTGAACACTTTTTTGTTTTTTTTCAAAGGGAAAGAACAAAAAGAGGCATTGAAAAGGGCTCAACAGGAGCACAAAAAAAAATTAAAACTTGGGGCGTTTAGAGCATCGGTGTTTCTCGAATGCTAAATTAATTAATTTCACACTCATATTTGCGCATGAAATTAATGTCCCACAATATAAGCAAGTAAGCTTCATATGGACAAAATTCTTTTGAATATTTGCCACGGTTTCGCTTGCCTCTGCAACTGTGAGAGAAATATCAGTAGATTTTCTGGCCACCGAAGTTGGGGGGTTCTCCTGTAGTTCACGCATCTCTGCCCGACTATAATTTAATGGATGCCACCTCTGCATATGTCGGTGCATCGTGTGGTTTCCATAGCTGTACTTTTTATCAGTGCCCCTTGATAATTTCTCTTCGCATATAAGGCACGTAGCATATCGTGCATTGACTTTTTTCTCTCCTGGTGGAATGGAAAAAAATTGCCAAATAAAGCTATTTTTGTGATGAGATACCCGGGGTAACTCTTTGATAAATCGTGGTGCCTCATCTTCCTCTCCCTCTTCTGGATCCTCCTCCTCCTCCTCTGGGTTTCCTTGAAACTGTGCAGGTGGTCCTCTCTTCCTATGAGGAGATGGTGGTGGTGGTGGTGGGGGTGCACCAGCTGAAGCTACTATTGAAGCCATTTTTTAATCAGAGCAAATGATCAGGTCTTCCTTTCTCAAAGTTGAAAGTCAGAGTGAGAAAAAAGGTGGGGGCTTACATCATTTGTGAAAAAAAATAGTTCTAAACCAATGAAAAGTGCTATTTTTAGGTCACATGACCTAGTCTTACATCATTAGGAAACCAAAAGTGAAATGAACCAATGAAAACTTTTATACACAAGTCACATGACCTGTTCCGCTCACGTTACGCGGTGCGCGCCGCGCCCCGGATCACTTCCGGTTCGCGGTCCGGAGCACTTCCGGGAGCGCTAACGCGGCGTGTCATAAGACGCATTACGCGTCAACGTGATATGTCGCGTTTCCGCGACGCGTCACGATGTTGATTTCTGATGCGGTAGTTGCGCAAACGGAACGTTTACCGGTTAGCGGACCGGGTCGCGGCATCAAAATGAGCTAACGGAAAGCTTCCCGGTTCGCGAACCAGGAGCGAACCAAAAAAATATTTTTTAAAAAATTAATCATACACATATAAAATATAATTTGGGATATAAAGAAAAAGACATTTTACAGCTACAGATATTAGCTTTTAAAAAACCATTGAAATTCACTGAAAAAACCATAGGTTATAGACCATATATAGTTAGGAATTAGCATTTACAAAACCATATTTTACTCACACAAAACCATTGAAATTTCATATATAGTTAGTTACCCTAACTATATATCGCGCACCCGCAATCCACTGCTGATGATGTCACATATTACATCATTCATGACATGGTCAGTGACATCACTGATGACATCACTGATGACATCTCAAATGACATCACTGATGACATCACTGATGATATCATCCAGTGACTGTATGTTGCAGTAAAGTAAAAATATGTCTTACATATTGAAGAATGAGTGGATGTTTAAGTGTCTGGATGAAGGATTTAGTAGGTGCATGACTGACTGTATGAGTGAGTGATTAAATGTGTCTCACTGAGTGCATGGGTTAGTGACTAAACTGTCTTAATTTGTGCATCATTATGTCTGTTGTTCTGTAACCTGCTGCATGTGTTGATCAGTAGCTATATGAGTAACTATATGGGTTATTGATTGGTTGCCCAAGTATTTGTATGGGAGACTGAGTGTGTGTGTGAGTGGCTGGGAGGTGTATGACTCTGTGCATAGATGTGTGAGCAATTGATTCACTAGATGTGTGGGTTCAAAAGTGCATGTGGAATCAGCTGTATGGGCGGTTGACTGTGTGCATGAGTGTATTGGTGAGTGAATGTATATCTCAGTGCTACATGTCAAAGTAAGTACATATGTAAAACACAGTACATGTGAGAGTTGACATATATAAATAACTGTGCATTAGAGCCAGTGAATGTGTGAGTGGCTGTATGGATCATTGTGAACTTTTATTAGGGATTATATAAGAGAGTAAATATGTGTTAGTATATGTTTGAATAAGTAAGGTGTGTATAACTGTATAGCTGAGGAAATGGAGGTGTGATTGATTCTTTGGATGACTGACTAGGTGTGTGAATAACTCCATGGATGAGTGACAGTCTGTGAGTGTCTGTTTACACTGAGTGTATCTAAGGTTATATTAGAGTCTGAAGAGGTTCATCGTATTATCACATGAATGATGTCATCAGTGATGTGATCAGTAATGTCAAATGAGATGTCATCAGTGATGTCATCAGTGATGTCATTTGAGATGTCATCAGTGATGTCACTGACCATGTCATGAATGATGTAATATGTGACATCATCAGCAGTGGATTGCGGGTGTGCGATATATAGTTAGGGTAACTAACTATATATGAAATTTCAATGGTTTTGTGTGAGTAAAATATGGTTTTGTAAATGCTAATTCCTAACTATATATGGTCTATAACCTATGGTTTTTTCAGTGAATATATATATATATTCGCTGATGTTAGGGTAACTAACTGTATATGAAAATTCAATGGTTTTGTGTGAGTAAAATATGGTTTTGTAAATGCTAATTCCTAACTATATATGGTCTATTACCTATGTTTTTTTCAGTGAATATATATATATATATTCACTGAAAAAACCATAGGTTATAGACCATATATAGTTAGGAATTAGCATTTACAAAACCTTAATTTACTCGCACAAAACCATAGAAATTCGCATATATAGTTAGTTCCAATAACTATATATCGCGCACCCGCAATCCACTGCTGATGATGTCACATATTACATCATTCATGACATGGTCAGTGACATCACTGATGACATCACTGATGACATCATCCCGTGACTGTAAGTTTCTGTAAAGTTAAAATATGTCTTACATATTGAAGAATGAGTGGATGTATAAGTGTCTGGATGAAGGATTTAGTAGGTGCATGATTGACTGTATGAGTAAATGATTTAATGTGTCTCACTGAGTGCATGGGTTAGTGACTAAACTGTCTGAATGTGTGCATCAGTATGTCTGTTGTTGTGTAAGATGCTGCATGTGTTGATCAGTACCTATATGAGTAACTATATGGGTTATTGATTGGTTGCCCAAGTATTTGTATGGGAGAGTGAGTGTGTGTGTGTGGGTGTCTGGGAGGTGTGTGACTCTGTGCATAGATGTATGAACAGTTGATTCACTAGATGTATGGGTTCAAAACTGCATGTGGGAACAGCTGTATGGGTGGTTGACTGTGTGCATGAGTGTATTGGTGAGTGAATGGATATCTCAATGCTACATGTCAAAGTAAGTACATATGTAAAACAAAGAACATATGAGAGTTCACATATATAAATTACTGTGTATAAGAGCTAGTGAATGTGTGAGTGGCTGCATGGATCATTGAAAACTTGTATCAGTGATTGTATAAGAGAGTAAATATGTGTTAGAATATGTTTGAATAAGTAAGGTGTGTATAACTGTATAGTTGAGGAAATGGAGGTGTAATTGATTCTTTGCATGACTGACTAGGTGTATGAGTAACTCCATGGATGAGTGACAATCTGTGAGTGTCTGTTTACTCTGAGTGTATCTAAGGTTATATTAGAGTCTGAAGAGGTTAATCGTATTATCACATGATTGATGTCATCAGTGATGTCATCAGTGATGTCATTTGAGATGTCATCAGTGATGTCATCAGTGATGTCACTGACCATGTCATGAATGATGTAATATGTGACATCATCAGCAGTGGATTGCGGGTGCGCGATATATAGTTATTGCAACTAACTATATATGCGAATTTCTATGGTTTTGTGCGAGTAAATTAAGGTTTTGTAAATGCTAATTCCTACCTATATATGGTCTATAACCTATGTTTTTTTCAGTGAATTTCAATGGTTTTTTAATAGCAAATATGAAAAGCTTTAAAATGTCAAGTACGTGGTAGATAAAAACATTTTCGTGTCTATGCACGCTGATGTGCTTTGAACGCTGCCCCCCCCCTTTTTTTCTTTTAGGAGTATTCTCTCTTTGCAGATAGTGAAGGGTAGGTAACGCAGGCCTTTGCCCCCGTTGTAATCCGTCGTGCCTGCTTCTCTCTCCATTTGATTGATTGTTATCCAAGCATTTACTGTTTTAGAATTGGATCTCTTTGCTTCATTCTCTAATAACAAACAAGCACAGAGTCGCAATACTCTGTTTAGTCTTTGCAGATAGTGAAAAATCATTATAAAAAACAAAAGGAATCGAGCAAAATCAGTAGGCCACTAATGGGATCTCTTTTTGACCTCGCTAAAATAGAAACATTAGGAACAACCCCTCATGAGAAATACCAAACTAGTGAGATGAACTGAGCTCGAAGCCATGATGACTGCAAGACAGCTCGGCTCCGCCACCCACCCCGCCCAAATTCTATAAGTTCCGGTGGAGCCCCAACGTGAACAGGTAGAGAAGAACTTGCCCTCCCCCCTTTGACTGAAGGTTCTTGTAGCCTGTCCCTTCTGTTGTCATTTAACAGAACTTTTTGGACTACTGAAAGGGGTTGTGTTCCGACCGCTGGTTGGTGGAGACATTTTGACTATATTCTGGACCTGCGTTGTCGCGTAATGCGTCATATGACGCGCCGCGTTAGCGCACCCGGAAGTACTCCGGTGCGCAAGGCGCAGCTTCCCGGAAGCGATCCAGAGCGCGGCGCGCAGCGCGTAACATAAGCATAACAGGTCATGTGACTTGTTAATAAAACTTTTCATTGGTTCATTTTACTTTTGTTATTCTAAAGATGAAAGGCTTGGTCATAATAACGCTTTTCATTGCTTTCGAACATTTTTTTTTCTTAAACATATATGTTATAATGTTCCAGGCTAATGTATTTTCCCGGGAAATTTACAACTGTCCTGCAAGTAAAATATTCCTATTTCGAGAAAAAGGGCGTTTCTTCGTCCCATGAGGGAGCCGTTGAGTAAAAGAGGCTCGGCCTGCTGTCTTAGTCACCGATAGGCCTGAATATCAGATTCTTATCGATCACTTTATGTTGCAGGAGTAGAAAACACAACAGCCCTTGACCATTTATCTTTACTGCGTTCCTGCATATTATACCTTTTAACCGTCATGTAATTGGACTGCTTTATTTCACTTGCCTTTTTTCTGATTCGAAAACAGTGGCTATTATTCAAAACTTTTCCAATGTAAGTACTACTACAATGTTTTGTTTTAAAAACCTTTATTGTGAAAATGTCAGTATACAAATACGGGCCTATAACCACGTGGGCCGGCCACGGAGCAAACTGGAATCGTATATGATGAGGGGACATTTACACTGTAGAACAACGTAACGGGCAACCCGTTAGGTTGCAAGAACTAAGGTGTCTAACATTTGCGGAATCGGTGGACGTACATTTTATAATTAAAGTACGACAGAGCCAGTTACAATAAAATTATCTAGATATACATTTGCGGGCAAGTACCATGGGTGACGTTAAATCGAACTTTCAATAGTACAGTAATCAATAACACATCAGAACTTAATATCAATAGGGATGTCCAAATGTTCAATCAGTACTTGTCCCCGCCCGCCATGTGCTTCAAAACTGCATACGTATCTCGTGATATCAAGGTTGGGCAACCAGTACACAACAAGGAGTTACGAGTCCCATTTATACCGGCGCCATTTTGGGCAAGGCCGGACAGGTCCAGGATATAGTCAAAATGTCTCCACCAACCAGCGACTATGATGATGTTCATAAGCTCTATTGATTAGAATAACACTCCTCTCTCCACATGAAATTAATTTGCCGCAAGTTAAACATGTCATTTTCATTTGTCCAAAGTTCTTCTGAAGATTTAGAACCGTTTCCCTTGCCTCTGATTCTGTCACTGCCACTTCAATGGTGGATGTACTGGCAGGTCGGGGATTATCCACCAAATCAAACTGCAGATGAGATGCCTTCACCTGGAGAGGCGGAAGAGGTCCGTTTACGCCGCCTCCCCCCCCCCCCCGGGCACCCCACGCCGTCTTTTGGCGCAGCATTGTAGGATGGCCACACCAGTGCGGCAACTTGCTGGACACCACCTCGGTGCCATCCGGATCTCGGCGCGTTCGAGTCACTGAACCGCAAGAGCGGGAGAAACTCAGCTGGACACGCCGTCTTTCGGCTCAGCATTGTAGGATGGCCACACCAGTGCGGCAACTTGCTGGACACCACCTCGGTGCCATCCGGATCTCGGCGCGTTGTGCTGCCTTCGGCGTACTGTAGCAGCAAGAGTGACCGCAACTCAGCTGGACACGCCGTCTTTCGGCGCAGCATTGTAGGATGGCCACACCAGTGCGGCAACTTGCTGGACACCACCTCGGTGCCATCCGGATCTCGGCGCGTTCGAGTCACTGTACCGCAAGAGCGGGAGAAACTCAGCTGGACACGCCGTCTTTCGGCGCAGCATTGTAGGATGGCCACACCAGTGCGGCAACTTGCTGGTCACCACCTCGGTGCCATCCGGATCTCGGTGCGTTGTGCTGCCTTCGGCCTACTGTAGCAGCAAGTGCGGGCGCAACTCGGCTGGACAGCGTGTGAAACGCTAAGGGGCGCCGCACTGCAGATGAGGTGCCTCCACCTGGGGAGGCGGAAGAGGGCCGTTCGCGCCGCCTCCCCCCGGGCACCACACGCCATCTTTCGGCGCAGCATTGTAGGATGGCCACACCAGTGCAACTTGCTGGACACCAACTCGGTGCCATCCGGATCTCGGCGCGTTGTGCTGCCTTCGGCCTATTCGCACATCGGTCCGCTACTGACGCCGCCTCATGGGCCAACGGATTTTGTACGCTTTTTATAGCCCAAAGCCGCATAACAGGTCATGTGACTTGTTTATAAAACTTTTCATTGGTTCATTTTACTTTTGGTTTCCTAATGATGGAAGGCTTGATCATATGACCTAAAAATAACACTTTTCATTGGATTAAAAGATTTTTTTTTCCCAAACGATGAAAGACCCACCTTTTTTTTTCTCACTCGGCAATCAAAAAAGGTTCCGTTAGATGACAACAGAGGGGACAGGCAACAAGAACCATCACTCAAAAAAGGGGAGGGCAAGTTCTTCCCTACCGGGTCACGTTGGGGCTCCACCGGAACTCATCAAATTGATAGTCTACAGTGTTTCTGGATGTTTCAGACTGAAGCTGGCGTCAGCATGAGAGCACCACCATCTCGTAGCTCCGTCGTGGCCATTCCGCAAGCAATCATGGCAGCAGCTCCCCACCGGAAGCCTGCGGGAGTCGGGGGCCCCCAAGACTTTTGTAGAATCTTCAAGGCTGAGGGGACGCTTTCGAGAATGGAGCCCAAGCCCTAGCAGACAAGCGTCCGAGTTCCAAGGTGTCCCAGGGCCATTTTAGTGGACCAGGCCCCAATCCGAAGAGCCGGCCGCCATTTTAAGAGTCCTGTGGCAGCCGCCTATCGCTGCACCGCAAGAGTAGGCGCAACTCAACTACATGGTGAGCGAGACGCTGTAGCCGCAAGAGTGGGCGATAAACAGCTGAATGGCGGATGAGGCACAGTGTAGCAAAAGCGGGCGGAATGGCAACTGAAACGGTAAAGGGGCGCCCCACTACAGCAGACGAGCCTCCACCTGGGGAGGCCCGTTCACGCCGCCCCCCCTACCCACCGGGGCGCCCCACGCCGTTTTTCGGAGCAGCATTGTAGGATACCAAAACCAGTGCGACAACTTACTGGACATCACCTGGGTGCCATCCACATCTCAGCGCGTTCTGCTGCCTTGGGACTATTCGCACAACAGACCGCTACTGACGAGGCCTCCCCCCCCCCGGGGCGCCCCCGCCGTTTTTCGGAGCAGCATTGTAGGATACCAAAACCAGTGCGGCACCCAGGTGACATCACCTGGGTGCCGTCCAGAACTCAGCACATTGTGCTGCCTTGGGACTATTCGCACAAAAGACAGCTACTGACCATTGTTGCTTCTGTTTTAAAAAATTTTTTTAAATGTGTTTACTGTTTTTGTTGCGTATTTATAAGTTATTGAAGTTTTATAATACTATTACTTTGTTGGAGTGCTATATATTTTTAATGAGACACATAATTGTAAAAACTTTGATGTACAAAGAGGCATCCCTGGAATCTTCCGCTTCAGGCTCGGTCCCACACACCCTCACAGTGAGAATCCCCTCCCCAATCCCAATACAGGATGGTTATCAGATAGTAGGAACGCGTGTGGTGTGACGGATCTCATCGGGTGGGGGCCTTGATCTACTGTAACTCCTTTGAAAAGGGGTGATTCTTTACAGTTGAGGCCATAAACTACATCCGCAGGGCTACGTGATAGCCTGGGACCGGCCTGGACAATCAGACACAAAGGAAGAGGAATGTCAGAGGGTGCGGTACTGAATAGGGTGAAAGGGTGGTGTCGGGCGGGCACAGGGTGTGATTCTCAGGGAAGAGCAGCGCAGATGGGGGGAGGTTTATGGCCCATGCATAAGACAGAGAGCGGGGGTGACCAGTGCGTGGGGGAGATGCTTGCGAGGGTGGTGAGCCATGCTGAGGATCGGCGGCGTGCAGAGAGTAGGTCTGGTCAAGGCATCTAAAATGGCTGCCGTGCACGACAAAAGTGTGGCATTGGAAAAAAAGCAAGATGGCGCAGACAATGTTTATCAATACGAATTAATTTATAACAATTATTTTTAACAATATATTTACTCGCAGTGTCAAAATGGCGGTCAACACTTCCTGATTTCCTTCGAATCGAACGTTAACAGATGTCACGATCAGCGGCGTGCAGAGAGTGGGTCTGGTCAAGGCATCTAAAATGGCTGCCGTGCACGACAAAAGTGTGGCATTGGAAAAAAAGCAAGATGGCGCAGACAATGTTTATCAATACGGATTAATTTATAACAATTATTTTTAACAATATATTTACTCGCAGTGCCAAAATGGCGGTCAACACTTCCTGATTTCCTTCGAATCGAACGTTAACAGACGTCACGCAGCAACAAAAAAAAAAAAAACGCTCACGCGCAGCCGCTGGAAGACAAGTATCAACATATATGAGCCTCCTCAGCCACCCTCAGAAAACATAGGGGGTCAAGATACGTCTCCCGTACCCCCTTATACCCATTTCTCACATTGTTTTTCCTCCATCTTGTAATTTAATTAAATCGAAACACAAAATGGCAAATTCCCGTTTCGCGTCCCGGTTCGCGAACCGGAAAGTGCTTCTACCGCAAAAAAATCAATATTTTTTTATTTGCCCCACGGGACCCTTTAATAACCCCAACATCATTCCTAGGGGGTCAAGAAGGGTCTTCCTTGCCCCCTTTCATTAAATTCCCCCTTCGTTTTTCTCCTCCTCTTGTCTCTCGATCCTACCGAGAGACAAGATGGCGGCCGCTCCGGACTGTTTAGAATGTTGACAGACACCGGAGAGGCAATCAGCTTCGCTACGCAAAGTTCCGTTACGCGAAAAGTTCGCGAACTGGAGCGCTATCCGGGACGCTGTCACAGATATATCTGTTTTTTTAAACGTTAATTTCTCAAAATCCACTGGAGCACATATATTGAGACCCTGCAAAGGCACATCGGGCTAACAGTCCCTACAATTTTGCCAAGTTTCGTGTAAATCCATTCAGCCGTTCGAGCTAAAAGTGAGGCCAAACGCCCTATGGAAAAATGAATGGGAAAAACGCGTTTTGGGACCCCCCTTTTTTCTCGGCCCCCCCTTGACGAAACACCCCCAAATTTTCAGGGGCTGATCAGAAACAAAATGTGCCATTTTCCTGAAAATATCAGCCGATTCCATCCACAAACGCCAAAGTTATTAGACATAGAATTTTCAAAAGTTCCATAGAGAAAAAATCCTAACTATATATACCTACTGGCGACCGCCAGTAGGTAATATATATATATATATATATATATTCAATGAAAAAACCATTGGTTATAGAACATATATAGTTAGGAATATGCATTTACAAAACCTTATTTTACTCGCATAAAACCATTGAAATTCCATATATAGTTAGATGCGCTAACTATATATCGCGCACCCGCAATCCACTGCTGATGATGTCACATATTACATCATTCATGACATGGTTAGTGACATCACTGATGACATCACTGATGACATCTCAAATGACATCACTGATGACATCACTGATGACAACATCCAGTGACTGTATGTTTCTGTAAAGTTAAAATATGTCTTACATATTGAAGAATGAGTGGATGTATAAGTGTCTGGATGAAGGATTTAGTAGGTGCATGACTGACTGTATGAGTGAGTGATTAAATGTGTCTCACTGAGTGCATGGGTTAGTGACTGGGTTTTAATTTGTGCATCATTATATCTGTTGTTCTACAAACTGCTGCATATGTTGATCAGTAGCTATATGAGTAACTGTATGGGTTATTCATTGGTTGTCCAAGTATTTGTATGGGAAACTGAGTGTGTGTGTATGGGTGGCTGGGAGGTGTGTGACTCTGTACATAGATGTGTGAGTAGTTGATTCACTATATGTATGGGTTCAAAAGTGCATGTGGAAACAGCTGTATGGGCGGTTGACTGTGCATGAGTGTATTAGTGAGTGAATGGATATCTCAGTGCTACATGTCAAAGTAAGTACATATGTAAAACACAGTACATGTGAGAGTTGACATCTATAAATAACTGTACATAAGAGCCAGTGAATGTGTGAGTGGCTGTATGGATCATTGTGAACATGTATCAGGGATTGTATAAGAGAGTAAATATGTGTTGTTATATGTTTGAATAAGTAAGGTGTGTATAACTGTATAGTTGAGAAAATGGAGGTGTGATTGATTTTTTGCATAACTAACTAGGTGTGTGAGTAACTCCATGGATGAGTGACAGTCTGTGACTGTCTGTTTACACTGATTGTATCTAAGGTTATATTAGAGTCTGAAGAGGTTCATGGTATTATCACATGAATGATATCATCAGTGATGTGATCAGTCATGTCAAATGAGATGTTATCAGTGATTTTATCAGTGATGTCATTTGAGATGTCATCAGTGATGTCATCAGTGATGTCACTAACCATGTCATGAATGATGTAATATGTGACATCATCAGCAGTGGATTGCGGGTGCGCGATATATAGTTAGCGCATCTAACTATATATGGAATTTCAATGGTTTTATGCGAGTAAAATAAGGTTTTGTAAATGCATATTCCTAACTATATATGTTCTATAACCAATGGTTTTTTCATTGAATTTTCAAGGTTTTGTAAATGCAAATTCCTAACTATATATGGACTATAACCTATGGTTTTTTCTGTGAATTTCAATGGTTTTTTAATAGCAAATATCAAAAGCTGTCAAATGTCAAGTACGTGAGAGACCATGGAATGGGCTCTCTGTACAACAATAACTTGCGTTACTACATGCAAGATATCTACAGAGGAGATGGAGTTCACTTCTCAGATGAGGGCAACAGAATTTTCATTCTGAATTTAAGACTGTGCATTGGTACCTACTTATAAGTACCTAAATGTACCATAAACCCAAAAGCTCTTCTCAGAGCTACCCTACATCTGATCACTCACAATTATTATTTTTCTCTAACTTTTTTCACTAATTTTCCACAAAATTCGCTCCCCGGAGCGCTACCCGGTTCGCTAACCGAAAGCTAACCTCGCGGAATTTTTTTAAAAAAAGTTTTTTTTTCCGCACATATAAGCCTCCTCAGCCACGCTCAGAAAACCTAGGGGGTCAAGATAATTCTACCATGACCCCTTCTACCCATTGTAAACATTATTTGCCCTCCATCTTGTATCTTAATGCGACCGAAACACAAAATGGTGGACTCCCGTGACGCTTAAGGTTCGCTAACCGGGCCGCTTCCCGGAAAGCGGTCCTAAAAAAAGGCGGGAAAGTAATTTACAGAAAAACGACTAGAGACACTCTCACCAAATATAGATTAGCTCATACTACATAACAATCCCTTCCATTCTCACAAATTTCATTGAAATTCCATTTAGCCATTTAGCCTGTAGACCTCTCCAAATACCGTGAGGTAAATTACTTCACAAAACACATCTGAATTGTTGGAATTGACAACCAATGAAAATGTTACTTTCCTTTTCTACTTTTATTACCTGACATTTGATTGGTTATATACCTGTATATATATAAAGGGAGAGAAGGAAACACAGCCATTTTGACTACTACTTGTTGTTGTATATATCATTTAGAATATCACTAATAACATCAACTTGTTTCTGAAGGTAAGTTGTTATTTTTAAAACTGAAGTATATTGTGCACTATAAGTAAATATGGTAAACTTTTTCAGATAGTTATATACTATCCCTCTGTAAGAGTTAGACATTGAGAAAGGCTTCTTTATTATAATTATGGACTGATTTAGGTTTCTGTGGTATAATTATAAATTTACTTAGGCTTCTTCACAGGCACTTTTTAATAGTACTACTTCACGCCTGAAACCATACAGTGCCCATAGATTACTTCTCTGTTATAAACTCACAAGTGCCTGTCTGAACTTAAACCCAACAGTGCCCTATCTCTACTGATATATTTATTTTTTATGCAAATTACAGCAATAAAATGGAAGGTGAGCAGAATGTTTCCTTCGAAATTGTTCTGGAGACCAACACAGAAAAAGTTATTGCGGACAATGATGACTCAGATTTCATGGATGAATCACGGGACCATGAATTAGTTCAATGTGTAGAATCAGTGGATCATTTACTTCATTATGATGACGGTCAAATGTTTGAACTTATGTTCACTGAACAAGAACACATATCAGACAGTGAAATGCTAGACGTTGTATTAAATTTCGAAAAACAATCCGAAAAATAAAATTGTATGTAATATTAAAAAATTGTTTGAGTCTTTAATAATTTTTATATGTAATTCATAAACTAGTTAAATGTTAGAAATGTTATTAAATTTTGAAACACAATCACAACAATAAAAAATTGCTTAAAAAATAAAAAAATTAAAAAATAATCAACAAAACCAACAAATAATTAACATACAGTATTAGAAAAGTCTTTCATTCTTTTATCCATAAAGTTCGCTGCCCAGAACGCTTTCCGGTTCGCGAACTTGGCGCTTACCACGCAAAAAAAAAAATTTTTTTTTTTTTTTTTGGACCCTCCTAGGCCCTTTTAAAACCTCCACATAAAACCTAGGGGGTCAACGAGGATCTACTATGCCCCCTTATGGTAATTTCCCCCTTTGTTTTGGCCTCCTCTTGTCTCTCGATCCTACCGAGAGACAAGATGGCGGCCGCTCCGGACTGTTTAGAATGTTGACAGACACCGGAGGGCCAATCAGCTTCGCATCGCAAAGTTCCGATACGCGAAAGGTTCGCTAACCGGATCGCTGCCCGGAGCGCTGTTACAGATATATATCTTGATTTAAACGTTAATTTCTCAAAATCCACTGAAGCACATATATTGAGACCTAGCAAAGGCACATCGGGCTAACAGTCCCTACAATTTTGCCAAGTTTCGTGAAAATCCATTCAGCCGTTCGGGCTAAAAGTGAGTCCAACCGCCCTATGGAAAACTCAATGCAAAAAACGCGTTTTGGGACCCCCCTTTTTTCTCAGCCCCCCCTTGACGAAACCCCACCAAATTTCCAGGGGCTGCTCAGAAAAAAAATGTGCCATTTTCCTGAAAATTTCAGCCAATTCCGTCCACAAACGCAAAAGTTATTAGGCATAGAATTTTCAGAAATCCCATAGGGAAAAAATCCTAACTATATATACCTACTGGCGACCGCCAGTAGGTAATATATATATATATATAGTTATAGTTATATAGTTATAGTTAGGATTATTTTGTATAGGGATTTCGCAACATTCTATTGGGAATAACTTTTGCGCCGGTTGAGGAATCTGCCTGAAATTTACCTCAAATTTGCCTCGCGGTGCTCCGCTCCTTCCCTGAAAGTGTGGGGGTGGATTCGTCAAGCAGGGGCCGAGATAAAAGGGGGTCCCCAAAACGTGTTTTCCCAATGTTAATTTCCATAGGGCGGTTGGACTCACTTTTAGCCCGAACTGCTGAATAGATTTCCACCAAACTTGGCAAAATTGTAGGGACTGGTAGCCCGATGTGCCTTTGCTATGTCTTAAGATATGTGCTCCAGTGGATTTTGAGTAATTTATGTTCAAAAAAATATATATATCTGTAAGCGCGCCCCGGTACGCGCACTGGGCGCGCTACATGAGTTTGCGAGCGGAAAGCTGATTGGCTCTCGGGTGTCTGCCAACATTCCAAACAGTCCCGAGCGGCCGCCATCTTGTGTCTCGGTAGGATCGAGACACAAGAGGTGGCAAAAACAAAGGGAGAAATGAGCAAAAGGGGGCAGGGTAGACCCCCCCCTGACACCCTAGGTTTGATGTGGGGGGCATAAAAGGGCCCCGCGGGGCAAATATTTTTTTTTTCCGATTAACGCGGGGGAGCACCCGGTACGCACACCGGGGAGCGTACCGGGGAGCTTACCATGGGAAAAAAAGAATGACAGATTTTTTTTTTTTTTTTAAACATTTTTTAATAAATTGGAGGTAGTTCTAAAAATAACTGTTTTTTTTTCTTCTTTTTGTTGTTTTATATTTTTTTTATTGTTTTTTGGAAAATTTTGTACTTTTTTGGCTTTTATAAACACTTTTATATATTTTTGTTTTTTTTATGGGGACAAACAAAAAACGGAATTGTAAACGGCTCAACTGGAGCAAAAAAAAACAGGAAAAAATTAAGGTTTTTTGGGGCACACGTGGTTGTCACCAGCACGGTTGATGAGCTTAATGCTTTGCTCACCATAAGTAATTGTTTGACCACAAAAAATACAAACAAATTTGAATTGTGCAAACCGGGGTTGTATGTTTGGGACCATCTCCCTTGCCTCTGGACCCGATGGAGTGGGTTGTTTTCTTTGGGAGGTGCTCGGAGAAGATTGGGGAGGGTGTCTGCCCATTTCCCTCACCTCTGCCCTAGCATAGTTGATAGGGTGCCGGCGTTGCATGTGGCGAAACATGGTGTTGTTGCCAAAAGAGTACTTTTTGTTAGGGTTCCCCCTTGAAAGTACAGTGCCACAGATCAAACAAGTCACCTTTGGCGCATTAACTTTCTTCTGGTCCTTTGGGATGGAAAAAAAACTCCCAGACTATGTGCTCCTTTGGCTTATAGGTGGGAGTATCTTCTTGCAGGAACGTCCTCCTGTCCTCCTCTTCCTTCTCCTCTTCCTCCTCTTCATCTCCACCTCTGTGGTGTTGTGGTGGTCCTTGTGGTGGTGGTGGTGGTGGCTGAGATGCTCCTGCTGCTGCTACTACTGAAGCCATTTTAAAGTACAAATTGGGAATAGCTCTCCAAACAGGTCTTCCTCAGTCAAAGGACAAAGTCAGAAGAAGGAAAAAAGGTGGGGGCTTTCATCATTTGGAAAACAAAGCTGTCCTGAACCAATGAAAAGTGTTATTTTCAGGTCACATGACTCGGGCCTTCATCATTTGGAAACCAAAACTGTTCTGAACCAATAAAAAGTTTAATTTCAGGTCACATGACCCGATGCGCTTACGCTACGCGACCCTGGGCGCGCCCCGGGGCGCTTACGTAGCGCGTTCGTATGCGCGTGGCTGCTTCTGGGTGCGCTTACGCCGTGCGTATCACACGGACGCGGCTACGAGATACGTCACGATGATGTTTTCGTTCACGGCAATAGCGCTAACAGGACGCTCCCCGGTACGCGCACCGGGGTGCACCGCAAAATTGCGCTGACCGGGGCGCTCCCCGGTACGCGCCCTGGGAGTGCACCAGGGCAAAAAAAAAAAAATGAAGAATATACATATGAAAAAATAGTATTACATAAATATACAATATAGGATTCATTAAAAAATATTATATTTGATAGCAAATTTGCTATTAAAAAACCTATGAAATTCACTGAAAAAAACAATACGTTTCACATCAGTTATAGTTAGGAATTAGCATTTAAAAAACCTATGAAATTCACTGAAAAAAACATAGGTTTCACACCAGTTATAGTTAGGAATTAGCATTTAAAAAACCTATGAAATTCACTGAAAAAACCATAGGTTTCACTCCAGTTATAGTTAGGAATTAGCATTTAAAAAACCTATGAAATTCACTGAAAAAACCATAGGTTTCACACCAGTTATAGTTAGGAATTAGCATTTAAAAAACCAATGAAATTCACTGAAAAAAACATAGGTTTCACACAAGTTAAAGTTAGGAACTAGCATTTAAAAAAACGATTAAATTCACTGAAAAAACCATAGGTTTGACACCAGTTATAGTTAGCTGGAAATTTTACTGACATTAAACCACTGAAATTCCCACGTTATCGTTAGTTGGACTCACTATAACTTGCGCGCCTGCAATGCACTGCTGATGACGTCACATATTATATCACTCATGACATGGTCAGTGACATCACTCATGACTTCACTGATGACACCATCCTTGTGACAGAGTGACAGACCTCCTTTCAGTGTGATGTAAGCCTTGACTCACAGTGTGATCTTAGGCACATGACCAGGATGTTACATGTAATCTACCATGTCTGTCTCTGCATGCAATATGTGTGTTTGTGCTAATAGTAACTCACTGTCTCTACTGGCAAAAAACAGACCAAATATATATAAGCAAGACATAACATTCCTTTTTCATTTCAAAGGCACACCCTGGATCTTGATTGCACCGCTTAGAGCCTATTTCTGAAGTAAGAGGCCTAACAGACATGCTGCCTAGGATCCCCTACTAGTACATATGCTAAAGCTTAACTGACTTTAAAAAAACATGTACTTCCATATTTTTAAAGACATCAACTAAGCATATTATTCACCCAGATCCATTTAAAATCAAGCTTGACTTACAGTGTGATCTTAGGCACATGACCAGGATGTTACATGTAATCTACCATGTCTGTCTCTGCATGCAATATGTGTGTTTGTCCTAATAGTAACTCACTGTCTCTGCTGGCAAAAAACCGATCACATATATATAAGCAAGACAAAACATTCCTTTTTTATTTCAAAGGCACACCCTGGATATTGATTGCACAGCTTAGAGCCTATTTCTGAAGTAAGAGGCCTAATAGACATGCTGCCTAAGATTCCCTACTAGTACATATACTAAAGCCTAACTGACTTTAAAAAAACATGTACTTCCATATTTTTAAAGACATCAACTAAGCAAATTATTCACCCTGATCCATTTAAAATCAAGCTTGACTCACAGTGTGATCTTAGGCACATGACCAGGATGTTACATGTAATCTACCATGTCTGTCTCTGCATGCAATATGTGTGTTTGTGCTAATAGTACCTCACTGTCTCTACTGGCAAAAAACAGACCACATATGAGCAAATTATTCACCCAGATCCATTTAAAATCAAACTTGACTCGCAGTGTGATCTTAGGCACATTAGACACATGTCATGACACACACACAAAGAGAGAAATGACACACATAAAAAGAGAGATTATGCACGTGCAAAGTGACATGAGACACAGACACAGAGTACCTTTTAAGCTAAGAGAGACAAACTGTTAGAAGGCATAGGTGACATTATTGAAAAATGTGAAAATGTAATTCCTTATTTTACACAGACACTCAGTGTGATCCTTGACAAAAATTTTAAAGCCAGACATTTTACCAGAAAACTTTTTACATAGTAAATCGTTTTTGACACAAAGCACAGCACATGTAATGTAAATCAGGCTTATGTTGTAAACTAGTGTTTATATTGTTTACTTATTGCAATTGCTGTGTAATATGTTTGTAGTGGTCTATAAGATTATAATCATCTATAGAAAGATAAAAGAATATGTCATCAAAGGAAAGACGTCAAAAACAATACAAAAAGGATTTAAGGTCCAATAAAACAGAAATACAAGACTCACCCAAAACAAAGTCTTCAGTGAAAAAAAATAATGCTCCTGGTAAGTAAACGAAGAATTTTCTCAGGAAGTTATTGAAATGTCAAAAAAAAAAGATGTTGTTTCAAAGAAGAATAAGACACCTCTAATTAGAAAAAAGAAATTGTGCCCCTCCAAAAATGTTAGACCTGTAGAAGGAGATCATATTGTCTATAGCAATAGAAGAAGAAATCAATTTATTGAAATTCGTAGACGAATGTTTTATAACAGAATAATATCCAATTTATTAAAAAAATGTAAAGAGGTATCAAAAAAAGACCGCTTTTTACAAGAAAAAAGGCATAGTTAAGATTGTGGATGTAGCATTTAAAGTGAAAAATAAATTATATAATTTAGTAATGAATAGAATTCGTACACTAGATAAGGTAATCAATGTGCTCAAATCATAATGTAAGTGGAAAAGAGTAATTAATCGGACTAATTTTTGTGATGTTTTTTCTGGAGAATGGAAGCATAGTTAAAGTTGTGAGGCATTTTTTAATGAAGAAAGTTACTTTCAGGATAATGATTTGGTGCATGCAGTTGATACCAGTGGTCTAGCATATGAGGTGAAGGACGGTTGTCCGGTTGAAAAAGAAAAGATTGTGCCTAGAAATACAGAAGAGGTGTTAGCTGATACATTTTTAGGGAGATGTCCTAAGGCTCCAGTGTATACTTGGAATTGTAGTAGTATTTGTAGTGTGCGACAGGATTCAATTGATTTGTTTCGCAGTTTCTTACGGACATATACTAAGAAAAGTCTAAAACACAAAAAGAAAATTTTGCAAGAGTTAGATCCGTGTAGAGTGAGAGAAAAAACAGGTTTGCAAGGGCATTCACTGGCTTGTCTTTCTAGAAAAGTATGTCAGAGTGTTTTTCACCATTTTAGGATGTTAGCAGTGCATCATAATAAAGTGAGGAAATTGGTGAGAAGGTTGTATTATGCAAAAAGTCCAGCACTAAAACTAAAACAGTTAAACAGTGCTCTTTTGCATGGA
The DNA here is from genome assembly GCF_964263255.1 of Lissotriton vulgaris. Lineage (NCBI taxonomy): Eukaryota > Metazoa > Chordata > Amphibia > Caudata > Salamandridae > Lissotriton > Lissotriton vulgaris. The sequence goes on along the minus strand of NC_141689.1, from coordinate 22,831,492 downwards.
ACTGAATTAGATGTGAAAAACATTTGTGAAGAAATTGAGTTTTGTTACTTTGGTGAAAAAGAGGACAGTGCAGAAATTGATACAGTAATAGAAGGTAATGTAGAAGAGAATGTAGAGATTTCAAGTACAGAAAATTTTGAACATGAAATTACAAAGTTTGAGGTCAATTCACGTGAAAGACTGTGTGTTGTCGACGAACTCATTATAAGCATCAGACTAGATTAGTTGATTTATATGTAACAAGCGAAAAGGTAAAAAATAATGAGTGGAAGGATTTTACAACTTATTTGTTGGTAGAAAATTGTTTTGATTTGGTTTCTGATCAACATATTTGTAAATATTGTTATAATAAATTAAATGTAAACAGAATGCCTGCTAGAGCTGTTCATAATAATCTGGAGTTGGTAGACATTCCTTCTGAATTGATGGATTTAAATACCTATGAGTCTATTCTGATTCAATGTGTGCATCCTTTTCAGGCTATTGTTCGCATGGAGCCTAAGACAGGGAAATTGCCTCCTTCAGATTTACAGAGAGGATTAAAGGGAAGAGTTGTTTATTTGCCTTTAGATTTTAAGAAAAATATTGATAATATTGGTGTAGAAAAAGTAGAGGAGGAACCTCTGGTTATTCTAGTTAATGGTGTTCCGACAAAGAGTAAGAAAATCTGGCAAGAATTAGTGGATGTTAGGAAAGTCAAAAAGGCAACGTTGAATCTGGTAAAAAATAATCAGTACTATAAAAATGTGTATGTGGGAGAAGAGGAAACAACTGTAGAAGAGGACAGTGATTTCTCAGCTGGGCAAATTGAAAAAGTTGATGTCTCTAGAAGTGTGAAATTTATGAACATTATAGTGTTCATCCATTGCATTCCAAAGAAGTAATGGGGAAAGCAATTGACTTGTTTCAAATGAAAGAAACAAAAGTAAGTCCCATTAGTGTATGGGAAGAAAGTTTGGAAGCTCGTTGTTTTCCACAGTTATTTCCAACAGGTGAAGGTGGACGATATGACGACCGACCTGTTCAAATTCCTGCATCTGAATACCAGACTTCAAGATTATATGCAGAAGATCCAAGGTTTCGTCAATGCATTCCATATTTGTTCCATCTACTATTTGACAGTGACTTGTCTGGACTTTCTTATGCAGAGAACCATATACTGAAAAGTGGAGCACATCTACAAAATGTTTCGGCAAAGGACTTAATGGATAAAGTGAAACTGCAAGACAGTGTTTTGGAATCTCAGCTAATTAATCTCATGGCATGTCAACGTTGTACTAACGAGTATTGGTACCGTCGTCATGGGAAATTGAAATGTATGCTAAGAAACTTAGGAACTCCTACATGGTTCCTCACTCTTAGCTGTGCTGAGTATGCTTGGGAAGACTTACTTGAATTTCTACGAGAGGCAAATAAAAACATTGAAAATATTGAATACAAGACACCTGGAGAACTGTGCTCTTTTTGATCCAGTTAATGTATGCAGGTATTTCAATCATAGGTTTGAAGCTATGATGTCTTTTATTACAAACAAAATAAATCCTCCGCTTGGAGAGGTGTTGGATTTCTTTTGGAGAAAGGAGTATCAAGCAAGAGGTGCTCCTCACATACATATGCTGCTATGGATTAAAGATGCACCAAAATTTGGAACAGATTCAGAAGAGAAAGTGATGAGTTTCATTGAGCAGTATTCTACATGTGTTGTTCCGAAAAGTACAGAAGAAAACAATTTAAGACATCAAGTTTTACGCTTTCAAACCCATCGTTGTGGAAAATACTGTCGTCGAAAATACAAATCCAAGGACAAGTTCTACACAAAATGTCGTTTTGCATTTCCATGTCCAGTAACATCGAAAGGAAGAGTGAACAATTTTATGTCTTCTCTGCGACATACTGTGACAAGAAAATCACCTAAAAATACATACAACTTAAGAAGAAATGAGGAGTCCAAATACATAAATGACTACAACACAGTCATTTTGTCCATGTGTAATGCTAACATGGATATTCAATATGTTGCTGACAACTCTATTGCTGTGGCTCGATATGTGACGTCTTACATCACAAAATCAGAAAAGACGGAACTGAAGTAAATGTGGGAGGAAATTTCACATGAAAAGAGTCTAAGCAAGAAATTATACAGTTACAGTCTGAAGATGTTGTCGCATCGAGAAATTGGAGCATATGAATGTTCTGATCGGTTATCATCAGCAAGTCTATATGCCAAATCTAGAACCATCATTTGGGTGAGTCTAGGTCTTGCTGCAACACGAAACCGAGTTTTGAAATCTGTACAAGAAATTGAGTATTTGGGGGAGAAAGAACCAGCCAGTACAGATATTTTGAAGACAAACATGTTGGATACATACTATCCAAATAGAAGTAGTCATCTTGAGAACGTTTGTCTCTATGAAGTTCTGCAAACCTATACTTTTAAGAGGAACGTCACAGAAGATATCAATAAAGGTGTATATGCTGTAATTGTATGTGAAGGCTGACTGGGTAAACAAAGAAAAGGCCATTTGATTAATCATCAAAAATAGAGTTGTGAATCTCCAGACAAAAAGGGAATTTTATTACTTACCTCTTTTGCAACTCTTTAAGCTTTGGCGTACAGAAGAGTAACTACTTGGAGATTTTCTTACTTATGAAGATTCGTTCAATGCAACCAAGGATACCATAGAATGTCCTGTTTTTTCAAACTATCTGCAAATGTTCAACGAGGAAATACAGCAAGAAGCTACAATTGCAGCAGAGATTGCTAGAGACAGTTATCAAGACAGTCAGAGTTCTGCTTCATTGAGTAAGGATCCACTAGGAGGACCAATTATACAAAATGAAGCTGTCACTGCCATGGATGAAGTTAAAAGGGCCATGGAACAAGCTCAGGAGGATGTAGTTAACTTAGAAGATTTGGAAAAAGAACTAAACGTTGAGCAGAGACAAATATATGACGAAGTCACAGAACACATTGAGCATGGTTTATCTCATGAGAAAAAAGAGTGCTCATGTACATCATTTATACCTGTCCGACTGTACGTGAGTGGAGAAGCAGGAACTGGAAAAAGTTTCCTGATTAAAGCAATTGCAATGTACCTGCAGAAAAGAACGGAGTCATCGCTGTCTTGTGTTGTTACCGCTCCAACTGGGTTCGCAGCACACAACATTAAAGGGATTACTTTGCATTACTTATTGATGCTGCCAGTAGAGCATGATAATAATTTACAATACCACAAGCTATCTGGAGAAGCTTGTTGTGAAGTTTCAAGAGTCTTAAAGAAAAGGAAACTTCTTATCATTGATGAAGTAAGCATGGTATCAAATATAATGCTTGCTTTTGTGCATTTAAGAATGCAAGAAATTCTTAAAACAGAGTATGATGTGTTATTTGGAGGCAAACACATCATTGTTTTTGGAGATCTACTGCAGCTAACTCCAGTGAAAGTACAACCAGTTTTTAAAATGCTTACGCATGAAGATACCAGGAAGTGCTTAGGAAGCATTGGAAATGTTAACATATGGTTAAATTTCAAATATGCAGAACAGCTTCAAAATATGCAACAGACAAAGGATGAAGATTATAAAAATATTCTACAAGATGTAAGAATTGGAAAACTAACTGAGCATGGCAAAGAAGCTTTACATGGACGATTAATTTCAAATTTGTTTCCAAATGAAAATATTCTCCCACAGAATATTTTTAAGAAAATTCCTGAAAACAAATCTGTCATATGCTTGATGCCAACTCTGCAAGAATGTTCAATCTGCAACAACAAAATGTTAAAGTTGGAAAATCAAGAGATTGTGAAACTGGAAGCTATTGATAAAAGAGAACATGAAGGAGCAACTATTATTTTGTCAGAAAAGTTGAAATCAAAATTGGATTCTTTAGAGAAGCCAATATCTAAAACTGCTGGTTTGGAAAAGACTCTGTATGCATCTTTAAATTGTCGTATAATTTTACGACGTAATTTACATGTGGAAAGAGGTTTAGTAAATGGAGCAATGGGTCATGTTGTTGATTTTGTGAATTATCGAAATAGAGATGGAATTGAATTTATAAAAATTAAATTTGATGGTATCGAAGAAGTTCAACAAATCAGTCGTTGTTCTGCCCGATTTTTGCTTGTGAAAGATTTATATGTCCGCAGAAAAGAGTTTCCTGTTTCTTTGGCATATGCAGTGACTATTCATAAATCTCAAGGTTTAAGTGTAGATAGTGCTTTGGTGAATATTGGAAGTTCTGTGTTCAAGGAGGGTATGGCATATGTTGCTTTATCTCGAGTCAGAACTTTATCTGGATTGTACTTGATTGATTTTGATGAGACAAAGATTAATGCAGATCTAAATTGTGTAAAAGATTATAATAGGTTAAGAAGAAAGTATGCTCCAAATTTACCTCAATATCCTCTATTTGAAAAGCATGTGGTAGGCCGAAAAAGAAGAAATGAGAAAAATTGTAGTGAAGTTGTAGCAAAAAGGAAAAAAGTAGATGAACTAGTAATTGTAAGCCGAAAGGAAAAGGATTCAGTTAAAGATGTTGTTGGATTTCAGTTTGAAAACAGTTATGGTGTCAACTGCTATGCTAATGTAGTGGTTAATGTTGTTTTTTTTCTCCAAACTGTACAAGAACAGATTGCTGAAAATCGAGATCAAAGATTTTATTGTTTGTTGAATTCTGTGTTTGAGAAATGTAGCAGTGATAAAACAAAAATACAAAGTGTTTCTGAAATTCGAAATGTTTTAGACATATGTTCTGGTCTAAATCAATTTTCACAGAATATTCAGCAAGATTGTCAGGAATTTCTAATGTATATGCTTGTTGTTTTGCAAAATGAAGGTGTAGATGTAGAAAATCTTTTTGGCCTTTCTTATAAATGGCAGCATGACTGCGACAATTGCTCCTTTTCAAGTAGTACTACAATAGACACTGAAAGATTTATATATTTGACTTTACCAGACTGCAAATCAGTGTCTTTTAATAATCTAGTTAGAGAAGGAAATCAAAACATGGTCTGTACTCGATGTAAATCTGCAATGCTATCAACATTATTTATACAAAGATATAGAGAGTATGTAATTTTAATGTTCCAACGATGTAGACCTGATGGAACTAAATTGACAACTTTAATTAAACATTTTGTGGCTTCCCAATTATCAATTTTAGGAAGAACCTTTGCAACTGCAGCAATTATTTACCATGATGGTCCTTCAACAACATCAGGACATTACACAGCTTATTTAAAATGTCAAAAAGGCTGGAGTAATTGTAATGATACTCAATTAACTTTCAAACAACGTTTGCCTTCTGACTTACAAATTTTCTTACCTAGTGTTCTTACAACTGAAATTTTAGGGAAGGTAATTGGCCTATGAAGATTGGAGCAGTTAATAAAATGTAGTTTGTTGTTCAAAATTACTTTCCGAGTGAGAGTGATGAAGATAATAAAAAACATGTAGTTGTCATAGAGGTAGTATAAGTGTATCACGTAGTGTGTGATGTGAGTATTGTAGGAAATATTAATCAAAAGTAAGCGAGGAGTTGGAAATCAAACTATTGTTTCATAATGTAAAAGGTGTTGGAGCTTTTCTTTCAGAAACTTGGGTAAATAGGAGATTAAGAATACTCTTGAGTAATTTCCAAAGAAAAGGACTTTCCATATACTATTTGGCCTCGTGGAAAAGTACATGGATCAAAAGTGACTTAAGATAAGTTTTTTCTAAATTTTACATTATTTTTTGAAATGTTGTATGGGTTTTTTAAACACAATCATTTTGATTGTGTTTTTTTGCCCGCTGTCATATGAAGAGTAGTATTGAAGTCACTGTTTTAAGTGAAATTCAATATATTCTGAGAACAGCAAAAATAAACCATATAACATGTTGTACACATTATTTTGTATTTTGTATTATCAAATATATATTATTCTTATGCTCACTCACCTTTTTCCACCCTCTATCTCTCCTCTTAACTCACCCTCACCTCCCTTTCCTTATTCCACTTCCCTCACTTATCCTCATTCTCCATTTCTTCACTGCCCTTTCCCTCTCTCCCATCCACCACTTTCCAGCTCTCAGTCACTCTACTTCACTCCCCCTCCCCTTCTTTCCTTTCTTTGCTCCCTGAATAATTCCTGTTCTCTCACTAACCTTACTCCACTTCACTCACTCCTTCTTTCCTCCCTCTGTCCTCTCACATCCTCACTCCCCTTCCCTGACTCCCTCTCGCTTAGCCTCACTCTCTCAGTCCCCTCACTCTCTCACTCCTCTTCCATCACGCTCACTCCCTATAACTCACTCACATTCCCTCACTTACCTTTCTTTGCTCCCTTACTCAGTCTTTTTCTCTCACTCATTCCTTCACTACCTCTATGTCCTCACTCCCTCAGTCCCCTTGTCTTACAATCACTCGCCTTTATCCACCCTCTATCATTCCTCTTTCCTCAACCTCACTGCCTTTCTATAAGTCTACTTCACCCTGTTCCCTTACTCCACTTCACTCAGTTATTTTCATTCCTCATGTTTACTGCCCTTTCCCTAACTTCCCTCCTAAACTCAACTTCTTTCAGTCTCCCTTCTTCACTTCCCTTACCCTCTCTTTCTTTCCTTTGCTCCCTCACTCATTCTTCTTCCTTTACTCACCTTACTCAAATTCTCTCACTCCTTAAGTCACTCCCTCTGTCCTCTCACTTCCTCAGTCCCCTTCCGTCAGTCCCTCTCTTTTAGCCTTACTTTCTCCGTCCCTTCAGTCTCTCACTTCTCTTTTGTCTCGCTCACTCCCTATAACTCATGCACACTCTCTCACTTACCTTTCTTTGCTCTCTCACTCAGTCCCTTTCTGTCTCTCTTTCTTTCACTACCTCTGTGTCCTCACTCCTTCACTTCCCTTGTCTCATGCTCACTTGCCTTTATCCTCCCTCTATCTTCCCTCTTTCCTCAACCTCACTGCTCTTCACTCACCCTCCCTCACCCTTGTTCCCTTACTCCGGTTCCCTCAGTTATCCTCATTCATCATCCTTAACTCCCCTTCCTCTTTCTCTCCTCAAGCACTCACCTTTTTTCTAGTCCCTTTGCTTCACTTCTCTTCCCCTTCTTTCCTTCCTTTGCTCCCTCATTCATTCCCCTTCCCCCACTTACCTAACTCTCCTTTACTCACTCTTTTTCTCACTCCCTCTATTCTCTCTTATTCTCACTTGTCTTCCCTCACTCCCTCTCTGTTACCCTCACTCCCATTGTCCCCTCATTGTCTTACGACCCTACATTCACCCTCACTCACCTTCCATCCCTCAATGTCATGAATCCACCATCAATCACTCCTGCTTCCCTGTCACTCACTCCCCTTTCTTTACTCCCCTTTCTTTCTTTAGTTTTCCTAATGCACATTCCTTTAGTATCTTACTCACTTTCACTTCATTTCTCTCTCCTTCTCTTGTTCTCTGTCACTGAATGTATCCATGACATTATCCTCTTAGTAATTTGCTCTCCCTCTATTTCTTTTTCACTCTCTCTGACCTTCACCATTCCTTTGTTTTCCTTTCTGAGTCCTTCACTCCTACTTTATCTCTTACTACCCTTTTATGACTTTTAATCTCCTGCTTTCTCTCTTGTATTATGAAATATATATTATAAATGTTATAACTTACTTTTTTTCTCTTACACAGATATTAAATTTACTGAAAATATGTAATTAAGTTTACATTACTTATAAGGTAAGTTTGACGTACAAAATTTAGTTTCTCAACACTCTTTTCCTTAACGTCACTACTCTTCTCTCACCCACCCACACCCCCGTTCCCTTACTGCGCTTCCCTCACTTATTCTAAATCCCCATGTTTACTCCCCTTTTCCTCACTCCCCTCCCACACTCACCTTCTTTCAGACCTTCTCCTTCATTTCTCTTCCTTTCTCTTCCTTTCTTTCACTCCTTCACTCTTTTCCCTTCCCTTACTCTCCTTACTCCACTTCACTAACTCCTTCTCTTACTCCCTTTGTCCTCTTACTTCTACACTCCCCTTCCCTCATTCTCTCTCTGTTAGCCTCATTCTCTCTGTCCTCTTAGTCTCTCACTCCTCTTCTGTCACGCTCACTCCCTATAACTCAGACACACTCCCACACTCACTTTCTTTCAGCTCTCCTGTTTTACTTCCCTTCCTGTCTCTTCCCTTCCTTCGCTCCTTCACTCTTTTCCCCTCTGTTACTCCCCTTACTCCACTTTAGTAACTCCTTCTCTCAATCCCTCTGTCCTCTTATTTACTCACTCCCCTTCCCTCACTCTCTCTCTGTTACCCCCATTCTCTCCGTCCTCTTAGTATCTCACTCCTCTTCTGTCACGCTCACTCCCTATAACTCGGACACACTCCCACACTCACTTTCTTTCAGCTCTCCTGTTTTACTTCCCTTCCTGTCTCTTCCCTTCCTTCACTCCTTCACTCTTTTCCCCTCGTTACTCTCCTTACTCCACTTCAGTAACTCCTTCTCTCAATCCCTCTGTCCTCTTACTTACTCACTCACTCCCCTTCCCTCACTCTCTCTCTGTTACCCCCATTCTCTCCGTCCTCTTAGTCTCTCACTCCTCTTCTGTCATGCTCACTCCCTATAACTCGGACACACTCCCACACTCACTTTCTTTCAGCTCTCCTGTTTTACTTCCCTTCCTGTCTCTTCCCTTCCTTCGCTCCTTCACTCTTTTCCCCTCTGTTACTCTCCTTACTCCACTTCAGTAACTCCTTCTCTCAATCCCTCTGTCCTCTTACTTACTCACTCCCCTTCCCTCACTCTCTCTCTTTTACCCCCATTCTCTCCGTCCTCTTAGTCTCTCACTCCTCTTCTGTCACGCTCACTCCCTATAACTCAGCCGCATTCCCTCACTTATCTTTCTTTGCTCCCTCACTCAGTCCTCTTCTCTCACTCTTTCCTTCACTTCCTCAGTCTCCTCACTCCCTCACTCCCCTTGTCTCACGCTCACTTGCCTTTATCCACTCTCCATCACCACTCTTTCCTCAACCTCACTGCTCTTCTCTCACCCTTCCTCACCCCCGTTCTCTTACTCCACTTTCCTCACTTATCCTCATTCCCCTTGTTCACTCCCCTTCCCCTCACTCACCTCCCACACTCACCTTCTTTCAATCCCCCTACTTCCCTTCCCTTCCCCTTTAGTCCTTTTCTTTGCTCCCTCACTCATTTTCCTTTCCTCTCTCACTGCACTCCACTTCACTCACTCCGTTTGATTTTGTAAAGAATACAGCTCTTTTTGGAGAATTGGAGGTAGTTCTAAAAAGAACTGTTTTTTTCTTCTTTTTTAGGTTTAATTATTTTTTTCACTTTTTCCGAACGTTTTTAAATTTTTTTGGTATTTTTTTCAGAACAAAAACAAAAATAGGGAATGCCAAATTGCTCAACAGGAGCAAAAAAAAAGGGGTAAAATTAGGGCTGAGGAGGGCAGCGATGTTCTTCCCTTTTATGTACAATTAGCAGAATACTCTGCTCTCCATAACAAAGCAGTTTGTTACACTGCTTACACTTAATTGTGATGTCCGTAAAAACAGGTTGAATATTTGGAATTAACTCAACTGGTCTTCCTCTCACGTATGTTGTTGCTCCTCTGCTGGAAGTTGAGGCACCATCTCTCGGGGGATTCGGTGCCAGGTCCCTGACACTCTCCCGGGCATAGTTCTGGGGGTGCCGCCTTTGCACATGCCTTATCATCGTGGAGTTTCCAAAACTATATTTTCTTCTGGGGTCACCCCGTGAAAGAACAGTATGGCAAATTTTGCACTCCACCTTTGGAGGATTTACCTTTTTCTCTACTGGTGGAATGGAAAACATTTTCCAAATGAAGTGCGCCTTCACTTTTTGCTGAGGAGGGTCCTCTTCAAGAAACTCATCGGAGTCCTCACTGCTGCTTGGTGGTCTTGCATCCATTCTTTCTAAAGAATTGAAGAGCAGAAGGGAACAGATCAGAGCAGAAGCGAACAGGTCTTGCTCTCTCCAAAGTGAAAGAGGTAGTGGAGGAAATGGGTGGAGTTTTCATTAGTTGTAAAAGAAACTGTTAACAACCAATGAAAAGTGTTATTTTAAGGTCACATGACTTGACGCGCTTACGCTAGCGCTCCAGAGCGCTTCCGGTGCGCTTACGCGGCACGTACGTAGGCGCTTCTGGGAGCGCTTACGTGGCGCGCCTAAATGACGTTTTGTTAGATTTTACGAAATGTGTTTATTAGCGCTCTCGCTACGTATATGGGTGCGTTTACCGGTGCGCGCACCTTGAGCGCTCCGAGGTAAAATGGTAAAAAAAAAAAAAAGGAAAAATACATTGGAAAATTAATTTTCGAAAAAAAATAATAATAATTTTATTACAAATATAATTAATACTTATAAACACAGCTATTAAAAAAACTTAATAATTCACTTTAAAAATCGTAGGTCAAAAACTCGTTGTAGTAAGGAATTAGCTTTTAAAAAACCCTTGAAATTCACTGAAAAAAACATAGGTTTAACACTCGTAAGAGTTAGGAATTAGCATTTAAAAAACCTTTGAAATTCACTGAAAAAACCATAGGTTTCACACCAGTTATAGTTAGCTGAACATTTTACTCATACAAAACCATTGACATTCCCACGTTATAGTTAGTTGAACTCACTATAACTCGCGCGCCCGCAATACACTGCTGATGATGTCACATATTACATCATTCATGACATGGTCAGTGACATCACTGATGACATCACTGATGACATCTCAAATGACATCACTGATGACATCACTGATGACATCATCCATGTGATAATACGATGCACCTCCTCACACTCTAATCTAACCTTTGATACACCCAGTGTTAAATACAAAGTACCTTTCCTGAAACCATTGACACACCAATACCAGTTACTACATACGCACTCACTGATTCCTAGGTCTACACACACATCCACTCATTCACCCATACAATCAGTCATACATACAGATACTCATAAATAAAACACTATCATATGCACTCATACACCTATACAGACACTCACACACTGCCACTCATCCATGGAGTTACTCACACACCTAGTCAGTCATGCAAATAATCAATCAAACTCCTATTTCCTCATCTATACAGTTATACAGACAACACCTCAATTATACAAACATATACTAACACATACTTACTCTCTTATACAATCACTGATAGAAGTACACATTGATCCATACAGCCACTCGCACAATCACTGGCTCCCATGTATAGTTATTTATATATGCCAACTCTCACATGCACTGTGTTTTACATATGTACTTACTTGGACATGTAGCACTGAGATATCCATTTACTCACCAACACAGCCATGCGCACAGTCAACCGCCCATACAGTGGTTTCCTCATGCACTCTTGAACCCATACACCTAGTGAATCAACTGCTCACACATCTATGCACAGAGTCACACACCTCCTACCACCCACACACACACTCAGCCTCACATACAAATACTTGTGCAACCAATGAATAACCCATATAGCTACTCATATAGCTATTGATCAACACATGCAGCAGCTTAAACAACAACAGACATACTGATGCACAAATTCAGACAGTTTAGTCACTAACCCATGCATTCAGTAAGACACATTTAATCACTCACTCATACAGTCAGTCACGCACCAAACATATTTAAACTTTACAGAAACACACAGTCACTGGATGATGTCATCAGTGATGGCATCAGTGATGTCATTTGAGATGTCATCAGTAATGTCATCAGTGATGTCATTTGAGATGTCATCAGTGATGTAACAGACAAGAACCCAGGAGGTCTATAGGCCAAGCACCTTGCTTGCTTAAACTGGCAAATATAATAAGTCAGTTAGTGCTGCAGTCACCATGTAACAGTGTCAAAGCAATAGAGAGGGAGTGAGAGACACATGTATGAGAAAAGAGAAAAAACAAAGTCGTGATATCTAAGACTCAATTGGAAAGTGTGGTCAAACCAAATCCAGCACACATGATTTGTGGATAACCATCAAACAAACCAGATGATCGGTCCTATCATTTTGCCAGTCCACACTGTGACCAGGCGGGTCCTTCGATCATCTGGACCTTATGCCACACAGTCGTAATAAGTACTGGATACGGTCTACAGTGAGACTGAATCTCCAATTGTTGGTCTGATTGTGATAGTTGGTGAAAAGTAATGAAAAAACAGTGCAACGCACAAAAAAGTGGTGAAACTTAAAATAGGGTGATGTGTCTAAACAAACACTTTAATAGAAACCAGGCACATCCCCTAATTAAAAAATAGGAACAGTGCAAACGACAGTATGGAACAAATAGCTGTCACAATTACAGCCAACATGTTTCTGCCTACCGGGCAACTCGTCCCATGGCTTTCATCAGGGCCACTGCTCTAAAAAAGTTGCTACTGTTAAGTGTAAGTGAAAAAAGAAATATATATAAGTAGGAACGATACAACCTGTACCTACAGTTATATACAAATCCTCCTTGTCAGTGGACGTTCAACGTGATCTAGAAAAGCATATATGTGATATTCAATTTAATAACATACTTTTAACATACAAATGTACTCTCATCCATATAATAAACTGTTCTAACAATATTAAACATTTTGATTGCTCACTCAGCATGACAGGGGACTGGACATCACCTCACCTGGACCGTGCTCAGGTATCTGAGGCCCGCACTATGAAACAGAAAAATGCGAACAGGGGAAGGCATCAAAACTCAATACTTCATATGGAGTATAAAGATGTCTACTTTCAGTCCCTGTTATATACGTAATATCTGTCCACATGTAAACTCAATAGTGGAAAGCCCACCAGGAATAAGGCTAGTACTCCGTAAATTCGTGCTAACACAGCAAGTAGCTTCATACTGATCTTATTATATGTTTATACATTAACCGTGAGTCAGTAAAATTAATCTAAAAATGTGTACACAGGGTACAAGCAGGGATCATGCAGTTCTAAACAATGACCACCAGTGTAGCTAATACAAAATGTTTAATATTGTTAGAACAGTTTATTATATGGATGAGAGTACATTTGTATGTTAAAAGTATGTTATTAAATTGAATATCACATATATGCTTTTCTAGATCACGTTGAACGTCCAATGACAAGTAGGATGTGAATATAACTGTGGGTACAGGTTGTATCGTTCCTACTTATATATATTTCTTTTTTCACTTAACAGTAGCAACTTTTTTAGAGCAGTGGCCCTGATGAAAGCCATGAGACGAGTTGCCCGGTAGGCAGAAACATGTTGGCCCTAATTGCGACAGCTATTTGTTCCATACTGTCGTTTGCGCTGTTCCTATTTTTTAATTAGGGGATGTGCCTAGTTTCTATTAAAGTGTTTGTTTAGACAAATCACCCTATTTTAAGCGTCACCAGTTTTTTGTGCGTTGCACTGTTTTTTCATTACTTTTCACCAACTATCACAATCAGACCAAAAATTGGAGGTTCAGTCTCACTGTAGACCGTATCCAGTACTTTTTACGACTGTGTGGAATAAGGTCCAGATGATCGAAGGACCCACCAGGTCACAGTGTGGACTAGCCAAATGATAGGACCGATCATCTGGTTTGTTTGATGGTTATCCACAAATCATGTGTGCTGGATTTGGTTTGACCAGACTTTCCAATTGAGTCTTAGATATCACAACTTAGTTTTTTCTCTTTTCTCATACATGTGTCTCTCATTCCCTCTCTATTGCTTTGACACTGTTATATGGTGACTGCAGCACTAACTGACTTATTAGATTTGCCAGTTTAAGCAAGCAAGATGCTTGGCCTATAGACCTCCTGGGTTCTTGTCTGTTATTCATATGTTGTTGCTGGGGAAATGAACCAGTAGTAGGTCTTTAACCCCTTTTCCTGCTCATGACGAGCTCAGCTCGTCATGAGGCACACTGGAGCTGTGCTTATGACGAGCTGAGCTCGTCATGAACAATGGAATTTCTCAATTTCCAGCACAGGAGGGGAAATGTCTTAGCAGTCAAGGTGTTAAACTTTTCCCTCTGAACCTACTCTCCCTGTTTTGTTTTTGGTATGTCATCAGTGATGTCATCAGTGATGTCACTGACCATGTCATGAATGATGTAATATGTGACATCATCAGCAGTGGATTGCGGGCGCACGAGTTATAGTGAGTCCAACTAACTATGACGTGGGAATTTCAATGGTTTTGTATGTGTAAAATGTTCAGCCAACTATAACTGGTGTGAACATACAAACAGTTACTGTGCACACGTCAGATAAATAAATCGGTATCCATGTACTGCAGGACAAAAGAAAATGAAGCTGTAGGTTTGATGAAAGCTTTATGTAATTCTCTTTGGGAAATATACAGACGCCAGCTTATTTGTCCCTATCCATCACCTAATCACAAGAGTGAATTTTTTGGAGTTTTATGCTGTCGAGCTGCCCACCTGTGTCAATGTTAACGTATGATCTGCTGTGGGTTTGGTATGTACAGGTGAGAGGCGCTCAAACAGTGTGGGTGGAGTATGGTAATGGAAGGTAATTAGATAAGACGGTGCAGGCAGTACAGAGGAAAACCCTATAACCTCTAACTAACATTAAGGCGTGGGGTGCCTGAACATTATAGAACATACAAACAGTTACTGTGCACACGTCAGATAAATAAATCGGTATACATGTACTGCAGGACAAACGAAAATGAAGCTGTAGGTTTGATGAAAGCTTTATGTAATTCTCTTTGGGAAATATACAGACGCCAGCCGACACGTGTTTCATCAAGCAGGACGAAGCCTGTGAATCATCAGGGCTGTAAAACATATGTGTGACATTTGTCAAAACGATAAATACAAATTTAGAACATTACACAACATTTGAAACTCGAAAAACAGCGAAAAACAGCAGAAAAACAAAATCTCATGTGCACATTGGAATCATGTGCAACACAATTGGGCCGTGAGTGCTCGGTGAGTGATCACTCAAAGTGATGGCTAAAATGATTCGGGGTGTACAGTGAGTGGACACAGAGGCATTGGTCGGGCCAGAAAAACAAGTGAAAGTCACCTACAAATCCGTGTTTTTACCAATATAGTCAGGAAAGGACGCCCGTTTAGCCTGGGACCGTCCTACCGCAAAATAGTGAAGTGGGATGTGGTGATCAGGAAATTGTGTGTGTACAGTGCCTGAAAGAAAATAGAAGAAGTAGGTAGTGCCGGGTGCAGTAAAAAACAGACGTCATGCCCCGGGCGTGCAGGTGAAAGTATGTTGCACGTGGTTTCAGGGCAAGTGTACTGAGTAAGTACAAAGCCCTAGACTGAATCAACAGGACTATAGTGTAATCAGCTCCCGGGTTACCTAGCATGCAGAGGTGACAATCAGGGTCAGAAGAGCATGTGTAATGAATGATTAACGGGCCATGAAAGTTTGGCACACAATTACCGGTAGCATGAAGAGCCTTAAACATTCTGGTACAAATTACGAAGTACAGTTGTTTCTTATGCTACATAGTAAAGGAAAACACATCTGTAAGAAAACGAGGCCAAGAATGATATATGCCGAGATTTGAAAAAACCATCGCTTTTGTAGAATGAATACGAGATGTGACTAGAAAATCCATAATTACACCAATAGTCTCGTTTAGTAAGTTAAATATAGTACATAGATGGAAAACATGACATGGTACATCATAATATATAAGTCTAAAACATGATCCCTTGTGCAGATAAACGCGTGAAGGTGAGTATTAGGTGCCGGCGCGAAGACAGGTATAAAAATAAGGAAAGGAACTACTAAAATTTCGGCTGAAAGGTCACGGAGCCAAGAGAATATATATAAATACCTGTAAGTGGCGTGATGAGTAAAATCTGTAGAGAAATGATAACATTTAAAAAATTTTGGGAGAGGAGAAGAGTATCAATGAATGTAGAACACTTATGTCTACACCATACTATGGTGAGCGTGAGGGAAGATGGGCTCACCTGGTAGAGTGGAGTAACGTATTGTGCTTGGTAGTCAGCGTACTTGGTGTACCGGGGAATGTTGTCTTTAAAGGAACAGTCGGGTAAGACTGCGGGCGGTGACCTATGGGTGAAGGAAAGAACGCCCGTACGTTAGAGAGTGGTAACGTAAACGAGTGGGCAGAAAGAAAAAACGCAAGTCTCCTCTCCTTAGATGAAATGCAGGATGGCGATGTCGCTCCGTGAAGGGTGTAACTACGGGAGGCAGTGTGTCTCCATGACTATGAAATACTATTCCGTAATGGTGCGCATGCGCGGTAACACCCAGAAGTGAGTGTGACCGACTAGAAGCTAGTGTGCTGACCGTAACAGGGTCGTGAACGGGAGGGATCATGTTTGTACATTTGTGGAGTCCCAAAGGGACACTAATGTAATAATTAAGCAAGAAACTAACATGATTGCAGTTTACATATATTTTGAAACATGCAATGAACTTTACGAAAGAACATCTAAAATTGTAGTAGAAATCTGTATAGATGAGTCATGGTAAAGTTAAGTGTAGAGAGTTAAAAAGCGTAAAGTTATATTAGTATTGAAGCAAGAATATTCTTGAGAAAGCGCAAAAAGGGCAGATGCACGTACTGTTATGCGCAGATGTTAAGTGGCAGGATAACAGTAGATAGCTTGACCAGGGAATTAGGAATCTAAATCAGTTAGAAGCATTAATGGTCTAGAAAGTATTGAAGCTCTGAATCAAAGTTCTGACCGTATTTCACAGTGTGCAGACGCATAATCCAGGTTGCTTCTAGTCTGCATAGACGGAGTTCTCTGTTTCCTCCCCGTATGTTTGGTTTGGCAGTGTCAATCCCATAGAACTCAAATTTCTTGTATTGGGATTGGCTGGCACACGTTGCTATGTGTAGAGCCATGGGGTAGCGGGGATCCTGTTGGTGCATGGCTCTTGCATGTTCTCCAATACGTTCTTTTAGGGGCCGGATTGTGCTGCCCACATACTGGGTGTGACATGTGCATTCCAAAATGTACACAACGAATTTCGTGTTACAGTTGATGTTTTCCTTAATGTCATATTTTTTTTTGTGGTAGCCTTGAAAGTGTTTGGTATTGTTTTTAGCCCATCTGCAGACACCGCAACCACCGCAGTTGTAAAAAGCCTTGGTGTGTTGGGTAAACCATGAGTTGGAGTTGTTTAAAGGCAAGACTGTGGGGCTAAGTCTATTCCGTAGTGTTTTGCCTCTTCTGTATGTGATCTGAGGTCTGGAGTTGATGCATGGTGCAAGAGTCTTGTCTGCCAGGAGGATATTCCAGTGCCTATTGATACTTTTCTTTATCACAGGGCTGATCTCGTTGTAGTCAATGATCCTCCTTGTTTCTGGGTTCTTGTCAATGGGTTTGGGTTTGACCAATAGAGACACAGACACGGCCGCTCCTCCACGCTGCTCCCGACCTGCCTCCCCTAACTGCCTGGTATCGTTGTTCTCCCCAGCTGCTTGCACTCGGCGCTACCACGATTTCTTCTCGCTTTGCAGGACCGCTTATTTGCATACAGCGCTGCTAATCATTTATTCATTTAAATAGCTCGCATTGTAGGAGAGCCTTATTTGTTTGTATACAGCGCTGCCATTCACTCATTTGTTTATTTAATTAGCTCGCATTGTAGGAGCGCTCCATTTGTTTGCATACAGCGCTGCTAATTTGTCATTTCATCTTTCACTGCACGCTTTAATTGCAAACATCGATTTGAATCACGTAACCTACTGACATTGCAAGATTGTTATCTTTGTAAGTTAATGTGCCTTTAGAACGCTGCTTCACCTCGCCTGCTAAGTAGTTGCAGAGATATTTGTGCCCTCGCTGTGTTGGCTTTACCGACTTCTGCACTTTGCATTATTTTGCCTGTTTGTTTGCTCCGTCCCGCCGGCCATTTTGTTGTTGATATTATTGTTGTCGGCCCTGCCCGAGTCTCCGCCCCGCTCCCGCCTTCCCAGCTCACCCTCCCTCCCACTGAGACTATCAGGGCCGCGCTGAGAAGATCGCGCTGTGACCGTCCTGTTTACCACAGACACGGCCGCTCCTCCACGCTGCTCCCGACCTGCCTCCCCTAACTGCCTGGTATCGTTGTTCTCCCCAGCTGCTTGCACTCGGCGCTACCACGATTTCTTCTCGCTTTGCAGGACCGCTTATTTGCCTACAGCGCTGCTAATCATTTATTCATTTCAATAGCTCGCATTGTAGAAGAGCCTTATTTGTTTGTATACAGCGCTGCCATTCACTCATTTGTTTATTTAATTAGCTCGCATTGTAGGAGCGCTCCATTTGTTTGCATACAGCGCTGCTAATTTGTCATTTCATCTTTCACTGCACGCTTTAATTGCAAACATCGATTTGAATCACGTAACCTACTGACATTGCAAGATTGTTATCTTTGTAAGTTAATGTGCCTTTAGAACGCTGCTTCACCTCGCCTGCTAAGTAGTTGCAGAGATATTTGTGCCCTCGCTGTGTTGGCTTTACCGACTTCTGCACTTTGCATTATTTTGCCTGTTTGTTTGCTCCGTCCCGCCGGCCATTTTGTTGTTGATATTATTGTTGTCGGCCCTGCCCGAGTCTCCGCCCCGCTCCCGCCTTCCCAGCTCACCCTCCCTCCCACTGAGACTATCAGGGCCGCGCTGAGAAGATCGCGCTGTGACCGTCCTGTTTACCACAGACACGGCCGCTCCTCCACGCTGCTCCCGACCTGCCTCCCCTAACTGCCTGGTATCGTTGTTCTCCCCAGCTGCTTGCACTCGGCGCTACCACGATTTCTTCTCGCTTTGCAGGACCGCTTATTTGCCTACAGCGCTGCTAATCATTTATTCATTTAAATAGCTCGCATTGTAGAAGAGCCTTATTTGTTTGTATACAGCGCTGCCATTCACTCATTTGTTTATTTAATTAGCTCGCATTGTAGGAGCGCTCCATTTGTTTGCATACAGCGCTGCTAATTTGTCATTTCATCTTTCACTGCACGCTTTAATAGCAAACATCGATTTGAATCACGTAACCTACTGACATTGCAAGATTGTTATCTTTGTAAGTTAATGTGCCTTTAGAACGCTGCTTCACCTCGCCTGCTAAGTAGTTGCAGAGATATTTGTGCCCTCGCTGTGTTGGCTTTACCGACTTCTGCACTTTGCATTATTTTGCCTGTTTGTTTGCTCCGTCCCGCCGGCCATTTTGTTGTTGATATTATTGTTGTCGGCCCTGCCCGAGTCTCCGCCCCGCTCCCGCCTTCCCAGCTCACCCTCCCTCGCCCCTCCCCTCTCACTATCTACATATGACAGTTGCTCTTGCGCACAGCATTCACGCGCAGCGACCGCGCCCCATTTGCGCTGAAGGTGCGCCAAAGGTAAGCCCGTCTACGCCCGTCCGCGCCTGGACCGCGCCCAGCGCCAGACCCCCTGGTCCCCGGAATGCCCACCCCTCCCGCATTACTTACGATGCCACCACCCTCCTAGCCCTTAACCCTGGCCGCTCCCCCATCTGCGTCCAAGCCGCTCCTGGACACACCCATGGACCCTTTTCCTGCTACTCCTGCAAGTTCGACGGCACCAAGAACAACTCCTCATCTACGAACACATAACAGATATCCGACCCCAACCACCTACAATGCTTCCTGCTCAACACCCGCTCGGTCCACAGACACGCCATTGACCTCTGGAATCTACTCGACACCATCTCTCCGGACGTCGCCTTCCTAACAGAAACATGGTTGAATGCCTCTTCAGCCCCAGACATCACCATCGCCATCCCGGAAGGCTATAAGATCATTCGCAAGGACCGTACCGGCCACACAGGAGGAGGCATCGCTATCGTCCATAAGAAATCCATCCGCATCTCAACCAGCTCAGACGTCAATCTCGCCAACTCTGAACACCTTCACTTCCAGATCCACATCGACCCCAAGACCACACTCAGAGGCACCCTCCTCTACCGGCCTCCAGGACCCCGCGCACAATTTCGTGAAGACATCACGGACTTCATCACTCCACACGCGCTCCCCTCCGAGGACTACATCCTTTTGGGAGACCTCAACTTTCACCTTGAAAAGAACAACGACCGCAACACCACCACCCTTTTGGACAACCTCGCAAACCTCGGACTTAAACAACTTGTCATTACCCCCACCCACATCGCAGGTCACACACTCGACCCTATCTTCACCTCCAGCAAGCATGTTTCCTTCAGCCACACCACAGCTCTCCTTTGGACTGACCACAGCTGCGTTCACTTCACCTACAACAAGCCCACATCCAACAACCACCCCCAACCCACTCTGCAAAGAAACTGGAACAAAATCACCATCGACCAGATCTCCTCATCGCTTCTTCAAAAGCCCCCCGCCCACTCCTCAAACCCAGACCAAGCAGCCACCAACCTCACCCAATGGTTATCCAACAGCGCCGACATCCTAGCACCACTGAAAAAACGACAAATCAAACTAGGCAGCAAGAAGGCCTCCTGGTTCACCGATGATCTTAAGAAATCCAAGAAACTCTGTCGCTCCCTCGAGAAGGCCTGGAAAAAAGACTCAACCACCAGCACCAAGGACGCCTTCAAAAACGCCACCCGCATACACCACCAACTAATCCGAAATGCCAAGAAAGCAGCCTTTAAGGACCGTCTAGATAACAACGCCCACAACAGCAAGGAATTATTCAACATCGTCAAGGAATTTACCAACCCCTCAGCCAACTCCAACGACATCACCCCCTCTCAAGCCCTCTGCGCCTCCCTAGCCTCATTCTTCCACAACAAAATTGCAGACATCCACAACAGCTTCGACAACCAACCCGAAGACCAACCCACCCAATCCCCTGCAGGACCCCCACCCCCCTGAACATCCTCAATGACTGGAAGCCAATCTCCACTGAGGACACCATCCGTCTGATGAACTCTATCCACTCAGGATCCCCCACAGACCCTTGCCCTCACCACATCTTTAACAAAGCAGACTCCATTATTGCACCGCACCTCCGAGACGTCATCAACTGCTCCCTCAACTCCGCAACCTTCCTGGAAAGCTGGAAACATGCCGAACTCAGCGCCCTCCTGAAGAAACCCACAGCTGACCCCACCGAACTCAAAAACTATCGCCCTATCTCACTCCTTCCATTCCCGGCCAAAGTCATCGAGAAAGCTGTCAACAACCAGCTCGCCGCATTCCTCGAAACCAACAAATCCCTCGACTCCTCACAGTCCGGCTTCCGAGCCAAGCACAGCACCGAAACCGCCCTCATCGCAGCAACAGACGACATTCGAACTCTACTGGACAATGGAGACACAGTCGCCCTCATCCTCCTCGACCTCTCCGCAGCCTTCGACACAGTCTGCCATAGCACCCTTCTACAGCGCCTCAAAAACATCGGAATCCAAGGAAAAGCACTGGAATGGATCACCTCGTTCCTCTCCGGAAGAACCCAGAGAGTCCGCCTTCCACCATTCAAGTCAGAGGCCACTGAAGTCATCTGCGGCGTACCTCAAGGGTCCTCACTCAGTCCCACCCTCTTCAACGTTTACATGAGCCCCCTCGCGGCCATCGCACGCCAACATAACCTCAACATCATCTCCTACGCCGACGACACTCAACTGATCCTATCACTCACCAGAGACCCTAACACGGCCAAAACCAACCTACACGAAGGAATGAAAGAAGTAGCCGAATGGATGAAGCACAGCCGCCTGAAACTGAACTCTGACAAAACAGAAGTCCTCATCTTAGGTACCTCCCCCTCCGCCTGGGACGACTCTTGGTGGCCAGAGGCCCTTGGAAAAGCACCCATCCCGACGGACCACGCACGGAACCCGGGCATCATCCTGGATTCCTCACTCTCGATGAACAGACAAGTCAACGCCGTTTCTTCATCTTGCTTCAACATTCTTCGCATGCTCAAAAAAACATTTCGCTGGATCCCTACCGAAACTAGAAAAACAGTCACCCACGCTCTGGTCACGAGCCGACTGGACTACGGAAACACCCTCTACGCGGCACCACCGCAAAACTCCAGAAAAAACTACAACGCATCCAGAACACCTCAGCCAGGCTCATATTAGACATCCCGCGTAAAGAACACATCTCTGATCACCTGAAAAACCTCCACTGGCTCCCAGTCAATAAGAGGATCACTTTCTGGCTCCTAACCCACGCACACAAAGCACTCTACGAAATCGGACCCGAATGCCTCAACACACGACTATCCTTCTACACCCCCTCCCGCCAGCTACGATCCTCCAACCAAGCCCTTGCCACTGTACCTCGCATCAACAAAACCACCATGGGAGGTAGATCCTTCTCCTACCTAGCAGCTAAAACTTGGAACTCACTTCCCACTCACCTTCGCCTTACTCAGAACCACCTAGCATTCAGAAAGCAACTCAAAACGTGGATATTCGACAAGTAACTCCCCACCCTTCTACAAGCGCCTTGAGACCCTCTGGGTATGTAGCGCGCTATATAAATCTTTTGACTTGACTTGACTTGACTGCGGTTCAGTTTTCTCGCTCTTTTGACTGCCTGGTTGACTACTTGCTGGTTGTAGCCACGTTTATAGAAGCGTGTGCGCATGTCCTCTATGCACGTGTGGAATTCTCCATCTTCGCTACAGTTTCTCCGTGCTCTTACACATTCACCATAGGGTATGGTGTCTATCTGATGTCTAGGGTGCGCGCTGTCAGCTCTCAAGATGGCGTTACAGGCTGTCTCTTTCCGGTAGATTTTGGTATGTAGAGTGTCATCAAGTATGTAGATTTCTAAGTCCAAAAAGGTAACCTTGCTGGTACTGTAGCTGCACATGAATTTCATATCCATGTTGTTCGTGTTAAGGTATTCAAAAAATGTCTGTAATTTCACGTGTGTGCCAGACCAGATGAGCAGACAGTCATCAATGTATCGTCCCCCATACACTATTGAGTCTATCCATGTAGCTCCATTGATGCTCCAATTCCAGGTGGTTTCTAATGTGCCCATGTAGAGATTCGCAAAAGAGGGGGAAAACCTCGATCCCATGGCTACCCCCTTCGTTTGCCTGTACCATTTTTGGTTGAACATGAAATAATTGTTTTTGAGGATGAGATCCATCATAGTTGTGATCATTTTGGTATGCTGCCACAAGTTGGCTGGTCTTTTATCCAGATATTTGGAAACGGCCACTAGACCTTTGTCTGGGTCTAATGAAGTGTATAACGACACCACATCCAATGTGGCAAGGGTCATGCCTGTTTGCCATTGCATGTCACTGAGGATACTCAGGACATGTTTAGTATCCTGAATATATGACGGCAGGTTTTTGACAAGGGGATTGAGAAAGATGTCCACGTATTCCGCCAATCTCTCGGTGGGTCCCCCTATTCCGGATACTATTGGTCTGCTGGGTGGGAAGGCAGCTGGTTTGTGGATTTTAGGTAATGTATAGAACCATGGCGCCATGGGTTTATTAACTTTCAAGTACAGAGCCTCATCATCATTTAATAGTCCTGCCCCATGCCATTCTTTGAGGTGGTTATTAATTCTGGTTGTTATGGACTCTATCGGGTTGTTCTTAATGGAAATGTAACATGTGGTGTCATTTAGTTGGGAGGTTATTTCTTGTTCATAGTCTTTTCTATCCATGATTACGACGTTTCCGCCCTTGTCTGCTTCCATTATGACCAGATCCCTGTCCAGGGGAAGTGTCTTTAAAGCTATCCTTTCACTTCTGGTTAGATTATCTTCGAATTTTGGTCTGTGTTGTTTGTGGGTCTTGATTTCGTATCTTTCTAGGTCTTCAAGGACTAGTGTATGGAAGGTGTCAATCGGGTTGCCTGCTGGTAAATTGGGTGTCCATTTGGATTTACATTTCAGATAGCTGGATTGAGTGTTGTCATCCTCAATACCAAGATCTCGTTCGAGGGTCTCGTCCAGGGTCATGAGAAGGTGTGTGTCCTACGGTGAATGTGTAAGAGCACGGAGAAACTGTAGCGAAGATGGAGAATTCCACACGTGCATAGAGGACATGCGCACACGCTTCTATAAACGTGGCTACAACCAGCAAGTAGTCAACCAGGCAGTCAAAAGAGCGAGAAAACTGAACCGCAGTGACACTCTATTGGTCAAACCCATTGACAAGAACCCAGAAACAAGGATGATCATTGACTACAACGAGATCAGCCCTGTGATAAAGAAAAGTATCAATAGGCACTGGAATATCCTCCTGACAGACAAGACTCTTGCACCATGCATCAACTCCAGACCTCAGATCACATACAAAGGAGGCAAAACACTACGGACTGAGCCCCACAGTCTTGCCTTTAAACAACTCCAACTCATGGTTTACCCCACACACCAAGGGTTTTTACAACTGCAGCGGCTGCGGTGTCTGCAGATGGGCTAAAAACAATACCAAACACTTTCAAGGCTACCACAAACAAAAATATGACATTAAGGAAAACATCAACTGTAACACGAAATTCATTGTGTACATTTTGGAATGCACATGTCACACCCAGTATGTGGGCAGCACAATCCGGCCCCTAAAAGAACGTATTGGAGAACATGTAAGAGCCATGCACCAACAGGATCCCCGCTACCCCATGGCTCTACACATAGCAACGTGTGCCAGCCAATCCCAATACAAGAAATTTGAGTTCTATGGGATTGACACTGCCAAACCAAACATACGGGGAGGAAACAGAGAACTCCGTCTACGCAGACTAGAAGCAACCCGGATTATGCGTCTGCACACTGTGAAATACGGTCAGAACTTTGATTCAGAGCTTCAATACTTTCTAGACCATTAATACTTCTAACTGATTTAGATTCCTAATTCCCTGGTCAAGCTATCTACTGTTATCCTGCCACTTAACATCTGCGCATAACAGTACGCGCATCTGCCCTTTTTGTGCTTTCTCAAGAATATTCTTGCTTCAATACTAATATAACTTTACCCTTTTTAACTCTCTACACTTAACTTTACCATGACTCATCTATACAGATTTCTACCACAATTTTAAATGTTCTTTCGTAAAGTTCATTGCATGTTTCAAAATATATGTAAACTGCAATCATGTTAGTTTCTTGCTTAATTATTACATTAGTGTCCCTTTGGGACTCCACAAATGTACAAACATGATCCCTCTCGTTCACGACCCTGTTACGGTCAGCACACTAGCTTCTAGTCGGTCACACTCACTTCCGGGTGTTACGGCGCATGCGCACCATTACGGAATAGTATTTCCATAGTCATGGAGACACACTGCCTCCCGTAGTTACACCCTTCACGGAGCGACATCGCCATCCTGCATTTCAGGTAAGGAGAGGAGACTTGCGGTTTTTCTTTTTGCCCACTCGTTTACGTTACCACTCTCTAACGTATGGGCGTTCTTTCCTTCACCCATAGGTCACCGCCCGCAGTCTTACCCGACTGTTACTTTAAAGACAACATTCCCCGGTTCACCAAGTATGCTGACTACCAAGCACAATACGTTACTCCACTCTACCAGGTGAGCCCATCTTCCCTCACGCTCGCCATAGTATGGTGTAGACATGAGTGTTCTACATTCATTGATACTCTTCTCCTCTCCCAAAATTTTAAAAATGTTGTCATTTCTCTACAGATTTTACTCATCACGCCACTTACAGGTATTTATATATATTCACTTGGCTCCGTGACCTTTCAGCTGAAATTTTAGTAGTTCCTTTCCTTATTTTTATACCTGTCTTCGCGCCGGCACCTAATACTCACCTTCACGCGTTTATCTGCACCAGGGATCATGTTTTAGACTTATATATTATGATGTACCATGTCATGTATTCCATCTATGTACTATATTTAACTTACTAAACGAGACTATTGGTGTAATTATGGATTTTCTAGTCACATCTCGAATTCATTCTACAAAAGCAATAGTTTTTTCAAATCTCGGCATATATCATTCTTGGCCTCGTTTTCTTAGAGATGTGTTTTCCTTTACTATGTAGCATAAGAAACAACTGTACTTCGTAATTTGTACCAGAATGTTTAAGGCTCTTCATGCTACCGGTAATTGTGTGCTAAACTTTCATGGCCCGTTAATCGTTCATTACACATGCTCTTCTGACCCTGATTGTCACCTCTGCATGCTAGGTAACCCGGGAGCTGATTACACTATAGTCCTGTTGATTCAGTCTAGGGCTTTGTACTTACTCAGTACACTTGCCCTGAAACCACGTGCAACATACTTTCACCTGCACGCCCGGGGCATGACGTCTGTTTTTTACTTCACCCGGCACTACCTACTTCTTCTATTTTCTTTCAGGCACTGTACACACACAATTTCCTGATCACCACATCCCACTTCACTATTTTGCGGTAGGACGGTCCCAGGCTAAACGGGCGTCCTTTCCTGACTATATTGGTAAAAACACTGATTTGTAGGTGACTTTCACTTGTTTTTCTGGCCCGACCAATGCCTCTGTGTCCACTCACTGTACACCCCGAATCATTTTAGCCATCACTTTGAGTGATCACTCACCGAGCACTCACGGCCCAATTGTGTTGCACATGATTCCAATGTGCACATGAGATTTTGTTTTTCCCGCTGTTTTTCGAGTTTCAAATGTTGTGTAATGTTCTAAGTTTGTATTTATTGTTTTGACAAATGTCACACATATGTTTTACAGCCCTGATGATTCACAGGCTTCGTCCTGCTTGATGAAACACGTGTCGGCTGGCGTCTGTATATTTCCCAAAGAGAATTACATAAAGCTTTCATCAAACCTACAGCTTCATTTTCGTTTGTCCTGCAGTACATGTATACCGATTTATTTATCTGACGTGTGCACAGTAACTGTTTGTATGTTCTATAATGTTCAGGCACCCCACGCCTTAATGTTAGTTAGAGGTTATAGGGTTTTCCTCTGTACTGCCTGCACCGTCTTATCTAATTACCTTCCATTACCATACTCCACCCACACTGTTTGAGCGCCTCTCACCTGTACATACCAAACCCACAGCAGATCATACGTATAACTGGTGTGAAACCTATGGTTTTTTCAGTGAATATATATATATATATATATATATAGCACTAATCTTTAAAACCTCCACCACAGTGGCGAAATGAAGTGACAGACCCCATGGCTTCAGGCAAGGCAATGTTTATTCTGTTAACCTTCCACGGATGACGCGTTTCAAGCATCAATGTGCTCTTGATCACACGCTCACATTTATATATAAAAACTTTGATAGAAAAGCAGACATTTGTGGTGAGCAAATTTAGAGTCCCACAAAGACCCCCAAGGCCCCAAAAAAAATTATTTTTGTTTTTTTAAATCGCGGGGTGGGCGCACGGTACGCGGACGGTGCGCCCACGGGAGCGAGTACGGTGCGCGCATTGACCTCTGGAATCTACTCGACACCATCTCTCCGGACGTCGCCTTCCTAACAGAAACATGGTTGAATGCCTCTTCAGCCCCAGACATCACCATCGCCATCCCATGCCATTCTTTGAGGTGGTTATTAATTCTGGTTGTTATGGACTCTATCGGGTTGTTCTTAATGGAAATGTAACATGTGGTGTCATTTAGTTGGGAGGTTATTTCTTGTTCATAGTCGTTTCTATCCATGATTACGACGGTTCCGCCCTTGTCTGCTTCCATTATGACCAGATCCCTGTCCAGGGGAAGTGTCTTTAAAGCTATCCTTTCACTTCTGGTTAGATTATCTTCGAATTTTGGTCTGTGTTGTTTGTGGGTCTTGATTTCGTATCTTTCTAGGTCTTCAAGGACTAGTGTATGGAAGGTGTCAATCGGGTTGCCTGCTGGTAAATTGGGTGTCCATTTGGATTTACATTTCAGATAGCTGGATTGAGTGTTGTCATCCTCAATACCAAGATCTCGTTCGAGGGTCTCGTCCAGGGTCATGAGAAGGTGCGTGTCCTATGGTGAATGTGTAAGAGCACGGAGAAACTGTAGCGAAGATGGAGAATTCCACACGTGCATAGAGGACATGCGCACACGCTTCTATAAACGTGGCTACAACCAGCAAGTAGTCAACCAGGCAGTCAAAAGAGCGAGAAAACTGAACCGCAGTGACACTCTATTGGTCAAACCCAAACCCACTGACAAGAACCCAGAAACAAGGATGATCATTGACTACAACGAGATCAGCCCTGTGATAAAGAAAAGTATCAATAGGCACTGGAATATCCTCCTGACAGACAAGACTCTTGCACCATGCATCAACTCCAGACCTCAGATCACATACAAAGGAGGCAAAACACTACGGACTTAGCCCCACAGTCTTGCCTTTAAACAACTCCAACTCATGGTTTACCCCACACACCAAGGGTTTTTACAACTGCAGCGGCTGCGGTGTCTGCAGATGGGCTAAAAACAATACCAAACACTTTCAAGGCTACCACAAACAAAAATATGACATTAAGGAAAACATCAACTGTAACACGAAATTCATTGTGTACATTTTGGAATGCACATGTCACACCCAGTATGTGGGCAGCACAATCCGGCCCCTAAAAGAACGTATTGGAGAACATGCAAGAGCCATGCACCAACAGGATCCCCGCTACCCCATGGCTCTACACATAGCAACGTGTGCCAGCCAATCCCAATACAAGAAATTTGAGTTCTATGGGATTGACACTGCCAAACCAAACATACGGGGAGGAAACAGAGAACTCCGTCTACGCAGACTAGAAGCAACCTGGATTATGCGTCTGCACACTGTGAAATACGGTCAGAACTTTGATTCAGAGCTTCAATACTTTCTAGACCATTAATACTTCTAACTGATTTAGATTCCTAATTCCCTGGTCAAGCTATCTACTGTTATCCTGCCACTTAACATCTGCGCATAACAGTACGCGCATCTGCCCCTTTTGTGCTTTCTCAAGAATATTCTTGCTTCAATACTAATATAACTTTACCCTTTTTAACTCTCTACACTTAACTTTACCATGACTCATCTATACAGATTTCTACCACAATTTTAAATGTTCTTTCGTAAAGTTCATTGCATGTTTCAAAATATATGTAAACTGCAATCATGTTAGTTTCTTGCTTAATTATTACATTAGTGTCCCTTTGGGACTCCACAAATGTACAAACATGATCCCTCTCGTTCACAACCCTGTTACGGTCAGCACACTAGCTTCTAGTCGGTCACACTCACTTCCGGGTGTTACGGCGCATGCGCACCATTACGGAATAGTATTTCCATAGTCATGGAGACACACTGCCTCCCGTAGTTACACCCTTCACGGAGCGACATCGCCATCCTGCATTTCAGGTAAGGAGAGGAGACTTGCGGTTTTTCTTTTTGCCCACTCGTTTACGTTACCACTCTCTAACGTATGGGCGTTCTTTCCTTCACCCATAGGTCACCGCCCGCAGTCTTACCCGACTGTTACTTTAAAGACAACATTCCCCGGTTCACCAAGTACGCTGACTACCAAGCACAATACGTTACTCCACTCTACCAGGTGAGCCCATCTTCCCTCACGCTCGCCATAGTATGGTGTAGACATGAGTGTTCTACATTCATTGATACTCTTCTCCTCTCCCAAAATTTTAAAAATGTTGTCATTTCTCTACAGATTTTACTCATCACGCCACTTACAGGTATTTATATATATTCACTTGGCTCCGTGACCTTTCAGCTGAAATTTTAGTAGTTCCTTTCCTTATTTTTATACCTGTCTTCACGCCGGCACCTAATACTCACCTTCACGCGTTTATCTGCACAAGGGATCATGTTTTAGACTTATATATTATGATGTACCATGTCATGTTTTCCATCTATGTACTATATTTAACTTACTAAACGAGACTATTGGTGTAATTATGGATTTTCTAGTCACATCTCGAATTCATTCTACAAAAGCAATAGTTTTTTCAAATCTCGGCATATATCATTCTTGGCCTCGTTTTCTTAGAGATGTGTTTTCCTTTACTATGTAGCATAAGAAACAACTGTACTTCGTAATTTTTACCAGAATGTTTAAGGCTCTTCATGCTACCGGTAATTGTGTGCTAAACTTTCATTGCCCGTTAATCGTTCATTACACATGCTCTTCTGACCCTGATTGTCACCTCTGCATGCTAGGTAACCCGGGAGCTGATTACACTATAGTCCTGTTGATTCAGTCTAGGGCTTTGTACTTACTCAGTACACTTGCCCTGAAACCACGTGCAAACATACTTTCACCTGCACGCCCGGGGCATGACGTCTGTTTTTTACTGCACCCGGCACTACCTACTTCTTCTATTTTCTTTCAGGCACTGTACACACACAATTTCCTGATCACCACATCCCACTTCACTATTTTGCGGTAGGACGGTCCCAGGCTAAACGGGCGTCCTTTCCTGACTATATTGGTAAAAACACTGATTTGTAGGTGACTTTCACTTGTTTTTCTGGCCCGACCAATGCCTCTGTGTCCACTCACTGTACACCCCGAATCATTTTAGCCATCACTTTAAGTGATCACTCACCGAGCACTCACGGCCCAATTGTGTTGCACATGATTCCAATGTGCACATGAGATTTTGTTTTTCCCGCTGTTTTTGGAGTTTCAAATGTTGTGTAATGTTCTAAATTTGTATTTATTGTTTTGACAAATGTCACACATATGTTTTACAGCCCTGATGATTCACAGGCTTCGTCCTGCTTGATGAAACACGTGTCGGCTGGCGTCTGTATATTTCCCAAAGAGAATTACATAAAGCTTTCATCAAACCTACAGCTTCATTTTCGTTTGTCCTGCAGTACATGTATACCGATTTATTTATCTGACGTGTGCACTGTAAATGTTTGTATGTTCTATAATGTTCAGGCACCCCACGCCTTAATGTTAGTTAGAGGTTATAGGGTTTTCCTCTGTACTGCCTGCACCGTCTTATCTAATTACCTTCCATTACCATACTCCACCCACACTGTTTGAGCGCCTCTCACCTGTACATACCAAACCCACAGCAGATCATACGTATAACTGGTGTGAAACCTATGGTTTTTTCAGTGAATATATATATATATATATATATATATAGCACTAATCTTTAAAACCTCCACCACAGTGGCGAAATGAAGTGACAGACCCCATGGCTTCAGGCAAGGCAATGTTTATTCTGTTAACCTTCCACGGATGACGCGTTTCAAGCATCAATGTGCTCTTGATCACACGCTCACATTTATATATAAAAACTTTGATAGAAAAGCAGACATTTGTGGTGAGCAAATTTAGAGTCCCACAAAGACCCCCAAGGCCCAAAAAAAAAAATTATTTTTGTTTTTTTAAATCGCGGGGTGGGCGCACGGTACGCGGACGGTGCGCCCACGGGAGCGAGTACGGTGCGCGCATTGACCTCTGGAATCTACTCGACACCATCTCTCCGGACGTCGCCTTCCTAACAGAAACATGGTTGAATGCCTCTTCAGCCCCAGACATCACCATCGCCATCCCATGTCATTCTTTGAGGTGGTTATTAATTCTGGTTGTTATGGACTCTATCGGGTTGTTCTTAATGGAAATGTAACATGTGGTGTCATTTAGTTGGGAGGTTATTTCTTGTTCATAGTCTTTTCTATCCATGATTACGACGTTTCCGCCCTTGTCTGCTTTCATTATGACCAGATCCCTGTCCAGGGGAAGTGTCTTTAAAGCTATCCTTCCACTTCTGGTTAGATTATCTTCGAATTTTGGTCTGTGTTGTTTGTGGGTCTTGATTTCGTATCTTTCTAGGTCTTCAAGGACTAGTGTATGGAAGGTGTCAATCGGGTTGCCTGCTGGTAAATTGGGTGTCCATTTGGATTTACATTTCAGATAGCTGGATTGAGTGTTGTCATCCTCAATACCAAGATCTCGTTCGAGGGTCTCGTCCAGGGTCATGAGAAGGTGCGTGTCCTACGGTGAATGTGTAAGAGCACGGAGAAACTGTAGCGAAGATGGAGAATTCCACACGTGCATAGAGGACATGCGCACACGCTTCTATAAACGTGGCTACAACCAGCAAGTAGTCAACCAGGCAGTCAAAAGAGCGAGAAAACTGAACCGCAGTGACACTCTATTGGTCAAACTCAAACCCACTGACAAGAACCCAGAAACAAGGATGATCATTGACTACAACGAGATCAGCCCTGTGATAAAGAAAAGTATCAATAGGCACTGGAATATCCTCATGACAGACAAGACTATTGCACCATGCATCAACTCCAGACCTCAGATCACATACAAAGGAGGCAAAACACTACGGACTTAGCCCCACAGCCTTGCCTTTAAACAACTCCAACTCATGGTTTACCCCACACACCAAGGGTTTTTACAACTGCAGCGTCTGCAGATGGGCTAAAAACAATACCAAACACTTTCAAGGCTACCACAAACAAAAATATGACATTAAGGAAAACATCAACTGTAACACGAAATTCATTGTGTACATTTTGGAATGCACATGTCACACCCAGTATGTGGGCAGCACAATCCGGCCCCTAAAAGAACGTATTGGAGAACATGCAAGAGCCATGCACCAACAGGATCCCCGCTACCCCATGGCTCTACACATAGCAACGTGTGCCAGCCAATCCCAATACAAGAAATTTGAGTTCTATGGGATTGACACTGCCAAACCAAACATACGGGGAGGAAACAGAGAACTCCGTCTACGCAGACTAGAAGCAACCTGGATTATGCGTCTGCACACTGTGAAATACGGTCAGAACTTTGATTCAGAGCTTCAATACTTTCTAGACCATTAATACTTCTAACTGATTTAGATTCCTAATTCCCTGGTCAAGCTATCTACTGTTATCCTGCCACTTAACATCTGCGCATAACAGTACGCGCATCTGCCCTTTTTGTGCTTTCTCAAGAATATTCTTGCTTCAATACTAATATAACTTTACCCTTTTTAACTCTCTACACTTAACTTTACCATGACTCATCTATACAGATTTCTACCACAATTTTAGATGTTCTTTCGTAAAGTTCATTGCATGTTTCAAAATATATGTAAACTGCAATCATGTTAGTTTCTTGCTTAATTATTACATTAGTGTCCCTTTGGGACTCCACAAATGTACAAACATGATCCCTCTCGTTCACGACCCTGTTACGGTCAGCACACTAGCTTCTAGTCGGTCACACTCACTTCCGGGTGTTACGGCGCATGCGCACCATTACGGAATAGTATTTCCATAGTCATGGAGACACACTGCCTCCCGTAGTTACACCCTTCACGGAGCGACATCGCCATCCTGCATTTCAGGTAAGGAGAGGAGACTTGCGGTTTTTCTTTTTGCCCACTCGTTTACGTTACCACTCTCTAACGTATGGGCGTTCTTTCCTTCACCCATAGGTCACCACCCGCAGTCTTACCCGACTGTTACTTTAAAGACAACATTCCCCGGTTCACCAAGTACGCTGACTACCAAGCACAATACGTTACTCCACTCTACCAGGTGAGCCCATCTTCCCTCACGCTCGCCATAGTATGGTGTAGACATGAGTGTTCTACATTCATTGATACTCTTCTCCTCTCCCAAAATTTTAAAAATGTTGTCATTTCTCTACAGATTTTACTCATCACGCCACTTACAGGTATTTATATATATTCACTTGGCTCCGTGACCTTTCAGCCGAAATTTTAGTAGTTCCTTTCCTTATTTTTATACCTGTCTTCGCGCCGGCACCTAATACTCACCTTCACGCGTTTATCTGCACCAGGGATCATGTTTTAGACTTATATATTATGATGTACCATGTCATGTTTTCCATCTATGTACTATATTTAACTTACTAAACGAGACTATTGGTGTAATTATGGATTTTCTAGTCACATCTCGAATTCATTCTACAAAAGCAATAGTTTTTTCAAATCTCGGCATATATCATTCTTGGCCTCGTTTTCTTAGAGATGTGTTTTCCTTTACTATGTAGCATAAGAAACAACTGTACTTCGTAATTTGTACCAGAATGTTTAAGGCTCTTCATGCTACCGGTAATTGTGTGCTAAACTTTCATGGCCCGTTAATCATTCATTACACATGCTCTTCTGACCCTGATTGTCACCTCTGCATGCTAGGTAACCCGGGAGCTGATTACACTATAGTCCTGTTGATTCAGTCTAGGGCTTTGTACTTACTCGGTACACTTGCCCTGAAACCACGTGCAACATACTTTCGCCTGCACGCCCGGGGCATGACGTCTGTTTTTTACTGCACCCGGCACTACCTACTTCTTCTATTTTCTTTCAGGCACTGTACACACACAATTTCCTGATCACCACATCCCACTTCACTATTTTGCGGTAGGACGGTCCCAGGCTAAACGGGCGTCCTTTCCTGACTATATTGGTAAAAACACTGATTTGTAGGTGACTTTCACTTGTTTTTCTGGCCCGACCAATGCCTCTGTGTCCACTCACTGTACACCCCGAATCATTTTAGCCATCACTTTGAGTGATCACTCACCGAGCACTCACGGCCCAATTGTGTTGCACATGATTCCAATGTGCACATGAGATTTTGTTTTTCCCGCTGTTTTTCGAGTTTCAAATGTTGTGTAATGTTCTAAATTTGTATTTATTGTTTTGACAAATGTCACACATATGTTTTACAGCCCTGATGATTCACAGGCTTCGTCCTGCTTGATGAAACACGTGTCGGCTGGCGTCTGTATATTTCCCAAAGAGAATTACATAAAGCTTTCATCAAACCTACAGCTTCATTTTCGTTTGTCCTGCAGTACATGTATACCGATTTATTTATCTGACGTGTGCACAGTAACTGTTTGTATGTTCTATAATGTTCAGGCACCCCACGCCTTAATGTTAGTTAGAGGTTATAGGGTTTTCCTCTATACTGCCTGCACCGTCTTATCTAATTACCTTCCATTACCATACTCCACCCACACTGTTTGAGCGCCTCTCACCTGTACATACCAAACCCACAGCAGATCATACGTATAACTGGTGTGAAACCTATGGTTTTTTCAGTGAATATATATATATATATATATATATATATTTATATATATATAGCACTAATCTTTAAAACCTCCACCACAGTGGCGAAATGAAGTGACAGACCCCATGGCTTCAGGCAAGGCAATGTTTATTCTGTTAACCTTCCACGGATGACGCGTTTCAAGCATCAATGTGTTCTTGATCACACGCTCACATTTATATATAAAAACTTTGATAGAAAAGCAGACATTTGTGGTGAGCAAATTTAGAGTCCCACAAAGACCCCCAAGGCCCCAAAAAAAAATTATTTTTGTTTTTTTAAATCGCGGGGTGGGCGCACGGTACGCGGACGGTGCGCCCACGGGAGCGAGTACGGTGCGCGCATTGACCTCTGGAATCTACTCGACACCATCTCTCCGGACGTCGCCTTCCTAACAGAAACATGGTTGAATGCCTCTTCAGCCCCAGACATCACCATCGCCATCCCATGCCATTCTTTGAGGTGGTTATTAATTCTGGTTGTTATGGACTCTATCGGGTTGTTCTTAATGGAAATGTAACATGTGGTGTCATTTAGTTGGGAGGTTATTTCTTGTTCATAATCGTTTCTATCCATGATTACGACGGTTCCGCCCTTGTCTGCTTCCATTATGACCAGATCCCTGTCCAGGGGAAGTGTCTTTAAAGCTATCCTTTCACTTCTGGTTAGATTATCTTCGAATTTTGGTCTGTGTTGTTTGTGGGTCTTGATTTCGTATCTTTCTAGGTCTTCAAGGACTAGTGTATGGAAGGTGTCAATCGGGTTGCCTGCTGGTAAATTGGGTGTCCATTTGGATTTACATTTCAGATAGCTGGATTGAGTGTTGTCATCCTCAATACCAAGATCTCGTTCGAGGGTCTCGTCCAGGGTCATGAGAAGGTGCGTGTCCTATGGTGAATGTGTAAGAGCACGGAGAAACTGTAGCGAAGATGGAGAATTCCACACGTGCATAGAGGAC
Source organism: Lissotriton vulgaris (assembly GCF_964263255.1). Classification (NCBI taxonomy): domain Eukaryota; kingdom Metazoa; phylum Chordata; class Amphibia; order Caudata; family Salamandridae; genus Lissotriton; species Lissotriton vulgaris. The sequence goes on along the minus strand of NC_141689.1, from coordinate 22,795,573 downwards.
ATGCGCACACGCTTCTATAAACGTGGCTACAACCAGCAAGTAGTCAACCAGGCAGTCAAAAGAGCGAGAAAACTGAACCGCAGTGACACTCTATTGGTCAAACCCAAACCCACTGACAAGAACCCAGAAACAAGGATGATCATTGACTACAACGAGATCAGCCCTGTGATAAAGAAAAGTATCAATAGGCACTGGAATATCCTCCTGACAGACAAGACTCTTGCACCATGCATCAACTCCAGACCTCAGATCACATACAAAGGAGGCAAAACACTACGGACTTAGCCCCACAGTCTTGCCTTTAAACAACTCCAACTCATGGTTTACCCCACACACCAAGGGTTTTTACAACTGCAGCGGCTGCGGTGTCTGCAGATGGGCTAAAAACAATACCAAACACTTTCAAGGCTACCACAAACAAAAATATGACATTAAGGAAAACATCAACTGTAACACGAAATTCATTGTGTACATTTTGGAATGCACATGTCACACCCAGTATGTGGGCAGCACAATCCGGCCCCTAAAAGAACGTATTGGAGAACATGCAAGAGCCATGCACCAACAGGATCCCCGCTACCCCATGGCTCTACACATAGCAACGTGTGCCAGCCAATCCCAATACAAGAAATTTGAGTTCTATGGGATTGACACTGCCAAACCAAACATACGGGGAGGAAACAGAGAACTCCGTCTACGCAGACTAGAAGCAACCTGGATTATGCGTCTGCACACTGTGAAATACGGTCAGAACTTTGATTCAGAGCTTCAATACTTTCTAGACCATTAATACTTCTAACTGATTTAGATTCCTAATTCCCTGGTCAAGCTATCTACTGTTATCCTGCCACTTAACATCTGCGCATAACAGTACGCGCATCTGCCCCTTTTGTGCTTTCTCAAGAATATTCTTGCTTCAATACTAATATAACTTTACCCTTTTTAACTCTCTACACTTAACTTTACCATGACTCATCTATACAGATTTCTACCACAATTTTAAATGTTCTTTCGTAAAGTTCATTGCATGTTTCAAAATATATGTAAACTGCAATCATGTTAGTTTCTTGCTTAATTATTACATTAGTGTCCCTTTGGGACTCCACAAATGTACAAACATGATCCCTCTCGTTCACAACCCTGTTACGGTCAGCACACTAGCTTCTAGTCGGTCACACTCACTTCCGGGTGTTACGGCGCATGCGCACCATTACGGAATAGTATTTCCATAGTCATGGAGACACACTGCCTCCCGTAGTTACACCCTTCACGGAGCGACATCGCCATCCTGCATTTCAGGTAAGGAGAGGAGACTTGCGGTTTTTCTTTTTGCCCACTCGTTTACGTTACCACTCTCTAACGTATGGGCGTTCTTTCCTTCACCCATAGGTCACCGCCCGCAGTCTTACCCGACTGTTACTTTAAAGACAACATTCCCCGGTTCACCAAGTACGCTGACTACCAAGCACAATACGTTACTCCACTCTACCAGGTGAGCCCATCTTCCCTCACGCTCGCCATAGTATGGTGTAGACATGAGTGTTCTACATTCATTGATACTCTTCTCCTCTCCCAAAATTTTAAAAATGTTGTCATTTCTCTACAGATTTTACTCATCACGCCACTTACAGGTATTTATATATATTCACTTGGCTCCGTGACCTTTCAGCTGAAATTTTAGTAGTTCCTTTCCTTATTTTTATACCTGTCTTCACGCCGGCACCTAATACTCACCTTCACGCGTTTATCTGCACAAGGGATCATGTTTTAGACTTATATATTATGATGTACCATGTCATGTTTTCCATCTATGTACTATATTTAACTTACTAAACGAGACTATTGGTGTAATTATGGATTTTCTAGTCACATCTCGAATTCATTCTACAAAAGCAATAGTTTTTTCAAATCTCGGCATATATCATTCTTGGCCTCGTTTTCTTAGAGATGTGTTTTCCTTTACTATGTAGCATAAGAAACAACTGTACTTCGTAATTTGTACCAGAATGTTTAAGGCTCTTCATGCTACCGGTAATTGTGTGCTAAACTTTCATGGCCCGTTAATCGTTCATTACACATGCTCTTCTGACCCTGATTGTCACCTCTGCATGCTAGGTAACCCGGGAGCTGATTACACTATAGTCCTGTTGATTCAGTCTAGGGCTTTGTACTTACTCAGTACACTTGCCCTGAAACCACGTGCAAACATACTTTCACCTGCACGCCCGGGGCATGACGTCTGTTTTTTACTGCACCCGGCACTACCTACTTCTTCTATTTTCTTTCAGGCACTGTACACACACAATTTCCTGATCACCACATCCCACTTCACTATTTTGCGGTAGGACGGTCCCAGGCTAAACGGGCGTCCTTTCCTGACTATATTGGTAAAAACACTGATTTGTAGGTGACTTTCACTTGTTTTTCTGGCCCGACCAATGCCTCTGTGTCCACTCACTGTACACCCCGAATCATTTTAGCCATCACTTTAAGTGATCACTCACCGAGCACTCACGGCCCAATTGTGTTGCACATGATTCCAATGTGCACATGAGATTTTGTTTTTCCCGCTGTTTTTCGAGTTTCAAATGTTGTGTAATGTTCTAAATTTGTATTTATTGTTTTGACAAATGTCACACATATGTTTTACAGCCCTGATGATTCACAGGCTTCGTCCTGCTTGATGAAACACGTGTCGGCTGGCGTCTGTATATTTCCCAAAGAGAATTACATAAAGCTTTCATCAAACCTACAGCTTCATTTTCGTTTGTCCTGCAGTACATGTATACCGATTTATTTATCTGACGTGTGCACTGTAAATGTTTGTATGTTCTATAATGTTCAGGCACCCCACGCCTTAATGTTAGTTAGAGGTTATAGGGTTTTCCTCTGTACTGCCTGCACCGTCTTATCTAATTACCTTCCATTACCATACTCCACCCACACTGTTTGAGCGCCTCTCACCTGTACATACCAAACCCACAGCAGATCATACGTATAACTGGTGTGAAACCTATGGTTTTTTCAGTGAATATATATATATATATATATATATATAGCACTAATCTTTAAAACCTCCACCACAGTGGCGAAATGAAGTGACAGACCCCATGGCTTCAGGCAAGGCAATGTTTATTCTGTTAACCTTCCACGGATGACGCGTTTCAAGCATCAATGTGCTCTTGATCACACGCTCACATTTATATATAAAAACTTTGATAGAAAAGCAGACATTTGTGGTGAGCAAATTTAGAGTCCCACAAAGACCCCCAAGGCCCAAAAAAAAAAATTATTTTTGTTTTTTTAAATCGCGGGGTGGGCGCACGGTACGCGGACGGTGCGCCCACGGGAGCGAGTACGGTGCGCGCATTGACCTCTGGAATCTACTCGACACCATCTCTCCGGACGTCGCCTTCCTAACAGAAACATGGTTGAATGCCTCTTCAGCCCCAGACATCACCATCGCCATCCCATGTCATTCTTTGAGGTGGTTATTAATTCTGGTTGTTATGGACTCTATCGGGTTGTTCTTAATGGAAATGTAACATGTGGTGTCATTTAGTTGGGAGGTTATTTCTTGTTCATAGTCTTTTCTATCCATGATTACGACGTTTCCGCCCTTGTCTGCTTTCATTATGACCAGATCCCTGTCCAGGGGAAGTGTCTTTAAAGCTATCCTTCCACTTCTGGTTAGATTATCTTCGAATTTTGGTCTGTGTTGTTTGTGGGTCTTGATTTCGTATCTTTCTAGGTCTTCAAGGACTAGTGTATGGAAGGTGTCAATCGGGTTGCCTGCTGGTAAATTGGGTGTCCATTTGGATTTACATTTCAGATAGCTGGATTGAGTGTTGTCATCCTCAATACCAAGATCTCGTTCGAGGGTCTCGTCCAGGGTCATGAGAAGGTGCGTGTCCTACGGTGAATGTGTAAGAGCACGGAGAAACTGTAGCGAAGATGGAGAATTCCACACGTGCATAGAGGACATGCGCACACGCTTCTATAAACGTGGCTACAACCAGCAAGTAGTCAACCAGGCAGTCAAAAGAGCGAGAAAACTGAACCGCAGTGACACTCTATTGGTCAAACTCAAACCCACTGACAAGAACCCAGAAACAAGGATGATCATTGACTACAACGAGATCAGCCCTGTGATAAAGAAAAGTATCAATAGGCACTGGAATATCCTCATGACAGACAAGACTATTGCACCATGCATCAACTCCAGACCTCAGATCACATACAAAGGAGGCAAAACACTACGGACTTAGCCCCACAGCCTTGCCTTTAAACAACTCCAACTCATGGTTTACCCCACACACCAAGGGTTTTTACAACTGCAGCGGCTGCGGTGTCTGCAGATGGGCTAAAAACAATACCAAACACTTTCAAGGCTACCACAAACAAAAATATGACATTAAGGAAAACATCAACTGTAACACGAAATTCATTGTGTACATTTTGGAATGCACATGTCACACCCAGTATGTGGGCAGCACAATCCGGCCCCTAAAAGAACGTATTGGAGAACATGCAAGAGCCATGCACCAACAGGATCCCCGCTACCCCATGGCTCTACACATAGCAACGTGTGCCAGCCAATCCCAATACAAGAAATTTGAGTTCTATGGGATTGACACTGCCAAACCAAACATACGGGGAGGAAACAGAGAACTCCGTCTACGCAGACTAGAAGCAACCTGGATTATGCGTCTGCACACTGTGAAATACGGTCAGAACTTTGATTCAGAGCTTCAATACTTTCTAGACCATTAATACTTCTAACTGATTTAGATTCCTAATTCCCTGGTCAAGCTATCTACTGTTATCCTGCCACTTAACATCTGCGCATAACAGTACGCGCATCTGCCCTTTTTGTGCTTTCTCAAGAATATTCTTGCTTCAATACTAATATAACTTTACCCTTTTTAACTCTCTACACTTAACTTTACCATGACTCATCTATACAGATTTCTACCACAATTTTAGATGTTCTTTCGTAAAGTTCATTGCATGTTTCAAAATATATGTAAACTGCAATCATGTTAGTTTCTTGCTTAATTATTACATTAGTGTCCCTTTGGGACTCCACAAATGTACAAACATGATCCCTCTCGTTCACGACCCTGTTACGGTCAGCACACTAGCTTCTAGTCGGTCACACTCACTTCCGGGTGTTACGGCGCATGCGCACCATTACGGAATAGTATTTCCATAGTCATGGAGACACACTGCCTCCCGTAGTTACACCCTTCACGGAGCGACATCGCCATCCTGCATTTCAGGTAAGGAGAGGAGACTTGCGGTTTTTCTTTTTGCCCACTCGTTTACGTTACCACTCTCTAACGTATGGGCGTTCTTTCCTTCACCCATAGGTCACCACCCGCAGTCTTACCCGACTGTTACTTTAAAGACAACATTCCCCGGTTCACCAAGTACGCTGACTACCAAGCACAATACGTTACTCCACTCTACCAGGTGAGCCCATCTTCCCTCACGCTCGCCATAGTATGGTGTAGACATGAGTGTTCTACATTCATTGATACTCTTCTCCTCTCCCAAAATTTTAAAAATGTTGTCATTTCTCTACAGATTTTACTCATCACGCCACTTACAGGTATTTATATATATTCACTTGGCTCCGTGACCTTTCAGCCGAAATTTTAGTAGTTCCTTTCCTTATTTTTATACCTGTCTTCGCGCCGGCACCTAATACTCACCTTCACGCGTTTATCTGCACCAGGGATCATGTTTTAGACTTATATATTATGATGTACCATGTCATGTTTTCCATCTATGTACTATATTTAACTTACTAAACGAGACTATTGGTGTAATTATGGATTTTCTAGTCACATCTCGAATTCATTCTACAAAAGCAATAGTTTTTTCAAATCTCGGCATATATCATTCTTGGCCTCGTTTTCTTAGAGATGTGTTTTCCTTTACTATGTAGCATAAGAAACAACTGTACTTCGTAATTTGTACCATAATGTTTAAGGCTCTTCATGCTACCGGTAATTGTGTGCTAAACTTTCATGGCCCGTTAATCATTCATTACACATGCTCTTCTGACCCTGATTGTCACCTCTGCATGCTAGGTAACCCGGGAGCTGATTACACTATAGTCCTGTTGATTCAGTCTAGGGCTTTGTACTTACTCGGTACACTTGCCCTGAAACCACGTGCAACATACTTTCGCCTGCACGCCCGGGGCATGACGTCTGTTTTTTACTGCACCCGGCACTACCTACTTCTTCTATTTTCTTTCAGGCACTGTACACACACAATTTCCTGATCACCACATCCCACTTCACTATTTTGCGGTAGGACGGTCCCAGGCTAAACGGGCGTCCTTTCCTGACTATATTGGTAAAAACACTGATTTGTAGGTGACTTTCACTTGTTTTTCTGGCCCGACCAATGCCTCTGTGTCCACTCACTGTACACCCCGAATCATTTTAGCCATCACTTTGAGTGATCACTCACCGAGCACTCACGGCCCAATTGTGTTGCACATGATTCCAATGTGCACATGAGATTTTGTTTTTCCCGCTGTTTTTCGAGTTTCAAATGTTGTGTAATGTTCTAAATTTGTATTTATTGTTTTGACAAATGTCACACATATGTTTTACAGCCCTGATGATTCACAGGCTTCGTCCTGCTTGATGAAACACGTGTCGGCTGGCGTCTGTATATTTCCCAAAGAGAATTACATAAAGCTTTCATCAAACCTACAGCTTCATTTTCGTTTGTCCTGCAGTACATGTATACCGATTTATTTATCTGACGTGTGCACAGTAACTGTTTGTATGTTCTATAATGTTCAGGCACCCCACGCCTTAATGTTAGTTAGAGGTTATAGGGTTTTCCTCTATACTGCCTGCACCGTCTTATCTAATTACCTTCCATTACCATACTCCACCCACACTGTTTGAGCGCCTCTCACCTGTACATACCAAACCCACAGCAGATCATACGTATAACTGGTGTGAAACCTATGGTTTTTTCAGTGAATATATATATATATATATATATATATATATATATATATATATATATATAGCACTAATCTTTAAAACCTCCACCACAGTGGCGAAATGAAGTGACAGACCCCATGGCTTCAGGCAAGGCAATGTTTATTCTGTTAACCTTCCACGGATGACTCGTTTCAAGCATCAATGTGTTCTTGATCACACGCTCACATTTATATATAAAAACTTTGATAGAAAAGCAGACATTTGTGGTGAGCAAATTTAGAGTCCCACAAAGACCCCCAAGGCCCAAAAAAAAAATTATTTTTGTTTTTTTAAATCGCGGGGTGGGCGCACGGTACGCGGACGGTGCGCCCACGGGAGCGAGTACGGTGCGCGCACGGTACGCGGACCCCGCGATTTAAAAAAAATAAATAAACAGGCCTAGGGGGTCAGGGTGCTTCTACCCTGCCCCCTTTTTGAGTTCTACACGTTTGTTTTTCTGCTTTCTTGTGCCTCAGTCTACCGAGGCACAAGATGGCTGCCTCCAATTTCTGTTTGAAGTGTTGACACACAGTTGGGAATCAAACAGCATGCAGCTCGTGCTGGTAAAGGCATGCTCATTGGCTGTCAACGCTACAAAACAGGAAGCTTTGGCAGCCATCTTGTGGCACAAGAAAGCAAAAAAACAAACGTGTAAAACACAAAAAGGGGGCAGGGTAGAAAACCCTGACCCCCCAGGCCTGCTCTGTGGGTCCCACAAGGCCCCCCTAGGCCCCACAACATTTTTAAAACAACCCGGCCTGCTTTTTTTTTTTTAAAACTCGGGGAGACCAAATCCTGGGGGCATGGTGAAAAAGAAGTGTGGGGGGGCTCCAACACCCCTCACATTTCCCTGGGGACCGCCACCCCCTGGGGCAAAGCAACGCAGCCCCCTGGCACATACTGGAGGTTCATGGTGGGCTAGTTGGCCCCCAGGGACCCCCAGTATGCAAGGGGAATTAGTTCCCCCTCTTGAAACATAACAGGGGGTTGCGATGCAGAGAGGTATAAAAGGGGCGTGGCCTGCATTGCAGAGAGGTGTAATGAGGCTATGTCCCTTTTACAGGTCTTATATAGTTAGGAATTAGCATTTAAATAACCTTGCAAATTCACTGAAAAAACCATAGGTTACAGGTTTTATATAGTTAGGAATTAGGGTTTAAAAAACATTTGAAATTCACTGAAAAAACCATAGGTTTCAGGCCTTATATAGTTAGGAATTAGCATTTAAATAACCAATGAAATTCACTCATACAAAACTATTGAAATTGCTCCTATATAGTTAGTTGTACTAACTATATTCGCGCACCCACAATCCACTGCTGATGATGTCATATATTACATCATTCATGACATGGTCAGTGACATCACTGATGACATCTCAAATGACATCACTGATGACATCATCCACGTGACATTCACATACATCTTTTCATACACTAGTAAAATCTTTCATCACTCTTTGTAAAATACAGAGTATCATATTCGAAAATATTGACACAGCAATACAAGTATCTAAAACCCCACTCAGTGATTCCTAGATGTATAGACACATCTAATCACTAACCTGTAGATTCACTCATACATGCTGTCAATGAACAATAGAATACTATAAAAAATACTTATACACCTATATCGAAATTAAACACTGGCGCACAACCTATTCACATATGAAGTTATCCTACTCACTTATGCAAACAATGGATCATACTTACATACTTACTTAGCTACACACTTATACAAACACCACTTTAACTATTCATTTAGATAGTAAGTCATACTTAGAGTATTATAAAATCATTATTACAAGTATACAGTTATCCATATAGTCACTCACAAAATCATTGAGTCTTATGTATAATTATTTATATACAAGAACTGACACATACACTGCCTTTTATTTTTCTAGTTTGTTGGACATGTACCATTGAGAAATATATTTACACATCACCATACCGATAAAGATATTCACTCACCCAAACAACTGTTAGAACGTGTAGTTTTAACTTCATAAATCAACTAAATCAACTATTCACACATCTCTGGGCAGTCACACACCACCCACCGAACCAAACACACATTCACTCTCCCATACAAATACTCAGTTTAATAAACAATAACTAATATAGACTTTCACATAGCTAGTAACCAACTGGAGAACCAGTTTACACAACAACAGTTACTGGTAGGTATGCTTAGATTTACTTTTCAGGGTCTGTACTGGGCTCAAAGATGCAGCACTGATGTCTCTCGTGATAACAGGTGAGTAGATCAGAATTCGTAGTTCCGCTGATTTTAGAGGAATATTGTGCTCAATAGTGAAGGAAGGGGGCGGGCCTGAGGTGACATGTGTGCAAACACGCCCTGTGGCGCGTTTTAGGTTGGGGAATTAATTCCTCTTCAATCCTGAGGTCCCCTGTGAGCAAACTAGCTCACCAGGTACCTCCAGTATGCGCCAGGGAGCTGCGTTGCAGAGAGGTGTTCAGAGGGTACGCCCCCTTTTTACAACACTCTGCAATGCAGCTCCGTGGCGCTTACTGGAGGTACCTGTTGGACTAGTTGGCCCCAAGGGGACCTATGGATTGAAGAGGAATTAATTCCCCAAATTAAAACGTGCCACAGGGCATGTTTGCACACATATCAGCTCAAACCCCGCCCCCTACCTTCACCAATGTGCAAACGCGCACCGTAGCACGTTCTAAGTTGGGGGATTAAGTCCCCTTGCATACTGGGGGTCCCTGGGGCCAACTATCCCACCAGGAACCTCCAGTAAGCGCCAGGGGGCTGCTTTGCAAAGAGGTGTAAAAAGGGGAACGGCCTCATTACACCTCTCTGCAACGCAGCCCCCTGGCGCGTTTGCAGAGGGGAAACTAATTCCCCTTGCATACTGGGGGTCCCTGGAGCCAACTAGTCCACCAAGAACCTCCAGTATGTGCCAGGGGGCTGTGTTGCAGAGAGGTGTAATGAGTTCCTGCCCCTTTTTACACATCTCCGCAACGCAGCCCCCTGGCTCATTTGCAGAGGGGGAACTAATTCCCCTTGCATACTGGTGGTCCCTGGGGGCCAACTAGCCCACCAGGAACCTCCAGTGTGCGCCAGGGGGCTGCGTTGCAGAGAGGTGTAATGAGGCCACGCCCCTTTTTACACCTCTTTGCAAGGCAGCCCCCTGGTGCATTTGCAGAGGGGTAACTAATTCCCCTTGCATACTGGGGGTCCCTGGGGGCCAACTAGCCCACCAGGAAACTCCAGTGTGCCCCAGGGGGCTGCGTTGCAGAGAGGTGTTCTGAGGCCACCCCCCTTTTTACACCTCTCTGCAACGCAGCCCCCTGGCACGTTTTCAGAGGGGGAACTAATTCCCAATGCATATTGGGGGTCCCTGGGGGCCAACTAGCCCACCAGGAACCTCCAGTATGCGCTAGGGGGCTGCGTGGAGGAGTGTGGCTCAATGGTTAGAGCGGCAGACCCTGATGCAGAGTTCTGGCCAGGGACCAGGGTTCGATTCCCGCCTCGGCAGGGTCTCGGGCTCAATTTCCTCTGACCTGTTAATTCTCGCCTCGGTGCCTATTCTAATCACGGGCCCCACGCTGCAACTCCGGGCAATAGATTGCTTAGCCTCCACACCGGCCCCCAACAGCGCTAAGGATGCCTGGCTTCACCCTGGGGGGGCCCAGGAGTGGACACTTCACAGGGAAAGCAAGGAGGGGTTCCACAGCGGTATGAGTATCAGCGCCAGGAAGCCGTATAGGCGACACCGCAAGGTGACGTCTGGTGACAGTGCGCTCTATAAGTACCTTGACATTTGACATTTCAGAGAGGTCTAATGAGGCCATGCCCCTTTTTACAACACTCTGCAACGTAGCTCTGTAGCGCTTACTGGCGGTACCTGGTGAGCTAGTTGGCCCACAGGGACCCCCAGTATTCAAGGGGAATTATTTCCCCTTCTGCAAACGTGCCAGGGGGCACATTTGCAGAGTTGTGCAGGGAGGGGGCGGGGCTTGAGTTGACGGATTGCACCACTCTGCAAACGGCCCCCTGGTGCGTTTGCAGAGGGGGAACTAATTGCCCTTGCCTACTGGTGGTCCCTGGGGGCCAACTAGCCCACCAGGAACTTCCAGTATGCGCCAGGTGGCTGCGTTGCAGAGAGGTGTAATAAGGCCACGCCCCTTTTTACACCTCTCTGCAATGCAGTGCCCTGGCGCTTTTGCAGAGGGGGAACTAATTCCCCTTGCATATTGGGGGTCCCTTGGGGACAACTAGCCCACCAGGAACTTCCAGTTTGTGCCAAGGGGCTGCATTGCAGAGAGGTGAAAAAAGGGGCATGGCCTCTTTACACGTCTCTGCAAGGCAGCCCCCTGGCGCATACTGGAGGTTGTTGGTGGGCTACTTGGCCCCCAGGGACCCCCAGTATTCAAGGGACATTATTTCTTCCTCTGGAAACGCGCCAGGGGGCGCGTTTGCAGAGTGGTGCCTTAATTTTTTTGGAGGGGGATCGGCAGGGTGCGCGTACCAGGATTTAAAAAAATAATATTAATACATTTTTTGTCCTATGGAAACTAGGTCCTAACTATATATACCTACTGGCGACCGCCAGTAGGTAATATATATATATATATATATATATATATATATATATATATATATATATATATATATATATCCTACTGGCAGTCGCCAGTAGGTAGTTATAGTTAGGACCTAGTTTCCATAGGAAATCCTCAACATTCTATTTGGATTAACTTTGCCCCGGTGGATGAATCTTCGCGAATTTCTCAAAGAAGATGGCTCGGTCCGCTGCGGTCCTTCCCTGAAAGTTTGGGGGGGATTCGTCAAGTGGGGGCTGAGATAAAAGGGGGGTCCCAAAATGTGTTTTCTCCATGTTACTTTCCTTAGGACGTTCAGACACGGCTACAGCTCGAACGGCTGAATGGATTTATAAGAAATTTGGCAAAACGGTAGAGTCAGGCTCGTAGATTACGCTCTTTTTAAATGGTGTAAATCCGTTCAGTAGTTGCTGAGAAAATTAAAGTTGAAGTCAATTATATATCTATAAGCGCGCACGGGTGCGCGCACTCATGCGGCTGTGCGCGAGCGGAATTTTTTTTTTGCTGTGTAACGTCTGTGAACGTTCGATTTGAAGGAAATCAGGAAGTGTTGACCGCCATTTTGTTAGTGCGAGTGAATATATTGTACATTTCAAAGCGTTGGAACATGGAAAGGGGACAAGGTAGAGATTGTCTGGCCGCGTAGGTTTTCTCAGGGGGTGCAGTAAGGTCCTTGAAGGCGAAAATATTTTTTTATTTTCTTTAAAAAAAGTTGCGGGCTGCGCGCACCCGGTCGCGCACACCTATTTACAAGAGTGTGAAAATGGAGATTAAATTAGAAGTTTGAGTGTTTAGATATAAGGTGGCTCTGAAAAGAGCCCTTGTGTTAATTGAGTTTTTTCTGCATTTATAAGTAAGTACCGATGCAGAGTCTCATGTTACAGAGGAAGATTCTGTTTCCCTCATCCGTGAAATGAACACCATCTCTCCTATAGATGCCTTGCATATTGTAACGCAAGTTGTTGTGGTAAATAGAACCCATGCTATAATCTCTGAGGAAAGCAGAAACAGATTTATTTACATGTTTCCTTGCTTTCTCAATTTGTGCACAATGTTGATTGGACCAATTCCATTTCTGTCTTTGGCATATATTGGAATATACCAAGGTAGTTCGAGGAAAAAGTGTCATCAATTGTCGAAAGGTGTCTTTTAGAAGCATTTCCAGACCTACCCCAGTTAATGTGCCTAGATCGTTCCCACCACAGTGCACAATTATAAGGTCTGGTTCTGGGAGATGCATAAAAGTTTTCACCAAAGGTATCAATTGGTGACATCTCAATCCTCTCTGGCCAATCCACGTTATGTGCACATTTGGTAAATCAAGGTTGGAAATTCGTCTGTTTGCTGCATATTTTCCACTCCAGTGAATATGGCTGTGTCCTAAATTTTCAAGGCAGATGCGCTCATACTCCAATGGGTTCTGGAAGTGGAATGGTAGTTAGAAGCTGAAAGTTAGGATAAAAAAATGGATGAGGCTTGGTGTGGTTGAAAAAATAAAAATGATTGGTTGATTGTAATACCTGAAGATTGAAGACTACGTTGCATGTTAATGTTTATGTAAAACGAAAAGTACTATTGGGTGTCAAAAAAATGATATGTAACAGAGCTGTGGATAGGCAGGTGTTTTTGGAGGGAAATTAGCATTCTTGGATTGATGTAAAACGTTGAGATATGAACTTTTGACCTGTGCCTTCAGCCAGGTTCAGAATGAGGTGTTACCATGGAAACAGCCAGAGAAGGCAGTGGGTGATGGGTGACTTTTATGTGACATTGAAAATATTGTGAGGGACAACCAACTGAAATGTTAATTTGAATTCAAAATTTTGCGGGAAGAAATATGATTGGTTGAAGACACATATATGAGTCTGTATTGACAGGATATCTGTGCTATTCAGAGTTTCACAAACGAATATCTGTTTTGTGACTGTCACTGTTCTACATCGTGCAAAGCATTGGTAAAGGTAAGTCCGTAACTGTTTGGTTTGTCATGTATTGAAAACGTGGTTTAGTCACTAAAATTGGTTCATTTTCCTCACAGTCTCTGAGTAACCTCATTTTTGGCTGTGATAATGTCTTGTATTTTTAAAACTATTTTTCTATTTCGTTTCATCACTCTTTATCGACATTATTTGTTTGCAATTATTACTTTTACATTTTGCATAATAAATTTCAATAGGCTAAATGGTGTTCAGTCATGTTCTTATGTAATCTTTTACTGTTCGTTTTTTAAATTCACTGTGAGTCAGAGACGAAAGTGGAACGAAATTTTGGGGGACAAATTAAAAAAAAATTGTTAGGCGTACTTGAATGTTTAATTAGTAGTCTGAGTAAAGCTGCAGGGGCTTTTAGAAGGAGTAAAATAAATGCAAGGCCTAATTAACATTCAAATGGATGTTTACAGACATGTGAAACGTTCAGGTGCGGCTATGTGTATATCTTGAATATATATGTTACCTTGGGCTGGTAGACCAGACGGGAGGGGGGTGGGGGCCTGAAGTCCGTTGAATTTAATGGGGGTTGCGCACCTTTTTTTCACATTCTATCAAGTGTAAATTATAGTTTTGTAAATAATTTAGGTGAACAGCAAAAAATGGAATATAACATGTTTAATATAGACAGTAATTATTTGTGGGATTTTGAAGTGTTTACATATAATGAGAGAAGTTGGTTCTGAGATGAAAAAATGGTATTAGCAGAGACACAGATAATGCAGATAGAGAGAGAAATGGTACATTACATGTGGTACCGTCGTCAAAAAGTGCGAATACTTAAGGTATTCATAAACTTTCTGTCAGACAACAGAATTACAGTCTTGTTTGTGGCCGCGGGTGCACTGGTGGGGATGGAGTGAGAGGGAGAGATGGTCGAGTAAAATAAAATGAAAAGTTGTGACTATGAGGTTGTACACAGGTTCGTGTAGTACACATGTGAAACCCTCGTCAAAAAGTGCTAATGTTTAAGGTATTTTTAAACTTTCTGTCAGATGACAGAATTACAGTGTGGTTTGTGGCCGCGGGCTGCACTGGTGGGGGTGGGGTGAGACGGGGAGGGGGCTGAGTAAAATAAAATAAAATTTGTGATTATGAGGTTGTATACAGGTTCGTGCAGTACATGCCTTCATACATTGAGGTAACAGACCGAGAATACAAATATCTCTGTCCCTCCTGCCGTTTGACTCCATCTTTATCTCCCTTCTGCTTTCCGTCTCCGTTGCCCTGTATTATCTTACTGTGTGTGTGTCTGTCTGTGTCTGCCTTCAGTCCGGGCTGAGGAAGTTTGCTGTGGAGGCACACACAGATAGTCACATCAATGTACTTGGCAGCTTTTCAAAAAACTATTTATATAATTGAGATGCTTTTTTGAAGCGCTAGTGAATGTCTACTTTCACAATTACTCCTCGGTTGGCTCCACAGAGTAGATTGATGTCGTATTTGACTTCTTAGTGCTTCTGCATGTGCACTCTGTTCTCTGGTGGCTGGCGCAGAAGTGTTTGTTATAGTGCAGATGAAAGGGTGATAAGGAGTGAAATACGACATAGCGTCTGGTCTGTAGAAGTGGGGGAGCAGTAATTAACACTGTGAGTGAAGCGGAACTGCGGCGGTGCTTGGTAACAGTAATAAATTATTTTCTTACAGAGGTACGATTGTTTGCCTGGTCCGCGACCCGCTAATAAAGGCTTGACGGGCCGTCATAGGCCTGCGGGTTCTAGTATGAGTACGTTTGGTCGACAAAAGAAAACATGAACTTAGTCCAGCTGAAGTTACGTGGAACACATGAATACTCTTTCAGTATACAATTATTTCAGTTCAGAATATGGATTAAAAGAGAGAACGTGTATATTTGAAATGTTTATTCAGAAATGAACTGTTTTCAAGGCAAGTTTCTTATCTAATACGAGTACAGATATTGTAAGAAACAAAGTAATCGGCATAGTCACTAGTACATAGAATACAAATGTTATAGTTGATGTAAAATGAATATGGTTTAGCAAAATTAATTCTACACCATTATGAGGAAGTACATTATATTTTACTAAATGTAAGAAGGTGTCTTGCCTTTCAGTTTAGCAACGATACATGGAAAGGCTAGTGGTTAGACATTAGCTCATTCACAATCAGGTCTCTGCATGCGAAGCACTATCAAATTTGTGTTATGCTATTGTGTGAGGAAAAAAAAACGCGCCAAAAGCTACAAGTTGGCTGGAGGTGCATGTATGCTATCTGTTGCAACGTTCGAAAATTAGAGTTGAGAAGAGCTACTATATTGACATATCTTTTGAAGATTTCAGTACTCCATCTGAAATACAGCACAAATAGTAATGCAAATATTAGTGAAAGAACATATTTTTCTCTTATGAACTAATGAAAAAATTCAGTACATGGAAAACTAAAGCAGCAGAGGTGTGTGAGGCGCAAATAAGCAGTTGAAACGAGAAATGGCGTTTACACTTATAAAAAGCTCATGCTACCTCTACACATTAATTAGGGCACATGTAGCATATATTACCCTGTTTTGCTCCGAGTACGTTTGAAATAAGATAAGATAAGATATGCAACTGAATTGTTGAAATTAGAGTTCAATAAAAAGTTAAGTTCGAAATCGAGTAGCTGAGGAAAAAAAATATAGTCCACATAAAACACGAACATTTGACCAGCAGGAAATTGTAATGTCCACTGTTAGTAAAGCCAATAGGTCTGTTGATGGGAAAAAAAATCCAAGAAAATGTGAAAAAGATAGGGAGGCAAAACAAAATGTAGACGTCAATGGCTTGCATAAGAGTCATCCAATAACTGAGTAAGCGAAATAAGCAGCAACCGCTTCTAAAAGGAAGTCACTGTTATCATCCGAAAACATGTCAGCCATCCAATTGAAAAGAGGAAAAGAACATACATGGTCTTTAATTAACGGAGCCTCTAGTACCATCAGAGGACAGCTCGGTGTCTTTTCTATGTAGCTGTGTGCCAAAAAATCTTGCGCTGCTGTGAATATATTCCAATGACCCAGAACTCCTTGTATCGCTGCAAAGGCCATAATCCCTCCGTTGGAACAAAGCTGTTCATGATCAATTAACGGATACATTAGATGATTGTAATTCACTTCAGGAGATACCAAGTTGCAGAGACATAAGTCCAGGGCCCACATGAAATCACAGCTCAGGCAATGAAATACAGGCTGCACACAGGTGAAATAGAAAAATCGAAATGATAATCGATATGACGCACTCAAAGTCGAGAGTGGTAGGATGCCATAGTACTCAAGCATCTTCTGGCGAAATAGTTCTAAGTGCTCCGGCTCACTTGCAAAGACAGGAGGGACATCCATTTTGTAATAAACAAAATAGGCACACAAAAGTCGCAGCAGTGGTAGTACAACAGGAAGTCCAGACAAATAGGTCGCCGACTATGGAGTGAAGGGTAGCAGAATGAGTTCAAATTATTTCTGGCAGAGAAGTCACTAAACCATTGCTTAGTAGTTATAAAAAAAAAAAGGGTGTCTTGAAGTGGAGGATGCGTTAAAGATTATGGGAGTCACCTCAGCAAATTGTAAAGGAAGGTCACTATTTTATAAGGAATGCACTTCTTTGTGAATATTAGGCAACTGAAAGAGATATGTTTGCGAACAGATGGTAGGGTAACTTGTTTTTGTGACAATAAGGCTGTTGTTCATGTCTTGTGATTCAAGGCTGGAATTCGCGGCCAGATGGAAACATCAAGGTTCCCATGCGGGGGTAGATAAACTACATTTTTAAGCTTTGCTGTTTAAAAACTCATAGTAATTTCCATTACATGAAAAAAAAACATAACCACTGTTGAAGAATAAGGAAAAAGTCGGCATTATAGCAGGCACTGGTGTATCTTTGAAAAGATATACAACATTATAGCACTTCTACTTAAATAAGTCATGTTATTAAAAGTGCCTGCATGTGAACGACTAATTACATGTTTGAGTACACTGATTTCTATAAAGATTTAGGGTCAGATTAACATGCTCCGTGCAGCAGTTTTACTTCACTTGTCGTATGTTAAAAGATATGTTGAAGTGGCGTAAGGGGATTGTAAATCTGCCCAAAATTTTTTTGCCGTCTCAAAGGCATTTGTAAGTGAAAGGGAGCGACTTAGTTTTATGACTGTAGGAGGTACTGAGCCGCTGGTATCTATTTATGTGAAGAAATTTAGAGAATTTAAAGACTGAAAAAACGGGAAAGGTAGACTAATTAATTCGTGCATTAGCCATGTTGCAGTTGTGGCTTCAGATACTAAAAAGGGAAAAGTGTTTAGGCGTTGAATGTGGAACATTGAAAAAAAACGTGTGTTATGGAAAGCAAACGTGGTTTGAAAATGAAATGTAAAGGTTTAAAGCAGGGGTCTCCAAAGCGGTCCTGGAGGGCCAGATCCATGCCAGATTTTAAAAATTACTACATGTATTTCAATGGGGATATCCAAAAAATATGGCATGGATCCGGCCCTTCAGGACCAGTTTGGAGACTCCTGGTTTAAAGAGAGAGGGGAAAATTAAGATAGTTTCAGGGCTTTAAGTTGGCCGGGTCTGTTCGAGTTTCAGCACAGGCAGTTTCTTAAAGGTAGGCTTGCTGTGTATTGGGCTGCACTTTTGAGGCCTGGCGTAGGAAAGGACTTTTTAGTTAAGTTGTGCAGCTATTAATCTGTGTCAAAGGTATTAGTACTTAGTTGCTGTAGGTATGATGTTACGTGTTGTACCATACCTATATGTAAAAAATTAGAGGGCAAAATTTACAGTGTGGTTTGTGGCAGGAGAGCTGCAATAGTGGGTGAGAGTTCAGAGGGGAAAGTGTTGGGGCTAAAGGGAAAAAAAGAGTTGTGAGTTAAGATTATGCAGAAGTTCTTGTAACAGATACGTTCTTGCACTAAGTTAGTGGAGTCAGTATACATATATCTGTGTTGCTGTTTTCCTTTTCTCAACATACTGTTTTTGTGCTGTTTAATTTATATATTTTAGTGTGTCTGGCTCGCCCTCTGTATCTCTGTCTACTGTGCAGTTTTTCTCCATGTTGCCTATTCTTTGATTTTTACCGTTGCTGTCTCTCATACATTTTCTCTCTATGCAGTTGTTGTTCTCCCTCACATGGGCCTTTAATTATGAAGGCCTTGCGCCGCCGGTGCTTCACTTTTAACATGGGAAAAAATGACGTATCTGTGGCGCAAGGCTTTCATAAATGAGACGCTTTGTGGCCTATTCTTTTTGTTTCTCTTGATCTCTTTGTGTTGGTTGTGCTTTTCACTATATTTATATATATATATATATATATATATATATATATTCACCGAAAAAACCATAGGTTTTACACACGTTATAGTTAGGAAGTAGCATTTACAAAACCTATGAAATTCACTGAAAAAACCATAGGTTTGACACATGTTATAGTTAGCTGGAAATTTCACTCATATAAAACCAATGAAATTTCCCCGTTATAGGTACTTCAGCTAACTATAACTCGCGCGCCCGCAATGCACTGCTGATGACGTCACATATTACATCACTCATGACATGGTCAGTGACATCACTCATGACATCACTGATGATATCTCATATTACATCACTCATACTTTGAACATTTTAGTTTCTATTTTTGAATGTGTGCATCAAATGTTATATTATGGTGAGAGGAGGTCTGCCAGTCTTTCACACGGATGATGTCATCAGTGATGTAATATGAGATATCATCAGTGATGTCATGAGTGATGTCACGGACAATGTCATGAGTGATGTAATATGTGACGTCGACAGCAGTGCATTGCGGGCACGCGAGTTATAGTTAGCTGAAGTAACTATAATGGGGGAATTTCATTGGTTTTATATGAGTGAAATGTCCAGCTAACTATAACATGTGTCAAACCTATGGTTTTTTCTGTGAATTTCATAGGTTTTGTAAATGCTACTTCCTAACTATAACGTGTGTAAAACCTTTGTTTTTTTCAGTGAATATATATATATATTACAGCTCCAGTTCTCCTCACCCATACCCAGCCGGGCCGGGAACAAAGACACAGCACTCACGGGGGATCAGGTAATGCAGCAAAGTTTAATTAATCAAGCAAACGCATTTCGGGACAGCGTCCCTTCGTCAGTGGTTCAACAGTGAGGAACGCGGCGCCATTATTTAAAATCCCACAATAGGTCACAAAAATGAAAGACGGACTTTTCGCAAACACATTAATGTAGCGCCATCTTGGAGTGTCTAAACGGCTTCGATGCCCACATTTGAGTGTACAATTTAAACAAAATCTCTTTCAGTTTGTTAGTTTGTAACAAGACATTTCGCCGTGTATCGGCAAGCAACACTCTGAGATTGTAATCGTGGCGCAACTCCCTCATATATTGTGTATCTTGAGGTGTGTTCTCTCGATTGGACTCGGCAGTGTGAACTGGATATGTCAATGTCATAATGACAGTCACAGTCTACAAACCACAGAATTGGTTATTTTAATCTTGCCGTGGATCGGCAATTGCAGCCAAACAGCTGCATAGAGTCAAACATGCTTTGTCCCTCCCAGAGGACGCCCTCAATACCCATTGTTTTGGTTAAGCCGTTGTATGTTCAAAACATCACAGACATAGAAACCCACCACCCACCACACTTTGTCAACATTTTTCCGTGTCATTACTAATTTCGTCTTACACCATTCCAAAAATCACATCATCAATTTCATATGTTACTCAGTTTTAACAAAAGAGAAAATATATCATCCCAAATGAGTTGTCATTTCTTCCCCCATATTCAGACCTCCTGGTGCCTTAGTTTCAAGATCAACAATGTAACGGGATTCAAGTCTCCTGAGAGTCAGGAGTCTGTTCCCTCCCCTAGGACTTTCCGGGACACAGTCTATACAGAAGAACCTCAAAAGATCTCTGTTGCTTTTATGCTTAATCGCAAAATGTCGAGCGACAGGGTAGGTGAAATCTTTGTTCATAATCGCTCTCATGTGCTCCAAGACTCTCAATTTTACAGGGTTGATTGTGCTGCCAATATATTTTAGTTGGCAAGGACACATGAGGCAATAAACCGCGTGGTCTGTCTGGCAGGACATGAACTTACTGATCTTCCTTCCACCTCCACACCCTCTCACTTGATAAGTTAATGTGCGTTTACTGAAAGCACAGGCTTTACACTTCCCACAAGGGAAGAAACCCTTTACATCATTTAACGTACCTTTTGTGTTGCGTATTGGTTCCAGATGGCTATGAACCATGTGATCTCTTAAGGATCTTGCCTTCCTAAAGGTAAGTTGTGGGGTAGGAGGTATGTCTGACCCCACAATGCGGTCTGTTTTCAGGATATGCCAATGTTTGGTCAAGATTGCTCTAAGTTTAGAGGAGTTCGCCGAATAGGTAGTTACCATGCGAAACTTCCCCTCTACAATAGGTCTTTCTTTCTTTTTGAACAATGCATTGCGTGACAATTTCTTCACACGGCTCAAAGTATCAAGTAGAAGGTTCAGTTTGTATCCCCTCTCTACAAATCTGTGTATATATGTATATTACCTACTGGCGGTCGCCAGTAGGTAGTTATAGTTAGGACCTAGTTTCCATAGGAAATCCACAACATTCTATTTGGAATAACTTTGGCGTAGGTGGACGAATCTTCGTGAATTTCTCCAAGAAAATGGCCCGCTCGGTGTTCCGCTCCTTCCCTGAAAATATAGGGGTGATTCGTGAAGTCGGGCCAAGAAAAAAGGGGGTCCCAAAACGTGTTTTCCCCATGCATACTTTAGCCAGGGCTACTGCCCGAAAGGTTGAACAGAATTACTCGAAATTTGGCAGAGAGGTAGAGTTTGGTTCGCAGATTGTGCTTTTTGTCAAATGGTGTAAATCCGTTCAGTAGTTTCTGAGAAAATTGCAAGTAAATTCATAGCAATATCTAGCGTCAGAGTTCGGTACGCGTACTGAAATCCGTTCAATTACGAGCGCGAGCTGCATGCTGATTGGCTGTGAACTGTCTGTCAACACTCAAAACCAGGAAGTGTTGGTGGCCATCTTGTGCCTCGCTAGAACAGAGTCACAAGAAAACACTAAAACAAAGTTGAGAAATAAGGGAAGGGGGTAGGGTAGAGACAATCTGACACTCTAGGCTTGCTCAGGGGGTCGTACATGGATGTTAAGGCTCTAATTTTTATTTTATTTTTTTAAAGAAAAATCGCGGCGTAGGCATATGGAAATACATAGAATTACGAGCAGGAGCTGCATGCTGATTGGCTGTCAATACTCCAAACCAGGAAGTGTTGGCAGCCATGTTGTTTGTCGGGAGAGCAGAGTCACAAGAAAACAGTAAAACAAAGTTGAGAAATAAGGAAAGGGGGCAGGGTAGAAACATTCTGAACCTATAGTCTTGGTCAGGGGGTGGTACATGGATCTTTAGGCTCAATTTTTTTTTTTTTTTTTTTTTTAAATAAAAAAAGGCGGGGTACTCGTGCAGTACTTGTATGTGGTGGAAAAGGTGAAAAAAATGTACAAGTCTGTTTTATTCATTAGGTCCCGGGGGAGTAAATTACGGGGGCAATTTTTCTGCATAATGGGGGCTTGTAAGGTGTCCCAAGCACTGGGGAACGGCACTCCTCTAGTTTTATTTTGAAGTATGCGGGGGGGGTTACGGTCCTACTCCCCGCAGTCTCAGTGAGCGGCACTCCTCGGGTCTTTTTAAAAAAAAAGTTTTTGAGCTCGCTGCCTCTCTCTTTTTGTACATGTCGCGGGGAACGCCACCTTTCTGGGGCAGTAATATAAAAAATGACCTTCCAGCTGCGGGTACCTGCATTGTCTGGAGTTTTTTATTAATGTTGGGAGGATTCGCATAGAAGCCTATGTTCTGGTGTTAACCTAGGCTTCTATGGGAAATAACAAGGCTGTATTATCAAGCTCATTATCACCGTTTTATTGGCACTTTTGCTAATAAAACTGTGATAATTTTAACACCGGTCCTTGATAATATGCACCCAAGTTTACTGGTCAAAAAAAGAGCAATGGGCCATATTATCAACAAAAGGCGATACATTATCGTCACTTTTATTGGCAGGAAATCGCCGATAAAGCGGAGACAATGGGCGTGATAATATGTACTTGTGAATAAACATAGCAGCCTAGGTTACGATCAGAACCTGGGCTGCTATGGGAATTTACAAGGGCCTATGTTTTTTTGTTAATGTTGGGAGGGTGGGCTTGATAATACGTCCTTGCAAATTTCCATAGAAGGCTATGTTCTGGTGTTAACATGGGCTTCTATGGGAAATAACAAGGCCGTATTATCAAGCTCATTATCGCCGTTTTATCAGCAGTTTCTTGCTAATAAAATGGTGATAATTTTAACACCGGTCCTTGATGATATGCACCTAAGTTTACTGGTAAAAAAAAGAGCAATGGGCCATATTATCAACAAAAGGCGATACATTATCGTCGCTTTTATTGGCAGGAAAATGCCGATAAAGCGGTGATAATGGGCTTGATAATATGCTTTTGTCAATAACCATAGCAGCCCAGGTTAACACCAGAACCTGCTATGGGAAGTTACAAGGGCCTATTATCAAGCCCATTATCGCCGCTTTATCGGAAGTTTCCTGTCGATAAAAACTGCGATAATGTATCGCTTTTTGTATGTAAAGCTTTTCTTTTTTATTGGTGTAGCAGTTGTACTCTTTTCGAATGGTCAGCGTCGTTTCGGAGTCCACCTTTTCTTTTTTTTCAAGTTCAACAAGGAAACCTTTCTTTATATCAGTTAGGAAATCTATCGCTTTCTTTTCCCGATTCGTGTGATTCATCCGGTGCTGTACTTTTGTTCAGTATTAATAGTCATATTTTGTATATATTTATTTGAAAGGTAGTGCTGAGGCGTCAAACGTTGATTACGTACTCCGTCCACCGCCATTTTAGTAGTTTCTCACTGTTGTATTTATTATTTGAGTTAGTTAGAACTCAGAAGTTTTTAATCCTAGTCTTGAATATCTTACTATAGTATTTGAACATTATTTTTATTGTGGGCCATCATACCCCTCCCGCACAAAATAAAAGTATGTAGGTTTTTAATTAACTTTTATTAAACAATAAATATAAACGAAACTCAATGATAACTATATAATAAACAACTAGAAAAATAGCTTTAAAAAAAACAATAGTATAAACAAATTGTTAAGTTGACTCCAAAGGATGTCCGATTGGTAATCTGCAAAAGAAAAAAGTAAATTAGAGTTTAGAATTATGTAGATGTGAGTAAATGAGCAGAAGCATTACAAGTTGTGGTAACTCTACAGTTTTACGTGTGCAGTGTGACTCGTACATTCCAGTTCTGTTATAGTGCCGCGTTCAAGTGGTGTCAATATGGAAGTGCCTGTTACGGGGAGTTATTTCTAATGCATTCCTATGAAGGATTTGTAGATCTGGGCCTCTGTGCTTACAGTTGTATAAACCTTGCGGCCAAACACTGTAGACAGTTGGATGCACAACTTCTGTGGTACTGAAAATTCTGGACCAGTGTTATAAACATCGTTGTACCTTGACGGATTTGGTATCGACAGACCGGAAATGACGAGTACGCTACATACCCGCATTTTCGGTGTATTCGAGCATTGGGATCAACCTCAAACCGGAGTTTCCGTTTCGAACCCTTGGGTTCCATTTTGTGTACGGCAGCCATTTTGTTATTGCCCTCACATAGCCAAATAAGTAAAAGCAAAACCCGAGTCCGAAGGACACGTACACCCTTGCTGATTCCTCTGTGACCTGGGCCAGCTGACTCCACTGCCCGACGCCAAACCTGTTCGGCCAGCTCCTTCCCAGTGGCGGAGCGAGATTAGTATCAAGGCACAACATGTCATAAACCTTTCATCGCGCACCAACCATGCCCAATCTTACACACACCTGTCCCTGTTCCCCTCTTTATGACTCGTTTTACAAGGAGGAGGTTCCCGGTTTTATTGGGGGTCCGCCGATATCTGATGGAAATACTGGACCTTGCCGGGTAATTGATCATGGGTTGGAATTACTGAAATGTGGGCTTGTCATCATGACTCTGCTTTTCTTTTGTAGTGAAGATATTCGAATGGTCTAACTGTAAAACAAGGAATTTTTGCCTAAAGCATAATATTTTGTATAAAAGGAGAAGGCCGCTTTGAACGTTTGAGCAGTCTCCTGAGAACCTACATGCTGTTGTACTTCTAGGATATCTGTTTCTGGTTGCAACCAATAAATACGATCTTTGACTTCACCTAGAAGACTGTAGTCCGAAACAGGAAGAACTCGAGGTCTTCGGGTGTGGTTCCCTGGCAGCGCTGGGTTCCGAAAAACCCAGTACCTCACTTCAGGTGGGCTGCTCTTCTACAGATGCAAGTAGACAGCAGTGTCTAAGTTTAAGAGAGATAGAGAAATGATGTCAGAGATTGAGAGAGAGAGAAAACATTAAAACTGTGTCGCAGAGTCTGGATTTGAGATTTTTTGTTGAACCAGACGTAGATTTACAAGCTCCTTGCATCACTTTACCCATGTTAAATGTGACTCAAAAGTGGCGTAATAAGGTTGATGATCTGTTGGTCAGATCATTGTAACATATCTGTTGTCACTGCTTGGAGGTAATTATAGATTTTAAAAAGAAGCTGCTGTACACTACGTACTCCAAGCCATAATATCAAGCCTGGGCGACAAAATTATTCCCACTTTATCGGCATGAAAGTGTCGCTAAAGTGGCGATAATGAGTTTGATAATATGCTCTGTGGAATTCCAATCAAAGTTCATGTCAGATGACATTCACATCTAACATGAGCTTCGATCGGAATTCCATAGAGCATATTATCAAACCTATTATGGCCACTTTAGCGGCAGTTTGCTGCTGATAAAGTGGCGATAATTTTGTCGCCAAGGGTTGATAACATGTCCCTCTCTTGTTTCATAAATAAAGGTAACACACAGGAGATATAATTATCGCCACTTTATCGGCAGGAAAGTGTCGCTAAAGTGGCGATAATGGGTTTGATAATATGCTCTATAGAATTCCAATCGAAGCTCTTGTCTGATGTCCTTCACATCTAACATGAGCTTCGATTAGAATTCCATAGAGCATATTATCAAGCCCATTATCGCCGCTTTATCGGCAGTTTTCTGCCGATAAAGTGGCGATAATTTTATCTCCTGTTCTTGATAATATGCCCCTGCAGTTTTACGAGTGCAGTGTACCTGGTACTTTTTATTTGTTATAGTGCTGTGTTTAAGTGGTGTCTGTATGGAAGTGCCTACTGCGTTACTGACGCCCGTTATGCCGAATCGTTTCTAATGCATTGCTAAGAAGGCTTTGTAGATCTAGGCTGCTGTGATTACCTTGTATAAACAGTGCGGCCACCACAGTTCACTACTTGACTTAAAGTCTGCTTCTATATGTCAAAGTCAAAAGGTCGTGGTTGCTTCTGAACGATGTTTGGTAAAGGAAACAAAAGGACATTTTGATTAGTCATCGTAAAGTGAATTTTAATGTAGGTTCTTAATATTCTGTAGTTAATAATGTTGCTGCTCCAGGAAACAAAGGAAGATCAAAAAGTTCATAGAGGCCTGGGACGGCCTCATGACGCAAAAAAGAAAATAGTCTCATGGACGCACAATTAATATTAGAGGCCTAAGCACGTGGCGTAGTACAGAAATACGACACCGAAATTTATGCACGCACAATTTTTAAGATTAGAGGTGTATAGGACCTCGTGACTTTTAAAGAAATATTTCAATTATGTAAGTACAATTTAAAACCATTGAGGGGTAGGAAAGCCATATGAAGGAGAAAAAAATAGCATTATGCATATACAATTTACAGTGGAGGCTGATGCTGTGACGTCTTCTCTTACCTTTGCTTCTGTCGTATTTTGTCGTGTCTTGAAAGGCTGCGGTTTCACTGAGTCTGTCTGTCACTCCAGCACAGGCAGGCACAAGAGAGCATGCTCATGTGTTCCCGCATTATATGGGAACCGCAGGGGCTGACCAAAACAAGCCCAGGGCCGTCATTGGTAGCGTTTTCGCGCTCTGCTAGAATGACAGCCCTGGGGGACATCTCCTTGGGTAATGTATTGTTTCCAGGCTAAATGACAGCAAGCATGCTAGGTGGTGGCATGTGGGTAGTGTGGGTGGGCGTGCAGCGCGCATGTGCAAGTATGAGTGTGTGCACTAACCATTAACAACAGAGAGAGATGGGGGCAGTGTTATAATGTACGCAGAGGCAGGCCCATAATCGGATCTGCAATGAGTCAGCACTTCTAATCATTGTCTATAGCGCGCCCTGAGCTCTGATTTGTCACTGAGAGGGTGCTCGCACCATAGTTTGTACTGCTTATCATACACAGCATGTACCCGCGCATACGGTACGAATATGCTTTGACGGCACGCGTCGCATTAAAGCTTCGGTGTGACGTCATGTACGGCATTCTGTATGCGAAATGGGGCAATGTTTGTACTTGGTTTAAAACATGTATTTATGTATTTAATGTAGATACTAAGGGCAGATATTTGGGATAACTATTATTTTTTTTAAATACTTTTAATAATCCTATATTACTTTTAAAAAGAATTACACAAATCGCGGTAGAACCTCATGCGTACTCGTATTGAAAGAGCTGCGCAAGTGCATCATAAGCGTACGCAAAGTCATGTGACTTTAAAAGTAGAGATTTGCTTGGTTAGTAACTTTTCCTATTGCGAGTGTTGAAAGTTCCATCCCATTATAATTATTCGACTTTGACTTTCTAAGAAGAAGCATTTGTTGTGAGATTCTTCTCAAATAGAAGGAAGATCACCATAATAAGAGCAATGGACTCATCTTCCATCAGTTCTTCAGAGGAATATTTATTTCCTGAAGAAGCTTCAAAGAAGAGGAAAGAAGCTCTAATTTGGAAGTTTTTCAGTTTTCCAGAAGGTCAAAAAAAGGTTAATGCTGCAAAAGTAACCTGCAAAATTTGCCAAGCCACTCTTTCAAGGTGTGATCCATGTAAAAAATACTCCTTTGGCACAGCAAATATGGTGGGACACGTGAAGAACTTGCACCCCAAAAACTTTGCTCGAGCTGAAAGACGGAGGTTGCACGAGAACCCACCTGCTGCTACACCAAGCACATCAATTGCGGCAGCATTTTCAGCAAGCAGTCCACTCCCACATATTGATTCTGACTTTGCTAAAGTTAAAATTCTTTGCATTTATTGCGATAAACTTTTGTGTTATGGGGAACAGTCAATGAACTTGATGAAACGCAGGATGCAGGATCATTGCTGTCCTTGACATTAGTTTTTTTATTTTTATTCTTTTGTTCCGTTTGGAATTTGTTGAGAAAACACAAAAAAATACAAAATAAAAAATAAATAAAAAAACAGTTCTTTTTAGAACTAACTTCACTGGTCAAAGAAAGAACTATATTTGTATGTTAGTGTATAAAAGTTGGTAGAATGAATGTGTAGTTCATAAATGAATGAATTAATATATTACTAGTGTATGGAGAATGTGAAAGTGCAGACCTATAAGGAAGTGCTACAGAATAAATCTATAAGGTGTTTACCTATAGTATTTTATTGTTTTTTTCAATTTTTGATGAAGGTCAAATAACTAAAGGTGGTGAGAAAGGCTCCCTTTGCAAATGGCAAATAGAGAGCACTATGTGCTTTTAAAATACCCCTCACATACTAAGAATCCCTTAGTGTGATGCTTCATCATAGGGGTCTTCCCGTCCCTCTATGGGGCGGGGCGTGCTGCGACCAAACGAACTACGCGGGAGCACTTAGTTTTTGACAATAGGCTATGTGTAGTGTGAGGACAGTGAATAGTGATTGGGGTGTAGGGACCTATGTGAGTGAACAATAATTAAAAAAGGTTTAAAATTCCCTGGCTAGTGGAAAAAATTGATTTAAAAATTGATTTAATGACTTCTCTGGCTGGGAACAGTTAAAAGGGGTTTTAAGTAGGGCAAAAAACGCTTATCTACTTGGTCGACATGACATGTTTCGTAAGCAGTCCCCTCCTGCTTACTCCTCAGGACCTCTATTGGTCCCTACTAACACTACTCAATTCTAATTAAATGTAATATGCCTAAAGTCCTAAAACCCAATAGCAAAAATCGGCTGCTTGGTTTAGCTTCTGGGCTTGTTTGGCCCATAGTGAAGCGCAAAAAATGGTTGACCTGTTTTGGTCCCTGTGAATAGAAAAGGAAAAGAAAAATACAATTTGTAATTATACATAAAAACTCTACACATAGTTCTCATAATCCACTTGTTGCGTGAGTCACATTGTGGCATAGTACCCATCTAATAGTGGAACTTATTTGCTCGTAATCATTCCTGAGGAAAAAGGGGACCAGTGATATATTTTACCAGTGATATATTTTAGTGGGTCTATTAACTCTCCAAAGTCTCACACACATGGTTGTGCCAACCTCAATACATTCCACACACACATCCAGAAGCGATCATATACGATGTGGGTTTTGATCGCAAGAGGAAAGTCTGTTTTTAAGGTTCTATTTTAAAATTGAAGAGACGTGATGTTATTTAAAGAAAACATTCATGAGTCCGTTATTAGGAAAAAATGGCAAAAAAATACGAGTTGTGCACCCACTTTTCAGTAAATACATATGACATATACATACAGTTATTTCACATGTTGAGTGCCCCATGAACCTGCATCTTAGGGTTTCTATCAGGCGGTGTACTGTAAAGAAACAAGCATGGTGAAGTCACTTGAGATGCTCGTTTTTGAGTGTGGCCCATTTCTAACGTCTGACCAAATTATTAAAGACCCATGATCAAGGTCTTACTTACGTGACCGCTAGCGATATTCGGCCTTAATCCTACCCCTCAGCAGCTCCGTGGGATCTGGGAGGGCTGTCCGGGGCCATCTATTTATGCCCAGATTGTAGCAAACGCTGAGTCATCCTCACCACCTCAATCCGCGGCAGGAAAACTAGTACGCTAACAAAAATGGCCGCTTGCTGTGGCACAGGAGGCTCAAAAAGACGTGATCATAAAGTCTTTTTCACTATCGTTGATGCAGGTTTTTGTGAGTGGACAATATTGGCTCCATATTTATGTTAAAATAATCTTATAAGCATTAGGTGTGTTCTATAGTAATATCTACAACAGAATACTTGTAAATCAGAAATGCATATGTTAATTGATCGGGGGTGAAATTCGACATCGATGCTGGTCCTTTTCAGGCTTTAATCAGGTTTCAGGTTTCAAGTCTTTATTTCGATTTTTGACAAATCATAAAAGACACATTATAATACATTAATAAGACAATAAGTTAAAAAACTTTTTACAAAGAAAGAAATGCAAGACATTAGTAAGCAAGGGCTATATACAGGTAAGTCAAACCAAGTAAACCACACAATAATAGACTAAAATAAGTTGATTTTAAAAAGGTTAAGAAAAAGTATTAAACATCTAAGGTGAGAAACCTGATTAAAACATAAAGGTTTAATAATACATATCAAATCATGTCAATCAATGGGAAACCATTTCATGCTTAAAGTGCATAAAGTGCAGATAGTGGAAAACAGATTTTTAGGCAGTAAACAGGATATGTCACTTTATGAAGCACTATTGGCGGGCTCTGGCAACTTTGACATGTGTTTTAACCTTATGAGCCAGGCACACCCCAAATATTTAGCTAGGCTCACTACAAAGACCTCAGAGGTATTAGTCTTTAGCGCCCAGATAGCATCGGCAGATTTTCTAAATGGTAAACGCTGGAACAGTGGTTTTAACCATTTCTTTCGTGGCACCGAGTATCTGGGGCAAG
Source organism: Lissotriton vulgaris (assembly GCF_964263255.1). NCBI lineage: Eukaryota > Metazoa > Chordata > Amphibia > Caudata > Salamandridae > Lissotriton > Lissotriton vulgaris. The sequence continues at coordinate 22,765,184 of NC_141689.1, read as the reverse complement.
CAAAAAGAAAATGTCCCTTTGATTCTTTCTTGCCTGGGCAGCCTTTACAGAAATTTGATACCCCTGTGGACCATTTGTTTACAAAAGTATTCAAAGGCAAAGCACCCACTCTGAACTGATGATACAGTTTCTTGTCCAGCGGTTTGGTAATGACATCCCAATAGGGCTCACGGGACAGGTCTAGCTTAAATGTAAGGAACCTGCCCGTGAGGCTGATGTTGCTGGAAAGTGAAACTCGATTTAGACAAACAGAAGCCCAATACGAGGCTTTAAACTCCTGTTTAGAGGGAAAAGCATTGGATGAGGGAGATATCCAAAGCTGTTCTAAACCCATGTCAATGAGGATGTTTTTTACAGCTTGGAGCCATGGGATTTTTCCAGATCCACTGATTGACCTGACTTCTGCTAGTTCTTTCGCGAATAGAGACAGGTCAGGGGAGGTCCATATTCGCCTCCAAAGGGCCACCAACCTAAATCTGGCCATCTCGTTGATCGGTAGGCACCCCAAATCAAGGCAAAGGGGGATTGATGGAGTCGACTGTGGTAGGCCTACTAGGTTCCGTAGGAACTTGCATTGGGTTTTAAAGAGATTAAGGAGATCCATGTAGCCCCAAAGATCTGCGCCATATAGAATAGCAGTAGTAATTTTGGGGTCATAGATCTTGAGAGCTGGGAGGACCCGCTTGGTGATGGATCTCTTTTGCTCTTTTATAAGACAGCCCGTTAACCGTGCGAGCTTCAGATGTTGGGTGTTAATTTGGTCTTTCTATCTCAAGCGGCTGTCAAGAGTAACCCCCAAGTAGGTCATAGTCTCGACTTGCTCGAGATTAACTCCATTCAAGCTCACAGAGCTCCGGACAGGATGATTTCTAGAGAAAACCATGAACTTTGTTTTTCCCACATTCACCGCAAGATTGTTAATGGCACAAAACTCCTCAGAGCGGTCCAAGGCCCGCTGCAGCCCGCTGCGTGTTCTAGAGAGGAGTAGGGTGTCATCGGCGAAGATGAGCAGTGGGAATCTCGTCCCAGCCAACATTGGGGCATCAGTGGGGGTGTCCATAAAAAATTTCACCACTTGGTCGATGAATAGGAGGAAGAGTGTTGGTGCCAGGACGCACCCCTGACGGACACCTCTAATTACGGGAAATGTTTCCGTCACTTGTCCCTGGCCTCCCCACCTCACCCCCGCATAGTTATCCTCATGAAATTTAATTATGAGGTCAAGTAGTTCTGGTGGACAACCTAAGTTTTCCATCACTCCCCACAGTTTGTCCCTTGGCACTAGGTCGAAGGCGGACTTTAGGTCAATGAATGCAGCAAAGATGGTACCGCCGCCAAGCAAGACCACTTTCCAATAGATCAGGCATAGTCTAAACACCTGATCAATGGTGCTTATGCCTGATCTAAAGCCCGCCTGCATAGGAGATAATATGTCCTCAGATTCAATCCATCCCTGAACCCGTCCCAAGACCATACGTGCGATGATTTTTTGTATGGAATCAATGAGACTGATAGGGCAGTAATTCCCTGGCTTGGACCTGTCGCCTTTTTTGAATATTGGAATTATCTCAGCTCCCTTCCATGATTTTGGGATCGTGGCTCCTTTGGCTAATGAATTAGCGATCATGGTTATGTAGGGGAGCCACAAGGCTGGATTTGATTTAAACAGGTCCGCTGGTATGAGATCCATGCCCAGAGCTTTCCCTCGCAGGGTCAAGCCCAGGGCCAGATCGGCCTCTGATACTGAAAAAATGAGTTTCTCCCCGTGGGTGTGTGGGGGGGGGTGTCGTACCCGGGGTTTTTAAGGGTTTGGGATTATCGGCTCTGAATTGGGCAGAATAAAATGTTACCCACTCTGCTAGGGGTACATGGTTAGCCGGGGTACTCGAGTCTGGATCCTTCCCCCACTTGACTAAATCCCAAAACTTTTTCTGATTATTCGAGGTGGAGGCATCCAAGAGATCTGACCAAAACCTGTCCTCCCACTCCCGTTTAGATTCCCACTGGGTTTTTCTATAATGAAGCCTAGCCACTTTGACTGCAACCATGTCACGAAATTTAATAGTTTTGATAAGGTCAGAATGGGCCTCCCTACATTTTTTGTTGTACCATTTCTGGCGAAGGGGATTGGCTTTGATGGGAACACTCCGGCAAGGGAGGGAAAGTAGGGACTTTAGATGGTCAAAGCAACTAATGTGGAGATTAATAACATTGTTTGCCAAGTCCGGACTCCCCCCCAACAAGTCAATTTTTAACATGTCATTGTACACATTTTTGGCCATTGTGTTAACCTTGTCCCATATGGATTCATCCTCCATGATCCTGGACCATTTCAACCTCCTCCTGTCATTGGTTAACAAGACGTCCCCTGTTTGTGAGGTGGTGGGCTCCTCTAGTCTCTTTATATCTGGCAGTTTCAATGATAATAACAGCGGATTATGGTCACTTTCTGGGCGCTGTATTACTACCATGTCTACTAGTGAGGACCAATATTCCAATTTTAGCAAAACATAGTCAATGCGGCTCCGCCTTAGGCCATTATCAAAGGTACAATTGGCTTCTTTATCCGAACTTGTGCGGCCATTACAAGCTCGGAATCCCCTGTTTAGGCAAAGGGCCATCCAGTTCACTGCCGCCTTGGTTGCTTTAGCCATTTTATCAACCATCAGATCAGGAATGTCCCAAACAGCATCCTCAGTCGAGCTCCAACTGTCCCCCATATCAAACAATGGCTCTATGGTGCAATTTAAGTCTCCAGCTAAGAGGGTAACATTCCCACTCCCCATTTAAGCAAGTTTATGGTCGATAACGTTCAGCAACGGCGGGCTACGGCCACCAGGCATACCTCTGGCATATATATTGAAGATATACAGATCCCGTTGGTTAGCCTTACTCAGTTTGATTGAAAGAAGATCCGGGTGCTGAACAGGTAGGTCTGTTGGAAAAAGACCCAATGTCTGCTTCACCCAAATCAATAGGCCACCTGAGGCACGCCCTTTACCCCCTTTGATCGCAGGTTTAAAGAAATTAGCATAGCCCAGCTTAAAGACTGGTTCAGTTGCCCAGGTTTCTTGGAGCAGGATAATGTCATATTTGTCCACAAATTCCAGCCAATCTGCAGAGGACATGCGGGCCTTAATTCCTGCGATGTTCCAGGATAAGATTTTCAGGTTGTCAAAGGTTGGAACCACAGGGGGAGGTTGCAATGATGAGGCTAGAATAGGTGTCCCATTGCCCCCTCTATCCTTCTTGTACTCCATGAGCTTAGGATTATCCATGGAATCAGCATTTATCATAGCCTCAAGATCGTCTTTGAGCGCAGGTAGATTAATCGCCCTAGTCTCTAGGCCTCCCCCAACTGCATCTAAGTTATCTATTGGATGCGGGGTCTTCATACTACACCTTATTGGCTCATAGCTGACTGCTTTAACAGGGGAAGACTCTCATTGTTAGAGTAAATAGTGGGGTAAGGGTGGAAAAGTACGATACTGATGACACGGGAAGATGGCTGACTGCCTTCATAACTATTAATAACATGAGGTTGACATGTGGAGTTTACTATGGTCCGAACCAGGACTGTCCAGATGCATTAATTAGCTTAAAATCCAGTCTATTGGAGCAAGATACACCTATTATCTTAAGAGGTGACTTTAATTTAGTTTTTGATTCAAAACTTGATCGTACTTCTAGGGCCGTCTCTCTTTCTCTACCTAAATCGAAGAGAGAGCTTAAAACTATCATGAAAGAATTTAGTCTGTTAGACGTATGGAGAATCAAAAACCAGAAAAATAGAGATTACTCATTTTACAGCCACAGGCATAAACATCATTCGCGTATAGATTTTTTCTTAATCGATCAAGAGCTCTTATCCAAAGTCATGACCACTTCCTATGTTCCAGCAATATTATCTGACCACTCAGTAGTAACCCTGTCTATAAAGATTCCACAGGGAGGGCAGGCCAGAAGGTGGACATTAGACAGATCGTTACTACAACAGGAGGAAATAAGGGGAGATCTGAGGAGACAAATGGAGGAATATTTTATGTTTAACAAGGCTACAGCTCCAGAACAAATAGTGTGGGAAGCTTTCAAGACCTACTTAAGGGGTTTATTTACCACTATAATGATTAAGAGAAGTAAGAATAGGAAGGAAACAGAGAGGAACTCATTACAGGAGATTAAGCAAAAGGAGCAACAACTGCAGAAGGCTTCACTTGAACATGCCAACATACACATCTTACAACAAGAATTAGAAAATTTGAAAGCGAAATATCAGGCGAATCTTGATAAGATCATCAAAGAAAAATGGGATTCAAGTAAACTTAGCAACTTCTCATATGGGGAAAAATGTGGCCGCCTTCTTGCATGGAAGGCTAGGTCTGATAGAGCAAGAAATCAAATCAACGGCCTTAAAGTGCAAAGCTCTGGTGATGTCTCCTATGCTAATGAGGTAATATCGGAAGAGGCAAGAAGATACATGCAGACCCTATATTCTGAAACCAAGGATAAATCTAATCTGGTTGTAGATGGATGGTTGGAGGGGGTCAGACTTCCGCAGTGTCAGGAGGACGACTTTGACTTTGTAAGATCTGAGATAAAAGAGGGGGAAGTTCATAATCAGATGAAGAAGATGGCAAAAGGAAAAGCTGCGGGCCCGAATGGTCTCCCTGTGGAGGTATATCAAATTGGTGCGGAGATAATTGTCCCAGTTCTCACTTCTTTGTTTAACAAAATATATCTGGCTGGTGAACCTATTCCAAAGACCTGGTTGGAGGCCTCAGTTGCTTTAATCCTGAAGCCGAATAAGGACCCCCTGACTATTGAATCATATAGGCCGATCTCCCTGCTGAACACTGACTACAAAATTTTTGCAGGAGTCTTGGCGGCGAGGCTGGCCAAAGTGATTAAAACTATTGTACATGAGGATCAGAGGGGTTTCATGCCAGGTAGGCAGATTAACGAGCTGACTTTTCAGGCCATCACAGCAATAGACTATGCTACTGATAAGAAACTTCCGTTGACCATTGTAGCAATAGATGCCGCAAAGGCATTCGATCAGGTAAATTGGGATTATCTCTGGGATGTACTGTCCGCATTCGGCTTACCTACTAACTTCATCACCTCTATAAAAGCACTGTACCTGAACCCAAAGGCAAGGATTTTTGTAAATGAGACGCTCACAGATTGGGTTCAAATATCAAGGGGTACTAGGCAGGGGTGCCCCCTTTCCCCCCTATTGTTTAATTTATATATCGAGCCATTAGTGAATAAATTAAGGGCAGATCATTTAATAAAACCCTTTTCCATAACCGATCTGGATCTAAAATTCGCCCTATATGCAGATGACCTTTTAATGTTCACTTCCAATCCTGAGGTAGCAATACCTAGACTTTTTGAACATGCAGAAGCTTTTGGAAAGACCTCTGGATATAGAATAAATAAGGATAAAATGGAAATCATGCAATGGAATCAGGAGGTAGTGTTGCCTGAAGCAAAATTAAGGATGAGGTACCTTGGGATCCAGTTAGTCCAGGACATTACTCAGATATTGAAAGTTAACCTGGACAAGGTATATAAGGAAATCTGTGGACAATTACAGCGTTGGTCCGGGCTCCCATTAAACATCTTCGGGAGGGTTAATCTTATAAAGATGATTATACTACCAAAGGTAACTTTCCTGTTTAACTCAATCCCCTTATCTTTTGACACAAAGGCGGTGGGTAAACTACAAGGAAAAATAGGTTCATTCATCTGGAACTGCAAAATGCCCAGAATTTCTGCTAAAAAGTTAAGAAGACAATTAAAAATGGGAGGTCTGGCGCTACCTGACATCTTGCATTATGCCCATTCCTTCCACTTTAAAAATTTCAGAGTTATGGCTGGTAAGGCAGATACATCTTTTTTGGGACGTTTGTTTCAGGCAATATTGCATAGTATCCCCCAAGGCCACGAATACTTCTTATTCAAGTTTGGAGACCCCAGATTTTATAAAAAGGTCAGGCTAAAGGTTTTAGTCACGGCTCTGAAGAATTGGGTTTTCTTCAGAAAAAAATTACAAATTCCATACTATGCCTCTCAGGCCCCAGTATGGGACTCTCCAGGGACTCCAGAATGTCTTAGAGACCAACTGTCAACCCCTCTCAAATTAGCAGGGTTAATGCAGTGGAGAGATTTACAAAATGATCAACAGCTATTGGGGTGGGATTCCCTCTTTATGTTGACGGGAGGAACCCTTACAAGATTTAAATATTACCAGTTGTCAAGCTGGTGGTCTACGGAAATATGGGATTGTACATCTAACCCGAAATTTGATTTTGTAAACAGAAAGGGGCGTTGGGATAAAGAGCTCGCTTTTTGGTATGAGACATTGATGGAAAAAGAGGGAGTTACTGATTTGGAACTTCAGAATCTCTGGGGAAATGTTGTGGGGCTGGATAGTAATAAACTGGTAGACTTGTGGGGGGATTCTTTTAGCCTGGTGAACGGAATTGTAAAATCAGCTCCTCTTAAACGAAACCATCTGTTCACACTGTACAGGGTGTATTTCTCCCCAAAAAGACTGACAAGGATCACAAACCTACAATATAGCTGCCCAAGGTGCAAATCTTTAGAGGCAGATGATTTGCATATGTTTGTAGAATGTCCTAGCCTTAACCTGTTTTGGAAAAAAATTGTGGGTTTTTTGATGGATGTGCTAGGAACACGGATTGTGGTCTCACGGTAATGATTCTGTTCGGTCTGGAGACGGATTACCATCTCGCGAATCAGCAGACTAAATTTATTTTCTATGTGATGTTATTGGCAAGACGAGAAATATGTAAAGTATGGAAATCTGAAGATGCTCCCACTTTTTCTGATTGTTTAAGGTATATTATATATATATTAGTGAGTCTGATATAGCATGTGATAATTCCTCAGAGTCTAAGATCTGGGAGCTCCTTGTGGCATGGCGGAACAGATGAGAGTATTCCGATGATTTCACCTGGGTACTGTCGGTGCTTAGTCCTCAACCAATCCGAGGGTCGCCAAGTCACAGAGGCTGAGGTGGATAAAGCAAACAGTAAACACTAGAGGGGAGTATCTTTTTCCGGCCTTCTCTGGCATCGAATTCTGTGGTCGTAACATCATGATGCCAGGGGGGGGGGAGAGGATCTCCGTCTAGAGCACCCAAATAATTGGTATATGAGGAATAAAAAAAACAAAAAAAAAACAACAAAAAAAAAACAGGGGAAGACTCACGAGGTGTTGTGTGAAGTCAATCTATGGCCTCAAGGTCGGAGAGGGGGCCATAGTGGTTAAAGAGAAATGGGCGTTGGCGGTCGAGAGGGGTTAATGCCCAGGGGTATCTTATAGCTGGGGGCTGACGGAAGGTGGAATATAGTTGGATGGGTCTTTGCCTATGAGGGTAAAAGTACGATAAGCCCAAAGTTTGGACATCCCCCTGTCTAGCAAATCTTGCTTCTCTTCGAATGGTATCTACCACCCATGGGTCCTTGAACGAGATCAAGATACAATCTCCCTCCGGATCCTTAGTCCCATGACCCACCCAATCCACTCTTCTTACAAATAAAATTTCAGTAGGGGAGGAAGGGGGTAAAGGTCGGTTTTTATTTAACCAGAAGATTACTTTATTACGAAGGTCCCCATACGACTCCTTACTGCCAGGTTTTAGTGGGGCAACACCTGTCAGGACTATTGTATGTTGTGTTGCTTCAACCGGTAGATCAGCGCGAGGGGTGGCAGATCTTCTCTGTCTCCCCTCCCTATGGTTGGTGTTACTGCGTTGGCCAGCTATATCTCTATGTGGCAAGGGACGGGAGGGGGGGCAGGATTTGTTTTAACTTGTGGGGGTGGCCCAGTGCTTTGATGCCCCCAAGAATTGTGTTTGACAATAACCTTTGTCTTGGGTGCCTGTGTTAAAATACTCGTGGATGGTTTAGAGGTTGTGGCTTTTTGCTTCTCCCCCCCTGTGAGCGTATTGGTATTTGGCCTTGATGTTTTATTATGGGCTGGGTTGCTCATTGCAATATTATTACTAACTGGGTTTTTTGGGGCTGTTTGTGTTTTGCTAACTCCTATGTGACTAGTGCCAGTTAGTTTTTGTAGCACAGCATGGTTTGAGTTGATTACAGCCTCCATGCTGTCAATTGTTGAGGTCATTAGCCTTGTCCGCTCCAAAACAGGTAGTAATAAAGTTTTGAACATGGCCTCCATTTTTACTAACAGTATTTCGTCGCTATTAAGGCACATAGGGCAGGTGTTTGAAGAGCCTAATGTAGTGAGGGAGGGGCACAACATATTAGAAAACGCAGAGGGAATTTGTGTGTCAAAAGGATGCTCAGGGCCCTGGCTCCCTTTATCTGAGGCATCTTTTATTTTTGGGATCTTTCGTTCTCTCCCCCCGACAGTCTAGAATCTTGTTTTCTCTTTTTAGTATTAAAGTCAGTGTTTGTGTTTGAAGAGTCAGCGGTGGCAACAGTGTTAGAGACATTAAGGGGTAGGTATCCAGATATCTGGCTAGGTTCAAGCCCCCCGCTAGTCTGTAAATCGTCCCCCTGGCTAGCTTGTGAGTCATCTATGCTATACCCATCTTCCTCCAAAATAGGAACAGTTGGGCTTGCCCCCACGCTTTCTAGATGAACAATGGCATCCGTGGAAGAGGTTTGGACACAGTTGAAAGCGGCATGTGCTACGGGGCTGGTAATGGTAGCTAGTCCCCCCAGCGATGAGCGCTTTCCGCTGATAAGGTCAAGTGAGAGTCTTTTTTCGACCATGGCAATTTCCTTCTCCAATATCCCCGTGGCCCGTGTGATGAAGGCGTCAAGGAGGCCTGATACGACTCCCTTGGTGGTGTGAATTTGGACTGTGCGTTCTTTACCTGACCTTAAGGGCATTATAAGGTGTAGATGGGGTGAAAGATCACACAGTTACTTTTAACCCGTCCTTACAGTACCAAAAGTCAAAAGTTTGTATGCTGAGGCGCGCCGCCTACCTTAGGTACTTCCAAACGGCCAGGGGGGGGTGGGCCAGGGCCGGACTCTGCCGTACTCGAACGGCCTCAAACGGCGCGCTCTTTGCCCGGTCTTCGCCCCGGCCGCTCCCGCGCAGCGGTAACCCTGCCCTCTAAAATAGGGCTGGGTCAGGGCAGGGGGCGTGGCCGGCAGGGAGAGCGGCCACAGGTGTAACACGCAGGGACTCCTGGTCAATGGAGTCCCTGCTAGGCAGCTCGCAGCCCTGCCGGTGCACGAGGGCTTAGTTGGTCTTCAGCTCCACTCTCCGCAGAGACTCCTGGCGCAGCGGGACCCGCACAGCGGGTCCGGCAAGGTGCAGAGTCCTCCCCTCAGCTCGGGACACAATCCAACGAAGACAGGCAATAGTTCCTTGATCCTCTGGGCAGCAAGTAGCAAGCAGCAAGGTTTCCCGCAGTGTAACAAATGCGGGCTGCTTTTACGATGTCGGGGGGCGTGGCCGGCAGGGAGAGCGGCCACAGGTGTAACACGCAGGGACTCCTGGTCAATGGAGTCCCTGCTAGGCAGCTCGCAGCCCTGCCGGTGCTTGAGGGCTTAGTTGGTCTTCAGCTCCACTCCCCGCAGAGACTCCTGGCGCAGCGGTACCCGCGCAGCGGGTCCGGCAAGGTGCAGAGTCCTCCCCTCAGCTCGGGACACAATCCAACGAAGACAGGCAATAGTTCCTTGATCCTCTGGGCAGCAAGTAGCAAGCAGCAAGGTTTCCCGCAGTGTAACAAACGCGGGCTGCTTTTACGATGTCGGGGGCGTGGCCGGCAGGGAGAGCGGCCACAGGTGTAACACGCAGGGACTCCTGGTCAATGGAGTCCCTGCTAGGCAGCTCGCAGCCCTGCCGGTGCACGAGGGCTTAGTTGGTCTTCAGCTCCACTCCCCGCAGAGACTCCTGGCGCAGCGGGACCCGCGCAGCGGGACCCGCGCAGCGGGTCCGGCAAGGTGCAGAGTCCTCCCCTCAGCTCCGGACACAATCCAACGAAGACAGGCAATAGTTCCTTGATCCTCTGGGCAGCAAGTAGCAAGCAGCAAGGTTAATCAAATTGGTTCACCTAGGGGCATGTGATAACCGAATTTTGCATCAGCGCTGTTATGAGCTCATATTCAAATGAAAGAGACATGATCGTACAATAGGGGCTTGTCAATGGATCCCTTGGCTCGTCAGTGGTTATGTTGCTTGCTGGACACTATTGACGTTTATTTACAAAAGGGGGATCATGACAAAATTGTTATAACGGTGCTGAGGATTATGTGGCTACCGATAGTCAGTGTTATTCAAAAGGCCACATATTGGTCATGTTTACATAGAGGCGTTTGTTCAAAAAGGCACATATTGGTCAAATGTACATGTAAGCGCTGCAATAGTGTCTTGAGCATCTTGTTCTATGATGTATGTACCAGCGTATTGACGCCACTCCTAGAAGAGAAAATTCTTTTATCATGAATACTGCATTGGTGATTCGTTGATATCGATGACTCCAGCTTTCATGGGTGCATTTACCATATCAGATAGCGGCGCTCATCTATATATGGACCCTACTATCCTGGTGGTCAGGATAAGCCTAGATGGCTTGTCACAGCTGCCCTCAAGGTATCTCATCATTCAGGCCAGTGTTGTTGGATTCCAAACGGAAAATCCACCTCTGTTCCTTCTCGAGTAGGTGTTCTTCTCTTGCCACTTGCTCAATTATAGTCCATGAGATATCTTCGGGTTTGTGGTCACTTTCCAAGAAATATGTCGTTAATTTTGTACTCGCTCTACGACATTTGATAGTACTTTTGTACTCCCCTCTTCTAGTTTGTATGGCCCTGCTGGTCATGCCTACGTACTCAAGGAGGCATGGGCATGTGATAAGATATACCACATTTTGGCTGTTACATGTTGTAAAACATCTCTGTTCCCAGCTTGTGCCATTTCTGAAAGTCAACTTTTTGCTCTTTTTTGTTAGACAACAAACTCTGCACTTGCCACACGGGTGTTGATCTTGGACTAAATCAGTGTTTTTACTGGGGTTGTTACTCAAAGTTTTTGGTCTGGTGTGCACCAGTATGTCTCGTTTGCTCCTCTCCCTTCTGTGAGAAAACATTGGTGTTGGTATCTGTAGGCCCCCACTGTTCAGAATCCTCCAGTACTTGTTTACAATTTTGGTGACTTAGTTGAAGCTTGTGGTATATGTAGTGATACATATTGGTCTTCTTTCTTCCTCTTTGGGTATTTTTTCTTCCAAAAGGCTCTCCCTACAGTTATTGCGCGCCCTCTTAAAAGCTTGATTGATTACTCTCTCTGGATATTGACGAGCTTCCAGTTTCTTTCGCAGATCTTTTGATTGGAGTTTTAAATGTTCAATTTCAGTGCAATTCCGCCTAAGGCGGAGAAATTGCCCATATGGTAAATTGTCCCGTAAATGTTTGGGGTGGAAGCTTTGGTACATGAGTAATCAATTCTTGGATGTACTTTTAAAATGGGTGGTTGTCATAAGTCTCCCATCTTTTGGGAAAATATTGAGGTTGAGGAATCAAGATTGCTGTTAGAACAAGTACTGGTGAATTTTAAGAAGTTGTTCTGTAGGTTCAACCACGTCAGAAATTGTTGTGAGGTTCATTCGTCACCATCCCAGACGATGAGGATATCGTCGATGTACCTCTTCCAAGTTTGTATGTTCTTTATGAAGGGGTTACTTGGGTGGAGTATCCTAGTGGTTTCTAGGTTATGCTTGTAGAGACCAGCTATGCTGGGAGCAAATGTGCTCCCCATGCTGGTCCCGTGCTTCTGTAGGTAGAGGGTGCCATCATATTCAAAGAAATTCTCCTTCAAGGCCAGTGAACAACATTCCATAATCACGTTCCTTGGTGTTTGATATTCCCAATCGTCTTCAAATAAGACGTCTTCGATGATATTGAGGGTCTCGTTATGTGGGAGGCTGGTATACAGGCTCTCCACGTCACAGCTTATCAATAGCTGAGAGTCTGGGTCAAATGTTAATTCCTCTAGTAGATTCAGTACGTCCTTGGTGTCCCTGAGGTGGGTAGACATCTGTTGAACCATAGGTCGTAGAAAAGCGTCAGCGAATTTGGAAACTTGTTCTAAAACTGATCCAATTCCAGAGACAATCCGACGTCCCGGGGGATTATCCAGCTGTTTGTGTATCCTAGGCAGAGTGTATAGATACGGAGTTCTCGGTTCTTCGTGATCCAGTTATGGGCTAATGCTTCCTCTACCATTGTGTTGATTTTTACTTGGACTCTTTTGGTGGGATCAGTGTGTAGTACTTCATAGTTGCGCTGGTCCTGTAGGAGTCTAACACATTCATTCTCGTATTGTTGTTTAGTTTGTATCACTGTCGCACCGCCCTTATCTACTGGTTTTATTACTAATTCACTGTTGCTACTCAGTTCTTGTAGTGCTTTTCGTTCTTCGCTAGAGACATTTAGAAACACCCTTTTACCCAGTGGGTCTAGATCATTCAGGTCCTTCATGACCGCTTATTCAAAGGTTAAAAGTTCGATAGGTAGGGTATTGTCCATTGGAGTGAAATTGGACTTCGGTCTCAATCCAGTATCACCCTGCTGGGTCTCCTTCTCTTTGTCCTTGAAAAAGACTAGAATCTTCAAGCGTCTCATGAATTCCTGAACTTCCTTGCAGATTAGGAATTTATCCATATTAGCTGTAGGAACGTAACCTAAACCCTTGTCTAGTACTTTTTTCTGTGCCTCAGAGAGGTGGTAGTTGGTGAGATTCACTATGAAGCTCACTTCCGGTTCTTCGATGCCCCCGTCATGCTTCTTGTTGCCATTCTTAGTGGCTCATCTTCTCCTGTAGTCCAATGTACAGTCATACCCCTCCAGTTGCATCCCTTCTTCATCCCTTGGCGCGACCCTAAAAAAGAGGTCTGGTCAAAGTAGCCATAATCTTGTTGTTGATATGCCCATGGAGGATAGGGTCCTTGGGGGTGTTGAAATGGTGGGGGGCCATACTGTTGAGGAGGATACATCATTGGTGGTGGATGGTTGTTCCATCCTCTTGCTCCATGATAATAAGGTCGCCGGTAGTTTTGGCGTGTGCCCTGGTACCTCGACTTTCCGCCTCTCCTGGAATTTGAGCTATTGGATCCAGTGCTGGATGACTCATCATCTGTGGTGTTATTTTTAGAAGATCTGTAGTCATCTTTGATGTAAGGATAAATTCTCTCTTGTGTCCACCGGCCGTTGTCTTTCTAAAATGTATCATACTTGCTTAATTTTAGCGATGTCTCAAAAGTCATTGAGTGATTTGTTAAGTTCCTCGAGGTGTTTCTTCAAGCTGGTAGGGGATTCATAACTCTTTAGTCGTACTTCAATGGCTTGAATCTCTACCTTGAGTTCTGACGCTAGTCTACTGGTTGTTTTTATTATGAGCACAATCCAATCTCATGTGCATCGCCAGGAGATCTGAGACCAGTCAATTTTGAATGTTTTATCATCGAGGAACCACCAGACCTGGTGGGGCTGTGTTAACTCTCAGATACTCAGACATGAGTAGTCCATGAAGGGCAGTTTTTATCTGTGTCCTCCTCAGTTCTTCTAGTTCGTCCCAATCATGATTGCTGGTGGATGGTACAGCGGAATTTAGGCCCTCAAAGGTGCCTAGTGATGCCATGAGATTTGAAATTTCATCCTCAGTGAAGGCAAGGCCTAGGTTGGCCATTTTCAAGTCAATCTCTTGATTTGAGAACCTGAGGGGGTGTTTATGAAGTGTAGAGGTAAGGAACGTAGTGTGAAGAGATTGGTTTTGCTAGCTTCCGCAGCTGCACGCTGCCAGTAAAGATCCAAGAAAACAATCGAGGAAGTGTAGAGGCGGTTGTGATAGAATCTCATTGGTTATAGATATCATTTAGGAGGGTGATTCTATCAATGTGAAAGGAGTGAATATTTTATTGGTTTACGACCGTACATTGGACTACAGGAGAAGAGGAGCCACTAGGAATGGCAACAAGAAGCATGACTGGGGCATCGAAGAACCGGAAGTGAGCCTCATAGTGAATCTCACCAACTACCACCTCTCTGAGGCACAGAAAAAAGTACTAGACAAGGGTTTAGGTTACGTTCCTACAGCTAATATGGATAAAATCCTACTCTGCAAGGAAGTTCAGGAATTCATGAGACGCTTGAAGATTCAAGTCTTTTTTAAGGACAAAGAGAAGGAGACCCAGCAGGGTGATACTGGATAGAGACCGAAGTCAAATTTCACTCGAATGGACAATACCCTACCTATTGAACTTTTAACCTTTGAAAAAGCGGTCATGAAGGACCTGAAGGATCTGGACCCACTGGGTAGAAGGGTGTTTCAAAATGTCTCCAGCGAAGAACAAAGAGCACTACAAGAACTGAGTAGCAACAGTGAACTAGTAATAAAACCTGCAGATAAGGGCGGTGCAACAGTGATACAAACTAAACAACAATACGAGAAGGAATGTGTTAGCCTCCTACAGGACCAGCGCAACTATGAAGTACTATGCACTGATCCCACCGAAAGAGTCCAAGTAAAAATCAACACAATGGTAGAGGAAGCATTAGATGCAAGTACGATGGGTCCAGTTTCGGATCCACAAAATGTCAGGAATCACATATGGCGCCTACAGAACTACAACTCCCACAAGCGAGAGGTGACCAGAGGTTATATATTGGTGGTGGCCACTAGATGGCGTTGTATCTAATTATTCCTTTGAATCGGAGAAAGAAGTGTGGTCGAGTTCCCTGGAGAGGGAAGCCTTGTTCCTGGATTAGAGACATTGAAAATTCGCCCGTTTATTGTGGACTTTGAAACGGAGTGATGAATCCCAAAGATTAGGAGTGGGGAAGGCTTTCCCTTTTTCCGCCGTCCTGCGCGAGCGGCTGCCGCGAGGAAAAGTCGTGTTTGTTGTTAAACGGCTTCCCGAAGACATTTCCTGTTCAGAAGTGGAGTTTTTCCCTGTGCGCGAGCGGCTGCCGCGAGGGACGATTACCAGCGCCTGAGCGCTAGAGTGGCGCTTAGTTTTGTGAACTTGGGAGCTAGGTTTGAGCGGATGCAATACCAAAGCAAGTCCGCGTTTGGTGTTTCCTTGTATGCGGCTGCAGCAAGAAAGAAGAGGCGCTTATTTGTTACCGACAGAAAGTTGGTGCAGTTTTGATTGGGAACTAAAATAAACCGAAGAGAAAAGGAAGTCGGTAAGCCTCGGATGAGGACATTCGCTTTGAACTATTTTTTGTTAGTGTTCCACTATTAGTTGGGCCCAGCTAGGAATGCTAATGCGATTAAATCATTTTTGTTCTGGAATGATATGTAAAATACCCAACATATATCAAACCTTGATCTTCAGTGAAGTGAACTGAGGTTGCTGGTGTCATTCCTGTTTAACCACTGGGTTACTGGAGAGAATTATTTTGATTACAAGGGAAGCATTTAAAAGGGTAGGTGAGGTGTATGGTTGACTCGTGTGATGCTTGGCCAAAGGTGGTTGAACTGTTAGTAATTTATGGTTTTCTTCCAGGTGGCACTCAGAGATAGAGAAGTATATATCTTTTTAGAGGAAAGAGGGCCCCTCCTGATTTCAGTGGTATGTATCGTTCCTTTAGTGAGAATTGAATGAGAGTAGGGAGAACTGATGTGATAATCCTTTGTTGTTTTTGTCGTTTCAGCTATCCCATCCGTTCCAGACCCCATCCCTACCTTCCCTGTGTTATCCCTCGCTTGATTACTCTTATGCTCTGTGGTATATGTACAGTCAGAGTGTGGGGAAATCAGGAGGTGGACCCCTTTCAGCATCACCCTGATCCTGAGGTTTTCCAGAATCCTGACAGAATTAGATACCTAAGAAATAATTGAACCTCCCGGTCAGGGTCTGCTGAAAGATGACCACACTTGATGAAGTGATGCAGGCTTTGGTTCTTGTTCAGCAGGAGTTGGTTAATTCCAGGGCAGAAGTTACTGTGCTTAAAGAGCGTTTTGACAGACAGGCTAGGAATCCTTTTGATGCCTCTGCAGGGGTACCTCAAATCCAGGTTACAGTGCCTCCACCGATTCCACTGGCTAGTCCGGAGCGTTATGCAGGGGATCCTCTGAAGATACAGACGTTTTTGACACAGATTACCTTGCACTTTTCGTGTAGACCAGCTTCCTTCCCTACCAATCATTCTAGGGTAGCGTTTGCGATATCATATATGACGGGGGAGGCCGCGAACTGGGCTGTCCCTTTAGTGCGCAAAGATGATCCTTTGTTGACGGACTGGAATGCCTTCCGTAGCGAGCTGGAGAGGGTATTTGATAGACGGGCTACCACTCTTAGTGCAGATCGTGATTTGTTGGGGTTACGTCAAGGAAAAAAGGATCTATTAACCTATATGACAACATTCAATAGATTGGTGGGGGAAACGGCATGGCCCGAAGAGAAAAGAATGGCATTGTACTATCAGGGGTTGAATGAAGACATGAAAGATGTCCTGGCCCAGATTGATCCTCAGCCCACGAGTTGTTTAGCATTGATCAATCTGACCCTGCGCTTGGATCACCGCCTTTCGGAGAGGGGAGGTGAGCGAAGAAGAGGTGGGAGAACATGGAGTGGGTATGAGGTGGAGAGTAGTACACACAAGAAAGAGTCAGGTCCCGAGGCTATGGAAATAGGGGCGGTTCGCCCTCCATTAACCAAGGCGGAAAGAGAGAACAGACGTGCCCTGGGTTTGTGTATGTATTGCGGCAAAAAGGGGCACTATGTGAGAGAATGTCCGGCTAAACCCCAGAAACGAGGTTTGTTTTTTCCTGCCAAAAAGATGGTGGCAGTAGTGGCAGACAACACCTATGCTGTACAGGAAGACCAGGAGGGGGCTGAGAGTAGTCCTGCTCCTCCTAAGGAATGGAGAATACCGTCCTTGGGAATTGTGGATAGAATGGAAGCAGTGTCTCATGTGATATTGCCCATGTATTTGGGATCAGGACAGCAAAGGGTATCGGTGAATACAATGGTGGATTCCGGGGCTACTGGAAACTTCATAGACTATGGGTTGGTGCAGAAGCTAGGATTAAAGAAAGTACCCACTCAACTACCAGAGCTGGTGTTGGCGGTGGATGGCACCCCTCTTAAGTCTGGTCCCATTGTGGAACATACTGAAGCCTTAGAATTAACTCTTTGTGGACATCCCTGGGATCATGTAGAATCTATCGTACTGAATATGATCGAAGCTCCGCAATACGAAGTCATTTTAGGGATGCCTTGGTTGTGGAGACACAATCCTTTGATGGATTGGAAGTTGAAAACAATCCAGTTCACTTCGGAGTATTGTGTATCCGAATGTTTGCAAGACAATGAGGGGTCACATACTCTATCCTTGGCCCAGAGTTATAGGGTGGCTACGGCAGCAGAGAAAGAGGTGACACTACCGGTAGAATACCATCAGTACCGAGCAGTGTTCAGCAAGGTGGAGGCAGAGAAACTTCCACCTCATCGCGACTATGATTGTCGGATTGATTTGGTGAAAGGTTCTAAGATTCCTACATGTAGGGTCTATGCATTGTCTGACTCAGAGACGAAATATCTAAAAGAGTACTTGGAACATCTGTGCTCGTTGGGGTTCATTAGACCTTCAAGATCCCCAGCAGCCTCGCCTCTTTTCTTTATTTCTAAAGCAAATGGTGAGCTGCGCGCTTGCATAGATTTTAGACAGCTGAATAAGATCACGATTAAAAACCGCTACCCTCTTCCGCTCATTCCCGTCCTGTTGGACCAGGTAAAGGAGGCCAACATATACACCCGGTTAGACCTACGAGGGGCATATCATCTGGTGCGAGTTCAGGACGGAGATGAGTGGAAAACGGCGTTTAAAACGCGCTTTGGGCTGTTTGAATATCTGGTGATGCCGTTCGGGCTCTGCAATGCCCCTGCGGCATTCCAATTTTTTCTCAACGATATCATGAAGGAATATATCGACCGTTTTGTAGTTATCTATATCGATGACATCTTGATTTATTCCGATGATCCAACTCAGCATGTCAGTCAGGTTGAATTGATCCTTCAGAAGTTACAAGAACACTGCTTATATTGCAAATTAAGTAAGTGTGAGTTTGGAGTGACTGAAGTGGAGTTTTTGGGAGTGATCTTGAATCCTCAGGGGTTTAGGATGGCTGACAGAAAAGTGAAGGCAGTGCAAGAATGGCCAATACCTAGGAGTGTAAAAGACGTGCAATGCTTTCTAGGTTTCTCCAATTATTATCGGAGATTTATAGCCCATTTCTCACAGTTAGCCTCTCCAGTAACCCGGTTGTTGAGAAAGGGTGTTACCTTCTGCTGGAATCTGGAGGCAGGAGAGGCCTTCGAACAGATGAAAAAGGCTTTTTGTTCTGCCCCTATCTTGAGACATCCGCAATCTGATGTTCCATTCATTGTAGAAGCTGATGCTTCGGACATCGCCATTGGAGCAGTCTTGTCACAAAGAGATAAATCCACCGGTCAGCTGCATCCGGTTGCATTCTTGTCCAAAAAACTGAATCCCGCAGAGGTGAATTATACAGTGGCCGAAAAAGAACTGTTGGCAGTCAAAAGAGCCTTTGAGGAGTGGAGACCTTACTTGTGGGGGGGTCAACATCCTGTTACGGTGTTTTCGGATCATCGAAACTTGCAATTTATGAAGACTGCTCGGCACCTTTCACAACGCCAAATGCGTTGGATGTTATTCTTCGCTGAATATGATTTTACTATTACCTTTCGCCCTGGGGCGGACAATCGTAAAGCTGACTCTTTGTCTCGCCAATTGGATCCCGGAGCCTCATCGAAGGGAGAACAGTTGTCGATTCTGCCTCCAGAAAGAGTGGTGTGTGCCACTACTGTTGAAATGTTCCTGGAAGCTGTTCGTAGACAACGTTCTTCCTCACAATGGCAAATTTGGGCGAGTAAAGAAAAACAACGTACCTTGAAACATGGACTGCCTATGCGGAATAATGCCCTGTTTCTTCCCACGCATGAATTGCGTCTGATGGCCTTTAATTGGTGTCACAACGCCATGGTGGCAGGTCACCCGGGACATACTAAAACCTTACAGGCACTACAGAGACAATTCTGGTGGGAAGGAATGATGACCGATGTAAAGTCTTGGATTGAGCAATGTGAGATCTGTGCAAGGGCCAAGAGTGAACAAACCCGGAGTAAGGGATTGTTGATGCCTCTTCCTACCCCCTCCAGACCTTGGCAAGTGATAAGCATGGACTTTGTGCTGGGACTACCACTGGATAAGGGTTGCGACGCCATTCTGGTAGTAGTGGATAGCCTGACCAAAATGGGTCATTTTATTCCTTGTCGTAATCTCCCTACTGCTGCTCAAACCGCGCAGTTGGTTTTGACGGAAGTGGTGCGGTTGCATGGAATCCCCAAGACCATCGTATCGGAACGTGGCCCGCAGTTTGTCGCTAGGTTCTGGCGTACTTGGTGTAAGGCTCTGCAAGTAAAGGATGCTTTGTCTACGAGCTTCCACCCACAGTCTGACGGTCAAACCGAGAGACTCAATCAGACCCTCAAGAAATATCTGAGATGTTACGCTGAAGAAGCCAATGATTCCTGGGTCTCTCTGCTGTGGTTAGCCGAATTATCCTACAACAACGCATGGCACAGTTCTACGGGAGAATCCCCTTTTAAGGCCAACACGGGTTATCATGCTGACGTCTTGCCTGTTACCATCCCTAGTGATGTGCACAACCATCCTACCGTGGCGGCTCGGATGAAGGCCTTGCTGAAGATACATCGGCGGATACAACAGCACTTGGATAAGGCGAAAACATCATACAAGAAGTGGGAAGAACGACGACGTCAGAAGGGTCCCGTATATAAAGTGGGGGATAAGGTGTGGCTGTCAACCAGAAACATACGTTTCCGCTTCCGCAGTATCTTTCACCCTAGGTTCATAGGACCCTAGGAAGTGCTGCGGGTAGTGAATCCGGTGGCATACAAACTGAAGTTACCCGCATCCTTACGGATCCATCCGGTTTTTCACTGCAGTCTTTTGAAACCTGCCAGAACTGGGAGACGTCAAGCGGTCCCTCCAGTGATGAGAGACGGTCAACTGGAGTATGAGGTGCGTCGTATCTTGGACTCCAAATACCAACGGGGTAAGCTGTGGTACTTGATATCTTGGAAAGGATACGACTCGGAAGATGACTCCTGGGAACCCAGTACTGAAGTGCATGCCCCTCTTGCGATTCGTAGATTCCATGCTCAGAATCCTGGGAAACCTGGTGCTAGAAGGCGCCGTTAAGGGGGGCATACTGTCAGGAATCACATATGGCGCCTACAGAACTACAACTCCCACAAGCGAGAGGTGACCAGAGGTTATATATTGGTGGTGGCCACTAGATGGCGTTGTATCTAATTATTCCTTTGAATCGGAGAAAGAAGTGTGGTCGAGTTCCCTGGAGAGGGAAGCCTTGTTCCTGGATTAGAGACATTGAAAATTCGCCCGTTTATTGTGGACTTTGAAACGGAGTGATGAATCCCAAAGATTAGGAGTGGGGAAGGCTTTCCCTTTTTCCGCCGTCCTGCGCGAGCGGCTGCCGCGAGGAAAAGTCGTGTTTGTTGTTAAACGGCTTCCCGAAGACATTTCCTGTTCAGAAGTGGAGTTTTTCCCTGTGCGCGAGCGGCTGCCGCGAGGGACGATTACCAGCGCCTGAGCGCCATAGTGGCGCTTAGTTTTGTGAACTTGGGAGCTAGGTTTGAGCGGATGCAATACCAAAGCAAGTCCGCGTTTGGTGTTTCCTTGTATGCGGCTGCAGCAAGAAAGAAGAGGCGCTTATTTGTTACCGACAGAAAGTTGGTGCAGTTTTGATTGGGAACTAAAGTAAACCGAAGAGAAAAGGAAGTCGGTAAGCCTCGGATGAGGACATTCGCTTTGAACTATTTTTTGTTAGTGTTCCACTATTAGTTGGGCCCAGCTAGGAATGCTAATGCGATTAAATCATTTTTGTTCTGGAATGATATGTAAAATACCCAACATATATCAAACCTTGATCTTCAGTGAAGTGAACTGAGGTTGCTGGTGACATTCCTGTTTAACCACTGGGTTACTGGAGAGAATTATTTTGATTACAAGGGAAGCATTTAAAAGGGTAGGTGAGGTGTATGGTTGACTCGTGTGATGCTTGGCCAAAGGTGGTTGAACTGTTAGTAATTTATGGTTTTCTTCCAGGTGGCACTCAGAGATAGAGAAGTATATATCTTTTTAGAGGAAAGAGGTCCCCTCCTGATTTCAGTGGTATGTATCGTTCCTTTAGTGAGAATTGAATGAGAGTAGGGAGAACTGATGTGATAATCCTTTGTTGTTTTTGTCGTTTCAGCTATCCCATCCGTTCCAGACCCCATCCCTACCTTCCCTGTGTTATCCCTCGCTTGATTACTCTTATGCTCTGTGGTATATGTACAGTCAGAGTGTGGGGAAATCAGGAGGTGGACCCCTTTCAGCATCACCCTGATCCTGAGGTTTTCCAGAATCCTGACACAAAAGTTGCACAGCCAAGGAAGCATTAGCCCATAACTGGATCATGAAGAAGGAAGGAGAATTCCTGTGCCAAAAGAATCCGAGAACTCCGTATCTATAGGTTCTGCCTAAGATACACAAACGGCTGGATAATCCCCTGGGACGTCCGATTGTCTCTGGAATTGGATCAGTTTTAGAACCAGTTTCCAAATTCGCTGACGCTTTTCTACGACCTATGGTTCAACAGAAGTCTACCTACCTCAGGGACACCAAGGACGTACTGAATCTACTAGGAGATTAACATTTGACCCAGACTCTCAGCTATTGATAAGCTGTGACGTGGAGAGCCTGTATACTACGTATGGGCGAATTTTGCGAATCTGGCGTTCGCGAATTTTGCGAATTTGCGAACTCGCGATCCACAAAATCCGCGAATTCTCACGAATTTGCGGATTTTTTTTTGTGTTTGCAAGGGTTTCTGCCAGTTCGCGAGGGTTTGGTACCAGTTCGCAATCGCGAACTTATTTGTCGGCTCGCAAGGTCGCGACTATGTTGTTTCTACGTCTGGTTCATCATCACAGGTTCCCAGCACCCTCTGTTTCACCACTGCCACCCTCTGTTTCACACATGCCACCCTCTGTTACATTAATGCCACCCTCTGGTTCATCATCACTGTAGATTATGGGGGGGGGAAGCAAGCACACCTGCCCTGCTTCAACTGACATTAATTAATTTGGGGTTAGTTTATTAATGTGTCACTGTTTTAAAATTCCAGGTCTGGCACCTGCTTCCTTATCAGTACTTTGCTTTCTGTTGCAGTGCAATTTTTTTTTCCAGGACCTTTGTGGCCTATTTGTAGCTATTCTATGAGCCTGCTGTGAGGGTCAGAGCAGGGTCATACAATTGTTGCAACTAGCAACTGAACTCTGGAGGGGCCCCAGTCAGGAAGCACTACAGGGAATGGTTACTAATGATGAGTTTGAACTCTTGCACCTGCCGAGTGCTTTCAGTTTTGCTAAACTCGTTTTTCTGCAATTTCACGTGATTCGCGGGGCGCGAACACGCACAAGATCGGATTCGGAAGCCGCGAATTCGTGCGAATATGCGATTTGTTTTTTTGCGGCGTGTTAGTTCGTAAGGTTTTGTGCGTTTTCGCGAGCCGCTTGTAGCGCAAGGCACGAAGTTACCCTCGCGGTCGTTCAAGGGCGCGGCCATCTTGTTTGCATGACGTATTTCCGTTTCCGGGCGCGAAGTGTAATCTCGCAAAGTGTGCGGCTCGCCAGTATAATTTCGCGAGTGTTCGCGAGGAAAATCTCGCGAGAACTTACCCGCGCGGTCGTGAACGGGCGCGACCATCTTGTTTCTCATTCATTGCTATGGTTCTGGGCATGCTCTTGGTATCCTCTGTAAATCTCGGCCATCCTTTGCTTGTTTGAAGTTTTTTTTGATCTATTTTACTTATTATCTATCCCTCTATTTTTCTAGCCCTATATTTTTGTGTTTACTGCTACTTTTGGTTAATTTTAAACTACTTTTTTAAACTCTTTTCTTTTCTTCTCTTCCCTATTCTATTTTCTTTATTCCTTTCCGCCCAGACCATGGTGAAGGGAGCCGGGAAGCATCCCGAGAAGGGGAAGGGTCCCGCACCCCGTGTCCGGCTCCCGTGCGGGCGTTTGAGGGGGCAGCAGGTCGTACCCAGGGAGATCTTTAGCCCGGAGGAGGTGGGCGCACTCATTTTTTATGTTCAGCGCCGCCTCCCCAGGACCATCATGGCAGGCGGCAGGATCGGTGCCGGGTACGGGATCTGGGAGCGCCGGAAGAGATGGGATAAGGTGTGCCAGGCCATGTACCACCATTCTCGGGTCTGGCGCACCTACAACCAGGCCACCCACCGCTGGACGGATGTCCTGACCCATGAACGACATCTGCTCGACCTGCTTGGCCTTGAGATCCCCGGGCTTGGTGAGTAGTAGTAGCTATTTCTTTACTACTCTGTTTTCTCCTGCTGTGTTATTATATTGGAAATTTTTGTTTTTTACCAAGAGCAATAATGCTGCTCATTACATTGTAGGTAAATTATATTTCAAAATCTTCTGTGCATTTCAGGTGCACTGCTCTCCTTCTCAGTAGTGTTGCTACTATGCTTATTTGTTTTAGATTTTGTGTTCATTTCATTGGCCTGTGAAATTATGTATGAGTGTAGTTTAAAGAACTGCGTAATGCTACACACTAAGGTTCAGATTTTTTATTACTGGCGCATCCCTGCAAAGTAGCAGGGATGCGCCAGTAATTGTGCGCCACGCCACCATCACCCATGGTGCGCCGTATTTACAATGCGGCGCACCATGGGCCCAAAATGTCACCAAAGCGTTACGCATCTGTGCCATAAAGGCGGCGCATTGCTGGAGTTGCGTCGCAACGATGGCGCAGCTCCATCAATGCTCTGGGGTGCCCTATCTCCCCAATGCATGCGTCAAGCCGTACGTCTGCTTCAAGCAGGCGCAGGGTTTGAGTCACGCATTATTGTCATTAAAGTGAGTGATTGAAATCTTGTAGATTTCCCTCAGCCACTTTTAGGATGCGTTCCTGCCCAGGAACGCCCTCCCTTGCGCCGGAACGCCCCCTGATGGCACAGGGCTTTACAACATGATGCATCTCCCATATGCGTCACGTTGTTAATATACGCCGCACCATTGCGCCTCTTTTGTGCAGCCGCTGCGTCACAAAAGTCACGCAACAATGGAGCAAAGGAGCCGCAAGGGGCTTCTAAATCAGCCCCTACAGACTCAAGTCCAGTCCTTCCTTTGTACACATGGCGATAAGAAGAAATAGTGGTGGTGGATTGATAGTTTGAGTATTTTAATGACTGGTTAATGTAGTAGGAAACTTTAGTGTTGTCGCTGATCTGCAATCACAATGGACTTTGGCTGTCACTTCGCGTGCTGCGGACTGCTGCCTGCCAATCCTAGGCAAACCTTTTTAGTACTTTGTTTAGTGAGTTACATAAGAAGTTTCCAATTCGACGGTCCGCAAATCAAGCAATACTAATAACGTAGTCGACTACATGAGATTGGTCAATAATATATCCCGTGGAATAGTTGTCTATTTGCTATTTCGCCAAAATATTTTGTTAGTTCTTTTGAAATGTTTGATTTGGTTGACACATATCATCCATGTTTTCTGTTTTTCTTTCTTTCATGTTGTACATCAGCTTCCCCCAGGGGCAAGAGGAGGACACAGGAGGAGGGTGCTGTTGAGGATGCAGGTCAGGATCGGGCAGGCGAGGGCTCCTTTGCTGGCCCCAGTAAGTTCTAATTTTAATATAGAGTACTTATTTTTTCCCAGCGTTCCTCATTCGATTTTTTCTAAATCGTCTTTGATATTCTTGTAGACTGGATCTAAATTCTTATCCTGCCTCGATTATGACTCTGTGTGGTATTACTAGATTATTCTTATTAGTCTGTCTGTGTAGCTAACTAAGATTGCACATTTGGCAATTCCATTGGACTCCCAATCTAGTCAGCAATAGCTCTATGCACTGAGTGCAGTCCTCTGGGATTGTCCATAATGTCTTTTCAAGTCTTCTAAATGTTTATGCTTTGACAGTTGCCAACAATAAGAAGGTGAATGACCACCAAGAAAGAAATTGAATAAGATACTACTTTACTTTTGGTTTGGATAGGAGGACAATCCATTCTACTACTGTTGCAGGGGCAAATCTGCACAAACAGAACTATGGACACTAAATAATGCATTGCTTAGCTTATCAATTGTAATAGGTGCTGTTAGACTTTCCACATACCTCAGTGATAACAGACTTTGTAGTTGAACCCCCAATCTCCTTACTGACTAGATAGTGTGGCAGAGTCATTTAGCTCCGAAAGTCACCGATGATTATTCCCCAATGATGTCAGAGGCACGGACTCATGCTTGCAAAAATTGCAAAACCTTTAGCTCATCCACTCTAGTCTGGAGGACCAAAAACCACAGAGTCTATTTAAGTTTAAAAGCTTTATTAAAAGTAAACACATTTATTAAAATCAAGTTTGTCATAAAAGTAAACGTTTAACTGAAAATGGAAAAGTGCTTAGTGCTGACGATTAATTGGACACATTTCTTGTGGTCGAGTCAAGCTCTCACCTGGTTTGAACTTGATCCTGCTCGTGTTCTTTGAAGTCAAGCTTCTGTCTGTTAGGAGAAAAAGTGGTGCGTGTTAAAAATAAAAAGCAAGCATTCATCAGTTGTGCCAAAAAGTGCAGCAAGACAACAGCCTTCCCTGGAAAAAGGGACATTTTTACTTTAGAGTAGACAGTCACAACTTATTAAATTGTATACTGTTTTTTTCACATTTCTTTCTTCCTCCTAGACCAAATATTATATAGTAGTGAGTAGTGTATTCTAACATTATTAAATGTACTTTGTAGGTGGAACATCTGGAGGCGGGGCCAGCGCGGAGGTGGTGGCGGCATTGGACGAGGAGGACAACTCTGGGGAGGAGGCGGTGCAAGTGCCAGACAAGGACATGCCTGTGAGGGTTCACACGGTGGTGGCGGGCAGAGGTAAGCTATATATTCCTTACTTATTGAGATTGAAGACTGCAGAGTGTGCTTTCTGCACGGGTGTATTATAAATCAACCAGGTAGTATCCTCCTCTAAATGTACTTCGACTTAGCTGTGAAGTTTTTGGCGAGAAGAATCCCAATCAGATCTGAGATGAACTTGATGGATGGGATGAACGAAAAGAGAAAGAAGGGTGTAAGTAAGTGTGGAAGGACGAGAAATGCAATGATGACTGGCAAAGAAGAATGATATGTGTTTGCTTGGTCCCCGAGGTGGCTGGGAAGGAAAGAATATGGTATGGTGCATGGCTGGGTGAATGATGAAGCAAGGATGGGTGGAAGGAGAACAGCCTGGGTGGGTGAAACAGAAACTGTATGTGTGCATATACTTTGAATGGATGGATGCCTGGATCATTCATGGTACTATCTGACTCTTAGATAGCATATGTGTATCTAGAGAGAGTAGACGGTCACTGGATGAACTAAGTGTTACTTTGAAGACCATGTAACACCGTACCCGCACGTCCGTTCCAGTGTAGGAAAGGCAAGGAAAAGAAGTTGTAATTTTGTCCAAATACTACCATGAATAGTAGCAGTAGTTTGTATTGCAACTGCAAGCACAGCATATATCCGGTTATTACGGTGGACACTCCCTACCTCTCTTAATAACTTTAGTTTAGTAGTAGTACGTCATTCATGTGTGGGTGTATCACTGTTCACTCAATAATAAGCAAAGCACCTAAAGTCATCCCATATGTCATCAAATACATCCCATGTGAAGTGATAGATAATCAGATTATTTAGCTTCTTCATTTTCCTTTTCTAATACTCATTTGCACTGTAGGGTGAAAGCTAAATTAATTAAGCAGTAGCCATTTTAACAGAGTATTCTCAGTGCCACCCGTAATAGAAAAGTAAGAGCTTCAACACCTGCATGTACTGGATCGGTACAGTAACGCAAGTCTGTCTCACTCACCATGGTGTGCGTCTGTTTTTCTCGGGTGCAAGTTCACTGCGCTGGCATTATGCCGGCTTGCATAAGATAACGTACCAATTTTCCTAAACAAGAAAGAAGAAGAAGAATAAGACTGGTGTACTGTCATAGTCGACTCTAATGGAGTGAGTCCATAGTGCTCGTAGAATTGATTCCTTAAACTCCCACTAATGTTAGAGCAAGGATGAAGAAGTCTGAGGTTACATAGATACTGTCCTCAATAGTTATGTACTGTGCTTTCAATTTGATACTTGTACTGTGACAACTTTCTGCTCAATCATTTTGTGTTAATCTTAAGGAGCATTGGTTACAGACTATGTCTTTCTTTCTTCATATAGTTGCTCCTTCCAAATCCAAGAGACCATCAAGGAGGAGGGAGCTGGCTCGAATGGCCCGGCAACGGAGGCTGGATGCCACTGTCGCTGAATATCGGCGGCTGGTGGCCCTGGAGGAGGAGGAGACGCAGTCTGGTACTACAACAACGTCCACTGGGACAGCTGCATCCTCCTCCGTGCAGGCTGCCAGCCAGCGCAGTGCTCCAGCGGTACGGAGCCGGGCTACCAAAGCCAAACGCCACCGCCGAGCAGCAAAGACAGCAGCTGCCCCCCACAGTATTTGCAAGGCACACCGGCGCTGCTTATCCCTCAGACTGTCCTACCTGGAGCAGGAGGTCCTGAACTATAAGAACTTGGTGGAGGGCCTCCGCTTCGAACATGCCACCCTCCGCAAGGAGCATGATACCCTGGCTGCTAAAGTCAATAGCACCCTGCCGTAGTGTCCCTTGCCCCTTTTTTTGAGACTTTTGGGGGGTGGGAATTGGGATTTGGGTTTTTTGGGGACTTTTGAAGGACAATTGTTGGGGTTAGGGAGGGTCTTGCGGGAGATTATTTTGTTAGGGCTATAAAAATATACTTTTTGAAACTTTATCTGACCATACCTGTTTTTTACTGCTTTTGAGTCTGGTGGGTGGGGGTTTAACAGTAAGTTTGTTTTCCAGAATAGTCCTAGGACTTTAGTAGTACTACCGTCAATCTCTCGTCTCTCCTAATACTCCATTATACTACCTCCAACCAAACGCTTATCTTACCTGTAATTTCTGTTTGAAAGTAGGGCTAGGCCCAGGGCTGGCTCCACGGGAAATGGCGATTAAGGTTGCAATCCAGAGCGGCTGAAATTTCCTCCTCATTGCGGTGGTACTAGTGGTGTGACACAGTGGCAGTTGCATGGCTATGGAAAAAAAGAAAATGAAACCTGGTTTGTCCTTAGTGTAGCATTACAACAGTACGGTAGAGAATATAGCAGGTGACAGTACACTAGACTACAACAGTGCCACAATGTAGCCTAAGAAATTGTAAAGTATTGATAGTATAACTTGTACTTGTGTAGGATTTCTTTGACATTGGCTACTACTACAAGAAATAGTACTGAAGCTGAGTAAGTCTAGAATATATCCTCGGATTCCTTCACCAGCCTGTTGCTATGACCTTATCCTCCCCAGCAAGTGTGTGGAATTATTGATGTCATTTAGTCACACATCAAGCAAAACCACACAAGCCGGGGGAAGAGGGTTAGGGTTTGTAAAATGGATGGGAATGGGGGTTTCTTTTTGGGTAGGTTTTGTTGAGAGAAAAAAAAAAAGCACAGCATGAACAAACAATAATTGAACATAAAGAAATTTTTGGGTACAAAGCTAACCATAAATCTTTTACGTGACATAAAGGAAGTGCATGCACTACTGAATGCATTGTTACAGAAAAGTAAGTAGCACTTTCGACAACCGTGAATGACAGAATGCGACAGTACAGGGCTACATTAAATTAGGTTTAAAAAATAGCCGAAGTAAAATCTATAGAATGGCTGTAGGGATCAATTTAGAAGCAGAGAGAGATCCAAGAAATGCAGTCACACACACTCATTGAAGAAAAGAATGGATACTGTATCTGTATTGTTGTAGTTGTCCTGTTGAATTTGGTAAGTAAGTTGCATGCAGCAAACAATTCCTCTTATTAGCGGCACTCCTCCATTCCAGCTGACGCTTCCTCCATCAATGTTGGTGACCAGAAGACACCCTGTAAAAAAGCACAGCATGGACAAACAATAATTGAAGATAAAGAAATCTTTGGGTACAAAACTAACCATAAATCTTTTACGTGACATAAAGGAAGTACATGCACTACTGAATGCATTGTTACAGAAAAGTAAGTAGTACTTTCGACAACCGTGAATGACAGAATGCGACAGTACAGGGCTACATTAAATTAGGTTTAAAAAATAGCAGAAGTAAAACCTATAGAATGGCTGTAGGGATCAATTTAGAAGCAGAGAGAGATCCAAGAAATGCAGTCACACACACTCATTGAAGAAAAGAATGGATACTGTATCTGTATTGTTGTAGTTGTCCTGTTGAATTTGGTAAGTAAGTTGCATGCAGCAAACAATTCCTCTTATTAGCGGCACTCCTCCATTCCAGCTGACGCTTCGTCCATCAATGTTGGTGACCAGAAGACACCCTGTAAAAA
Source organism: Lissotriton vulgaris (assembly GCF_964263255.1). Lineage (NCBI taxonomy): Eukaryota > Metazoa > Chordata > Amphibia > Caudata > Salamandridae > Lissotriton > Lissotriton vulgaris. The sequence goes on along the minus strand of NC_141689.1, from coordinate 22,735,630 downwards.
AAGCACAGCATGGACAAACAATAATTGAAGATAAAGAAATCTTTGGGTACAAAGCTAACCATAAATCTTTTAAGTGACATAAAGGAAGTGCATGCACTACTGCATGCATTGTTACTGAAAAGTAAGTAGTACTAGAATGCGACAGTACAGGGCTGCAGCGTTTTCACTTGCCTATCTCTGCACTCAGAGAAACACTTCTTACATTAAATTAGGTTTAAAAAATTAGCCAAAGTAAAACCTACAGAATGGCTGTAGGGATCAATTTAGAAGCAGAGAGAGATCCAAGAAATGCAGTCACACACACTCATAGAAGAAAAGAATGGATACTGTATCTGTATTGTTGTAGTTGTCCTGTTGAATTTGGTAAGTAAGTTGCATGCAGCAAACAATTCCTCTTATTAGCGGCACTCCTCCATTCCAGCTGACGCTTCGTCCATCAATGTTGGTGACCAGAAGACACCCTGCCCACTGCCTGTCTGGCGGATGCTGAATTGCGGCTCGCTAATGTGAAGCCTGACTCCATCCTTTTTTCCCCATTGCACAGACTGAAACCCGGCCTGTAATTATTGAACGAAAAACAGCACTGATAAATAAATATAAGGCATGTACGCTGTGTAGTGCAAAAAGTCACACTTTGATTTTCCTAATAGACAGTACAACATTTTTGAAAGTGCGTATTCTGTCTGAGTCACCTTTTGAAGGATAAATAAGTATGGGCAAATTAAGTTAGCGGATCTTTCCCCTCAAGCTAGGTGTACTGTAAACTGTGTTTTAGAACAAAATTAGACCTTCCCAGCAGTGCTCCCACCCAGACCCTTACTAAAGCCAGTCGCAAAAATGTAGAAGACCCCCAATCAGATCTCAAAAAACGAGGCCTAGCAGAAAACTTGTGACAAAACGTACTTCGAAAGTAAAAGTAGGCCCAAATACCCCCTTACCCACCGTGGATTGTATTCAAACCACTTGCAAGCAAGCAAAAGTATCCATAGCCAGCATCGCTCCAAGACTCGAAAACCCCCCCACCCAAACACATGCAATAGAAATACTGCTAACCCTAACCCTAAGTTAAGAATAGTGGCAGAGGCTTTCTTTAACTATGCCAAATCCCCCCTTTCCCACCATGGATTTTCTTCAAATGACTTGCAACCAAAATTAAACATTCTCACGAGTGCTCTAAGACCCCAGAACTCAGTTGCAAAAATCTAGAACACCCCGAAACACATGCAATCCTGCTGCTAGGGCTAACCCTAACGAACCCTAAGTTACAAAAAGTGCCAAAAGGCTTTTCCTTATGGATTTTGTCCCAACCTCTTCTATCCGGTATTAGACCTTCCCAGCAATGCCCCAAGACCCGCCAACCCACCCGCCAAAAAGCAAAACACCCCCAAACGGCCCAAAAGCAAAATCTCATACTTACAATATTTCTCGGCCTTCGGTCCAAACGCGCTGTGTAGCTAGGCCATAACTCCAGTTTTCCACCACGGATTTCCTGAAAAGCAAATGCAATCAAGATTAGAGTGTCCCAGCAGTGCTTCCAGACCCCGAAACTCACCCACAAACAGCCGGAACCCCCCAAAGAGCACCTCAAAGGCAAGCAAGTCAGCAAAAACACAAAAAAAATTCAGCCTCCGATTTGGTCCAAACCACTTTTATCCGGTATTAGAGCTTCCCAGCAATGGCCCCAGAGCCGTCAACATAGGAGAAAACGAGTAGAAGACCCCCAAACAGCCAAAAAGCAAAAGTACAAAAATGGGGACTTAGTCATTTTTTTGCCAATTTCCCAAATCACTCCGCGCGCGCTCTGCAGCTAGGCCCTAACTCCCCTCTGCCACCATGGATTTGCTTCAAACCTCTTGCAAACTAAAGTATCCATAGCCAGCAGTGCTCCCAGACCCCGAAACCCACCCACAAACACCAGGAAGCCCCCCAAACAGGCCCCCGAAAATGATACATTGAGCAAAATGTCAGAAATAGCAACAAAACAAATCAGCGTGGATTTTGTCCCAACAACTTCTATCCGGTATTAGACCTTCCCAGGAATGCCCCAAGACCCGCCAACCCACCCGCCAAAAAGCACAACACCCCCAAACGGCCCAAAAGCAAAATCTCATACTTACAATATTTCTCGGCCTTCGGTCCAAACGCGCTGTGCAGCTAGGCCATAACTCCAGTTTTCCACCACGGATTTCCTGAAAAGCAAATGCAATCAAGATTAGAGAGTCCCAGCAGTGCTCCCAGACCCCGAAACTCACCCACAAACAGCCGGAACCCCCCAAAGAGCACCTCAAAGGCAAGCAAGTCAGCAAAAACACAAAAAAAATTCCGCCTCCGATTTGGTCCAAACCACTTTTATCCGGTATTAGAGCTTCCCAGCAATGGCCCCAGAGCCATCAACCCAGGAGAAAACGAGTAGAAGACCCCCAAACAGCCAAAAAGCAAAAGTACAAAAATGGGGACTTAGTCATTTTTTTGCTAATTTCCCAAATCACTCCGCACGTGCTCTGCAGCTAGGCCCTAACTCCCCTCTGCCACCATGGATTTGATTCAAAACTCTTGCAAACTAAAGTATCCATAGCCAGCAGTGCTCCCAGACCCCGAAACCCACCCACAAACACCAGGAAGCCCCCCAAACAGGCCCCCGAAAACGCTACATTGAGCAAAATGTCAGAAATAGCAACAACAAAAAATCAGCGTGGATTTTGTCCCAACAACTTCTATCCGGTATTAGACCTTCCCAGGAATGCCCCAAGACCCGCCAACCCACCCGCCAAAAAGCACAACACCCCCAAACGGCCCAAAAGCAAAATCTCATAATTACAATATTTCTCGGCCTTCGGCCCAAACGCGCTGTGCAGCTAGGCCATAACTCCAGTTTTCCACCACGGATTTCCTGAAAAGCAAATGCAATCAAGATTAGAGTGTCCCAGCAGTGCTCCCAGACCCCGAAATTCACCCACAAACAGCCGGAACCCCCCCAAAGAGCACCTCAAAGTCAAGCAAGTAGGCAAAAACACAAAAATATTTCCGCCTCCGATTTGGTCCAAACCACTTTTATCCGGTATTAGAGCTTCCCAGCAATGGCCCAGAGCCGTCAACTCACCCGCAAAGAAGTAGAACACCGCCACAAGTGCTGAGTCTTTCTTCATTGGGCGTAAACCAGCCCTCTGCTTTGATGGAAATAGGAGTCTGGAGGAGGAGGATAGAGGAGCATGTTCTTCTGAACTTGTGAACCTGAGGAATGCAGACTGCGGCACCTTCAAATCAATAAGCAAACAAGTGAAGACAGTTCTGCTGATGGGCTTGTTTTTGTGATTAGGTGATCAAAGTTTGAATTATATTAACTGTGCACAACAAAGAAAGACAGACACACAGGAATAAAAGTGAATAAGGACGAAAAAGAAAGTTATTGATTCATTGTCTCATTTTCAGGGCTCGGTGTCACGGTCCACAAATAAGAATAAGGCTTCGTCATCATACTCTGCAAATTCAGGCAGGGTGAGCTCAGTGTCACCTGACAGAGAAGAAATTCCCTCATCTACGTTGCTGCCCACCTCGTCTTCATCCGGCGTGCTTTCTCGTACTCTGTAATCTGGTGGTATGAGGTGCTGATTCATCTTGATCATTGTTAACCTCTCCACATTTTAGGACGAGAGGCGGCTCCGTTTGGAAGTTACAATGCCACCAGCAGCACTGAAAACACGTTCAGAAGACACACTTGTGAGTGGGCAAGACAAGTACTTTAAAGCCAGGTTGGAGAGCTGTGGCCACAATTCTTTTTTCCCATGCCAATACGCCAATGGGTCAGCATCAACATATACCTCTGTTGAGTCATTCAGATAGTCCTTCACCATCGACTCAAGGTCCTCCTCCAAGGTTCCTCCACTTTGCTTAGCTGTTGCTGTGACCTTTTGAGAACCAAACCCAAGCCGAGCTAGCCAATCCTCTTCAGCCTCCAATGTTACTGTTGTGTCTGGTGCAGATGATCCGGTTGCCGGTGTCTTTAACGGCTGAGAGGTCACTTGTGCCACAGCCACAGGTGCATAAGTGGATTGTTTTGACTGGGGATGGCCTGCTAATGCTGATATACTGCCTTTTCCTTCAATTTTCTGCCGTTCTCTTAAAAACCTCTTGGCTGACAAGCCTAGCCTCCAAAGCACATACAGTAAAGGGGACCCATGGGCAGTTTAATGACCAGCTCTGAATACAAGCCCACCTAACAGTAATCACAAGAGAGTATCAGAGGGTCAAAAAGTGAGACAGGCTAGTTGTAAAAGACAGAACAGGTGTAGCGCTCCCACTGGCCATATGTACACTCAGCAGTGGGCTGAAATAAAAAGCATGGCGTGAGCTAAACCCCCATACCTGTCTTAAACAAGCCTGTCTAGTATACCTGGTGCAATTTATCCACATAGGTGTAGTCCATAACTTGGACTCTGAACAGGTACACTGACCAAGTTTGAGTTAAAACGTGGAAATCGAAGCATTTCAAGTTTCACATGGTACTCCTTACCTGATTAGTAAGAAGTATACACCTCACCCCGCCTGGCTGCGGCTCAGGACTGGTGAAGCACCGCTCTAAAAAGGGGGTGAATAAATTCAAAGACAAGAATCATTCACCGTGTTGTGCCTAGACTTGGTCAATGAGAGCACTAGTCGTAGCTAGATGTTAGCAGGTAGATGTAGCGGTAGAAGTGTCATAACCGCTTCCACACAGAATGTATTCAATGTTGTATATTATCTATAGTTGCAAGACCCAATTACCAACTGCGCTATGCCAGTTAGTGTGTGGCGGTAGAGAAGGCACAACCACCTGAACACAGAATGCGCCCCTATCAGGTGCTCCGTTTCATCATGGACGCGTGACGCTCTGTTTTGCGCGTCACGTGAGCGCAACGGACCAATGAGGGCATGCGACATATAATCCCCTCGTAAACACACCGCCGCCACCTCCCCAGACGGCACAGATGCCGCTAGGAAGCACCGACGGACAGGTGAGGGCGCGTAACGCTTCCCGAGCTGCAGCGTGCGTTTTCAGAGCCACAGCACGCATTTCTCAGCATGCAATCCGTTATTAACGGGTTCTTTGGGTTCCCTTTTTCCACGCCTCAATAGCCGTTCACCCGCGGGGCACGCAGTGTTGCTCGTAAGGTAATGGGCACTAGAGGGTCCCACGTTTTGGCATAACGTATTTGACAATTGGGTCTTGTAACCTAAGATAATATACAGCATTGAATACATTCTGTGTTCAGGTGGTTGTGCCTTCTCTACCGCCACACACTATCTGGCATAGCGCAGTTGGTAATTGGGTCTTGCAACTATAGATAATATACAACATTGAATACATTCTGTGTGGAAGCGGTTATGACACTTCTACCGCTACATCTACCTGCTAACATCTAGCTACGACTAGTGCTCTCATTGACCAAGTCTAGGCACAACACGGTGAATGATTCTTGTCTTTGAATTTATTCACCCCCTTTTTAGAGCGGTGCTTCACCAGTCCTGAGCCGCAGCCAGGCGGGGTGAGGTGTATACTTCTTACTAATCAGGTAAGGAGTACCATGTGAAACTTGAAATGCTTCGATTTCCACGTTTTAACTCAAACTTGGTCAGTGTACCTGTTCAGAGTCCAAGTTATGGACTACACCTATGTGGATAAATTGCACCAGGTATACTAGACAGGCTTGTTTAAGACAGGTATGGGGGTTTAGCTCACGCCATGCTTTTTATTTCAGCCCACTGCTGAGTGTACATATGGCCAGTGGGAGCGCTACACCTGTTCTGTCTTTTACAACTAGCCTGTCTCACTTTTTGACCCTCTGATACTCTCTTGTGATTACTGACAAGCCTAGCCAACGTTTGTACTTTGTAACATCTTCATCAGCAAAAGGAAAGAATGCTCGGCCTGCCAGCGCCTTTTTGTAGCGTGGATCCAGAATAGTAGCACAAATGTAATGCTGGTTTGAGTGGATCATTTTAAGACGTTCATCACCTTGTAGGCGCTCTAATAATTTCTCTGCCAAAACAAAAGGGTCTTTGTTTTTTTCATCTTTTTGAAACACAGAACACACCTCCTTCAGTTGGTGCTCCAGCATGTACAACAATGGGATAGCTTTTCCCAAATTACAGTCCTCCTTGCTGACTGCACGCGTGAAGACCTCAAAAGGACGAAGCATGCGTGTCAGGCTTTTAACTACGTTCCATTGCGCCGCACCCTTCCTCAGGTCCTGAGCTGTACCCACTGTTAAGAAATAGTGATCGAGTACCGTATACTGCTCATACAGACGCTCAAGCATGTAGAAGGTTGAGTTCCGAAGTGTTGCCACCTCCTGGATGAGTGCTTTCACTGGCATTCAACGTTCATATAGCAGGCTCCTCAGATGCTTCCGGGCTTAAAAAGAATGGCTGAAATGGTTGCACATTTTTCGGCAGGTCTCCACTACCTCGTACGCTGCACTGTTTTTATCACTCAAGAATTTTTTGACAACCAGGTTTATACAGTGCGCCAAACACGGCACTCTGAAATAGTGACTCAGGTCCTTGGCCTTAACTACATTGGAGCCATTATCCGTGGAAACATAACCAACCTGGCATTTTTTGGGGACAGCCAGTCATAGCCATTTGTGTTAAACTCATCCAAAATGTTTTGTGCTGTGTGACGTTTCTCCAAACCAAACATGGCTAGTGTTGCATGTTTCCGAGCAGCTTTAAAAACTTGGTCCGGGTCAACACCTGCGTTTAGCTTTGCTTTAACCCCTGAAAAAGAGACCGAGTGTGCAGTGATGCACATGTAATCAGCGCCTGCACCACTGGTCCACATGTCTGTTGTCAGATGTATAGTGTGAACAGCACTCTTCTGCAAAGCTGCCCCAATCACCTCCAGCACATCTTCATGTAGTGCTGGAACCGCAACTCTGGCAAAATAGAACCGGCTAGGAACCTTCCATTTAGGGCAGAGCGCTGCCACTAATTCTAGAAAACCAACGCCTTCTACAAAAGAAAAACGGAGAAGGTCCAGAGCTAGCATTTTAGCCAGCTTAGTGTTATACAGACGCGTCAGTGGGTGGTTGCGTTCATATTGCGCTTCTGTAAACATCTTTTTAATGTTGCCCTGGACCAAGCATTTACGGGATGATGATGATGATTTCTTCGACCCAGTTACGCTCGCTAATGAACTTTTTCACATTGGTGTCTCACTCTCTCCCACACTCTTAGTGTGGCTCACATGGGGTGTGCTGCTGACAGGGGTACTGGGTGTAAGTGAAGTGTTTGACACGTCTTCTTCCTCCTCGTCATCATCAGATGAAACATCAATGTTTTCATTACATGCAATTCGGGCTTCCTTGATCGCCGGTAGGTGCGCAAACCATTTGACAGCGTGCTTTCTTTCCAGATGACCTCTCTGGCCTCCGGTACCATAGTTGGAACCAAACTTACCACGACTAACTGCCAACTTTCAAATGCTACAAATGGCGAAGTTTTCCTTTTTTGGGCAAACACTAAAGAAGTCCCAAACTGCGGACTTGAAATGTCTTTGGGGGCCGGAGGAGGCGGCGATACTGGTGGTGGTGGTCCTGCTGCTAATGCCAGATGAAGTGGAGGATGTGGATTGCCGAACTTCAGTACGTTTTGCACTTTCACCACCACTAATTGAGGTCGAGGTGGATGGAGGTCCCTTCTGGCGCGTAAGAAATATGGAAGCGATAGGTGTTGGTGTACTAGTTAAATCCAATGATTGTGGTGTTTCTTCCATTGCCTCCTCGTCGACAACATCATCACGCTCAGCAGCTTCTCGGGCTAGGGTCAAAATGTCTTTTTGCTGCATGCCCGCTGGGGCTGCAGTGACCTTTATGATGACTTCGTCGTCTTTGTGAGAAAATTACAAAAAACAATTTGATGGACAGAATGTAGATCAATGTCTTACATTCACCCAAGTACAAGGATCTGGGCCTAAATCCATCGTTTTTTGCACTCCACACCACCCTGGGTCAGATAATGGCTTTATGCAAATCAGCTCTGACCCTGTGCCCCATGGGAACAGTCCAGTCCGAACTACAACAGCCATATCTTTCCCAGACCGGAATCAAGCATCCGAGGACCGGACCGGTTTCGAGGTAACACCTCTCATCAGCCCGGCTAGCTTGACTCCAGTGGTGTGGAGGCTCTGGGACCCACGTCTGAGCTACCCCAGTACACTCAGGGAGAAAATTACAAAAAACAATTTGATGGACAGAATGTAGATCAATGTCTTACATTCACCCCAGTACAAGGATCTGGGCCTAAATCCATCGTTTTTTGCACTCCACACCACCCTGGGTCAGATAATGGCTTTATGCAAATCAGCTCTGACCCTGTGCCCCATGGGAACAGTCCAGTCCGAACTACAACAGCCATATCTTTCCCAGACCGGAATCAAGCATCCGAGGACCGGACCGGTTTCGAGGTAACACCTCTCATCAGCCCGGCTAGCTTGACTCCAGTGGTGTGGAGGCTCTGGGACCCACGTCTGAGCTACCCCAGTACACTCAGGGAGAAAATTACAAAAAACTATTTGATGGACAGAATGTAGATCAACGTCTTACATTCACCCCAGTACAAGGATCTGGGCCTAAATCCATCGTTTTTTGCACTCCACACCACCCTGGGTCAGATAATGGCTTTATGCAAATCAGCTCTGACCCTGTGCCCCATGGGAACAGTCCAGTCCGAACTACAACAGCCATATCTTTCCCAGACCGGAATCAAGCATCCGAGGACCGGACCGGTTTCGAGGTAACACCTCTCATCAGCCCGGCTTGATTGACTCCAGTGGTGTGGAGGCTCTGGGACCCACGTCTGAGCTACCCCAGTACACTCAGGGAGAAAATTACAAAAAACAATTTGATGGACAGAATGTAGATCAATGTCTTACATTCACCCCAGTACAAGGATCTGGGCCTAAATCCATCGTTTTTTGCACTCCACACCACCCTGGGTCAGATAATGGCTTTATGCAAATCAGCTCTGACCCTGTGCCCCATGGGAACAGTCCAGTCCAAACTACAACAGCCATATCTTTCCCAGACCGGAATCAAGCATCCGAGGACCGGACCGGTTTCGATGTAACACCTCTCATCAGCCCGGCTAGCTTGACTCCAGTGGTGTGGAGGCTCTGGGACCCACGTCTGAGCTACCCCAGTACACTCAGGGAGAAAATTACAAAAAAAAAACAATTTGATGGACAGAATGTAGATCAATGTCTTACATTCACCCCAGTACAAGGATCTGGGCCTAAATCCATCGTTTTTTGCATTCCACACCACCCTGGGTCAGATAATGGCTTTATGCAAATCAGCTCTGACCCTGTGCCCCATGGGAACAGTCCAGTCCGAACTACAACAGCCATATCTTTCCCAGACCGGAATCAAGCATCCGAGGACCGGACCCGTTTCGAGGTAACACCTCTCATCAGCCCGGCTAGCTTGACTCCAGTGGTTTGGAGGCTCTGGGACCCACGTCTGAGCTACCCCAGTACACTCAGGGAGAAAATTACAAAAAACAATTTGATGGACAGAATGTAGATCAATGTCTTACATTCACCCCAGTGCAAGGATCTGGGCCTAAATCCATCGTTTTTTGCACTCCACACCACCATGGGTCAGATAATGGCTTTATGCAAATCAGCTCTGACCCTGTGCCCCATGGGAACAGTCCTGTCCGAACTACAACAGCCATATCTTTCCCAGACCGGAATCAAGCATCCGAGGACCGGACCAGTTTCGAGGTAACACCTCTCATCAGCCCGGCTAGCTTGACTCCAGTGGTGTGGAGGCTCTGGGACCCACGTCTGAGCTACCCCAGTACACTCAGGGAGAAAATTACAAAAAACAATTTGATGGACAGAATGTAGATCAATGTCTTACATTCACCCCAGTACAAGGATCTGGGCCTAAATCCATCGTTTTTTGCACTCCACACCACCCTGGGTCAGATAATGGCTTTATGCAAATCAGCTCTGACCCTGTGCCCCATGGGAACAGTACAGTCCGAACTACAACAGCCATATCTTTCCCAGACCGGAATCAAGCATCCGAGGACCGGACCGGTTTCGAGGTAACACCTCTCATCAGCCCGGCTAGCTTGACTCCAGTGGTGTGGAGGCTCTGGGACCCACGTCTGAGCTACCCCAGTACACTCAGGGAGAAAATTACAAAAAACAATTTGATGGACAGAATGTAGATCAATGTCTTACATTCACCCCAGTACAAGGATCTGGGCCTAAATCCATCGTTTTTTGCACTCCACACCACCCTGGGTCAGATAATGGCTTTATGCAAATCAGCTCTGACCCTGTGCCCCATGGGAACAGTCCAGTCCGAACTACAACAGCCATATCTTTCCCAGACCGGAATCAAGCATCCGAGGACCGGACCGGTTTCGAGGTAACACCTCTCATCAGCCCGGCTAGCTTGACTCCAGTGGTGTGGAGGCTCTGGGACCCACGTCTGAGCTACCCCAGTACACTCAGGGAGAAAATTACAAAAAACAATTTGATGGACTGAATGTAGATCAATGTCTTACATTCACCCCAGTACAAGGATCTGGGCCTAAATCCATCGTTTTTTGCACTCCACACCACCCTGGGTCAGATAATGGCTTTATGCAAATCAGCTCTGACCCTGTGCCCCATGGGAACAGTCCAGTCCGAACTACAACAGCCATATCTTTCCCAGACCGGAATCAAGCATCCGAGGACCGGACCGGTTTCGATGTAACACCTCTCATCAGCCCGGCTAGCTTGACTCCAGTGGTGTGGAGGCTCTGGGACCCACGTCTGAGCTACCCCAGTACACTCAGGGAGAAAATTACAAAAAAAAAACAATTTGATGGGCAGAATGTAGATCAATGTCTTACATTCACCCCAGTACAAGGATCTGGGCCTAAATCCATCGTTTTTTGCACTCCACACCACCCTGGGTCAGATAATGGCTTCATGCAAATCAGCTCTGACCCTGTGCCCCATGGGAACAGTCCAGTCCGAACTACAACAGCCATATCTTTCCCAGACCGGAATCAAGCATCCGAGGACCGGACCGGTTTCGAGGTAACACCTCTCATCAGCACGGCTAGCTTGACTCCAGTGGTGTGGAGGCTCTGGGACCCACGTCTGAGCTACCCCAGTACACTCAGGGAGAAAATTACAAAAAACAATTTGATGGACAGAATGTAGATCAATGTCTTACATTCACCCCAGTGCAAGGATCTGGGCCTAAATCCATCGTTTTTTGCACTCCACACCACCCTGGGTCAGATAATGGCTTTATGCAAATCAGCTCTGACCCTGTGCCCCATGGGAACAGTCCAGTCCGAACTACAACAGCCATATCTTTCCCAGACCGGAATCAAGCATCCGAGGACCGGACCGGTTTCGAGGTAACACCTCTCATCAGCCCGGCTAGCTTGACTCCAGTGGTGTGGAGGCTCTGGGACCCACGTCTGAGCTACCCCAGTACACTCAGGGAGAAAATTACAAAAAACAATTTGATGGACAGAATGTAGATCAATGTCTTACATTCACCCAAGTACAAGGATCTGGGCCTAAATCCATCGTTTTTTGCACTCCACACCACCCTGGGTCAGATAATGGCTTTATGCAAATCAGCTCTGACCCTGTGCCCCATGGGAACAGTCCAGTCCGAACTACAACAGCCATATCTTTCCCAGACCGGAATCAAGCATCCGAGGACCGGACCGGTTTCGAGGTAACACCTCTCATCAGCCCGGCTAGCTTGACTCCAGTGGTGTGGAGGCTCTGGGACCCACGTCTGAGCTACCCCAGTACACTCAGGGAGAAAATTACAAAAAACAATTTGATGGACAGAATGTAGATCAATGTCTTACATTCACCCCAGTACAAGGATCTGGGCCTAAATCCATTGTTTTTTGCACTCCACACCACCCTGGGTCAGATAATGGCTTTATGCAAATCAGCTCTGACCCTGTGCCCCATGGGAACAGTCCAGTCCGAACTACAACAGCCATATCTTTCCCAGACCGGAATCAAGCATCCGAGGACCGGACCGGTTTCGAGGTAACACCTCTCATCAGCCCGGCTAGCTTGACTCCAGTGGTGTGGAGGCTCTGGGACCCACGTCTGAGCTACCCCAGTACACTCAGGGAGAAAATTACAAAAAACATTTTGATGGACAGAATGTAGATCAATGTCTTACATTCACCCCAGTACAAGGATCTGGGCCTAAATCCATCGTTTTTTGCACTCCACACCACCCTGGGTCAGATAATGGCTTTATGCAAATCAGCTCTGACCCTGTGCCCCATGGGAACAGTCCAGTCCGAACTACAACAGCCATATCTTTCCCAGACCGGAATCAAGCATCCGAGGACCGGACCGGTTTCGAGGTAACACCTCTCATCAGCCCGGCTAGCTTGACTCCAGTGGTGTGGAGGCTCTGGGACCCACGTCTTTGTGAGAGTCTTCATCAGCAGGAGTATCCGCCACTTCTTGTTGAGCCTCATCACACTCCATAACTATGAGTCTTTCAACGACCTTCCTTTTACGCTTAAGTACCTTTGTCAGATCATGGTGTGCCTCACTCTCAGACGGCCGTGGTGGTTCCCAATTTTCATCCAGTTCATCAGAAGGAGGTGGGCTTGAAGAAGATGTAGACACCCCCCTTGATCTTTTCCTTGCTAGGGATGTGGAAGACAATGAATGATCATCAGGAGGAGTGGCTTCCTCAAATGATACCTCGGCTTGATTGTCGATTTCCTGATGTGCCACTACTTCGGGAGGAACAACTATTGTGGGCACTTGTGACCCTCCATGCACCTCTGCTTGCGCATCTCCTTGCGCTGCCTCTCCTTCCACATGTACTTGGGCTTGTACTTGCACATGTGGTTGTTGCTGCGGCTGTGGTTGTTCAACACTCGTCAGATTAGTTACAACAACCTGTGTTGATTCAGGGACATTGCTGCTACTTTCTTGCGATGAGCCAACATCACTGGTCGATGGTGATTGAACAACTAGACTAAGTGTCTCTGCAGCACTCAAGGGCTTGGACTTAAGTTGGCGTGGTGGTGGTGGTGGCACTGAGCCCAATGGAGCGGGGGTGCTGCTCCCAGCTTGGTCCCCAGCAGATCCCGCTGCTGCTGCAGGTGTACTTTTTTTTTACTCCCAAAAAACATGGCGGGCGGCACACCAGTCTCCTTGGTAACTTGCTTCTTCGGCTCCTTACTGGCAACTTTCTTGCTAAAGGAGCTATGGGGAACTTTTTTTGGGCCCATCTTCTTCAGAGCAGGTCAGAACAGCAGGCCGCAGTGGCACGAGTTGCAGAGTTGTCTGTGGCCAGACGTGACGTCGCGTGACGTTATGCTGCACACACACACCGCTGCAGGACTTCTTCCTGGCACTGGTGGTTCTCTTGAGTTTTGTGCACCTAAAAGCAATGGAAGACAGAGGAACATCAGTTCAGTTATACACCCCAAAAAAATCAAAAAACACAGAAAAATCAGCACAATCCCATGCCCTCCATGATGTTTAAATTCAAGACACCCCACAGAAAAACTAGGCCCATGCAACACTCACTACCCCTGGTGAAAAGGCCACAAGTACAGCCCAAAAAAACTAAAATCACTGAAAAATCAGCACAATCTCAAGCCATCCAGCCCCTCCATGATGTTTAAATTCAGGACACCCCACAGAAAGACTCAGTCCACCCACCACTGAGTACCCCTGGGCAAAAGGCCCCAAAACAGCCCAAAAATCGAAAATTCCAAAATTGTAGTTGCAGCAACTGTAATGCCCCAAACAAACTTACTTGTGAAATTTCTGATCCAAAAGAGATCCAAAGAAAGTCAAAAAGGCCTCAAATCCAAATATCCAGCAGCATCCACAAAAAGTAATCCTTCCAGCTCCAGATCCAAATGAAAAGTGACCAGGAGATGGACAAAGCACTGGGAGGAGCCTGCTGGACAGGAACAGGAAGTTGGAGACTGTGGGGCACTTCCTTCCTCCCACCCCCCCCCCTCCCCAAAATGTACTCCTCGCAAAAAAAGTGCAGGCAAATGTCAACCGGAGGAGTTATTCAGAGAAAAATCATCATTTCCAGAAGGTTTATGCTGCTTGCTGGTGGATTTCTTGTGCAGAATTGCAAATTTTGTATTTTCGCGAGTGTGAGATTGTTCCTGCTCGCCGCATCTACAAGGTTGCAATTGCGAATTCCCGCGATACCTGAACACGGCGTACTCGCGTTGACAAACTCTCGCTGTGCGAGGTGGCAAGCCGCGATGACGTAATCACGCTCGCCAAATTCCCGCGGGATCCCGCAGCAAGATCCAAAATGGCGCAGCACTCGCAAAATATCGAGAAAAACAACTCGGCAAACGCTGAATGACGGTAAGTGAATGCCGCGCGCCGCAAAATCGTATCACCCTGAAAAAAAAATCAGCTGCGTGCGAATTAGCGGATTTTGCGGGAAATTTGCGAATCTCGCGGATTTCGAATTTACCGAAAATCTGCAAAATCCGCGAGCGAAACGGATTTTCCGCCCATACTTACTGTATACCAGCCTCCCACATAACGAGACCCTCAATATCATCAAAGACGTCTTATTTGAAGACGATTGGACGAATCAAACACCAAGGAACGTGATCATGGAATGTTGTTCACTGGCCTTGAAGGAGAATTTCTTCGAATATGATGGCACCCTCTACCTACAGAAGCACGGGATCAGCATGGGGAGCACATTTGCTTCCAGCATAGCTGATCTCTACGTGCATAACCTAGAAACCACTAGGATACTCCACCCAAGTAACCCCTTCAGAAAGAACATACGAACTTGGAAGAGGTACATTGACGATATCCTCATCGTCTGGGATGGTGATGAACGAACCTCACAACAATTTCTGACGTGGTTGAACCTACAGGATGACTTCTTAAAATTCACCAGTACTTGTTCTAACAGCAATCTTGCATTCCTCAACCTCAATATTTTCCCAAAAGATGGGAGACTTATGACAACCACCCATTTAAAAAGTACATCCAAGAATTGTTTACTCATGTACCAAAGCTTCCACCCCAAACATTTACGGGACAATTTACCATATGGGCAATTTCTCCGCCTTAGGCGGAATTGCACTGAAATTGAAAATTTTAAACTCCAATGGAAAGATCTGCGAAAGAAACTGGAAGCTTGTCAATATCCAGAGAGAGTAATCAATCAAGCTTTTAAGAGGGCACGCAATAACTGTAGGGAGAGCCTTTTGGAAGAAAAAATACCCAAAGAGGAAGAAAGAAGACCAATATGTATCACTACATGTAACACAAGCTCCAACCAAGTCACCAAAATTGTAAACAAGCACTGGAGTATGCTGAACAGTGGGGGCCTACAGATACCAAAACCAATGTTTTCTCACAGAAGGGGGAGGTGCATACGAGACATACTGGTGCACACCAGACCAAAAACTTTGAGTAACAACCCCAGTAAAAACACTGATTTTGTCCAAGGTCACCACCCGTGTGGCAAATGCAGAGTTTGTTGTCTAACAAAAAAGAGAAAAAAGTTGACTTTCAGAAATGGCACAAGCTGGGAACAGAGATATTTTACAACATGTAACAGCCAAAATGTGGTATATCTTATCTCATGCCCATGCCTCCTTCAGTACGTAGGCATGACCAGCAAGGCCATAAAAACTAGAATAGGGAAGCACAAAAGTACTATCAAATGTCGTAGAGTGAGTACAAAATTATCGACACATTTCTTAGAAAGTGACCACAAACCCGAAGATATCTCATGGACTATAATTGAGCAAGTGGCAAGAGAAGAACACCTACTCGAGAAGGAACAGAGGTGTGTGTTCCGTTTGGATACCAACAACACTGGCCTGAATGATGAGATACCTTGGGGCAGCTGTGACAAGCCATCTAGGCTTCCCCTGACCACCAGGATAGTAGGGTCCATATATAGATGAGCGCCGCTATCTGATATGGTAAATGCACCCATGAAATCTGGAATCATCGATATCAACGAATCACCAATGCAGTATACACGATAAAAGAGTTTTCTCTTCTAGGAGTGGCGTCAATACGCTGGTACGTACATCATAGAACAATATGCTCAAGACACTATCACAGCGCTTACATGTCAATTTGACCAATATGTGCCTTTTTGAACAAACGCCTCTAAGTAAACATGACCAATATGTGGCCTTTTGAATAACACTGACTATCGGAACCCACAAAATCCTCAGCACCGTTATAACAATTTTGTCATGATCCCCCTTTTGTAAATAAACGTCAATAGTGTCCGGCAAGCAACATAACCACTGACGAGCCAAGGGATCCGTTGACAAGCCCCTATTGTACTATCATGTCTCTTTCATTTGAATATGAGCTCATAACAGCGCTGATGCAAAATTCGGTTATCACATGCCCCACGATTAATTAACGTATGCATCTCCGATTTACGAGTATTCTGTTGTAGATATTACTATAGAACACACCTAATGCTTATAAGATTATTTTAACATAAATATGGAGCCAACATTGTCCACTCACAAAAACCTGCAACAACGACAGTGAAAAGACTTTATGATCGCAACTTTATGCGCCTCCTGTGCTACAGCAAGCGGCCATTTTTGTTAGCGTACTAGTTTTCCTGCCGCGGATTGAGGTGGTGAGGATGACTCAGCGTTTGCCGCGCAGGTACAATCTGGGCATAAATAGATGGCCCCGGACAGCGCTCCCAGATCCCACGGAGCTGCTGAGGGGTAGTATTAAGGCTGATTATCGCTAGCGGTCACGTAAGTAAGACCTTGATCATGGGTCTTTAATAATTTGGTCAGACGTTAGAAATGGGCCACGCTCAAAAACGAGCATCTCAAGTGACTTCACCATGCTGGTTTCTTTACAGTACACCGCCCGATAGAAACCCTAAGATGCAGGCTTGTGGGGAACGCAACATGTGAAATAACTGTATGTATATGTCATATGTATTTACTGATAAGTGGGTGCACAACTCGTATTTGTTTGCCATTTTTTCCTAATAACGGACTACTGAATGTTTTCTTTAAATAACATCACGTCTCTTCAATTTTAAAATAGAACCTTAAAAACAGAATTTCCTCTTGCGATCAAAACCCACATCGTATATGATCGCTTCTGGATGTGTGTGTGGAATGTATCGAGGTTGGCACAACCATGTGTGTGAGACTTTGGAGGGTTAATAGACCCACTAACCAGTATTAAGAGAAAAATATATCACTGGTAAAACATATCACTGGTCCCCTTTTTCCTCGGGATTGATCTCGAGCAAATAAGTTCCACTATTAGATGGGTACTATGCCACAATGTGACTCACGCAACAAGTGGATTATGAGAACTATGTGTAGAGTTTTTATGTGTAATTACAAATTTTCTTTTTCTTTTCCTTTTCTATTCACAGGGGCCACAACAGGGCAACCATTTTTTGTGATTCACTATGGGCCCACTCAAGCCCAGAAGCTAAACCAAGCAGCCGATTTTTGCTACTAGGTTTTAGGACTTTAGGCATATTACATCTAATTAGAATTAAGTAGTGTTAGTAGGGACCAATAGAGGTCCTGAGGAGTAAGCAGGAGGGGACTGCTTACGAAACATGTCATGTCGACCAAGTAGATAAGCGTATTTCGCCCTACTTAAAACCCCATTTAACTGTTCCCAGCCAGAGAAGTCATTAAATCAATTTTTTCCACTAGCCAGGGAATTTTGAACCTTTTTTAATTATTGTTCACTCACATAGGTCCCTACACCCCAATCACTATTCACTGTACTCACACTACACATAGCCTATTGTCAAAAACGAAGTGCTCCCGAGTAGTTCGTTTGGTCGCAGCACGCCCCGCCCCGTTGAGGGACGGGAAGACCCCTATGATGAAGCATGACACTAAGGGATTCTTAGTGTGTGAGGGGTATTTTAAAAGCACATAGTGCTCTCTGTTTGCCTTTTGCAAAGGGAGCCTTTCTCACCACCTTTAGTTATTAGACCTTCATCAAAAATTGAAAAAAACAATAAAATATTCACTCATTTCACATTGATGGAATCTCATTGGTTATAGATGTCATTGAGGAGGGTGATTCTATCACCACCACCTCTACACTTCCTCGATTGTTTTCTTGGATGTTTACCTATAGTATACTGTAGTGTGTGAGAAGCACTTGAATGTAACATATGTACATAAATATGTTAGAAGTCTATGCTTCAATTTGTGCTGCTGGTAAAACTGCCTGGGTGAATTTGTATGTGTTAGGGGTGGATTTAGAATCCCCTTGTACATGTGTTACACAGCTGTTGTGTCACTTTTGTGACACAGCGGTGGTGCAAAAGATGTGCCATTGTGTGTGCTTTTAACAATGTGACGCATCTGGAGGGTACATTACATTGTGAAGCCCTGCACCAGAAGAGGCTTTCCTGTGCAGAAGGGGGTGTAGCAATGCCTCCTAAAAGTGACTGCATGAAATGTATTACATTTAATTCAGTCACTTTTGAGCTTATGCTGCGTCAAAACCTTGCACATGCTTGAAGCAGGTGTAAGGATTGATACAGCTTTGTGAGCATAGGGCCCCAGAGCATTGCTGGAGCTGTGTTATACTTGCAACCGAAGTCAAGCAGTAATTAATCAAATTCACTAGTTTTTTCAGTGAATTTCAAAGGTTTATTAAATGCTAATTCCTAACTATATCAGGCCTGAAACCTATGTTTTTCCAGTGAATATTTATATATACATATATATATATATATAAATATATATTCACTGAAAAAACCATAGGTTTCAGGCCTGATATAGTTAGGAATTAGCATTAAAAAAAATTTGAAATTCACTCAAAAAACTGTAAGTTTTAGGGGTGTTATAGTTAGCTGGACAATTCACTCATACAACACCATTGAAATTGCTCCTATGTAGTTAGTTGTACTAACTATATTTCGCGCACCCGCAATCCACTGCTGATGATGTCACATATTACATCATTCATGACATAGTCAGTGACATCACTGATGACATCTCAAATGACCTCACTGATGACATCACTGATGACATCATCCACGTGACAATCACATACACCTTTTCATACGCTAGTAAAATCTTTCATCACTCTTTGTAAAATACAGAGTATCATATTTGAATCCATTGACACAGCAATACAAGTATCTAAAAATCCACTCAGTAATTCCTAGATGTGTACACACATCTAATCACTTACCTCTAGATTCACTCATACATGCTGTCAATGAACAATAGAACACTAACAAAAATACTTATACACCTATATCGACATTACACACCAGCACACAACCTATTCACATATGAAGTTAACCTAAGTGTATGTGATTGTCACGTGGATGATGTCATCAGTGATGCTAATTCCTAACTATATAAGTCTGAAACCTATGGTTTTTTCAGTGAATTTGCAAGGTTTTTTTAAATGCTAATTACTAAATATATAAGGCCGGAAACCTATGGTTTTTTCAGTGAATTTCAATGTTTTTTTAAATGCTAATTCCTAACTATTTCAGGCCTGAAACCTATGGTTTTTTCATTGAATTTTGATGTTTTTTTTAAATGACAATTTTTAAATGTATTAATTGTTTTTTTTTATACTGATGTACTACATTTTTGCAAGCAGGTGTTCAGAGGGCACGCTCCCTTTTTACAACACTCTGCAGCGCAGCTCCATGGCGCTTACTGGAGATACCTGTTGGAATAGTTCCCTCTTGGTGACCTCTGGATTGAACAGGAATTATTTCCCCAACTTAAACTGTGCAAACGCTCCCTGTAGAGTGTTCTAAATTGGGGGATTAAGTTGCCTTTCATACTGGGGGTCCCTGGAGATCAACTAGCCCACCATGAGCCTCTATTATGTGCCAGGGTGCTGCGTTGCTTTTCCCCGGGGGGCGGCAGTCCCAGGGGCAGTGTAGGGGGGATTGCCCCCCCCCACTCTCCTTTATCACTATGGCCCTGCGTTTTGTCCCCCCTGGGGGTAATTTGAAAAAAAAGAAAAACGGGTTTAAAAAAAAAACATTTTGGCCTTGGGGGTCCTTGTGGGACCACCTGGGCAGGCCTAGGGGTTCAGGGTGTTTCTACCCAGCCCCCTTTTTGCGTTCTACACGTTTGTTTTTCTGCTTTCTTGTGCCTCGGTCTACCGAGCACAAGATGGCTGAGAATACTTCCTGGATTGAAGTGTTGAAAGCCAATGAGCATGCAGCTCCTGCTTGGAAAGTTTTAGAACTCAAAAAGGGGGCAGGGTAGAAGCACCCTGACCCCCTTGGCCTGCTCAGGGGGGCAAAAAAAAAAATCTGTCATTGGGCTATACTAGGGCTACATCTGGGTGATATTTGTGCTATATTTGGGCTCTTTTGTCTCTGGCGGCCATCTTGGGAGACTCATTTCCTATTTTCCTCATTTACTACAGTCTGCTCAGTAGGAAATACTTTCAGTTTTTTTACTTTGATTCCATCAAGAAGGCATTCAGATGTGTCACACATTTACCATAAATTCAGAATGTTAGCACTCTAGTTGCTCATTAGATCACTGTAGTAAAGATACTGCTCACCAGGCAAGTCTGCTGCTGGTATTGATAGTGCATGTTTCAGTCTGCATGTCAGAATTTTTGGAAGATGATTTGAGAAGTCACTCAAAATGTGCCCTAATTTTTCTTTCTGCAGCACTAATCATACTTTCTATGGCAAAATATACCCCCTCATTTTGTTCTAGTGTGCCATACTTTTGTCATAAGTAAGACTGTTAGCGATCTAGTTGTTCTTTAGAACACTCTGGGACATTCTGTCATTGGGCTATACTTGGGCTACATCTGGGTGATAATTGGGCTGGATTTGGGCTCTTTTGTCTCTGGTGGCCATCTTGGGAGACTGCATGTCAGCATTTTTTAATAAATAGAAGAGGATTTGAGAAGTCACTCAAAATGTGCCCTAATTTTTCTTTCTGCAGCACTAATCATACTTTCTATGGCAACATATACCCCCTCATTTTGTTCCTTTTTAAATTAAATGTTTTAAGAGTTACCATTTCATTCCAATCAAGATGGCTTCTGGTGTGCCATACTTTTGTCATAAGTAAGACTGTTAGCGCCCTAGTTGTTCTTTAGAACACTCTGGGACATTCTGTCATTGGGCTATACTTGGGCTACATCTGGGTGATAATTGGGCTACATTTGGGCTCTTTTGTCTCTGGTGGCCATCTTGGGAGACTGCATGTCAGAATGTTTTAATGAAATAGAAGAGGATTTGAGAAATCACTCAAAATGTGCCCTAATTTTCTTTCTGAAGCACTAATTCTACTTTCTATGGCAAAATGAACCCCCTCATTTTGTTTCTTTTTAAATTAAATGTTTTCAGACTTACCACTTCATTCCAATCAAGTTGTTATGTTATGTTATGTTATGTTATGTTATCCGGATTTGTAGAGCGCACAGATGCCCCAGCAAAGGGGCGTCCTGGCGCTAACAGGACAGAAAACCGGACAGAAGCAATACCAGGGACATAAACATAACAACACTAGGAATCCAAAGGAAAGAGGACAGTTTTAACAGCCTTCCTGAAGGCCAAGAGTCCGTCAATCGCACGGATATGGACGGGAAGAGAATTTC
Organism: Lissotriton vulgaris; assembly: GCF_964263255.1. Taxonomy (NCBI): domain Eukaryota; kingdom Metazoa; phylum Chordata; class Amphibia; order Caudata; family Salamandridae; genus Lissotriton; species Lissotriton vulgaris. The sequence continues at coordinate 22,713,990 of NC_141689.1, read as the reverse complement.
ATAGCCTAGCAGCAAGCACTCTAATGGAGCAGCCGCCTGTCCTAGACCTCTTGAAGCGCGGAACAGTAGCCAGATGTAATCCTGAGGACCTCAGAGACCGCGTGGGCGCATATGGGGAGATGAGATGCTCTAGAATCTGAGGGGAAGAGTGTTTCAGGATTTTAAACGAGAGGCAAAGAGACTTAAACTTAATTCTCTGAGCAACAGGAAGCCAATGGAGCTTATGAATAGTTTTTTTGGCCGAACAGAATCGTGGTAAGCCTACCAGAGCCCTGGCGGCGGCGTTCGGAACGCGTTGAAGTCTAGAAAGTTCAGCCTGATTAGCTCCAAGCAAAAGAGAGCTCGCGTAATCCAACCTAGACAGAATCGTCGCTTGTACTATAAGCTGTCTGGTAGGAGCATCAAAGAATTTAAAAATGGATCTGAGCCTACGAGGAGTCCTGAAACACGTGGCGGCAACTTTTTTAGTATGAGTAACAAAACTAAGTTTGGAATCAAGCCAGACCCCTAGATTTTTAACCTCGGTAGCAGGGATGGGGATTGGACCGAGCCCAGATGGCCCAGATGGCTTCTGGTGTGCCATACATTTGTCATAAGTAAGACTGTTAGCGCTCTAGTTGTTCTTTAGAACACTCTGGGACATTCTGTCATTGGGCTATACTTGGGCTACATCTGGGTGATAATTGGGCTACATTTTAGCTCTTTTGTCTTTGGTGGCCATCTTGGGAGACTGCATGTCAGAATTTTTTAATGAAATAAACGAGGATTTGAGAAGTCACTCAAAATGTGCCCTAATTTTTCTTTCTGAAGCACTAATCATACTTTCTATGGCAAAATGAACCCCCTCATTTGTTCCTTTTTAAATTAAATGTTTTCAGACTTACCACTTCATTCCAATCAAGTTGGCTTCTGGTGTGCCATACATTTGTCATAAGTAAGACAGTTAGGGCTCTAGTTGTTCTTTAGAATTCGACAATCACCTTCCTATTCTGGCTTTCTTTATAAAGATGTTGAGATTAAGTTTACTGCTTATGCAGACGATATTTTGCTTTACATTTCTAACCCTGTTGTTGCCCTTCCTGCTTTCTTTTCTTTATTACATGATTATTCCTCTGTTTCTGGATATAAATTAAATATTGATAAAACTGAAGTCCTTCCCCTCAATAAATTCTGTCTTCCTCACATGTCTCAGGGTTCTGGTTTCCAATGGAACTCTGGCTCTATCAAATGTCTTGGCGTTTTATATGCTAACACTATTAGAGAAACTATCAAAATTAATCACTCCGATATCCTTAAAAAGCTCTCTTCTCTAATAGAACTTTGGTCCCCTCTTTTTTTTTCCTGGTGGGGTCGTCTCTCCACTATTAAAATGATGCTCCTTCCTATTGTGAACTTCTGTCTCTCCATGCTTCCTATCTCTCTCCCCCATTTCTTTTTTTAGTCTATCAATAGTCTTTTTTCCAAATTCCTGTGGAATAAGCGTAAGGCTAGAGTCTCTCTCCTCCGTCTTCAACAACCTAAACATCTTGGTGGTGTCAACTTCCCCAATATCTCACGCTTTCATTCTGCTTTTACTCTCAAGCAAATTTGGCCTTTTCTTGATACCTCGTCTCCTCCTACTACGGCTTGGAGCTCTCTGGAATTGGCTCAACTTCACCCCTTCTCCTTCCTTACTGCCTCCAATCTCACTCAACCACCTCCTAAACTACTTTCTCCTATTTTCAAACACTCCAAAGCTTTAACACTCGCCCTTTTTCGTTCGTTCTCTGTACCATCTACTCTTCATATGAATACTCCACTTTGGTATAATAAATCTCTTAAATTACGCAACTGTGCGCTCTTTTGGAAGGAATGGATTGACAAAGGAATTCTCACTTACCGCCATCTTATTTCTGACAATTCCTTATTAACCTTTCCAGCACTTCGTGACTCCTTCGGTATCTCTAACAAATACTGCATACACTTTCATGAACTTCTACCCAAACTATCCACTGTTATCCTACACAACACTCCTTCATCCTCTTCCCCTCCCCTCCTTGCCTCTCCACCTAACTTTCAGGTTCCCCTTAAGGCCTCTGCTATTTATAAATTACTTTCTCCCTCACTTATTGACAGGCCTAAAACTAATCTTGAACTTATCTGGGAATCGGACCTCAATCAAACTTTCCCCTCACTTACCTGGGACTCTATTTGGTCCAAACTTCATTCCACCTCTCGTTCCGCTAGTACCACACAAACCCTTTATTTTTTTATAATAGATTATTTTATACTCCCTGTGACTTGTTTAAATTTAAATTGTTAGACACTAAGAAGTGTTGGTCCTGTTCATGCACTCCTGGTGACTTTGTTCACATGTTTTTTCTTTGTCCTAAGGTCCAACTTATGTGGTCCCACATTTGGTCTACACTTAATAAGATTTTATCTACTAATGTTCCCTTTGTTATTTCTTCTGTATTCCTGGGTGGTTTGGCCCCAGTTTGGGATGTCCCACTCCATACTCGTAAATTTATTGATCTTTGCATAGCTATCGCTTTTCAAATTATAACAACTAATTGGAAAGACACTACAAACGAGGTTTATAATGCTTGGTGGAATTTGCTCTGCCATCATCATAGACTAGATCGTGCATGTGCTTCTTCTATTCCATTGCTGATAAAACGTGATTTACTTTGGTCCCCTTTAACAGGCTTTTTATCTAAAAGTGCCTCTTGATCTCATGTTATTGTTATATTTAGTGTTACTGTTATTATTATTACTGTGAACTTCTCTGTATTTCATAACTCTTTATTTCTCTTACCATTTATTTTTCTATTTTGTTCCTTTTTAAATTAACTGTTTACAGACTTACCACTTTATTCAAATCAAGATGGCTTCTGGTGTGCCATACTTTTGTCATAAGTAAGACTGTTAGTGCTCAAGTTGTTCTTTAGAACACTCTGGGACATTATGTCATTGGGCTATACTTAGGCTACGTCTGGGTGATAATTGGGCTACATTTGAGCTCTTTTGTCTCTGGTGGCCATCTTGGGAGACTGCATGTCAGAATTCTTTTATGAAATAGAAGAGGATTTGAGTAGTCACTCAAAATGTGCCCTAATGTTTCTTTCTGAAGCACTAATCATACTTTCTATGGCAAAATGAACGCCCTCATTTTGTTTCTTTTTAAATTGAATGTGTTTAGACTTGCCACTTCATTCCAATCAAGATGGCTTCTGGTGTGCCATACTTTTGTCATAAGTAAGACTGTTAGCTCTCTAGTTGTTCTTTAGAACACTCTGGTACATTCTGTCATTGGGCTATACGTGGGCTACATCTGGGTGATAATTGAGCTACATTTAGGCTCTTTTGTCTCTGGTGGCCATCTTGGGAGACTGCATGTCAGAGCTTTTTTAATGAAATAGAAGAGGATTTGAGAAGTCACTCAAAACGTGCCCTAATATTTCTTTCTGAAGCACTAATCATACTTTCTATGGCAAAATGAACCCCCTCATTTTGTTCCTTTTTAAATTAAATGTTTTCAGACTTACCACTTCATTCCAATCAATGTGGCTTCTGGTGTGCCATACTTTTGTCATAAGTAAAACTGTTAGCGCTCTAGTTGTTCTTTAGAACAAGCAGAGACATTCTGTCATTGGGCAATACTTGGGCTACATCTGGGTGATATTTGGGCTACATTTGGGCTCTTTTGTCTCTGGTGGCCATCTTGGGAGACTGCATGTCTGAATTTTTTTAATGAAAAAGAAGAGGATTTGAGAAGTCACCCAAAATGTGACCTAATTTTTCTTTCAGCAGCACTAATCATACTTTCTATGGCAAAATATACCCCCTCATTTTGTTCCTTTTTAAATTAAATGTTTTAAGAGATACCACTTCATTCCAATCAAGATGGCTTCTGGTGTGTCATACTTTTGTCATAAGTAAGACTGTTAGCGCTCTAGTTGTTCTTTAGAACACTCAGGGACATTCTGTCATTGGGGTATACTTGGTTACATCTGGGTGATAATTGGGCTACGTTTGGGCTCTTTTGTCTCTGGTGGCCATCTTGGGAGACTGCATGTCAGAATTGTTTAATGAAATAAAAGAGGATTTGAGAAGTCACTCAAAATGTGCCCTAATTTTTCTTTCTGAAGCACTAATCATACTTTCTATGGCAAAATGAACCCCCTCATTTTGTTCCTTTTTAAATTAAATGTTTACAGACTTACCACTTTATTCAAATCAAGATGGCTTCTGGTGTGCCAAACTTTTGTCATAAGTAAGACTGTTAGTGCTCAAGTTGTTCTTTAGAACACTCTGGGACATTCTGTCATTGGGCTATACTTAGGCTACGTCTGGGTGATAATTCGGCTACATTTGAGCTCTTTTGTCTCTGGTGGCCATCTTGGGAGACTGCATGTCAGAATTCTTTTATGAAATAGAAGAGGATTTGAGAAGTCACTCAAAATGTGCCCTAATTTTTCTTTCTAAATCACTAATCATACTTTCTATGGCAAAATGAACCCCCTCATTTGTTCCTTTTTAAATTAGATGTTTTCAGACTTACCACTTCATTCCAATCAAGATGGCTTCTGGTGTGCCATACTTTTGTCATAAGTAAGACTGTTAGCGCTCTAGTTGTTCTTTAGAACACTCTGGGACATTCTGTCATTGGGCTATACTTGGGCTACATCTGGGTGATAATTGGGCTACATTTGGGCTCTTTTGTCTCTGGTGGCCATCTTGGGAGACTGCATGTCAGAATTTTTTAATGAAATAGAAGAGGATTTGAGTAGTCACTCAAAATGTGCCCTAATGTTTCTTTCTGAAGCACTAATCATACTTTCTATGGCAAAATGAACGCCCTCATTTTGTTTCTTTTTAAATTAAATGTGTTTAGACTTACCACTTCATTCCAATCAAGATGGCTTCTGGTGTGCCATACTTTTGTCATAAGTAAGACTGTTAGCGCTCTAGTTGTTCTTTAGAACACTCTGGGACATTCTGTCATTGGGCAATACTTGGGCTACATCTGGATGATATTTGGGCTACATTTGGGCTCTTTTGTCCCAAGTGGCCATCTTGGGAGACTGCGTGTCTGAATTTTTTAATGAAAAAGAAGAGGATTTTAGAAGTCACCCAAAATGTGACCTAATTTTTCTTTCAGCAGCACTAATCATACTTTCTATGGCAAAATATACCCCCTCATTTTGTTCCTTTTTAAATTAAATGTTTTAAGAGATACCACTTCATTCCAATCAAGATGGGTTCTGGTGTGTCATACTTTTGTCATAAGTAAGACTGTTAGCGCTCTAGTTGTTCTTTAGAACACTCAGGGACATTCTGTCATTGGGGTATACTTGGGCTACATCTGGGTGATAATTGGACTACATTTGGGCTCTTTTGTCTCTGGTGGCCATCTAGGGAGACTGCATGTCAGAATTGTTTAATGAAATAAAAGAGGATTTGAGAAGTCACTCAAAATGTGCCCTAATTTTTCTTTCTGAAGCACTAATCATACTTTCTATGGCAAAATGAACCCCCTCATTTGTTCCTTTTTAAATTAGATGTTTTCAGACTTACCACTTCATTCCAATCAAGATGGCTTCTGGTGTGCCATACTTTTGTCATAAGTAAGACTGTTAGCGCTCTAGTTGTTCTTTAGAACACTCTGGGACATTCTGTCATTGGGCTATACTTGGGCTACATCTGGGTGATAATTGGGCTACATTTGGGCTCTTTTGTCTCTGGTGGCCATCTTGGGAGACTGCATGTCAGAATTTTTTAATGAAATAGAAGAGGATTTGAGTAGTCACTCAAAATGTGCCCTAATGTTTCATTCTGAAGCACTAATCATACTTTCTATGGCAAAATGAACGCCCTCATTTTGTTTCTTTTTAAATTAAATGTGTTTAGACTTACCACTTCATTCCAATCAAGATGGCTTCTGGTGTGCCATACATTTGTCATAAGTAAGACTGTTAGCTCTCTAGTTGTTCTTTAGAACACTCTGGTACATTCTGTCATTGGGCTATACGTGGGCTACATCTGGGTGATAATTGAGCTACATTTAGGCTCTTTTGTCTCTGGTGGCCATCTTGGGAGACTGCATGTCAGAGTTTTTTTAATGAAATAGAATAGGATTTGAGAAGTCACTCAAAACGTTCCCTAATATTTCTTTCTGAAGCACTAATCATACTTTCTATGGCAAAATGAACCCCCTCATTTTGTTCCTTTTTAAATTAAATGTTTTCAGACTTACCACTTCATTCCAATCAATATGGCTTCTGGTGTGCCATACTTTTGTCATAAGTAAGACTGTTAGCGCTCTAGTTGTTCTTTAGAACACTCTGGGACATTCTGTCATTGGGCAATACTTGGGCTACATCTGGATGATATTTGGGCTACATTTGGGCTCTTTTGTCTCAAGTGGCCATCTTGGGAGACTGCGTGTCTGAATTTTTTAATGAAAAAGAAGAGGATTTGAGAAGTCACCCAAAATGTGACCTAATTTTTCTTTCAGCAGCACTAATCATACTTTCTATGGCAAAATATACCCCCTCATTTTGTTCCTTTTTAAATTAAATGTTTTAAGAGATACCACTTCATTCCAATCAAGATGGGTTCTGGTGTGCCATACTTTTGTCATAAGTAAGACTGTTAGCGCTCTAGTTGTTCTTTAGAACACTCTGGGACATTCTTTCATTGGGCTATACGTGGGCTACATCTGGGTGATAATTGGGCTTCATTTAGGCTCTTTTGTCTCTGGTGGCCATATTGGGAGACTGCATGTCAGAATGTTTTAATGAAATAGAAGAGGATTTGAGAAGTCACTCAAAATGTGCCCTAAGTTTTTCTTTCTGAAGCACTAATCATACTTTCTATGGCAAAATGAACGCCCTCATTTTGTTCCTTTATAAATTAAATGTTTTCAGACTTACCACTTCATTCCAATCAAGATGGCTTCTGGTGTGCCATACTTTTGTCATAAGTAAGACTGTTAGCGCTCTAGTTGTTCTTTAGAACACTCTGGGACATTCTGTCATTGGGCAATACTTGGGCTACATCTGGATGATATTTGGGCTACATTTGGGCTCTTTTGTCTCTGGTGGCCATCTTGGGAGACTGCGTGTCTGAATTTTTTAATGAAAAAGAAGAGGATTTGAGAAGTCACCCAAAATGTGACCTAATTTTTCTTTCTGAAGCACTAATCATACTTTCTATGGCAAAATGAACCCCCTGATTTTGTTCCTTTTTAAATTAAATGTTTCCAGACTTACCACTTCATTCCAATCAAGATGGCTTCTGGTGTGCCATACATTTGTCATAAGTAAGACAGTTAGCGCGCTAGTTGTTCTTTAAAACACTCTTGGACATTCTGTCATTGGGGTATACTTGGCTACATCTGGGTGATAATTGGGCTACATTTGGGCTCTTTTGTCTCTGGTGGCCATCTTGGGAGACTGCATGTCAGAATTGTTTAATGAAATAAAAGAGGATTTGAGTAGTCACCCAAAATGTGACCTAATTTTTCTTTCAGCAGCACTAATCATACTTTCTATGGCAAAATATACCCCCTCATTTTGTTCCTTTTTAAATTAAATGTTTTAAGAGATACCACTTCATTCCAATCAAGATGGCTTCTGGTGTGTCATACTTTTGTCATAAGTAAGACTGTTAGCGCTCTAGTTGTTCTTTAGAACACTCAGGGACATTCTGTCATTGGGGTATACTTGGGCTACATCTGGGTGATAATTGGGCTACATTTGGGCTCTTTTGTCTCTGGTGGCCATCTAGGGAGACTGCATGTCAGAATTGTTTAATGAAATAAAAGAGGATTTGAGAAGTCACTCAAAATGTGCCCTAATTTTTCTTTCTGAAGCACTAATCATACTTTCTATGGCAAAATGAACCCCCTCATTTTGTTTCTTTTTAAATTAAATGTTTTCAGACTTACCACTTCATTCCAATCAAGATGGCTTCTGGTGTGCCATACTTTTGTCATAAGTAAGACTGTTAGCGCTCTAGTTGTTCTTTAGAACACTCCGGGACATTCTTTCATTGGGCTGTACGTGGGCTACATCTGGGTGATATTTGGGCTACATTTGGGCTCTTTTGTCTCTGGTGGCCATCTTGGGAGACTGCATGTCAGAATGTTTTAATGAAATAGAAGAGGATTTGAGAAGTCACTCAAAATGTGCCCTAATATTTCTTTCTGAAGAACTAATCATACTTTCTATGGCAAAATGAACCCCATTATTTTGTTCCTTTTTAAATTAAAAGTTTTTAGACTTACCACTTCATTCCAATCAATTTGGCTTCTGGTGTGCCATACTTTTGTCATAAGTAAGACTGTTAGCGCTCTAGTTGTTCTTTAGAACACTCTTGGACATTCTGTCATTGGGGTATACTTGGCTAAATCTGGGTGATAATTGGGCTACATTTGGGCTCTTTTGTCTCTGGTGGCCATCTTGGGAGACTGCATGTCAGAATTGTTTAATGAAATAAAAGAGGATTTCAGAAGTCACTCAAAATGTGCCCTAATTTTTCTTTCTGAAGCACTAATCATACTTTCTATGGCAAAATGAACCCCCTCATTTTGTTTCTTTTTAAATTAAAATGTTTTCAGACTTACCACTTCATTCCAATCAAGATGGCTTCTGGTGTGCCATACTTTTGTCATAAGTAAGACTGTTAGCTCTCTAGTTGTTCTTTAGAACACTCAGGGACATTCTGTCATTGGGGTATACTTGGGCTACATCTGGGTGATAATTGGGCTACATTTGGGCTCTATTGTCTCTGCGGGCCATCTAGGGAAACTGCATGTCAGAATTGTTTAATGAAATAAACGAGGATTTGAGAAGTCACTCAAAATGTGCCCTAATTTTTCTTTCTGAAGCACTAATCATACTTTCTATGGCAAAATGAACCCCCTGATTTTGTTCCTTTTTAAATTAAATGTTTTCAGACTTACCACTTCATTCCAATCAAGATGGCTTCTGGTGCCATACTTTTGTCATAAGTAAGACAGTTAGCGCGCTAGTTGTTCTTTAGAAGACTCTGGGACATTCTGTCATTGGGCTATACTTGGGCTACATCTGGGTGATATTTGGGCTACATTTGGGCTCTTTTGTCTCTGGTGGCCATCTTGGGGGACTGCATGTCAGAATTGTTTAATGAAATAAAAGAGGATTGAGAAGTCACTCAAAATGTCCCCTAATTTTTCTTTCTGAAGCACTAATCATACTTTCTATGGCAAAATGAACCCCCTCATTTTGTTTCTTTTTAAATTAAATGTTTTCAGACTTACCACTTCATTCCAATCAAGATGGCTTCTGGTGTGCCATACTTCTGTCATAAGAAAGACTGTTAGCGCTCTAGTTGTTCTTTAGAACACTCTGGGACATTCTGTCATTGGGCTATACTTGGGCTACATCTGGGTGATAATTGGGCTACATTTGGGCTCTTTTGTCTCTGGTGGCCATATTGGGAGACTGCGTGTCAGAATTTTTTATTGAAAAAGAAGGGGATTTGAGAAGTCACCCAAAATGTGACCTAATTCTTCTTTCTCCAGCACTAATCATACTTTCAATGGCAAAATATACCCCCTCATATTGTTCCCTTTTAAATTAGTGGAGAAGTGTGGCTCACCCGTTAGAGGCTGCAGACCCAGAAGCAGATGTCGGCCCGGGACCAGGGTTCAATTCCCGATGCGGCAGGGTACAGAACCAAGGTCAGCGGGCTCGATAAATCTCGCCTCGGTGCCTCTCTAATCATGGGTCCCACGCTGTAACTCTGGGCAATAGCTTGCTTAATCTCCACAACGGCCCCCTCGCTGCCGGGGATGCCTGGCTTCACCTTGGGGATGCTCAATAGGGACCATCTCACAGGGAAAGCCAGGACGGGTTCCCCAGTGGTACACAGCGCCAAGAAACGCCAGGGTGAACGTGCGCTCTACAAATTCATACTAACATAACACTTCATTCCAATCAAGATGGCTTCTTGTGTGCCATACTTTTGTCATAAGTAAGACTGTTAGCAAACTAGTTGTTCTTTAGAACACTTTGGGACATTCTATCATTGGGCTATACGTGGGCTACATCTGGGTGATAATTGGGCTACATTTAGGCTCTTTTGTCTCTGGTGGCCATCTTGGGAGACTGCATGTCAGAATGTTTTAATGAAATAGAAGAGGATTTGAGAAGTCACTCAAAATGTGCCCCAATTTTTCTTTCTGAAGCACTAATCATACTTTCTATGGCAAAATGAACACCCTCATTTTGTTCCTTTATAAATTAAATGTTTTCAGAATTACCACTTCATTCCAATCAAGATGGGTTCTGGTGTGTCATACTTTTGTCATAAGTAAGACTGTTAGCGCTCTAGTTGTTCTTTAGAACACTCAGGGACATTCTGTCATTGGGGTATACTTGGGCTACATCTGGGTGATAATTGGACTACATTTGGGCTCTTTTGTCTCTGGTGGCCATCTAGGGAGACTGCATGTCAGAATTGTTTAATGAAATAAAAGAGGATTTGAGAAGTCACTCAAAATGTGCCCTAATTTTTCTTTCTGAAGCACTAATCATACTTTCTATGGCAAAATGAACCCCCTCATTTTCTTTCTTTTTAAATTAAATGTTTTCAGACTTACCACTTCATTCCCATCAAGATGGCTTCTGGTGTGCCATACTTTTGTCATAAGTAAGACTGTTAGCGCTCTAGTTGTTCTTTAGAACACTCTGGGACATTCTGTCATTGGGCTATACGTGGGCTACATCTGGGTGATAATTGGGCTACATTTAGGCTCTTTTGTCTCTGGTGGCCATATTGGGAGACTGCATGTCAGAATGTTTTAATGAAATAGAAGAGGATTTGAGAAGTCACTCAAAATGTGCCCTAAGTTTTTCTTTCTGAAGCACTAATCATACTTTCTATGGCAAAATGAACGCCCTCATTTTGTTCCTTTATAAATTAAATGTTTTCAGACTTACCACTTCATTCCTATCAAGATGGCTTCTGGTGTGCCATACTTTTGTCATAAGTAAGACTGTTAGCGCTCTAGCTGTTCTTTAGAACACTCTGGGACATTCTGTCATTGGGCAATACTTAGGCTACATCTGGATGATAATTGGGCTACATTTGTGCTCTTTTGTCTCTGGTGGCCATCTTGGGAGACTGCATGTCAGAATTGTTTAATGAAATAAAAGAGGATTTGAGTAGTCACCCAAAAATTGACCTAATTTTTCTTTCAGCAGCACTAATCATACTTTCTATGGCAAAATATACCCCCCCATTTTGTTCCTTTTTAAATTAAATGTTTTAAGAGATACCACTTCATTCCAATCAAGATGGCTTCTGGTGTGTCATACTTTTGTCATAAGTAAGACTGTTAGCGCTCTAGTTGTTCTTTAGAACACTCAGGGACATTCTGTCATTGGGGTATACTTGGGCTACATCTGGGTGATAATTGGGCTACATTTGGGCTCTTTTGTCTCTGGTGGCCATCTAGGGAGACTGCATGTCAGAATTGTTTAATGAAATAAAAGAGGATTTCAGAAGTCACTCAAAATGTGCCCTAATTTTTCTTTCTGAAGCACTAATCATACTTTCTATGGCAAAATGAACCCCCTCATTTTGTTTCTTTTTAAATTAAATATTTTCCGACTTACCACTTCATTCCAATCAAGATGGCTTCTGGTGTGCCATACGTTTGTCATAAGTAAGACTGTTAGCGCTCTAGTTGTTCTTTAGAACACTCTGGGACATTCTGTCATTGGGGTATACTTGGCTACATCTGGGTGATAATTGGGCTACATTTGGGCTCTTTTGTCTTTGGTGGCCATCTTGGGAGACTGCATGTCAGAATTGTTTAATGAAATAAAAGAGGATTTCAGAAGTCACTCAAAATGTGCCCTAATTTTTCTTTCTGAAGCACTAATCATACTTTCTATGGCAAAATAAACCCCCTCATTTTGTTTCTTTTTAAATTAAATGTTTTCAGACTTACCACTTCATTCCAATCAAGATGGCTTCTGGTGTGCCATACTTTTGTCATAAGTAAGACTGTTAGCTCTCTAGTTGTTCTTTAGAACACTCTGGGACATTCTGTCATTGGGCTATACTTGGGCTAAATCTGGGTGATAATTGGGCTACATTTGGTCTCTTTTGTCTCTGGTGGCCCTCTTGGGAGACTGCATGTCAGAATTTTTTAATGAAAAATAAGAGGATTTGAGAAGTCACCCAAAATGTGACATAATTTTTCTTTCAGCAGCACTAATCATACATTCTATGGCAAAATATACCCCCTCATTTTGTTCCTTTTTAAATTAAATGTTTTAAGAGATACCACTTCATTCCAATCAAGATGGCTTCTGGTGTGTCATACTTTTGTCATAAGTAAGACTGTTAGCGCTCTAGTTGTTCTTTAGAACACTCAGGGACATTCTGTCATTGGGGTATACTTGGGCTACATCTGGGTGATAATTGGGCTACCTTTGGGCTCTATTGTCTCTGGGGGCCATCTAGGGAGACTGCATGTCAGAATTGTTTAATGAAATAAAAGAGGATTTGAGAAGTCACTCAAAATGTGCCCTAATTTTTCTTTCTGAAGCACTAATCATCCTTTCTATGGCAAAATGAACCCCCTTATTTTGTTTCTTTTTAAATTAAATGTTTTCAGACTTACCACTTCATTCCAATCAAGATGGCTTCTGGTGTGCCATACTTTTGTCATAAGTAAGACAGTTAGCGCGCTAGTTGTTCTTTAGAACACTCTGGGACATTCTGTCATTGGGCTATACTTGGGCTACATCTGGGTGATATTTGGGCTACATTTGGGCTCTTTTGTCTCTGGTGGCCATCTTGCGAGACTGCATGTCAGAATTATTTAATGAAATAAAAGAGGATTTGAGAAGTCACCCAAAATGTGACCTAATTTTTCTTTCTGCAGCACTAATCATACTTTCTATGGCAAAATATACCGCCTCATTTTGTTCCTTTTTAAATTAAATGTTTTAAGAGATACCACTTCATTCCAATCAAGATGGCTTCTGGTGTGCCATACTTTTGTCATAAGTAAGACTGTTAGCGCTCTAGTTGTTCTTTAGAACACTCAGGAACATTCTGTCATTATGATATACGTGGGCTACATCTGCGTGATAATTGGGCTACATTTAGGCTCTTTTGTCTCTGGTGGCCATCTTGGGAGACTGCGTGTCAGAATGTTTTAATAAAATAGAAGAGGATTTGAGAAGTCACTCAAAATGTGCCCTAATTTTTCTTTCTGAAGCACTAATCATACTTTCTATGGCAAAATGAACCCCCTGATGTTGTTCCTTTTTAAATTAAATGTTTTCAGACTTACCACTTCATTCCAATCAAGATGGCTTCTGGTGTGCCATACTTTTGTCATAAGTAAGACAGTTAGCGCGCTAGTTGTTCTTTAGAAGACTCTGGGACATTCTGTCATTGGGCTATACTTGGGCTACATCTGTTTGATATTTGGGCTACATTTGGGCTCTTTTGTCTCTGGTGGCCATCTTGGGGGACTGCATGTCAGAATTGTTTAATGAAATAAAAGAGGATTGAGAAGTCACTCAAAATGTCCCCTAATTTTTCTTTCTGAAGCACTAATCATACTTTCTATGGCAAAATGAACCCCCTCATTTTGTTTCTTTTTAAATTAAATGTTTTCAGACTTACCACTTCATTCCAATCAAGATGGCTTCTGGTGTGCCATACTTCTCTCATAAGAAAGACTGTTAGCGCTCTAGTTGTTCTTTAGAACACTCTGGGACATTCTGTCATTGGGCTATACTTGGGCTATATCTGGGTGATAATTGGGCTACATTTGGGCTCTTTTGTCTCTGGTGGCCATATTGGGAGACTGCGTGTCAGAATTTTTTATTGAAAAAGAAGGGGATTTGAGAAGTCACCCAAAATGTGACCTAATTCTTCTTTCTCCAGCACTAATCATACTTTCAATGGCAAAATATACCCCCTCATATTGTTCCCTTTTAAATTAGTGGAGAAGTGTGGCTCACCCGTTAGAGGCTGCAGACCCAGAAGCAGATGTCGGCCCGGGACCAGGGTTCAATTCCCGACGCGGCAGGGTACGGAACCAAGGTCAGTGGGCTCGATAAATCTCGCCTCGGTGCCTCTCTAATCATGGGTCCCACGCTGTAACTCTGGGCAATAGCTTGCTTAATCTCCACAACGGCCCCCTCGCTGCCGGGGATGCCTGGCTTCACCTTGGGGATGCTCAATAGGGACCATCTCACAGGGAAAGCCAGGACGGGTTCCCCAGTGGTACACAGCGCCAAGAAACGCCAGGGTGAACGTGCGCTCTACAAATTCATACTAACATAACACTTCATTCCAATCAAGATGGCTTCTGGTGTGCCATACTTTTGTCATAAGTAAGACTGTTAGCAAACTAGTTGTTCTTTAGAACACTTTGGGACATTCTATCATTGGGCTATACGTGGGCTACATCTGGGTGATAATTGGGCTACATTTAGGCTCTTTTGTCTCTGGTGGCCATCTAGGGAGACTGCATGTCAGAATTGTTTAATGAAATAAAAGAGGATTTGAGAAGTCACTCAAAATGTGCCCTAATTTTTCTTTCTGAAGCACTAATCATACTTTCTATGGCAAAATGAACCCCCTCATTTTGTTTCTTTTTAAATTAAATGTTTTCAGACTTACCACTTCATTCCCATCAAGATGGCTTCTGGTGTGCCATACGTTTGTCATAAGTAAGACTGTTAGCGCTCTAGTTGTTCTTTAGAACACTCTGGGACATTCTTTCATTGGGCTATACGTGGGCTACATCTGGGTGATAATTGGGCTACATTTAGGCTCTTTTGTCTCTGGTGGCCATATTGGGAGACTGCATGTCAGAATGTTTTAATGAAATAGAAGAGGATTTGAGAAGTCACTCAAAATGTGCCCTAAGTTTTTCTTTCTGAAGCACTAATCATACTTTCTATGGCAAAATGAACGCCCTCATTTTGTTCCTTTATAAATTAAATGTTTTCAGACTTACCACTTCATTCCTATCAAGATGGCTTCTGGTGTGCCATACTTTTGTCATAAGTAAGACTGTTAGCGCTCTAGTTGTTCTTTAGAACACTCTGGGACATTCTGTCATTGGGCAATACTTGGGCTACATCTGGATGATATTTGGGCTACATTTGGGCTCTTTTGTCTCTGGTGGCCATCTTGGGAGACTGCGTGTCTGAATTTTTTAATGAAAAAGAAGAGGATTTGAGTAGTCACCCAAAAATTGACCTAATTTTTCTTTCAGCAGCACTAATCATACTTTATGGCAAAATATACCCCCCCCATTTTGTTCCTTTTTAAATTAAATGTTTTAAGAGATACCACTTCATTCCAATCAAGATGGCTTCTGGTGTGTCATACTTTTGTCATAAGTAAGACTGTTAGCGCTCTAGTTGTTCTTTAGAACACTCAGGGACATTCTGTCATTGGGGTATACTTGGGCTACATCTGGGTGATAATTGGGCTACATTTGGGCTCTTTTGTCTCTGGTGGCCATCTAGAGAGACTGCATGTCAGAATTGTTTAATTGAATAAAAGAGGATTTCAGAAGTCACTCAAAATGTGCCCTAATTTTTATTTCTGAAGCACTAATCATACTTTCTATGGCAAAATGAACCCCCTCATTTTGTTTCTTTTTAAATTAAATATTTTCCGACTTACCACTTCATTCCAATCAAGATGGCTTCTGGTGTGCCATACGTTTGTCATAAGTAAGACTGTTAGCGCTCTAGTTGTTCTTTAGAACACTCTGGGACATTCTTTCATTGGGCTATACGTGGGCTACATCTGGGTGATAACTGGGCTACATTTAGGCTCTTTTGTCTCTGGTGGCCATATTGGGAGACAGCATGTCAGAATGTTTTAATGAAATAGAAGAGGATTTGAGAAGTCACTCAAAATGTGCCCTAATTTTTCTTTCTGAAGCACTAATCATACTTTCTATGGCAAAATGAACCCCCTCATTTTGTTTCTTTTTAAATTAAATGTTTTCAGACTTACCACTTCATTCCAATCAAGATGGCTTCTGGTGTGCCATACTTTTGTCATAAGTAAGACTGTTAGCTCTCTAGTTGTTCTTTAGAACACTCTGGGACATTCTGTTATTGGGCTATACTTGGGCTAAATCTGGGTGATAATTGGGCTACATTTGGGCTCTTTTGTCTCTGGTGGCCCTCTTGGGAGACTGCATGTCAGAATTTTTTAATGAAAAAGAAGAGGATTTGAGAAGTCACCCAAAATGTGACATAATTTTTCTTTCAGCAGCACTAATCATACATTCTATGGCAAAATATACCCCCTCATTTTGTTCCTTTTTAAATTAAATGTTTTAAGAGATACCACTTCATTCCAATCAAGATGGCTTCTGGTGTGTCATACTTTTGTCATAAGTAAGACTGTTAGCGCTCTAGTTGTTCTTTAGAACACTCAGGGACATTCTGTCATTGGGGTATACTTGGGCTACATCTGGGTGATAATTGGGCTACATTTGGGCTCTATTGTCTCTGGGGGCCATCTAGGGAGACTGCATGTCAGAATTGTTTAATGAAATAAAAGAGGATTTGAGAAGTCACTCAAAATGTGCCCTAATTTTTCTTTCTGAAGCACTAATCATCCGTTCTATGGCAAAATGAACCCCCTTATTTTGTTTCTTTTTAAATTAAATGTTTTCAGACTTACCACTTCATTCCAATCAAGATGCCTTCTGGTGTGCCATACTTTTGTCATAAGTAAGACTGTTAGCGCTTTAGTTGTTCTTTAGAACACTCTGGGACATTCTTTCATGGGGCTATACCTGGGCTACATCTGGGTGATAATTGGGCTACATTTAGGCTCTTTTGTCTCTGGTAGCCATCTTGGGAGACTGCATGTCAGAATGTTTTAATGAAATAGAAGAGGATTTGAGAAGTCACTCAAAATGTGCCCTAATTTTTCTTTCTGAAGCACTAATCATACTTTCTAAGGCAAAATGAACCCCCTGATTTTGTTCCTTTTTAAATTAAATGTTTTCAGACTTACCACTTCATTCCAATCAAGATGGCTTCTGGTGTGCCATACTTTTGTCATAAGTAAGACAGTTAGCGCGCTAGTTGTTCTTTAGAACACTCTGGGACATTCTGTCATTGGGCTATACTTGGGCTACATCTGGGTGATATTTGGGCTACATTTGGGCTCTTTTGTCTCTGGTGGCCATCTTGCGAGACTGCATGTCAGAATTGTTTAATGAAATAAAAGAGGATTTGAGAAGTCACCCAAAATGTGACCTAATTTTTCTTTCTGCAGCACTAATCATACTTTCTATGGCAAAATGAACCCCCTCGTTTTGTTTCTTTTTAAATTAAATGTTTTCAGACTTACCACTTCATTCCAATCAAGATGGCTTCTGGTGTGCCATACTTTTGTCATAAGTAAGACTGTTAGCTCTCTAGTTGTTCTTTAGAACACTCTGGGACATTCTGTCATTGGGGTATACTTGGCTACATCTGGGTGATAATTGGGCTACATTTGGGCTTTTTTGTCTCTGGTGGCCATCTTGGGAGACTGCATGTCAGAATTGTTTAATGAAATAAAAGAGGATTTGAGTAGTCACCCAAAATGTGACCTAATTTTTCTTTCAGCAGCACTAATCATACTTTCTATGGCAAAATATACCCCCTCATTTTGTTCCTTTTTAAATTAAATGTTTTAAGAGATACCACTTCATTCCAATCAAGATGGCTTCTGGTGTGTCATACTTTTGTCATAAGTAAGACTGTTAGCGCTCTAGTTGTTCTTTAGAACACTCAGGGACATTCTGTCATTGGGGTATACTTGGGCTACATCTGGGTGATAATTGGGCTACATTTGGGCTCTTTTGTCTCTGGTGGCCATCTAGGGAGACTGCATGTCAGAATTGTTTAATGAAATAAAAGAGGATTTGAGAAGTCACTCAAAATGTGCCCTAATTTTTCTTTCTGAAGCACTAATCATACTTTCTGTGGCAAAATGAACCCCCTCATTTTGTTTCTTTTTAAATTAAATGTTTTCAGACTTACCACTTCATTCCAATCAAGATGGCTTCTGGTGTGCCATACTTTTGTCATAAGTAAGACTGTTAGCGCTCTAGTTGTTCTTTAGAACACTCCGGGACATTCTTTCATTGGGCTGTACGTGGGCTACATCTGGGTGATATTTGGGCTACATTTGGGCTCTTTTGTCTCTGGTGGCCATCTTGGGAGACTGCATGTCAGAATGTTTTAATGAAATAGAAGAGGATTTGAGAAGTCACTCAAAATGTGCCCTAATATTTCTTTCTGAAGAACTAATCATACTTTCTATGGCAAAATGAACCCCATTATTTTGTTCCTTTTTAAATTAAAAGTTTTTAGACTTACCACTTCATTCCAATCAATTTGGCTTCTGGTGTGCCATACTTTTGTCGTAAGTAAGACTGTTAGCGCTCTAGTTGTTCTTTAGAACACTCTTGGACATTCTGTCATTGGGGTATACTTGGCTAAATCTGGGTGATAATTGGGCTACATTTGGGCTCTTTTGTCTCTGGTGGCCATCTTGGGAGACTGCATGTCAGAATTGTTTAATGAAATAAAAGAGGATTTCAGAAGTCACTCAAAATGTGCCCTAATTTTTCTTTCTGAAGCACTAATCATACTTTCTATGGCAAAATGAACCCCTTCATTTTGTTTCTTTTTAAATTAAAATGTTTTCAGACTTACCACTTCATTCCAATCAAGATGGCTTCTGGTGTGCCATACTTTTGTCATAAGTAAGACTGTTAGCTCTCTAGTTGTTCTTTAGAACACTCTGGGACATTCTGTCATTGGGCTATACTTGGGCTAAATCTGGGTGATAATTGGGCTACATTTGGGCTCTTTTGTCTCTGGTGGCCCTCTTGGGAGACTGCATGTCAGAATTTTTTAATGAAAAAGAAGAGGATTTGAGAAGTCACCCAAAATGTGACCTAATTTTTCTTTCAGCAGCACTAATCATACTTTCTATGGCAAAATATACCCCCTCATTTTGTTCCTTTTTAAATTAAATGTTTTAAGAGATACCACTTCATTCCAATCAAGATGGCTTCTGGTGTGTCATACTTTTGTCATAAGTAAGACTGTTAGCGCTCTAGTTGTTCTTTAGAACACTCAGGGACATTCTGTCATTGGGGTATACTTGGGCTACATCTGGGTGATAATTGGGCTACATTTGGGCTCTATTGTCTCTGGGGGCCATCTAGGGAAACTGCATGTCAGAATTGTTTAATGAAATAAACGAGGATTTGAGAAGTCACTCAAAATGTGCCCTAATTTTTCTTTCTGAAGCACTAATCATACTTTCTATGGCAAAATGAACCCCCTGATTTTGTTCCTTTTTAAATTAAATGTTTTCAGACTTACCACTTCATTCCAATCAAGATGGCTTCTGGTGCCATACTTTTGTCATAAGTAAGACAGTTAGCGCGCTAGTTGTTCTTTAGAAGACTCTGGGACATTCTGTCATTGGGCTATACTTGGGCTACATCTGGGTGATATTTGGGCTACATTTGGGCTCTTTTGTCTCTGGTGGCCATCTTGGGGGACTGCATGTCAGAATTGTTTAATGAAATAAAAGAGGATTGAGAAGTCACTCAAAATGTCCCCTAATTTTTCTTTCTGAAGCACTAATCATACTTTCTATGGCAAAATGAACCCCCTCATTTTGTTTCTTTTTAAATTAAATGTTTTCAGACTTACCACTTCATTCCAATCAAGATGGCTTCTGGTGTGCCATACTTCTGTCATAAGAAAGACTGTTAGCGCTCTAGTTGTTCTTTAGAACACTCTGGGACATTCTGTCATTGGGCTATACTTGGGCTACATCTGGGTGATAATTGGGCTACATTTGGGCTCTTTTGTCTCTGGTGGCCATATTGGGAGACTGCGTGTCAGAATTTTTTATTGAAAAAGAAGGGGATTTGAGAAGTCACCCAAAATGTGACCTAATTCTTCTTTCTCCAGCACTAATCATACTTTCAATGGCAAAATATACCCCCTCATATTGTTCCCTTTTAAATTAGTGGAGAAGTGTGGCTCACCCGTTAGAGGCTGCAGACCCAGAAGCAGATGTCGGCCCGGGACCAGGGTTCAATTCCCGATGCGGCAGGGTACAGAACCAAGGTCAGCGGGCTCGATAAATCTCGCCTCGGTGCCTCTCTAATCATGGGTCCCACGCTGTAACTCTGGGCAATAGCTTGCTTAATCTCCACAACGGCCCCCTCGCTGCCGGGGATGCCTGGCTTCACCTTGGGGATGCTCAATAGGGACCATCTCACAGGGAAAGCCAGGACGGGTTCCCCAGTGGTACACAGCGCCAAGAAACGCCAGGGTGAACGTGCGCTCTACAAATTCATACTAACATAACACTTCATTCCAATCAAGATGGCTTCTTGTGTGCCATACTTTTGTCATAAGTAAGACTGTTAGCAAACTAGTTGTTCTTTAGAACACTTTGGGACATTCTATCATTGGGCTATACGTGGGCTACATCTGGGTGATAATTGGGCTACATTTAGGCTCTTTTGTCTCTGGTGGCCATCTTGGGAGACTGCATGTCAGAATGTTTTAATGAAATAGAAGAGGATTTGAGAAGTCACTCAAAATGTGCCCCAATTTTTCTTTCTGAAGCACTAATCATACTTTCTATGGCAAAATGAACACCCTCATTTTGTTCCTTTATAAATTAAATGTTTTCAGAATTACCACTTCATTCCAATCAAGATGGGTTCTGGTGTGTCATACTTTTGTCATAAGTAAGACTGTTAGCGCTCTAGTTGTTCTTTAGAACACTCAGGGACATTCTGTCATTGGGGACTTGTGGGACACCCCCGCGCCGCACGGCCACCAGCTGCTGCGTGTGCTCCTGTGCCTGCCTCTGCCTCAGCGCCGGCCTCGCTGCCGTCTTGAGCGCTCCCCTTTGTTTTTGCCGGTTTCTGTCGGAAATTTGTGCTTGTTTATTTTTTTTTTTTAGTTGCCGTCAGAGCGTTTGTCTTCTGTTTTTGCCTCTGTTTTGACCTGCATTGTTGCCTGTACCCAGTGCCCCGTTTTTCTTCGTGTTTTTTTCCATTTGTGCCTGTCTCCTTCCTGTGTGCCCGCCTACCTCGCCGCCCTCCGCTCTCCCTCCCCGCTCCCGCTTCCCGCCACCGCCATCAAGCCCCGCCCCTTTCTCTTCTGTTCCCTCCCCGCTCCCGCCTCCCAGCTGCTCCGCCCACCCGCGCACTTGGCCTTTAAATGGCGACCGTGCGACGCAGGTGAGTGTGACCCACTTGTGGGACACCCCCGCGCCGCACGGCCACCAGCTGCTGCGTGTGCTCCTGTGCCTGCCTCTGCCTCAGCGCCGGCCTCGCTGCCGTCTTGAGCGCTCCCCTTTGTTTTTGCCGGTTTCTGTCGGAAATTTGTGCTTGTTTATTTTTTTTTTTTAGTTGCCGTCAGAGCGTTTGTCTTCTGTTTTTGCCTCTGTTTTGACCTGCATTGTTGCCTGTACCCAGTGCCCCGTTTTTCTTCGTGTTTTTTTCCATTTGTGCCTGTCTCCTTCCTGTGTGCCTGCCTACCTCGCCGCCCTCCGCTCTCCCTCCCCGCTCCCGCTTCCCGCCACCGCCATCAAGCCCCGCCCCTTTTCTCTTCTGTTCCCTCCCCGCTCCCGCCTCCCAGCTGCTCCGCCCACCCGCGCACTTGGCCTTTAAATGGCGACCGTGCGACGCAGGTGAGTGTGACCCACTTGTGGGACACCCCCGCGCCGCACGGCCACCAGCTGCTGCGTGTGCTCCTGTGCCTGCCTCTGCCTCAGCGCCGGCCTCGCTGCCGTCTTGAGCGCTCCCCTTTGTTTTTGCCGGTTTCTGTCGGAAATTTGTGCTTGTTTATTTTTTTTTTAGTTGCCGTCAGAGCGTTTGTCTTCTGTTTTTGCCTCTGTTTTGACCTGCATTGTTGCCTGTACCCAGTGCCCCGTTTTTCTTCGTGTTTTTTTCCATTTGTGCCTGTCTCCTTCCTGTGTGCCCGCCTACCTCGCCGCCCTCCGCTCTCCCTCCCCGCTCCCGCTTCCCGCCACCGCCATCAAGCCCCGCCCCTTTTCTCTTCTGTTCCCTCCCCGCTCCCGCCTCCCAGCTGCTCCGCCCACCCGCGCACTTCGCCTTTAAATGGCGACCGTGCGAACGCGCAGCGGTCACGCGCAGCGGGCGCGCCGATTGTGCGCCGAAGGCGCGCCAAAGGTAAGCCCGTCTGCGCCCGTCCGCGACCGGATCGCGCCCAGCGCCAGGACCCCTGGCCCACGAAGACCCCGACCGACCCGCCTGACGTACTCCGCCACCACCCTCATCGCTCTCAACTCCGCCCGACTCCCTGAATGCCATCAAGCCACACCACGACACACCCACGGACCTTTCAGCTGCCATGCCTGCAAGTTCTCCTGCATCCGGACCAGCCCCGCACCAGCACCCGCCAAGTCGAATTCCAGCAGCACCCACCTCAAGTGCATCCTGCTCAACACCCGCTCCGTCCACAGACACGCCATCGAACTCTGGAACCTTCTAGACGCCACAGCCCCTGACGTTGCCTTCCTCACGGAGACCTGGATGAACGCCTCTTCAGCTCCCGACATCGCCATCGCTAACCCGGAGGGCTACAAGATCGTCCGGAGGGACCGAAACGCCAACCAGATGGGAGGAGGCATCGCCATCATCCACAAGAACACCATCCGTCTCACGACCAGCACCGACAACACCCTGACCAGCGCCGAACACCTGCATTTCCAGATCCACACCAACCCGAACACCACCCTCAGAGGCACCCTGATCTACCGACCCCCGGGACCACGCACGCAATTCAGCGAGGACATCGCCGACTTCGTCAGCCCGCATGCCCTCCCCTCCGCTGACTACATCCTCCTGGGGGACCTCAACTTCCATCTGGAGAACAACAACGACCGCAACACCAGCACCCTGCTCGACAACCTCGCCAACCTGGGACTCAAGCAACTGGTGTCCACCCCCACCCACCTCGCCGGACACACACTCGACGCCGTCTTCTCATCCAGCACAGACATCGACTTCAGCCACGCCACAGAGCTTCAATGGACGGACCACAGCTGCGTCCACTTCACCTTCAAGAGAACGACGACCCACCAACACCAGCAACACACCGCCCGCAGAAGCTGGAACAAGATCACAGCAGACCAGCTCGCCACCTCCCTGAGCCAACACCCTCCTGCCAGCTCAGCGAACCCCAGCCAGGCCGCCGATAACATCACGAAGTGGATCAGCAACTGCGCGGACGAACTCGCCCCGCTGAGGACCCCGCCTAGCAGACCCGGCAGCAAGAAGGCCCCATGGTTCACCGACGAACTCAAGAGCTCCAAGAAGAACTGCCGAGCCCTCGAGAAAGTCTGGAAAAGGGATCCGACACCGGACAACAGGACCTCCTACAAACTTGCCACCCGGAAACACCACCAGCTGATCCGCGCCGCCAAGAGAACAGCATTCAAGGAACGGTTGGACAACAACGCACACAACAGCAAGGAACTCTTCAACATCGTGAAAGAGCTTTCCAACCCCAACGCAGGAAACAACGACATCACCCCATCGCAAGACCTCTGCAACTCCCTCGCCTCCTACTTCCACAACAAGATCACAGACATACACAGCAGTTTCAACAACCAACCTACGCACACCACGACCGACCAGCCACCCCCCCCCACCACCACCCTCCACGCCTGGACCCC
This sequence comes from Lissotriton vulgaris, assembly GCF_964263255.1. Lineage (NCBI taxonomy): Eukaryota > Metazoa > Chordata > Amphibia > Caudata > Salamandridae > Lissotriton > Lissotriton vulgaris. The sequence goes on along the minus strand of NC_141689.1, from coordinate 22,690,209 downwards.
GATCAGCACAGAAGACACCATCCGCACGATGAACTCAATCCACTCCGGATCACCAACCGACCCCTGCCCTCACCACATCTTCAACAAGGCCGACGCTGTCATCGCACCCCACCTGCGAGACATCATCAACACATCCTTCGACACCGCCATCTTCCCCGAGAGCTGGAAACACGCCGAACTCAGCGCTCTACTCAAGAAACCAACAGCGGACCCCACCGACCTCAAGAATTACCGCCCCATCTCGCTTCTCCCGTTTCCAGCCAAAGTCATCGAGAAGACCGTCAACAAGCAGATGGCCGCCTTCCTCGAGACGAACGGATCCCTCGACCCCTCACAGTCCGGCTTCCGAGCCAAACACAGCACCGAGACCGCCCTCATCGCCGCCACCGATGACATCCGGGCCCTGATGGACAATGGAGAAACAGCGGCCCTCATCCTCCTAGACCTCTCCGCGGCATTCGACACGGTCTGCCACCGCACCCTGGTACGGCGCCTCAGCAACATCGGAATCCAGGACAAGGCGCTGGAATGGATCATCTCCTTCCTCGACGGAAGAACACAGCGAGTCCGCCTACCACCGTACAAGTCAGAGGCCTCCGAAGTCATCTGCGGCGTCCCCCAAGGATCATCCCTGAGCCCCACCCTCTTCAACGTCTACATGAGCCCCCTCGCGGCCATCGTACGCAAACACCACCTCAGCATCATCTCCTACGCCGACGACACCCAGCTGATCCTCTCCCTGACCAACAACCCCGCCGCCGCCAGAGCCAACCTACACGAAGGGATGAAAGAGGTAGCCGAGTGGATGACGACCAGCCGCCTGAAACTGAACTCGGACAAGACGGAGGTCCTCATCCTGGGCTCCTCTCCCTCCGCCTGGGACGACTCCTGGTGGCCTCCCGCCCTGGGCACCGCACCCAAACCGACAGACCATGCACGAAACCTGGGCTTCATCCTGGACTCCTCCCTCTCCATGACCAGGCAAGTCAGCAGCGTCTCCTCGGCGTGCTTCAACATCCTACGCATGCTACGGAAGATCTTCTGGTGGATCCCCACAGAGACCAGGAAGACCGTCACCCAGGCCCTCGTCACCAGCCGACTGGACTACGGCAACGCCCTCTACGCCGGGACCACCGCCAAGCTCCAGAAGAGACTCCAGCGGATCCAAAACGCCTCAGCCAGACTCATCCTCGACATCCCACGATCCAGCCACATCTCCGGACATCTGAGAGACCTTCACTGGCTCCCCATCAACAAGAGAATCACCTTCCGCCTCCTCACCCACGCACACAAAGCCCTACACGACCAAGGCCCGAGCTACCTCAACAGCCGAGTCAACTTCTACGCTCCCAAACGCCACCTCCGATCAGCCAACCACGCCCTCGCCGCCGTCCCCCGCATCCGAAGAGCGACTACAGGAGGAAGGTCCTTCTCCTACCTGGCCGCCAAGACCTGGAACTCCCTCCCGTCCGACCTGCGCTTGACCCAAGACCACCTCTCCTTCAGGAAGAAGCTGAAGACCTGGCTGTTCGAGCAGTAGCGGCACCCCCCCCCCCCCCAGCGCCTTGAGACCCTATGGGTATGTAGCGCGCTTTATAAGTGTCACTGATTGATTGATTGATTGGGGTATACTTGGGCTACATCTGGGTGATAATTGGACTACATTTGGGCTCTTTTGTCTCTGGTGGCCATCTAGGGAGACTGCATGTCAGAATTGTTTAATGAAATAAAAGAGGATTTGAGAAGTCACTCAAAATGTGCCCTAATTTTTCTTTCTGAAGCACTAATCATACTTTCTATGGCAAAATGAACCCCCTCATTTTGTTTCTTTTTAAATTAAATGTTTTCAGACTTACCACTTCATTCCCATCAAGATGGCTTCTGGTGTGCCATACTTTTGTCATAAGTAAGACTGTTAGCGCTCTAGTTGTTCTTTAGAACACTCTGGGACATTCTTTCATTGGGCTATACGTGGGCTACATCTGGGTGATAATTGGGCTACATTTAGGCTCTTTTGTCTCTGGTGGCCATATTGGGAGACTGCATGTCAGAATGTTTTAATGAAATAGAAGAGGATTTGAGAAGTCACTCAAAATGTGCCCTAAGTTTTTCTTTCTGAAGCACTAATCATACTTTCTATGGCAAAATGAACGCCCTCATTTTGTTCCTTTATAAATTAAATGTTTTCAGACTTACCACTTCATTCCTATCAAGATGGCTTCTGGTGTGCCATACTTTTGTCATAAGTAAGACTGTTAGCGCTCTAGCTGTTCTTTAGAACACTCTGGGACATTCTGTCATTGGGCAATACTTGGGCTACATCTGGATGATAATTGGGCTACATTTGTGCTCTTTTGTCTCTGGTGGCCATCTTGGGAGACTGCATGTCAGAATTGTTTAATGAAATAAAAGAGGATTTGAGTAGTCACCCAAAAATTGACCTAATTTTTCTTTCAGCAGCACTAATCATACTTTCTATGGCAAAATATACCCCCCCATTTTGTTCCTTTTTAAATTAAATGTTTTAAGAGATACCACTTCATTCCAATCAAGATGGCTTCTGGTGTGTCATACTTTTGTCATAAGTAAGACTGTTAGCGCTCTAGTTGTTCTTTAGAACACTCAGGGACATTCTGTCATTGGGGTATACTTGGGCTACATCTGGGTGATAATTGGGCTACATTTGGGCTCTTTTGTCTCTGGTGGCCATCTAGGGAGACTGCATGTCAGAATTGTTTAATGAAATAAAAGAGGATTTCAGAAGTCACTCAAAATGTGCCCTAATTTTTCTTTCTGAAGCACTAATCATACTTTCTATGGCAAAATGAACCCCCTCATTTTGTTTCTTTTTAAATTAAATATTTTCCGACTTACCACTTCATTCCAATCAAGATGGCTTCTGGTGTGCCATACGTTTGTCATAAGTAAGACTGTTAGCGCTCTAGTTGTTCTTTAGAACACTCTGGGACATTCTGTCATTGGGGTATACTTGGCTACATCTGGGTGATAATTGGGCTACATTTGGGCTCTTTTGTCTTTGGTGGCCATCTTGGGAGACTGCATGTCAGAATTGTTTAATGAAATAAAAGAGGATTTCAGAAGTCACTCAAAATGTGCCCTAATTTTTCTTTCTGAAGCACTAATCATACTTTCTATGGCAAAATAAACCCCCTCATTTTGTTTCTTTTTAAATTAAATGTTTTCAGACTTACCACTTCATTCCAATCAAGATGGCTTCTGGTGTGCCATACTTTTGTCATAAGTAAGACTGTTAGCTCTCTAGTTGTTCTTTAGAACACTCTGGGACATTCTGTCATTGGGCTATACTTGGGCTAAATCTGGGTGATAATTGGGCTACATTTGGGCTCTTTTGTCTCTGGTGGCCCTCTTGGGAGACTGCATGTCAGAATTTTTTAATGAAAAAAAAGAGGATTTGAGAAGTCACCCAAAATGTGACATAATTTTTCTTTCAGCAGCACTAATCATACATTCTATGGCAAAATATACCCCCTCATTTTGTTCCTTTTTAAATTAAATGTTTTAAGAGATACCACTTCATTCCAATCAAGATGGCTTCTGGTGTGTCATACTTTTGTCATAAGTAAGACTGTTAGCGCTCTAGTTGTTCTTTAGAACACTCAGGGACATTCTGTCATTGGGGTATACTTGGGCTACATCTGGGTGATAATTGGGCTACCTTTGGGCTCTATTGTCTCTGGGGGCCATCTAGGGAGACTGCATGTCAGAATTGTTTAATGAAATAAAAGAGGATTTGAGAAGTCACTCAAAATGTGCCCTAATTTTTCTTTCTGAAGCACTAATCATCCTTTCTATGGCAAAATGAACCCCCTTATTTTGTTTCTTTTTAAATTAAATGTTTTCAGACTTACCACTTCATTCCAATCAAGATGGCTTCTGGTGTGCCATACTTTTGTCATAAGTAAGACAGTTAGCGCGCTAGTTGTTCTTTAGAACACTCTGGGACATTCTGTCATTGGGCTATACTTGGGCTACATCTGGGTGATATTTGGGCTACATTTGGGCTCTTTTGTCTCTGGTGGCCATCTTGCGAGACTGCATGTCAGAATTATTTAATGAAATAAAAGAGGATTTGAGAAGTCACCCAAAATGTGACCTAATTTTTCTTTCTGCAGCACTAATCATACTTTCTATGGCAAAATATACCGCCTCATTTTGTTCCTTTTTAAATTAAATGTTTTAAGAGATACCACTTCATTCCAATCAAGATGGCTTCTGGTGTGCCATACTTTTGTCATAAGTAAGACTGTTAGCGCTCTAGTTGTTCTTTAGAACACTCAGGAACATTCTGTCATTATGATATACGTGGGCTACATCTGCATGATAATTGGGCTACATTTAGGCTCTTTTGTCTCTGGTGGCCATCTTGGGAGACTGCGTGTCAGAATGTTTTAATAAAATAGAAGAGGATTTGAGAAGTCACTCAAAATGTGCCCTAATTTTTCTTTCTGAAGCACTAATCATACTTTCTATGGCAAAATGAACCCCCTGATGTTGTTCCTTTTTAAATTAAATGTTTTCAGACTTACCACTTCATTCCAATCAAGATGGCTTCTGGTGTGCCATACTTTTGTCATAAGTAAGACAGTTAGCGCGCTAGTTGTTCTTTAGAAGACTCTGAGACATTCTGTCATTGGGCTATACTTGGGCTACATCTGTTTGATATTTGGGCTACATTTGGGCTCTTTTGTCTCTGGTGGCCATCTTGGGGGACTGCATGTCAGAATTGTTTAATGAAATAAAAGAGGATTGAGAAGTCACTCAAAATGTCCATTAATTTTTTGTTCTGAAGCACTAATCATACTTTCTATGGCAAAATGAACCCCCTCATTTTGTTTCTTTTTAAATTAAATGTTTTCAGACTTACCACTTCATTCCAATCAAGATGGCTTCTGGTGTGCCATACTTCTCTCATAAGAAAGACTGTTAGCGCTCTAGTTGTTCTTTAGAACACTCTGGGACATTCTGTCATTGGGCTATACTTGGGCTACATCTGGGTGATAATTGGGCTACATTTGGGCTCTTTTGTCTCTGGTGGCCATATTGGGAGACTGCGTGTCAGAATTTTTTATTGAAAAAGAAGGGGATTTGAGAAGTCACCCAAAATGTGACCTAATTCTTCTTTCTCCAGCACTAATCATACTTTCAATGGCAAAATATACCCCCTCATATTGTTCCCTTTTAAATTAGTGGAGAAGTGTGGCTCACCCGTTAGAGGCTGCAGACCCAGAAGCAGATGTCGGCCCGGGACCAGGGTTCAATTCCCGACGCGGCAGGGTACGGAACCAAGGTCAGCGGGCTCGATAAATCTCGCCTCGGTGCCTCTCTAATCATGGGTCCCACGCTGTAACTCTGGGCAATAGCTTGCTTAATCTCCACAACGGCCCCCTCGCTGCCGGGGATGCCTGGCTTCACCTTGGGGATGCTCAATAGGGACCATCTCACAGGGAAAGCCAGGACGGGTTCCCCAGTGGTACACAGCGCCAAGAAACGCCAGGATGAACGTGCGCTCTACAAATTCATACTAACATAACACTTCATTCCAATCAAGATGGCTTCTGGTGTGCCATACATTTGTCATAAGTAAGACTGTTAGCAAACTAGTTGTTCTTTAGAACACTTTGGGACATTCTATCATTGGGCTATACGTGGGCTACATCTGGGTGATAATTGGGCTACATTTAGGCTCTTTTGTCTCTGGTGGCCATCTAGGGAGACTGCATGTCAGAATTGTTTAATGAAATAAAAGAGGATTTGAGAAGTCACTCAAAATGTGCCCTAATTTTTCTTTCTGAAGCACTAATCATACTTTCTATGGCAAAATGAACCCCCTCATTTTGTTTCTTTTTAAATTAAATGTTTTCAGACTTACCACTTCATTCCCATCAAGATGGCTTCTGGTGTGCCATACGTTTGTCATAAGTAAGACTGTTAGCGCTCTAGTTGTTCTTTAGAACACTCTGGGACATTCTTTCATTGGGCTATACGTGGGCTTCATCTGGGTGATAATTGGGCTACATTTAGGCTCTTTTGTCTCTGGTGGCCATATTGGGAGACTGCATGTCAGAATGTTTTAATGAAATAGAAGAGGATTTGAGAAGTCACTCAAAATGTGCCCTAAGTTTTTCTTTCTGAAGCACTAATCATACTTTCTATGGCAAAATGAACGCCCTCATTTTGTTCCTTTATAAATTAAATGTTTTCAGACTTACCACTTCATTCCTATCAAGATGGCTTCTGGTGTGCCATACTTTTGTCATAAGTAAGACTGTTAGCGCTCTAGTTGTTCTTTAGAACACTCTGGGACATTCTGTCGTTGGGCAATACTTGGGCTACATCTGGATGATATTTGGGCTACATTTGGGCTCTTTTGTCTCTGGTGGCCATCTTGGGAGACTGCGTGTCTGAATTTTTTAATGAAAAAGAAGAGGATTTGAGTAGTCACCCAAAAATTGACCTAATTTTTCTTTCAGCAGCACTAATCATACTTTATGGCAAAATATACCCCCCCCATTTTGTTCCTTTTTAAATTAAATGTTTTGAGAGATACCACTTCATTCCAATCAAGATGGCTTCTGGTGTGTCATACTTTTGTCATAAGTAAGACTGTTAGCGCTCTAGTTGTTCTTTAGAACACTCAGGGACATTCTGTCATTGGGGTATACTTGGGCTACATCTGGGTGATAATTGGGCTACATTTGGGCTCTTTTGTCTCTGGTGGCCATCTAGGGAGACTGCATGTCAGAATTGTTTAATTAAATAAAAGAGGATTTCAGAAGTCACTCAAAATGTGCCCTAATTTTTCTTTCTGAAGCACTAATCATACTTTCTATGGCAAAATGAACCCCCTCATTTTGTTTCTTTTTAAATTAAATATTTTCCGACTTACCACTTCATTCCAATCAAGATGGCTTCTGGTGTGCCATACGTTTGTCATAAGTAAGACTGTTAGCGCTCTAGTTGTTCTTTAGAACACTCTGGGACATTCTTTCATTGGGCTATACGTGGGCTACATCTGGGTGATAACTGGGCTACATTTAGGCTCTTTTGTCTCTGGTGGCCATATTGGGAGACAGCATGTCAGAATGTTTTAATGAAATAGAAGAGGATTTGAGAAGTCACTCAAAATGTGCCCTAATTTTTCTTTCTGAAGCACTAATCATACTTTCTATGGCAAAATGAACCCCCTCATTTTGTTTCTTTTTAAATTAAATGTTTTCAGACTTACCACTTCATTCCAATCAAGATGGCTTCTGGTGTGCCATACTTTTGTCATAAGTAAGACTGTTAGCTCTCTAGTTGTTCTTTAGAACACTCTGGGACATTCTGTTATTGGGCTATACTTGGGCTAAATCTGGGTGATAATTGGGCTACATTTGGGCTCTTTTGTCTCTGGTGGCCCTCTTGGGAGACTGCATGTCAGAATTTTTTAATGAAAAAGAAGAGGATTTGAGAAGTCACCCAAAATGTGACATAATTTTTCTTTCAGCAGCACTAATCATACATTCTATGGCAAAATATACCCCCTCATTTTGTTCCTTTTTAAATTAAATGTTTTAAGAGATACCACTTCATTCCAATCAAGATGGCTTCTGGTGTGTCATACTTTTGTCATAAGTAAGACTGTTAGCGCTCTAGTTGTTCTTTAGAACACTCAGGGACATTCTGTCATTGGGGTATACTTGGGCTACATCTGGGTGATAATTGGGCTACATTTGGGCTCTATTGTCTCTGGGGGCCATCTAGGGAGACTGCATGTCAGAATTGTTTAATGAAATAAAAGAGGATTTGAGAAGTCACTCAAAATGTGCCCTAATTTTTCTTTCTGAAGCACTAATCATCCGTTCTATGGCAAAATGAACCCCCTTATTTTGTTTCTTTTTAAATTAAATGTTTTCAGACTTACCACTTCATTCCAATCAAGATGCCTTCTGGTGTGCCATACTTTTGTCATAAGTAAGACTGTTAGCGCTTTAGTTGTTCTTTAGAACACTCTGGGACATTCTTTCATGGGGCTATACGTGGGCTACATCTGGGTGATAATTGGGCTACATTTAGGCTCTTTTGTCTCTGGTAGCCATCTTGGGAGACTGCATGTCAGAATGTTTTAATGAAATAGAAGAGGATTTGAGAAGTCACTCAAAATGTGCCCTAATTTTTCTTTCTGAAGCACTAATCATACTTTCTATGGCAAAATGAACCCCCTGATTTTGTTCCTTTTTAAATTAAATGTTTTCAGACTTACCACTTCATTCCAATCAAGATGGCTTCTGGTGTGCCATACTTTTGTCATAAGTAAGACAGTTAGCGCGCTAGTTGTTCTTTAGAACACTCTGGGACATTCTGTCATTGGGCTATACTTGGGCTACATCTGGGTGATATTTGGGCTACATTTGGGCTCTTTTGTCTCTGGTGGCCATCTTGCGAGACTGCATGTCAGAATTGTTTAATGAAATAAAAGAGGATTTGAGAAGTCACCCAAAATGTGACCTAATTTTTCTTTCTGCAGCACTAATCATACTTTCTATGGCAAAATGAACCCCCTCATTTTGTTTCTTTTTAAATTAAATGTTTTCAGACTTACCACTTCATTCCAATCAAGATGGCTTCTGGTGTGCCATACTTTTGTCATAAGTAAGACTGTTAGCTCTCTAGTTGTTCTTTAGAACACTCTGGGACATTCTGTCATTGGGCTATACTTGGGCTAAATCTGGGTGATAATTGGGCTACATTTGGGCTCTTTTGTCTCTGGTGGCCCTCTTGGGAGACTGCATGTCAGAATTTTTTAATGAAAAATAAGAGGATTTGAGAAGTCACCCAAAATGTGACATAATTTTTCTTTCAGCAGCACTAATCATACATTCTATGGCAAAATATACCCCCTCATTTTGTTCCTTTTTAAATTAAATGTTTTAAGAGATACCACTTCATTCCAATCAAGATGGCTTCTGGTGTGTCATACTTTTGTCATAAGTAAGACTGTTAGCGCTCTAGTTGTTCTTTAGAACACTCAGGGACATTCTGTCATTGGGGTATACTTGGGCTACATCTGGGTGATAATTGGGCTACATTTGGGCTCTATTGTCTCTGGGGGCCATCTAGGGAGACTGCATGTCAGAATTGTTTAATGAAATAAAAGAGGATTTGAGAAGTCACTCAAAATGTGCCCTAATTTTTCTTTCTGAAGCACTAATCATCCTTTCTATGGCAAAATGAACCCCCTTATTTTGTTTCTTTTTAAATTAAATGTTTTCAGACTTACCACTTCATTCCAATCAAGATGGCTTCTGGTGTGCCATACTTTTGTCATAAGTAAGACAGTTAGCGCGCTAGTTGTTCTTTAGAACACTCTGGGACATTCTGTCATTGGGCTATACTTGGGCTACATCTGGGTGATATTTGGGCTACATTTGGGCTCTTTTGTCTCTGGTGGCCATCTTGCGAGACTGCATGTCAGAATTATTTAATGAAATAAAAGAGGATTTGAGAAGTCACCCAAAATGTGACCTAATTTTTCTTTCTGCAGCACTAATCATACTTTCTATGGCAAAATATACCGCCTCATTTTGTTCCTTTTTAAATTAAATGTTTTAAGAGATACCACTTCATTCCAATCAAGATGGCTTCTGGTGTGCCATACTTTTGTCATAAGTAAGACTGTTAGCGCTCTAGTTGTTCTTTAGAACACTCAGGAACATTCTGTCATTATGATATACGTGGGCTACATCTGCGTGATAATTGGGCTACATTTAGGCTCTTTTGTCTCTGGTGGCCATCTTGGGAGACTGCGTGTCAGAATGTTTTAATAAAATAGAAGAGGATTTGAGAAGTCACTCAAAATGTGCCCTAATTTTTCTTTCTGAAGCACTAATCATACTTTCTATGGCAAAATGAACCCCCTGATTTTGTTCCTTTTTAAATTAAATGTTTTCAGACTTACCACTTCATTCCAATCAAGATGGCTTCTGGTGTGCCATACTTTTGTCATAAGTAAGACAGTTAGCGTGCTAGTTGTTCTTTAGAAGACTCTGGGACATTCTGTCATTGGGCTATACTTGGGCTACATCTGGGTGATATTTGGGCTACATTTGGGCTCTTTTGTCTCTGGTGGCCATCTTGGGGGACTGCATGTCAGAATTGTTTAATGAAATAAAAGAGGATTGAGAAGTCACTCAAAATGTCCCCTAATTTTTCTTTCTGAAGCACTAATCATACTTTCTATGGCAAAATGAACCCCCTCATTTTGTTTCTTTTTAAATTAAATGTTTTCAGACTTACCACTTCATTCCAATCAAGATGGCTTCTGGTGTGCCATACTTCTGTCATAAGAAAGACTGTTAGCGCTCTAGTTGTTCTTTAGAACACTCTGGGACATTCTGTCATTGGGCTATACTTGGGCTACATCTGGGTGATAATTGGGCTACATTTGGGCTCTTTTGTCTCTGGTGGCCATATTGGGAGACTGCGTGTCAGAATTTTTTATTGAAAAAGAAGGGGATTTGAGAAGTCACCCAAAATGTGACCTAATTCTTCTTTCTCCAGCACTAATCATACTTTCAATGGCAAAATATACCCCCTCATATTGTTCCCTTTTAAATTAGTGGAGAAGTGTGGCTCACCCGTTAGAGGCTGCAGACCCAGAAGCAGATGTCGGCCCGGGACCAGGGTTCAATTCCCGACGCGGCAGGGTACGGAACTAAGGTCAGCGGGCTCGATAAATCTCGCCTCGGTGCCTCTCTAATCATGGGTCCCACGCTGTAACTCTGGGCAATAGCTTGCTTAATCTCCACAACGGCCCCCTCGCTGCCGGGGATGCCTGGCTTCACCTTGGGGATGCTCAATAGGGACCATCTCACAGGGAAAGCCAGGACGGGTTCCCCAGTGGTACACAGCGCCAAGAAACGCCAGGGTGAACGTGCGCTCTACAAATTCATACTAACATAACACTTCATTCCAATCAAGATGGCTTCTGGTGTGCCATACTTTTGTCATAAGTAAGACTGTTAGCAAACTAGTTGTTCTTTAGAACACTTTGGGACATTCTATCATTGGGCTATACGTGGGCTACATCTGGGTGATAATTGGGCTACATTTAGGCTCTTTTGTCTCTGGTGGCCATCTTGGGAGACTGCATGTCAGAATGTTTTAATGAAATAGAAGAGGATTTGAGAAGTCACTCAAAATGTGCCCCAATTTTTCTTTCTGAAGCACTAATCATAATTTCTATGGCAAAATGAACACCCTCATTTTGTTCCTTTATAAATTAAATGTTTTCAGAATTACCACTTCATTCCAATCAAGATGGGTTCTGGTGTGTCATACTTTTGTCATAAGTAAGACTGTTAGCGCTCTAGTTGTTCTTTAGAACACTCAGGGACATTCTGTCATTGGGGTATACTTGGGCTACATCTGGGTGATAATTGGACTACATTTGGGCTCTTTTGTCTCTGGTGGCCATCTAGGGAGACTGCATGTCAGAATTGTTTAATGAAATAAAAGAGGATTTGAGAAGTCACTCAAAATGTGCCCTAATTTTTCTTTCTGAAGCACTAATCATACTTTCTATGGCAAAATGAACGCCCTCATTTTGTTCCTTTATAAATTAAATGTTTTCAGACTTACCACTTCATTCCTATCAAGATGGCTTCTGGTGTGCCATACTTTTGTCATAAGTAAGACTGTTAGCGCTCTAGTTGTTCTTTAGAACACTCTGGGACATTCTGTCATTGGGCAATACTTGGGCTACATCTGGATGATATTTGGGCTACATTTGGGCTCTTTTGTCTCTGGTGGCCATCTTGGGAGACTGCGTGTCTGAATTTTTTAATGATAAAGAAGAGGATTTGAGTAGTCACCCAAAAATTGACCTAATTTTTCTTTCAGCAGCACTAATCATACTTTATGGCAAAATATACCCCCCCATTTTGTTCCTTTTTAAATTAAATGTTTTAAGAGATACCACTTCATTCCAATCAAGATGGCTTCTGGTGTGTCATACTTTTGTCATAAGTAAGACTGTTAGCGCTCTAGTTGTTCTTTAGAACACTCAGGGACATTCTGTCATTGGGGTATACTTGGGCTACATCTGGGTGATAATTGGGCTACATTTGGGCTCTTTTGTCTCTGGTGGCCATCTAGGGAGACTGCATGTCAGAATTGTTTAATGAAATAAAAGAGGATTTCAGAAGTCACTCAAAATGTGCCCTAATTTTTCTTTCTGAAGCACTAATCATACTTTCTATGGCAAAATGAACCCCCTCATTTTGTTTCTTTTTAAATTAAATATTTTCCGACTTACCACTTCATTCCAATCAAGATGGCTTCTGGTGTGCCATACGTTTGTCATAAGTAAGACTGTTAGCGCTCTAGTTGTTCTTTAGAACACTCTGGGACATTCTTTCATTGGGCTATACGTGGGCTACATCTGGGTGATAACTGGGCTACATTTAGGCTCTTTTGTCTCTGGTGGCCATATTGGGAGACAGCATGTCAGAATGTTTTAATGAAATAGAAGAGGATTTGAGAAGTCACTCAAAATGTGCCCTAATTTTTCTTTCTGAAGCACTAATCATACTTTCTATGGCAAAATGAACCCCCTCATTTTGTTTCTTTTTAAATTAAATGTTTTCAGACTTACCACTTCATTCCAATCAAGATGGCTTCTGGTGTGCCATACTTTTGTCATAAGTAAGACTGTTAGCGCTCTAGTTGTTCTTTAGAACACTCTTGGACATTCTGTCATTGGGGTATACTTGGCTACATCTGGGTGATAATTGGGCTACATTTGGGCTCTTTTGTCTTTGGTGGCCATCTTGGGAGACTGCATGTCAGAATTGCTTAATGAAATAAAAGAGGATTTCAGAAGTCACTCAAAATGTGCCCTAATTTTTCTTTCTGAAGCACTAATCATACTTTCTATGGCAAAATGAACCCCCTCATTTTGTTTCTTTTTAAATTAAATGTTTTCAGACTTACCACTTCATTCCAATCAAGATGGCTTCTGGTGTGCCATACTTTTGTCATAAGTAAGACTGTTAGCTCTCTAGTTGTTCTTTAGAACACTCTGGGACATTCTGTTATTGGGCTATACTTGGGCTAAATCTGGGTGATAATTGGGCTACATTTGGGCTCTTTTGTCTCTGGTAGCCCTCTTGGGAGACTGCATGTCAGAATTTTTTAATGAAAAAGAAGAGGATTTGAGAAGTCACCCAAAATGTGACATAATTTTTCTTTCAGCAGCACTAATCATACATTCTATGGCAAAATATACCCCCTCATTTTGTTCCTTTTTAAATTAAATGTTTTAAGAGATACCACTTCATTCCAATCAAGATGGCTTCTGGTGTGTCATACTTTTGTCATAAGTAAGACTGTTAGCGCTCTAGTTGTTCTTTAGAACACTCAGGGACATTCTGTCATTGGGGTATACTTGGCTACATCTGGGTGATAATTGGGCTACATTTGGGCTCTTTTGTCTTTGGTGGCCATCTTGGGAGACTGCATGTCAGAATTTTTTATTGAAAAAGAAGGGGATTTGAGAAGTCACCCAAAATGTGACATAATTTTTCTTTCAGCAGCACTAATCATACATTCTATGGCAAAATATACCCCCCCATTTTGTTCCTTTTTAAATTAAATGTTTTAAGAGATACCACTTCATTCCAATCAAGATGGCTTCTGGTGTGTCATACTTTTGTCATAAGTAAGACTGTTAGCGCTCTAGTTGTTCTTTAGAACACTCAGGGACATTCTGTCATTGGGGTATACTTGGGCTACATCTGGGTGATAATTGGGCTACATTTGGGCTCTTTTGTCTCTGGTGGCCATCTAGGGAGACTGCATGTCAGAATTGTTTAATGAAATAAAAAAGGATTTCAGAAGTCACTCAAAATGTGCCCTAATTTTTCTTTCTGAAGCACTAATCATACTTTCTATGGCAAAATGAACCCCCTCATTTTGTTTCTTTTTAAATTAAATATTTTCCGACTTACCACTTCATTCCAATCAAGATGGCTTCTGGTGTGCCATACGTTTGTCATAAGTAAGACTGTTAGCGCTCTAGTTGTTCTTTAGAACACTCTGGGACATTCTTTCATTGGGCTATACGTGGGCTACATCTGGGTGATAATTGGGCTACATTTAGGCTCTTTTGTCTCTGGTGGCCATCTTGGGAGACTGCATGTCAGACTGTTTTAATGAAATAGAAGAGGATTTGAGAAGTCACTCAAAATGTGCCCCAATTTTTCTTTCTGAAGCACTAATCATACTTTCTATGGCAAAATGAACCCCCTCATTTTGTTTCTTTTTAAATTAAATGTTTTCAGACTTACCACTTCATTCCAATCAAGATGGCTTCTGGTGTGCCATACTTTTGTCATAAGTAAGACTGTTAGCTCTCTAGTTGTTCTTTAGAACACTCTGGGACATTCTGTTATTGGGCTATACTTGGGCTAAATCTGGGTGATAATTGGGCTACATTTGGGCTCTTTTGTCTCTGGTGGCCCTCTTGGGAGACTGCATGTCAGAATTTTTTAATGAAAAAGAAGAGGATTTGAGAAGTCACCCAAAATGTGACATAATTTTTCTTTCAGCAGCACTAATCATACATTCTATGGCAAAATATACCCCCCCATTTTGTTCCTTTTTAAATTAAATGTTTTAAGAGATACCACTTCATTCCAATCAAGATGGCTTCTGGTGTGTCATACTTTTGTCATAAGTAAGACTGTTAGCGCTCTAGTTGTTCTTTAGAACACTCAGGGACATTCTGTCATTGGGGTATACTTGGGCTACATCTGGGTGATAATTGGGCTACATTTGGGCTCTTTTGTCTCTGGTGGCCATCTAGGGAGACTGCATGTCAGAATTGTTTAATGAAATAAAAAAGGATTTCAGAAGTCACTCAAAATGTGCCCTAATTTTTCTTTCTGAAGCACTAATCATACTTTCTATGGCAAAATGAACCCCCTCATTTTGTTTCTTTTTAAATTAAATATTTTCCGACTTACCACTTCATTCCAATCAAGATGGCTTCTGGTGTGCCATACGTTTGTCATAAGTAAGACTGTTAGCGCTCTAGTTGTTCTTTAGAACACTCTGGGACATTCTTTCATTGGGCTATACGTGGGCTACATCTGGGTGATAATTGGGCTACATTTAGGCTCTTTTGTCTCTGGTGGCCATCTTGGGAGACTGCATGTCAGACTGTTTTAATGAAATAGAAGAGGATTTGAGAAGTCACTCAAAATGTGCCCCAATTTTTCTTTCTGAAGCACTAATCATACTTTCTATGGCAAAATGAACCCCCTCATTTTGTTTCTTTTTAAATTAAATGTTTTCAGACTTACCACTTCATTCCAATCAAGATGGCTTCTGGTGTGCCATACTTTTGTCATAAGTAAGACAGTTAGCGCGCTAGTTGTTCTTTAGAACACTCTGGGACATTCTGTCATTGGGCTATACTTGGGCTACATCTGGGTGATATTTGGGCTACATTTGGGCTCTTTTGTCTCTGGTGGCCATCTTGCGAGACTGCATGTCAGAATTATTTAATGAAATAAAAGAGGATTTGAGAAGTCACCCAAAATGTGACCTAATTTTTCTTTCTGCAGCACTAATCATACTTTCTATGGCAAAATATACCGCCTCATTTTGTTCCTTTTTAAATTAAATGTTTTAAGAGATACCACTTCATTCCAATCAAGATGGCTTCTGGTGTGCCATACTTTTGTCATAAGTAAGACTGTTAGCGCTCTAGTTGTTCTTTAGAACACTCAGGAACATTCTGTCATTATGATATACGTGGGCTACATCTGCGTGATAATTGGGCTACATTTAGGCTCTTTTGTCTCTGGTGGCCATCTTGGGAGACTGCGTGTCAGAATGTTTTAATAAAATAGAAGAGGATTTGAGAAGTCACTCAAAATGTGCCCTAATTTTTCTTTCTGAAGCACTAATCATACTTTCTATGGCAAAATGAACCCCCTGATTTTGTTCCTTTTTAAATTAAATGTTTTCAGACTTACCACTTCATTCCAATCAAGATGGCTTCTGGTGTGCCATACTTTTGTCATAAGTAAGACAGTTAGCGCGCTAGTTGTTCTTTAGAAGACTCTGGGACATTCTGTCATTGGGCTATACTTGGGCTACATCTGGGTGATATTTGGGCTACATTTGGGCTCTTTTGTCTCTGGTGGCCATCTTGGGGGACTGCATGTCAGAATTGTTTAATGAAATAAAAGAGGATTGAGAAGTCACTCAAAATGTCCCCTAATTTTTCTTTCTGAAGCACTAATCATACTTTCTATGGCAAAATGAACCCCCTCATTTTGTTTCTTTTTAAATTAAATGTTTTCAGACTTACCACTTCATTCCAATCAAGATGGCTTCTGGTGTGCCATACTTCTGTCATAAGAAAGACTGTTAGTGCTCTAGTTGTTCTTTAGAACACTCTGGGACATTCTGTCATTGGGCTATACTTGGGCTACATCTGGGTGATAATTGGGCTACATTTGGGCTCTTTTGTCTCTGGTGGCCATATTGGGAGACTGCGTGTCAGAATTTTTTATTGAAAAAGAAGGGGATTTGAGAAGTCACCCAAAATGTGACCTAATTCTTCTTTCTCCAGCACTAATCATACTTTCTATGGCAAAATGAACCCCCTCATTTTGTTTCTTTTTAAATTAAATGTTTTCAGACTTACCACTTCATTCCAATCAAGATGGCTTCTGGTGTGCCATACTTTTGTCATAAGTAAGACTGTTAGCGCTCTAGTTGTTCTTTAGAACACTCTTGGACATTCTGTCATTGGGGTATACTTGGCTACATCTGGGTGATAATTGGGCTACATTTGGGCTCTTTTGTCTTTGGTGGCCATCTTGGGAGACTGCATGTCAGAATTGTTTAATGAAATAAAAGAGGATTTCAGAAGTCACTCAAAATGTGCCCTAATTTTTCTTTCTGAAGCACTAATCATACTTTCTATGGCAAAATGAACCCCCTCATTTTGTTTCTTTTTAAATTAAATGTTTTCAGACTTACCACTTCATTCCAATCAAGATGGCTTCTGGTGTGCCATACTTTTGTCATAAGTAAGACTGTTAGCGCTCTAGTTGTTCTTTAGAACACTCTTGGACATTCTGTCATTGGGGTATACTTGGCTACATCTGGGTGATAATTGGGCTACATTTGGGCTCTTTTGTCTTTGGTGGCCATCTTGGGAGACTGCATGTCAGAATTGTTTAATGAAATAAAAGAGGATTTCAGAAGTCACTCAAAATGTGCCCTAATTTTTCTTTCTGAAGCACTAATCATACTTTCTATGGCAAAATGAACCCCCTCATTTTGTTTCTTTTTAAATTAAATGTTTTCAGACTTACCACTTCATTCCAATCAAGATGGCTTCTGGTGTGCCATACTTTTGTCATAAGTAAGACTGTTAGCTCTCTAGTTGTTCTTTAGAACACTCTGGGACATTCTGTTATTGGGCTATACTTGGGCTAAATCTGGGTGATAATTGGGCTACATTTGGGCTCTTTTGTCTCTGGTAGCCCTCTTGGGAGACTGCATGTCAGAATTTTTTAATGAAAAAGAAGAGGATTTGAGAAGTCACCCAAAATGTGACATAATTTTTCTTTCAGCAGCACTAATCATACATTCTATGGCAAAATATACCCCCTCATTTTGTTCCTTTTTAAATTAAATGTTTTAAGAGATACCACTTCATTCCAATCAAGATGGCTTCTGGTGTGTCATACTTTTGTCATAAGTAAGACTGTTAGCGCTCTAGTTGTTCTTTAGAACACTCAGGGACATTCTGTCATTGGGGTATACTTGGCTACATCTGGGTGATAATTGGGCTACATTTGGGCTCTTTTGTCTTTGGTGGCCATCTTGGGAGACTGCATGTCAGAATTGTTTAATGAAATAAAAGAGGATTTCAGAAGTCACTCAAAATGTGCCCTAATTTTTCTTTCTGAAGCACTAATCATACTTTCTATGGCAAAATGAACCCCCTCATTTTGTTTCTTTTTAAATTAAATGTTTTCAGACTTACCACTTCATTCCAATCAAGATGGCTTCTGGTGTGCCATACTTTTGTCATAAGTAAGACAGTTAGCGCGCTAGTTGTTCTTTAGAACACTCTGGGACATTCTGTCATTGGGCTATACTTGGGCTACATCTGGGTGATATTTGGGCTACATTTGGGCTCTTTTGTCTCTGGTGGCCATCTTGCGAGACTGCATGTCAGAATTATTTAATGAAATAAAAGAGGATTTGAGAAGTCACCCAAAATGTGACCTAATTTTTCTTTCTGCAGCACTAATCATACTTTCTATGGCAAAATATACCGCCTCATTTTGTTCCTTTTTAAATTAAATGTTTTAAGAGATACCACTTCATTCCAATCAAGATGGCTTCTGGTGTGCCATACTTTTGTCATAAGTAAGACTGTTAGCGCTCTAGTTGTTCTTTAGAACACTCAGGAACATTCTGTCATTATGATATACGTGGGCTACATCTGCGTGATAATTGGGCTACATTTAGGCTCTTTTGTCTCTGGTGGCCATCTTGGGAGACTGCGTGTCAGAATGTTTTAATAAAATAGAAGAGGATTTGAGAAGTCACTCAAAATGTGCCCTAATTTTTCTTTCTGAAGCACTAATCATACTTTCTATGGCAAAATGAACCCCCTGATTTTGTTCCTTTTTAAATTAAATGTTTTCAGACTTACCACTTCATTCCAATCAAGATGGCTTCTGGTGTGCCATACTTTTGTCATAAGTAAGACAGTTAGCGCGCTAGTTGTTCTTTAGAAGACTCTGGGACATTCTGTCATTGGGCTATACTTGGGCTACATCTGGGTGATATTTGGGCTACATTTGGGCTCTTTTGTCTCTGGTGGCCATCTTGGGGGACTGCATGTCAGAATTGTTTAATGAAATAAAAGAGGATTGAGAAGTCACTCAAAATGTCCCCTAATTTTTCTTTCTGAAGCACTAATCATACTTTCTATGGCAAAATGAACCCCTCATTTTGTTTCTTTTTAAATTAAATGTTTTCAGACTTACCACTTCATTCCAATCAAGATGGCTTCTGGTGTGCCATACTTCTGTCATAAGAAAGACTGTTAGTGCTCTAGTTGTTCTTTAGAACACTCTGGGACATTCTGTCATTGGGCTATACTTGGGCTACATCTGGGTGATAATTGGGCTACATTTGGGCTCTTTTGTCTCTGGTGGCCATATTGGGAGACTGCGTGTCAGAATTTTTTATTGAAAAAGAAGGGGATTTGAGAAGTCACCCAAAATGTGACCTAATTCTTCTTTCTCCAGCACTAATCATACTTTCAATGGCAAAATATACCCCCTCATATTGTTCCCTTTTAAATTAGTGGAGAAGTGTGGCTCACCCGTTAGAGGCTGCAGACCCAGAAGCAGATGTCGGCCCGGGACCAGGGTTCAATTCCTGACGCGGCAGGGTACGGAACCAAGGTCAGCGGGCTCGATAAATCTCGCCTCGGTGCCTCTCTAATCATGGGTCCCACGCTGTAACTCTGGGCAATAGCTTGCTTAATCTCCACAACGGCCCCCTCGCTGCCGGGGATGCCTGGCTTCACCTTGGGGATGCTCAATAGGGACCATCTCACAGGGAAAGCCAGGACGGGTTCCCCAGTGGTACACAGCGCCAAGAAACGCCAGGGTGAACGTGCGCTCTACAAATTCATACTAACATAACACTTCATTCCAATCAAGATGGCTTCTGGTGTGCCATACTTTTGTCATAAGTAAGACTGTTAGCAAACTAGTTGTTCTTTAGAACACTTTGGGACATTCTATCATTGGGCTATACGTGGGCTACATCTGGGTGATAATTGGGCTACATTTAGGCTCTTTTGTCTCTGGTGGCCATCTTGGGAGACTGCATGTCAGACTGTTTTAATGAAATAGAAGAGGATTTGAGAAGTCACTCAAAATGTGCCCCAATTTTTCTTTCTGAAGCACTAATCATACTTTCTATGGCAAAATGAACACCCTCATTTTGTTCCTTTATAAATTAAATGTTTTCAGAATTACCACTTCATTCCAATCAAGATGGGTTCTGGTGTGTCATACTTTTGTCATAAGTAAGACTGTTAGCGCTCTAGTTGTTCTTTAGAACACTCAGGGACATTCTGTCATTGGGGTATACTTGGGCTACATCTGGGTGATAATTGGACTACATTTGGGCTCTTTTGTCTCTGGTGGCCATCTAGGGAGACTGCATGTCAGAATTGTTTAATGAAATAAAAGAGGATTTGAGAAGTCACTCAAAATGTGCCCTAATTTTTCTTTCTGAAGCACTAATCATACTTTCTATGGCAAAATGAACCCCCTGATTTTGTTTCTTTTTAAATTAAATGTTTTCAGACTTACCACTTCATTCCCATCAAGATGGCTTCTGGTGTGCCATACTTTTGTCATAAGTAAGACTGTTAGCGCTCTAGTTGTTCTTTAGAACACTCTGGGACATTCTTTCATTGGGCTATACGTGGGCTACATCTGGGTGATAATTGGGCTACATTTAGGCTCTTTTGTCTCTGGTGGCCATATTGGGAGACTGCATGTCAGAATGTTTTAATGAAATAGAAGAGGATTTGAGAAGTCACTCAAAATGTGCCCTAAGTTTTTCTTTCTGAAGCACTAATCATACTTTCTATGGCAAAATGAACGCCCTCATTTTGTTCCTTTATAAATTAAATGTTTTCAGACTTACCACTTCATTCCTATCAAGATGGCTTCTGGTGTGCCATACTTTTGTCATAAGTAAGACTGTTAGCGCTCTAGTTGTTCTTTAGAACACTCTGGGACATTCTGTCATTGGGCAATACTTGGGCTACATCTGGATGATATTTGGGCTACATTTGGGCTCTTTTGTCTCTGGTGGCCATCTTGGGAGACTGCGTGTCTGAATTTTTTAATGAAAAAGAAGAGGATTTGAGTAGTCACCCAAAAATTGACCTAATTTTTCTTTCAGCAGCACTAATCATACTTTATGGCAAAATATACCCCCCCCATTTTGTTCCTTTTTAAATTAAATGTTTTAAGAGATACCACTTCATTCCAATCAAGATGGCTTCTGGTGTGTCATACTTTTGTCATAAGTAAGACTGTTAGCGCTCTAGTTGTTCTTTAGAACACTCAGGGACATTCTGTCATTGGGGTATACTTGGGCTACATCTGGGTGATAATTGGGCTACATTTGGGCTCTTTTGTCTCTGGTGGCCATCTAGGGAGACTGCATGTCAGAATTGTTTAATGAAATAAAAGAGGATTTCAGAAGTCACTCAAAATGTGCCCTAATTTTTCTTTCTGAAGCACTAATCATACTTTCTATGGCAAAATGAACCCCCTCATTTTGTTTCTTTTTAAATTAAATATTTTCCGACTTACCACTTCATTCCAATCAAGATGGCTTCTGGTGTGCCATACGTTTGTCATAAGTAAGACTGTTAGCGCTCTAGTTGTTCTTTAGAACACTCTGGGACATTCTTTCATTGGGCTATATGTGGGCTACATCTGGGTGATAACTGGGCTACATTTAGGCTCTTTTGTCTCTGGTGGCCATATTGGGAGACAGCATGTCAGAATGTTTTAATAAAATAGAAGAGGATTTGAGAAGTCACTCAAAATGTGCCCTAATTTTTCTTTCTGAAGCACTAATCATACTTTCTATGGCAAAATGAACCCCCTCATTTTGTTTCTTTTTAAATTAAATGTTTTCAGACTTACCACTTCATTCCAATCAAGATGGCTTCTGGTGTGCCATACTTTTGTCATAAGTAAGACTGTTAGCGCTCTAGTTGTTCTTTAGAACACTCTTGGACATTCTGTCATTGGGGTATACTTGGCTACATCTGGGTGATAATTGGGCTACATTTGGGCTCTTTTGTCTTTGGTGGCCATCTTGGGAGACTGCATGTCAGAATTGTTTAATGAAATAAAAGAGGATTTCAGAAGTCACTCAAAATGTGCCCTAATTTTTCTTTCTGAAGCACTAATCATACTTTCTATGGCAAAATGAACCCCCTCATTTTGTTTCTTTTTAAATTAAATGTTTTCAGACTTACCACTTCATTCCAATCAAGATGGCTTCTGGTGTGCCATACTTTTGTCATAAGTAAGACTGTTAGCTCTCTAGTTGTTCTTTAGAACACTCTGGGACATTCTGTTATTGGGCTATACTTGGGCTAAATCTGGGTGATAATTGGGCTACATTTGGGCTCTTTTGTCTCTGGTGGCCCTCTTGGGAGACTGCATGTCAGAATTTTTTAATGAAAAAGAAGAGGATTTGAGAAGTCACCCAAAATGTGACATAATTTTTCTTTCAGCAGCACTAATCATACATTCTATGGCAAAATATACCCCCTCATTTTGTTCCTTTTCAAATTAAATGTTTTAAGAGATACCACTTCATTCCAATAAAGATGGCTTCTGGTGTGTCATACTTTTGTCATAAGTAAGACTGTTAGCGCTCTAGTTGTTCTTTAGAACACTCAGGGACATTCTGTCATTGGGGTATACTTGGGCTACATCTGGGTGATAATTGGGCTACATTTGGGCTCTATTGTCTCTGGGGGCCATCTAGGGAGACTGCATGTCAGAATTGTTTAATGAAATAAAAGAGGATTTGAGAAGTCACTCAAAATGTGCCCTAATTTTTCTTTCTGAAGCACTAATCATCCTTTCTATGGCAAAATGAACCCCCTTATTTTGTTTCTTTTTAAATTAAATGTTTTCAGACTTACCACTTCATTCCAATCAAGATGCCTTCTGGTGTGCCATACTTTTGTCATAAGTAAGACTGTTAGCGCTCTAGTTGTTCTTTAGAACACTCTGGGACATTCTTTCATGGGGCTATACGTGGGCTACATCTGGGTGATAATTGGGCTACATTTAGGCTCTTTTGTCTCTGGTAGCCATCTTGGGAGACTGCATGTCAGAATGTTTTAATGAAATAGAAGAGGATTTGAGAAGTCACTCAAAATGTGCCCTAATTTTTCTTTCTGAAGCACTAATCATACTTTCTATGGCAAAATGAACCCCCTGATTTTGTTCCTTTTTAAATTAAATGTTTTCAGACTTACCACTTAATTCCAATCAAGATGGCTTCTGGTGTGCCATACTTTTGTCATAAGTAAGACTGTTAGCGCTCTAGTTGTTCTTTAGAACACTCTTGGACATTCTGTCATTGGGGTATACTTGGCTACATCTGGGTGATAATTGGGCTACATTTGGGCTCTTTTGTCTTTGGTGGCCATCTTGGGAGACTGCATGTCAGAATTGTTTAATGAAATAAAAGAGGATTTCAGAAGTCACTCAAAATGTGCCCTAATTTTTCTTTCTGAAGCACTAATCATACTTTCTATGGCAAAATGAACCCCCTCATTTTGTTTCTTTTTAAATTAAATGTTTTCAGACTTACCACTTCATTCCAATCAAGATGGCTTCTGGTGTGCCATACTTTTGTCATAAGTAAGACAGTTAGCGCGCTAGTTGTTCTTTAGAACACTCTGGGACATTCTGTCATTGGGCTATACTTGGGCTACATCTGGGTGATATTTGGGCTACATTTGGGCTCTTTTGTCTCTGGTGGCCATCTTGCGAGACTGCATGTCAGAATTATTTAATGAAATAAAAGAGGATTTGAGAAGTCACCCAAAATGTGACCTAATTTTTCTTTCTGCAGCACTAATCATACTTTCTATGGCAAAATATACCGCCTCATTTTGTTCCTTTTTAAATTAAATGTTTTAAGAGATACCACTTCATTCCAATCAAGATGGCTTCTGGTGTGCCATACTTTTGTCATAAGTAAGACTGTTAGCGCTCTAGTTGTTCTTTAGAACACTCAGGAACATTCTGTCATTATGATATACGTGGGCTACATCTGCGTGATAATTGGGCTACATTTAGGCTCTTTTGTCTCTGGTGGCCATCTTGGGAGACTGCGTGTCAGAATGTTTTAATAAAATAGAAGAGGATTTGAGAAGTCACTCAAAATGTGCCCTAATTTTTCTTTCTGAAGCACTAATCATACTTTCTATGGCAAAATGAACCCCCTGATTTTGTTCCTTTTTAAATTAAATGTTTTCAGACTTACCACTTCATTCCAATCAAGATGGCTTCTGGTGTGCCATACTTTTGTCATAAGTAAGACAGTTAGCGCGCTAGTTGTTCTTTAGAAGACTCTGGGACATTCTGTCATTGGGCTATACTTGGGCTACATCTGGGTGATATTTGGGCTACATTTGGGCTCTTTTGTCTCGGGTGGCCATCTTGGGGGACTGCATGTCAGAATTGTTTAATGAAATAAAAGAGGATTGAGAAGTCACTCAAAATGTCCCCTAATTTTTCTTTCTGAAGCACTAATCATACTTTCTATGGCAAAATGAACCCCCTCATTTTGTTTCTTTTTAAATTAAATGTTTTCAGACTTACCACTTCCTTCCAATCAAGATGGCTTCTGGTGTGCCATACTTCTGTCATAAGAAAGACTGTTAGCGCTCTAGTTGTTCTTTAGAACACTCTGGGACATTCTGTCATTGGGCTATACTTGGGCTACATCTGGGTGATAATTGGGCTACATTTGGGCTCTTTTGTCTCTGGTGGCCATATTGGGAGACTGCGTGTCAGAATTTTTTATTGAAAAAGAAGGGGATTTGAGAAGTCACCCAAAATGTGACCTAATTCTTCTTTCTCCAGCACTAATCATACTTTCAATGGCAAAATATACCCCCTCATATTGTTCCCTTTTAAATTAGTGGAGAAGTGTGGCTCACCCGTTAGAGGCTGCAGACCCAGAAGCAGATGTCGGCCCGGGACCAGGGTTCAATTCCCGACGCGGCAGGGTACGGAACCAAGGTCAGCGGGCTTGATAAATCTCGCCTCGGTGCCTCTCTAATCATGGGTCCCACGCTGTAACTCTGGGCAATAGCTTGCTTAATCTCCACAACGGCCCCCTCGCTGCCGGGGATGCCTGGCTTCACCTTGGGGATGCTCAATAGGGACCATCTCACAGGGAAAGCCAGGACGGGTTCCCCAGTGGTACACAGCGCCAAGAAACGCCAGGGTGAACGTGCGCTCTACAAATTCATACTAACATAACACTTCATTCCAATCAAGATGGCTTCTGGTGTGCCATACTTTTGTCATAAGTAAGACTGTTAGCAAACTAGTTGTTCTTTAGAACACTTTGGGACATTCTATCATTGGGCTATACGTGGGCTACATCTGGGTGATAATTGGGCTACATTTAGGCTCTTTTGTCTCTGGTGGCCATCTTGGGAGACTGCATGTCAGAATGTTTTAATGAAATAGAAGAGGATTTGAGAAGTCACTCAAAATGTGCCCCAATTTTTCTTTCTGAAGCACTAATCATACTTTCTATGGCAAAATGAACACCCTCATTTTGTTCCTTTATAAATTAAATGTTTTCAGAATTACCACTTCATTCCAATCAAGATGGGTTCTGGTGTGTCATACTTTTGTCATAAGTAAGACTGTTAGCGCTCTAGTTGTTCTTTAGAACACTCAGGGACATTCTGTCATTGGGGTATACTTGGGCTACATCTGGGTGATAATTGGACTACATTTGGGCTCTTTTGTCTCTGGTGGCCATCTAGGGAGACTGCATGTCAGAATTGTTTAATGAAATAAAAGAGGATTTGAGAAGTCACTCAAAATGTGCCCTAATTTTTCTTTCTGAAGCACTAATCATACTTTCTATGGCAAAATGAACCCCCTGATTTTGTTTCTTTTTAAATTAAATGTTTTCAGACTTACCACTTCATTCCCATCAAGATGGCTTCTGGTGTGCCATACTTTTGTCATAAGTAAGACTGTTAGCAAACTAGTTGTTCTTTAGAACACTTTGGGACATTCTATCATTGGGCTATACGTGGGCTACATCTGGATGATATTTGGGCTACATTTGGGCTCTTTTGTCTCTGGTGGCCATCTTGGGAGACTGCGTGTCTGAGTTTTTTAATGAAAAAGAAGAGGATTTGAGTAGTCACCCAAAAATTGACCTAATTTTTCTTTCAGCAGCACTAATCATACTTTATGGCAAAATATACCCCCCCATTTTGTTCCTTTTTAAATTAAATGTTTTAAGAGATACCACTTCATTCCAATCAAGATGGCTTCTGGTGTGTCATACTTTTGTCATAAGTAAGACTGTTAGCGCTCTAGTTGTTCTTTAGAACACTCAGGGACATTCTGTCATTGGGGTATACTTGGGCTACATCTGGGTGATAATTGGGCTACATTTGGGCTCTTTTGTCTCTGGTGGCCATCTAGGGAGACTGCATGTCAGAATTGTTTAATGAAATAAAAGAGGATTTCAGAAGTCACTCAAAATGTGCCCTAATTTTTCTTTCTGAAGCACTAATCATACTTTCTATGGCAAAATGAACCCCCTCATTTTGTTTCTTTTTAAAATAAATATTTTCCGACTTACCACTTCATTCCAATCAAGATGGCTTCTGGTGTGCCATACGTTTGTCATAAGTAAGACTGTTAGCGCTCTAGTTGTTCTTTAGAACACTCTGGGACATTCTTTCATTGGGCTATACGTGGGCTACATCTGGGTGATAACTGGGCTACATTTAGGCTCTTTTGTCTCTGGTGGCCATATTGGGAGACAGCATGTCAGAATGTTTTAATGAAATAGAAGAGGATTTGAGAAGTCACTCAAAATGTGCCCTAATTTTTCTTTCTGAAGCACTAATCATACTTTCTATGGCAAAATGAACCCCCTCATTTTGTTTCTTTTTAAATTAAATGTTTTCAGACTTACCACTTCATTCCAATCAAGATGGCTTCTGGTGTGCCATACTTTTGTCATAAGTAAGACTGTTAGCGCTCTAGTTGTTCTTTAGAACACTCTTGGACATTCTGTCATTGGGGTATACTTGGCTACATCTGGGTGATAATTGGGCTACATTTGGGCTCTTTTGTCTTTGGTGGCCATCTTGGGAGACTGCATGTCAGAATTGTTTAATGAAATAAAAGAGGATTTCAGAAGTCACTCAAAATGTGCCCTAATTTTTCTTTCTGAAGCACTAATCATACTTTCTATGGCAAAATGAACCCCCTCATTTTGTTTCTTTTTAAATTAAATGTTTTCAGACTTACCACTTCATTCCAATCAAGATGGCTTCTGGTGTGCCATACTTTTGTCATAAGTAAGACTGTTAGCTCTCTAGTTGTTCTTTAGAACACTCTGGGACATTCTGTTATTGGGCTATACTTGGGCTAAATCTGGGTGATAATTGGGCTACATTTGGGCTCTTTTGTCTCTGGTGGCCCTCTTGGGAGACTGCATGTCAGAATTTTTTTATGAAAAAGAAGAGGATTTGAGAAGTCACCCAAAATGTGACATAATTTTTCTTTCAGCAGCACTAATCATACATTCTATGGCAAAATATACCCCCTCATTTTGTTCCTTTTTAAATTAAATGTTTTAAGAGATACCACTTCATTCCAATCAAGATGGCTTCTGGTGTGTCATACTTTTGTCATAAGTAAGACTGTTAGCGCTCTAGTTGTTCTTTAGAACACTCAGGGACATTCTGTCATTGGGGTATACTTGGGCTACATCTGGGTGATAATTGGGCTACATTTGGGCTCTAATGTCTCTGGGGGCCATCTAGGGAGACTGCATGTCAGAATTGTTTAATGAAATAAAAGAGGATTTGAGAAGTCACTCAAAATGTGCCCTAATTTTTCTTTCTGAAGCACTAATCATCCTTTCTATGGCAAAATGATGCCCCTTATTTTGTTTCTTTTTAAATTAAATGTTTTCAGACTTACCACTTCATTCCAATCAAGATGCCTTCTGGTGTGCCATACTTTTGTCATAAGTAAGACTGTTAGCGCTCTAGTTGTTCTTTAGAACACTCTGGGACATTCTTTCATGGGGCTATACGTGGGCTACATCTGGATGATAATTGGGCTACATTTAGGCTCTTTTGTCTCTGGTAGCCATCTTGGGAGACTGCATGTCAGAATGTTTTAATGAAATAGAAGAGGATTTGAGAAGTCACTCAAAATGTGCCCTAATTTTTCTTTCTGAAGCACTAATCATACTTTCTATGGCAAAATGAACCCCCTGATTTTGTTCCTTTTTAAATTAAATGTTTTCAGACTTACCACTTCATTCCAATCAAGATGGCTTCTGGTGTGCCATACTTTTGTCATAAGTAAGACTGTTAGCGCTCTAGTTGTTCTTTAGAACACTCTTGGACATTCTGTCATTGGGGTATACTTGGCTACATCTGGGTGATAATTGGGCTACATTTGGGCTCTTTTGTCTTTGGTGGCCATCTTGGGAGACTGCATGTCAGAATTGTTTAATGAAATAAAAGAGGATTTCAGAAGTCACTCAAAATGTGCCCTAATTTTTCTTTCTGAAGCACTAATCATACTTTCTATGGCAAAATGAACCCCCTCATTTTGTTTCTTTTTAAATTAAATGTTTTCAGACTTACCACTTCATTCCAATCAAGATGGCTTCTGGTGTGCCATACTTTTGTCATAAGTAAGACAGTTAGCGCGCTAGTTGTTCTTTAGAACACTCTGGGACATTCTGTCATTGGGCTATACTTGGGCTACATCTGGGTGATATTTGGGCTACATTTGGGCTCTTTTGTCTCTGGTGGCCATCTTGCGAGACTGCATGTCAGAATTATTTAATGAAATAAAAGAGGATTTGAGAAGTCACCCAAAATGTGACCTAATTTTTCTTTCTGCAGCACTAATCATACTTTCTATGGCAAAATATACCGCCTCATTTTGTTCCTTTTTAAATTAAATGTTTTAAGAGATACCACTTCATTCCAATCAAGATGGCTTCTGGTGTGCCATACTTTTGTCATAAGTAAGACTGTTAGCGCTCTAGTTGTTCTTTAGAACACTCAGGAACATTCTGTCATTATGATATACGTGGGCTACATCTGCGTGATAATTGGGCTACATTTAGGCTCTTTTGTCTCTGGTGGCCATCTTGGGAGACTGCGTGTCAGAATGTTTTAATAAAATAGAAGAGGATTTGAGAAGTCACTCAAAATGTGCCCTAATTTTTCTTTCTGAAGCACTAATCATACTTTCTATGGCAAAATTAACCCCCTGATTTTGTTCCTTTTTAAATTAAATGTTTTCAGACTTACCACTTCATTCCAATCAAGATGGCTTCTGGTGTGCCATACTTTTGTCATAAGTAAGACAGTTAGCGTGCTAGTTGTTCTTTAGAAGACTCTGGGACATTCTGTCATTGGGCTATACTTGGGCTACATCTGGGTGATATTTGGGCTACATTTGGGCTCTTTTGTCTCTGGTGGCCATCTTGGGGGACTGCATGTCAGAATTGTTTAATGAAATAAAAGAGGATTGAGAAGTCACTCAAAATGTCCCCTAATTTTTCTTTCTGAAGCACTAATCATACTTTCTATGGCAAAATGAACCCCCTCATTTTGTTTCTTTTTAAATTAAATGTTTTCAGACTTACCACTTCATTCCAATCAAGATGGCTTCTGGTGTGCCATACTTCTGTCATAAGAAAGACTGTTAGCACTCTAGTTGTTCTTTAGAACACTCTGGGACATTCTGTCATTGGGCTATACTTGGGCTACATCTGGGTGATAATTGGGCTACATTTGGGCTCTTTTGTCTCTGGTGGCCATATTGGGAGACTGCGTGTCAGAATTTTTTATTGAAAAAGAAGGGGATTTGAGAAGTCACCCAAAATGTGACCTAATTCTTCTTTCTCCAGCACTAATCATACTTTCAATGGCAAAATATACCCCCTCATATTGTTCCCTTTTAAATTAGAGGAGAAGTGTGGCTCACCCGTTAGAGGCTGCAGACCCAGAAGCAGATGTCGGCCCGGGACCAGGGTTCAATTCCCGACGCGGCAGGGTACGGAACCAAGGTCAGCGGGCTCGATAAATCTCGCCTCGGTGCCTCTCTAATCATGGGTCCCACGCTGTAACTCTGGGCAATAGCTTGCTTAATCTCCACAACGGCCCCCTCGCTGCCGGGGATGCCTGGCTTCACCTTGGGGATGCTCAATAGGGACCATCTCACAGGGAAAGCCAGGACGGGTTCCCCAGTGGTACACAGCGCCAAGAAACGCCAGGGTGAACGTGCGCTCTACAAATTCATACTAACATAACACTTCATTCCAATCAAGATGGCTTCTGGTGTGCCATACTTTTGTCATAAGTAAGACTGTTAGCAAACTAGTTGTTCTTTAGAACACTTTGGGACATTCTATCATTGGGCTATACGTGGGTTACATCTGGGTGATAATTGGGCTACATTTAGGCTCTTTTGTCTCTGGTGGCCATCTTGGGAGACTGCATGTCAGAATGTTTTAATGAAATAGAAGAGGATTTGAGAAGTCACTCAAAATGTGCCACAATTTTTCTTTCTGAAGCACTAATCATACTTTCTATGGCAAAATGAACACCCTCATTTTGTTCCTTTATAAATTAAATGTTTTCAGAATTACCACTTCATTCCAATCAAGATGGGTTCTGGTGTGTCATACTTTTGTCATAAGTAAGACTGTTAGCGCTCTAGTTGTTCTTTAGAACACTTAGGGACATTCTGTCATTGGGGTATACTTGGGCTACATCTGGGTGATAATTGGACTACATTTGGGCTCTTTTGTCTCTGGTGGCCATCTAGGGAGACTGCATGTCAGAATTGTTTAATGAAATAAAAGAGGATTTGAGAAGTCAGTCAAAATGTGCCCTAATTTTTCTTTCTGAAGCACTAATCATACTTTCTATGGCAAAATGAACCCCCTGATTTTGTTTCTTTTTAAATTAAATGTTTTCAGACTTACCACTTCATTCCCATCAAGATGGCTTCTGGTGTGCCATACTTTTGTCATAAGTAAGACTGTTAGCACTCTAGTTGTTCTTTAGAACACTCTGGGACATTCTTTCATTGGGCTATACGTGGGCTACATCTGGGTGATAATTGGGCTACATTTAGGCTCTTTTGTCTCTGGTGGCCATATTGGGAGACTGCATGTCAGAATGTTTTAATGAAATAGAAGAGGATTTGAGAAGTCACTCAAAATGTGCCCTAAGTTTTTCTTTCTGAAGCACTAATCATACTTTCTATGGCAAAATGAACGCCCTCATTTTGTTCCTTTATAAATTAAATGTTTTCAGACTTACCACTTCATTCCTATCAAGATGGCTTCTGGTGTGCCATACTTTTGTCATAAGTAAGACTGTTAGCGCTCTAGTTGTTCTTTAGAACACTCTGGGACATTCTGTCATTGGGCAATACTTGGGCTACATCTGGATGATATTTGGGCTACATTTGGGCTCTTTTGTCTCTGGTGGCCATCTTGGGAGACTGCGTGTCTGAATTTTTTAATGAAAAAGAAGAGGATTTGAGTAGTCACCCAAAAATTGACCTAATTTTTCTTTCAGCAGCACTAATCATACTTTATGGCAAAATATACCCCCCCATTTTGTTCCTTTTTAAATTAAATGTTTTAAGAGATACCACTTCATTCCAATCAAGATGGCTTCTGGTGTGTCATACTTTTGTCATAAGTAAGACTGTTAGCGCTCTAGTTGTTCTTTAGAACACTCAGGGACATTCTGTCATTGGGGTATACTTGGGCTACATCTGGGTGATAATTGGGCTACATTTGGGCTCTTTTGTCTCTGGTGGCCATCTAGGGAGACTGCATGTCAGAATTGTTTAATGAAATAAAAAAGGATTTCAGAAGTCACTCAAAATGTGCCCTAATTTTTCTTTCTGAAGCACTAATCATACTTTCTATGGCAAAATGAACCCCCTCATTTTGTTTCTTTTTAAATTAAATATTTTCCGACTTACCACTTCATTCCAATCAAGATGGCTTCTGGTGTGCCATACGTTTGTCATAAGTAAGACTGTTAGCGCTCTAGTTGTTCTTTAGAACACTCTGGGACATTCTTTCATTGGGCTATACGTGGGCTACATCTGGGTGATAACTGGGCTACATTTAGGCTCTTTTGTCTCTGGTGGCCATATTGGGAGACAGCATGTCAGAATGTTTTAATGAAATAGAAGAGGATTTGAGAAGTCACTCAAAATGTGCCCTAATTTTTCTTTCTGAAGCACTAATCATACTTTCTATGGCAAAATGAACCCCCTCATTTTGTTTCTTTTTAAATTAAATGTTTTCAGACTTACCACTTCATTCCAATCAAGATGGCTTCTGGTGTGCCATACTTTTGTCATAAGTAAGACTGTTAGCGCTCTAGTTGTTCTTTAGAACACTCTTGGACATTCTGTCATTGGGGTATACTTGGCTACATCTGGGTGATAATTGGGCTACATTTGGGCTCTTTTGTCTTTGGTGGCCATCTTGGGAGACTGCATGTCAGAATTGTTTAATGAAATAAAAGAGGATTTCAGAAGTCACTCAAAATGTGCCCTAATTTTTCTTTCTGAAGCACTAATCATACTTTCTATGGCAAAATGAACCCCCTCATTTTGTTTCTTTTTAAATTAAATGTTTTCAGACTTACCACTTCATTCCAATCAAGATGGCTTCTGGTGTGCCATACTTTTGTCATAAGTAAGACTGTTAGCTCTCTAGTTGTTCTTTAGAACACTCTGGGACATTCTGTTATTGGGCTATACTTGGGCTAAATCTGGGTGATAATTGGGCTACATTTGGGCTCTTTTGTCTCTGGTGGCCCTCTTGGGAGACTGCATGTCAGAATTTTTTAATGAAAAAGAAGAGGATTTGAGAAGTCACCCAAAATGTGACATAATTTTTCTTTCAGCAGCACTAATCATACATTCTATGGCAAAATATACCCCCTCATTTTGTTCCTTTTTAAATTAAATGTTTTAAGAGATACCACTTCATTCCAATCAAGATGGCTTCTGGTGTGTCATACTTTTGTCATAAGTAAGACTGTTAGCGCTCTAGTTGTTCTTTAGAACACTCAGGGACATTCTGTCATTGGGGTATACTTGGGCTACATCTGGGTGATAATTGGGCTACATTTGGGCTCTATTGTCTCTGGGGGCCATCTAGGGAGACTGCATGTCAGAATTGTTTAATGAAATAAAAGAGGATTTGAGAAGTCACTCAAAATGTGCCCTAATTTTTCTTTCTGAAGCACTAATCATCCTTTCTATGGCAAAATGAACCCCCTTATTTTGTTTCTTTTTAAATTAAATGTTTTCAGACTTACCACTTCATTCCAATCAAGATGCCTTCTGGTGTGCCATACTTTTGTCATAAGTAAGACTGTTAGCGCTCTAGTTGTTCTTTAGAACACTCTGGGACATTCTTTCATGGGGCTATACGTGGGCTACATCTGGGTGATAATTGGGCTACATTTAGGCTCTTTTGTCTCTGGTAGCCATCTTGGGAGACTGCATGTCAGAATGTTTTAATGAAATAGAAGAGGATTTGAGAAGTCACTGAAAATGTGCCCTAATTTTTCTTTCTGAAGCACTAATCATACTTTCTATGGCAAAATGAACCCCCTGATTTTGTTCCTTTTTAAATTAAATGTTTTCAAACTTACCACTTCATTCCAATCAAGATGGCTTCTGGTGTGCCATACTTTTGTCATAAGTAAGACTGTTAGCGCTCTAGTTGTTCTTTAGAACACTCTTGGACATTCTGTCATTGGGGTATACTTGGCTACATCTGGGTGATAATTGGGCTACATTTGGGCTCTTTTGTCTTTGGTGGCCATCTTGGGAGACTGCATGTCAGAATTGTTTAATGAAATAAAAGAGGATTTCAGAAGTCACTCAAAATGTGCCCTAATTTTTCTTTCTGAAGCACTAATCATACTTTCTATGGCAAAATGAACCCCCTCATTTTGTTTCTTTTTAAATTAAATGTTTTCAGACTTACCACTTCATTCCAATCAAGATGGCTTCTGGTGTGCCATACTTTTGTCATAAGTAAGACAGTTAGCGCGCTAGTTGTTCTTTAGAACACTCTGGGACATTCTGTCATTGGGCTATACTTGGGCTACATCTGGGTGATATTTGGGCTACATTTGGGCTCTTTTGTCTCTGGTGGCCATCTTGCGAGACTGCATGTCAGAATTATTTAATGAAATAAAAGAGGATTTGAGAAGTCACCCAAAATGTGACCTAATTTTTCTTTCTGCAGCACTAATCATACTTTCTATGGCAAAATATACCGCCTCATTTTGTTCCTTTTTAAATTAAATGTTTTAAGAGATACCACTTCATTCCAATCAAGATGGCTTCTGGTGTGCCATACTTTTGTCATAAGTAAGACTGTTAGCGCTCTAGTTGTTCTTTAGAACACTCAGGAACATTCTGTCATTATGATATACGTGGGCTACATCTGCGTGATAATTGGGCTACATTTAGGCTCTTTTGTCTCTGGTGGCCATCTTGGGAGACTGCGTGTCAGAATGTTTTAATAAAATAGAAGAGGATTTGAGAAGTCACTCAAAATGTGCACTAATTTTTCTTTCTGAAGCACTAATCATACTTTCAATGGCAAAATGAACCCCCTGATTTTGTTCCTTTTTAAATTAAATGTTTTCAGACTTACCACTTCATTCCAATCAAGATGGCTTCTGGTGTGCCATACTTTTGTCATAAGTAAGACAGTTAGCGCGCTAGTTGTTCTTTAGAAGACTCTGGGACATTCTGTCATTGGGCTATACTTGGGCTACATCTGGGTGATATTTGGGCTACATTTGGGCTCTTTTGTCTCTGGTGGCCATCTTGGGGGACTGCATGTCAGAATTGTTTAATGAAATAAAAGAGGATTGAGAAGTCACTCAAAATGTCCCCTAATTTTTCTTTCTGAAGCACTAATCATACTTTCTATGGCAAAATGAACTCCCTCATTTTGTTTCTTTTTAAATTAAATGTTTTCAGACTTACCACTTCATTCCAATCAAGATGGCTTCTGGTGTGCCATACTTCTGTCATAAGAAAGACTGTTAGCGCTCTAGTTGTTCTTTAGAACACTCTGGGACATTCTGTCATTGGGCTATACTTGGGCTACATCTGGGTGATAATTGGGCTACATTTGGGCTCTTTTGTCTCTGGTGGCCATATTGGGAGACTGCGTGTCAGAATTTTTTATTGAAAAAGAAGGGGATTTGAGAAGTCACCCAAAATGTGACCTAATTCTTCTTTCTCCAGCACTAATCATACTTTCAATGGCAAAATATACCCCCTCATATTGTTCCCTTTTAAATTAGTGGAGAAGTGTGGCTCACCCGTTAGAGGCTGCAGACCCAGAAGCAGATGTCGGCCCGGGACCAGGGTTCAATTCCCGACGCGGCAGGGTACGGAACCAAGGTCAGCGGGCTCGATAAATCTCGCCTCGGTGCCTCTCTAATCATGGGTCCCACGCTGTAACTCTGGGCAATAGCTTGCTTAATCTCCACAACGGCCCCCTCGCTGCCGGGGATGCCTGGCTTCACCTTGGGGATGCTCAATAGGGACCATCTCACAGGGAAAGCCAGGACGGGTTCCCCAGTGGTACACAGCGCCAAGAAACGCCAGGGTGAACGTGCGCTCTACAAATTCATACTAACATAACACTTCATTCCAATCAAGATGGCTTCTGGTGTGCCATACTTTTGTCATAAGTAAGACTGTTAGCAAACTAGTTGTTCTTTAGAACACTTTGGGACATTCTATCATTGGGCTATACGTGGGCTACATCTGGGTGATAATTGGGCTACATTTAGGCTCTTTTGTCTCTGGTGGCCATCTTGGGAGACTGCATGTCAGAATGTTTTAATGAAATAGAAGAGGATTTGAGAAGTCACTCAAAATGTGCCCCAATTTTTCTTTCTGAAGCACTAATCATACTTTCTATGGCAAAATGAACACCCTCATTTTGTTCCTTTATAAATTAAATGTTTTCAGAATTACCACTTCATTCCAATCAAGATGGGTTCTGGTGTGTCATACTTTTGTCATAAGTAAGACTGTTAGCGCTCTAGTTGTTCTTTAGAACACTCAGGGACATTCTGTCATTGGGGTATACTTGGGCTACATCTGGGTGATAATTGGACTACATTTGGGCTCTTTTGTCTCTGGTGGCCATCTAGGGAGACTGCATGTCAGAATTGTTTAATGAAATAAAAGAGGATTTGAGAAGTCACTCAAAATGTGCCCTAATTTTTCTTTCTGAAGCACTAATCATACTTTCTATGGCAAAATGAACCCCCTGATTTTGTTTCTTTTTAAATTAAATGTTTTCAGACTTACCACTTCATTCCCATCAAGATGGCTTCTGGTGTGCCATACTTTTGTCATAAGTAAGACTGTTAGCGCTCTAGTTGTTCTTTAGAACACTCTGGGACATTCTTTCATTGGGCTATACGTGGGCTACATCTGGGTGATAATTGGGCTACATTTAGGCTCTTTTGTCTCTGGTGGCCATATTGGGAGACTGCATGTCAGAATGTTTTAATGAAATAGAAGAGGATTTGAGAAGTCACTCAAAATGTGCCCTAAGTTTTTCTTTCTGAAGCACTAATCATACTTTCTATGGCAAAATGAACGCCCTCATTTTGTTCCTTTATAAATTAAATGTTTTCAGACTTACCACTTCATTCCTATCAAGATGGCTTCTGGTGTGCCATACTTTTGTCATAAGTAAGACTGATAGCGCTCTAGTTGTTCTTTAGAACACTCTGGGACATTCTGTCATTGGGCAATACTTGGGCTACATCTGGATGATATTTGGGCTACATTTGGGCTCTTTTGTCTCTGGTGGCCATCTTGGGAGACTGCGTGTCTGAATTTTTTAATGAAAAAGAAGAGGATTTGAGTAGTCACCCAAAAATTGACCTAATTTTTCTTTCAGCAGCACTAATCATACTTTATGGCAAAATATACCCCCCCATTTTGTTCCTTTTTAAATTAAATGTTTTAAGAGATACCACTTCATTCCAATCAAGATGGCTTCTGGTGTGTCATACTTTTGTCATAAGTAAGACTGTTAGCGCTCTAGTTGTTCTTTAGAACACTCAGGGACATTCTGTCATTGGGGTATACTTGGGCTACATCTGGGTGATAATTGGGCTACATTTGGGCTCTTTTGTCTCTGGTGGCCATCTAGGGAGACTGCATGTCAGAATTGTTTAATGAAATAAAAAAGGATTTCAGAAGTCACTCAAAATGTGCCCTAATTTTTCTTTCTGAAGCACTAATCATACTTTCTATGGCAAAATGAACCCCCTCATTTTGTTTCTTTTTAAATTAAATATTTTCCGACTTACCACTTCATTCCAATCAAGATGGCTTCTGGTGTGCCATATGTTTGTCATAAGTAAGACTGTTAGCGCTCTAGTTGTTCTTTAGAACACTCTGGGACATTCTTTCATTGGGCTATACGTGGGCTACATCTGGGTGATAACTGGGCTACATTTAGGCTCTTTTGTCTCTGGTGGCCATATTGGGAGACAGCATGTCAGAATGTTTTAATGAAATAGAAGAGGATTTGAGAAGTCACTCAAAATGTGCCCTAATTTTTCTTTCTGAAGCACTAATCATACTTTCTATGGCAAAATGAACCCCCTCATTTTGTTTCTTTTTAAATTAAATGTTTTCAGACTTACCACTTCATTCCAATCAAGATGGCTTCTGGTGTGCCATACTTTTGTCATAAGTAAGACTGTTAGCGCTCTAGTTGTTCTTTAGAACACTCTTGGACATTCTGTCATTGGGGTATACTTGGCTACATCTGGGTGATAATTGGGCTACATTTGGGCTCTTTTGTCTTTGGTGGCCATCTTGGGAGACTGCATGTCAGAATTGTTTAATGAAATAAAAGAGGATTTCAGAAGTCACTCAAAATGTGCCCTAATTTTTCTTTCTGAAGCACTAATCATACTTTCTATGGCAAAATGAACCCCCTCATTTTGTTTCTTTTTAAATTAAATGTTTTCAGACTTACCACTTCATTCCAATCAAGATGGCTTCTGGTGTGCCATACTTTTGTCATAAGTAAGACTGTTAGCTCTCTAGTTGTTCTTTAGAACACTCTGGGACATTCTGTTATTGGGCTATACTTGGGCTAAATCTGGGTGATAATTGGGCTACATTTGGGCTCTTTTGTCTCTGGTGGCCCTCTTGGGAGACTGCATGTCAGAATTTTTTAATGAAAAAGAAGAGGATTTGAGAAGTCACCCAAAATGTGACATAATTTTTCTTTCAGCAGCACTAATCATACATTCTATGGCAAAATATACCCCCTCATTTTGTTCCTTTTTAAATTAAATGTTTTAAGAGATACCACTTCATTCCAATCAAGATGGCTTCTGGTGTGTCATACTTTTGTCATAAGTAAGACTGTTAGCGCTCTAGTTGTTCTTTAGAACACTCAGGGACATTCTGTCATTGGGGTATACTTGGGCTACATCTGGGTGATAATTGGGCTACATTTGGGCTCTATTGTCTCTGGGGGCCATCTAGGGAGACTGCATGTCAGAATTGTTTAATGAAATAAAAGAGGATTTGAGAAGTCACTCAAAATGTGCCCTAATTTTTCTTTCTGAAGCACTAATCATCCTTTCTATGGCAAAATGAACCCCCTTATTTTGTTTCTTTTTAAATTAAATGTTTTCAGACTTACCACTTCATTCCAATCAAGATGCCTTCTGGTGTGCCATACTTTTGTCATAAGTAAGACTGTTAGCGCTCTAGTTGTTCTTTAGAACACTCTGGGACATTCTTTCATGGGGCTATACGTGGGCTACATCTGGGTGATAATTGGGCTACATTTAGGCTCTTTTGTCTCTGGTAGCCATCTTGGGAGACTGCATGTCAGAATGTTTTAATGAAATAGAAGAGGATTTGAGAAGTCACTCAAAATGTGCCCTAATTTTTCTTTCTGAAGCACTAATCATACTTTCTATGGCAAAATGAACCCCCTGATTTTGTTCCTTTTTAAATTAAATGTTTTCAGACTTACCACTTCATTCCAATCAAGATGGCTTCTGGTGTGCCATACTTTTGTCATAAGTAAGACTGTTAGCGCTCTAGTTGTTCTTTAGAACACTCTTGGACATTCTGTCATTGGGGTATACTTGGCTACATCTGGGTGATAATTGGGCTACATTTGGGCTCTTTTGTCTTTGGTGGCCATCTTGGGAGACTGCATGTCAGAATTGTTTAATGAAATAAAAGAGGATTTCAGAAGTCACTCAAAATGTGCCCTAATTTTTCTTTCTGAAGCACTAATCATACTTTCTATGGCAAAATGAACCCCCTCATTTTGTTTCTTTTTAAATTAAATGTTTTCAGACTTACCACTTCATTCCAATCAAGATGGCTTCTGGTGTGCCATACTTTTGTCATAAGTAAGACAGTTAGCGCGCTAGTTGTTCTTTAGAACACTCTGGGACATTCTGTCATTGGGCTATACTTGGGCTACATCTGGGTGATATTTGGGCTACATTTGGGCTCTTTTGTCTCTGGTGGCCATCTTGCGAGACTGCATGTCAGAATTATTTAATGAAATAAAAGAGGATTTGAGAAGTCACCCAAAATGTGACCTAATTTTTCTTTCTGCAGCACTAATCATACTTTCTATGGCAAAATATACCGCCTCATTTTGTTCCTTTTTAAATTAAATGTTTTAAGAGATACCACTTCATTCCAATCAAGATGGCTTCTGGTGTGCCATACTTTTGTCATAAGTAAGACTGTTAGCGCTCTAGTTGTTCTTTAGAACACTCAGGAACATTCTGTCATTATGATATACGTGGGCTACATCTGCGTGATAATTGGGCTACATTTAGGCTCTTTTGTCTCTGGTGGCCATCTTGGGAGACTGCGTGTCAGAATGTTTTAATAAAATAGAAGAGGATTTGAGAAGTCACTCAAAATGTGCACTAATTTTTCTTTCTGAAGCACTAATCATACTTTCAATGGCAAAATGAACCCCCTGATTTTGTTCCTTTTTAAATTAAATGTTTTCAGACTTACCACTTCATTCCAATCAAGATGGCTTCTGGTGTGCCATACTTTTGTCATAAGTAAGACAGTTAGCGCGCTAGTTGTTCTTTAGAAGACTCTGGGACATTCTGTCATTGGGCTATACTTGGGCTACATCTGGGTGATATTTGGGCTACATTTGGGCTCTTTTGTCTCTGGTGGCCATCTTGGGGGACTGCATGTCAGAATTGTTTAATGAAATAAAAGAGGATTGAGAAGTCACTCAAAATGTCCCCTAATTTTTCTTTCTGAAGCACTAATCATACTTTCTATGGCAAAATGAACCCCCTCATTTTGTTTCTTTTTAAATTAAATGTTTTCAGACTTACCACTTCATTCCAATCAAGATGGCTTCTGGTGTGCCATACTTCTGTCATAAGAAAGACTGTTAGCGCTCTAGTTGTTCTTTAGAACACTCTGGGACATTCTGTCATTGGGCTATACTTGGGCTAAATCTGGGTGATAATTGGGCTACATTTGGGCTCTTTTGTCTCTGGTGGCCATATTGGGAGACTGCGTGTCAGAATTTTTTATTGAAAAAGAAGGGGATTTGAGAAGTCACCCAAAATGTGACCTAATTCTTCTTTCTCCAGCACTAATCATACTTTCAATGGCAAAATATACCCCCTCATATTGTTCCCTTTTAAATTAGTGGAGAAGTGTGGCTCACCCGTTAGAGGCTGCAGACCCAGAAGCAGATGTCGGCCCGGGACCAGGGTTCAATTCCCGACGCGGCAGGGTACGGAACCAAGGTCAGCGGGCTCGATAAATCTCGCCTCGGTGCCTCTCTAATCATGGGTCCCACGCTGTAACTCTGGGCAATAGCTTGCTTAATCTCCACAACGGCCCCCTCGCTGCCGGGGATGCCTGGCTTCACCTTGGGGATGCTCAATAGGGACCATCTCACAGGGAAAGCCAGGACGGGTTCCCCAGTGGTACACAGCGCCAAGAAACGCCAGGGTGAACGTGCGCTCTACAAATTCATACTAACATAACACTTCATTCCAATCAAGATGGCTTCTGGTGTGCCATACTTTTGTCATAAGTAAGACTGTTAGCAAACTAGTTGTTCTTTAGAACACTTTGGGACATTCTATCATTGGGCTATACGTGGGCTACATCTGGGTGATAATTGGGCTACATTTAGGCTCTTTTGTCTCTGGTGGCCATCTTGGGAGACTGCATGTCAGAATGTTTTAATGAAATAGAAGAGGATTTGAGAAGTCACTCAAAATGTGCCCCAATTTTTCTTTCTGAAGCACTAATCATACTTTCTATGGCAAAATGAACACCCTCATTTTGATCCTTTATAAATTAAATGTTTTCAGAATTACCACTTCATTCCAATCAAGATGGGTTCTGGTGTGTCATACTTTTGTCATAAGTAAGACTGTTAGCGCTCTAGTTGTTCTTTAGAACACTCAGGGACATTCTGTCATTGGGGTATACTTGGGCTACATCTGGGTGATAATTGGACTACATTTGGGCTCTTTTGTCTCTGGTGGCCATCTAGGGAGACTGCATGTCAGAATTGTTTAATGAAATAAAAGAGGATTTGAGAAGTCACTCAAAATGTGCCCTAATTTTTCTTTCTGAAGCACTAATCATACTTTCTATGGCAAAATGAACCCCCTGATTTTGTTTCTTTTTAAATTAAATGTTTTCAGACTTACCGCTTCATTCCCATCAAGATGGCTTCTGGTGTGCCATACTTTTGTCATAAGTAAGACTGTTAGCGCTCTAGTTGTTCTTTAGAACACTCTGGGACATTCTTTCATTGGGCTATACGTGGGCTACATCTGGGTGATAATTGGGCTACATTTAGGCTCTTTTGTCTCTGGTGGCCATATTGGGAGACTGCATGTCAGAATGTTTTAATGAAATAGAAGAGGATTTGAGAAGTCACTCAAAATGTGCCCTAAGTTTTTCTTTCTGAAGCACTAATCATACTTTCTATGGCAAAATGAACGCCCTCATTTTGTTCCTTTATAAATTAAATGTTTTCAGACTTACCACTTCATTCCTATCAAGATGGCTTCTGGTGTGCCATACTTTTGTCATAAGTAAGACTGTTAGCGCTCTAGTTGTTCTTTAGAACACTCTGGGACATTCTGTCATTGGGCAATACTTGGGCTACATCTGGATGATATTTGGGCTACATTTGGGCTCTTTTGTCTCTGGTGGCCATCTTGGGAGACTGCGTGTCTGAATTTTTTAATGAAAAAGAAGAGGATTTGAGTAGTCACCCAAAAATTGACCTAATTTTTCTTTCAGCAGCACTAATCATACTTTATGGCAAAATATACCCCCCCATTTTGTTCCTTTTTAAATTAAATGTTTTAAGAGATACCACTTCATTCCAATCAAGATGGCTTCTGGTGTGTCATACTTTTGTCATAAGTAAGACTGTTAGCGCTCTAGTTGTTCTTTAGAACACTCAGGGACATTCTGTCATTGGGGTATACTTGGGCTACATCTGGGTGATAATTGGGCTACATTTGGGCTCTTTTGTCTCTGGTGGCCATCTAGGGAGACTGCATGTCAGAATTGTTTAATGAAATAAAAAAGGATTTCAGAAGTCACTCAAAATGTGCCCTAATTTTTCTTTCTGAAGCACTAATCATACTTTCTATGGCAAAATGAACCCCCTCATTTTGTTTCTTTTTAAATTAAATATTTTCCGACTTACCACTTCATTCCAATCAAGATGGCTTCTGGTGTGCCATACGTTTGTCATAAGTAAGACTGTTAGCGCTCTAGTTGTTCTTTAGAACACTCTGGGACATTCTTTCATTGGGCTATACGTGGGCTACATCAGGGTGATAACTGGGCTACATTTAGGCTCTTTTGTCTCTGGTGGCCATATTGGGAGACAGCATGTCAGAATGTTTTAATGAAATAGAAGAGGATTTGAGAAGTCACTCAAAATGTGCCCTAATTTTTCTTTCTGAAGCACTAATCATACTTTCTATGGCAAAATGAACCCCCTCATTTTGTTTCTTTTTAAATTAAATGTTTTCAGACTTACCACTTCATTCCAATCAAGATGGCTTCTGGTGTGCCATACTTTTGTCATAAGTAAGACTGTTAGCGCTCTAGTTGTTC
Organism: Lissotriton vulgaris; assembly: GCF_964263255.1. Lineage (NCBI taxonomy): Eukaryota > Metazoa > Chordata > Amphibia > Caudata > Salamandridae > Lissotriton > Lissotriton vulgaris. The sequence continues at coordinate 22,647,031 of NC_141689.1, read as the reverse complement.
TTTAGAACACTCTTGGACATTCTGTCATTGGGGTATACTTGGCTACATCTGGGTGATAATTGGGCTACATTTGGGCTCTTTTGTCTTTGGTGGCCATCTTGGGAGACTGCATGTCAGAATTGTTTAATGAAATAAAAGAGGATTTCAGAAGTCACTCAAAATGTGCCCTAATTTTTCTTTCTGAAGCACTAATCATACTTTCTATGGCAAAATGAACCCCCTCATTTTGTTTCTTTTTAAATTAAATGTTTTCAGACTTACCACTTCATTCCAATCAAGATGGCTTCTGGTGTGCCATACTTTTGTCATAAGTAAGACTGTTAGCTCTCTAGTTGTTCTTTAGAACACTCTGGGACATTCTGTTATTGGGCTATACTTGGGCTAAATCTGGATGATAATTGGGCTACATTTGGGCTCTTTTGTCTCTGGTGGCCCTCTTGGGAGACTGCATGTCAGAATTTTTTAATGAAAAAGAAGAGGATTTGAGAAGTCACCCAAAATGTGACATAATTTTTCTTTCAGCAGCACTAATCATACATTCTATGGCAAAATATACCCCCTCATTTTGTTCCTTTTTAAATTAAATGTTTTAAGAGATACCACTTCATTCCAATCAAGATGGCTTCTGGTGTGTCATACTTTTGTCATAAGTAAGACTGTTAGCGCTCTAGTTGTTCTTTAGAACACTCAGGGACATTCTGTCATTGGGGTATACTTGGGCTACATCTGGGTGATAATTGGGCTACATTTGGGCTCTATTGTCTCTGGGGGCCATCTAGGGAGACTGCATGTCAGAATTGTTTAATGAAATAAAAGAGGATTTGAGAAGTCACTCAAAATGTGCCCTAATTTTTCTTTCTGAAGCACTAATCATCCTTTCTATGGCAAAATGAACCCCCTTATTTTGTTTCTTTTTAAATTAAATGTTTTCAGACTTACCACTTCATTCCAATCAAGATGCCTTCTGGTGTGCCATACTTTTGTCATAAGTAAGACTGTTAGCGCTCTAGTTGTTCTTTAGAACACTCTGGGACATTCTTTCATGGGGCTATACGTGGGCTACATCTGGGTGATAATTGGGCTACATTTAGGCTCTTTTGTCTCTGGTAGCCATCTTGGGAGACTGCATGTCAGAATGTTTTAATGAAATAGAAGAGGATTTGAGAAGTCACTCAAAATGTGCCCTAATTTTTCTTTCTGAAGCACTAATCATACTTTCTATGGCAAAATGAACCCCCTGATTTTGTTCCTTTTTAAATTAAATGTTTTCAGACTTACCACTTCATTCCAATCAAGATGGCTTCTGGTGTGCCATACTTTTGTCATAAGTAAGACTGTTAGCGCTCTAGTTGTTCTTTAGAACACTCTTGGACATTCTGTCATTGGGGTATACTTGGCTACATCTGGGTGATAATTGGGCTACATTTGGGCTCTTTTGTCTTTGGTGGCCATCTTGGGAGACTGCATGTCAGAATTGTTTAATGAAATAAAAGAGGATTTCAGAAGTCACTCAAAATGTGCCCTAATTTTTCTTTCTGAAGCACTAATCATACTTTCTATGGCAAAATGAACCCCCTCATTTTGTTTCTTTTTAAATTAAATGTTTTCAGACTTACCACTTCATTCCAATCAAGATGGCTTCTGGTGTGCCATACTTTTGTCATAAGTAAGACAGTTAGCGCGCTAGTTGTTCTTTAGAACACTCTGGGACATTCTGTCATTGGGCTATACTTGGGCTACATCTGGGTGATATTTGGGCTACATTTGGGCTCTTTTGTCTCTGGTGGCCATCTTGCGAGACTGCATGTCAGAATTATTTAATGAAATAAAAGAGGATTTGAGAAGTCACCCAAAATGTGACCTAATTTTTCTTTCTGCAGCACTAATCATACTTTCTATGGCAAAATATACCGCCTCATTTTGTTCCTTTTTAAATTAAATGTTTTAAGAGATACCACTTCATTCCAATCAAGATGGCTTCTGGTGTGCCATACTTTTGTCATAAGTAAGACTGTTAGCGCTCTAGTTGTTCTTTAGAACACTCAGGAACATTCTGTCATTATGATATACGTGGGCTACATCTGCGTGATAATTGGGCTACATTTAGGCTCTTTTGTCTCTGGTGGCCATCTTGGGAGACTGCGTGTCAGAATGTTTTAATAAAATAGAAGAGGATTTGAGAAGTCACTCAAAATGTGCACTAATTTTTCTTTCTGAAGCACTAATCATACTTTCTATGGCAAAATGAACCCCCTGATTTTGTTCCTTTTTAAATTAAATGTTTTCAGACTTACCACTTCATTCCAATCAAGATGGCTTCTGGTGTGCCATACTTTTGTCATAAGTAAGACAGTTAGCGCGCTAGTTGTTCTTTAGAAGACTCTGGGACATTCTGTCATTGGGCTATACTTGGGCTACATCTGGGTGATATTTGGGCTACATTTGGGCTCTTTTGTCTCTGGTGGCCATCTTGGGGGACTGCATGTCAGAATTGTTTAATGAAATAAAAGAGGATTGAGAAGTCACTCAAAATGTCCCCTAATTTTTCTTTCTGAAGCACTAATCATACTTTCTATGGCAAAATGAACCCCCTCATTTTGTTTCTTTTTAAATTAAATGTTTTCAGACTTACCACTTCATTCCAATCAAGATGGCTTCTGGTGTGCCATACTTCTGTCATAAGAAAGACTGTTAGCGCTCTAGTTGTTCTTTAGAACACTCTGGGACATTCTGTCATTGGGCTATACTTGGGCTACATCTGGGTGATAATTGGGCTACATTTGGGCTCTTTTGTCTCTGGTGGCCATATTGGGAGACTGCGTGTCAGAATTTTTTATTGAAAAAGAAGGGGATTTGAGAAGTCACCCAAAATGTGACCTAATTCTTCTTTCTCCAGCACTAATCATACTTTCAATGGCAAAATATACCCCCTCATATTGTTCCCTTTTAAATTAGTGGAGAAGTGTGGCTCACCCGTTAGAGGCTGCAGACCCAGAAGCAGATGTCGGCCCGGGACCAGGGTTCAATTCCCGACGCGGCAGGGTACGGAACCAAGGTCAGCGGGCTCGATAAATCTCGCCTCGGTGCCTCTCTAATCATGGGTCCCACGCTGTAACTCTGGGCAATAGCTTGCTTAATCTCCACAACGGCCCCCTCGCTGCCGGGGATGCCTGGCTTCACCTTGGGGATGCTCAATAGGGACCATCTCACAGGGAAAGCCAGGACGGGTTCCCCAGTGGTACACAGCGCCAAGAAACGCCAGGGTGAACGTGCGCTCTACAAATTCATACTAACATAACACTTCATTCCAATCAAGATGGCTTCTGGTGTGCCATACTTTTGTCATAAGTAAGACTGTTAGCAAACTAGTTGTTCTTTAGAACACTTTGGGACATTCTATCATTGGGCTATACGTGGGCTACATCTGGGTGATAATTGGGCTACATTTAGGCTCTTTTGTCTCTGGTGGCCATCTTGGGAGACTGCATGTCAGAATGTTTTAATGAAATAGAAGAGGATTTGAGAAGTCACTCAAAATGTGCCCCAATTTTTCTTTCTGAAGCACTAATCATACTTTCTATGGCAAAATGAACACCCTCATTTTGTTCCTTTATAAATTAAATGTTTTCAGAATTACCACTTCATTCCAATCAAGATGGGTTCTGGTGTGTCATACTTTTGTCATAAGTAAGACTGTTAGCGCTCTAGTTGTTCTTTAGAACACTCAGGGACATTCTGTCATTGGGGTATACTTGGGCTACATCTGGGTGATAATTGGACTACATTTGGGCTCTTTTGTCTCTGGTGGCCATCTAGGGAGACTGCATGTCAGAATTGTTTAATGAAATAAAAGAGGATTTGAGAAGTCACTCAAAATGTGCCCTAATTTTTCTTTCTGAAGCACTAATCATACTTTCTATGGCAAAATGAACGCCCTCATTTTGTTCCTTTATAAATTAAATGTTTTCAGACTTACCACTTCATTCCTATCAAGATGGCTTCTGGTGTGCCATACTTTTGTCATAAGTAAGACTGTTAGCGCTCTAGTTGTTCTTTAGAACACTCTGGGACATTCTGTCATTGGGCAATACTTGGGCTACATCTGGATGATATTTGGGCTACATTTGGGCTCTTTTGTCTCTGGTGGCCATCTTGGGAGACTGCGTGTCTGAATTTTTTAATGAAAAAGAAGAGGATTTGAGTAGTCACCCAAAAATTGACCTAATTTTTCTTTCAGCAGCACTAATCATACTTTATGGCAAAATATACCCCCCCATTTTGTTCCTTTTTAAATTAAATGTTTTAAGAGATACCACTTCATTCCAATCAAGATGGCTTCTGGTGTGTCATACTTTTGTCATAAGTAAGACTGTTAGCGCTCTAGTTGTTCTTTAGAACACTCAGGGACATTCTGTCATTGGGGTATACTTGGGCTACATCTGGGTGATAATTGGGCTACATTTGGGCTCTTTTGTCTCTGGTGGCCATCTAGGGAGACTGCATGTCAGAATTGTTTAATGAAATAAAAGAGGATTTCAGAAGTCACTCAAAATGTGCCCTAATTTTTCTTTCTGAAGCACTAATCATACTTTCTATGGCAAAATGAACCCCCTCATTTTGTTTCTTTTTAAATTAAATATTTTCCGACTTACCACTTCATTCCAATCAAGATGGCTTCTGGTGTGCCATACGTTTGTCATAAGTAAGACTGTTAGCGCTCTAGTTGTTCTTTAGAACACTCTGGGACATTCTTTCATTGGGCTATACGTGGGCTACATCTGGGTGATAACTGGGCTACATTTAGGCTCTTTTGTCTCTGGTGGCCATATTGGGAGACAGCATGTCAGAATGTTTTAATGAAATAGAAGAGGATTTGAGAAGTCACTCAAAATGTGCCCTAATTTTTCTTTCTGAAGCACTAATCATACTTTCTATGGCAAAATGAACCCCCTCATTTTGTTTCTTTTTAAATTAAATGTTTTCAGACTTACCACTTCATTCCAATCAAGATGGCTTCTGGTGTGCCATACTTTTGTCATAAGTAAGACTGTTAGCGCTCTAGTTGTTCTTTAGAACACTCTTGGACATTCTGTCATTGGGGTATACTTGGCTACATCTGGGTGATAATTGGGCTACATTTGGGCTCTTTTGTCTTTGGTGGCCATCTTGGGAGACTGCATGTCAGAATTGTTTAATGAAATAAAAGAGGATTTCAGAAGTCACTCAAAATGTGCCCTAATTTTTCTTTCTGAAGCACTAATCATACTTTCTATGGCAAAATGAACCCCCTCATTTTGTTTCTTTTTAAATTAAATGTTTTCAGACTTACCACTTCATTCCAATCAAGATGGCTTCTGGTGTGCCATACTTTTGTCATAAGTAAGACTGTTAGCTCTCTAGTTGTTCTTTAGAACACTCTGGGACATTCTGTTATTGGGCTATACTTGGGCTAAATCTGGGTGATAATTGGGCTACATTTGGGCTCTTTTGTCTCTGGTGGCCCTCTTGGGAGACTGCATGTCAGAATTTTTTAATGAAAAAGAAGAGGATTTGAGAAGTCACCCAAAATGTGACATAATTTTTCTTTCAGCAGCACTAATCATACATTCTATGGCAAAATATACCCCCTCATTTTGTTCCTTTTTAAATTAAATGTTTTAAGAGATACCACTTCATTCCAATCAAGATGGCTTCTGGTGTGTCATACTTTTGTCATAAGTAAGACTGTTAGCGCTCTAGTTGTTCTTTAGAACACTCAGGGACATTCTGTCATTGGGGTATACTTGGGCTACATCTGGGTGATAATTGGGCTACATTTGGGCTCTATTGTCTCTGGGGGCCATCTAGGGAGACTGCATGTCAGAATTGTTTAATGAAATAAAAGAGGATTTGAGAAGTCACTCAAAATGTGCCCTAATTTTTCTTTCTGAAGCACTAATCATCCTTTCTATGGCAAAATGAACCCCCTTATTTTGTTTCTTTTTAAATTAAATGTTTTCAGACTTACCACTTCATTCCAATCAAGATGCCTTCTGGTGTGCCATACTTTTGTCATAAGTAAGACTGTTAGCGCTCTAGTTGTTCTTTAGAACACTCTGGGACATTCTTTCATGGGGCTATACGTGGGCTACATCTGGGTGATAATTGGGCTACATTTAGGCTCTTTTGTCTCTGGTAGCCATCTTGGGAGACTGCATGTCAGAATGTTTTAATGAAATAGAAGAGGATTTGAGAAGTCACTCAAAATGTGCCCTAATTTTTCTTTCTGAAGCACTAATCATACTTTCTATGGCAAAATGAACCCCCTGATTTTGTTCCTTTTTAAATTAAATGTTTTCAGACTTACCACTTCATTCCAATCAAGATGGCTTCTGGTGTGCCATACTTTTGTCATAAGTAAGACAGTTAGCGCGCTAGTTGTTCTTTAGAACACTCTGGGACATTCTGTCATTGGGCTATACTTGGGCTACATCTGGGTGATATTTGGGCTACATTTGGGCTCTTTTGTCTCTGGTGGCCATCTTGCGAGACTGCATGTCAGAATTGTTTAATGAAATAAAAGAGGATTTGAGAAGTCACCCAAAATGTGACCTAATTTTTCTTTCTGCAGCACTAATCATACTTTCTATGGCAAAATATACCGCCTCATTTTGTTCCTTTTTAAATTAAATGTTTTAAGAGATACCACTTCATTCCAATCAAGATGGCTTCTGGTGTGCCATACTTTTGTCATAAGTAAGACTGTTAGCGCTCTAGTTGTTCTTTAGAACACTCAGGAACATTCTGTCATTATGGTATACGTGGGCTACATCTGCGTGATAATTGGGCTACATTTAGGCTCTTTTGTCTCTGGTGGCCATCTTGGGAGACTGCGTGTCAGAATGTTTTAATAAAATAGAAGAGGATTTGAGAAGTCACTCAAAATGTGCCCTAATTTTTCTTTCTGAAGCACTAATCATACTTTCTATGGCAAAATGAACCCCCTAATTTTGTTCCTTTTTAAATTAAATGTTTTCAGACTTACCACTTCATTCCAATCAAGATGGCTTCTGGTGTGCCATACTTTTGTCATAAGTAAGACAGTTAGCGCGCTAGTTGTTCTTTAGAACACTCTGGGACATTCTGTCATTGGGCTATACTTGGGCTACATCTGGGTGATATTTGGGCTACATTTGGGCTCTTTTGTCTCTGGTGGCCATCTTGGGGGACTGCATGTCAGAATTGTTTAATGAAATAAAAGAGGATTGAGAAGTCACTCAAAATGTCCCCTAATTTTTCTTTCTGAAGCACTAATCATACTTTCTATGGCAAAATGAACCCCCTCATTTTGGGAGACCACCCAGTCACCAGGTTGGAGCCGATGTCCAGGACCTTCTGTTTGTGCCGGTAGAGCTTCAAAAACCTGTTGATGAATCAAACTCAATTTAGCAGTCAGATCGTAAAGATAGTCAATCAACATTGGATATTCAATACTGTCGAATTCCCTAGGCCTCGGGACTCCCCAAATGTTCGCAGGACGGCCAAACACAATCTCATATGGGCTGAGCCCTACTCGAGAGTGCACGGTCGCCCTGGTCGATAAGAGAGCTAGAGGCAGTGCATCAGGCCATGACAAACCAGTTGTGGCTTGAATTTTAGCAAGTTTCAGTTTCAGAGTACCATTGTACCCCTCCACTAAACCCGCCGATTGAGGATGATTAGCGCTATGGAATTTCTGACGTATTCCAAGGCCCTTACACACACTCTTCATCACACTTCCCACAAACTCACTTCCGTTATCCGACCATACGATCCGTGGCATTCCATACCGAGGAAAATATTCCTTGAGTAGGACTTTCGCTGTGGACAGGGCAGTAATATCCATAAGAGGGTAGGCCTCGATCCATCTGGAGAACGCACAAACCACAACCAAGACATATTTCAGGTTATTGCATCTCTCCATATGGATGAAGTCCAACTGGATAATTTCAAAGGGACATGTAGGAGGAGCAAAATGACCAGGTGGAGTGGGGGTGCCCTTGCCAGGATTATACATCAAACATACCATACAGTTCTTAACAACTCTCTCAGCACACTTAGCAATCCCATCATTCTTCCATACAGGAGACAATAACTTACATATACCTTTCGCGCTAATATGTGACATGCCGTGAGCCATAGTAACAACGGCAAGCACATACGCATCCGGTAACATCCATCTCTGATATTCTGACAAATCAACCCAACATCCATTCACGTCTAACTTTCCCATGCTTTCTTTCCACTTAGTCTTTTCAGTTTCGGTGGCCTCATTCTGAATCACTTTCACACTCTCAACAGTGTCCTCACACATACCAGTCTCCGTCGGCCACCTCACTGAACTCGTAACATACATTCGAGTTGTCAGATTCTTAGCCGTTTCCTTAGCAATCTCATCCGCAAACGCGTTACCCTGACCAACATCATCCGTAATCTTTCGATGCGCGCTGCATTTAATGATTGCCACCTGCTTAGGCAATGTAAGTGCGTCCAAAAGATCGTTCACGAGCTGTCCGTGTTGGATCTTCGTACCATGCGATGTCATGAATCCTCTTTCTCTCCACAATCGACCAAAGCTATGTGCAACGCCAAATGCATACTGACTGTCAGTAAACACATTCACTCGCTTCCCTTTAGACAAAACACACGCTCTCGTTAATGCAATCAACTCTGCCGCTTGCGCTGAATTCTGACTCAATCTCGCAGTTTCCACAACCGTACTCAACGTCACTACAGCATACGCAGTCGTCACATCACCATTCAGCAACTTGAAGCATGAACCATCAACATACAAAGTGCCATCGGGATCTGCCAATGGAGTGTTTTTCAGGTCAATACGACCCTTCGTTTCTTCTTCAGTTCTTAAATAACAGTCATGTGGTGCTACATCACCTGTTTCCACATTAATCGGCAACAATGTCGCTGGATTCAGCACATTACAACGTTTTATCTGTATATGACTTGCCAAAAGTGTCAACTCATAACCGGACAACCTTGCGCTCATCAAGTGTTGAGTTTTCGTTCGATTCAAGAGTGTCAACTGCATGCGGGACCATCACCGTGAGCATATTATCCATGACCAGACCTGCGGACTGTCGAATGGACACCGCAGCTGCCGCTGTCGCTCTTAGACAACTCGGCAACGCTCTAGCTACTGGGTCTAAGGCCGAGGAAAAATATGCACATGGACGCTGCTTACCACCAAATTGTTGCGTCAAAACACTCAACGCACAACCTTCCCTCTCGTGAACGTATAGTGTAAACGGCTTACTGTAATCAGGAGTACCTAACACAGGAGCCGAACACAACGCATCACGCAATTCAGAAAAACTTTTCTGACATTCCTCGGTCCTTGGCAAAGGAGTCGAAACATCCTTGCACGTGAGAGCTAACAATAGCTTCGCTAACAATGAAAAGTTTGGAATCCATTGTCTGCAGTATGACGTAATACCTAGAAAGGCACGTACATCTCTCTGAGTTGTTGGCACAGTCATCCGAGCAATTGCTGCAATTCTTTCTGGGGTCAACCTTCTTCCCTCCTTTGACAATAAGTGACCTAAATAGGTTACTTCTTGACAACAATACTGTAGCTTAGAAGGTGACACCTTGTGATGTAAGTCACATAGATGCTGTAATAGCGATACTGTAGCAGTTTTGCAAATCTGCTCAGTAGCAGCAGCCACTAACAGATCGTCAACGTACTGAATCAAGGCCGCACCTGCCGGCAACACAAACGCATCAAGTTGACTCTTAAGGGCTTGACTGTAGATCGATGGACTCTCACAGTAGCCCTGAGGAGCGCGCTTAAACCTGAAGCTGCGACCACCTAATGAGAAGCCGAATAGATCTCTGCTTTCCTCAACGATCGGAATGCTAAAGAAGGCATTCTTTAGGTCAATCACCAAAAACCAGGAGGCAGAGGCTGGATTCAGGGTCAGCAAAGCTGTAATGTCAGGCACCACAGGAAACTGTGGGATCACAATTTTATTCACTTCTCTCAAATCAATGACAAAACGGTACACAGGAGGCTTGGAGGGGTCAGTACGTTTCAGAATAGGTAACACCGGACTATTACACACATTTCCCCGAGTTTCTTCGATGACATCTTTTTCGATCAAATCATAAATGATCGCTAAAAGCGCACGCTCGCCATCAAGAGAGATACGATACTGGGGGATACGTGGTAATCGCACATTTGATTTCAATTGGACTACGTAAGGTGGAATATCCAGTAGGCCCACATCATTGGTACCTGTTGCCCATAAAGACTCAGGAAGGGAACTCAATTCCGGTGGGAGCTTATCAGTTGACAAGTACATAGGAGAGATCACTCTCTGACCTAATGTAAGCTCCACTCCCGTAGGAGAGCAATACAGAGTCGCATATAACCGCTTCAACAAATCCAGACCCAAAAGATTCACCCCACAACCAGTAGTTAAAATCAAAGGAGCCTCTAGCTCACGTGGCCCGATCGTAAGGGACAAAGGGCTAGAAACTGGACTGCTAACCGGGGCGCCAGAGAATCCAACGGAAACATTTGTTAAGCCAGACAAAGGTGCGCCAGGGAGTTTCGAATGCATGATGGAACTTTTTGCTGCACCAGTGTCCAACAGAAAAGGCTCAACTACGCCCGATGTGGCAACTGCGACGTAAGACCCTCTCTGATCAACCGGAACTGATACTACTCCCTCTCTTTGTCCATGGCTGTCCTAGTAATTACCATCTGCATCAATGTCATGCTCAACATAATAGTCATCCACATGATACTGTGTAGATCTACCAGACGATGTATTTTGTCGATCAAAACAATTGTCCGCGTCCGATGAAGCAGTAGAACGCTCATGTTGGTTTTGAGAGGTGCCACGACCTCTACCTCGAGATGCCTGCTGAGGACCACTACGACCTCCTCGGGCCAAAACACCATTATTTCGGTCACGTAAAACAGGACAATTAAACTTTAAATGGCCCTCACCCCTACAATATGCACATTGATTATACCCAAGCATAGATCTGGGTGTAGAAGAGTCAGAGCGCGACTGCGTCCTAGAAGACTGCGCCTGTGGCCGATATTGCTGTTGCGAGTCATTTTGATTTGAACGCGGAAGATATGCTTGCTGCAATAAGACCTTAGTTTTAAGCTCCTTCGTTTTCTTGTCTGCACGATCATTTTCTTCTTTTTCCCTATTCTCGTAATATTGAGCTGTTGCTAATATTTCAGCAGTGGTTGAAACAGCCCATGCACTTTCAGAATTTTTCAATTTGTTGCATAGCTCAGGCAACAGATTCAACACAAATTTATCAACAAACAATCGCTGACCTCCCTCAGTGCTCTTATCCTGACCACTATGATCGATGAATGCCTCCTCAAATCTAGTAAAGAAATCGGAGACACTCTCGTCTTTCTTTTGTTTGCAAGCAGACAATTTATCCCAGTTGACCCTCATTGCTGGCATAAGTGTCTTCATAAGCGTAATGATTCTTTGGGGCAGATCCGTAATTATCTGTTCAGGCTTAGCCCCACCAACTTGTCGTCCGTCAGCCACTACAAGAGCAGCCCAATCACCACCTAATTCAGCTACATGATTTTCTTGACGAATTTTCGCCCAAATCGGTTGAGGTACTACGTTACCAAACAACATATCAATATCAGCAAGGTTCATAATAGTAGCATCCACAAGTTGGGATAACTCCTTGTAATACCTGCCGGATTTTTCCGGGGGTCAGATAAAGATTGTTTCACCTGCAAACTTCTGATCGTTTCCATGGGAGGTGTATCCAAACTCTCTGGAAATGTGGCAAAATGGGAGGAACGAGAGCAGCATCACCCGGCATCCACACTGGGGGAACTTCTCGCATAGGATACTGACCAGCTTGAGCTTTCGAATCATCGGAGTCGTCGTCAAACGACACTCGAGGAGGCACTGTAGATCTAAAAGCTAACAAACGTTCTAATGCACGTCATACATTACCACCTACAATCATACCGTTCGAAAACTGATTCTGAAGTTCAGTCATATCGGGCGGTACATTATCTACCTCATCATTATCCCACTCTTCTCTCAAGGATTTACACATTTCCTCGAACACGAATCTTTGTGTGGGCTCATTGAACTGAGAAAACGTATCGAAAACTATGCGCGGAGTGTACTTAGCAGGATGTCTAATCCACCTACGCGCCATAGTGACTAACGTTTCACTCTCCCTACCTCCAGGCATTAGGCTTCGTCTCTGAGAGATGTCAGAGACATCGGACCCAAGTATCGATCCGAAAAGTGGAGAATAGAGATTAGCAACAGCATTAGGTATGCGACTACGAACAGAAGGAGAAGAAGAGAGAAGTACAGGGGCAACAACATGAGGACTGAACGTAGAAGCAGTAGGAGTAGCCAAGATAGCAGGAGTAGCGGGAACAATAGACTGAGAAGGTACAGGTAATGGAGCAGTAGGAAGAAGAGCGGGTAAAGGAGCATGGACCACTTGAGGAACAAGAAGATTCGGAAGAACAGGACCAACGACAGGCTGACCAGCAGCCGCCTGAACAACAGGTGGAGGAACAGGAGGAACTACAGGGACTGTAGCACCCTGTACATAAGGAGGTGGTGATTTTAATAAATAGGATAACAAAGGATCCTCTGTCGATTCCTCTCCCTTCTTATCGGAACTTGACGGTAAAACCGGATAACATTTATCCACCGCCATACGATGCAATCTGGTAAAAACTTCCTTTTCCTTCTCTTCTTTATCTCACTGATACTGTTCAGCACCTTGCATCATCGTAATGATACCATCTCTCTTATTTTTCTTAATCTGCTTGATTTCTTTCTGTTTGGCCTCTTTGCGCCATAACCGAAAGGAATCAAACATTGCTGGCCTAGCTTTCTTTTTAAACAATTTCGCCTCGAGATTATCTAAAATCTCAGTTTCAAAACTGCCATGAGGTGGCCAACTAAGGACACCATCGTGTTTAGTGTAACGGATCCAATATTCATTATATACAATAGGGCCCACTCCATGTCGACTATAGAGCTCATAAATCGGAGTTCCAACTGGAGGTATCGGACACGAGTCCTCCAACCGGGAATCCGTGCTGCAACATTTAAGGAAACCAAACAAAGTACTACGGCCAGGCATCGTGCACACTAACCGAGTTTACAAACTTCAAGGGTTATCGAATTACGATATCCTCGCAAAAATACGAGACCCTCGGTTTTTGGCACTTGCAATCGTCAAAGAAAAACCCAACAACTAAGAACCAACAACCAAGAACCACAAATGCAATGGAACCATGCAAACAACCAAGTTTCAACAACAACAACCAAGTGTACTGGGAGCGACCCACAAATACTTAACTGAGAGAACAATGGCGTCACCAGGAAGGCCCATCTATTGTCTCGCCGTACAAAGGACTACGCCAGGCGCCAAAACAGGTCGACAGTCAGGGCATCAGTCCGTCGCAGCCGTCAGGAGGCGGGAATCTTCGCGGATCGATGGAGCGGGGTGCACCTTCCCTCGGAGATTTCACACGAAGTTCCTCACGATCGTCAGGCTTTGGACCGGTACCGCTGATGTCGCCCGACGTTGGGCGCCAACTGAAGGACTGGGCTATTCTAAGGCCCAGCGGTGCCAGGGGACAACACCTGAAACCTTCGTGGGTTACCTGTTCCGGCGTACAAATCACAGAGACACGGGACACTTCCTTCGGCGTCAAAGATCAGCGTGTATTTACTGCAGGGATACAGAGATCGCAAGAAGTACAACTAAGTGTAGGTTCTGAGAGTCTGCTTCGAATTGCAAAAGTGGATCGCTCCTTTTATACACATTTTCGTCATTGCACAACATGTCGAACAAAAGGTTACAACTCAGTTCCCACAGTAAACTTCAAAAGGGTTGCATTCATGTTTTCAGAAGCCCAGAACATAATTACAGTGGCACTGCCGGTTCCCAACTGTAAAAGCACGTTATCCCGCCATTTGGCACATTCCAGTTTGGCTGTAAATGAGCTAAGAGAAGAGACAGAAACAGGTGCAAGGAAGACAAAGACAGACAACAGATTGAAAAGAGTGTAGGGGCAATATCGGAAGCGTGATTGCAGGATCATAGGATTCGAGCCTAATGCATGCAAAACTGAAACAATAGACCGGCACAGCAAGATGAGCCTCAAGCGGGGCCATCTGCCTTTGCCTAGTCATAAAGACACACTCAAAGGGATGTACATCTTCCGCAAGAGCTTGGGAAACCCAGGGTCATAAAGCGGACATTGTCCGTTCGCCGACTACGTGAGGGCAAGAAACAAAATGGATGCCGTATCTAAAATGGAACCCGTGGGCTCAGATGGAGAAACCCACGAATAAGACGAACGATGCAAAGTAGAGTAGCGAAAACGTGTACACCTACTAAACTCGTCATTTGCGGTTCACAGATACCACACTCGTCCATATTCGAACAAGCCCAAAACGTCATTATGATTCTCACGGAACCTCAGGTGTGGCACCAGCGTATCTGCAAGTGCTCATCCATCCTTACATTCCTTCTCGTCCCCTGCGCTCTTCAGCCCACGGAGACTTTGTGATTCCCAGATTTAAACTTGCAAGAATGGGATTTTCTTGTCTTGGCCCCAAAATCTGGAATTCTCCCCCGGTGTCCTTGAAGAATGACCCGTTCTATTTCAGCTTTCGAAGAAATCTTAAAACGTGGCTCTTTTAGAAGCAAAAGGTTCTTGACAGCTCTTTCTAGCAATTTGTGTGCTAGGCACCGGGAAACCCTTTTTGTGTAGCTGCGCGTGTTATAAAATTAATTTAATAATAATAATACTCCTAAAAAGAAGTGGAAAAACTCTAAACAGACACTTCCTAAAGAGAAGCGTTCTCAATCCAGAGGTAGATCTCCTCAAAAGTAGCCCTCTGAAAAGCGGTATAACCTCCGGAATAGGGATAATTTGCGAAAACCTGATGATATCAAGATACTGATACACGTTCCTCTCGTACCTTCCAGACTTCCTCACAGAAATCGGAAAGAAGAGGACGGTCAGAACACAAGGAAGAATGCGTGAAGTTCAAAGACGATCAGCACGTTCAGAAAAATAAGAAAACTCAATTCACCAAAAAGAAGGTAGCAGGTCTAAAAATCAGACATGCCGAGGATCTTGAGGACACAACTCAAGAATGGTGAGTGGGCTCAGACAATGCTGGACAGCGCAGCAGAAGTTACCATAGCTCACAAGATCCTGGAGACAGTGGACTTGAATGAGTACATTTAAGTTGAAACTGCCGATACCAGGGTTAGTGTACCCCATAACTTATATGAAATAACGCTCTGGATGGAGGGGGACATAACTAGGAAAATAGGAGCACTCATTTGGGAGAAGCTCTCTAAGGGTTATGACATTCTTCTAGCTGAAAAAGACTGGCCACCTAAATTTGTCAGGGAGATCCCACATGGCGAAGACATCATTAAACCAGCCTTCTCAAATCATATTCCTATTCATAAAAAATACACCTTTGGCAGAAAATGGGCTGTAGCCCAAGCTCCAGCATTATATACAAATCATGTGGGATGGGATGAGGATTCTCCTCACCATAAGATCCAGTTAAAAAATCAACCAACTACTCAGAGGCAGTATCCAGTTAAGCAAGAAGCTAAAAGACAGGTCAGGGAGATATTAGATGAACTTGAATACCTAGGGGTAATTGAAACATGCACCTCGTCAATGAACAATCCTTTGTTTACTGTCTCCAAACCAGACATTACATATAGTCTAGTTTCGGATTACAGACATTTAAACTCTTTTTGCAAATCTTTTGCAGTACAAAATTCACACAGTGCAGCACTAATGAATAACGTGCGTAAAAAATATAAAACCACATTAGATATTTCTAACGGTTTCTTCTGTCAAAATATTGCACCAGAAAGCAGGTACTTGACCGCTTTCTCAATTATGGAGACACAGCATCACTTCTGTCGTCTCCCCAGGGATTCAAGAATAGTCCAGGGTTATTTTTAGCCAGAGTAACAGAGTTACTAAACACGTATGATGATGAGGCATTATCTTATGTTGATGACATCTATCTAACAGACGATGACTTGGACAGGCACTAGAACAGAGTGATTGCCATAATACTTGGCTTTGCATCTGAAGGGTACAAATTACATTTTAAGAAATCACGAATTGCCCACCTCAACATCCTTTTCCTGGGATACGAGTTATCAAGTGGTGGCAAAAGCCTGGCAGCTAACTTTTTAGAAAAGTGTGAGCTGCTTCAACCTCAAAAAACGCTGAAAAACTTACAGTCAATTCTAGGTTTCCTGAATTTCTGAAGAACTTACATTCTAAATTACGCAGAAAGGGCTAAACCTCTCTACGAATTAATCAAACCTGATTTCAAAACAACTAATTGGACTCAAAAACACACAGAAATTATTTTGTGTTCAGTGCAGACATGTTGGCAACAACACATTTACAGACATGCGTAAACATACCCAACCTTGTGATCTGAATCATTCCAGGAAGATGCAGATTCACGTACTTAACCTTTAATGAAGGAGAAAAAGTACCAATAGCTTATAAATCACACTTGTACACACAAGCTAAAATGAAATTCACTTCAACAGAAAAAATTCTGATAGCAGTTCAAACTGCAGTAGCAAAAGAGAGAGCCCTCGCACAGGGAAAATGCAAAATGGTCATTACGCCTGTACCAGCCCTAGAGGCAGTGACAAAGGCAAGCATTCCAAGTGCTAAAGCTTTACAACCGAGATGGATACAATGGGTTAACTTTCTTGCTGCAACAGACGTTGAATACGTTTTTGACCCTATTCTGAAAACTCAAGAATTTCTACAATACGAACAATAATGTCCCCTACCTACTGAGATTCTGCCTCTAGAATAGTACGAATGTATAATTTATACAGATGGATCAGCACAGCCCGCAATTGGGGGTAAACATGCTTATAGTGCTGCGTGTGTGATTGTTAAAGATCGCCGGCGCGATGGTAAATTCAGACCCATGGTTACGAAAACACAATCTTTCTGAGATTGTACAGCTTAGCGAGCTGAACACCAAGCATTCAAGATGGGGCTTGAAAATTCTGATTGCGCATTCCCCACACTCATAATATGCGATTCATATTACTGTGTTCAATCTTACAAAGAATATTTGCAGAACTGGGTTCAAAACAGTTTCAAAGATGCAAAAGGTGGCACAATCAAGCATACGTTGCTTTAGGAACAAGTAGTTCAATTACAGAAAGAACTAAAAAAGACTCACGTGATCCATACACTGAGTCATCAACGTGATGGCGTTCACGTTGCAGGGAATTCTTTGGCTGATGAACCCGCGAAGGCAGCTGTGCAAACGGCTGCCGTAGCTGCAATCACTTGTTCTAAAACAAAAATAGACGGCGAAACAATGCTAGCTGTCAATGCCAAAAGCAAAGGCAGCGGTGCAGCATTACCTCTAAACTATCCACTCGAATATTCATACATAATTGATGCAAACTCCGTTCCTTTTTACTCGAATCCCTGCAGTGGGGGATAGAGTAATTCCAAACATGGAACATAGAATAGGACTAATCTTAGCAGCACATGAAAGGCTTGCCTCTGCACAGGCAGGTGTTTCAGCCACAGTGTCATTATTAAAACAAAGATACTGGTGGCCACGCATGAGGACACAAACTAGAAACTATGTTCTAGAATGTGAAATCTGTCAAAAGATGAAGGTTTCAACAGTGAAACTTCCTGCGCCGACGCCCCTTCTAATTTCATTTAAACCACTAGAGTGTGTTTACCTGGACCACCGTGGTCCCTTACAGAGGGATGGCAACTATAAATATATCATGGTCGCAGTGGATTCATGCTCAAGATTCATTTGGATGTGGCCTCAGCGCTCGGCTGACGCCTGAACTGTTATAAAAGATTTGCGAGTCTTTATCAGCACATACGCAATCAGCATGCTACATTCTGACCAGGGTCCTGCGTTTAGCTCCCAAGCTTACAAAGAGGCCATGGCCAGCTTGGGCGTTGCATTGTGGTACTCAAGTCCATTCCATCCTGAGGGAAATTCTGTAGTGGAAAGAAAAAAACAAGACATAAAGCAATCTATAACAGCTAGGGTATTAGGCTTGGGTGACGGGTGGGTCAAACATCTAATAAGTGTCCACCGTAGTTTAAATATTATGCCATGAAATTTTCTGGGTGGAATCACTCCATATGAATTTCTTTTTGGTACTAGATTGCTTGTCCAGGATCTTGATCGTCATACTTCAGTGGAGGAACAAAAACCCTTTGATATCAAAGACCGTTTGGCTGTTTTGCAGGACTTAAATGAAACAAGACGAAGTCTGAGCAATACATTACAGAAGCCAACTACCACTGAAGAAAAACCACCTGTCCCAGCAAGACCTGTCTGGATTCCAAAGACTGGGGATCCAGTCAGAGAAAAGATAGCGGATAAGAAGGAAATTGGGCCTTCTTGCAGAAAACAAGTACTGTGCTAGCAATCCACGGATGAAGAACAGTGTTACTGCCGCCCAATGCTGGAAGAAAGGAGAACCGGTTTGTATCTCTCGACCTGGTAAAACCTTATAATGTGGCCAATAATAAGTAGTAGGCACAGTGGACTCCAAAGTTGCAGCAGATGAGCAAATCTGGCTGCAATCCAAGAGGTTCAAACTGAGAGACTCATCACGTTTGAAGGATCTGCATTAAGAAAAGAAGGACTATGTAACAAAGCCATGGAACTTGTGGCTCTTGAGACCCAAATAACATTTCGTCAAGACACTCCTGTCTACAATGATATAGCATCTGACTATACTAATATGACAAGGGATCAAACAGCTCCAGTGATTTCAAGTAAGGCTGATGCAATTCCAACAATTGACAGAACTGCCTCTGGCTATTTCATCAATTTTGATACGTTTTCTGAGGATCCCAGTGAGCTTGAAACGATGCCAGAAAATAAAACATTTAAAGGACAAGTAACAGAACTCTTTCATCAACTTGAAAATACATATCTGGTATCACCATGGGTTGAACTTTGGATTGTGTTAGGCATACTTTTTGTCCTACTTTGGCTAATCCTTGTACTAAGTTTTGGAACGCTGATAAATGGGAAATATAGTAAAATGGACACAGCAAGTAAGAACATCAATTTGAAGCTGAAGCCACGCAAATCATCTCATCATGAACAAAGAGACTGGTCATTAGTAAACATCACAGCCATTTCTATACCAGGTGGTATAGCATGGGACAGAACTGATATGACATTTATGGTCCTGTAGATCTGTTGAAGATTCTACATCAATTTAAGGTTTCATTAAATTACGTTGTTTCACCCAGCACATTTTCTGATGACTGGGACTTAGAGACTGTCAATAACATGATGACAGACTTAGAAATGTCAGCACAATTTACAAAACATGAATACTTAGAAGGTTCATCAGATTATGAACAAATGTACTGTTATAATCACTATGGCCATCATGTTTTGCACAAATCTGCAAACCCTAGAAATGTTTATACTTATAATCAATGGGAACATTGTCCAACACCACCAAAAGGTAGCTCAAAACCATTTATTGAAAAATTCCCATACTTCTCAGGTTTTAATGTCTCAAATCCAGAAACGTTTTACTTTAAAAATGTTAACAAGACAGGAATGAAAAGTATGTTGACTAATACTAAGCACATTTATCCTGCTGTCTTTTATGCTCAGCTGTCTACATTAGGTTTTGACTTTTAGAAAGACAACATTGAGACACAAACTGTCTGGGGCACAAAAGACTGGCAGGAGCAGGGATTAGAAGCTTTATTCAGAGCCTGCATCATCCATGAACAAATAATGTTTTTGAATGACACTGTTCAACAGACATCTTGTCTTAGCTAAGATAAAAGATTTAAACAAACTGTCCATACCTAAACCCACACCTGATAGTAATGGCACTACAGATGAGGAGGTAGACATAAAATATATTTTACAACAGAACAGAACTGATCCTGATCTGAAACAATGGATAATGTGGCCCACAGACACGAATAACTGTCAAGATAGATTCCTGAACAGGACAAAAGGGTTTACAATAACTAGGCCAGATCCAAGATATGTCCAGAGACAACATTCAGGGATAGTAACAACATACAGTGTAGGGAAACTGTGCCTTGAGCGGCTACAAAAATCCACACTACCAGATATAAAACAACACTTAACTTTACTTAAAGATGGCATTGATTTTAGAGACTTCTTACAAGGACCTCATAAACCACCTCATACATATTTTATATACGCTGGTATATGTGCTGCTTATAATGAAGCATGGAAAATCACGCAAATAGAAACTGCAGAACAAATATGAGAAATTGATCGTATTAATTTAGAGAAAGCTCTCTATGTAGTTGACAAACAACTCTGTCATCCAGAATGTATACTTTGGACAGTATTGTATCCTCTGCCATAGACATAATGGAACAGGACTTGCTCATGTTACAACATGGACAGTCTCAGTTGCGTTCTATAATGCTGCTATGCTGGACATTACAAAATCTTTGTTCAGGCTATGTGCTTTGGCGACTAAACACCACATCATTGTTTACTGGATTTAACCTTACAGATAAACAAATCTCTTTGGCACAGTGGGGAGCAGACTATACGGTACTGAGCATAGAAAAACTGGAAAGATTACAATTGACCGTTTTTGAGAAACCAGCAATAGAATGGAAAATACATGGCACGATTAGCTTGGCTGTGACGATTTTCCAGTTTCACTATTGCTTGAAACACATACCAATGGGCCTGTATGAAAGGTTGGGTAAAGAATACATCAAGTCAACTTGGGATTTACCTTATACACACAGATGTTGGAGTGGGGGAAAAGAGGTATTCCTTAGTGGTACAAAATGCAAGAGCGTACTAAGAGGTACACTTTTATGCCAGGGTATTAACTTACATGGAGCCTGTGATGGTTCTGCAAACAACTTATCCTGCAACCAGCAAGGTTCCCCGGCAGCGGCGATAGATCCAATTTTTGGGCAGCCTTCCAATGGGAGCCACATAATGTTGAATCATCAAAGCTGTCGTGAAATGATGCCCGGAATAGCCTATCTTGTAACTGTGTCAGCCAGGGTCAATTGTTGTATGCACGTATTGTTTCCTAAAAGCAAGACAGATGGGGAGTCGCCGTTATGGCCTTCACTGAACATCTCTTCTATTCGAATTGATACTTTAAGCAGAATGAAGACCATTCTTTTACAAAAAACGGTGCCACTGACCTTGTCCAAAGAGACGTATGATCTGCAAGTTGCAAAGTCCTCTGCAGAGATACATGCCCTATTATCAACAAACTGCCCCATATATTTTGCAGAAATGTTAGGTCGTATCTTAAACATGTCAGATACCAGTGGTATTGTACATGAATTTAAGATGATTTTTTCGGGAATGTTAGCACCCTTTGAAGCAGTCCAGGGCATTTTTCCAAACTCTGTGTTCGGCGGGCAGCCTCTCGTTTTGGGATTTGCAGCAGGGATACTATTTTTGCTCCTTCTGCTCTGATATGGCAAGTCCAGTCTCCAACAACACCCAAATTACCATTTAGGAAACTCTTCTGGCAATGCAATGTCGTGAGCGCATGATTAAGCATGAGGGTAAAATCCGTTCCGCTCGCGGATTTAGCGGATTTTCGGTAAATTCACAATCTGCGAACTCTTGCGGATTTGCCGAAAATCCGCAAATTCGTATGCAGCAGATTTTTTTGCTTGGTGATACAATATTGCGGCACGCGGCGTTCACTTACCGTCATTCAGCGTTTGCCGAGTTGTTTTTCTCGATATTTTGCGAGTGCTGCGCCATTTTGGATCTTGCTGCGGGATCCAGCGGGAGTTTGGCGACCGCGATTACGTAATCGCGGCTTGCCACCTTGCACAGCACGCATCACGAGAGTTCGCAATTGCGAACACGTAGATGCGGGGGGCAGCAACAATCGTGCACTCGCGAAATACAGAATTTGCAATTCTGCACAAGAAATCCACCATCAAGCAGCATAAATCTTCTGAAAATGATGATTTTTATCAGAATAACTCCTCAGGTTGACATTTGCCTGCACTTTTTTTTGCAAGGAGTCCATTTTGGGGGGGGTGGGAGGAAGGAAGTGCCCCACAGTCTCCAACTTCCTGTTCCTGTCCAGCAGGCTCCTCCCAGTGCTTTCTTCATTTGCTGGTCACTTTCATTCGGATCTTGACCTGGAAGGATTACTTTTTGTGGATGCTGCTGGATATTTGGATTTGAGGCCTTTTTGACTTTCTTTGGATCACTTTTGGATTAGAAATTTCACAAGTAAGTTTGTTTAGGGCATTACAGTTGCTGCAACTACAATTTTGGAATTTTCGATTTTTGGGCTGTTGTTGGGGCCTTTTGACCAGGGGTAGTGAGTGGTGCATGGGCCTAGTCTTTCTGTGGGGTGTCTTGAATTTAAACATCATGGAGGGCATGGATGGCATGGGATTGTGCTGATTTTTCTGTGTTTTTCGATGTTTGGGCTGTTGTTGGGGCCTTTTGACCAGGGGTAGTGAGTGGTGCATGGGCCTAATCTTTCTGTGAGGTGTCTTGAATTTAAACATCATGGTAGGGCATGGATGGCATGGGATTGTGCTGATTTTTCTGCGTTTTTCGATTTTTGGGCTGTTGTTGGGGCCTTTTGACCGAGGGTAGTGAGTGGTGCATGGGCCTAGTCTTTCTGTGGGGTGTCTTGAATTTAAACATCATGGTAGGGCATGGATGGCATGGGATTGTGCTGATTTTTCTGTGTTTTTCAATTTTTTGGGGTGTTCATGGGGACAGGCCATGTGGGTGGGGGCCATTTTGAGTGCTGGTACAGGCAGGCCCTTGCCATGTGCTGGGAGGCAAGAGGCCATTTTGAATGCAGGCAGTGTTCTCAGGCCTGCACCCATTTTGCCTAGCTTTCATCCAGTATTCCCAGGGGTAGTAAGTGGTGCATGGGCCTAGTCTTTCTGTGGGGTGTCTTGAATTTAAACATAATGGAGGGCATGGATGGCATGGGAATTTGCTGATTTTTCTGTGTTTTTCGATTTTTTGAGGTGTTCATGGGGACAGGCCATGTGGGTGGGGGCCATTTTGAGTGCTGGTACAGGCAGGCCCTGGCCATGTGCTGGGAGGCAAGGGGCCATTTTGAATGCAGGCAGTGTTCTCAGGCCTGCACCCATTTTGCCTAGCTTTCATCCAGTATGCCCAGGGGTAGTGAGTGGTGCATGGGCCTAGTCTTTCTGTGGGGTGTCTTGAATTTAAACATCATGGCAGGGCATGGATGGCATGGGATTGTGCTGTTTTTTCTGTGTTTTTCGATTTTTGGGCTGTTGTTGGGGCCTTTTGACCAGGGGTAGTGAGTGGTGCATGGGCCTAGTCTTTCTGTGAGGTGTCTTGAATTTAAACATCATGGAGGGCATGGATGGCATGGGATTGTGCTGATTTTTCTGTGTTTTTCGATTTTTGGGGGCGTTCTTGGGGACAGGCCATGTGGGTGGGGGCCATTTTGAGTGCTGGTACAGGCAGGCACTGGCCATGTGCTGGGAGGCAAGGGGCCATTTTGAATGCAGGCAGTGTTCTCAGGCCTGCACCCATTTTGCCTAGCTTTCATCCAGTATGCCCAGGGGTAGTGAGTGGTGCATGGGCCTAGTCTTTCTGTGGGGTTTCTTGAATTTAAACATCATGGATGGCATGGGATTGTGCTGATTTTTATGTGGTTTTTGAGTTTTTGGGGTGGAACATAAGGACTGGAAATACCAAATCCACAGTAGCAGTGCATTTTTCAGAACAAAAACATTCAGTAGCCCAGCTCAAATATCTTATATTGGCACAAGTGACTCCCACGCACAACAACAAGCATACTCTGCTGAAGAGAGAGAACCTCTGGATCCGGTATATGGCGACGATGCAACCACACGGTTTAAATGACCGGATGGAATTTTTATGTTATCTCTGATCTGTGTATTCCTTTTCATTCTCCTTGATTGATTTGTCTGCAGCCGCAGTCCATTTATTGTGAATCCTTGCGTGTCTAAATTATGTTTGTGTTATCACTTATTATTATTTTCCATTCATTTTTTTATTCATTTTTTCTTTTTACCATGTGCAGGCACATTATGTATTACATTTTGATATCTTTGCATGCCACTCGAAGTTTCGCATTAGTTCATTTCCATAGCATTTTCACTTTGTTTACTTCACTTTCCTCTTCCAACATGGCGCTACCTTACTTTCACGCATAGTCCGCTTTCTATTTCCCTGTACGCGTCACACGCCGATTTTAAGCTTACCGGGACCCAGTACTCTTGGGGTTTCCAGTCACTTTGCGGAGAGAGGGACATCACGTATCGGCTTTTCTGTAAGTACTCCTCACGGGGTACCATTGAAACTACTATGTCGAGTTTACCCACGTTTCTGTGATTAGGTAGATGCTTACGTTATGCGTTTTTCGCAGATACATCATGCAATGAATCACGGATGTAATTACTCCGTGAGTATTTGACTGGGTCATCTTTGAACTCCTTGGTGATTTATCGTTTTTTGGAACCCTTTGGTGGCTTGATACTATGGGCACACTTTCCTTCGTGTTTTCACAACAGGAGAAGTTTTGTTTTCCAAAACGACCTTCGCTTCGAACTTTCGGGCACCGTGTTTATACACTATGGTCTGTTAAGCATGATGTGTTTACGTGTCAGCTGTTATTGGCACTTACCACTGGCATTCAGTCTCGCTTTACACTTTTGGTATAAGTCACATTGATTTTTTCTTTATTTTTTCTTTGTTCTTGATTTTAACTTTGCACGCATGTGGTTTACTGCACCATGTTTAGATCTAGTTGGTGTAATTGTTGTGAGATGTAGGTGAATCTCAATGACATCTTGGTATTTTCTTTTACGTTTGTAGAGCTGTCCCCAGAGGAAGGGCTAGTCATCTGCCCGAAATGCATTGGGAGGATTTATAATTGGATGACTTTTTATGTTGGATGATGTATATGCTTCTTCAAGCATTGATGAACTACTTTGTTAATATGAATTAAACAACTAAGGAACCTCTCTGAGTTTTGGATTTAACTCAGGATTTAACTTGATAAACTACTCTTAAGACATCATTGTCTCCTTTTGCGCTGTGCACCAGAGTGCCTTCTTCCAATTGGGGGGAGCTTTGTATTAGCTTCATTGTACCACGCTGTTAGGAACAGACTGTGTTCATCCCAGGTAGCACGCCACAGACTATTATAGTGATTTAATTTTGGACCTACTTAGCCGTGCAAGTCTGTTTCCTACTTTCTTCAGTTTATCATTTTCTGTCCCGATGACTTGGCACGCTCATTTGTTGCAACCATGAATTATGATGCCATATCCAACATGACTGATCTTAAGGCAGACACCTTCGCCTTCACGGCGGGGGATGCAGATAAAATCTACGGAATGATCAAGGAGGAAATCGCATCAGCTGCCAACACTCGCAGCCCTGAAAGCAACATCAAGCAGGTGCTCTACTTACTGAAAAAGGAATGCAACCAGAAGTTACAGGCTTGCACACTTGTGCGGTATCACCGAGCCCAGCGGATCCCCAGGGGCCTACGGGTTCCTTTGAAACCTTTATTATGTAAGAATAACGCAAAGTTTGTTGAGAGATGGTTCGCCATCCTCAACAAATGTTCGCTGGATTTGATCCTACTGATAGTGGAGGAACTGTCAAAATCGCTTGAAGATTTAGCTCAAGAAATCAAAACCATTCGGACGGAGCTGGATGATGCCATGGACCCCGCGGAACTTGCCACGATGTTGGAAGATGTGAATGCCCAACTTCCGAAACACACTCGTGAAACACAGGAACTGAAACTCCGCAAATATAAAAGGGACACTATTGATTACAAGCTCGGCGAGGTGTACACTTGGGCAGAAGTGTACGCCCGCCGACGCCCTAATCGTCCATACAACCCATATTCGGAAAATGAAACCTCTTCATCTGACGGCGAAACCAGAATATCAAGAGTTACCAAACCTTCTACTCCTGCTGAGCAACAACCCAGCACTTCCAATGCTGCGGTTCATTTTTTAGAGGAGGGTCACGGCCAACCAACCGACCCAGGCGGGGAAAAACCCGCAGAGTTAGAAAAAGAACAACCAAAAGCCAAAAAGAGCAACCGTCGCAAATAACTGCACAGCATAACCTGGTGATCAACATCTCATCTACACAACTCACTGTTGAAGAAATACAAGTGTTACAGAGAGGTCAATCTTTTATACCCACCACGAGAACCAACACCCTCGAATTAGAGGTTAGCACGTTCAAACTTGTTCGCAACATCAGACTACGACACTACTTTCAAAATCTAGTAACATCTGCGATCCCTGAAGATGATATTTTGCGAGGACTTCGTCCCTCCAGTATTTTTTTGGCTCCTGTAAGTCATAAGATCATTGACTTGTTTGAGAACCTTGTCAAAAGAGACATTGCTAAATTACCTTTTCAAACAAGAGCTAAACGTGAGAACCTCACCAAAAAGAAGAGGAACACTTTACAAACAATTGCTAGTAATCCATCGATAGTGTGTCAAACAGCGGACAAGGGTGGCGCCCTTGTGATCATGGATGCCACATTTTATGAAGAACAAGTATTGGCTCACACATCTGATTCTAATACCTATGCTCCTTTATCGGCTGACCCCACAGATGAGTTTTCTATTGTTTTGGTTGCAATCATCAAACAGGCATTTGACAACGGAACCATCAATGATCGTGTCAGATGTTATTTAATGCCTAATATTCCTAAACCACCCAGGTTATATATGTTGCCCAAAGTGCACAAGCATCCTACCAAACCGCCTCTAAATCCCATTGTGTCCACGAAAGGGAGTATTCACGAGAACATTGGAAAATTTTTGGATAGATACCTCCAGCCTTTTGTTGTAAACACCAGATCACACGTTAGAGATACCACAGACTTTTTGGTCAAATTCAGAGAAGCTACCAGCAGATTAGACGATCAAGAACTGATACAGTGCACGGTGGACGTATGTTCACTTTATACGTCAATACCACATGATCTGGGCGTAACAGCCATTGAACAAGAACTATCCATTTCTGACATTGATGTAGACCTGCAACTTCTATTGATGGAACTCATGGTATTCACTCTTTACCATAGTTATTTTACAGTTTTCAACAAATGGTTCCACCAACTATGCGGAACCGCCATGGGAAATTGTGCGGCGCCGTCGTACGCCAACATTTTCATGAAGTTTTTTGAGGAACAACATATACTAAATCAAGCAGTTTGGCAGAATCATGGAAAACTCTATTTGAGATTTATCGATGATATCTTCATCCTGTGGAACGGAACTGAGAACGAGTAATTGACTTTTTAATTACATGGAACTCAATCAATGATCGGTTGCAATTTACTTGGAACTTTGATAGAGAAAGTATTCACTTTCTTGATGTTGAGATCCAACGAAATCTAGGTAATTGGAATATCACTATATTTCGTAAACTGACCGATCGAAACTCTCTTTTACACCATCAAAGCTTTCACAGACCTGGGTTGAAACGGAACTTACCTCTATCACAACTTATGCGTGTCAAACGCATAGTTTCATCTGAAGAGGTGTGTCAACAAGAAATGACCAACATGCTGGAGAGGTTTAAGACACGGGGCTATCCCCAACAAACCTTGGACAAGGATTTCAACCGAATTGGTGACATGAATCGTGATGACTTGTTGCAAACTCGGGTTAAAACAGAGAACTCCAGGATGGTAGTGGTCTCCAAATACACCATCTTGAGTAACAGGTTTAAAAACATCATCTCCAAACATTGGTCCTTAATTAGCTTAGAACCTGATTTCCAAGGAATTTTCGCACAGCCACCTATGTTTGCATACACGAGGGGACGCAATCTCAAAGAGATCTTATCCAAACCCTGTGAACAAATTGAACCCGAAACCTTTAAAGGTCTCAGACCCTGCTACAATTGCAGCAATTGCAATAACTGTATCCAAGGTAACGTTACCAACCACCCCATGAAGGGTCATCCCATCAAATTGCGAGTGAATGCCACCTGTAACTCTGCCAACTTGATCTATATGTTGAAATGCCCCTGTGGGAAGTGCTATGTCGGTCACACTGAGAGAAAAATCAGAACTCGTTTACTCGAAAATAAGAGTAACATAAAGATTGGAAATACCAAATCCACAGTAGCAGTGCATTTTTCAGAACAAAAACATTCAGTAGCCCAGCTCAAATATCTTATATTGGAACAAGTGACTCCCAAGCACAACAACAAGCATACTCTGCTGAAGAGAGAGAACTTCTGGATCCGCTATATGGCGACGATGCAACCACACAGTTTAAATGACCGGATGGAATTTCTTCTCTGATCTGTGAATTCCTTTTCATTCTCCTTGATTGATTTGTCTGCAGCCGCAGTCCATTTATTGTGAATCCTTGCGTGTCTAAATTATGTTTGTGTTATCACTTATTATTATTTTCCATTCATTTTTTTATTCATTTTTTCTTTTTACCATGTGCAGGCACATTCTGTATTACATTTTGATATCTTTGCATGCCACTCGAAGTTTTGCATTAGTTCATTTTCATAGCGTTTTCACTTTGTTTACTTCACTTTCCTCTTCCAACATGGCGCTACCTTACTTTCACGCATAGTCCGCTTTCTATTTCCCTGTACGCGTCACACGCCGATTTTAAGCTTACCGGGACCCAGTACTCTTGGGGTTTCCAGTCACTTTGCGGAGAAAGGGACATCCTTTATCGGCTTTTCTGTAAGTACTCCTCAAGGGGGACCATTGAAACTACTATGGCGAGTTTACCCACGTTTCTGTGATTAGGTAGATGCTTACGTTATGCGTTTTTTGCAGATACATCATGCAATGAATCACGGATGTAATTACTCCATGAGTATTTGACTGGGTCATCTTTGAACTCCTTGGTGATTTATCCTTTTTTGGAACCCTTTGGTGGCTTGATACTATGGGCACACTTTCGTGTTTTCACAACAGGAGAAGTTTTGTTTTCCAAAACCACCTTCGCATCGAACTTTCGGGCACCGTGTTTATACACTATGGTCTGTTAAGCATGATGTGTTTACGTGTAAGCTGTTATTGGCACTTACCACTGGCATTCAGTCTCGCTTTACACTTTTGGTATAAGTCACATTGATTTTTTCTTTATTTCTTTGTTCTTGATTTTAACTTTGTACGCATGTGGTTTACTGCACCATGTTTAGATCTAGTTGGTGTCATTGTTGTGAGATGTAGGTGAATCTCAATGACATCTTGGTATTTTCTTTTACATTTGTAGAGCTGTCCCCTGAGGAAGAGCTAGTCATCTGCCCGAAATGCATTGGGAGGATTTATAATTGGATGACTTTTTATGTTGGATGATGTATACGCTTATTCAAGCATTGATGATCTACTTTGTTAATATGAATTAAATAACTAAGGAACCTCTCCGAGTTTTGGATTTAACTCAGGATTTAACTTGATGAACTACTCTTAATACATCATTGTCTCCTTTTGCGCTATGCACCAGGGTGCCTTCTTCCAATTGGGGGAGCTTTGTATTAGTTTGAAAGAGAACAGCAGAAAATTGAAGGAAAAGGCAGTATATCAGCATCAGCAGGCCATCTCCAGTCAAAAGAATCCACTTCTGCACCTGTGGCTGTGGCAGAAGTGACCTCTCAGCCATTAAAGACACCGGCAACCGGATCATCTGCACCAGACACAACAGTAACATTGGGTGAAGAAGAGGATTGGCTAACTGAGCTTGGGTTTGGTTCTCAGAAGGTCCCAGCAAAAAGTAAGCAAAGTGGAGGAACCCTGGAGAACCTTCAGTCGATGGTGCAGGACTATCTGAATGTCTCAACAGAGGTCTATGTTAATGGTGACCCATTGGCGTATTGGCATGGGAAAAAAGAATAGTGACCAGAGATCACCAACCTGGCTATAAATTACTTGTCTTGCCCACTCGCAAGCGTGTCTTCTGAACGTGTTTTCGGTGCTGCTGGTGGCATTGTAACTTGCAAACGGACCCGCCTCTCGCCCAAAAATGTGGAGAGGTTAACAATGATCAAGATGAATCAGCACCTCATACCACCAGATTACAAAGTACGAGAATACACGCCGGAAGAAGACGAGGAGGACAGCAACTTAGATGAGGGAATTTCTTCTCTGTTAGGTGACACTGACCTACTCCTGCCTGAATTCGCAGAGTATGAGGACGAACTCTTATTCCCTGACACCGAGGCCTGAAAATGAGCCAATGAATCAATAACTTTCTTTTTCGTCCTTATACACTTTTATTCCTGTGTGTCTGTCTTTCTTTGTTTTGCACAGTTATTATAATTAAAACTTTAATCACCTAATCACAAAAACAAGCCCATCAGCAGAACTGTCTTCACTTATTTGCTTATTGATTTGAAGGTTCACAAGAACATGCTCCTCTATCCTCCTCCTCCATACTCCTATTTCCCTCAAAGCAGAGGGCTGGATTACGCCCCTATGAAGAAAGACTCTGCACTTGTGTGGGTGTTCTACTTCTTTGCGGGTGAGTTGGCGGGTCTTGGGGCATTGCTGGGAAGGTCTAATACTGGATAAAACTGGTTTTGACCAAATCAGACTTGGGGGCCTGTTTGGGGAGTTAGGGCCTAGCTGCAGGGCGCGTGCGGAGTTATTTTGAAAATTGCCATGAAAATGACTGAGTCCCAATTTTTGTATTTTTGCTTTTTGGCTGTTTGGGGGTCTTCTACTAGTTTTTGCCTGGGTTGATGGCTCTGGGGCCATTGCTGGGAAGCTCTAATACCGGATAAAAGTGGTTTGGACCAAATCGGAGGCGAAATATTTTTTTGCTTTTTTGCTGACTTGCTTGACTTTGAGGTGCTCTTTGGGGGGGTTCCGAGTGTTTGTGGGTGGGTTTTGGGGTCTGGGAGGACTCCTGGCACAGTCTAGTTTTGATTGCATTTGCTTTTCAGGAAATCCATGGTGGAAAACAGGAGTTATGACCTAGCTACACAGCGCGTTTGGACAGAAGGCCGCAAAATATTGTAAGTAATATGAGATTTTCCATTTTGGCTTTTTGGCTGTTTGGGGGTGTTGTGCTTTTTTGCAGGTGGGTTGGCGGGTCTTGGGGCATGCTGGGAAGGTCTAATACCGGATAGAAGTGTTTGGACAAAATCCATGCGGAAAAGGTTTTGGCTATTTCTGACATTTCGCTCAATGTAGCGTTTTCGGGGGCCTGTTTGGGGGACTTCCTGGTGTTTGTGGGTGGGTTTTGGGGTCTGGGAGCACTGCTGGGTATGGATACATTTGATTGCAAGAGGTTTGAAGCAAATCCATGGTGGCATAGGGGAGTAAGGGCCTAGCTGCAGAGCGCGCGCGGAGTGATTTTGGAAATTGCCCTGGAAATGACTAAGTCCCCATTTTTGTACTTTTGCTTTTTGGCTGTTTGGGGGTCTTCTACTTGTTTTCGCCTGGGTTGACTGCTCTGTGGCCATTGCTGGGAAGGTCTAATACTGGATAAAAGTGGTTTGGACCAAATCCATGAGGAAAAAGTTTTGGCTATTTCTGACATTTCGCTCAATGTAGCGTTTTTGGGGGCCTGTTTGGGGGGCTTCCTGGTGTTTGTGGGTGGGTTTCAGGGTCTGGGAGCACTGCTGGGTATGGATACTTTTGAATGCAAGAGGTTTGAAGCAAATCCATGGTGACAGAGGGGAGTTAGGGCCTAGCTGCAGGGCGCGCGCAGAGTGATTTTGGAAATTGCCCTGGAAATGTACAGGTACATGTACAGGTATTTATATAGCGCAAATCACCAACCGGTCTCTAAGCGCTTGCTTAGGGAACCCGTCCTGGTATTCCCCTGTGAGATAACCCCGGCAGGGTATCCGCAAGGTGAAAGCCAGGCATCCCGCCGCGAGGGGCCGTTGTGGAGATTAAGCAAGCTATTGCCCAGAGTCGCAGAGTGTGAACCTGTGAATCGAGTAGGCACCGGCGCGAGAATTGTCAAGTCCGTGGACATTTTAGGACTCAAGACCCCGCCGAGCCGGGAATTGAACCCTGGTCCCAGGCTGACCTCTGCTTCCAGGTCTGCCTCCTCTAACCAGTGAGCCACACTTCTCCACTGACTAAGTCCCCATTTTTGTACTTTTGCTTTTTGGCTGTTTGGGGGTTTTCCACTAGTTTTTGCCTGGGTTGACGGCTCTGGGGCCATTGCTGGGAAGCTCTAATACCGGATAAAAGTGGTTTGGACCAAATCGGAGGCGAAATATTTTTTTGCGTTTTTGCTGACTTGCTTGACTTTGAGGTGCTCTTTGGGGGGGTTCCGGGTGTTTATGGGTGGGTTTTGGGGTCTGGGAGCCCTGCTGACACAGTCTAGTTTTGATTGCATTTGCTTTTCAGGAAATCCATGGTGGAAAACGGAGTTATGACCTAGCTGCACAGCGCGTTTGGACAGAAGGCCGAAAAATATTGTAATATGAGATTTTCCATTTTGGCGTTTTGGCTGTTTGGGGGTGTTGTGCTTTTTTGCGGGTGGGTTGGAGGGTCTTGGGGCATTGTTGGGAAGGTCTAATACCGGATAGAAGTGGTTTGGACAAAATCCATGCGGAAAAAGTTTTTGCTATTTCTGACATTTCGCTCAATGTAGAGTTTTCGGGGGCCTGTTTGGGGGGCTTCCTGGTGTTTGTGGGTGGATTTCGGGGTCTGGGAGCACTGCTGGGTATGGATACTTTTGATTGCAAGAGGTTTGAAGCAAATCCATGGTGGCAGAGGTGAGTTAGGGCCTAGCTGCAGAGCGCGCGCGGAGTGATTTTGGAAATTGCCCGGGAAATGACTAAGTCCCCATTTTTGTACTTTTGCTTTTTGGCTGTTTTGGGGTCTTCTACTTGTTTTCACCTGGGTTGACGGCTCTGTGGCCATTTCTGGGAAGGTCTAATACCGGATAAAAGTGGTTTGGACCAAATCCATGAGGAAACAGTTTTTGCTTTTTCTGAAATTTCGCTCAATGTAGCGTTTTCGGGGGCCTGTTTGGGGGGGCTTCCTGGTGTTTGTGGGTGGGTTTCGGGGTCTGGGAGCACTGCTGGGTATGGATACTTTTGAATGCAAGAGGTTTGAAGCAAATCCATGGTGACAGAGGGGAGTTAGGGCCTAGCTGCAGGGCGCGCGCGGAGTGATTTTGGAAATTGCCCTGGAAATGTACAGGTACATGTACAGGTATTTATATAGCGCAAATCACCAACCGGTCTCTAAGCGCTTGCTTAGGGAACCCGTCCTGGTATTCCCCTGTGAGATAACCCCGGCAGGGTATCCGCAAGGTGAAAGCCAGGCATCCCGCCGCGAGGGGCCGTTGTGGAGATTAAGCAAGCTATTGCCCAGAGTCGCAGAGTGTGAACCTGTGAATCGAGTAGGCACCGGCGCGAGAATTGTCAAGTCCGTGGACATTTTAGGACTCAAGACCCCGCCGAGCCGGGAATTGAACCCTGGTTCCAGGCTGACCTCTGCTTCCAGGTCTGCCTCCTCTAACCAGTGAGCCACACTTCTCCACTGACTAAGTCCCCATTTTTGTACTTTTGCTTTTTGGCTGTTTGGGGGTTTTCTACTAGTTTTTGCCTGGGTTGACGGCTCTGGGGCCATTGCTGGGAAGCTCTAATACCGGATAAAAGTGGTTTGGACCAAATCGGAGGCGAAATATTTTTTTGCGTTTTTGCTGACTTGCTTGACTTTGAGGTGCTCTTTGGGGGGGTTCCGGGTGTTTATGGGTGGGTTTTGGGGTCTGGGAGCCCTGCTGACACAGTCTAGTTTTGATTGCATTTGCTTTTCAGGAAATCCATGGTGGAAAACGGAGTTATGACCTAGCTGCACAGCGCGTTTGGACAGAAGGCCGAAAAATATTGTAATATGAGATTTTCCATTTTGGCGTTTTGGCTGTTTGGGGGTGTTGTGCTTTTTTGCGGGTGGGTTGGAGGGTCTTGGGGCATTGCTGGGAAGGTCTAATACCGGATAGAAGTGGTTTGGACAAAATCCATGCGGAAAAAGTTTTTGCTATTTCTGACATTTCGCTCAATGTAGCGTTTTCGGGGGCCTGTTTGGGGGGCTTCCTGGTGTTTGTGGGTGGATTTCGGGGTCTGGGAGCACTGCTGGGTATGGATACTTTTGATTGCAAGAGGTTTGAAGCAAATCCATGGTGGCAGAGGTGAGTTAGGGCCTAGCTGCAGAGCGCGCGCGGAGTGATTTTGGAAATTGCCCGGGAAATGACTAAGTCCCCATTTTTGTACTTTTGCTTTTTGGCTGTTTTGGGGTCTTCTACTTGTTTTCACCTGGGTTGACGGCTCTGTGGCCATTTCTGGGAAGGTCTAATACCGGATAAAAGTGGTTTGGACCAAATCCATGAGGAAACAGTTTTTGCTTTTTCTGAAATTTCGCTCAATGTAGCGTTTTCGGGGGCCTGTTTGGGGGGCTTCCTGGTGTTTGTGGGTGGGTTTCGGGGTCTGGGAGCACTGCTGGGTATGGATACTTTTGAATGCAAGAGGTTTGAAGCAAATCCATGGTGACAGAGGGGAGTTAGGGCCTAGCTGCAGGGCGCGCGCGGAGTGATTTTGGAAATTGCCCTGGAAATGTACAGGTACATGTACAGGTATTTATATAGCGCAAATCACCAACCGGTCTCTAAGCGCTTGCTTAGGGAACCCGTCCTGGTATTCCCCTGTGAGATAACCCCGGCAGGGTATCCGCAAGGAGAAAGCCAGGCATCCCGCCGCGAAGGGCCGTTGTGGAGATTAAGCAAGCTATTGCCCAGAGTCGCAGAGTGTGAACCCGTGAATCGAGTAGGCACCGGCGCGAGAATTGTCAAGTCCATGGACATTTTAGGACTCAAGACCCCGCCGAGCCGGGAATTGAACCCTGGTCCCAGGCTGACCTCTGCTTCCAGGTCTGCCTCCTCTAACCAGTGAGCCACACTTCTCCACTGACTAAGTCCCCATTTTTGTACTTTTGCTTTTTGGCTGTTTGGGGGTCTTCTACTAGTTTTTGCCTGGGTTGACGGCTCTGGGGCCATTGCTGGGAAGCTCTAATACCGGATAAAAATGGTTTGGACCAAATCGGAGGCGAAATTTTTTTTGCATTTTTGCTGACTTGCTTGACTTTGAGGTGCTCTTTGGGGGGGTTCCGGGTGTTTGTGGGTGGGTTTTGGGGTCTGGGAGCACTGCTGGCATAGTCTAGTTTTGATTGCATTTGCTTTTCAGGAAATCCATGGTGGAAAACGGAAGTTATGACCTAGCTGCACAGCGCGCTTGGACAGAAGGCCGAAAAATATTGTAAGTAATATGAGATTTTCGATTTTGGCTTTTTGGCTGTTTGGGGGTGTTGTGCTTTTTTGCGGGTGGGTTGGTGGGTCTTGGGGCATTGCTGGGAAGGTCTAATACCAGATAGAAGTGATTTGGACAAAATCCATGCGGTAAAAAGTTTTTGCTATTTCTGACATTTCGCTCAATGTAGCGTTTTTGGGGGCCTGTTTGGGGACTTTCTGGTGTTTGTGGGTGGGTTTCAGGGTCTGGGAGCACTGCTGGGTATGGATACTTTTGATTGCAAGAGGTTTGAAGCAAATCCATGGTGGCAGAGGGGAGTTAGGGCCTAGCTGCAGAGCGCGCGCGGAGTGATTTTGGAAATTGCCCTGGAAATGACTAAGTCCCCATTTTTGTACTTTTGCTTTTTGGCTGTTTGGGGGTCTTCTACTTGTTTTTGCATGGGTTGACGGCTCTGTGGCCATTCCTGGGAAGCTCTAATACCGGATAAAAGTGCTTTGGACCAAATCGGAGGCGAAATATTTGTTTTGCGTTTTTGCTGACTTGCTTGATTTTGAGGTGCTCTTTGGGGGGGTTCCGGGTGTTTTTGGGTGGGTTTTGGGGTCTAGGAGCACTGCTGGCACAGTCTAGTTTTGATTGCATTTGCTTTTCAGGAAATCCATGGTGGAAAACGGGAGTTATGACCTAGCTGCACAGCGCGCTTGAACAGAAGGCCGAAAAATATTGTAAGTAATATGAGATTTTCGATTTTGGCTTTTTGGCTGTTTGGGGGTGTTGTGCTTTTTTGCGGGTGGGTTGGTGGGTCTTGGGGCATTGCTGGGAAGGTCTAATACCAGATAGAAGTGATTTGGACAAAATCCATGCGGTAAAAAGTTTTTGCTATTTCTGACATTTCGCTCAATGTAGCGTTTTTGGGGGCCTGTTTGGGGACTTTCTGGTGTTTGTGGGTGGGTTTCAGGGTCAGGGAGCACTGCTGGGTATGGATACTTTTGATTGCAAGAGGTTTGAAGCAAATCCATGGTGGCAGAGGGGAGTTAGGGCCTAGCTGCAGAGCGCGCGCTGAGTGATTTTGGAAATTGCCCTGGAAATGACTAAGTCCCCATTTTTGTACTTTTGCTTTTTGGCTGTTTGGGGGTCTTCTACTTGTTTTTGCATGGGTTGACGGCTCTGTGGCCATTCCTGGGAAGCTCTAATACTGGATAAAAGTGCTTTGGACCAAATCGGAGGTGAAATATTTGTTTTGCGTTTTTGCTGACTTGCTTGATTTTGAGGTGCTCTTTGGGGGGGTTCCGGGTGTTTTTGGGTGGGTTTTGGGGTCTGGGAGCACTGCTGGCACAGTCTAGTTTTGATTGCATTTGCTTTTCAGGAAATCCATGGTGGAAAACGGGAGTTATGACCTAGCTGCACAGCGCGCTTGGACAGAAGGCCGAAAAATATTGTAAGTAATATGAGATTTTTGATTTTGGCTTTTTGGCTGTTTGGGGTGTTGTGCTTTTTTGCGGGTGGGTTGGCGGGTCGTGGGGCATTGCTGGGAAGGTCTAATACCGGATAAAACTGGTTTGGAGAAAATCCATGCGGAAAAGCCTTTTGGCACTTTTTGTAACTTAGGGTTTGTTAGGGTTAGCCCTAGCAGCAGGATTGCATGTGTTTCGGGGTGTTCTAGATTTTTGCAACTGAGTTCTGGGGTCTTAGAGCACTCGTGGGAATGAGTAATTTTGGTTGCAAGTGATTTGAAGAAAATCCATGTTGGGAAAGGGGGGATTTGGCATAGTTAAAGAAAGTGTTTGCCACTATTCTTAACTTAGGGCTCGTTAGGGTTAGCATTATTTGTATTGCATGTGTTTGGGTGGGGGGCTGTTTGTGGGGGGGTTTGCGAGTCTTGGAGCGATGCTGGGTATGGATACTTTTGCTTGCTTGCAAGTGGTTTGAATACAATCCACGGTGGGTAAGGGGGGATTTGGGCCTACTTTTACTTTCAAAGTATGTTTTGTCACCAGTTTTCTACTAGGCCTCGTTTTTTGAGATCTGATTGGGGGTCTTCTACATTTTTGCGACTGGCTTTAGTAAGGGTCTGGATGGGAGCACTGCTGGGAAGGTCTAATTTTGTTCTAAAACACAGTTTACAGTACACCTAGCTTGAGGGGAAAGATCCGCTAAATTAATTTGCCCATACTTATTTATCCTTCAAAAGGAGACTCAGACAGAGTACGCACTTTCAAAAATATTGTACTGTCTATTAGGAAACTCAAAGTGTGACTTTTTGCACTACACAGCTTACATACCTTATATTTATTTGACAGTGGTGTTCTAATATCACTTCCTGTTTTTCCATCAATAATTACAGGCCGGGTTTCAGTCTGTTTAATGGGAAAAAAAGGATGAAGTCAGGCTTCACATTAGCGAGCCGCAATTCAGCATGCGCCAGGCAGGCAGTGGACAGGGTGTCTTCTGGTCACCAACATTGATGGACGGAGCGTCAGCTGGAAGGGAGGAGTCCCGCTAATAAGAGGAATGGTTTGATGCATGCAACTTACCAAATTCCACAGGACAACTACAACAACATACAGATACAGTATCCGTTCTTTTCTAATTATCTTTAAAGTAATGTTATTACTGTGAACTTCTATGAGTGTGACTCTGCATTTATTGGATCTCCATTCTCTGCTTCTAAATTCATCCCTACAGCCATTCTATAGGTTTTACTTCTGCTATTATTTAAACCTAATTTAATGTAAGAAGTGTTTCTCTGAGTGCAGAGATAGGCAAGTGAAAACGCTGCAGCCCTGTACTGTCGCATTCTGTCATTCACGGTTGTCGAAAATACTGCTTACTTTTCAGTAACCATGCATGCAGCAGTGTATGCACTTCCTTTATGTCACTTAAAAGATTTATGGTTAGCTTTGTACCCAAAGATTTCTTTATCTTCTTTATCTTCAATTATTGTTTGTCCATGCTGTGCTTTTTTTTTCTTCTCTCAACAAAACTTACCCAAAATAAAACCCCATTCCCATCCATTTTCCAAACCCTAACCCTCTTCCCCCGGGCTGTGTGGTTTTGATTGATGTGTGACTAAATGACAGCAATAATTCCACACACTTGCTGGGGAGGATAAGGTCATAGCAACAGGCTGGTGAAGGAATCCGAGGATATATATTATATTCTTACTCAGCTTGACACTCAGTCACTATTGGCAAATGAAAGCAGATTTTCATGTGCGCCATCAACTTGATAGGTCATCAAGTTTAGAACATCCTCCTCCTAGACGTGGCAAATTATTACGCTGCTGTGTCCTTCACCTTCGGTACTATTTCTTGTAGTAGTAGCCAATGTCAAATAAATTCAACACAAGTACTAGTTATACTTTCAATACTTTACCATTTGTTAGGCTACATTGTGGCACTGTTCTAGTGTACTGACACCTGCTTTATTCTCTATTGTACCGTTCTAATGCTACGGTAAGGACAAACAAGGTTTCATTTTCTTTTTTTTTCAGATACTTCAACTGCCACTTTGTAACACCACTAGTACCAATGCAATGATGACATTTCATCCGCCCAGGATTGCCAACCTTAATCGCCATTTGCCGTGCAGCCAGCCCTGTGCCTAGCCCTATTTCCAAACACAAATTACAGGTAAGATAAGCGTTTGGGGGGAGGAAGTATAATGGAGTATTAGGAGAGACGAGAGACTGACGCTAGTACTAGTAAAGTCCTAGGACTATTGAATTTACTTACTCTGTAAGAGGCACTTAGTTTTGAAAACATTTGGGCAATTAATCACAGAACTTGAATCAAGATGCCACTTAAGTTTCACCAAAACAAAGTTACTGTTAAACCCCCACCCACCAGCCTCAAAAGCAGTAAAAATAACACGTATGCTAAGATAAAGTTTAAAGTATATTTATATCCCTGACAAAAATAATCTCCCACAAGACCCAACCCAACCCACCCCCACTCCCTAACCCCAACGAATGTCTGTGAAAAGTCAAAAAAAGTGAAAAAACCCAACTCCCAATTCCCACCCCCAGAAGTCTTTAAAAAAGGGGCAAGGGACAGTCTCCTCCTACTGCTGGCTGCTGCTGTTGAATTTCCGGGCCAGGTCGGAATGCTCCTTGCGGAGGGTCTCGAGCAGGGTTTTCGTGTTGAGCAGCTCTTGCTCGAGGTAACTGCAACTGCTGTGGGGGGGAGCTGATTTCTTTGCTCGGCGGTGGCGGGTGGCTGCGGTCCCCCCCCGGCTCCGTACCGCTGGAGACCTGCGCCGTCTGGGTGACCCAGGAGCACGGAGGAGGATGCAGCTGTCCCGGTAGATGTTGTGGTAGACTTCGTGTCCCCCTCCTCCTGGGCCACCAGCCGGCGATATTCAGCGACAGTGGCCTCCAGCCTCCGTTGCCGGGCCCGTCTAGCCAGCTCCTTCCGGGTTGGTTTGGAAGGAGCAGCTATATGAAGAAAGAAAGACATAGTCTGTAACCAATGCTCTTTAAGATTAACAAAAAATGATTCAGCAGAAAGTTGTGTCACAGTAGAACTAGCAACCTGCAAGTGCAGTACATAACTATTGTGGCCAGTATCTATCTAACCTCCCACTTCTTCACCCTTGCTCTAACATTAGTGGGAGTTTAAGGAATCAATTCTACGAGCACTATGGACTCACTCCATTAGAGTCGACTATGACGGTACACCAGTCCTATTCTTCTTCTTCTCTCTTGTTTAGCAAAATTGGTATGTTAACTTCTGCCATCCGGCATAATGCCAGCGCAGTCAACTTGCACCCGAGGAAAACAGACGCCCGCCATGATGAGTGAGACAGATTTGCGTTACTGTACCAGTCCAGTACATGCAGGTGGTGATGCTCTTACTTTTCTATTACGGGTGGCACTGAGAACTGAGCGACTTCTGAGCCTGTCAAAGGCCTGGTCGCCCCCACGCTCCTGTTCTGCCCCAGATCCTTCTGCTTGCTGCCTATTTTGCTGCCTCACGATCCCGATCCTGATCGGGTGACCCAGCCGCCGCTGAGCCGCCCGCCCGCATCAGATTCTTCCCGCCGCTGCCTCCCTGCGGCCCCGCCCCCCGCCTGCCCATTCGCCGCCCCGCTCCCGCCAACCAGCTGATCCACCCACCCGGCTCCCTATTTAAAGGGACTGTGCCCACCTGATCGGGAGCGACTTCTGAGCCTGTCAAAGGCCTGGTCGCCCCCATGCTCCTGTTCTGCTCCAGATCCTTCTGCTTGCTGCCTCTTTTGCTGCCTCACGATCCCGATCCTGATCGGGCGACCCAGCCGCCGCTGAGCCGCCCGCCCGCATCAGATTCTTCCCGCCGCTGCCTCCCTGCGGCCCCGCCCCCCACCTGCCCATTCGCCGCCCCGCTCCCGCCAACCAGCTGATCAGCCCACCCGGCTCCCTATTTAAAGGGACTGTGCCCACCTGATCGGGAGCGACTTCTGAGCCTGTCAAAGGCCTGGTCGCCCCCACGCTCCTGTTCTGCTCCAGATCCTTCAGCTTGCTGCCTCTTTTGCTGCCTCACAATCCCGATCCTGATCGGGTGACCCAGCCGCCGCTGAGCCGCCCACCCGTATCAGATTCTTCCCGCCGCTGCCTCCCTGCGGCCCCGCCCCCCGCCTGCCCATTCGCCGCCCCGCTCCCGCCAACCAGCTGATCCGCCCACCCGGCTCCCTATTTATGACGCCCTCACGCACTTGCAGCATTGACGCGCCAAAGGCAAGCCCATCTGCGCCCGTCCGTGCCTGCACCGCGCCCAGCGCCAGAACCCCTGGCCCCCACCGAGGAAAGAGCATCGGACGGATACAAGATCACCCGGAAGGACCGCGTCAACCAGACTGGAGGAGGCATCACCATCATACACAAGAACACCATCCGCATCTCGACTAACTCCGACGAAACCTTCACCGCCGCCGAACACCTGCACTTCCAGATACACATTGTTCCCAAGACCACTCTCCGAGGCACCCTCATCTACAGACCCCCGTGACCACGCACACAATTCAGCGAAGACATCGCAGACTTTGTCAGCCCGCGCGCCCTGCCCTCCGCCGACTACATCCTCCTCGGGGACCTCAACTTCCACCTGGAGAACAACAACAACCGAAACACCACCACCCTGCTGGACAACCTCGCCAACCTCAGACTCAAGCAACTGGTCAACCCCCCCACCCACTACGCCGGCCACACTCTTGACCCAGTCTTCTCATCCAGCAAGCACATCTCCTTCAGCCATGCCACCGGACTCCACTGGACCAACCACAGCTGCGTCTACTTCAGCTTCAGAAAAACTGCGACCCACCACCACTCGCAACAGGTCCCCCGCCGAAGCTGGAGCAAGATCACCGCCAAGCAGCTCACCGCCTCCCTCAGCCAGAACACTCCCACCAACACAACGGACCCCAACGAAGCAGCCAGCAACCTCACCAGGTGGCTGACCGCCTGCGCCAACGACATCGCACCACTAAGAACCCTCCCAGCAGACCCGGCAGCAAGAAAACCCCCTGGTTCACCGACGAACTCAAGGAATCCAAGAAGAACTGCCGCACCCTCGAGAAAGCCTGGCGGCTCGACCAGACAACAGACAACAGGACCGCCCTCAAGCACGCCACCCGCAAACACCATCAGCTGATACGCGCCACCAAGAAGTCGGCACTCAAAGAACGTTTGGACAACAAGGCCCACGACAGCAAGGAACTCTTCAGCATCATCAAAGAGTTCTCCAGCCCCAGCGCCGGAACCAACGACATCACCCCCTCGCAAGACCTCTGCAACTCACTCGCCGCGTTCTTCCACCGCAAGATCGCTGACATACACAACAGCTTCGACGCTCAGTCCACGCACCCTATCACCGAACCAACGCCCGCCACCACCACCCTCTGCAACTGGACCCCGATCAGCACCGAAGACACCACCCGCACGATGAACTCCATCCACTCCGGATCACCAACCGATCCCTGCCCACACCACGTCTTCAACAAAGCCGACGCCATCATCGCACCCCATCTCCGGGACATCATCAACTCCTCCTTCCACACCACCACCTTCCCGGAGAGCTGGAAGCACGCCGAGCTGACCGCCCTCCTGAAGAAACCAACGGCGGACCCCACCGACCTGAAGAACTACCGTCCCATCTCGCTCCTTCCCTTTCCGGCCAAAGTCATCGAGAAGACCGTCAACAGACAGCTTGCCGCCTTCCTCAAGACAAATGGATCCCTCGATCCGTCGCAGTCCGGATTTCGAGCCAACCACAGCACCGAGACCGCCCTAATCACAGCCACCGACGACATCAGAACCCTGATCGACAACGAGGAAACTGCGGCCCTCATCCTCCTGGACCTCTCTGCGGCGTTCAACACCGTCTGCCACCGCACCCTAGTAAAGCGCCTCAGCAACATCGGAATCCGAGAGAAAGCACTGGAGTGGATCCTCTCGTTCCTCGCCGGAAGAACCCAGAGAGTCCGCCTCCCCCGTTCAGATCCGAGGCCACTGAAGTCATCTATGGCGTACCCCAAGGATCTCTCCTCAGTCCAACCCTCTTCAACGTCTACATGAGCCCCCTCGCAGCCATAGCACGCCAGCACGACCTCAACATCATCTCCTACGCCGATGACACCCAGCTGATCCTCTCCCTCACCAACGACCCCACCACCGCCAGAGCCAACCTTCACGAAGGAATGAAAGACGTCGCCGACTGGATGAGGAACAGCCGCCTTAAACTGAACTCAGACAAGACGGAAGTCTTCATCCTGGGATCATCACCCTCCGCATGGGATGACTCCTGGTGGCCCCGTCCCTGGGCACCGCTCCCAAGCCAACGGACCACGCACACAACCTGGGCTTCATCCTAGACTCCTCCCTGTCGATGACCAGACAAGTCAACGCCGTCTCATCTTCATGCTTCAATACCCTGCGCATGCTCCGCAAGATCTTCAGATGGATCCCCACTGAAACCAGAAAGACCGTCACCCAGGCACTAGTCACCAGCCGACTGGACTACGGGAACACCCTCTATGCCGGAACCACAGCCAAACTTCAAAAAAGACTCCAGCGCATCCAGAACGCCTCCGAACGACTCATCCTGAACATCCCAGACAAAGCCACATCACCGGACACCTGAGAGACCTGCACTGGCTCCCCGTCAGCAAGAGAATCACGTTCAGACTCCTCACCCACGCACACAAGGCTCTGCACGACCTGGGCCCCAAGTACCTCAATGACCGCATGACCTTCTACACGCCCACCCACCAGCTATGATCGACCAGCCACGCCCTCGCCACTGTACCACGCATCCGCAGAGCCACCGCCGGGGGAAGATCCTTCTCCTACCTGGCAGCCAAGACCTGGAACACCCTCCCCACCCACCTCCGGCGAACCCAGGACCATCTCTCCTTCAGAAAGCAGCTCATGACCTGGCTGTTTGAGCAGTAACATACCCCCTCCCCCCAGCGCCTTGAGACCCTCCCGGGTGAGTAGCGCACTTTATAAATGCCGTGATTGATTGATTGAATACACTGTTACAAGGGCTACTGCTTTATTAATTAAACTTTCACCCTACAGTGCCAATGAATACTAGAAAAGGAAAATGAAGAAGATAAATAATCTGATTATCTATCACTGCACAAGGTATGTATTTACTTACATATGGGATGACTTTAGGTGCTTTGCTTTTTATTGAGTGAACAGTGATACATCCACACATGAATGACCGAGTTCTACTAAACTTATTAACAGAGGTAGTGAGTGGCCATCGTAATAGCCGGATATATGCTGTGCTTGCAATACAAACTACTGCTACTATTCATGGTAGTATTCGGACAAAATTTCAACTTCTTTTCCTTGCCTTTCCTACACTGGGACGGACGTGCGGGTGCGGTGTTACATGCTCTTCAAAGTAACACTTAGTTCATCCAGTGACCGTCTACTCTCTCTAGATACACATATGCTATCTAAGAGTCAGATAGTACCATGATCCAGGCATCCATCCATTCAAACTATGGGGCAGATTAGGATTGCGTATTTCCCGCATCCTCCGGGCCGGCGGAATCCACCGCCGGCCCGGAGGATGAGGGAAATCCGCAGCGGACAGAAAAAGACCCCCCGCCAGATTAGGATGGCTGGGGGATTGTTTTTCAG
This sequence comes from Lissotriton vulgaris, assembly GCF_964263255.1. Lineage (NCBI taxonomy): Eukaryota > Metazoa > Chordata > Amphibia > Caudata > Salamandridae > Lissotriton > Lissotriton vulgaris. The sequence continues at coordinate 22,602,542 of NC_141689.1, read as the reverse complement.
CCCGCAGCTTTTCCGCCGCGGTCGCCTCCCGTCCGTGGCGGAAAAGCACTAACATGGTTGGCGGTGTCTATCAGACACCGCCAGCCATATTAGGATGTCTGGAGGAACACATGCCTTTACACGGCGGCATTTCTGACGTGCAAAGGCATACGTATTTTTGTTTGGGGGCCCGTTGCGGGCCACCAGAGGTGAAGGAGGGGTGGGGGGTGCACATGGGGGGACCAATGGTACCCCCCTGCATTTGCCTGCACAAAGCGGCAGGCACCGCACGGTGCCTGTCGCTTTGTGCATGCAAATGCAGGGGGTACCATTGCACAACGTACATTTTTATCATTGCGGCGGGTGCTGCTTCAAGCAATGATAAAAATACAGGATGTGACCACCAGGGTGGCAGTCACATCCTAATTACTACCCCTGCGGACGGTCCCTCCTACTCTATGGTGGCGGACGGACTCAGGTCCGTCCGCCATCATAATAGGCCCCTTAATGTCAATCATTCTTCTTCATGTCTCTCATCTGGACAAACCTTACGTTTTCTCACGGGGAGCAGCACACTATGCAGTCTGCAATCTCAATAAGTAAGGAATATTAGAGCTTACAACTGCCCGCCACTACCGTGGCAACCCGCACAGCAGTTTGGTCCGGCACTTGCACCGCCTCCTCCCCAGAGCTTCCCTCCACCTCCGCGCTGGGCCCAGCACCAGATGTTCCACCTACAAAGTACATTTAAGAATGTTAGATGTCATAGACATACACCACTCACTAGTATTTTGTCTAGGAATGAAGAAATGTGAATACAGAAACCAATCTACTAATTTGTGACTGTCTATTCTAAAGTAAAAATGTCCCTTTTTCCAGGGAAGGGTGTTGTCTTGCAGCATTATTTGGCACAACAGATGAATGCTTGGTTTTTAACACGCACCATTTTCCTCATAACAGACAGAAGCTTCACTTCTAAGAAGAAATCATTAGGACGAAGGGACCAATGATTCCGCACCAAAAAGAAAAATGAAAGTTCAAACCAGGTGAGGGCTCGGCTCGCCCACAATAAATGTGTGAAATAAAAAATGAGTATAAGCACTTTTCCATTTTTAATCAACCGTTTATGTTTTATGACAAGCTTGATTTTAATAAATATTTTAACTTATAATAAAGCTTTAAAACTTAAATAGACTCTGTGGTTTTTGGTCATGAGTGAATGAGCAAAAGGTTTTGCAATTTGCAAGCATGAGTCCGTGCCTCGGACACTTCTGGACTCTGACTCCGTACTCTTGTCCTGCGTTGGATAATCATCATTGGGAATCAATCATCAATGAATTCGGGAGCTAAATGACTCTGCCACACTATCTAGTCAGTAAGGAGATTGGGGGTTCTTCACAGTCTGATATCACTGAGGTATGTGGAAAGTCTACCTGCGCCTATTATAATTGATAAACAATGCACTATTTAGTGTCCATAGTTCTGTTTGTGCAGATTTGTCCCTGCAACAGTAGTAGAATGGATTGTCCTCCTAGCCAAACCAAAAGTAAAGTAGTATCTTATTCTTTCTTGGTGGTCATTCACCTTTTTATTGTTGGCAATTGTCAAAGCATAAACATTTAGAAGACTTGAAAAAACATTATGGACAATCCCAGAGGACTGCACTCAGTGCATAGAGCGATTGCTGACTAGAATAATGAGGTAATTGAAATTTTTATGGTCAAGTATGTCCCCTAACGTGTACCCCAACGTCTCCATGTACGTGCTTCAAGTACATGTAATTTCCCTCCATGACCAGATATGAAGACGCAAATACATTTGCGTCCAACGTTAGCATGTCCTCTTTCAGATCCACCATGAATGGATCGATAATTCAGTTCCTAACCCTACCATGCCAACGTCTTTACGTGGTACACTTTTACGTTTTTCCTGGCTCTGCCGAGCTAGGCCCTGATTTATGTCTCCGAGCCCTTTCTGTTTTCTGCCTCCTGCCTCTGAAAGCTGCAGCATGGACACGTATCCCTGACCCCTGCCTTACTTCCTGCCAAGCGACGCGGTGCCTGGCTCAACCTGGCCTGCCTGCCAAGACAGTATTTTGCCTTCAAGTTATCTGTTCAGCCTCCTCGAAAATACATTCCTGTCTAGTGATTTAGGTAAACATCTCCCCGGCTGCAGAGCAAAGAGCAAGCCGTCCTGTCTCCATGCAAGTAATTTACAGTTCCCGTTGCCATAGTAGGCCCATGGCCCTGCACGTAGACACGTAGACACATATGCACGCACTAGCATTCAGTATAGAATAGCCTCTGCCCGAGAGACCTTTTACTCCAGATAATGCATCCTCCAAACATAAGATACCAGATATGTTATAGGTCCAGGTCGTTCTGACATCCCAGACTTCTGTCTCCTCTACTAGTGTTAAAGTTCTCCCCAGTTACACGACCATGTCACGTCATGCTAGCTGCGCGCGCATCCGCACTGCCTGCTGACTCTGCAGATTACCTCTGTGCACACACCCACTTATGACACTCTCTGTGACGTCTACATTACGTTCACATTATACGCCTCCTTGTACGCCTATTACACGCCTTCTTTCACGCCCCCTGTTACACACATGTGTTCTTATCTTCTCCTTTCCACCTGTTACGCCTACTGTATTGAATTCAATGATGTTATTTTACTATATATAATGTGTAATGTTAATAAATCGTTGACTGTCCCTTCCCGAACCCTAGTGGTGACGGAACATGATCTCCAACCTCGAGGTTTTTCTTCCATTAAACCCCGTATGACTCAGATACCACGGACTCTGCCTCTCATTTGAATGAGCTGTCTTGTAATGATAATTATACGGAAAAATTGACTAGGTAATTTATTTACCACAATGGGAGTCCAATGGAATTGCCAAATGTGCAATCTTACTTACCTACATAGAAAGACTAATAAGAATAATCTAGTAATACCACAGGGAGTCATAGTCGAGGCAGGATAAGAATTTAGATACAGTCTACAAGAAGATCGAAGACGATTTAGAAAAAATCGAATGAGGAACACTAGGAAAAAATAGGTACTCTATATTAAAATTAAAACTTACCGAGGCCAGCAAAGGAGCCCTCGCCTGACCGATCCTGGCCTTGTTCAGCAGCAGCAGCAGCCTCCTCCAATGCCCTCTTGCCCCTGGGGGGAGCTGATGTACAACATGAAAGAAAGAAAGACCCGAAAACATGGATGATATTTGTCAACCAAATCAAACATTTCAAAAGAACAGTAACAAAATATGTTGGCGAAATAGCAAATGGACAAGTATTCCACAGGATATATTGATCTATCTCATGTGGTCTACTACGATATTAGTATTGCTTGATTTGCGGACCGTCAACTTTGAAAGTTATGTAACTCACTAAACAAACTACTAAAAAGGTTCGCCTAGGACTGGCAGGCAGCAGTCCGCAGCACGCCAAGTGACAGACAAAGTCCATCGTGATTGCAGATCAGCGACAACACTAAAAAGTTTCCTACTACATTAACCAGTCATTAAAATACTCAAACTATCAATCCACCACCACTATTTCTTCTTATTGCCAGGTGTACAAAGGAAGGACTGGACTTGAATCTGTAGGGGCTGATTTAGAAGCCCCTTGCGGCTCTTTTGCTCCATTGTTGCATGACTTTTGTGACGCAGCGGCAGAACAAAAGAGGCGCCATGGTGTGGCGTATATTAACAACGTGACGCATATGGGAGATGCATCACGTTGTAAAGCCCTGCGCCATCAGGGGGCGTTCCGGCGCAAGGGAGGGCGTTCCTGCGCAGGAACGCATCCTAAAAGTGGCTGAGGGACATCTACAAGAGGGCGTTCCTGCGCAGGAACGCATCCTAAAAGTGGCTGAGGGACATCTACAAGATTTCAATCAGTCACTTTGAGGACAATGATGCGTGACTCAAACCCTGCGCCTGCTTGAAGCAGACGTACGGCTTGACGCAGCATTGGGGAGATAGGGCACCCCAGAGCATTGCTGGAGCTGCACCATCGTTGCGACGCAACTCCAGCAATGCGCCGCCTTTACGGCACAGAAGCGTAACGCTTCGGTGACGTTTTGGGCACATGGTGCGCCCTGTGCACCATGGGTGGTGGTGGCGTGGCGCACAATTACTGGCGCATCTCTGCTACTTTGCAGGGATGCGCCGGTAATTAAAAATCTGACCCTTAGTGTCTAGCATTACGCAGTTCTTTAAACTACACTCATGCATAATTTCACAGGCCAATGAAATGAACACAAAATCGAAAACAAATAAGCATAGTAGCAGCGCTACTGAGAAGGAGAGCAGTGCACCTGAAATGCACAGAAGATTTTGAAATATAATTTACCTACAATGTAATCAGCAGCATTATTGCTCTTGGTAAAAAACAAAAATTTGCAAGATAATAACACACAGAGCAGGAGAAAACAGAGTAGTAAAGAAATAGCTACTACTACTCACCAAGCCCGGGGATCTCAAGGCCGAGCAGGTCGAGCAGAACGCGTTCCCGGTCCAGGACATCCGTCCAGCGGTGGGTGACCTGGTTGTAGGTGCGCTGGACCCGAGAGTGTTGGTACATGGCCCGGCACACCTTCTCCCACCGCTTCCGGCGCTCCCGGATCCCGTACCCGCTAGCGATCTTGCCGCCTGCCATGATGGTCCTGGGGAGGCAGCGCTGAACATAAAAAACTAGTGCGCCCACCTCCTCCGCACTGAAGATCTCCCGGGCTGTGACCTTCTCCCCCCTCAAACGCCCGCACGGGAGCCCGGCACGGGGTGCAGGACCCTTCTCCTTCTCAGGATGCTTCCCGGCTCCCTTTACCATGGTCTGGGCAGAAAGGAAGCTAAATAATAAAGAAGAAATAGAATAGGGAAGAAGAAAAGAAAAGAGTTTGAAAAAGTAGTTTAAAATTAACCAAAAGTAGCAGAAATCACAAAAATATAGAGCTAGAAAAATAGAGAGATAGATAATAAGTAAAATAGATAAAAAAAACCTTCAAACAAGCAAAGGATGGCAGAGATTCAGAGAGGATACAGAAAGCATGCCCAGAACCATAGCAATGAATGAGAAACAAGATGGCCGCGCCCGTTCACGACCGCGTGGGTAAGTTCGTGCAAGATATTCCTCGCAATCACACGTGAAATTGTACTAGCGAGCGGCACACTTTGTGAGATTACACATCGCGCCCAGGAACGGAAATACGTCATGCAAACAAGATGGCCGCGCCCGTGAACGACCGTCAGGGTAACTTCGCGCCATTGCGCTACAAGCGACTCGCTAAAACGCACAAAACCTTGCGAACTAACACGCCGCTAAAAAACAAATCGCATATTCGCACGAATTCGCGGCTTCCGAATTCGATCTCGCGCAAGTTCACGCCCCACGAATCCCGCGAAATTGCAGAAAAACGAGTTTTGCAAAACTGAAAGCACTCAGCAGGTGCAAAAGTTCAAACTCATCATTAGTAACCATTCCCTGTAGTGCTTCCTGAGGGGCCCCTCCAGAGTTCAGTTGCCTACGTGCAACTATTCTATGACCCTGCTCTGACCCTCACAGCAGGCTCATAGAATAGCTACAAGTAGGCCACAAAGGTCGTGGGAAAAAAAATAGCACTGCAACAGAAAGAAAATTACAGATAAGGAAGCAGGTGCCAGACTGGAATTTTAAAACAGTGACACATTAATAAATCAACCCCAAATTAATTCATGTCAGTTGAAGCAGGGCAGGTGTGCTTGCTTTTCCCCCCCATAATCTACAGTGATGATGAACCAGAGGGTGGCATTGATGTACCAGAGGGTGGCATGGGTGAAACAGAGGGTGGCAGTGGTGAAACAGGGTGCTGTGAACCTGTGATGATGAACCAGACGTAGAAACAACATAGTTGCGACCGTTGCGAGCCGACAAGTAAGTTCGCAATTGCGAACTGGTACAAAACCCTCGCGAACTGGCGGAAACCCTTGCGAACACACAAAAAAAAAAATCCGCAAATTCGCGAGAGTTCGGGAATTTTGCGGATTGCGAATTCGCAAATACGCAAATTCGCGAATGCCAGATTCGCAAAATTCGCCCACGCTTACGCATGATACAGATTCTTGGCTTGGCTCATTTGAGAGATCTGAATACCACGTGGTTCCTATCATTCAGACCAATCTGCAAGATTGCATCTTACCTGTTCTACGATGCCTGATTCGTGGAGAGGGATGCGTGTTGAATATCTGTCTAACACTTCAATCAGCACTGCCAACGGATGTTGATACTTTGCTTGGTTCGGTAATGGCGCATGCATTGTGTTGTACCCAGCAGCTACCAATCCTGACGGTGAGATACGTGGATCAACAGGCACACAGGTAAAATCTCCATCTCCTGCAAACATTGCTGATGCGGATGACGCTGACAGCGATGCTTCACATTACTGTGCAATTGATCTACTTAATGAAGTAGTACAACTTTCACCTACTGTGGTAGACGATTTCTTTGCCAGCATAGAAGATTTAATGTTTTCTCCTAACAACGAGAATAACTTTTGAAATTAGCACACAGCGTTCTGTCAACACTAAACTCCACCTTGATTTGACTTTTTCCAAAATGGAACTTTTTTGGGTACAAAGTAATCCGCTTAAAGTAGAACTATTCTTAGAGAACAAGAATTCTTTGAATACTTCCTAGAGACAATTTTGACCTTGTCCACAACCAAAACAGTTGATATATTCTGTTGTGGAATGGTATCGACCCTTTCTTCTGTATTAAGAGTCATTTCATGAATGTAATTATGTGATTCATTTGGTTAGCATTTTCAATATCATACTGTATGCTTTGAATGAAACTATTGCCTTTACAAATGCATACAGCACAAAATGCTCATTTTCGTGTATAACCATTTTTAAAATGTATTTTTATGTATTTTTGGGTGGGATTGTAAACACATGCTTTAGATCTGTTTTAAATGCTTAGAATTTAGTAATGTCGAACATAATAAAGTGGAGTGGGTGTTGTATAGCATTTTAGGACCCTAGTGTAAATTTCCCGATTCATGCCCTTATATAGGTATAAATCACCTTGCCCTAATATAGGCATAGAACTCATAACCATATTTAGACATAGCCCATGCAGTCCAAATACAGGCATGAACACTTCCACTAGTCCCGAAAAGCCACAACGATTTCTTGGAAAACTCGGCTTCAGCAGTCAGGGACTTCCCCTTGCTTGAATATTGATTTATCCAAGAACTCATGGAGTTTTCCAAAAACTGCCATTCTTTTATGACGTTATTATGTCCAACTTTACATCGAACTCGGCACCTTGAAGGTATAAATATGCCCACACTTCCCCTAGCAAACACACCGTGGTTTGGAGCCATTCGACTATCTACTTGCCCGACACAGCTCGCCGCAGCTAGTGCCGAAGGAAGCCGATCCTCCAGCTGACGCACTGAGAGAGACGCTGTCTTTTCTCTTGACGAGAAACCCAGCTCCAGTGTTTCCAAGCTCCCCTTGCGGGTGTTGAGAAATTGAGTCACTTATGAAATCAGCAATACCACCATTTCATATTTAGATGTATCCATCACCATAAAACACAATAAAATTGAAACCAACATATTCAAAAAATCAACTGATCGCAACTATCTCCTTCATTATAAAAGTTTCCATCAATCACAGTTGAAGAATCATTGACCACTATCCCAATTGTACCGAGTGAAACGAATAGTATTCAATGAACATGAACCAAAGAATCAGATACAAAACATGATACATAGTTTTAAGGAACGTGGATATCCAGACACTACACTGCAACAAGCTGAAATGAAATGTTCTCAAAAGAATTGTCAAGATCTATTATTACCAACTAAGAAAAATGCACAAAAGAGGATAGTAGTACTATCAAAATACTTCATCTTGAGTTACTAATACAAACAGATCATACGAAAACATTGGCCATTATTAACTCAAGAACCAGACTTCAAAGGAATTTTCAATAATGAGCCATTTTTTGCACTCACCAGAAGTCTTAATATTCAAAAAATGTTGAAACCAAACATCAAATCAGAAGATATTCAATACAAAGGAACCATACCATGACTGAATTGCAGTAATAGCAATAACATAATTAAAGGTAACACCATCACCCATCCACTGAAAGGAACGCCAATCAGACTACGAGTAACAGCCACATGTGATACATCGAATGTCATCTGTTTACTCAAATGCCCCTGTGGATTTGTATATGTGTGTGTAAGACCAGCAGAAAAGAACTAGAATATTGGAACATAAAAGCAATATTCAAACAAAAAAGATTAAGTCTACGGTGGCAACTCATTTCAATGAAAGGTCTCACAATATTGCACAATTGAAATTCATGATTCTGGAAGTGGTAGAAAAAGGTGAAGATAAGGACAACAAAATCCTTTTACAGAGAGAAAACACTTGGATTTACAAAATGGACTCCATGAAAACTAAGGGACTCAATGACTGCCTTGAATTCTCATGTTATTTATACTGTTTTACATAATTATATTGGGATGATGTCATAGCTGATAACCATGTAATCTGATTCATGTGATTGATTACACCATTAGGATAGACTTGATCAAGGGTTAGACATCACAGGTCATATATTAGTATTGACAATACATTATCACTTAACATTTCATTTATACATTAGTTTACTCTTTGGTTATTCACTCTATTCAATGATTATATTCAAAGGTGAAGATCGATATCAACGAGTCTTCACTTCACATTAAGATTGAATAAACCCAGTATAAGATGGCCGCTGCAGTTAATGGAGATCACATGACACACAGTCCACTTTTCATTTATACAAACACACAACACGCCGACCGGCAACATGATGAATCATCGCGGAATACAGATGGAACATTGCTGTCCATAAACCTCACTGAATATGAGGCAAGCTCTCATAAGGATCGGAATCACTATGGCCGTATCTTTTCAGAAACGCTCGAGTTTCGAGACCTAGCGCGCGCTGAAAAACATTAACACTTTTCTGCACAGCCAATAGCAGCCAGCAAAAATAAAACGCGAGTGTCAGTTATTCTTGAAATGGGATAACAAACCAGATGAAGACCATCACACTAACGCGCTTTAACGCGCACTTTGTCAAACTTTTAGACATCACGTTTTTCCAATTTTATAACACATGACAACACCGCACGCATTTTATATAGATAGTATAAATCACAAATAACATCACCATGATTAAATGATAAAGACAGTTTGATTGACATCAAATGAATTGCATGCAGATTAGTTGGTTGATACAATTTGCTTGAAATGTTAAATAGATATGCTAGAATATCATGTATAATTTAGGAGTGGAACCTCAATCAGTTTTATGTTTGATTTGTTCAGATTTCCCCTGAAGAAGTGCACAACAGTGCACGAAATGCATTGGGAATTTAATCTTGAATCAGGAGAAAATATGTGAAGCAACTTAAATTCATGCAAGAAGAAAATGTAATTGAATAAATGAATTTATGAAAACAAAACAAGTTCATGTTTCAACAATATCTTTATTGTTCAAAGATTTAAACAAACAATTTGTTTGATTGATTACATCACTCATAGTGATTCCAACCGGAGTGCTCAGAGGGTCGACCCCTAGGATTAGAGGCCGCTTGGATTTATTTAATTAATAACACTCCACAAGTCAAAGAGTGAAACCTCCGAGGCACACGACAAACGTTCAAATAAGGATAAAATTGGAGAGCTTGTGCGCAGCAAACCCCATATAAATCGAGTCCCAAGACAGAGATACCAGACCTCCTTTATTCTAAAACCAAGGTACAGAGCTGGTTAGACCCTAAGAGAAATCTTGGATAGATTCTTGGCAAAGAATACTAAACCTATGCTACGCCATACTTACTTCTTCCCTCATACTAGACTTAGGTTAGGTACATTGGGGTAGGCGTATTTTAGAAGCACCAGTTGAGTACTTTTAGTCATTGTTATTTATGTATGTATTTTATGGCTTAGAAACCATACCATGCTTTTACAGTAATATTTTATAATACTCTTCTTGCTGTACGCATTATACTTTACAGTCAGTATTAAGTTTGTAGCAGTTCATTTCTTATGCATGAGAAAGAAAACTGTTCAATAAATACTTTTATTGGAAACGCCTGTCTCTCTATTTCTCTGCACATCTGGTGAAACGAAGCATGCACGATTGACTGAGTGAAATATGTATCTATTGTTTCCACGACTCTGAAGATACGTTTTATCTTGGGGAAACAAAGTTGTCATGTTTATGCGGTTGTCAGAAACTAATCCCTTCTTGTTTATACGAGAAAGTTTCTAGTGACCTCTGAGCTAGCTGGCACTCACTATTAAGTTTAATATATTCAATAGAGACCTAGACGACCTCAGTCCTACGTCAATTCTATAGAATATGTTATTCCAATGCGAAGAGCCTATTGGAAATATGGGAACTACACTACAACAGGGGGATCTACTCTATTTCAAATATTAATATTCACTATATAATTCTGTATGTACTTTCTTCTTCTAAATAACGCTTATATATTAACCAATAATACTCCTCATTGCTGTTGACAATACAGTCGGCAAAGTCTGTATGACCAAGACTGGGCTAAAAAAGCGATTAACCTTCAATCCTCAGTTACAGAGCAGACCACCTCAAGTGCTTAACTTTGAACGAGCAGTACAAGAAGAGATCACCAGTCTATAAACAAATAATGTTATGTTAACTCAATTTTTAAGCGCACAGCTGCCCCAGCTAAGGGGCGTCCCGGCGCTGCGCCTGGAAAGGAACACAACACGAACAGAACAACAGAATGGATCAAATAGAAGAAAACTAGCAGCTATTTGGGAAGATATAAGTTTTAACAGCTTTCCTAAATGTCAGAAGATAATCAAGGGCACGAACATGGGCAGGAAGAGAGTTCCAAAGTTTGGGGGCAAGCACTCTAAAAGAGCGACCGCCGGACCTACTTCTCAAAGAGCGAGGAACCACGGCTAAATTTTGTCCACAGGATCTCAGCTTACAGGAAGGAATGTAAGGGATAATGAGATGCTCTATTATCTGAGGAGAAGCAAGTTTCAATATCTTAAAAGAAAGACATAAGGTCTTAAATTCTATTCTCTGAAGCACAGGCAGCCAGTGGAGCTTGAAAATAGTACTTCTAGCAGAACAGAATCTTGGGAGACCGACTAGAGCCCTAGCTGCAGCGTTCTGAATGCGCTGCAATCTCGTAATTTCGGCCTGATGGCTCCAAGCAACAGCGAGCTCGCATAATCGAGCCTAGACAGTATAACTGCCTGAATTATCAGTTGTCGAGTAGAAGCATCAAAAAATTTCAACACCGGCCTAAGCCCACGTAAGATACCAAAACAGGTCGCAGCTACTTTTTTTGTATGGCAGGAAAAACTAAGCATAGAGTCCAGCCAAATGCCCAGATTTTTCACCTCGACAACCGGAGTAGGGGTAGAGCCCAGATCAGCTGGCCACCACTTATCACCCCAAAGATGACTCTGTTTGCCCACAATCAATACCTCGTTTTTTTTTCGCATTGAGCTGCAGGCAATTAGCCGTCATCCATCCTGCCACTGCACTGAGGCCCTCACAGAAGTTGGAGGCCTCAGGGTCAGAGTCCCCACTAAGTGCAATTGCAAGCTGCGTGTCGTCAGCGTAGGACACCATCGTAAGGTTCCAACGCTTGGCGACAGCAGCCAGCGGCCGCACATAAAGATTGAAAAGCGTGGGGCTCAATGCTGATCCCTGCGGGACTCCCTGTTCAATGATGTGGGGTTTGGACTCGAAGGGAGGTGTAGAAACCTGAAAGGTACGATCGGAAAGAAACAATCGAAACCATTCCAGCGCCAAACCCTTGATGCCCGCCTCTCCCAGCCGCTGCAGAAGTATTGCGTGAGAAACAGTGTCAAAGGCGGCACTGAGATCCAATAGTACCAGAGCCGCCGTTTGACCCGCATCTAGCAGTGCGTGCAGATGTTCAACCATGGAGAGGAGTGCGGTCTCAGTGCTGTGCCCAGCACGGAAGCCATTCTGCGAAGGGTCCAGAATGTTAGCAGACTGAAGATGAGAAAGAACTACTGTAATTTACCACAAAAAGAACAGATTGCTCTCCAAAAACTTACTGAAGACCAAACAATTACGATCAAGCCCGCGGACAAGAGCGGGGCAATTTCCATTTTAGACACTGAGGCATATTGAACTGAGTGTCTTAGACAATTGAATGACAGGAAATGTTACCGCCCTTTGAAAGAAGATCCCACTGAAAGAATCAGCAGAGTCATTATAGAAATAGTGGAAGATGCCTGCAATGAAGGATGGATACCATCCCAAGAATCAGCATACCTGCAAACAGCCTACCCGGTGATGCCTTATTTTTATACTTTACCCAAAGTACATAAGCCACAAAGACCTCCGCCGGGTAGGCCCATTATATCAGGGATAGGTTTATTGTTGGAACCTCTGTCGACCTTTGTTGACTTCTTTTTAAGACCAATAGTCCAAAACATGCCTACGTATCTTCAAGATACAAAGGACGTATTTCGTCTATCACCCACAGTGGAATTCGACCCGGATCATGACCTACTGGTTTCTTTCGATGTCGAATCGCTTTATACATCAATACCTCAGTATGCGATACTAGAGATCATCTCGGCCATCTCGAATGATACAGATTTGAATTAAATCACTCCAGTACATTGTATTATGACTCTTGCACATTTGGCCATGAAGGACAACTTATTTAAATTCGAGGAAACCATCTACCTCCAGGTCTCTGGAACTAGTATGGGGAGTGTTTTCGCGCCGAGTCTGGCGAATCTCTACGTTCACAAATTTGAACAAGAACATGTACTCAATAACGATAATCCCTTCTATAAGTCAATTAGACTATGGAAGCGATATATCAATGATATTCTGGTTGTATGGTGAAGAGATTTGACAGTGGAGGAGTGTGGCTCAATGGTTAGAGCGGCAGACCCTGATGCAGAGTTATGGCCAGGGACCAGGGTTCGATTCCTGCCTTGGCAGGGTCTCGGGCTCAATTTCCTCGGACCTGTTAATTCTCGCCTCGGTGCCTATTCTAATCACGGGCCCCATGCTGCAACTCTAGGCAATAGCTTGCTTAGCCTCCACACCAGCCCCAACAGCGCTAAGGATGCCTGGCTTCACCCTGGGGGTGCCCAGAAGTGGACACTTCATAGGGAAAGCCAGGAGGGGTTCCATAGCGGTATGAGTATCAGCACCAGGAAGCTGAATAGGCGACATCGCAAGGTGACCGTCTGGTGACAGTGCGCTCTATAAGTACCATGACATTTACATTTACATTAATAGCTGAGTTTCATACATGGCTTAACACCAGGAGTGCATTTTTGAAATTCACACTAGAGGCGAACAAAGAGAGGATCACTTTTCATGATTTGTCCATCTTTGTGACTCTAACATGACTGGAGAGTGAACTCTACAGAAAACCTATGGCACGCAATTTGTTGCTATGATAAGACAGCCAGCATCCAAAATCTTTGCTGGGCAACTTGCAGTTTGGCCAGTTTCTACGGGTGAGACGTAATTGCTCTACAAATGAGAGATTTAGCCATCATGCACACAATTTGTCGGAACAACTATTGGAGAAGCAGTACCCTATGAGACTTGTCAGACAGGCATGCAAGCAGGCCTCCAATAACCACAGGGAGGCTTTTCTAGATTCAAAGATCGAGAAACCACCATTGGGGCGCTTGACGTTTGTCAACACCTTCAGTACATTGTCCAATGGTATCCAAAAATGCATTCGTAAGAATTGGCGGATTCTGAATACAAGTAAAGAAAAAATTCCAATGCCCCTTTTCTCATTTAAATGAGGTCAGAACTTACGCGATACACTCGTCCATACTCGTCCTATACAAAAAAGAACAAAGAAAATTGGTACATTGTGGAATCTTCCACAAATACAAGGCCACTTTTCCTGTGGAACCTGTGCCATCTGCCCACAAACTCAACAAACTAAAATACTGAATATTGGGTTATCAAAACCATGGAGACAAACCAGCTTCTCCAATTGTAACAGTGACTACTTAATGTGTCTGATTCAGTGTCCTTGTCAGTACCGGTATGTTGGAATGACTGCCCGGAAGGTGAGATTGAGGATATTAGAACACAAGAGCACTTTCCGGTGTAAGAAGACTAATACTAAAGAAACAAGACACTTTGCTGAAGCCAACCATCAGCCTGATGAGTTTACATGGATGGTTTTGGAGAAACCGTTTATACCACCTCATGTTACTGACAAAACCAAGTTTCTTTTTTATAAAGAATAGAAATGGGTGTTCAGATTGAAGAGTGACTCCGTGGGCCTCAACGACTCAATACCGTGGGTACTGCTATGAGACCATCAGACTGTTGTTGTACTAAATATTGAGCTCGCTTATAGGGTTTTATTCCGTCTTGAACATATGTAGGTCCTGTATAGGGTTCACAATATATATCTGTCATATAAACACCTGGTAATGAGGTGTTGGAACAGCCATATATCTGTCATATAAACACCTGGTAATGAGGTGTTGGAACAGCCATATTTTATAGAGGCAGAGGAATATGTAATACCTAATACCTATTGCTTGCTCGTGGGTTACACAAGGGGTTTCATGAACACCACCATATGCAAGCACTGTATTAAAGATGTCAAGCTTTGCATAATACTCTGATATGACATCTAGTTATAGCGACAAGACCCTGGATAGCCCTTTAAATATACCTTTAAAACATCAGAGGAATAGATTTGTTACCATCAGGATTCTTTCCTGCTTCTAAAAGCCGGATATGGATTCAATATAGTAGGAGAAAGGAGTTCCCCCCTTTTTTCTAAATAGTACTTGATATCCGTTTTTATCATGTACTGGCAGGGAATGGTAGTGCAGAGGTTCAAATATTTATAATACACAATGCATTATGACACCACTTTGTAATTTTACTATGAGATACCAGTTGTTAATAAACTCTGTTCACCCGTTCGCCCAACTTTTTAAACCCTAACCAAGTCACTATCTCCAACTCAGGATTTTTTGCCCATTTTTGGAGACGGAAGTCATCGTGCTTGGTTTTATGTTTATGTTTGGGTGCATGTAAACTACAAGCCGTGACGCATATGACGTCAGGTTGTAGTTTTACAGAGGAACGCCAGGTGTCAATACCTTTATCCATCTGGATTGTCTACAAGCCAAGCACCTACCATGCAAATATACCGAAATTAGGATAAAAGATAAATCGCAGAGGCAAGATACATTTTCGGTGCCTGGGTACAGACATCGAGTTTTTGGGCCAAATTACAGTGATCTGCTAGTTGGTTGTTTATGTATTATATTTTTTGTGTACTTGCGGAGATACAAAGAAACTACATTTCTTACGCTGATGACGTCATTTTGTAGTCTAACGAGGAGACGCTCTACACACTTCTACTTAATGGCGCCTTCCGGGATGCCTTGGGACCTCCCATGATCTTAGGGAAAGCACGAGACACCGAAGGAGAGGTAAGGCCATGTTCTGTCAATGCGCTAAATATTGCTAATGTCAATAGCACTCTGGCATGCACAGACTGAATGCTTAATTCCGAGCTACACAAATTACTACAAGCAGCATAGTGGCAGATTGTTTCCCACACGATAAGGGGTTGTTTACGGTCTTTTACATGTGTGCTTCTCAAAATAAATGTTCCAAGGAGAGCCAGGTTAAATACTGAAGTGACAATTTCACTAGGGTCCTAAAATGCTATACAACACTGTGACTAGTTACTTTGTTTGTATTATAGGGCGGGGTCTCTAATCCCTGAGTAGTTACCAGGTGAGGTGAGGCCAAGAACTCATACAAAGCAGGTGAGTGTGACTGTTTTGTTTCAAGATAGCCATCCTGAGATGGAGATGGCGTGTATGAGAGAGCAAGGAGGCGAATATCTCACAACTGATATTTATTTTGATTCATGATTTATGTTACTCTTTCCTACAGGTGTGAAGATCACCCTGCTGGTATGGAGGTATTTTTGGAGAAAATAAGCGTATGCAAATTTGCACTAATAATAACCATGCAGTAGCTGATGTATGATTAGGTCCTGGAGAAAGCATGGGCGAGTGGCCCTAGAGGCTGAAACTAGTTGACCATCACTTGATAAACGGCCTATTTGTTAAAAGCCGTTATCTGACACGTTTTTAATGGGATTGGAAGAGATTTTAGAATAGAGGAAGTTTATTCTTCCAACTTCCTTTTAAAGTTCACTCACTTCGCACTGCACCAATAATTTCCATCACTGTACTATATACATATCCTATCTGGTATATTTGTAACTCTTTTTCTACACCTCTTTTCGTCTGCGATTATCAAGAGAGGTGCTGGTAGGATATCCAAATGATGACACTGGCCTCTCTTAGCAGCTGATGGAAATCCGACTATTCCTTTTAGAGGTTGCCTCTTAATGCTTTATATACTTTAGTTGTGGTCAGATTGGTGTCTTTCCTTGCTCTCCTATCATATATTTTTTGACTACCAGATTTTTTATGATGAGATATAATTGAACTGGGGATTTAATCTGTAAGCTATCATAAGCACCTGGTACAAAAGTTAAATAGGGTTGGATGTTAAAAGTAGTTAAAACCGTCTGATTGTGCAGGACTGTGTGTTTTAAAATCTCAGATGACATTCTAATAGTGTCCAGCAACAAGATGCCCTCTTTTCTTAATTCTCTCCTTGTTATTGCACTGATGGTACTGGGATTAGTAAAATACTCTGAATGGCCAAAATCTTTAAAAAATTGGGGAACGTATCTTATCCATGGTATCCTCTTTGCACCTTCCAGTTTCAAAATATCTGAAAGGATATCTCTGTTCAATTTGGCCTTATCTTTAGTCCATCGCCTGTGCCATAATAGCACCGGCTTAAGCCTAATTAAATCAGATATAAAGGGGAGTCCTAACTCTGCATGGCAAATGCATGCAGAGGAACCATTCGGGATAGATAAAATATATTTTAGGAAGGAATTTTCTACTCTCTGAATTGGGAGCAGGTCAGTGAACCCCCAGACCCCACTCCCATAAACTGCCGCTGAAACACACTTTACTTTATAAATTTTAATGATCTCCTCGGGGGTTTTTACCTAGTTTTCTGTCAAAGAGAGTTAAAGCAGATGTGGTACGTAAAAGTGCCAGATTTTTTGCTACAACTGCTTGTAACCAGGTGTCATTGTAGTCAAAAAGGATGCCCAAATATGAGAATTTCTTTGTAACCCCAATCTTTTGCCCTGCCACAAACATGCCCTTATGATTTTAATGCCATGACCATAGCGCATGATAACAGTTTTGGATGAGTAAACTCTTAAGCCTAAATCTTTCATAAAAAGGGAGAAACTATCCAAAATGCGCTGAAGGCCAACGTGTGTACAAGACATCAGCACCGCATCGTCTGCATACAAGAGGGCTGGAATTGGACCAGCTACTTGGGGGAAGTCTTGATTATCTTTAAGGAGAGCCTCCCCCAGTCCGTTTATGTACAGATTAAAAAGGAACGGAGCCAGGACACAACCCTGCCTAACTCAGCTCCTAATTGCAAAAGCATCCGAACACAGTGCACATGTGCCTTAACATCACTTTAAAAATGTTTAAGAAAATAAATAATATTGAAATCAACACCCATGACTTCTAAAATTGACCATAATTTAGTGTGGACCACACAGTCAAAAGCGGCTGTAAGGTCCACAAATGCTAAAAATAAGTTCCCTTTCTTAGCCCTTCTGTATTTCCCCACCAGGAGAGACAAAATAAAACACTGCTCTACGGTCCCCACACCGGCCCGAAAGCCATATTGCAGGCCTGATAGTACAGAGTTCTCTTCAGCCCAATCCTGAAGACGCTCCAATACAATTCTGCCCACTACCTTCGTTGTGGCATCCAACAGGGAAATTGTCCTGTAGAACCCCGGATGATGTCTGTCCCGCTTTTAAAAAATGGGCACAATAGTGGATACTACCCAAGTAGGTAGAAAATGAGTGCTACAGCTGGTATTAAGCACCTGTACTAATAGGGGCCCGACAAGGAAATGTTTGATTTAAATATATCTATGGAGAACCCATCTGGCCCGGGAGCCTTGCCACCCTGGCTTGCATAAAATCCCGCTCCACTTCCTCTAAAGTGAACATTAATTCCTTATGTTGCCAGGGATAATTTATGCCGTGAACCTCCTGAACGTGATTATCAGTTGTGCCGGAGTTTCCCTCACCATTATATACTTGAGCATAATGCTTAATATACTGTTCCTCAGTTATGGCTATCTCAATTGACGGGCCGGCCTCTCTAGATAAAAAAGGAGCCCTGATTGCCTTCCAAAATGCCACTCTATCTTTAGCTACTGCGGCCGAGTGTAATGCCTCCCATGCCTCCTTCTTCCATGCGGCTTTTCTATCCCTTAATGCTTATCTGTATGCCCCTCTAGCTGACCTTTTATCAAGCATATTTCTAGGAGTTTTATGCAGCTCTTTTTTTTAGCTGACAATATGCTTGAGTACACCTCGCATCAAACCACCTATGCTGGGATCCATTGCTCTTTTTACGTCTAGTAAGAGACTCACTTATTGCATTAGTTATTACCAGAAATTAAGCTAAAATATTATCGGGGCAGCTTTTTCACTCAAGCAAGTCTCTATGTCTAATTTACATTTACCCACCACTGTTTTAATCAGCTTTGCTTGATCTACCATAGTCCAATGAAGGGAGTACCCATTAATACTCCCAAATGCTGTATTTTCCAACAACTGATCGTTATTATTGTCACATCTAAAAGTTTTAGTGGAGGCAATAATATAGCTAAACATAGAGGGAAATGATCAGTAAGTGAATTCTCTGAGACATAGAAGGAGTGAAGACTGGGTGCATAATTGCTTGATATTAAAACATACTCAATAGTGGAGCAAAGTCCCTTACTGTTGGACCTGGCCCTTTTGGCAACTTTTTGCTTTTTCCTAGCCTGTTTCTGTGACCTGGTGTTGGTGATTTTAGGCCTCTGCGCACTTTTTCACTGTGGTACAGTGTAAAGTGCGTGAGCTCTCTGTGTATGTGTGGTGAGTGACCTGCCCTTCCATAGGAACGCATGGGGAATATGTGTGACCATGGTAGTTCCTGATGTGTGGGGAGTGCAGGGTCGAGTTTGGTATGTGAGTACTTGTGAGATTGAATGCTGCGCAATGATATATGCGGCATGATTGTGTCTAGTGTAGAAGTGCCACTTCTAGAAGTTGGAATATTTGTGTAATTTGTGTCTGGCGTGGGATTGGCTGAAGCTGGCTAGAGTCTGGCTCCAGGAGTGAGCCTGGGCCTGATTGTGGATTGACTGTCTGGTTTGAGGGTCCTAAATGGGGCTGGGTTTTCCCCACACAATGCTGGCTCCACCCCCTGGGGTGCGTCTGATGTCCCTAGCCTGGCCAGTGAAAGGAATTCCCTATAACCAGTTTTAGCTGGTTCTCACATTGCCTGCACCCTGCTAGACAAAGGATTTCTCTGTATAAAAAGGGGCTGTGTCCCCTTACAAAATGTTCTTGTTTCTAACTTGAATCCTGCCAGGGGCGTGCTGCTGTTTGGGCCCAGGGGAAGGCTTGCCTCCCTGGGCCCTGCCCAGCCCCTGGATATCTGATGGACTACTGAAGGACTCTTGTTGCTGGACTTTTAGTCCCTCTAGCACCTGGGGGCGCTTGATTCCTTCCCTAAGCACCTGGAAGTGCTTTATTTATCTGATAGCGCTTGGGAGCGCTTTACCTTTCACCCTCAAAGCGCCTGGGAGCGCTGTAATTGTCTTTAGCACTCGGGAGCACTTTCCTTATCCCCTCCAGCGCTGGGAGCGCTTTATTCTCATATATCGCTTGGGGGCGCTTTCCACTGGCTCAGGCCGGTGCCCACCCGGCATTCCTGGCGTGCAGTGCGGCAGAGCGGCGCAGGAGTCCACCCCGCTTATTTTGCCACTGTTTGCCCCTAATTGTGTAAGCCCGAGGGAGCCTACCCCTCATTTACTGCCCGATTGCCGTCCGCGGCCTGCCTGGTTGTGGGCGGGGCCGCCGGACGGAAGTGACGCTGCCCCAGGAAGTGCGGCTGGAAGGCTGGGAGAGCCCCGCACCGAAGAAGGAGACTGCCGCCACCTGAAAGGAGCCTGGGGGAGAGGAGCCAGGTTCACAGACAGAGCGGAAGTGGAGCGGGCTGCAGCATAACGGAGGCAGCAGAACTCCGCGACCCGGTGAGTGACCGAGCAGGAGAGGGGGGCATCAGGGCACATTGCCGGTGCCCGCCCTCCCCTCCAGTGCGAAGGCCTGGGTGCTGAGAGGCCCGTGGGGCCTCCCTTGATTCCGAGTCCCCCGGAAGGGACTCCAATGACTGGCCCTATTTGTTGAAGAGCACCCCAGAGGCTCAAACTGGCACAGTGTTTAGCGAGACCTGAGAGGCTCCACCCGGCCCAGTTGAGTTACGAGCCCCGAGAGGCTCCGGGCACAGTTTGTTTTGAGCCCACGAGGCTCACCCGGGCATTTTTATTTTAAAGCCCAGAGAGGCTATTGATTGCCTCATTAATTTCTACGAGCCCAGAGGGGCTCAGGGGCATATTTAACTGTGGTGAATTTAGGGCATCCCCGGATGGCAGTGGGCCGCCCCAACGTTGGCTAAAGCCCACGAGGCCCCCCCTGGGGGCATTTGCGTTTAGAGCCTCGAGGCTCCCACGACCACGGGGACATTAGTGTCTCAAGAGCCTGTGTGGCTCCAGCATTTGGCCGCAGTATTGCTTTCAGAGCCAAATGGCTCCTGAGGGGCCTAGTTGATACCAGAGCCTGTGTGGCTCAAACATGTGGCACAATTTACTTGAAGGGCTACTGAGAGCCCATGCCGCAGTTTTGTTATTTCCCAGCTGCCCAGCAATTAGTGGGCAGCTGCACCGCTTAGGCGCCTGGGATTGTCCTCAGCTGCCCAGCAATTAGTGGGCAGCTGCAACATTTAGGTTTGTGCGCCGGTGGCGCACCCCTGGCTGGCGCTGCATTTGGCAGCGCGCCCTGACATTCTGGACACAGGGCTCTTTACTCCCCTTATGGAATGGCCAGTTTGCCTGGGGGGCTGATAGGTGAATAGGGCGCAAGGCCCTAAGGTGATTTTGCGCAATGTGATGTGGTGCTAGGAAATGTAATGCATTTAATATGATTACGCACCTTGATCTTACACCTCTGAATGTTTTTAGGCATCATGTGTTTTTGTGCTATTGAGTTGTGGTCTGGCACCTCTGAATGTTTTTATGCATCATGTGTCTTCCTTGTTCTTACACTGCTGAATTTTATGCATCATGTGTTGTCCTTCCCTATATCTCTGAATGTTGTGATGCATCATGTGTAATGTGTTCTTGCTTATACCCCTAATTGTATTGTGATACTTAGGTGGTTGTTCTTTCTAGTACAGGTGGTCCTAGTGAGGTCCTGGTTCCCTGCGTGACATTCTCCTAAAGTGGTTAGGGTTGCGTAGGTGGTACTTACCTGTTACCAGTGGTTACTGGTTGTGTGCTATATTTGCTAATTTGTGCTACAGTGATTTTATATCCTATATTCTATGTTCCAGAAGTGCTATTTCTACTAAGTGCTGATTCTGACAGCGGCCCATGTGGCCCTGTCTTGTAAATAATCTCTTGTGAATATTGCCCGTGCCAGTTGGCACAAAGTATATTGGGTGATTACTATCTGATGTGTTTTTACAATACAAAAGTTATTTTTATATAGCCTTGTGTGGAGTTCCTTTGGTGGTGGGCCTAGGATGTTGTTGCTGTTGTGTGTGTGCGCAAATGCTTTACACATTGCCTCCGGGATAAGCCTGTCTGCTCGTGCCAAGCTACCAAGGGGGTGAGCAGGGGTTATCTTGGCGTGTGACTCCCTTGCCCTGACTAGAATGGTGGTTTCTGCCTGGCTTTGGCGTCAGCCTTAGCCTACCAGAAATCCCAGTTCTAACATTTACCATTAAATGTCCAAGGCAGAGGGGCAAGTGTTGGGCATAATTCATCTGCAAAGCCCAAGCAGGAACTCCAAAGCAGTATGCCTGAAGTGAGATGAGCATGCTCCTTTTTCTCCTAAAGCTCAGCATAAATTATCACCAGCATTCTCACACAGCATACAGTTAAAATCCCCTATCAGTATTAACATTATATCTTTTATCTTGCTTTTACCTGCTAGTTTCAATGATTGCAACATATTTGTTATAAGAGTTCCACCTTTCCCTGGGGGAATATTATTATAAAAATTAACCAAGACCATGGAGCGTGTTGTGTCTAGATCAATTTTACCTAGTTGATAGTGATCATTGTTGGCAAGCATGATTATTTTGTTTGTATTCATGCTACTCGATATATAAATGCACAAACCACCCTTAGCCCTACCGCTCTGACCCTCAACCGCTGGAGTGTGATAGGTCCTGTACCCATTCAAATAGATCACTGCCTTGGTTCACGTCTCCTGAAAACACAGGAAATCAAACTGTAAAATAAATTCCCACCACAGTTGGTTGGCGCAGATGCCAGCAATATTCCATGAAACTATCTTACAGCGATGAGGTTTGCCATTGACAGAACAATTACTAGGGTGGGTTACCATCCCCGATAAATCCTCCTTTAGATGTCTAGATGGGGAAGAGACATTTAGAGTACCATGGGGATGGGCCTGAGCCTTATTTTTTGGGTCTGTAAACCCTTGTGCCTCATCTCTATTGCTTCCAATAAGACCCTTATTTAGATGTGTAAATGAAGAAGAGACGTTTCAAATACCCTGAGGATCAGCCTGGGTCACCATCTTCCAGTCCATAAACCCTCGAACCTCATCTCTGACACCTCCAGCAGTGAATTTGGAGGGGGTATCAGTCTATACCTCTCTGCTTCTTTGTTTCCAAAATTCTTCCTAGCAATCTGTGCTCCTCTTCCTATGCCAATATAGAAAACAGTGGTCTTCAAACCAATCACTCCTTGAATTAATATTAATTATGATTTAATTTATCTTCGGAGCTTAAATAAATTCCACTCTCTTGGAGAGAAACATTACTTCCACATAAAGAAAACAAGATGTGCAGCAACTGAATTAGTTATGAAACAAAATCAATTTATTCCAATTCATATATTTAAATTTTGCAAAAAAGTTTGAACAGGTTGCTCCAAAAGGGAACGTGCAAAGGAAAGGTGGTGCTCAAAGGCAGGTGGGTGTAAAGATAATCCCAGAGTGTAGATAAAGGAAAATTAGGAAAGTTCAAAAGTGAGATTGATTCAATGTATCAATCTTAGGGTCCTTGCCCAACAGTATTTTACATGGTCTATGTACATTGATTCTTTACAATCACAGATTATTTTTTAAGGCACGTAAATGTATTGGGGGGGGGGGTTGGATGGGTCCAGGTATGTGGGTATATATTTTTTAGGGTTTGGAGGAAACCAACTTGTGGTTTAAACCTCATCTGATGGAAAAAGAGGGTGACTATTAGTACACCATGCAAGCTAACACATCCATTAACCAATGACTATACATTCAATGTGAGGCTTACCTGCACATGGTAGTTGGCGGGATTGTGACAATTGCTGACAATTGGTGCGCAGGAACAGTCGTTTCACTGCTACAAGTTTATTCCCATCAGAAGCCACAAAGGGCTCAGTCCGGACGCAATCAAATTGCACAAGTTCTGTAAAAGTCAAACAATCACCCATGAGTTTAATTACGGGACCGGTGATGTCTACCTATGGCTTAGGGCCGCGATCTATTATTCTTAAGTCCCTGTTTTCTAACTGTGTTGGTTCAAAACTAAGTACCGTCCTAGATGAAGCGCTGCTCAAGGGTGCTCCATTTGTTCATCACTGTATCACACAAGCAAGGCGCTGTGTCGGGTCAAAACGCTGTTCGTGGATGCCCGATTGGGCCCATGCGAAGATAAGTGTTACAACATGGTAGCCATTTCAAGTGAGAAGGCCGTGGTAAAGGGTTGTAAGCTAAGCTAATGTCATTGCTGTTGAATTAAAATCCTTCTAAAAGGTTGTTATGTGTGCCCGAGTACATTATTAAAAATGCGGAAGTGATCACAGATTCGAAGAGGCGAAAACCGGGTTAAAAAAAGCTCCGTAGGATGGGGCCCTTGGGCACCCAATGTTATAACCATAACCTGTGTATAGGGGGCTAAATAATCTCTCATGTTCAAAACTAGGTAGCTAGCGGGCATCTGGTTACCTGTAATCAGTCGGTACTTCCTCGTGGTGACAGAGACAGCATCCAACTGGCACTGCTCTTGTTATACGCACCGGCGTGAGGCTCCCGCGTTTAGGGTGTAGACATGAAAGGCAGACTTACATGCAGTACTGCCCAGTGTTGCTATTCCTTAGTTGTGGTACATCGACCCAGTTACAGATATTAGGGGTTACAATGTCATAAGTAATATTTCCATAAGGTTGACCAGTTTAAAACAGGGCATACATGTGAATTGTGCACAACATTAGTGTGACTGTCAGTTTGTATTTTGTCAATTCCGTCACACCAATTGAGTTACTATTGGTGCCGGTAATTGCGTAATAGCATCGGACAATCCGGCATTTACAATGTACTAACCAATAGCATTATTCCTGTGTAATACACCCGAAATATACTGAACTCAATGCATGTAAAAATAAAAGCATCACGTTAATTCATAGTTGGAGTATGACCATAACTATGCAATCAACAAAGTACGCTAAACCGGAATACACTGAACACAATGGATGTATTTGGCATTTCGATATTTCATAGTTGACCATAAAATTGTGCGCATATAGTGACGATGTCTGACAGGGTAGTATGTGATCACATCAATTGTGTAAGTTATTAACAGTAGGAAAAACTTGGTACATACACTTAGGGGAAAGGTGGCATTACTTCTATGCAGTCTGTAATCTGCATATGTTATGTAATGCATGCAATGAAGAAGTGAGCTGGTACGTAGGTCACACTAAGACGGGTATGGCCATAGGTATACAGACAATCAATTTGGCAGAAGGTACCCTCTGTGGTTGTTGTACTGACGATGGTTGGCAATATCAGGGGTACCCCATTAGTGTGTTACCAGAACAGTAACATGCCTGTGGGTGGAGATTAGGGTATGATCTAGGCATTGGTCAGTATCACTACTTGTCTACCTATTTCCTCTGATTCATTAAGTTCCCTCGTGATGGTATCCAACATGTGTATCCACCTGCTCTCTCTGACATTCTGGATGTTAGCGAAGTCGCCCCCTCTCGGGTTAGGTTTGACCCTCTCAATCACCCACCACTTCACGCTTTCTGGGGTATGTTCAAATGCAGTAAAGTCGTCGATGAGGGGTGCCCCTTGAACCTTGCAGCGAATCCGACTGCAGTGTTGTAGAATCCTACTCTTCACCTTTTGGACCGTTTGTCCAACATACATGAAGTTGCAGGGACAAGCAATGGCGTAAACTACTCCTGATGAATTGCAATTACTATGTTCATGTAGAAGGTGGGTGTGGTTGTTGTGGCTAAACTGTTTACATTCCTTTTTCATGGTGCACGCCTTACATTGACCACATTTGTGGTGTCCTTTCCCTCGCAGTATCCCCCACAAGGTTACCACATGCAATGGTTCAGTTTGAGGTAATAGAGACTTCACTACATGTTCCCTTACATTTTTAGCTTTTCAGAATGCATGTAGGGGTGGTGGTAGCCCCCTATTTCATCTTGGACCATGTGCCAGTGTCGAATAATTGATTTTTTGATAGCATTACTCTTAATGGAGAAAGTGGTAACGCACACACGGCGTTCCTTCTCCTCCGATTGTTTTTGTCATGGCATGAGTAGGCATTCTCTGAGGTTAAACCAGGCACTCTTGGGTGCCCGATTGGATATCCTCTGTCTTTCAAGTGCGTCAATAGGTCGGATGATTCCGGGAAGAAATCCTCCTTCCTTGAACAATTCCTTTGGAATCTCAGGACCTGCCCAAAGGGTAGGTTGTGTCTGAGATTGCGGGGGTGGTGTATATAAGTAATGTATTGCGATCCCCGGCCTTCCTGTAAAGACTGGTGTATTGTCTGTTCCGATCAGTCTTTATGGTTATGTCTAGGAAATTTTTGGATGAGATATTAAATTCCATAGTGAACTGGATATCCATAGACCTGGTGTTAAGCCAAATGTGGAAGTCCTGTAGTTCGTCCTCATTGCCCTTCCAAATGATCAGGACGTCATCTATGTAACGCCGCCATAGATCGATGTTACCCCTGTAGGGGTTGTCCTTGTTTAGTACATGTGTTTGTTCAAACTCGTCCATGAATATAATAGCTAAATTGGCAGCAAAGCTAGCCCCCATAGCCACGTCTTTGGTTTGCAGATGATATATGCCCTGGAAACAGAAAAAGTTCTTGGTCATGGCAACCTCAAGGAGTTCAATAAAAAATTTGGTGGGTAACAGGTGGGGTCTTGGTCTTTTGTTCAACACCATGTATATGCAAGTGAGTGCTTGGTCCTGAGGGATGTTGGTATATAACGTTATTATATCCATTGTTGCCTGTAGTTTGGTGTCTATGTTGTATAGACGTTTGTCCACCAATTGAATCGTGTGCATAGTGTCCCTCAAATACGTAGCCGTGCTCTCGGCGATGGGCCTGAGGAACACATCTATGTATTTGCAGAGTGGTTTGATCAATGATACACACCCAGAGATGACGGGTCTAACGGGTGGGTCCTGCATCCGTTTATGAATTTTTGGTAAGGTGTATATGGTTGGTGTTCTCGGGTGACAGTTATTGAGGTAATCATGTTCCTGTTTGTTTAGAAAACCACTCTCCAGGCCTCTAAGAGTGATTCCCTTGATTATCTCACTGATTTCTCCTGTCTGGTCCCCCCTCAGCTTCAGGTAGTTACGCTCTGTGCCTAGCTGTGATAGGATCTCATTCTTATAGTCTTCCGTATTCTGTATGACTATACCACCGCCCTTATCGGCAGGTTTGATGACTATCCCCCTGTTGTTTTTTAGGGTATCAAGGGCCAGTTTCTCGGATTTAGAGGTGTTGCCGTGCACATATTTTTGTGTACCAATAATCTGGTTGATATCCTGCATCACCACCTGCTCATAGGCCAAGATTTTATGTGTCATCATGTGTTTGGGAGGGTTGAATTTAGACTGTGGTCTTAAGCCGCTGGCAGAGAAAGTGGGCTGTGCTGAAAATAGTGTTTAGGTCTCACTTTCCTGAAGAACTAGTGAAGTTCTACTTTGAGATTGAATTGGTTGGGCATGGTGGTAGGGACCAAGATGTTTTGTTCATTCGGGGTCAGGGTGTAGTTAGATAAGTTTACCACCGGGTTATCTGATGCCCGTGTTACCACCTGCAGTGTTGGCGGTGGGTCTGTATGTCCCTGTGGTTGTTCTGTTGGAAGTCGATGAATTTCCTCTGTCTCCCCCTCCCTGCTGCCCCCCTGTTCCAAGTTGAATCTCTCATTCCCCTGGGTCTGCCCCAGGGACGCCCCCGCCCACGAAAAGGGGGCTGTTCAGGGTAAGTGTTCCCTGTGCTAGGGGTGGTGTTGCTCGGTCCTGGTCTCTCTGTGTCACTTTCAGACCCACTGCTCACAAAACAGTTTTAAAAAAGTGGTATATTTTCCGAACCCACCTCCTCTCTCTACTGGAGAAGGTTCCCTGGGTTTCCTTTGTGTAGTAATCTTCCTGGAGGTATGGATAGGTCACTTTCTTGTCGTATAGTTGAATGTCCTTTGCCAATTTGTGTAGTTTAAATATCAAACTTTTGAAAGGTTTTTGTGAGTCTCTCTAGTGCCTCCTTTGAGTTAGTGAGTGCCTTGTCCTCAATGATCTCTTTTCTAAGATCCTCAATCTCCTTCATTAAGCGTTGTACTTCTTCCACAGTTGTCTCCATTCCAAGCACCATGGAGCGACTGGAACAGTTGTTGGAAACAAAACTAAAATTCTATTTGAATTTTGGGTTATCTAGGAAGATGGCGGGCTCATTCCTTACTTGTAACCCTACTGAAATCACATTGGTCTGGAGATATTTTGCCAACACGTGGCCATGCAGCCTTGTCCGTATCAGCTTTTTTTCAAGACGTTCCAGCTTAGACACCTTTTCATTAAGTGTTAGGTCAAAGTTGGTAGTGCTGATACCTAATAGATTACCACCTCCTTGGGCTAGTAATAGTTGTTCAATGTAATCTTCGCAATATGATAGCGTTTCTTTTTTAGACATGACAATGCAAACAGTACAAAATAATGGTTTGTTTGTAAATTTAAAACATACTAGCAGCCCGTCCCGACGTTGTCCGGGTATAAAAAAGATTTACCTGAAGGACGGCAAACCTTACCGAACGCTACCCCACTGCTTTCCCATGCAGCAGGCATCTTAGAATGGACACGCCCTCACACAACAACGCTGAAGGGCACGCACACCTCACAACGTGCATGAACGCTAGTCTCATCACAGTGAGATTAGTGTTCGTGCACGTCATGAGGTGTGCGTGCTGTTCAGCGTTGTTGTGTGTGGGCGTGTGCATATTGAGAGGTGTGGGCGTGTGAATTCTGAGACACCTGCCTTCATCCCCTGTTGAGATCGGTAACGCTTATGGCCACAAAGGTTGCTTTGCAACATATGTTCTTAACGCCGCCTGAATGGCAATGTGCGTGAATGCGGCGCACCTTGTGTCTTCTATACGGATGTGTGAGAAGTGATTATAACTCGTGAATGGAAAGGTGCGCTACTGAATGACGCGGCCATTTTTCTGTTATAAAATGTGTGGCACGCCCCTCTGAGAACGCTGTTGTGGTAGGCCCTTCTCACAAAGTATAATGTGTGTACTTTGACACGGCTACGACCACGCCCCCTACACGCCCTTGGCCCTCTGAGTGTGTAGTTTGACACGCCCACGCCCACGCCCCTCTGACAACGGGTACGGCCACAAAGTAAAATGTGTGTAGTGTGACACGCCTACAAACACGCCCTCGACACGCCAACACCCACGCCCACAAGCGACTACTTTACCCCTAAGGTTCTTTGACGTTTCTAATGTATATGGTGGCTACCTGTATAGCCTATGTCCATGTGCTGCAACTCCCCTTTCCAATGCTGTATTGGGTGTTGTGATTAGTGCTGTACTTCTTGAGTTTACCCGCCGCAAAGGTTTCAGCTCTCTCTTTATAATAGTAGTATAGATAGAAAAACAATTTACAACATTTACTATTGCCTCTTCCTATGCCGACAGGGTTATTAGAGACTGCCACAGTGGAACCGTCTCTGGGAAGATGTTGACCAATACAGACAGGGGCATTATCTATGTTGGGTTTAAAATTATTAGTATTGTTACTCCTATCTTGTGTTTGTTTAACAGGATTAGAGCTAAAGGATGATCCAGGTCCCATACGTACTCCCCTGATAGACGAAGGGCATTCTCTTGGTTTGGTACTATCTACCAATGTAGCTAAATGTTTACTACTAACCTAGCTTCTATATTAGTTATCGTTAACCTAAAGGGTTCTAAGAGGGTTGATATCATCATCACACGTGTACCCTAAAAGTTCCCATCTTGTGTACTGTCAGCAGACTTAACTATTTCGTTCTGTTTTGCAAAAGTCAGTGGACCCTCATTGAGTTCATCCGTACCGGTAGCAGTTTTCAGTGAACGCCCAAAATATAGAATCCAAAATATAGACAGGCCAGAATATCGACTCCAAAATATAAATAGGACAGAATATCGAATCACCAAAATATAGTTAGTCAGAATATCGAAATTGGGGTAGGAAATATCGATTTCCATAATATCGAATTTAAAATATCAATTTCCATAATATCAATTTTTTTTTGGCTATGTATGGTAGTATATGTATTAAACTTATGCATTATTTTTGTAATGTATGTTTAATTTTTTTAAAGTAATGAATGTTATGTAATTTAATTTTTGCGTAATTTAATTCCTTAGCGTGTTGTGAGTTTATAGGGGAATAGGGTGGGAAGTAATTTAATTATAGTAAATTCAATATTATTTTTTATTTATATGTATTGATAATTAAGTGTTTGATAATTAATTATCAATTGGTAATTCATATTTATTAATCGGTAATTAATGTTTAATAATTGGTGATTCATCTGTATTAATTGGTAATTTATATTGATTAATTGATAAATATGTGAATTGTATTATTTATTATTTGGAGCGGGTTGTGGATTTATAGGGCAATAGGGTGGGAATTAATTTAATTGTAATAAAGTAAATACATATTTTTATTTATATGTATTGATAATTAATTGCTTGATAATTAATTATTAATTGTTTATCTGCTGTTCCGCTGTGTGCGTGAGCGTTTTACCGGTCCCCCTGGGCCCCGGTCCACCGCGGCTTGCCAGTGCCGATTGTAGTGGAGGGCCAGGTCGGGCGCCATTTTGGTAGTCCCGGATCCCGGCTGGACTCGAGTTAGCGGTCCAGCTCGGGGAGGGGCTTGGCCTTTAAATAGTATAGGGGCTGGTGTGACTGCGCGTTTGCTCAGGGTGGTGGCAGCACCTTGCTAGAGCGCTCGGATCTGTGTGGCAGACTGCGAGGGTATTCTCTTCTGTCACGCGCCTCACGCTGGACTTTTCTCCTGATTTTTAATCATTTTTAAAAACACCCCCAATTGATTGTCAATTTGTGCTGTGTGTGTTTTTAACCCCTACCTGCTGTTCCGCTGTGTGCGTGAGCGTTTTACTGGTCCCCCTGGGCCCCGGTCCACCGCGGCTTGCCAGTGCCGATTGTAGTGGAGGGCCAGGTCGGGCGCCATTTTGGTAGTCCCGGATCCCGGCTGGACTCGAGTTAGCGGTCCAGCTCGGGGAGGGGCTTGGCCTTTAAATAGTATAGGGGCTGGTGTGACTGCGCGTTTGCTCAGGGTGGTGGCAGCACCTTGCTAGAGCGCTCGGATCTGTGTGGCAGACTGCGAGGGTATTCTCTTCTGTCACGCGCCTCACGCTGGACTTTTCTCCTGATTTTTAATCATTTTTAAAAACACCCCCAATTGATTGTCAATTTGTGCTGTGTGTGTTTTTAACCCCTACCTGCTGTTCCGCTGTGTGCGTGAGCGTTTTACCGGTCCCCCTGGGCCCCGGTCCACCGCGGCTTGCCAGTGCCGATTGTAGTGGAGGGCCAGGTCGGGCGCCATTTTGGTAGTCCCGGATCCCGGCTGGACTCGAGTTAGCGGTCCAGCTCGGGGAGGGGCTTGGCCTTTAAATAGTATAGGGGCTGGTGTGACTGCGCGTTTGCTCAGGGTGGTGGCAGCACCTTGCTAGAGCGCTCGGATCTGTGTGGCAGACTGCGAGGGTATTCTCTTCTGTCACGCGCCTCACGCTGGACTTTTCTCCTGATTTTTAATCATTTTTAAAAACACCCCCAATTGATTGTCAATTTGTGCTGTGTGTGTTTTTAACCCCTACCTGCTGTTCCGCTGTGTGCGTGAGCGTTTTACCGGTCCCCCTGGGCCCCGGTCCACCGCGGCTTGCCAGTGCCGATTGTAGTGGAGGGCCAGGTCGGGCGCCATTTTGGTAGTCCCGGATCCCGGCTGGACTCGAGTTAGCGGTCCAGCTCGGGGAGGGGCTTGGCCTTTAAATAGTATAGGGGCTGGTGTGACTGCGCGTTTGCTCAGGGTGGTGGCAGCACCTTGCTAGAGCGCTCGGATCTGTGTGGCAGACTGCGAGGGTATTCTCTTCTGTCACGCGCCTCACGCTGGACTTTTCTCCTGATTTTTAATCATTTTTAAAAACACCCCCAATTGATTGTCAATTTGTGCTGTGTGTGTTTTTAACCCCTACCTGCTGTTCCGCTGTGTGCGTGAGCGTTTTACCGGTCCCCCTGGGCCCCGGTCCACCGCGGCTTGCCAGTGCCGATTGTAGTGGAGGGCCAGGTCGGGCGCCATTTTGGTAGTCCCGGATCCCGGCTGGACTCGAGTTAGCGGTCCAGCTCGGGGAGGGGCTTGGCCTTTAAATAGTATAGGGGCTGGTGTGACTGCGCGTTTGCTCAGGGTGGTGGCAGCACCTTGCTAGAGCGCTCGGATCTGTGTGGCAGACTGCGAGGGTATTCTCTTCTGTCACGCGCCTCACGCTGGACTTTTCTCCTGATTTTTAATCATTTTTAAAAACACCCCCAATTGATTGTGAATTTGTGCTGTGTGTGTTTTTAACCCCTACCTGCTGTTCCGCTGTGTGCGTGAGCGTTTTACCGGTCCCCCTGGGCCCCGGTCCACCGCGGCTTGCCAGTGCCGATTGTAGTGGAGGGCCAGGTCGGGCGCCATTTTGGTAGTCCCGGATCCCGGCTGGACTCGAGTTAGCGGTCCAGCTCGGGGAGGGGCTTGGCCTTTAAATAGTATAGGGGCTGGTGTGACTGCGCGTTTGCTCAGGGTGGTGGCAGCACCTTGCTAGAGCGCTCGGATCTGTGTGGCAGACTGCGAGGGTATTCTCTTCTGTCACGCGCCTCACGCTGGTCTTTTCTCCTGATTTTTAATCATTTTTAAAAACACCCCCAATTGATTGTCAATTTGTGCTGTGTGTGTTTTTAACCGCTACCTGCTGTTCCGCTGTGTGCGTGAGCGTTTTACCGGTCCCCCTGGGCCCCGGTCCACCGCGGCTTGCCAGTGCCGATTGTAGTGGAGGGCCAGGTCGGGCGCCATTTTGGTAGTCCCGGATCCCGGCTGGACTCGAGTTAGCGGTCCAGCTCGGGGAGGGGCTTGGCCTTTAAATAGTATAGGGGCTGGTGTGACTGCGCGTTTGCTCAGGGTGGTGGCAGCACCTTGCTAGAGCGCTCGGATCTGTGTGGCAGACTGCGAGGGTATTCTCTTCTGTCACGCGCCTCACGCTGGACTTTTCTCCTGATTTTTAATCATTTTTAAAAACACCCCCAATTGATTGTCAATTTGTGCTGTGTGTGTTTTTAACCCCTACCTGCTGTTCCGCTGTGTGCGTGAGCGTTTTACCGGTCCCCCTGGGCCCCGGTCCACCGCGGCTTGCCAGTGCCGATTGTAGTGGAGGGCCAGGTCGGGCGCCATTTTGGTAGTCCCGGATCCCGGCTGGACTCGAGTTAGCGGTCCAGCTCGGGGAGGGGCTTGGCCTTTAAATAGTATAGGGGCTGGTGTGACTGCGCGTTTGCTCAGGGTGGTGGCAGCACCTTGCTAGAGCGCTCGGATCTGTGTGGCAGACTGCGAGGGTATTCTCTTCTGTCACGCGCCTCACACTGGACTTTTCTCCTGATTTTTAATCATTTTTAAAAACACCCCCAATTGATTGTCAATTTGTGCTGTGTGTGTTTTTAACCCCTACCTGCTGTTCCGCTGTGTGCGTGAGCGTTTTACCGGTCCCCCTGGGCCCCGGTCCACCGCGGCTTGCCAGTGCCGATTGTAGTGGAGGGCCAGGTTGGGCGCCATTTTGGTAGTCCCGGATCCTGGCTGGACTCGAGTTAGCGGTCCAGCTCGGGGAGGGGCTTGGCCTTTAAATAGCGATGTGCCCTCGAGCGCGCAGCGGTCGCGCGCAGCGGGCACGCCGACTGCGCGCCGAAGGAGCGCCAAAGGAGGGCCCGTCTGTGCCCGTCCGTGCCCCGGACGGGCCCAGGGCCAGTCACCCTGCCCGGCCTCCTTTTGTGCTAGCTAGCTCTGCGACGCTGCAATACTCCCGCGCGGATCTTTTGAGACTTGCTCCTCATAGCAAGGGCTCGCCGTGCACGCGCGCTAACCTAGCTAATGCTCTGGGAAGATGTACTACGTGTGCATTCCAGCCCCAACCCTCTCCCGCTCCACGTTCAGCCAGCAATGCCGCCACTACCTACATCAGGGCGGGACTGATCAATGCCAGATCGGCAGTGAAGCATGCGGCTGATATCTTTGAATTACTTTCAGATGGCCAACTGGAGCTGTTGTTCCTTACGGAGACTTGGCTGACTTGTACCTCCGCTCCTAGCGTTGAACTCGCGATCCCCAGGGGGTTCAAGATAGCTAGAGCGGACCGCCCCCTGGGTAGAGGGGGCGGACTAGCTGTGGTGTTCAAGGAGGGATGGAGCTTTGAAACTGAGCCTCCCACTGAGAACCTAGGGGGTGAGGTTCTCCATTTCTCCATCAAAACCTCTCCCCATTTCACCTTAGGTGGATCTTTGATCTACAGGCCCCCAGGCTCAGCCACCCAATTCCTCAACTCTTTAGAAGAACACTTGGTCCCCCGGGCACTAGGCTTTCCTAAGTTCCTTTTGGTCGGGGATCTAAATGTTCACATGGATACCCCCGATTCCTCCGAAGCTCGTAGGCTCGGGGAAATTCTGGAGCTTGCCCAGCTAGTACAATGGGTGTCTGGGCCTACGCATGTGGGTGGCCATTTACTTGACCTGGTTTGTACGAATTTCCCCATTCAGCCAGTGTCGGTGGAAAAAACATCCTGGTCTGATCATGACCTGGTCCGGTTTAGCTGGGAGTTGGCTGAGTCCAGCCCCCCGCCCCTCACATGTCATCGTCAAAAAATTAATTTACCTGCGTTTAGACTTGCCCTGTCTAACACTCGCCCACATCTCAAGGGATGTTTGGACGACGTAGTGGGGGAGTTCAATGATTGGATAGGGCAGGCGGCGACTGCTTCTACTAAACAAACAGTGCTGACCAGAGCCAGACGCGCGCCCTCCCAACCCTGGTTCTCCCCAGAATTAAGAGAGCTGAAGCAGGGCTGGTAGAAACTAGAACGCGTATGGAGGAGAGAGTATAGCCCCGAGGCTAAATCCGCCCTTCGACTTGCTCAAAAAAACTATTATGGAGCCATTAGGGTCGCTAAAGGTCTCTATTATGCCGGGCGCATTAACAAGGCCAACAACAACAGCAGAGAGATCTTTGCGATCGTCAAAAGCTTTGTGTCCCCTGTGGCGGAAGCCATGGCCCTCCCGTCCTCTGCACAATGGTGTGAGGAGCTGTCTACTTTTTTCATAACTAAAATAG
This sequence comes from Lissotriton vulgaris, assembly GCF_964263255.1. Classification (NCBI taxonomy): domain Eukaryota; kingdom Metazoa; phylum Chordata; class Amphibia; order Caudata; family Salamandridae; genus Lissotriton; species Lissotriton vulgaris. Next base: position 22,567,568 of record NC_141689.1, on the reverse strand, counting down.
CGAAGATCCAGCGAGGCCTTTTAGAGGCACTTCCCGCTGATCGCTCTGCAGCCGGTCCCTGTTCACCCTCTCCCGCACTCCCTGTGCACCAATTTACCACCTTCGCACAGGTTTTGGAAGAGGATGTTCTCCGTCTTCTCCAGTCCCTTAAATCGGGCTCCCCTGTCGACCCATGCCCTGCCCGAGTGCTCTCGGAGGTGGCGGAGACTGTTTGCAGTGAGATCACGCAATTGGTGAATCTTTCTCTGACCGCTGGCGTGGTCCCCCAGGTGTGGAAACACGCTAAACTCCTCCCACTCCTGAAAAAACCAGGACTAGATGTGTCGGTCCTGGGAAACTATTGACCCATCTCCCTCTTGCCTGCTCTCACAAAAATCTGTGAGAAGGCTGCTCTTCTACAAATGGAGAGCTTTGTGGAAACATCTAATGCCCTCCACCCGGCCCAATCGGGCTTTAGGGCTGCCTATAGCACCGAGACGGCCCTGGTGGAGATGTCTGAAGCCATCCGGGAGTGTCTTGATGGAGGTGGCAGAGCGGTCCTAATTTTATTGGACCTCTCTGCCGCTTTCGATACTGTCCCCTATGATCTCCTTCTTGGCCGGCTGTCAGACATTGGTATTGGGGGAGTGGTGTTTGATTGGCTTTCTTCTTTTTTATCAGATAGGACCCAGCAGGTTTGGATGCCTCCGCATGCTTCGGAGCAAAGACCTTTGCTTACAGGGGTCCCGCAGGGGTCCACACTTAGCCCCCTTCTGTTCAATGTATACATTACACCTTTGGTATAATTGGCTGAACAGTTCGGGGCTAAAATTATAGGGTATGCTGATGACACCCAGTTGTTGTTTACCTGGCCAGATGACAACCTGGACACTTCTACTGTTCATCTATGCCTGTCCTCAGTATTTCGCTGGTTAACACAGGCCCAGCTGAAGTGCAATGAGGACAAGTCCGAGGTGCTCTTTTACGGCTCCTTTCCCCCCTCATTCAAGAGCACACTCTGGCCCCCTAACATTCCTGGCCCAACAGAGATGGGGAGACCTGCTAAAAATCTGGGTATTTGGTTTACGGAGGATCTCAGATTTGAGTACCATATCAAAAAACTCACTGGCACTTGTTTTGCCACTCTGAAAATGCTCCGCAAATTTTTCCCGTTGCTCCCCAGGGAGGCCAGAGAGTCGGTTGCCAGAGCTCTCATACTGGCCCGCCTTGATTATGCCAATGCACTGTTTAGTGGCATTCCGGCATACCTGGTCAACCGCCTCCAAATTGTTCAGAATGCGGCTGTACGCCTATTATTTAACATCCCTAGGTGGAAGAGCGTGCGCACGGAGCTGCGCTCGCTTCACTGGCTTCCAGTAATACAACGCATTCGGTTTAAAGCCTTGGTGCTGGCGTTTCGCGCAATTCATGACCAAGGCCCTTTCTATCTGCAGAGAAGATTCACTAAGTACATCCCGGCACGCACCCTGCGATCTGCCTCATTGTTCAAACTGTCTCTTCCTCGCTTCAAACGCGCCAGACTGGGTGGTATGTCACTGTCGGTGGTGGTGGCTCGGGCCTGGAATGCCCTCCCTTTCCATCTTCGCTCCATGCCGACAGTAACTGCTTTTAAAAAACATCTGAAAACCCACCTATTTGCGAGTGCAGGTTAGGAGAATTCTCTTGCTGTCTTGTTCTTTGCCGCTTTGATCCCTCTCCGCGCCAGGATACTCACAAGTAACAGAGCGCGCTACAAAACGGTTTATAACAACATAACATTAATTGGTAATACATTTTTATTTATTGGCAATTAATTTTTATGAATTGATTAATTGATAATTCTGTTAATTATATTTTCTATTATTTGGAGCGGGTTGTAGGTTTATAGTGGAATAGGGTGGGAAGTAATTTAATTGTAATAAAGTACATTTTTATTTTTATTTATATGGATTGATAATTAATTGATAATTATTAATTGGTAATTACTTTTTATTAATTGCCAATTATTTTATAATTGGTCATTAATTTTTATTAATTGGTAATTAATTTGTATTAATTGTTACTTACTTTTTTATTTTATCTTATTTTATTTTATATTAATATTAAATCATTACTTTCCCTACTGTTGCACTCTCAGGAGTGGGAATAGTAATTTTTACCCCTATGATATCCAACGCTTTCCCTACTTTTGCACTCACTGGAGTGGGAGTTGTAATTTTTACCCTCCCGCTATCCAACGCTTTCCCTACTATTGCACTCACTGAAGTTGGAATACTAATTTTTAACCTCCCGCTATCCAACGCTTTCCCTACTGTTGCACTCAATGGAGTGGGAATAGTAATTTTTACCCCTACTCTATCCGTTTTTCCTACTGTTGCACTCACTGGAGTGGGAATACACATTTTTATCCCTACGCTATCCAATGCTTTCCCTACTGTTACACTCACTGGAGTGGTAATAGTAATGTTTACCCTCCCGCTATCCAACACTTTCCCTACTGTTGCACTCTCTGACTGGGAATAGTACTTTTTACCCCTACGCTATCCAACGCTTTCCCTACTGTTGTACTCTTTGGAGTGGGAATAGTACTTTTTACCCCTACTCTATCCAACTTTTCCCTACTGTTGCACCCACTGGAGTGGGAATAGTAATTTTTACCCTCTCACTAGCCAACAAAATCTCTACTTTTTTTACATTACATTTATGATTTTTACATTTTAAGCTTTTTTACATTATTTTAAGTATGTTTTATTTAAATGTTTTTAATAGTTAATTACTTTTATATTATGTTTACTACATTTAAAAAATGTGATAGTTTAGTTAACTATATTTTAACAATCTATATTTAGGATTCTATATTTTAGTACTTACCTGTGTGTAGATAGGGATTCCATATTCTGTACTTCGATATTTTGCAGTCCATATTTTGGGCATTCTATATTATGTCCCTCGATATTTAGTCACTGAACCGCGGTTTATCACCCTCCTCCCATTTGTTCTCTAGACAGATTTACTCTCTTTTTGGATATTTTACGCTTTCTTTTTTTGGGGGGAGGTTCTGCAGTATGATCTGTCCTACATTTACCCTTTTGCCCTCTAGTAGTGACTTTAGACCTACTCAGACCGTCTTCTGAGTCAGAGGGTGAAGAAGAAACGATATCTATTGCTTGGCCTGTTACGGCTTGTGCTGAGGTGCTGATCAGCGAAGGGGATAGCTCATTATTAATTGCTGTACCTGGTTCCATAAGTGCGGGCGTCAAAGAGAGTCTGCTCTGGGAAGGAAGAGGCTCTAGGGACAACCTTCATTCAGTAAGTTTTATTTCATTCATAAGGCCTCGGTAAAAAAGAGTACAGGGTCCCTACAACACCTCGATCTTTACTAGACTTACCCTTACTCATATGTGACAGTATCTAGCCCCTAAATATTATATAATGACAACAATACTAAGAAAATATCGGTTATTAGTCCCAAGGCCATTCTCTTAGGGGGTGGCCCCGCCCTGTCTCTTACGGTCTCTGACGGGCTCAGAAGGGCCCGCCCTTGGCCCGGGTGTCGCCCGGGCATGTCTCGCGCCGCGGAGATAGAGGCAGAGCTTTATAGCACGATGGTCACGCGTCCCCCAAGGCAGCTGATGGCAAAGGGGTGCACCCTGGGACTCCGAGTCCCACCAGGGTGTGGCAATGGTGTTAGGCAAGTAAGGAGTCACTCTGGGCAGCAGTAATCGAGCACGTCGGCCCGCAGCCCAAACAAAAGGAGTTCGGCACAGAAAACCACAGCAAGGAAACAGGAGAATCCTCTCGCGCGTCCCTAGTCAGTGGCATCCTTAGAAATGCCAAAGTAACTTTGGGACAAGGATCAGAAAGGATGAGACTGAATCACATTAAACTTAATAATTAGAAATGTTCTCATGTGGCGCCATCGTGAGGTAACCCTTGGTGCTTCTGTCCTCTTGCCATGACTTGTAAGTACATTTTCTGCTCTACCCCGTGGGTAGAGTAAACAATCCACCAAACTGTGCCAGAACCGAGGCATGCACCTTACAGAAGAGACCCAAGACGTGTGCTTACCTATGCTCTGAGTAAATATGACGTCCTTCCCAGTACCGGATCTTGCACAAGACTGCTTCTCCCAGAAGGACACAAGTGATAGGCAGTTTGGCGCCAGCAACTGAGTACAGAGGCCTCCAAAAGAAGGATGGAATATATACAGACCATTTATCTGATTAAGTAATACAAAATTAGCCCCACACTTTGATTAAGAAAATATTTTAAGGCTGAAATCGCTTCATATATTTGTTCTTATTCCCCTTTCTAATTTTGCATTACGGTTCTCATAAGTTATTTATTTGTTTGTTTATTTTATCAAGCGCACAGCTACCCCAACGGGGTGTCCCGGCGCTAGTGGACAGACAGCAATTAGCACAAAACCTAATCCTGGCAGCAGAATAGTTTTTACAAAGATTGTAAAAAGTAGAGAGAAAGACAAAAATTGTTCAATAGACAATCAATTAGTTTTTTGGGATTTTATGTTAAAAGCTTGGGAATTACACCAAATACATATAATGTGGTTATCATAAAAGCATCCAGCAAGTGCCTATTTTCTATACATGACAATATTCGCATTACTGCGAACATTGTTTTCATCTGTTCCATTTTTTTATAATATTTATTTTATTTTATGCGTTTTCATGTAGCGCAGACTTTACCCAAAGCTGTCAAAGCGCTTCACAATAGGAACAGTAGTGAAACATGAGGAAAAATTAAAAGTCAGCATGTTATGAAAGTAAATGTTACATTACATAAGGCAATGGTGACCATTGGGCATGTATCAAGAGCAAACAAAATACAAGAGGTAGCAAACAATACGTTGCAAGAGAAAAAAAGTGACATGCGTGTATGTTAAAAAAGCGTACAAAGTACAAATAGAGGTATAATGCTGCACTAAATGGCAGAAACTCAAAAGACAAGAAAAAACGTTGTGTTACAGGAGGCAATGGTGGCAATTGTGCGTGTATCAAAAGCAAACAAAAAACAAGAGGTAGTAACCAATACATTACAATAGGGAAAGTGACATGTGCAGGTTACAAAGGAGTACACAATACAAGCAGAAGTATAATGCTGCAATAAATGGCAGACTCTCAAACCACCAAACACATTGGGAAGGCACTTCTATAGTCATGTAGAACAGAATTCCGTATAATGGAAGGACTTCCTTCAGATAATAGAGAGGGCGTGAATTAAATTTGGACGTTTCTTTGGCTGATAGGAGGCAAGATGGCGCCTGAGTGAGAGGACGCTGCTGTATCGCTCTCATGGGTCTCTGTGCTCTGCCTTAGAGTTCAAGCATGTGCTCTATTTTATTTTCCCGTGGTTCCACAATGGCTCTGTTAAGCTAAACTGAGACTAGTGCCGAGTCAGGTGATTAAAGAAAAGTGGTATAAGGAGCTAGTCGTATTTTACCTGGCCAAGGCGGAAAGCGTGGTGAGCCTTCCACGGAGCGATGTGATGAGGTCCTGGTGCCCCAGGAGGAAGTGAGAAAGAAAAGCTTCGGGCTAGCTGCTTTCCTGGATCTGGACCGGATGATAAGCACATCCTGATGCTGGTGCTGTGTTCTGCTACCGAAGGGTGGGGTGACGGAGTCCTGCAGGAAAACTTTGTATCGGCATACTTCGAGCAGACCCGCAGACCTGCAGAGAGTTTACCTGAGGGAGGTGCTGCAAACTATAGGCGCTGACTGGTGTTTCGCGTCGAAGGCAACGGAGGCAGGATTCAAGTGGATGGAGACTCGAGGTGAGGCGAGGTGAGGCGGTGTGGAGGTGTAGAAGCACTCATAGCTCACATTGCCAAGACTCTGCTGGTATCCGACCTCGTTGGTGTAAGTGTGTCTTCGATGCTGACGATACGGGCAGTAGAGGCATTATTGTGGATGTTGTAGACACGAATATCTTCGGGGGGTCGAGTATTGTGTTGTGTACCTACAACACTCTACAGCACCCTTTCAAGACCGTCAAACTGGCTGCAGCTGTGTTGTGTTTGGAGCGTCAGCGGGAGAAGTGACTTTCGCTCCTCACTCACTCCTCACTCCTGGTCTGTCCGGTGCAGAAGTCTTGAGCTCTCTCCTCTCTGCCATGTGGGGGGAAACAGTCATTACTCGTCTGGCGGAAATTGGCGAGTCTTAAAAAAAAAAAAACGCGAGGACAAAAAAAAATAAAAAAGTTGTGTACTCCTCAGTAGTTGCATAGCCTCGTCCCACAGCTTTTCACATGCAAGGTTTCTATTGGCCAGGATAAATGGGGTGAAATTAGCCTGAACTTAATACCCTGAACTGAACTAATAAAAATGAATTGAATAGAGTGGGTGGTCTGACAGTCTAAAAAATCAGGGTACAACAAGTATTGCGGCTGAGTTGACTAAGTGGAAATCTAATACTTTCCCAGCTGCCTGCAATGAGAGTGGCGTCAGCAAAGAATAAAAACTTGCTTGGACAGCTGAAGCAGAAGCAGAGATCGAAATTGAAAACCCAATCCACAAATGAACACATACAGTCCATCTTTGGCCCTACTAGGTATCAATTGATGAAAGCGGCAATTCACATCGAGTTTGGGGGTCATCACATCATATACGTGATAAACTGTATATACAACTTACCTCGAGAATATAAAGTACAATCAAGGTCACGGATCCCTGTCCAGGTGAAGTTGCATAAGGGAGGGCGAGGTTTGCGAGCAGCACTAAAAAGCAAGGTTAAAGGGGAAGCCGCTACCACAGCCTCTTCGCTCAGCAGCAGCTCACCGCTTCATACTGAAATCTTTGGGCCAGGCAAAACATTTAATAGAAGATTAGTCATGGAAGACTCGGTTCATGGAGCTGGAGCTGGAGTGTCAGTTTCATTGTCAGTGTTGAGTCTGCAGAAGGAGCAAACTGGGCCAACAGAGCACAGTGAGATCAACCTGAAAAAAAATAGAGAATATACTGGAACTATCAAGGGATTTAAGCAACTCAATGATACTTTCTAGGAGTATAGAGGGGGGTGCTCACACACCTGAAATTGAAAGTGTTGCTGACTCCTGCAAACCAATGGATAAAAACACAGATAAACAACCAGAGACAAAAGGGACCAGAAACTCGGGGAGCCAAGGCAAAGGAAATTAAAAATAAATTACGAGAAGAAGGGAAAGGGAGAGAAAAATATAAAGACAAGGATAAATCAAAAGGGAAAGGTTCAGAGAAAGCAAAAGGCCAAGATAAAGACAGAGACAAAGACAAAGACAAAAACAAAGAGATGGTAATAGAAAATGAAAAAAGCAAAGAAAGAAATAAAAAATGCCTTGGGGAAAAAGAGAAAGTTCAACGAAAGGATAAAGAGAAGGAGAAACCCATCGAAGTAAATGATGATGTGGAGTTAAAGGCAAAAAAAAGCCAAGCGACTTCAAACTATTAAGAATCTGAAAGCAAACGCTAAAGATACCGAACAAGCTAGTACACACCAGCCTAGTATATCCAGTATCTTTAGCCCTATACCCAAGGAACGGCGGAAAAAAGTTTCAAAACATCCAGTAATGGCTGAATCATCTAAGAATTAGGAGAATATGATGATATATCTGGAACCAGACCCTGAAACATCAGCAAAGTCTTTTTTAACGCAACCTGGTTATAAAGAGTCTCCCAGTACCTTACGCAATCCCTCTATTGCGAAATTGATACAATCGGAAGTTGAAAATCCATCTGAGGGATCGGATGCAGATATATACGAGACTGGTCTATCTACAACAAGTGAGATTAGCAACGAAAGTATTAATCCAGATCGAGGTTTAACACCCGAAGGTACAGACTCCTTAGACGCCAAGAAATCGAGCGCTTCAGATCAAGGCTTTACCCCGAAGGGGAAAAAATTCGAGAAAAGGAGAACATGGAACCAAAGGCTCAATAAGTCAAACTTTGAAGAAAGTTCAGACCAAGGAAGTTTCACTGGGCAAGCCAGCAAAAGTAGGAACAAATCCAATATTTCTGATGAAGCTGTACCGGCTCAGCACAGGGAAGAGGACTTAAATGGGAGCGACAACCAATTACAACATGGATCGGCTGTAAGAAAAGGGAAAATGGTTGAGCCTTCTTTAAAAGATATCCTGACTACTATCAGAGACTTCCATAAGGATGTAAAGAAATACAGTGAAAGGAACCATGCCGCTATCCAGAAGTTAAAAGTGGTGGTCAACAAAGTAGGTAGTACTTGCACCGAGATATCGGAAAGGATGGCATCTCTAGAAACTCGTACTGAGTATTTAGAGAAAGATGTTGTCTGCCTTCAAAAGCAAGAAAAAACTCAAGAAGGGATCATTAGAGACTTAATGTTCAAGGTTGAAGATCAAGAGAATAGCTCCAGAAGAAATAACTTTTGTTTTCTTGGTATCCCAGAAGCCGTGGAGAGCAACGATCCTAGGGGATATATAAGTAACCTTCTGAAAAAAACTTTCCCGGAATTACAATCCTGGGATATGGACAAAGAAATTCAGCGGGCCCATTGGTTTCCCCTCACACAACGTAAACATACTGAGAACTCCACTAAATACCCAATGGCAATGTTGGTGCATTTTGGTAACTTTCTTTTACGTGAAGCCATATATGACCTTGCGCGACCTACCGTCAAGCGGGAACATAATGGTTTCTTCTTTTTCTTAAGACCAGACTATGCACATCCAACAGTCGAAAGAAGATGGAAAATGCGGCAGCTCTTCACTCCTTTTGAAAAAGCAGGTGCTACTGTTTAATTTCAAAATCCTTCCCATCTGAAAGTAATTTTCAAAGGAATGACGAGCTTTTTCAATAGTGAAATTCAAGCGGAAGGATACCTGCAAGAAATATCGGACACTGCAAGGAAGGATAACTGATAAACATCATGAACAAAAGTTAACTCTATTGGGAACAAATTAATTGCCGGAGATTCATAAAATAACTATTGCTATGATACGGGCTTATGCTTTTATTTCTCTGATTTGTTTTTCCTTTTTTCCTTTTTTGTTTTTGTGCTCTTTCCTCATTCTCTAATGGCTGGGCCAGAGGCTCTGAGAGTGATCATTGGTGTACGGATCACATAGACGCCCACACCTGGATCCGGCCAGACCCAGGATGCCTCAATGGGTGGTTGGGGTCGGTAGGAGGGACTGGGTGCTGGAAGGGGGGGGTGGAGGGATGGGTTGGTGCTGGGGGGGTGTAAACCTAAAAAAGAGAATTCATGACACTATTGAAATTATAATCAGGCTGAGATTAAAAACTGTAACAAGGTATCTAGTCAAACGTGTTTTTAGTTTACTAAACAGACGGCTGAATAGAAGGAAGGATCTAAGACAGAAGTATGTCAAAGCTTAGGATTTGCTCTATGAATACAGGGGGCCTAAATGATTGGAAAAAAAGGGGAAGACTAGAGGAATTTGTTAAATTTACATGAACAGATACTATGTGTATGCAGGAGACCCATTTGCCATGGGGGAAAAGGGACTGGTTAAACCTAAAGGGATTTGAGACTCTTTCTTGTTCCTCCCAAACGTCTACTATCAGGGGGGGTGGCTATCATTGGCAAGGTGGGTCTGGGGGGAGCTAAACGATTTAAGGCTGACACCATGGGACGGTGGGCATTATGCGAAATGAATCTGGGCATCACTATTTGCTGCATCTATGGGGCTAATAGCGATGACCCTGATACCTTTGACCGTATGGAGAAGGAGCTAGTAAGTTGGCCAGCACCCATAGTGGTCTGTGGGGATTTTAATATCTCTGCAGATTTTGAAGGGGGAACCGGATATACCGGGCGTAAACCCCGGGTGTATCGGGCAGTACGTTCAATGATGGATTCACACGGTTTGAGGGATGTCTGGTGTAGTATTGAATCAGGGAATTCAGGCTCTACATATTTTTCGCACCCATTTAAGAAATATTCCAAGCTAGACTATTTTATGATTTCCTCCACAGAGATTAGCACAGTAGAAATCAGTAAATTGCCCATGATAATATCAGACCATAATCCATTGCTATTAACAATAGTTCTCAACAGAACAGCTAAACCAATGAGACCATGGACTTTCGATAGGAAGCTTTTAATAGATAGTACCTATATAGCGCATATGAAGAATTGGTCACAGGCAAATAGATATAGAGCATCACGAAATTCTGTTTGGGACAGTTATAAAGATGCCTTAAGAGGAGAAACCAGCAGCTACACTTCTCACAATTGGAAAAGACTTAACTTAGAGAGAGAGCAATTGATGAATAAATTAACAGTGGCTGAGGAAAAGCACAGGAAAGATATATCCCAGGGAAGGCAGGGAACTGAAAGCTTAGAAAGAGTGAGTACTATTAAAGCCGAGATACAAAAGCAACTAGCTAAAAAAGCAGCCGCTGAATGTCAAGCACAAAGAAGTAATATGTATGAGACGGGGGAACAAGCCGGGAAAGCATTGGCACTACGTATTAGACAAGCGGCTTCGAAAAATATTATCACACATATAGAAGAGCACGGTAGGAGCTACGAGGAGCGAAAGGACATCATAAATGTCTTCAAAATATACTATCAAACACTGTATCAGGAAGATCCGGTTACTGAGGAACCAATGATCGAGTAAACAGGATTAGGGACCAAAGTGGCTCAGGGTGATAGAGAAATTCTAGAACAATCCATCGCCATGGATTAACTCTCGGAGGCCCTACAAGATTTAGCAGCAGGGAAGGCTGCGGGCCCCGATGGTCTACCAATTGAATTCTATAAATGCTTATTTGAAGAAAAATCTACACTTCTGTTAGACCTTTTCAACGGGATTATAAATACAGGCTTAATCCCCGAGTCATGGATGAACACCAATATAGTGGTGTTTCACAAAAAGGGCAAGGCCACGGAAAATCCAGGTTCATATAGACCCATATCTCTAATAAACACGGACAATAAATGATACGCTAAGATCTTGGCAACGCGCTTGGGACAGATCGTTGGGACCCTGGTCTCTCCCTGGCAGCATGGTTTTATTCCCAGCAGGGGAACCACCGATCATATCAGACGAGCCATTACGTTGTTTGATATCCATGCTGCCGGGGAGGGGGGGTCGCAATGATCCTCCTAGACGCGGAGAAAGCTTTTGATCGCGTCAGATGGGATTTTATGTGGAGGGTGCTTGCTGAAAGGGGGTTTGGACTGAGGTTTATGAAGGCTATTCATGCTATGTATACCACCCCAGTCACGAAAATTCAAATGATGGGTGAGAGCATGGATAAGATCTTTATTACGAGGGGGACAAGGCAGGGATGCCCATGCTCACCCATTTTATTTGCACTTTATATTGATCGTCTAATACGCCAAATAATTAATAACACAGCAATCAAACCGGTAGTTATGAAGGGATTTCAAACAAAAATCTTGGCATATGCCGATGATTTGGCTGTCATTACCACCGATCCCGACGCGGCTATGCGTGAAGTGGTGGGCACTAGGAGCAAATTTGGTGGACAATCAGGGTATCGCTTAAATGTGGGTAAGACGCAGGTGCTATGCTCCAAGAATATAAATAAATCAGACTCCAGATTTCTTGATTCCGTGGTTTATTTGGGGATAACGATTAACGCACAGCTGGAGTTGATAATCAGAGACAATTTCATCCCTCTCATGAAATCCATGAGGGAGAATCTGAAAAGAATGGAAACACTACAACTTTCAATAATAGGTCGTGCCAATGTCATCAAAATGACTATGTTCACCAAGGTGTTATATAAATTCCGGTCAATCACCTTTAAAATAGATAGAGGGGAAAATCATCAAAGAAATAGAATCCATCTTTATGAATTTCTTGTGGCAATATGGAAAGGTTAGAAGATCCATGAAATATATGTCTTTGCCTCAAGAAAGGGGGGGCTTGGGACTGCCAAACCTTAGTTACTATCATTGGTCTTGTCTTCTTACGCAGATGGCTATATTATTTGATCCAGTGGGAAACAGCACAAACTCCCCGAGTAGACAAGATGTTATCCCATTTATCTTTGAATTGCTACTTGGTAGTGAGGCTACCGGGGTATTATTAAGGAGAACAGAAAGAAGATATTACAATAAATCGAGACTCAAGACACTTGAAGGGATATGGGGGGTCTGGGCAGCAGCTTGAAAGCACTGGCAATCTCTAAATATAATCACCACACCCCACTTTGGAACTCGGGCCTCTTTCCTAACCTAAGTAATGATGGGTCTTGGAGACACTGGGAGCGACAGGGTATCCTGACATTGGTGCAAGTTATGGTTAGGGATGAGTGTAGAACTCTGGAAGAACTGAGACAAAGGTACTCCCTCCAGGGTAGCCAAGATCACAAATATGCTCAGGTGGTCAGTACAATCAGATCAACAAGGCCTCGTATCATCTTAAGGGAGAGGTGTAACATACTGGATTATCTGAAGGGGGGTGAACCTAGAATCAACGGAGTGTATAGGCTGTTCGTGAAGGAATCCCAGGACGATATGGGCAAAACTGAGACAGCCTGGGCTTCAAAATTGGAGGATCCGGACATTGACCTGGACAGAGCCCTTATAATGGATAGAAGATTCCTACGCTCCTCGAATTTAAGAGCTCAGCACTTTAAAACATTATTCAAATTGTATTATACCCCCTCTAAGCTTTATGATTGGGGTAGGAGGGAGAACAGCAACTGTCCCAGATGCTGTAAAGGTCCAGCTGATATTATTCATATGTTATATCAGTGCGAGAAACTTGGATCAATTAAAACAGAGATTGAAGCATTCTGGGAGGGGTTGCTGGATGCTCAGATAACTTTGTCTCCAACACTCATGATCATAGGATGTCAAAGCAAACTGAAATTAAATATTGAGACTGAAGCTTTAATTTTTATCTCTACAGCTGTACTTAGAATTTTAATTTCAGCAGCTTAGAAAGACACTGAGGCCCCAACCTTCCAAATGTGGTTGTCCAGACTATTAGGAATACATACTGTCGAGGCGGCTCTGTATGAACTCAAGGGTAAAATATTAAGAGAAGTGGGGATGAAGATCTGGGCACCAGTGGCTGCTTGGCGTGCTAGCAGATTGTAGTAAGCTCATTGGATCCTTAGGACCATGGCTATGGTAATGCTCTTAATTGTTATATTCTTTTCTCATCTCCTTTTTGTTTGCGGTAGCTGGCTTAATATTTATAATATTCATATTAACAACATTAATTATTTGATGATTTAAAAGAATTAACTCAATTAGATACTAAGCTATGTAATCCGACAATCAATCAGTATATTACCTTTCTATTGTCAACTTAAGTGGATTGTTTATATTGTATTTTGTCTCTTTCATTCAAATCATGTATATTGTTTTCTTACTATGCCTCACGGATTCTCAATAAAAAAAAAAAAAAAAAAGGAAGTTTCTTTGAAGGAGGAGAGCTTTGAGGTCAGTTTTGAAGACCTGGGAAGAGGTGCTCTTCCGGAGCTGAGGCAGAAGTGAGTTCCAGATTCTCACTGCGTTGCCTGAAAAGGATTGGGCCATCGTCCTTTCCTTCTTGAAAGTGGAAGGTTCAAGCAAAAGATTTACCACATTACGTGATGGTCTAGAGCCTCCAGAGAGTTTCAGTTTATTCGCCAGGTAGCGAGGAGAGGAGGAGTTCAAGGCTTTGTGGGTGATACAGGCAGTCTTGGAAATTGATCTTGCCTTGATGGGAAGTCAAAGGAGGGTAGATAAAATGGGTGTGATATGATCGCTTCTTTTGGCCCCATATATGAAACCTGCTGAATGGAGAACAGATTTAATGAGGGACAGGTGGGATTTGGGGAGGCCTGTAAGAAGAGAGTTGCAGTAGACCAGTCTGGAGAGAACCAGCTATTGGACCAGGGTTTTAAAGGTCCTGCTCCAGGAAGAGGTGACAAATCCCCTAAAGAAGGCGCAGTTGGTATCGAGCAGACTTTACAATGGAATTGATGTGGGAGAATAGATTGAGATTTCTGTTGAGTATGACACCAAGGGATTTTGCGCTGTCAGCAATGATGGCTTTATTGTTAAGTAGATTCATCTGACCCATCCATTATTGAACCGGGGGAGGAGAAAGTGAGAAGGAGAGGAGGAGGAATTCAGTTTTAGAGGGATTCAGAATCAGTTGGTCAGTTAACATCCAGTTTGAATGGAGTCGAGAGTAGAGCTTAGGATGGAGAGATCGTGAGTGGAGGCAACCTTGAGATAGATTTTAGTGTCGTCCGCATAGAGATGATAGTGGATCCCAGATTTGCTTAGGAGATTTCCCAATGTTTCTAAATAGAGATTGAACAATGTGGGTGCAAGTATAGAGCCTTGAGGAACACCTTGACCAACCGCCAAAGGAGATGATGGACTATTCGCTATTTTGATCATTTGGTGTCTATCAGAGCGGAAGGAAGCAAACCAACTAAGCACAGTGACCTCCATGCCCATTCTCTGTTGAAGAGTGTTAAGGAGAGTGCTGTGATTGACAGTGTCAAAGGCTGCAGAAAGGTCAAGGAAAATAGGAAGGCAAGACTCCCCAGAATGGAGTGTCCGCAGTGCGTTATCAATCACTTGCAGCAGGACTGTTTCAGTGCTGCAGCTTTGAATGAAGCCGGACTGGAAATAGTAAAGAAGATCATTGTCCTTGATATGATGAGAGAGTTGTTTTGCTACACATCTTTCTACGATTTTCGCAAGAAAAGGTAGATTATTGATGGGACGGAAGTTGTTGAGGTCATTCGCATCAGCAGTGGGTTTTTTAAGCAGATTGGTGACCTGCCCAGTTTTTAAGGAAACAGGAAGGGAGCCTTGACAGAGGGAGAGGTTAACCAAAGTGGTCCAATAGGACAGAGAATAGGTATAGAAGTCAATGGCAATGGCACTAGGGATGGGGTCAAGAGAATGGTTGGAGGGCTTTGTTTCGAGGATGCATTTGAGGAGGTATCTTCGGAGATGGGGTCAAAGTTCTGCCAAATGGCTAAGGATTTGCGCTCCTCTGGAGGGGTAAGATGACTGACCTGATCCACAAGTAATTTCACTTTTTCGTCAAAGAATATAGCGAATTCCACTGCTTTTTTGTAGAATCCTCCAACTTGGAGGTTAGGGGAGAGCATTTTGGGTTCTTGATGAGATCGAATATTTTTTTGGGTATATTTTTGCCTGAGTCAAGGAGGGTTCTGAAGTGCGTCGCTTTTCCAAGGAAGATGTGCTTGTGGTTCTTGCATCTTGCTGAACGAAGCGTGGCCAAATTATCGGTGTAGGACGTTTGTCTCCATTGTTTCTCCAGGAATCTTAGGTACTTCCTTTCATCTTAGAGGAATTTGTTGAACAAAGGTGCTGAGGGAGTGGGCCTTTTCTTTTTGCTTTGGAGAGCAGCAACGTTATTCATTTTGACTGCAAGGACTGTGAGCTATTGGGAGGTGAGTTTGTTAACATCTAGGTTCGGGTCTAGTCTTGGAAGTGATAGCAAAGCTGATTCACAGAGGGTACCAAGGTCAATATTTTTAGTATCACGGAACCAGGAGGTCGCCCTCTTATGATGTCAGAGATTTATAGAGTGTGAAAGGTGAAGAGAGAATGGGATGAGGAGGTGGTCAGACCAGTCTACATGCATAGGTGTAGAGATAGTAAGCATGCCTGTTTTTGAAATAACAAGGTCCAGGATTGAGCCCTTAGAGTGTGTTGTTTCTGTGCAGTGTTGGATAAGATCGTTTGCAGGGAGAATAGTGGCCATCAAATTCATTGAAGAGTCTTGAGACGAGCCCCAGTGGAGATTGAAGTCACCCACGAAGATCTGATTGTCACTATGCAAGTATTGGTCGCTAATGAAGTCGGTGAGTTCCTCCATAAATGAGGGGCCGCTACAAGGCGGGTTGTATATGGCATGGAATCTGAGGGGTCAGCGGTGGTGCAATTGAAGTTCAAGGGATAGGCATTCAAAATTGCGGAAGGAGCTGTTAGGAAAAGCTTAGGTTGAAGGTAGTTTCTAAAGATGACTGCAACACCTCCCCCAACTTTGTAAATTCTGTCATTTCTAAATATAGAATAGCCTGTGGGTACTAGGAGATCAAACATAGAGTGAGAGGTATCATTGAACCAGGTCTCTGTGAGGAAGAGCATGTCAATATTGTGAATTATGATGGTGTTGGAGATTTCAAATTTGTGTTTTATTGCGGATCTACAGTGGTGGAGCAGACAGCGCAGCTCTGTCGAAACTGTTTTGGTGACGGGGGCATTTGGGCTATGAGGGGTGATAGGGATGTTGTACTTATACAAGGGTGCTCGGGAGTGTTTATGTAGATGAGTGGTTCTGACAGAGGAGATGGTCGGAATAGTGTAGATAGTGGGGCTACTTGGATATGAAAGTGGAAGAAGTGTGGCGTTTGAGGGCTTATGTGAGTTAGCGATGTTTGCAGACAACAGCTTATGCTTGGCTATTATGGGGTGTGGGGGTGAGGTGCATCTCGTGGGAAGGGGAGTGTTTTCCAAAGGAATTGAGGTGTACGGAAAAGTGGAAATCTTGGAGCTTAGAAGTAAAATGGTTGGGAGATGGAGGTGAGGAGAGAGTCCAGCTTATTTTCCAGAGAGAGTAGGGCAGAGAACTGCATGTTGGGTGGCTCGATGGAAACATGAGGGGGTGCAATTGGCGGTGGAAGGCAGGGGGAAGTTGGGGGATGGGAGGGGAGTTGGGGTATAGGGTTCAGAGGTGGGGAAAAGTGGTGGTTGAGAGCGGGCGTTGGTGCATCAGAGGTGAAAGGAGAGTTGTCTTTGTTGGCGTTGCAAGAAGGATAGGAATTAAGGATATAATTAGGGGGAGGTAGGTGAGGAGCGAGGTTGTGGGGCGGATGGGTGGAGACATAGGATTGAAGGAGGTTTGGGAAGAAGCAAGGGGAGGGAGTTGGAGAGGTCCTGTATGCTAGGTGAGGTGGCTGTGTGGGAACAGGCATAAGGCGGAGTGATGGGGGTTGAGAGATAGGGAAGTTGAAAAAAGGAAGTGGTTCTTCTAGGCCCGAGGGGGGGAAAGGGTTACCACAGGGGGAAAGGGGGTAGCACAGTATTTGGGGAAGATGCAGTGGGTTTGTGGAGAAATCGGCTTTGGCTTGGATCATGACTATACCAATGTTATTGAGTGAGATAGTGAAGGAGCCATTGAAACACGAGGAGGGGGAGATTTGTAGCTGTTTCCCATGAGGAATAGAGGAGGAGGACGTGACGTTAAGGGAGTTATGTAAGCTGTTGGACCAAGAGGGGATGTCGTGAGTGAAGAAAATGAAATCATTTTTGAGCCTCCCATAACGACCATTGTAAAATTGATCGACAAAAAGGGAATCACGGAAACATTCCATGGTGTCTCATTAAAATGACAGCAGACTTGATGAGAGTATGGTCCTAAAAAATGTATAGCAGCCACACTGAGTAGTGTCCGTTTCTGTCCTATTGAAAGTATGGAAGACTCACCTAGGCACTGTAAATATGTGTGTGAGGTGTTGCAGCACCCCCAAAAAATAACCGTAATGGAGTACAGGAGGTCACTGAGCAATAAAGATGCCTTTAAATTTAGTTTTGCATCTTGTCACATTTGAGGTGCCTCCAATAGACATAGGCCAGATGTCAAGTTATGTCTGCTGTCAAATTGCTGCTTATTCTTGGAGTTTGTAATTTACTTTCTATTTGACAACCTTGCTGCAGAGCAGGAAGCGTGGAAGAAAAGGCTGCTGGATGTCTAGTTTTTTTCTAACACACAATAATATATCAATACCTGTAAATGAACTAAACAATTTATTCAAAATGCATAAGCAGTTCGGAAAGCACAAATGAAGCACATTTGCTTTGCAACTTTTAAGAGTGCTGAAAACTAAGGTTGTAATGCCAACAAAACAAATCAAGGTACTTTAGTTGTTGAAGCGCAGAATGATAAATGCTCTAGAAACCCAATTTCCACACATTATTATTTGTGCCCTACATAGTTTAATCATTTCAGCTTCATGTCGGTGCAAATTAGTCACTATGTCAATGGACAATGTAAAGGGCAGTGTCGAGCCACAACCTGCATTAGTAATATATGTGTGACAAATTGCTCAAATCTCTACCACTGGCTAAATACTACACCCGTCGCTTACTCCTGCAGAGTGGGCGGGGCTCATTTGCTACACTTATTGTTATGTTATGCTTGGATTTTTCACAATCCCTATTGCGTCATTGCTGTAACAATGACGCAGCACCGCCACTCTAAAAGCTGCTCCAGCACCACTGCACCTTTACTAAGTAGTGTTCATGCAGCCACATTAGGAGGGCCTCAGTCTTTCTGAGTGGTTTTCTTACTGCCCATCAAGTGTAAATCAGCTTTGCTGATCATCAGGGGTAGTGGTTCACTAAAATGTATAGAAGTCCTACTGAAGTGTATGTAGCATGGCATGAGCCAAGCCGATGTTCGATAATAGGGGGAACTCCATGACTATCTGCCCGATGATGGGAATCACTCAAGCTTAGGAACTTCAAATTTTAGTTCAAGTTAGATACCCATTCAATCCATGCCCTCTGTGCTGAAACTCTTACAGCTCCTTGAAGACAGCACATTTTCTTTTTTACTATACTGAAATCATTTTGACTGAGTTTAACCTTGCTTTGGTTCAAAGAAATATTTTACATTTTTTTATAATACGTTTTAATTTTGAAGTGTATTTGCATGTGTGCCTGTTATTATTTAATAATTCTAAGCTTCTTGATCCACAGTTATGCATCTCAGAGGCAGCTGTTGTTAATTTATTTAAGAAGCCTCTTTGCTGAAAATGTGCCACCCTGAACATGTCAAAAGCACTGGGTTTGGTGCAGGTTTTCGGGAGAAGACATTAAATATCTCAAAATGTGAGAATTTTATGTTCTAAATCTCTTGGGCCGCACTCTAATTTCTTAAGGATGTATGTGATGGAAGCTATTTAACTCTTTTGCTGCGGCGGCAATTCCGCGCAGCGCTAAGAGGCGGGGGGCCGCACGGCGCTCCGACGCTTATGACGGAACCGCTCAGTCACGCCCATAGGATGGGCTGTGCTTGTGACAGAGCGGTTCCATCACGGCCCCGCCCGCTCAATAGAACGCACTGCGCAGGCGTGAAATCAGCGCCGCGCAGGCGCGGCGAGCGGGCCGTGACGTACCGCGCCGTCACCAGCACAGCCCACCCGAGGGGCGTGACGGAGCGGTACCGTCACAAGTGTGGGAGGGGTTAATTATAGAGGACTCATGACATTTCTTATAGTAAATCACTAGTTTGAGTCTGAGGGGAAGATTTATAAGCCCCTTGCACTGCTTTTGCGTCACTTATAACATATGAGAAGTGACGCAAATGTGGCGCAAGGGGCTTGTAAATCTGCCCCTGAGAATCTTGCAGGGCCCTGAGGTTCCGTGACAATTGTAAGTGGTGTTTTTGACTCGCCCAAATATGGTCGAGTCTGGTATCTATGGACCGCAAATGACGAGTTTAGTGGATGTACGCGTTTTCGCTGTACTAGCCTAAACCGTTCGTTTGTTTCGTGGGTTTCTTCATCTGAGCCCACGGGTTCCATTTTAGATGTGGCATCCATTTTGTTTCTTGCCCTCAAGTAGCCTGCGAACGGACATTGTCCGCTTCGTGACCCTGGGATTCCCAAACTCTTGCGGAAGACACGTGTTCCTTTGAGGGTGTCTTTATGATGAGGGGGATGACACTGTAAGGCAGATGGCCCCGCTCAAGGCTCATCTTGCCGTGTCGGTCTATTGTTTCAGTTGTGCATTCATTAGGCATGTCTCCTTTGATCCCTGCAATCGTGTTTCCTGGTACCACCCCCTTTACACTCTTTTCGATCTGTTCGCTACCTTCGTCTTCCTTTGCACTTGTTTCTGACTCTTCCTTGATTCGTTTACAGCCGAATGGAATGCACTAATGGTGGGAAGATGTACTTTTACAGTTGGGAACCGACGAATGCTACTGTAATTATGTTCCGGGCCCTGAATACATGAAAGCGACCCCCTATGAAATGTACTGTGGGAACCGGGTTGTAAACTTTTGTTCGCCATGTTATCTTATGACGAACAACTGTATAAAAGGAGCGATCCATAGATACAATTCGAAGCAGTCTCCATGAACCTACATGCTATGTACTTCTTGTGACTTCTGTGTTCCCTGCAGTAAATAAACATCGAATCTTTGACGTCAAAGGAAGTGTCCCGTGTCTCTGTCATTTGTACGCCGGAACAGGTTACCCACAAAGGTTTCAGGTGTTATCCCTGGCACCGCTGGGTCTTAGAAAAACCCAGTCCTTCAGTTGGCGCCCACGTGGGGCTGCATCAGTGGTACCGGTCCAAAGCCCGACGATCATGAGGAACTTCGTGTGAAATCTCCGAGGGAAGGTGCACCCCGCTTCATCGATCCTGTTGTCGAAACAAGTGGCCCGAAGACTTTTCCCGCGAAGATCCCCACCTCCTGACGGCTGCGACGGACTGCTGCCCTGACTGTGGACCTGTTTTGGCGCCTGAAGTAGACCTTGGTATAGCGAGACGATTGACGGGCCTTCCTGGTGACGCCATTGTTCTTTGAGTTAAGTATTTGTGGGTCGCTCCCAAAATCCTTAGTCATTGTGGGTGCTTAGTTGTTGCATGGTTCCATTGCATTTGTGGTTCTTTGTATCTTGTTCTTAGTTGTTCTATTTGACGTCTGCAGTCGCCAAAAACCGAGGGTTTTTGCATTTTTGCGGGACATTGTAATCCAATAACTCTTGAAGTTTGTGAAACTCGGTTAGTGTGCACAATGCCTGGCCGTAGTACTTTGTTCAGTTGCTTTAGAGGTTGTGGTGCGGATTCCCGATTGGAGGACTCATGTCCGATACCTCCAGTTGGAACTCCAATTTACGAATTATATAGTCGCCATGGTGTGGGTCCTATCACGTTCAATGATTGCTGGGTCCGTTACACTAAGGATGACGGTGTCCTTAGTTGGCCATCTCATGGTAGTTTTGAGACCCCGATTTTAGATAATCTTGAAGCTAAATTGTTCCAAAGAAAAGCAAGGCCGGCCATGTTTGATTCCTTTCGGTTGTGGGGTAAAGAAGCCAAGCAAAAAGAAATCAAACAGCTTAAACGTAATAAGAGAGAAGGTATCGTTACAACAATGAGAAATGCAGAGCAGTTTCAGCGAGATAAAGAAGAGAAGGAAAAGGACATTTTTGATAGATTACAAAGTATGACAGTGGATAAATGTTATCCCGCTTTACCAACGGGTACGGAAAAGAAGGGAGAGGAAGCAGTAGAGGACCCTTTGTTGTCCTATCTATTGAAATCGCCACCTCAATATGCACAGGATACCACGGCTCCCGTGGTTCCTCCTGTTCCTCAACCTGCTGTTCCGGCGGCTGTTAATCCGCCTGTCGCTGGTCCTGCTATTGCGAATCCTCTTGTTCCTATTCCTCTACCTGCTCCTGTTCCTACTGCTCCACCATCTATACCTTCTCAAGCTATTGTTCCCACTACTTCTGCTCTTGTAGCTACTCCTACTGCTCCTGCTGCTCCTATTTTTAGCCCTCATGTCGTTGCTCCTGTACTTTACTCCTCTTCTCCGTCTGTTCGAAGACGCATTCCTAACACTGTTGCTAATCTTTATTCTCCTTTTGGACCGCTTTTTGGGTCTGATGATTCTGATGTTCCCCAACGACGTAGTCAGCTTCCTGGTGGTAGGGAAAGTGATACATTAATCAAAATGGCGCGTAATTGGATTAGATACCCCCTTAAAAATCCCCCGCGCATAGTTGCTGAGACTTTCTCTCAATTCAATGAGCCAACACAGAGATTTGTGTTTGACGAAATGTGCAAATTCTTACGTGAAGCAATATCTAATGATGAGGTCAACGAAGTACCGGTTGATGTAACTGAACTTCAGCTTCAGTTTGCGAGTGGTATACTTGTGGGTAGCAATGTTCGACGTGCTTTTGAGCAGCTTCTATCTTTTCGTCCTACTGTGATACCCCGAGCATTGTTTAAAGACAAAACTTAGGAGTGGATGGCGACGCCTGGTCAGTATCCCATGCGTGAAGTTCCACCAGTGTGGATGCCAGGTGATGCTAATGCCGTTCCTATTGTCTTGCCACACTTCCAGAGAGTGTGGATACACCTTCCATGGAAACGATCGGAAGTCTTGCAGGTTAAGCAGACTTTGCCCGACCCTCGCAAAAATCCTGCAGGGTACTATAAAGAGTTGTCTCAGTTAGTGGATGCTACGATAATGAATCTTGCCGACATCGATATGTTGTTCGGCAATGTTGTACCACAGCCGGTATGGGCGAAAATTCATCAGGAAAACCATGTAGCCGAATTAGGTGGTGATTGGCCTGCTCTCGTGGCGGCTGATGTCCGACAGGTTGGTGGGGCTAAGCCCGAACAGCTCATTTCCAATCTTCCCCAGAGAATAATTACCCTTATGAAAACGCTTATGCCAGCTATGAAAGTTAACTGGGACAAATTGTCTGCTTGCAAGCAAAAGAAGGACGAGAGTGTCTCCGATTTCTTTACGAGATTTGAGGAGGCATTCATCGATCATAGTGGTCAAGATATGGGCACCGAGGGAGGTCAGAGATTGTTTGTGGACAAATTTGTGTCGAATTTGTTGCCTGATCTAAGCAATAAATTGAAGAATTCAGAGAGTGTGTGGGCTGTTTTTACTTCTGCTCAGATATTGGCTACGGCTCAATATTATGAAAACAGAGAGAAAGAGGAAAACGATTGTGCAGATAAAAAGACGAAATAGCTCAAAACGAAAGTTTTGTTGCAACAAGCATATCCTCCGCGCTCGAATACGAATGATTCTCAGCAGCGGAATAGATCGCAGTCACAGCCCGCTAGGTCACAATCGCGAAATGACTTTTCTTTGCAGAGATCTATGCTTGGGTACAATCAGTGTGCCTATTGTAGAGGTGAGGGTCATTTGAAATTCGATTGTCCAGTTTTGCGTGATCGAAATAGTGGAAATTTATCTAGAGGAGGCCGTAGTGGTCCTCAGCAGGCTTCATGAGGTAGAGGTCGTGGTGTTTCGCAGAATCAAAATGATCGTTCTAATAATTCCTCTGATTCTAATAATTGTTTTGATCAGCGTGGATCATCATCAGGTAGATCCGCACAGTACAATGTGGACGATTACTACGTCGATCAGAGTACTAAAGACGGTAATTACTAGGACAGCCATAGACAAAGAGAGGGAGTAGTATCAGTTCCGGTTGATCAGAGAGGGCCTTACGTCTTAGTTGCCGCCTCGGTCGTAGTTGAGCCTTTTCTGTTGGACACTGGTGCAGCGAAAAGTTCCATCATGCATTCGAAACTCCCTGGCGCACCTTTGTCTGGCTTAACAAATGTTTCCGTTGGATTCTCCGGCGCCCCTGTTAGCAATCCGGTTTCTCGCCCTTTGCCCCTAACAATTGGGCCGCGTGAGCTGAAAGCTCCTTTGATTTTGACCACCGGTTGTGGTGAAAATCTTTTGGGCCTGGATTTGCTGAAGCGTTTGTATGCAACTTTGTATTGTTCTCCTGCGGGAGTAAAGCTTACGTTGGGTGAGAGAGTGATCTCTCCTATGTACTTGTCCATCGATAAGCTCCCACCGGAATTGAGTTCTCTTTCTGCATCTTTGTGGGCAACAGGTCCCAATGACGTGGGCCTGCTTGACATCTCCCCTTACGTTGTCCAATTCAAATCGAATGTGCGATAACCATGTATTCCCCAGTATCATATCTCCCTTGATGGTGAACGAGCATTGTTAGCGATCATCTATGATTTGATCGAGAAAGATGTTATTGAGGAGACTCGGGGAAACGTGTGTAATAGCCCTGTGCTACCCATTTTGAAACGCACTGATCCATCTAAGCCTCCTGTTTATCGTTTTGTCATTGATTTACGGGAGGTGAACAAAATTGTGGTTCCTCATTTCCCTGTGGTGCCTGACATTACGGCTTTACTGACTCTGATTCCAGCATCTGCGTCCTGGTTCTCAGTGATCGATCTGAAGAATGCTTTCTTTAGTATTCCAATCGCTGAGGAGAGCAGGGACCTTTTCGGCTTTAGGTCGCCGCAGCTTTAGGTTTAAACGCGCTCCTCAGGGCTACTGTGAGAGTCCATCGATATACAGCCAAGCCCTGAAGAGCCAACTTGATGCGTTTGTGTTACCGGCTGGTGCGGCCTTGATCCAATATGTTGATGACTTATTGGTGGCTGCGGATACACGAGACATTTGCAAAACTGCTACGGTGTCTCTGTTACAGCATCTCTGTGACTTACATCATAAGGTGTCACCTTCTAAACTGCAATATTGTTGCCAAGAAGTAACCTATCTAGGTCACTTATTGTCAAAGGAGGGAAGAAGGTTGACCCCAGAGAGAATTGCAGCGATCGCTCGGATGACTGTGCCAACAACTCAGAGAGATGTGCGTGCCTTTCTAGGTATCACGTCATACTGCAGGCAATGGATTCCAAATTTTTCATTGCTAGCGAAACCATTGGAAGCTCTTACGTGCAAGGATGTTCCAACTCCTTTGCCATGGACGGAAGAGTGTCAGAAAAGTTTTTCTGAACTACGTGATGCGCTGTGCTCGGCCCCTGTGTTAGGTACTCCTGACTACAGTAAGCCGTTTACATTACACGTTCACGAGAGGGAAGGTTGTGCGTTGAGTGTTTTGACGCAACAATTTGGTGGTAAGCAACGTCCATGTGCATATTTTTCCTCGACCTTGGACCCAGTAGCTAGAGCATTGCCGAGCTGCTTGAGAGCAACAGCGGCAGCTGCGGTGTCCATCCGACAATCTGCAGGATTGGTCATGGATAATATGCTTACGGTGATGGTTCCGCATGCAGTTGACACTCTCTTGAATCGTACGAAAACCCAACACTTGACGAGCGCAAGGTTGTCTGGTTATGAGTTGACGCTCCTGGCAAGTCACATTCAAATAAAGCGCTGCAATGTCCTAAACCCGGCGACTTTGTTGCCAACAATTATGGAATCAGATGAGGTACCACCACACGATTGTTATTTGCGAACCGAGGATGAAACGAAGGGTGTTGTAGACCTAAAAAAAACTCCATTGAAAGAACCCGATGATACTTTGTATGTGGATTGTTCGTGTTTTAAGTTGCCGAATGGTGATGTGACGACTGCGTATGCTGTGGTGACGTTGAGTACGGTTGTGGAAACTGCGAGATTGAATCAGAATTCTGCTCAGGCGGCAGAGCTGATCGCCTTAACCAGAGCGTGTGTTTTGTCGAAAGGGAAATGGGTGAATGTGTTTACGGACAGTCAGTATGCGTTTGGTGTTGCCCATAGTTTTGGACGATTGTGGAGAGAGAGAGGTTTTATGACATCGCATGGTACGAAGATCCAGCATGGACAGCTTGTGAATGATCTTTTAGATGCACTTACATTGCCCAAGCAGGTGGTGATTATTAAGTGTAGTGCTCACCGTAAGGTGACGGATGATGTTGGTTGTGGCAATGTGTTTGCTGATGAGATTGCTAAGGAGACTGCGAGAAACCTTACAATTAGAATGTTTGTGACGAGTTCGGTAAGGTGGCCTGCAGAAGCTGGTATGTGTGAAGACACTATTGAAAGTGTGAAAGCGATTCAGAATGAGGCCACCGAGACTGAAAAGACCAAGTGGAAAGAGAGTACGGGAAAGATGGATGCGAATGGCTGTTGGATTGATTTGTCGGAGAATAAAAGGTGGATGTTGCCGGATGCATATGTGCTAGCTGTTGTGACCATGGCACACGGTTTGTCACATATTAGTGCGAAAGGTATTTGTAAGTTGTTGTCCCCTGTATGGAAGAATGATGGTATTACTAAGTGTGCTGAGAGATTGGTTAAGAATTGCATGGTATGTATGATGTACAATCCTGGCAAGGGCACTCCTACACCCCCTGGCCACTTTGCTCCTCCTACATGTCCCTTTGAGGTAATTCAGTTGGACTTCATCCATATGGAGCGATGCAATAACCTAAAATACATTTTAGTTGTGGTTTGCGCATTCTCCCGATGGATCGAAGCCTACCCTCTCAAAGACAATACTGCCCTGCCTACAGCGAAAATCCTACTGAAGGAATACTTTCCTCGGTATGGAATGCCACGGATTGTATGGTCTGATAACGGAAGTGAGTTTGTGGGGAGTGTGATGAAGAGTGTGTGTAAAGGCCTTGGAATTACACAAAAATTCCATAGCGCCAATCATCCCCAGTCAGCAGGTTTGGTTGAGGGGTACAATGGTACTCTCAAACTAAAACTCGCAAAGATTCAGGCTACGACTGGTCTCTCATGGCCTGACGCTTTGCCTCTGGCTCTTTTGTCAACTAGGGCGACTGTACACTCTCGAGTAGGGCTTAGCCCATATGAGATTGTGTTCGGCCGTCCTGCAAATATTTGGGGGGTTCCTAGACCCAGTGTGTTCACCGATCTTGAATATCCAATGCTGATTGATTACCTTCATGATCTGACTGCTAAACTGAGGTTAATTCATCAACAGGTCTTTGAAGCACTGCCGGCGCAGACGGAGGGTCCAGGCCATCAACTCCAACCCGGAGATTGGGTGGTTACGAGGAACTTTGGCCGAAAGCGAAACCTTGAGCCAAGGTTCATCGGACCCTTTCAAGTTCTCCTTGCCACGAGAACTGCTGTTCGTTTGGAGGGCCGCAAGCATTGGGTGCACGTCACCCACACCAAAAAGGTACCAATACCTTTACCAGCGGACTCGTGGGTGAGGACAGGCATCGCCTCATCTGAAACCGAGGCTTTTCCGAACTTTGTGCCGTTCAGCGACGCTCAGCCTGTGGGAGATACTTCAGTGCAGCCGGATAATACTGTTCAACCTTTGTCATTGGAGCATTCAAGATCTGAACTAATTTCTGACCGACAGGACTCTGTTTCATCATCCGACCAACTGTTTGAAGAGCAGACTCGTCCTGGAAGAAGCAGATATTTTCTCCGTTCCAACACTAGAGACTAATAAAGAAAATAATTTTTGCTTTTCCCTTGAAATTCACGTTACCCCCATTATCACTCTGAACATTTTTGGACAACTGTGATTTTTGTATGAATTCTGAGTTATTTTCCGTATATGTGTGTTTGTTTCCACAGCTAGGAGAATTTGTATATATTGTTTGATTGAAGGAACCTTACATCCGGGTTGACCGTAGGGCCGTGCGGGTACTTCCTTCTGTTTAGTAGGTCCTAACACTAGGTTGGAGGCCGTCGATTCCTAGGAACTCCGGGGATTGACTATTGCTACACAGAACGAAGTGCGTCAAGAACGTTGCGGACGGTTTTTAGAGGATGGCTTTCTCAAAGCTGTCGGAGGTGGAAAAGACTCAATCTCTCAATCTCAAAGATTCGAATCACATAGGATTGCACGTACTAAAAGCTTCATGTTTCAGGTGTTCCTTCTATTCCTAATTGTTTTCTCGTTATTGGTGGGTGGAGTGTATTACGCGATACAGTCACTATTGCCTTCTGCTTCACCTACCTCTTCTTCTGAACCTAAACCTACTTCCACTGTTTCTCCTCATTCCTTTCATATCTTACCCCAACACGAGCAGGTTAGACGTGCGGAATTTATGAACAATTCCTTTGTTCAGCTCCTTCATCAGCATCAGCTGGTGATGAACACTACCAATTGTTGGGTGTGTGGGTTAATGCCACATACCACTGATAGGGGAATTCCGTACTTGGTCCTTCCTTACAGTTCCCAGGGTTCAGCTCGAGCATTCCAAACAATGTTTCGTAGCGCACTAGATTCTTACCCCCATTGAGAGCCACGCACTGCAGATCATGGTCCTGGCCCGTACCACAAGCCTTTGGCAAGAGCGATTGCCGATTTCGATAGGGATATCTTCGACGCATCGCTTATCCCAGAGGAAGAGGTGCGAGCATACCGAGATCTGAGTGAGGCTGAGTATAGCATGTCAGTGGGTGATCGGCAGCTTAAAAGCTCGTCTCCGATCTGGATCGTACCCCATCTCGGTAATTTCTGTCTGAAAGGCCTAGGCCGAAGCCCGCGAGCTCAGCTCGGGAGGAGTGCCTGTACCGAAACGTATGTTTTGCTGACGACCTCTTCCCCTGTTCTTCTGACTGCCAAGGGTACTTACTTTGTTTGTTACGACCGCGCATATACATGGCTGCCTCGTGACTTTTCAGGCACATGTTATATTGCGAATTTGTTGCCGCCGACCTTTACTGTTGGGTCGGATTATCACAAGACCAGAGTTGTGAGAGGCATGAATAGCGAAGAGGACACTGCCGGTCAAGAAGCAGGAGACTTCTTTAAGGGTTTCTTGCCGTTTTGGGGACCTATGATCAATAGTAGGAACCTGAGACAGTTGACTCGAGTGGTGGAATCGACTGCTAATATCACGGCAAGCGCCTTTGGCAACATTACAGCAGAGCTTCAGGCTGATAGGCTTATGACGTTACAAAATCGTATGGTTTTAGACGTTGTCCTTGCAGATAGAGGTGGAGTATGTACGGTGATCCATTCGAGTTGCTGCATTTTCATTCCTGACAACGCTCCAACTGTCTATCAAGCCATCTCGAAGTTGCATAAGATCTCCGAGTCCATACACGTGGACGTAGGTGATTGGACGCTACTAGGGTGGTTTTGGGGCTTGATGTCGACGTGGGGTTGGAAGATTCTGATGATCATTAGGGTTGTTGTAGCATTTCTGTTCACGTGTTGTCTTTGTGTGCAGTGGGGTCCTGCCTTATGTGGCCTCTGTGCTACCACGTGTATAAGACGGCCGCCTGTTACCAAGGAAACATTGATGGATAGAATAATGTTGCAGCAACATCTGGATGGTCTGATGAATATCGAGATTGATTCTGATTCCGACTAGTGTTTGCCTACATGAGGGCAAAAGGAGCGTCTGAGGTTCCGTGACAATTGTAAGTGGTGTTTTTGACTCGCCCGAATATGGTCGAGTCTGGTATCTATGGACCGCAAATGACGAGTTTAGTGGATGTATGCGTTTTCGCTGTACTAGCCTAAACCGTTCGTTTGTTTCGTGGGTTTCTTCATCTGAGCCCACGGGTTCCATTTTAGATGTGGCATCCATTTTGTTTCTTGCCCTCAAGTAGCCTGCGAACGGACATTGTCCGCTTCGTGACCCTGGGATTCCCAAACTCTTGCGGAAGACACGTGTTCCTTTGAGGGTGTCTTTATGATGAGGGGGATGACACTGTAAGGCAGATGGCCCCGCTCAAGGCTCATCTTGCCGTGCCGGTCTATTGTTTCAGTTGTGCATTCATTAGGCATGTCTCCTTTGATCCCTGCAATCGTGTTTCCTGGTACCACCCCCTTTACACTCTTTTCGATCTGTTCGCTACCTTCGTCTTCCTTTGCACTTGTTTCTGACTCTTCCTTGATTCGTTTACAGCCGAATGGAATGCACTAATGGTGGGAAGATGTACTTTTACAGTTGGGAACCGACGAATGCTACTGTAATTATGTTCCGGGCCCTGAATACATGAAAGCGACCCCCTATGAAATGTACTGTGGGAACCGGGTTGTAAACTTTTGTTCGCCATGTTATCTTATGACGAAAAACTGTATAAAAGGAGCGATCCACTGATACAATTCGAAGCAGTCTCCATGAACCTACATGCTATGTACTTCTTGTGACTTCTGTGTTCCCTGCAGTAAATAAACCTCGAATCTTTGACGTCGAAGGAAGTGTCCTGTGTCTCTGTCATTTGTACGCCGGAACAGGTTACCCACGAAGGTTTCAGGTGTTATCCCTGGCACCGCTGGGTCTTAGAAAAACCCAGTCCTTCAGCCCGAGCAGAGGCAGACACATGAAGTAAGCCATGAAAAGGCCAGCAGTCTGACAACCTATGAAGGTCTAGCAGGGCTGGGGAAGAGTCAGGCATATATTATCAGCTTCTGAATAGGCTTGGCAGGTACAAAATGAGCTAAATGTTGTCAGCTAATGTAATATCAGCACTTAGGGCCATATGTATCATTCAAAATTGCAATCGTAATTTATCTAAGTGGGATGTATGAATGGAAAACAGCCCCACAAAATAAAGAATTGCAAATTGCGATTCCTTAAATGCAATATAAGAAGCCCAGAAAAAGTGCAATTTGGCCATAAGGAATCGCAAATTACCACCAACTTCAAGTTGGTGGTAATTTGCGATTTCTTTGAAAAATGCACTTTATTGCATTTTTCAAAGTGCCATGTGGCGTACATACATGCCCGTAGGGCATGTATGTGTGCCACATGTGCACACATGTACATTTCAGGGATGCAACTCCCTGGCACCCTTGAAAATGCATTCTCAATTTGCGATTTTCTAATTGAGAATCGCAAATTGAGAATGTCTTCCCATTCATTCAAATGGGCCTCTGAATGGGGAGGTATTCCTTAACCCCATCGATGCTTGTGACGGAACCATTCCGTCATCAGTCACGGTTGGGCTATGCTGATGACGGAATGGTTCCGTCACGACCACACCCATTTTAATAAGGGCCAGCACAGGAGGAGAATTCCATCAGCAGCGATGGTGTTAATTGTGAATCGCAATTTGCAATTAAGGAATATGCAGGATTCGCAGACTTATTTGCAAATCCTACATACATAGCATTTTGCGATTCTCAAATAGCGATTAAAAAAACGCTATTTGTGAATCTCAAAACAAAAGTTTCATAAATATGGCTCTAAGTGACTTGGGGTCAACCTCTGAAAGTTCAGAAGGTTTGCACCGCCAAATGCATCCAGTCTTGAAAATACTGTGAATGATTTCTAGATCATGAATACCAACCTGTCAGAAACATAGATGTCTGACTTTTACTCCTGCCAAAATGGTTTTCATGTACATGTGATTCAACCTATCAGAGTTCCCCCAGTTTTCATTAAGTGATGCCCCAGTGAAAGACCTCTTGGTGAGGTTTAAAAATAGGTCTGACTTGGCCTTCAGGACAAACAAGTCGAACAAGGTGTCCCCTTGGAGTTCAGGGGGAGTTCATCCAGCACAGTTTAGAAGCAGAAACTGACAAAAGGCTTTGAAATAGATGAATGAGTTAGCAAATTAACCAAGTGACGGCACCCAACCCAGTAAAAGACAAGGTTAGCACAGGAAGTCACATTTACAGAAAGACATTGATGGTTTTTAGAGTTAATAAGAAGGAAAGTTCATTTGTTTGTTATGTCTGTTTTTAAGGGTTGGCCCTGCCTGTCTTGAGCAGGTTCAGAGGGATCTTTGTTGGTGTGCCTTTTCCTTTCTAGTTGCTTACAGTTACTCTTTGAGGTTTTCAGTCTGGGGTGTACCTGCTGGCTCGAGTGGTGGTTTTATTGGGATGGAAGGGCTTGATGTTGGTGACTCAGTGGCACAATTCGTAATTCAGGTAAAGAAGTTCTTGAACGCCTGATCTAACTTGGCTGTGGTATCAAGTGTTGAGGCTGTCAGACACTTTGCTCCAGCTGCATTGTGCGGTGCTGACTGGCTTGGTGGTGGTCCCGGGGGGTACTGAAACAGTGAACTGGGTGATGAGATGGTCGGTTTAGGTAAGCTCAGTGATATGACTGTACTTGATTCTGTAGCCAGACATGAAGATGGGGCCCAGCGTGTGTCCGGCAATGTGAGTGGAGTTAGTGATGAGTAGGGGAGGCTGACTTTGTTCATGCTTTCCAAAAGGTTGGTTGTGTTGGTATCTTTGAGGTCTTGAAGGCTGAATTGGAGGTCACCAAGAAAGTGTTTGGAGTTGATTGCAAGCAGAGCAATGTAGTTGGCAATGGCGTCACAGAAACTGAGATGTGGTCATTGAGGTCTGTAGGTGAGGGTGCCTCTGATGGTTGTGTGCCATTGGTGTTGAGTTGTAGGTTGAGGTATTCCATGATCGGAGTGGGGTTGTCAGCAGTGGTGGTGCAGTGGATGGTTTCCTTGTGGATGATGGTGACACTGCCTCTGTGCTTGTTGAAGACATAGCACTGTGCTAGCGTGTAGCCCGTGTTGGTAGCTGCAGCAATGCCAGGAGCTGACAAGGGGCTGAGCCAGGTCTCAGTGATGTAGAAGATGTAGAGGCAAGGGAGGTGATGGTGTCCCAGATCTCAGTGCAGTGCTTGCAAGCAATCATGCACTCCGCAGGAGGCAGCTGAGTTACCCTGGGGTGGTCGAAGTTGTCATGGTGGGTGTGTCTGCGGCAGTTGTCATGTGTTTGGGTGCTCTGGTGTGGCAGAAGATGAGGCAGTGCTGGCAGGTGAAAGGTCAGAACTTGGAGCACAGAGAGGTGGGACAGTAGTTGGTGTCCTGAAAACTGGTGCGCTGGCAAGTAGCCGGACAGTTGCAGTCCTCAATTAAGTTGGTCCTAGGAGGAGGGAGGGGTGCAGGGAGATCAGACATACAAAAAAAGGGCATGAAAGGGCGAGCAGTTGGAAAAAGCAAAAACGGCTAGGCAAGACTACACAAAAAAAAGAAACAGATACAAGTGACTAAGGAGAACAGTAGAAGAAGCAGACGAAGAGAATACAACAATACAGCATTACAAAGGATGAAGCAGTGAAAAAAGGCTATAGATTCCAATAAGCAGTATGAAGGATAAAGAGGAGAGTAAGGCTGCAGATACTAATACAGCAGCACAGTAGCTAACAAGGTGAACAAAGCCTACGGACACTACTGCAGCAGTGCAGGGTCACAGTGGTGAAAAAAGGAAAAAGAAACAGTAAATACTGGGCTAATAATGTACGCAGAGCTGCAGGTGCACATACAGCAGAGTCGAGAGCCCTGCAGGATGAGTGGCAGCTGGGAGAGAGCAGGTTCAAGACTAAAAGTCAAAAAAGGCACTAGAAACAGCGAGTGCTGGACAAATGATGTACACAGAGCAGCAAGATGCCTGCTTTACCGCCCCACTGGTCTTGGATTAGACGTCCCCTTCACCCTGGGGGATGCAATTACCTTTCTTTTAGTCCGGTTTGCCAACTTCCTGGCCTTGGGTGATTTACATGCTCATGTTGATGATTTTACAAGTCTTGGAGCTAATAACTTTATTGATATCCTTAAAAACATTTGGCCTCACACAAAGGGTTCTGGATCCTACCCCTAGCCTGGGTCACACCTTTTACAAAATTGTTTCAAATCATCTTGGGCTCTATGCTGAAAGCCCTATCCCTCAGTCTAGTCCAGACTTTATCCCCAGCACCACTAACACTGCCTTGATTCTGATTTGGAAACTTAGGGTTGATATCCAGTCATTTACTAAATGGAGCCAAAATTCTGTTCAGGAATTAACTGCCCGCCATGCTTTCCAAAATTCTCCACTCAAAATTCTCAGGGCCTTGGTTCTCCCCAGTGTTAACTGAGGTTAGGTGTCAGTGCAAATTATTGGAACGGAAATGGAGCCTAGCTTACAAGTAGTAGGATCTTGATCTGTTCACGGGTGCTCAGAAAAGATATCATAGACTGATAAAAGGTGCAAAAAAAGCTATGGCATCTAACAAATTGAAGAGGCGAGGTTTGACTCAAAATCAGTTTTTTATGTTTAATAAACATTCTTGCACCCAAAGGCATTTGCCAGAGATATTTCTCCTTCCCAGAGTTTGTGCAATAGTATCTTTTGAAAGATAAGATATCTGCCATTGAACAAGGCTTCAATCAGAATTCAAGCACTGACCTAGCAATTGTTCCATCTACAAAGGTTAGAAATACCCCCTAAAAGAGAGGCTAACTCAACTTCATGTGATCTCTTTAATTCAGTCCTCTAAGATGACACTCTCATGTAAGTCAGGTTCTCCACTTGATGCTTGTCCTACAGGAATCTTGCATGCAGCCATTGATGTTGCAAATCCCATCATTAACCATATAATAAATACCTCATAAACCAACCAACAGTCCCCGAGGAGTGAAAACAGGTGATTTTTAAACCTTTACAAAATACATTTCTACCACTCTGTCTAATTTATGGCCCATTTTTCCCCTTCCCATGTTGAGTATGATCCTGGAAAAAATTGCCTATAACCTACAACGTACGTCTTTCCTTGAGAATTCCAACATACTACATATCCATCAATCTGGTTTTAGGCCTAATTATTCAAGTGAATAATCTCTTTTTGAGGTCTCAGAATCTTTCAGAATGACCTTGGATGTAGAAAATATCGCAGTGCTAAAATTGTTAGACTGATCCGCTACAATTTATACCATCTCTTCGCCATTTTATTGCAACAGATCCAAGATGCCGGAATATCTGATAAGGCATTAAACTGGAAATCTTTTTAGACTAGAAGGAGACAATAAGTATCACTCATTCTCCAGATAAAAAGGTTAGGATCGGTGTGCCCCAGGATTCATCTTTAAGTTCAGCTTGTAAATTGATATGTAATGTAAATTGATACTTGTATAGCGCACTACTTACCAGCAAGGGTCTCAAGGCGCTTGTACGAATACCGCTGTGGAACCCGTCCTGGCTTTCCCTGTGAGGTGTCCACTCCTGGGCACCCCCAGGGTGAAGGCCAGGCATCCTTAGCGTTGTGGGGGCCGTTGTGGAGATTAAGCAAGCTATTGCCCAGAGTTGCAGAGTGGGACTCCATGATTGGAATAGGCACCGAGGCGAGAATTATCAGGTCCGTGGAATTTTTGAGCCCAAGACCCGCCGAGGCAGGGAATTGAACCCTGGTCCCGGATTAGACCTCTGCATCAGGGTCGGCCGCTCTAATCATTGAGCCACACTTCTCCTCTGCATCAGGGTCTGCTTAACATTTATATAGCTCCACTCAAGTCTTTAATTGCCTCTTATGGAATTGACACTAGGTCATATGCCGACGACACTCAGTTAATGTTGTCTCCTGATAAGAACTCATCGAAAACAGAAATTAACCTGTGGAACTGCCTAAGTGACATTTTTTTAGTGGATGCAAGACAATCATCTTAATTCCAATAAATGGAAATGATCTCCTTTAAGAAGTCTAATTGTTTTTCCCTCTCACAGTGGTCGCCAAGGATGGCCCCTTCTCCTCCAGCCACTGTAAACATTGCAAAAAAATCTAGTATCAAATTCGATCTTATGCCTTATCTGTTGCAGGGATGTTTTTTACCCTCATAAATGCTTTCAGAAAATTGTTCTACTTCTTACCTTAAGCAGCCAGAAAACAGTGTTTTTGTTCTTATCACTTCAATATTAGATTATTGTACCAGCCTCTGCTGGCAGTACCAAACATCTCATTTATAAATTGCAGATGGTACAGAACGCAGCAGCTAGATTGGTTCAACAACTTCCCAGTAGGATCTCTGCTTCCGGTGCTTTCCATACTTTGCACTGGCTCCCAATCCATAAAAGGATTTTGTTTAAACTACTCTTGGTCATCTGTAGGGCATACAAAAAAAGACCAAAATACCTCTGTTATCGGTTCTGCCACTATCTCCCTCAGCAGAGCCTAAGATAATCTGCAGAGAACTGCCTGAGACCTCCTTCTTTCCAACTCAAATCTCATTGTGAAAAGTCCTTTGCAGTTCTAAGGTCTAAAGCATGGAATTTTCTTTCTCATAGCAAGCGTTTTATTGAATCTGAAAAAAGTTTGAAAAAGTAATTAAAAACGTTGTCATTTTCATCCTCAGACACTTTGTGCCATTCGTTAACCTATGGACACCTACATACATATCCGCATCTGTAGCAATCTTCTAGCATAGCACCGGGATGCTCCTTGGAGTGACAGCTGCGCTTTATAAACACCTTTCATTCATTCATTCAAAAATGGGCAAGAAAGGGTGATCAGTTGGAATACAAGTGAGCGGTGAGGCTCGACTACACAAAATAAAACAGAAGAAAGAAATACAACGTGACTAAGGACGACAGAAGCAGCAGCTGGAGAAGATAATGCACGTATACAGCGGTAAAGGCGAAAACAGGGAAAAAAGGCAACTGATACAAATAAGCAATAAAAAGGCTAACAAGAACAGAAAGGCTGAAGATACTGTGAGAGGCTGGCTCAGTATATGGTGTTCACTTATGTAAGTGGACACCTTGCACTGATCCAGGTAACCCTTAAGGTGATTTTAGTGGTCTTAACAACCTTAGAAAGCTCTAAGTGGTAGCCGTGGAGAGCAGCCTTCAAACTTGTTCCAGAAGAAGTGTACAGCAGCTTGTTTTACTAGAACA
The DNA here is from genome assembly GCF_964263255.1 of Lissotriton vulgaris. NCBI lineage: Eukaryota > Metazoa > Chordata > Amphibia > Caudata > Salamandridae > Lissotriton > Lissotriton vulgaris. The sequence continues at coordinate 22,531,475 of NC_141689.1, read as the reverse complement.
TAATCTTATAGGTATAGATTAAGTAACCAAGAACCATACAGTGTAATTAGCAAAATATATATTTATTATAAGACACTCACTAACATATAAAGATATCTCCTAGCCGGCGATATACACAATCTACACAATACATTGTCATAGAAAAAGGTAAGTAGCACAGAATACAGTGTCCCCCAGGGGAGAACAAACCATATACTAAAATAGTGGTATGTGAACCACGGCTCAATTCAAGACAATGCTCAGAGGATGTCGAAGTGCTGAGGACCCAAGGAACCACCCAAGGTGAGTATCTAGGAGCCCCACGCAGCTCATGTGCATTGTAGGAACATGAATGCGTTCTCTGTGCAAATCAACGTGTAGGTCACAATTGCAATTTTAAAGAAAGAGAACCCTTCCAAGTGGACCCTGAAGAAACCCAATGGAAGACAAGAGGTTGGTGAGCCACCCCACCTGGTGCATAGGTGTGAAGTGGCGTCAGAAACCGCCATCAAACTCAATGAGAGACTTCAGAATGATGCCGCTGCTGGAGAAGGTGAAAGTGTCTGGTGGTACCCAAAGGTGGATTCAAGGTGGAGAGTAGGTTCAAGCAGAAGGGACCGGGTCTAGGTCACTCAGGGGGTGAGCAGGGATCACAGAAGACGAGTGCCCACCGAGGTTGGGTGTTGCCAAAACAATGACAGTGTCCTTGGAGCTGCAGCTGTGAGGACCAGGTAATACTGTGGAAGACCAGGAGCCAGTCACTAGCTGTTCCATATCGGATGTCGAGAGTTGAGGGGTCATCAACGAGCCTTAGTAACTGCAAATAACATGGAAACCAAAGAAGGCACAGTGTCGGAACCAGCAAGGTCAAGGAGACTCAAGACTAGTAGGGGAGTTAGGGCCGGCCCCTAGCAAACAGGAGATCCCATAGAATTCAAAGTCGACCCTCAATAGGACCCCCACGCTGGAGGCACCAGAGTCACAAGCGGACCTCGAGCAGCTTACCAAAGAAGCAGGCTCACGGTGCAATCTATGTGGTGTGATGGAAGATTCTGGTCACTGAATTTGCTTGTGGTTGGGGCTACTTGGAGCCCAAAGATCTTGATGGAAGGAAGCCAAGAAGCCTTTGCAACGGCAAGTCAATGCAATACACAGGGGTTCAGTTCCTGCAGCTCTCACAAGGGATAGTGGACTCAAACTTGGTGAAAGGATAGCACAGGCCTCGAGGGATGTGAAGAACCACAATATGTGCTGCTGAGTCTTTTGAAGTCCATGGGAGTTCATGATCAGGAGACTGGTCAGCTTAGTTGGGGTGCCTGCAGATGCAGAGAGTGACTCCTTTACTTCAAGGGAGATTTATTCAGGTGTGTTTGATGCCACAAACCTTGGAATGTTTCTGTATGGAACACACGCACAGACATTACAGCAGACGAGCAGGGCGAAGAGATGAGCAGCAGCAGGACCTCAATACCAGACGCCAGCATGACCGCCACTGCACCACCTCCTTGTGCTCCACCAAAGACCTTTCACCTGTCACCCCTGTCACTTCTTCTGCCTCGCAGGACTGCCAACCGACACAAGGCCCAATACCACTACCGAACAAGCATGGTAGATAAATCACCAAAATATTTGAATTTGAATCGGATTTCTAAAGCGCGTAGCTACCCGTAGGCATCCCAGCGCTGTTACTCTACATGCTAGATCCAGGACGGGAGATTTCAGGGGAAAAGCCAGGTTTTCAATAACTTGCTGAAAGCCAATAGATTGGTTTCCCTTCGGATGTTAAGGGGAAGGGCATTCCATAGTGTATGGGGCGTTATATGAAAATAGACGGCCCCCTGAGCGTGCTCTTTTTATTCTGAGGACACTGGCCAGGGAGAGGGTGCTTGATCTCAACTGCCTATTGGCTTTATGTGGTTTGATGAGGGGACTCAGGATAGGGGGGCCTCTGCCATGAAGGATTTTGTGGGAGATACAGAGGGTTTTGAAGATGATTCTTTCTTGGATTGGGACCCAGTGTAAAGAATTGAGAGTGGGTTTTGCGGAGCATCTAGGCTTTGTCCCAGTAAGTAGCCTAGCTGCTGCATTCTGGACGTATTGGAGTTTATTAATGGCCAGTTTTGGTGCACCCAGGTACAAGGCGTTTCCGTAGTCCAACCTTGAGATGATAAGGCCCTGACTGAGAAGTTTCCTGGACTGGGGAGGTATCAAGGGGAGGATTTTGCGTGCCATGCGCATAAGGCCACAGCAAGTTCCAGCGGTTTTCCTGGCTTGCGTCAAAAAATTGAGGTCCTGGTCAAGCCAGATGCATAGGCTCTTAATTTCCTTTTTTTGGAGTGGGGGGTTGTTCCCATGCAGGGTGGCCACAGAAGCCTAGTGGGGAGTTTGGAGGAGTCAACCAGAAGTAGAATCTCTGTTTTCTCCCCATTAAGTTTAAGGAGAGAATCACTCATCCATTTTGAGATGTTCTGTAGGCATGTGGCTAAATTTTCCAAGCATTGGGCCGACTGGTTTAAGGAGACGACAAGTTGGGTGTCGTAGGCGTACATGACTAATTTTATGCCAAAAGGTGTCATAACTTCTTCCAAGGGTGTCATGTACACATTAAAAAGTGTGGGGCTCAGGGAGGAGCCCTGGGGGACCCCAAACTGAAGGGGCTGAGCTCTAGAATGGATGTGCCTATCGGCCACCTCGAAGGTTCTCATCATGTCCCTTTTGAAACCTGACAAACCCGCAGACCGTTGCGAGTCCTATAGGCCTCTCTCATTACTCAATAGTGATGCGAAAATTTTGGCTAAATTACTGGCTAAGCGGCTCAGTTTACTTATGGAAAAGTTGGTTCTTCCTGACCGGGCCGGGTTAATACCGGGGACAGCCACGTCAAACAACCTTAGGACTTTATTTTCCATCTTGCAAACCGTAGACCCAAAAATTACAAATGATAGCTGTGTTTCTTTATGCCTCAAAGGCTTTCGATTCAGTGGAATGGGACTACCTATTCACTGTCCTACAGTGCATGGGCCTTCCCATTGGCTTTCTCACATGGATTTGGCTTTTGTATACCTCACCCACTGCGAGGGTCTTGATCAATGGACACACCTCACACTCTATCCCCCTTTTGCGCGGCACACGTCAGGGGTGTCCCCTCTCTCCCTTACTCTTTGCCCTGATTATGGAACCCCTTGCAGCATGGGTCGGGCAGCATCACAATCACATTGGTCTGTGTTGCCTCTTCCGCCCTATACGCATCTCCTTATATGCAGATGACGTTACCCTCTATATTAAAGATCCTCAACATAATCTCAATACATTCCTGCAGGAGTTTTTCTGGTTTGGTGGCCTCTCCGGCGTACACATAAATTGGTCCAAATCGCAAAGCTTTCCTTTGACTAGCTCAGTCATTCCCCTTACAACTGATTACCAGCTTGTGTGGTGAGAGGATGATTCTAAATACATAGGTTTTCAGGTAACTTCAGACAGGGACAAATTGATGTGCATCAATTGTGGATGTGCAATGGAACATGTCACATACTGCATCACCCGGTGAATTGCCCTTGACTATGGCTGGTCGCATCTCTCTTATAAATAATGGTGATCCTCCTAAAATTCTTATACCTTTTCTTAAATATTCCTTATGACCCCGGCTGGCATTTTTTTGCCACGCTCCGATTGGAACTGATTCGCCTTGTCTGGGGAGGAAAACAATCACATATACAATGGAATGTGATGATGCAGCCTTACTCTCACGGGGTGTTCAATATTCCAAACTTCGAGCTTTATTACCTTTGTGCGCAAGCTCATTATGCCCACTACTGGTTCCATCCCTGTTACATGGCCCACGTCGCCAAAGAGCATTAGCTTGCAGACCCCATCCCTTTGGACGGAGTCATTTTAGCCCCGCGATACCTCATGGCGGCAACCCATCCTTTGTGGAATGCACGATCTCGGCATGATCCCACGTCTTGGACTACATGCATGCACCTAGTCTATATTCCTCTCTACTCCCACTTACATACCATCCTGAGCTCACGCTACTAAGTGTCTGCCCTGATTCCTTCGGAAGCGGACGCTCCCCACGACCCCTGGTCCCACCTGGCTATCGGAACTCTGCTGATTTACACTGCAACTTAAATTGATTTCTGGTGCTTGCGCTGCTCGCATTGCCTCCCCAGCTATTATTGTGCTCGACTTTCAGATATTTTGTTTACGTATGCTGCTCGCTTTGCTTGGCTAATCGCATTGCCTCCATATTTATTTACTATAGCTGTAGCGATTGCCCGCTTTGCCTGCTAAAGTGCCAAAGTGAGTAGCCTGCCTACAGCATAACCCTGTCTGTGCCCCGGCCTGTTCTGGTTTCGTTTTGACAGCCATTTTGTTGTTGGTGTGCATAGGAGCCTGTCCCCTCCACCGCGATCCCACCTCCCAGCTGCTCCTCCCTCGCTCCTCCCCCTCCAGTATCCACATATGACAGATGCATCAGCGTGCAGCGTTCACGCGCAGCGGTCGCACCCCATGCGCGCCGAAGGTGCGCCAAAGGTAAGCCCGTCTATGCCCGTCCGCGCCTGGACCGCACCCAGCGCCAGACCCCCTGGCCCCCGTAAAATCCACTACACTCACTTAACTTATGACGCCGCTACCCTCCTTGCCCTTAACCCCGGACGCACCCCACATTGCTGCGTGGCTTCCCCAGGACACACCCACGGACCATTCGCCTGCCACTCCTGCAAGTTCGCCTGCATCAGGACCCATGCCAAATCCTCCCCCTCCAAACACAACTCCGAATCTAACCACCTGAAGTGTATCCTGTTGAACACCCGATCGATCCACAAACATGCCACTGAACTCTGGGAACTACTCGACACTACATCACCAGACGTCGCCTTCTTCACAGAAACCTGGATGAACGCCTCATCAGCACCCGAGATCGCCATAGCCATCCCGGACACCTACAAGATCATCCGAAAAGACCGCACCAACCAAACAGGAGGAGGCATCGCCATCGTCCATAAGAACACCATCAGAATCACGACAAGCTCCGACGTTAACCTCACGACCGCCGAACACCTTTACTTCCAGATCCACACCGACCCCAGGACCACACTTAGAGGCACCCTCATCTACAGACCACCAGGAACCCGCACACAATTCAACGAAGACATCACTGACTTCATCAGCCCACACGCCCTCATCTCCGAGAACTACATTCTACTGGGAGACCTCAACTTCCACCTGGAACAGTATAACGACAACAACACCTCCACCCTTCTGGACAACCTGGCTAATCTCAGACTCAAACAACTTGTTGACATCCCCACCCACCTAGCCGGACACACGCTTGACCCTATCTTCACCTCCAGCAAACACATCTCCTTCGATCACACCACAGCTCTCCATTGGACGGACCACAGCTGCGTTCACTTCAGCTACAAAAAGACCACGACCCACATCCCTCCACAATCTATTCCCCGAAGAAACTGGAACAAAATCACCACCGACCAACTCTTCACATCGCTTAACCAAAACCCCCCCGCCATATCATCGGACCCTCACCAAGCTGCCACCAAACTCACACAATGGATCACCCACAGCGCTGACGAATTAGCACGCTTGAAAAACTACCAGATAAAACAAGGTAGCAAAAAGGCCCCCTGGTTCAACGATGACTTCAAGAAATCCAAGAAGGTATGCCGTACCCTAGAGAAAACCTGGAGAAAAAACCCAACCACCAACAACCTGACCACCTTCAAGGACGCCACCCGCAAACACCACCAATTGATGCGATCTACCAAGAAATCGTCATTCAAGGATCGACTCAACAACAACGCCCACAACAGCAAAGAACTATTCAACATCGTCAAAGAATTTACCAACCCCACCGCCGTCACCAACGACATCACTCCCTCCCAAGACCTCTGTGACTCTCTATCCTCTTTCTTCCACAACAAAATCGCCGACATTCATAAAGCTTTGAAAACCAGCCCGAAGAACAACCCACTCCACCCACCTCCGAACAAAAACAGCACTCTCACAACCTCTTCGCCTGGAACCCAATCACTACTGAAGACACCATCCGTCTGATGAACTCCATCCACTCAGGGTCACCAACTGACCATGCCCCCACCACATCTTCAACAAAGCAGACTCCATCATCGCACCCCATCTCCGCGATGTCATCAACTGCTCCCTCAACTCCGCCACCTTCCCAGAAAGCTGGAAACATGCCGAACTCAGCGCCCTTCTGAAGAAACCCACAGCGGACCCCTCTGAACTTAAGAACTACCGCCCAATCTCACTCCTCCCCTTTCCGGCCAAAGTCATCGAGAAAGCAGTCAATAGCCAGCTCGCCGCCTTCCTTGAATCCAACAATTCACTCAACCCCTCACAGTCCGGCTTTCGAGCCTATCACAGCACCGAAACCGCCCTCATCGCAGCAACAGACGACATCCAAACGCTACTGGACAACGGAGAATCAGTTGCCCTCATCCTACTTGACCTCTCCGCCGCCTTCGACACAGTCTGTCATAACACCCTTATACAACGCCTCAGCAACGTCGGAATACAAGGAAAAGCGTTGGACTGGATCGTCTCATTCCTCGCCGGAAGAACACAGAGAGTCCGCCTCCCACCATTCAAATCAGAGGCCACTGAAGTCATCTGCGGCGTACCACAAGGATCATCACTCAGTCCCACCCTCTTCAACGTGTACATGAGTCCCCTCGCAACCATCGCGCTACAACACAACCTCAACATCATCTCCTACGCTGACGACACCCAGCTAATCCTTTCCCTCACCAAAGACCCCAACACCGCCAAAACCAATCTACACGAAGGAATGAAAGAAGTAGCCGAATGGATGAGGAACAGCTGTTTAAAACTAAACTCGGACAAAACGGAAGTCCTCATCTTAGGATCGTCCCCCTCTGCCTGGGACGACTCTTGGTGGCCATCGGCTCTGGGCACAGCACCCATACCCACAGATCACGCACGGAACCTAGGCTTCATCTTAGACTCCTCCCTCTCGATGTCCAGACAAGTCAACACCGTTTCATCATCATACTTCAACATCCTACGCATGCTCAAAAAAATCTTCCGCTGGATCCCCAACAAAACAAGAAAAACAGTCACCCACGCACTAGTCACTAGCCGTCTAGATTATGGAAACAACCTTTACGCCGGAACTACAGCCAAATTACAGAAAAAGCTCCAATGCATCCAAAACGCCTCAGCCAGACTCATACTTGAAATCCCCGGTCAAGCCCACATCTCTGGTCACCTGAAAGATCTACACTGGCTTCCCGTCAACAAGAGTAACATTCCGTCTCCTCACCCACGCACACAAGGCCCTCTATGACCTCGGACTCGAATGCCTCAACAAACGACTGTCCTTCTACACACCCACCCGCCAACTACGTTCATCCAATCAAGCCCTCGCCGCAATTCCACGCATCAATAGATCCACCATGGGAGGAAGATCTTTCTCCTACTTAGCGGCCAAAACCTGGAACTCTCTCCCCACTCACCTCCGCCTTACACAGAACCATCTCTCCTTCAGAAAGCATCTAAAAACCTGGCTATTTGATAAGTAATGCACCCACCCTCCCACAAGCGCCTTGAGACCCTCTGGGTGAGTAGTGCGCTATACAAATTTTTGAACTTGAACTACTAAGCATCGCGTGTAAACGAAACCTTTGCTGCTGTGGAGACCTCTATAGTAAAGGCACGTTCCGTTCTCTCCAACAACTTTGTCTTAACCCCACGCCATCCACTATGGAAACGTTTATATATGCTAGCCTTCGTCATGGTATACAGACTGGCCTCAGCACATAACAATTAGAGCCCACCAAATTTGCCCCGCTACATAATATCCTGCGCGCCTCCATGGCTTCTCATTTGGTATCCACACTCTATTATGGCCTTTATCGTGACATTGAATATCCCACATGTCCAGCGCGCGCCAAGTGGACAGCGGAATTGGGCCAGGACAATACGGATGCACAATGGTTGTACTGCTGTGGACAGACTGAGCAGGTATCAGCCAATAGCAGACTTCGCATCATTGATTATAGGTCCGTACACCGCAGTTATTATACCTCAGCTACACTCCATAAATTTGGATTGAGAGACACGCACAGGTGCATCTTGCCTGGGGCTGCCCCGAGGTTCACACTTATTGGGAAAATGTCCTTGCGGCCCTCGACTCCATGGTCTCTACACATCCCCTGCGGTCTTCACTGCTAGCTCTATTAGGCTATACTGAGCAATTCCCCGCTGAACATAGGCATTTTGTGTCCTTTTACCTGGTGCTTGCTAAGAGGCATATAGCCTGTTGATGGGGTAGAGGGCGGGGGCCCAAATTTAAGGACTGGTTATCGGATTTGAAAGTTTGGCAAAATCAACTCAACACTTATGCTGAATTTCCGCCTCTCGCCCTCTGGACATCTGGGGTCTGTTGCAGACCTATTTATTAGAGCACCCCCATGTGGACGTCGCTATGGCCTAAAGCCGGACGATACCTGCTCCCACACGTCCACCTTTCTCAATACTCCAACTTCTCCTGTCTGCCCATCATGGCAACCTAAATATATTGTCACTAACCCTCCCGTTCCCATATCAAAGCAAACTGTAACAGCAAATGTATAATACCTAGATTTGCTTTCAGATTGCCCATACCCCATTGGTGGTGTGTATTGCCTTATAACACAGTATTATGTACATGACTAGTTACTGCTGCATGTCCGGGAATGTCCCTGATTTATGATTTTGAATATGTGTACTCTGTCTCCCCTATGGTTATTGCACTTGACTGTCTGTATATTGTCTGAAATCTCAATAAATAAAGTTAAAAAAAATCATCCAACTAGAGAACCCCACCTCAGCTATAACTACATGGTCCCCACTCGACGTCCAAACCAACAACATCAGTAAGTCCTCCATCCACTCTGGGGCACCACCAACCTCTGCCCCACCGTCTCTTCAACTTAGACCCAACATATTCAGCCCTGAACTAACCAACCTCCACAATTCTTCCATCTCCAAAGCATCCTTTCCAGACACATATAAGCACACAGACTACTCCTAAAGAACTCAACTGATTCCAGTGACCCCAAAAACTACTGGCTGACCTCCCATCTTCCAAACTGAGCTAAAGTAGGGCAAAGGCAACCTACCAACTGCTTATTGACTACCTGGAACTAAACCACCTAGTCAAGGCATCACAATCAGGTTTCCAGTCCAACCATAGCGCAGAGACTACACTCATCTCTGCGAATGATGACATCAGAACTCTCGTCAACCAAGGAGAAACAGTGGCTTTGATCCTCCTCAACCTGTCTGAAGCATTCAGCACTGTACCCTACCACGTTCTTGACAGACTACACAACATAGGCATTCAACAACATGCCCTTAAGTGGATCTTCTCATTCCTCTCAGTTCACACCCTGAGCATTCGTCTACCTCCTTTAACCTCCGCTCCTAATGACATCATATGGGCATGCCCCATGGATCATCCCTAGGCCCCACTCTGTTCAACAGCTACATGACCCCCCTCGTGAACATCTTCAGATCCCACGGACTCAACATCATCTCCTACGCTGACGACACTTAGCTCACAATTCTCGCTCACCAATGACCCCTTTAACACCAAAACCAACCTCCGCAACGCCATGACTAATGTAGCCAACTGGATGAGAAACAGCTGCCTCATACTGCTCTGACAAAACTGAGGTACTGATATTCAGAAGAACTTGGATCTACACCCACACTGACTGACCAGGCTTGCAACTTTGGCATAATCCTGGACAGCCAACTGACCATGAAACAACATGTTAGTGCATTCTCCTCCTCCTGCTTCTACACCCTCTGCATGCTCTGCAACCCTTTCAGAGAGATTCCAGTAAACACCTAAAAGATCATTGCACATGCGCTCATCAACAGGCACCTTGACTATGGCAACACGCTCTACACTGGTGTCTCCACCCAACTCCTAAAAAGATGCCAGACAATGCAGGACAATGCAGCCAGACCCATCCTGGACCTCCACAAGCATACCCACATATCTATGCACCTCAGAAACTGCTGCTGACTCCCTGTACAGAAAAGATGTCATTTCAAGATGCTCACACACGCCTACAAAGCATTCCACAAACAAGGACCTTCCTACATCAACCAACAGCTGAACTTCCATCTTCCCTGGACACAGCTGCACTCCACTTCATTCACCCTCGCACTCCTTCCCCGCATCTAACGCATCTGCAGCGGGGGCCGCGCATTCTACAAAGCGTGGATTGACCTCTCGCTATACCTCCGAAGGGCACCCTCACTGGCAGTCTTCAGAAAGGAAATCAAGACCTGGTTTTTCAATGCAGACGCAGCAACCTCTGTGCCGAGATACACCTGCCCTTTAGAAATGATGTATTCATTGATAGATTATTGATGGACTTGTCTGTCATCTTGATGGACATCTGCCGTCAGAAACCCCATCCGCCAGTGCTGCCCTCTGTCTTGAACGTCCCTCCATCCCACTCTGAAGGTGGACAACTCTAAATGTGATGGACAGGTCAATGCCATAACAAGGGGATGGAGTTGCATCCGTCGATGGTGGATGGGGTGGGACCAGTGATGAGGAGTGAGGATTCGCTGATAGACCATTGTTCATTATAATGGACAGCGGTCCATCAGGGCAAACGACAAGTAGTGTAAGTTTATGATTGTTTGCTATTCACAAAGATATGTTACGAGTAGGATCTTTACGACAGCAGATCCTCTGGGCATTCACGATAGGACAGTCCGATCTTTTCATGTACAGAGACTCGGCAGTCTAAAGATACTACTCGTAACATATCTTTGTGGATAGCAAACAATCGTAAACTTACACTAAAGTGTAAGTTGCCCTTCACGTATCAGGCCCAGAGACCTTCCATTAATCCGTGAAGATGGTTGTACAATTCCACAATTTCTTTTTTACCCTTGTGCTCTACTCTGCAACCCTCAGAGTTGTAAACCTCACGATACAAACATGTTTTTACTCAGAATCCCCTTCAGAATGAAGTATTAAATTGGAATAATCGACTGTGTTGTTAGTCCATCTAAACAAACATGTTAGTTCTCTGACCTGCAGTCTATCTATAGGTTGAAGTGGAGGTCTGTAATCCTGATGCAATATTTCATCATATGGAGTTGGTCTTGTCTATAAGAAGAGGGCATGACCTGTCCCATGTGCAGTCTTTCCTGCTGCCCCATTTCACAGACTCTTATGTGTTGTTTCTGCTGCAAGAAGGAAGATGTGTCCAAGAGCAGAAGTGCTGATGCTGTGAAGCCGGACTCGAGGTATGCCAGCAGTGCTCAGCCTGTGTGCTTTACTTGTGCTTGTTTACTTGGGCTTTTTATTAGTGATAAGAAGAGCTCTGCTTTGCAGCATCAACATGTTTGCTTCGGACAGAGCAGGGAGAAAAAAAAACATGAGAAGAAAATGTAGAATTATTTAAAATTGTTTAAATAGCGAGGAGAAGCTTAAGGGAAAAGAACATTAAACTTTGACATAAATGGTGCTTCCTTGGTTGTTTAAAAGGAACTGCTTCCTAAAAGTGCTTTAATTTCTCTGTAGTTCGCACTAAAGTTAGATGGAGGATTCTGAGGGCTTTGGTAGGAGGAGGGGGCGGCACACAGCAGCAGGGGTCTTCCACCAGTGCCAGCTTATATTCAGGTACCCTGGGTACAGGTCTGAACACTGGGTCCCTCTTTGGTCCACCTGACATATATTTACTCGGGTATTTATTTGTTTAATTCCTCATTTTTATCTGGTGCAATTCTTTGTGCATCTCACTGTGGAACGGAGGCTGTGGACAGACTGGCAGAGATTACCTTTTAGGGCAGGCTGTGAAATGAAGTGCTGTGGACGTGTGACCCTCGGCACATGGTCATGTGAGGGCTTAAGGGAGCTGATAGAGATGAAATGTGAGATCCACAAATCGAGCAGAATCAACAAACGTGCATGAGGTGAGGGTGACCCAGCAGAGGTCAGTGGAGGGGTGAGGAGAGGAGGGGGTGGAGGAGAGGTCAGTGGTAGAGTGAGGAGAGGAGGGGGTAGGTGCACAGGTCATTAGGTGGTTGAGATGATGAGTGGAGAGGGGGCAGAGGTCAGTGGCGGGGTGAGATGATGAGGGGAGAGGGGGCAGAGGTCAGTGGTGGGGTGAGGAGAGGAGGGGGTGGGTGCAGAGGTCAGTGAGTGGGGTGGGGTGAGGAGAGGAGGGGGTGGGTGCAGAGGTCATTAGGTGGTTGAGATGAGTGCAGAGGGGGCAGAGGTCAGTGCTGGGGTGAGCTGATGAGGGAAGAGGGGGCAAGTTTGAGGACAGACAGAGGCTCACAGAGGGGGGTAAAGAAAGGTTACACTCACTCGATCCCAGGACAGCCTGGTTGACTCACAAGGGTCTTGGTGAGTGTTTCCCTGTGTTTCCTTCACCATTGGAAGCTGCAGTGATTCCTGTGCAAAGGTCGAGAGACCATTAGTACAAGGGACATTAGGGACTTTATGTGGGAAGAAGGTGAAGTGAGAGAGTTCAAAGCACTAAGACAAGTTTTCGAGGCACCAAGCGGATGGATCTGTGAGTAACACGTTTATCACCAGAGATAGTCAGCTGCAGGGTTGGGGGGTACTTCTAGAGCCTCGAGGCTCTAAACATCAGAGGTGCAGCTGGGGTGAAGTCAGTTATAGACAGCTGCACTGTGACCCAGAGTCCAGGGGAGGGGGTACTTCTAGCGCCTCGAGGCTCTTATCATCAGAGGTGCAGCTGGGGTGAAGCCAGAGACAGACAGCTTCACTCTGACCCTTCAGAATCACTGTGTGAGAGTAGGAGCCGTCTCTATGTGATGTTGTATTTTGTTCATTGAAGGGAGTTTGTGTTTCAGTTTTCCGGGTGAAGCAGAAGAAGAAGGCATCGGGGCACCGTCAGAGGTCACAGATCCACGTCAGAGGTCCGAGATCCACGTCAGAGGTCACAGATCCACGTCACACTGCAGGTGCATCAGTCTGCTTCTGTGTGACGCCGTTCACACCCTGCCCTCCACCACCAGCAGCAATGCAAGTCCCGAATGTGAGCTGCTTTACAAGTGTGCTGTGGCAGAGTTTCCTGCTGCTGTGTTCACTGTGTGAAGCTGTGACGCAAACATCTGGCTGCGCCCTGAACAGCAGCTTCCAGCAGAGATACTACAAGGAGGGGGACTTCATGCTCGGAGGGATTGTACATGTAGATACTCTTGAACTACCGTGGAATGACGATGAGGAAATATTTTTGACGGACCCATGGCGGTGCGGAGAGTAAGTTATTCCTTGTTTAACTATCTCAAAGCGAGCACTACCCTGATTCTCTTCTGCATTACACACACATTCGTCATAAGGCACCCAACCTCCCCCTCATACATCAGATTTGAGCTCCGTGAGGGGTCTGGGGTCATTAAAGTTAGACCTGTGCACTCATCCCCAGCCCAGGCGGGTCCCTATAGACTCTATAAGGAAGGCATTGAACCCTGGGCCCCTTGTATCACTAACGCTCTAAATGCAAGTGTAGCCTGACTGCTGCAGCCTGAACCCTGCCATCACACCTGCCAAAACTACCCCTTTGAGATGCAGTAACTCTGCTTTTTACCCCCCCCCCCTCATGATGCACCAACCTTCACAACTTTGCAACACTTTCTCAAGACCAGAAAATAAAGTTCGACCCATCAGGGCCCCATTCAGTCAACACAACCTTGATCTGATAAAGAAGGAGGTAAATATATGGCTAAAAGCAGTTTTATAGGTTGTTCGAAATGATTGCACTATACTAGTGTGATGTGTGCACTGGCTTTCGTACGTGTTTAAATAATGCTGCCAACAACAAATTTAATTTAATTTTATTTAAACTAAATCACTGTTAGTTCATTGGATACCTGGGAGTGTCCACCAGAGAGTTAAGGGCCAGGAAACAGGCCAGACTATGTCTATTGTTGGTGTCTTACTTCATGTAGACTTACAAACTATATGTGCTGAGTTGTCACATATTTGTTGTTGCAATGTGTTTATTACTTTATGCAAAGCTAAACAAACAAATGCAAGCATCGTGCTACATTGCACCCCAAGCACCCATCAAACCCCCACAACCTCCCATAAAACAGTCGAGGGTCAGACAGTGGAACACAATGTTTCCTACAGCTGGTAGTAATCCAGCCCATCACCCAGGTACATGACCCTACTCGCTCCATCACTCACCCCGCTGTGTCCAGCAGGTGAACGCCCCAACAGTATACACACAATGAGGGGTGGAGAGGAAACAAGCACAGATAAAGATGAAAACAAGCAGTGACACACTATGTTTAGAAAACTGCCCTCACTCACACACAAATGTGTATGACATGCTTCATCATCAGGTCTGCTTACAAAACGCCCTGGCGTAGCCACGCACATGGCGGAGCATAGGGAGGGGGAACATAAAACACAAAGACAAAAAACAAATTCCGAAGTGACAGACAGTGTTCACAACAGAAAGTGTTAGCCCAGGACTGGGTGCAGTGGTAGAAAAAAGTGCAGTCAAAATAGTGAAGTTAAAACTGGCTTATGTATACCTATCATACCTTTATTCGTAGGCTCCAAGGTCAGGATTAAAAATGAATGACGGATGGTGGTATTAAGGGAGGAAGTTAGGATGCTATAACACCCCTACTTAAACTGCTGGAGTCAACATGTTTCGACCTAATAGTGCCCACATTCAACAGGTCATGTTGGTCTTCTTCAGGATGATTTACCGTCCCAGTCCCTAGAACCCCCTTACCTTAATCAGGCACTAAGAGAGGTCATAGGTGATCAAATCGATCTTGCCCATGTAGAGGAAATCTATATACATAGCCGAAAAATCAACTTATTTCTAGAAATGTCATTCAACCAATATCATAGCAGTATTACAATATTGAATCAACGTACCCTCCAGTCACATGTTGTATCCTTCCATAGAAACACATAGTAATGTCCCCAAAAGCATCCAAATAATAAATCAGTATGCTTCCTATTTTCCAATATTTAAAATTAGATGTTTTAAATTCTCACTACTGTTACCAAAGTAATTAGAGCGCAACTTAAGCTGGCATAGATGGCATCAGTATTAGAAGATATTCATAGTATCAATAAAAAATCAAATGTCAGAACTAATGCCTAGGTCATGCATCACCTAGCATCAAAAACAACTCACCTAGTTCATTGGAAGATTAAACTCCTAATGGCATCAGGTGGGAGGGGCTCCAAGGAACACAACCTGTGTTCTAATGCACAAAATGAGCAGTAGGGAGAGAGAGGAGAGGACGTGTAAGAATACATATACACACCGGATGTGACTGCGCGTGTATCTCTTCTCACGTTTGGTATATCGGTACTTCATGTCTCTCCCTCCACAATATAACACAAAACACTCTCAATCATATTAGCCCCCATGGCGAGTCCCGTAACTAGGAAAACCACACCCAGTTCTTATGTAGGGAAGAGCACAGATGATTTGTCAACCGACTCAGGCAAACCCGTCTTTCACCCCAAAGTTCATACTCAGAAGCGGTCACCCACAGGTTTTGTGACCTTGCCCTTGGTAGTGTGGCAGTCGATGAGGGGCCCCAGCGTGCTCCTAAGAGCCCAGACCGGCTACATGATTATAACAAGCATTGGAAATGCAATAGGACTCACATTAGGAAAGTTTGAGCTATTGGTCTTATAAATGATTTTGTTTTTATTTATGTGTTATTTTTTAAAATAGCTAAATTAATAGCTTTGTCATTTACAATGCCAATAGTTATAACTTTCGCAAATGTGACACCTATAGCATTTGTAATGCAAATGTTTTGTATTTACGTGACTTAGATGTATTGATATTACAAATAACAATGGCTTTTAATTTTTTTAAATAAATAATACTTAAATAATTTATTTAATTTGTAATGGCAATAGCTTAAACTTTTGTAAATAACTTTTGTGAAGATTATGTTTAGTGTTTTTTATTGTGACGAAAATCCAAGAACAGAAGTGAAATATTAACATCTTTTTGTGATTTGTAATAAAGCGTGAAAGCTTGAAAACAGTTTGAAACATTGAAAGAACATATTTGAACCAGTGATGCTGTGGTTGCGCTGAGTGATGCTGTGGTTGCGCTGAGTGATGCTGTGGTGGTGCTGAGTGATTCTGAGGTTGTGCTGAGTGATGCTGTGGTTACGCTGAGTGGTGTGTGCATCAGTGGAGCTTAGTGGGTGCATTGGTGGAGCTGTGTGGTGGGTGCATTGGTGGAGCTGTGTGGTGGGTGCATTGGTGGAGCTTAGTTGGAGCATCGGTGGAGCTGTGTGGTGGGTGCCTTGGTGGAGCAGTGTGGTGGGTGCATAGGTGGAGCTGTGTGGTGGGTGCATCTGTGGAGCTTTGTGGTGGGTGCATAGTTGGAGCTGTGTGGTGGGTGCATCGGTGGAGCTGTGCGGTGGGTGCATCGGTGGAGCTGTGTGGTAGGTGCCTCGGTGGAGCTGTGTGGTGGGTGCCTTGGTGGAGCTGTGTGGTGGGTGCATAGGTGGAGCTGTGTGGTGGGTGCATCTGTGGAGCTGTGTGGTGGGTGCATCGGTGGAGCTGTGTGGTGGGTGCATCAGTGGAGCTGTGTGGTGGGTGCATCGGTGGAGCTGTGTGGTGGGTGCATCAGTGGAGCTGTGTGGTGGGTGCATCGGTGGAGCTGTGTGGTGGGTGCATCGGTGGAGCTGTGTGGTAGGGGCATTGGTAGAGCTGTGTAGGTGGAGCTGTGTGGTGGGTGCATTGGTGGAGCTGGGTGGTGAGTGCATCGGTGGAACTCTGTCGGTGGAGCTTGTGGTGGCTGCATCGGTGGAGCTGTGTGGTGGGTGCATCGGTGGAGCTGTATGGTAGGTGCCTCGGTGGAGCTGTGTGGTGGGTGCCTCGGTGGAGCTGTGTGGTGGGTGCATCTGTGGAGCTGTGTGGTGGGTACATAGGTGGAGCTGTGTGGTGGATGCCTCAGTGGAGCTGTGTGGTGGGTGCATCGGTGGAGCTGTGTGGTGGGTGCCTCGGTGGAGCTGTGTGGTGGGTGCATCTGTGGAGCTGTGTGGTGGGTGCATAGGTGGAGCTGTGTGGTGGGTGCCTCGGTGGAGCTGTGTGGTGGGTGCATCTGTGGAGCTGTTTGGTGGGTGCCTCGGTGGAGCTGTGTGGTGGGTGCCTCGGTGGAGCTGTGTGGTGGGTGCCTTGGTGGAGCTGTGTGGTGGGTGCCTCTGTGGAGCTGTGTTGTGGGTGCATAGGTGGAGCTGTGTGGTGGGTGCATCGGTGGAGCTGTGTGGTGGGTGCCTCGGTGGAGCTGTGTGGTGGGTGCATCTGTGGAGCTGTGTGGTGGGTGCATAGGTGGAGCTGTGTGGTGGGTGCCTCGTGGAGCTGTGTGGTGGGTGCATCTGTGGAGCTGTTTGGTGGGTGCCTCGGTGGAGCTGTGTGGTGGGTGCCTCGGTGGAGCTGTGTGGTGGGTGCCTTGGTGGAGCTGTGTGGTGGGTGCCTCTGTGGTGCTATGTGGTGGGTGCCTCGCTGGAGCTGTGTTGTGGGTGCATAGGTGGAGCTGTGTGGTGGGTGCATAGGTGGAGCTGTGTGGTGGGTGCATCGGTGGAGCTGTGTGGTAGGTGCCTCGGTGGAGCTGTGTTGTGGGTGCCTTGGTGGAGCTGTGTGGTGGGTGCATCTGTGGAGCTGTGTGCTGGGTGCATAGGTGGAGCTGTGTGGTGGGTGCATCGGTGGAGCTGTGTGGTAGGTGCCTCGGTGGAGCTGTGTGGTGGGTGCCTCAGTGGAGCTGCGTGGTGGGTGCATCTGTGGAGCTGTGTGGTGGGTGCATAGGTGGAGCTTTGTGGTGGGTTCATAGGTGGAGCTGTGTGGTGGGTGCATCGGTGGAGCTGTGTGGTGGGTGCATCGGTGGAGCTGTATGGTGGGTGCATCGGTGGAGCTGTGTGGTAGGTGCCTCGGTGGAGCTGTGTGGTGGGTGCCTCGGTGGAGCAGTTTGGTGGGTGCATAGGTGGAGCTGTGTGGTGGGTGCATCTGTGGAGCTTTGTGGTGGGTGCATAGTTGGAGCTGTGTGGTGGGTGCATCGGTGGAGCTGTGCGGTGGGTGCATCGGTGGAGCTGTGTGGTAGGTGCCTCGGTGGAGCTGTGTGGTGGGTGCCTCGGTGGAGCTGTGTGGTGGGTGCATAGGTGGAACTGTGTGGTGGGTGCATCTGTGGAGCTGTGTGGTGGGTGCATAGGTGGAGCTGTGTGGTGGGTGCATAGGTGGAGCTGTGTGGTGGGTGCATCGGTGGAGCTGTGTGGTGGGTGCATTGGTGGAGCTGTGTGGTGGGTGCAGCGGTTGCATCCCACACTCATTGTTTCAAGATAAAAGTGTGCAACTTGCCACCATGCTTGAAATGCACGCAGAAAGAAAGCTTTCTAGTTCGAAAGTATTAGGCAGAAATAGGGTTCGCAATAGGTCTCGCATTTGTTAAAGTTAGAGCTGTTGGCGTAGACAATGACGATGTTTCTTACTTTTTGTTTTTTTAATGTGGAGGAATTATATTTGCATAGCGCCATTTATATTTCCTTCTGTATTTAGCCATATACATTTTTTTACTTTATGTTTTGAAAAAAAATGAAGCTGAAACTTGTTTATTTCCAAATTTATCTAAGCAATCCATGCACAGTCATACTGGGAGGTTTGATGGGTTGTGGCACTATAAGTAGCTGTCCGTAACACTATTCCTAACAAAACATTAGCATTTTAATACAAACACACGTGGATGTCAAAACCTATTTAAGCTTCTTTAGAAAAGCACTACGGGCAGATTTACAAGTCTCTTGCGCCACCTTTGCGTCACTTTTAACATGGGAAAAGTGACGCAAAAGTGGCGCAAGGGGCTTGTAAATCTGCCCCTACGCCTTTTTTCACCCCCACCCCACATGCCATCCTTCAAATCAAGCACTATGAATAATAAAAAAAAAACATATTTGACATTGTTTTTCATATTTTAAAATACACATAGCCTGATAATTAACTCTCCGTGCCTATCTGTTAAAATCAGTAAAACAGAAGAGCTTTCATTACTTTGTTGGCGTGACTGAACAGCCTGGTAGACGCTATGCAGAACATATCAAAAGGAATTGCGCACACTATTATTGAAACACGAATTGAACCTTGTTCAGGTAGGCAACATCAAAGCCACTGCTCTATTTTCAAATTAAAAGAATCTTGAGCAATGTACACATCTGTTTCGATAAACATGGCTGTAGCTTTGAGAGAGATAAGAATGAAAAACTCCCGAAAGTGTCTGCATTGCCACGGGTGAACACATTCCACCTGATAAGGTAAGTCTGTTGGCTAAGAAACCCTCTGCACAGATTACTCTCAACTTCAGGCAAAAGGCTGCAAATCTAGTAAGGGAGGTCAGTGTGTTAATGCACCATATTCAGACTGTTTGTGAATTGCAGGTGGCTCATATGGCATGGAGACTTCTCAGGTGGTTAATGCCCCTGCAGCAGAGATCTGAGTACCAGCGGCAGGTTACAAATAGGAATTCTATTAAGGAAGCACACAAGGTTAATGAGACTGCGGCTGAGACTTGAATTCTGTAGCTCACGGGTTCTACCAAGAACAAGCTATCTCAGTAGGCAACAGTCAAAGAAATCTGTATGTAGCCTATAGGCCACAGTTTAGAAGTGCAGTGTGACAGCTCAGAAAACTGTTTAGACACATGCATGTCATCTTCAAACCACTTTTTAAAACTGTAAGAGACCGCTGATAGGGTTCACCAACCAACCACACATATTTTTGCATAAACTGCAGGCTGTACAACAGAATTCTAGGTAGAAGATGAGGAAGGCTCGCGCACCAGTACCCGAAGGTTCAGGGTTTTACTTTTAGTTATACACCTCAAAGGGTTAATGCAGCTTCAGTGGATATCTCTTTGTCATCTACTGGTTAAAAAACTCGTAAGACAACTCAGTGGGTTAATGCACATGTCGTAAAGATCTGCATGTATCCTGCAAGTGACAGCATCCAATCCAATAATGCAAACATGAGCGCCATGCCTTTAGCCAACGAAAGCACGCACTGAGTGGTGAGAGAGCGTTTGGTTTGTGGCTTGCACAATTTCACTTGTCAGAGATGTATAATACTGGACATCTAAATTTAAAGTAGTAAAGAATGCCTGTGTTGACAATTTAAGATCACTTCTTTGGAGTCAGGATGCACGGATTGATTTTTATGCATGCTATGGCTGTGAGCAGATTATGCAGTGACGGAGGCATTTTTGAGCTGGCAAGCACAGACCTGAAAGCCACTGTTGCCCAGAAACTAAGAATTGGAAAATCGGTTGCCACTAGGTACTGCGTGTCACGTGTGTGTATAGAAAGCGCCACATCAGCCACTTCCAAGCTCTGTACACACACATGAATTATAACCCAGCGTTTTGGAACTCACCTTCTCAAAGCCTTCTAAAAGACAAAAGAGGTTCATTGAATCTGAGCCGGTGGTCGGCAGATCTCACCCACAGTGCAAAACCTGCTCAACTAAGCCACTGTGTAACAGAGGTGTCTGTCAGGGAACCTTGCTCACTGCCTGCCACCGACTCACGTCACGTCGTTACGTGCTATAGGACACCTCATTATTGCACTGCACTTTTTATGCATCGCACTGTCATTTTGTCAACTTATGTTGACAAAAATGCCCTGCTGTCGGCGGTCGAAGTACATAAAGACCAGTATAAAAATGGTGACTGAGAAGAGCAGCATCCCATGAGTGGTGTGTGCAGTGGCTGCCAACATTGTGCAAAAAATAAAGTGAAAGCGTGCAGTAAATAACAAGCCCTCGGCATTGCTGTGGTGAGGAGGGAGGTGGGGAGGGGGAGCCAGGGGGGGTCAGAGGGGGTCAGCCTTTGATGTGCCGGCCGGCCGTGGGCAGTGAATAATTAGAGGAGAGGAAATGCCAGAGCGAACGCTGGGGTAAGCTTGTGGAGGCAGGCTGGTGGCTTTGATGCTGTGCCCGTGCTTTTTCACGGGTACAGCATCAAATCACCTCTTTAGTTAAGCTCTGGATAAGCTCCAATATGTCTCGACATCTGCAATGCTTGTGCATTGGCAGAGGTCGAGCCCTAAAAAAGAGAGGGTGGGGAGAGACGATCAATCACGCCAAACAGATAACACTCAACCATCTTACTGTCCCGGTGGAGACTCCGGCAGCTTTTGTGCCTGTATCCTTGACGCCGCGAAGATAAACAATGATGTATCAGCGTTTCCCATATAAGCCCTCACCCCGCAGACTGTTTGTCTCATTGCCGTCGCATGCGCGTCTACGTCATGGCGCGCCTGCGTAGCAGCAATGCCTATGATTGGAAACCTGGGATTTGTAGTCCCGAGTTGTACCGGCATGATTAAAGTACTGTGAAAACACTCGGTATATACGGCAGATTGCTAGCCCCCACTTTTCTCTCTCCATAGCAAGTCCCTTGCATCCCCCTAGAGAAATATTGCAGGATGACTATAAAAATGATCATTCTTATCAAGACAGCGGGGAGAAATAGTTACGCACCCTCTACAACACCTCAGTCACCATAGTGGCTGTCAATCTAGGATTACGATTTTTATAACATCAGACCCATATCTCATTGCTTCTATAGTTCTAATCATTATTGGAAAGCACAAACGTTCAACCAAATGTATCTTACAAGGTGGAAACCAAGTGGCAGAAGCCTAACTCGAAATCTGCAATAATATTGTGCAGAGCCCTTTCTATCACCTTCATTATGTGAAACACAATGAAGGTGAGCACAGCCCAAGAGACTGAATCTCTCACAATATCAAGGTGAGTGTATAGTATGTATATGTATTAGGCCGTCAGGTGCATCAAGCAGGAAGTAATACAGATAATCTCTGGTTGTTTTAAATTAAACAGGTTCATCGACCAATCAACTGTGATTCTGGTCATCTACTAAGAGCATGCCAAGGTATGTCATCATTGAGTCCGTGCAGGTGGCTTTTAAGACGAAATATCAATTTCTGTTTGCCTACAAAAAGGGCTCTATTGTCACCTGTTGTCTGTGTACCCATGTGTGGTTTTTCAATGACCGTCCAGCTTAAGTCATCTGGGGTGTGAACCCTCTCAATGAAATGTAACGTTAGCCTAGTTTTAGATCTGCCACATCTAATCGTGCTGCAGTGTTCAGTTATGCTGGTCCTCACCTTTCTACTGGTCATCCCCACATATTGTTTAGCACATGGGCACGTGATCAAGTAGATGGCGCCCTGTGAGTTACAATTGGTGTGTCCTTTCTTTGCCCACGGCGCAAGTAGAACTAGGTCAATACACTTGGTGTCAGTAGTGAGGTGGTGCACACTACAAAATCCACATCTAAAGTGTCTGACCACAGGTGGTAGACCAGTGATGTTGGCCCTTCCCTCCAAAGTGTGTGGTCCTCTGGGTCTCGTGTGGACCAGTACATCCTTACAATTTTGACTGTGTCTGTATGAAAACAATGGTTTCTCCATCACCAAACTGCCAAAATTGAGAATCTTCCAATTTTTTAAAACTGTTCGTCTTATCTGCTTGGAAGATGTATTGAATGTCGATTCACACACAGGTTTGTTAACTTCTGTTCTAGTTGTGTTTGTCAATAAAGAGTCTCGGGCAACATTAGAAGCTCTCTTTTTAGCATGTTTGATTATCCTGGTTGGATAACCCTTTTCACTTAGTTGTTTAGATAGCATGGAAGCCTCTTCTGTGAAATCGCTGAGTTCTGAACAATTAAGTTGTATGCGGAAGAACTGCCCCACCGGTATATTCTCCCACATTGACCTAGGGTGAAAGCTATCGAAAGCTAATAGAGCATTTTTATCTGTGGGCTTATGATATACTTTTGTATGTAGTATGCCCGCTCTAGGTTCAATGACCAGATCAAACAATGGGAGGCTCGTCTTAGTTGTGATAGAATTAAATGTAAAAAAGGATTAATACCATTCAGCCAAACCAAAAACGCATCCACTGATGGTTTGTCGCCTCTCCATATGACTAGAATGTCATCTATATAACAACGCAATAGCCTCAAATGGGGCCTCAATGGGCAAGCGTTGTCGTAGATGCCTGAGTGCTCGAAGGCACCCACATAAAGGCCTGCCAAGCTAGGCACGAAAACGCTGCCCATGGAGGTGCCATGAGTCTGAAGATACATGGGGCCTTATTTATGAAGGCCTTGCGCCGCCGGTGCGTCACTTTTTCCCATTTTAAAAGTGACGCACCGGTGGCGCAACGCCTTCATAAATAAGGCCCCTGGTATCTGCATATTCCCCCAAAAAAATTGTCAGAGCGATTTCAGTGAGATGTAGGATGAATGCCCTAGGGGTTTGATATTGCCACTCCTCCTGAAAAAGGATATCCTCTAAGACCCGTAGGGTTTCCCTCTGAGGGATGTTAGTATACAAGGCCTAGATATCGAGGCCTATGAGGAATTATATCTCCGGGTCAAAGGGCATCTCTTTAAGATGGTTCAGAATGTCCAAGGTATCTCTCAGATATGCTGGAAGTTTTTGGACCAGCGGTTTCAAATAGTGTTCCAGCAGAGACCCTATCCCAAAGACAATGGGTCTACCGGGAGGGGGGTCTCGATGGTTTGTGAATTTTAGGGAGGATGTAAAATTGAGGTGTTTTAGGCTGCTAGTTAACTAGAAAGTTAGCCTCATGATCGGAGATCCAATCGCTGGATCTAGCTTTCTCCACTGCCTGGTGATGTCCTCCGTGGGGTCCACTGAGGGTTTCAAGTAATTTCTCTCATCCGCCAGTAGGCGGGTGCATGCATCATTATACATGGTTCTGTCCAGAACCACTGTTGCCGCGCCTTTATGGGCCGGTTTAAGAATAATTTCTGTGCAATCCATCAGTTCTTGCATCGCCATTTTCTCAGAATTAGAGATATTGGAAAAACAGCAGGGTTGGGACAGACTAAGCGTCTCCAACTACTTGCTGTTCGAAGGTAGCCACCTCCAGTGGTAGCAGTGACAATTGGGAAGAGAATGTAGATTTGGGCCGAAAAGGGGTATTCTCCCTGATGGTGATCCACAAATTCTATGTCTTGAAAAAAGACTTTAAACCGTAAGTTCTGACAAAATACTGCCAAATCCTGATGTAACTTGAAGATGTCTAAGCAATTAGTAGGGACAAAACCCAAACCCTTGTAAGGAGTTGTTCCTGGGCTGAAGTGAGGACTATGGATGACAAGTTCACCACTAGAGATGGTCTCGGCTGGTCCCGGGGGTAATGCTTGAGGCCATGCTCCTGGTTACTCGTTGTGTTATCTCTTGGTCCTGGTTGTCCCACGTCACCCGCTGTTGGCCTTTCTATTTGCCCCTGCCTTTGTTCCGATCTCTCCCTAAAAAAGGTCCCTGAAAGTTTTGGTACCGTGTAGTTTTAAAATTAGGGGTCTGAAATCTGGGATCCTAGAATACCGGATTCTGAAAGGGATTTTGAGGGGGTAACCCATTGGTTGCCAATTATACCCTTGATTCTGGTAATGAGGAAAAGGCTGATGGAACATTGGTGGTCTAGGTCCCCGCCAATAACCACGACCCCTACCCCTCTTTTTTTGGGGGTACTCATTATCACTCCCTTCACTTGAAGTTCTCGTGGTATAAGGTCTTGGTCTACCCTGCTGATTACTAGGGATGGGCGTAGTTCGCGAAGTAGCGCTACGCGAATCTACGCGAAGTGCACTTCGCACTACGCGAACTTCACGTAGCACTACGCGAGCTGCCTAGTAGGATGTTCGCACTGTGCAAGATGCGTTTTCAATGATTGCACAGTACGGACAAGCATCGGGCACTGTGCAATCATTGAAAACGGCATCTTGCACAGTGCGAGCTGTAGTTTTCTGCTGCTCCAGTGGATTATTACTCGAGCTGCAGCTTTCTCAACACGAACTGGTAGTTTCTCATTGAGAGCGGTCGCGAGCATGCGCAACCACTCACAATGAGAAACCTTACCTCACCGCGTTGAGAATATCGCCGGGATGTCATTTTTGCTTGCTCGCGGTCGCGAACATGACGTTCAGGACCGCGAACAAGCAAAAAATAAGCGCTGCACTACGCTACGCTGCACTATGCGTGTTTGCACTGTGCTACGTGCAGTTCGCGTAGTGCGAAGTTGCGCAAACTTCGCATACTCCGCGAGCGTAGCGTAGTGCTTCGCCCAGGGTTACTGATTACCCTTGATGTTCTCCTGAATTTTGTGTCGGGCATTTTCTTCCGATGTATATGGGTAGACTTTTTCCCTCGAGAAGTTCTTTAAATCCTTTGTCAGTTTGGATATTTTTGAATTCATAAGGTAGTCCCTATACTTAGCTAATGACACGTTCACCTGATCTAATTTATGATCAAAATTTGTCATCACTATTTCTGTCCTCAACCTTGTTTCTGATGATTGAATGTGAATCAAGAGGACATCCTCTAGTCTTTTGGTGGTACTTATAATTAAGACAAGCAAGTCACGTGTACATTTCCAGCCCACTTGGGCCCAATCGCTTCTGAAAGCTTCATCTTCAAGGAAGATCAACGGTTCATTAGTAACTAACAAGCCAAGGGGGGCAGCATTGACCCTAAGGTATTCGGTCAATATTGCCTGATGTAATATAGTTTTTATCTGTGTCTTCTTTAGTTCCAAGAGAATGTCCCAGCCTTCCCCTTGTGCCAAAACCTGCTTGACTGCTGTGTCTCCCAATAAGGAAGGCCCTGCCAAAATTTCTGATACTATATCCACCCCAAAGGAGAGACCCGGAATTAAGGCCATTGTTCGAACAAGGAACAAACCAATGGGTTGCCCCCTTGTGTAGCTGTATGAACAAGAAGGTGGTGTTCAATAATATAAATTCGGAAGTGACAGACAGTGTTCAAAACAGAAAGTGTAAGCCCAGGACTGGGTACAGTGGTAGAACAAAGTGCAGTCAAAATAGTGAAGTTAAAACTGGCTCATGGATACCTATTGTCCCAGTCCCTAGAAACGCCCCAACAGTGCCACCTTGTCAAATCGCTTATTTATTTATTTGATGTATTTGTGGATTTATTGAGCACATACGAATCATCCCCGAAAGGATCTCTCGGCGCTATATAGGAGAAAGAACGTGAGGATAAGTCTTCAGAAGAGCCATGTCTTCAACAACCTTCTACAACCTACAGTGGTCCCCGAGCCCCAGCTGCCCAAATGTTCTTAAATTTCTGCTGACAGCCCCCTTTGGAACAACAAAAGGGGGTGTTATTATCACAGGGTATGAATGGTTCTTCCCAGATCATGTGAGATTAACTCACAAATGAAATACCTATGCAGTGCTACAGCTGAGGAATAAACCCCTGAACCCTCAATCAGTACCAAGGTCCGTCTGAAACAACAACAGGCCCTGTGCACACACAAATGAGTAGATAAACAAAATACAATGTCATTGATGATAAAGATGTAAACAAATGTTCTTTCTTGATGTGTTCTTATTTAATAGTTTATTACTTCAAAGACCGGCCAACACGTGTTTCGTCAAGTTGGTCTAAAACCCTTGACTTCTTCAGGGCTTGAAACAAACAAGGAAAATAACAAAATTCACCAGCAAATATATATAGAGTTACAGGTCTGTGGCCAACCAAGTCTTAATGCCCAAACATGCGCAAGGACTTATAAAAACATACGCGAAGGGAAGCACACAAAGAAAGAAGACGCAAGTTCCAAATGATCCACTGTGAAGATTACTGTTACATTAATGCGTGCATTGAAGCAGTACACAAACGCATGTGACGTGGAGTCTACTCGAGTTGCCAGCGAGTCATCGTTTGTGGTAAATAACAGTTCATCCACACCAAATAAGAAAATCAGTGCAGATAGGGTAGATAAATGTATTTGTGAACAGTGAAAATGACCAGGTGCACTCCTAGAACCCAATCTAGAATGGGGTACAATCAATGTGAGAGCCTAAATTATTGGTGACAAATATCAGTGCTGTTTACGTGGAGAAATTATTCATCCCAAAATACGAGCTCAACCCAAGCATACCTGTACTAAAGTTGGGTGAGTCTTAGGACCTAGAGGAGGATAAAGAAACAACAGGGTAAGACAATGTCAGATGTAATTCATAAAACATCAAGTCACCTAGTGGCCTGAGAATATCACCTAGCCACGGGTGAAGATTCCGACCCTGCGGGTCCTAAAGAAATATTTTATCACAGGGTTGTAAAGAATTTCCTGTGAATCTTTAAATCTGTGTAAGAATTACTCCCATGAGTAAAACTGGAGATGAAGTTCAAACTATTCTACACAAACACTTACCTTTCCCCCCAGGCGGACCCATTGTGTCAGGAATAGGAGGTCTCACCGAGCGCCTTGCGGAATAAGTGGATCTTTTCCTGGGACCTCTGGTCCAAAATCTCCACATATCTATCAGGGATACAAAGCACACACTCAGTGTTCTAGCTGACTTCACACATGGTATGACAACATGACCCTTGTGACATTGGATGTGGTATTGCTTTATACAAGCATTAGACCAGATCTGGGTATTGAACCGATTTCACACTTTCTGCATAAAAGAGCTGCATCACAGTGGCAACACACAAACATGTTGAAAGCTGTCTATCAGCCATGAAACTGAGATTTAGTAAAAGGGGCTATACACACCTGAATCTTACCAAAGCAGAAACCGGAATTAGGCATACTCAAAGAGAA
This sequence comes from Lissotriton vulgaris, assembly GCF_964263255.1. NCBI lineage: Eukaryota > Metazoa > Chordata > Amphibia > Caudata > Salamandridae > Lissotriton > Lissotriton vulgaris. The sequence continues at coordinate 22,503,766 of NC_141689.1, read as the reverse complement.
GAAACATTTTGCTACAGAACACGTAACACTGAGAAAATGACAGTTAGACTAGTTACAGACTTCAATGGTTACAGTGGGGCTTTGTCAAAAGTCTGAACAAACATTGGAAACTGCTCACAAATGACACCACTTTAGCTGAACACATTGGTAGTAGACCACAAATTGCCTACAGGATGGGTAGAACATTAAGAACGAGATTAGGTCCAAGCTATCCAAGAACTCAAAACAGAGACACGTGGCTAACACCTCACATACTAGGTTTCTATAAATGTGGGTCTTATGGAATGTGTAGATGGGCTAACAACCGCAGGAGAGCCTTTTCTGGTCCCAACAGAACATATGACATTAGAGATAACTTTAAATGCATTACAAAATGTGTTGTATATGTACTAGAATGTGTCTGCAGAGGCAAGTATGTTGGTAGTATCATCAGGACCCTTAGGGAATGAATAGGAGAACATGTCTGAGCTTTGAAACAACAGGACCCCCTACATGTATGGGGTCGTCCCTCTCAAGGTCCACACAAACAATTTCATTTCTATAGAATTGATGTTACTGAACACAGCCCAAGAGGAGGAAGTAGAGATTTACGCCTGAGACGTTCCGAAGCATTTTGGATAATGCGTTTGAAATCTTATAAGCAGGGTCTTAACAGCGATCGTGAGATGCACTATTTTCTGGGTGACTGAGAACGTGAGAATAACTTTACATTAATGCTTCCTAACCCCACTGTCATTCTGAATTTCTAGTCTATGTTCCACCAAGTCCTGGGAACTCATACCAATGTAGTGAGGATATGATTAGATTCTACTTCCTATAATCTGCAGGTTATTCTATGTGTATTTGCAACTGTATTTTTAATGCACCTGTTTTGCCCCCTACCTGCTTAGGACACTATATGATACCCGATACGTCATAAGTGTACGAGCCCTCCCAGTATTCTTAATACTATTTGTTTGTTGCTAATCGCTGTCAGTCATCTGTTACGATTTGCATTTTCTCTCAACCAAAGCTCAAAATGACTACATTAGAATTGTGTTTAAACTCTTATTTTCGCTTATATTACTTTCTCTCAATCATACTCAGATGTTTATGCAATAGGCGATCCATTTCTAATGTTCACATATATTACTTTCTCTAAATCACACTTAGATATTTATATAATACGCAATCCTTTTCTCTCTTGCCTAGTGCTCTATGTCTCAGGTGCATTTGGACTACATGCAAAATACTCTGAACTTGGGCTCCAACATTGGTTTCCTTTATTTTATGCAAATTGTCAGACATGTTTTAGCCTTAACTCTTTCTCGCATGTCTCTTCTATCAATCCTAATCCTTCAATTTAACATGTACTTTAGGATATCTTCTCCTTAAAAAAATTATTTCAAATTGTCTGATTAGTTTGAAGCATTGATCATTACACAATCAGCGTTTGCATGCCAAGTCACCAGCTCACTCATTCACGAAAGAAGTGCCAATCGAGAGTAGCGGTCTAGTCTTTTTTGCTTTCCACATTCGTAGCTCCCTATGTATACGCTTCCAGGTTGCGCCTTATCTGTTTCCGGTATACGCGCTCCCGGCAGTGATGCCAGATTGGGCTATTTCCCGCACAATTTGGGGGCACAACACCTCTAGACCTGGCTACACTTACTCGTGTAGAGGAATTGTCCATCCAGGCACCGCAGATAGGTAGATCCCCAGCCCCCCCGCATACCCTAAAGCTGGTTAGCCTAAACACTAGGTCACTATGTTGTCATAGTCTTGAGATTTTCACTCTATTGCAAGGCGAAGACATTGACATCCTGACCTTGACTGAGACCTGGATGGGGGACAACTCCCTACCAGACATCATAGCCGCCGTCCCTGTAAACTATGACATCCACTGGCAGAATCGCATAGGGAACACCCGAGGGGGAGGAGTGGCAATAATATTCAAGAGACATCTAGCAGTGACCAAAATACTGGCTGAGTCAGTGGATCTGGCCGACTTGCTGGCGATAAAAATCATGTTTGATAACATGTGTGTTACAGTTCTCACAGTATATCGCCCCCCCCAACGCCACCCCAGGCTTTAATGACTCCTTTATGACCTATGTTTCTGACATGTGTTTCAGATATAGAAATGGCATAGTTACAGGAGACTTTAATTTTCACTGGGACAAAGAAAAGAAACAGCCAGCAGCTAGCTCCCTAGAGACAACCATGTCCTCTCTGGGATTCAGGCAGCTCGTAAACGCTCCCACCCATATAAAAGGCCACACCCTAGATCTGATATGGACAACAGATCCCAGGGTGGTATTAGTTGGAATCCTCCCTTGTATCTGGTCAGACCATCATCGGATCTACTGTGACATCCCCCTGGATACTATACCCTTACGCCCAGCATTTAAACCCAGACTGACCCGCCAGTGGAAAAATGTAGACCAATACACACTGAACACGTCACTCAGGGGAACTGTCCAGCCGATAACACCTAATAAAGATGTAGATCAAGACTGTAAGGACATGATGGACTATTTGGCAAAAGCCATCGATCAGATAGCACCGAGAAACTCCAAACAAAAAATAGTGGGAAAAAGGGAGCCCCATGGTTTACACCCGTTTTGAGGGATCAAAGGAAGGCTCTGCGTAATATGGAGAGAAATTGGAGGAAAAATAAGGATACAAATACCTGTGAACAATATAAGAAGGCGTTTCGCAGTTATAAAAATCCACCCGGGAAACTAAAGCTTCATTTTATGAGATCCGAATAAATAGGGCGACCAATGTTCAAAAGGAAACGTTCAAAATCCTGAAGGAACTAACTATAAGAGCTCAGGATGCAGAAAGCAGCATAAACTGTGATACTTTCAGAAATACTTTCTGGATACAGTAGATACCATTATGCTCAAAATAAAAAGTATGGGGTACGACCCAATCGAGCAGCAGGCCACTCTAAACCCAGCTGCTAGCTGCCTATCATCATTTCTCCCTATGGACCCACTAATCCTCGAATTGCTGATGAGGAAGACAAAATCTGGTTCCCCAGCAGATCCATGCCCCCCAAGTATTTTCTGCTTGGCACGTCCTATTCTAGAGGACCATATCCTAGCCACACTAAATAAATCCATGAGCACTGGCAGGGTCCCCACTAGCTTTAAAGAAGCTCGTGTAAGACCACTGCTAAAGAAAGTGGGGGCAGATCCCAACGCCTTAAAAAACTATAGACCCATATATGCCAGCTGCCTTTCCTGTCCAAAGTACTCGAGCAACATGTGCTAAAATCTCTGTCAAGCTTCCTGGAGTCTAACCATCTACTCCATGAGAGGCTGGCAGGTTTCCGCGCACATCACAACACCGAGCTTGTCATGCTCTCGGTGCTGGACGAGCTCAGAAGGATGGCTGACAGTAAGAGACCGAGTGCCCTGATTCTGTTAGACCTATCAGCGGCGTTCAATACTGTCAGCCATACCCTTCTGCTGGACAGGCTGGCTGGGGTTGGGATTCAGGGCTTAGCTCTTCAGTGGCTGGAATCATTCCTATCTGGGAGAACCCAGAGAATCCAGATGGGAGACAGCATATCAGGAGTGGAAGGTCTGACCTGTGGTGTCCCCCAGGGCTCAGCACTATCCCCACTCCTGTTTAACCTATACCTGCAGCCTCTGATTAACACACTAGCAGGGATGGGCTGTCGGGTGTTTAACTATGCCGACGACACACAGCTGTTGCTGGGCATAGATGACACCGTACAAGCCCAGTCACACGCCCAGGACATACTCAGATACACAGTCCACTGGATGGCCACTAACCAGTTAAAAATCAACCCGGAAAAAACAGAGGTGCTGATAGTACCATCCAAGTGCTCCTCTTGGAGTGACATGTACTGGCCCCAGGAGCTGGTCCCAACTCCACAGCCAGTTGCCACAGTCAAAAGTCTTGGCATTAAGTTAGACAGTGCCCTTTCAATGACCAACCAGGTTTCCACTGGGGTTGGTACCTGCACCGGTCTTTTAAGACAGTTGCGCAAACTAGTTCCTCTCCTCTCCCAGTCGATGCTTCGCACAGTGGTTTCTGCCACCATAGTGTCAAGACTCGACTATGGAAATGCGCTCTACTTAGGCCTGCCAAAAATGCTAATAAACAGACTTCAGGTAGTCCTAAACGACGCCGCCAGACTCATTTTTAATCTCCCGAGGAGAGCGCATGCCTCTCCATTACTAAAGAGTCTACACTGGCTGCCAATCGAGCAGAGGTCCGTCTTTAAAGGCCTCTGTATAGCCCATAAAGACATCTATGGGCAGGCCCCGGCTTACATCAAGGAACGGATTGAGACATATAGACCGGAAAGAAACCTCAGGTCTTCAGACGCCCAACTCCTTGTATGCCCACGTTTCAAACTGGCCATAATGGGAGGGAGATCTTTCTCGGTCCTACTACCGAACCTTTGGAGCGCCCTGCCTGAGGCACTCCGTAAGGAGGATAATCTACTCCGCTTCAGGAAAGCCCTGAAAACCAACTTTTTCAGAACAGCACTCAGCTTAGCTTAAGTCCTGTCCCTTCCCTCCACCCTCTTTCAGTATCCCGGTTGTTATGTTTTGTGGTCAAAAGCGCCTTGAGACCTGCAGGTGATTCGGCGCTATATAAACCCGCTATAACAATAACAATAACAATAACAATTGGGCAACATTTTTCCCAATTGTGCGGGAAAAACTCATGGCTGGCGGGGGGCTACTTTTCGGGCTGGTTTTAAGCCTGTGTGCAGAATTTACGGGCTGGGGCGGGCGCCCGTGGCGTATGCCTATCACAATGGCGCAGAAGATCCATTGGCAAATGAGCGTGCAGCACGCGCTAACATCAGTGTAGACAGCACAGTGCAAATCATTGGAGGAGGACCCAACAAGGTTTGCCTGTGTGCACATGACCCACCCCACCGTCTACCCTCCCATCACAGTGCAGCCTGCGCGTGAAATTGCAAAGTGCAGCCAAGCACACCTGCACATGCGCAGCACTGCACCAGATGACAACCACCACCTAGCTTGGTCGTAGTGTATGTGGGCTGAAGTGAGTCCCGACGTCTGTCAATCTTGTAGCGCGCGAAAGCGCTACCAATGATTGACAGCCCTGTGCTGCGCTGACTGTTCCTGATCTGATTCCTGAATGGAGTAGGCAGGTATAAATCAGAGAGCTTGAATGGGCAACTATTAAGTGGGGTCCCAGGTTGTGGTAAAATCAATTACCTATGCATAATTTATAATCGATAATCAATAAGAATAACTCAGAAAAATAAGAGGCAAAATCCGGGATATTGAGGTTAACTCAAAAGGGTTTTATTCCTGTTAAAGGAATTGGGTTATTGGCTCGAGCCAAGGTGGCATACCATTCCGTCACCACACGGGTTCGGGAAGGGGCAGACAGACAACATATTATTTACAGAAGTACATATATATAGTCAATGCATTACATTAAACGAATAGGCAGTAGGCGTAACAGCTGGAAAAAAGGAGATAAAACATGAATACGTCATAAAAAGGTGTTACAATAGGCGTGCATGAAGGCGTATACTAGAGACGTCATTTATCATGAGGTCACAAATGGGTGGATACATAGGAGAATCTTGCAATGTCAGCAGAAATTCATGGCACAGATGCGCGCGCAGCAGCTTGACGTGAAACTGACGTGTAACTGGAGGGTGAAGGGGACTTGACACTTAGCACTACAAGTGTAGACATATGTCTAGGATGTCAGATCAACCTGATCCCAAATCGTATCTAATATCGTATGTTTAAGGAACTGTAGTATCTAGAAGGGAAAAGGTCTCTCGAGTGGAGACTACTCTATACTGTCTGCGTGTATATGCGTCTACGTGTTGGCATGCGGGGTGAGGGGGCATGGGCCTACCATGGCAACAGAGTCTATGAATTATTTGCACGGAGACAGAAAGACCGGGCCCGATGCTCCTGCAGCTGGGGGGATGTTTACTTGAGCTACGAGACAGGAATGTATTTTCGAGGAGCGGAGCAGATAATTCGAAGGTTGAATACAGTCTTGGCAGGCAGAAGGCTGGGCTGGAGCCGCGCAGGGAGTAAGACAGGGGTCACTGGTACAGGGGCAGCCTGGGTTGAGGCCCTCAGAGTCGGGAAGCAGGAAAAAGGCTCGGTGGCAGAATCAGGGCCTACTTTCGCCAGAGCTGAAAAACGTGTAAAGTGTACCACAAAAAGACGGTGGCACAGCATATATAGGAACTGAATATACAATCCGTTCATGGCGGATCTGAAAGAGGACATGTTAAAGATGGACGCAAATGTGTTTGCGTCTTCGTAGCTGAGACAGGAGGGAAATCACATGCACTGCAAGCTAGTACATGGAGACGGTGGGGTACTCGCTGGGGAACACTACTCGATCAAAAATTATATTTCCTCATTCCCTCCTTGTTCCCCACGGACCCTTCATGATACATCGATTCTCATCAATTGATCAATCTGTTCACTTAACATCAATTGCTCTTCTTGCTTTTCGCGTTTTGAATGGGAACTTGGATGTGGTACGCATGAAGTGGCACACAGGCCGCAAATCGCCGGTCCACATTGGAGACACAGGCAACAACTGAGTACTATTAGAAGGCCAATACCCAGGAGGGATAGGATCTTCCACCCCCAGGCCGATAGCGTTGTCCAGAACCAACCGGACCAAGTCCAGGTGCCTGGAGTCTGATGTATTAAACTTGCAATTTTATGGAGACGAGTAATAGCTTTGTACACGGTTGGCGCGTTATTTGGGATGAAAACACAGCAGCTTGACCCGATGACCTTACAAGCTCCACCCCTATCTGCCAAGATGACGTCAATAACGAGACGATTTTGAAGAACAACAACCCGCATGGCGGACTGCTCCTCCGTTAAGTTACCTAGGGCTGAAGTGGTCTCAAGCACCACTGCTTCGAGGGTTCTTGTTAATCTACGGATTAGTTTACTATTGGAAACAGTACCTAGGTAGGGGAAAAAACCTTTGTTAAAATCTGTATATTGTTCCCATGTGGTTTCAGTATAATCGACAAGTGGGAGATCCCTTTGATATCGATGCTTAATCAGGTTGGTGTTTCTATGGTAGTTAGGAGGGGCTAGAAAAACAGGCGGCAGAAGGAATGCAATGTAACAGGTACCATCCCAATCTAGAGGCAAACGGACATATGCAGTATGGCCACAAACAAAATAGGAATGACGTAAAGCTCTAAACGTGGATCTACCATGATCACTGAAATCGACTACAGTAGTACATTTACTATGACCTACGTGTACAGAACCATTCTTGCGAACACATAGTTCACCAGTAACTGGCAATACTGCCATAGCAGGTAGAACGGGAGCAGCTTCAGATTCGACAGATAAAATCATGAATGTAACTGTGTAATTACCTAATCCATATACTTCATTTTCTAGATCAGTTCCAGTATCTACGGGGAGTCCCTCCTTGTCAGGGTAGCATACATTAAGCAAGACTAAGTTCAGGTTTCCCCAAACCCAGTTACCTTCGAAAATAGCAGCATCAGAAACTAGGGAATTGAGCATTTTAAACCACGCTCCACATGTGCCATTGTGAGTAAACGGGTACGGGAAAAGGGGTAAAACACCCTTGTTTTCTTGGTAAGGAGGGAGTCGACCACATATCCAACAGTTTGTAGCATTGGTAGTCTGATGGGAGTGATGTAACATACTAATAAAAGTGTTATTGCGCAGCGCAAGTCTGTAAGATAGCTCGTGAGGAGGTAATTCACTAAAAGAATGTTCAGCAGTATCATTATAAGCAGATTGTGCACGCTTGAATATAGGATAATATATGTGTAACAGAACACTAGCAGTAATAACCAGCAAACTCAAAAAAAACATAATAAGTAGTGTCACTATACAGCGACTACGAAGTGATTTACAATATGCGTTCTTTTTATGTTGTCTTTGTCTATCTCTCTCTCTATCTCGATCTAGGGGATACATGTCAGAAACTAATTTAACCGATTCACCTAGGGGAGGACTTAAACAATTAAACTGTCTGACTTGCTAGATCGTAACTTAGTTCTGTATTCTTCAGAAGCGGATTTCTCAACCAAAGGGAGTTTTGAGTCAGTTTGTGGAGGAGGGCAGGGCTTAGAGACCAAGTCCGAAGGAAGTCCGTAAAAATTTTTAACGTGGCTGGAATGCAGCCATCCCTTCCTGCCCTCTATCTTAACAGCTGTCCTCGTCGTGAGCAGAACCAACTTCGGAGTCTGCCAGCGGGGCTCCAATGGACTTTTCCGATCAAAGTTGCGGGTGAACACGTAGTCACCCGGGACCACCTCATGGGGCTTCACCTCGGTGTTGTCAGGAAACGCTGCAGCTACCTGTGAACGACAAGATTGTAGTGCAGACATCAAGGAGGCAAGGTAATCTGTCAGCATAAGACAATCAACATCAGTTATTTTTCGTGGTATAGGCGTTCCCCACATATTCGGTGGCCTACCAAAGACCACTTCGTACGGGGATAGCCCAGAACGGGAATGGACCACCATCCTCATATAGAAGAGGGCGACCGGCAAGGCAACTATCCAATCCACACCTTTCTCTCTACAGATCTTGGAAAGTCGGATTTTTAAAGTCTGATTATGACGCTCCACGAGACCTGCTGCCTCGGGATGCCGAACACAATGGAACTTCCACTGATAGCCTAACAGGAGTGTAATGTGTTCCATTAGCTTGGATGAGAATGGCTGGCCATTATCTGAGTACACGATACGGGGCAAACCATACCGTGGGAAGTATTCACGAACCAGCTGCTTGGCAGTGGTCGGAGCAGTGTAATCGGGAACTGGGTATGCCTCTATCCATCGGGAAAGAGCACATACGACTACGAGGACATACTTGAACCCTCGACAGCGTTCCATCTGGATATAATCCATCTGGAGTATTTCAAAAGGGTGATCGGGAGGCTGAAATCCACCTTGCTCTACGGGGATACTTTTACCTGGATTGAACTGACCACAAATCATGCAAGTACGCACTTTCTGTTTGGCTGCTGCCCGTAAGTTTTTATTGGACCATATGTGTTGAATACTGTCTAGCATTGCCTTCTCTCCTAGGTGTGCGGGACTATGTATCGTGTTAATGATGACTTGTACCATGGAGTCGGGGAGAAACCATGTAGATTTTCCCTTCGTCATCCATCCCTGGTCTGTTTAGATCCCTCCCAGTTTAGTCCATTCCTTAATTTCGTCTGGCGTTGCATGTGACTGTATGTCGATCACATCATGTGCGGGATCCCTGACTGTCATGCAACGCGACGGTACCACCAATTGTGTCTGATCAGTTACATGAGTCCGGTTCTGAGCAGTTTGCTTTGCTGTTCGGTCTGCCAGGTCGTTACCCTGGGAGATGATATCAGTAACCTTTGTATGTGCCTTACATTTCATGATAGATATTGCACTGGGTAGATGTATTGCATCTAACAGGGCTTGAATAAGGGGACCGTGTTGGATGTTGGCCCCGTGAGAAGTTAAGTAACCTCTCTCTCGCCAAAGGACTCCAAAGTCGTGTACGACTCCGAATGCATAACGTGAATCAGTATATATATTGACTCTCTTATTTCTGGCTTGAATACATGCTTGTGTCAGAGCAATAAGCTCTGCTGCTTGGGCTGACAAAGTGTCAATACAATTGGTTTCGATGACTTCCGTGTCTGTCGTGACCGCATAGGCTGCCACTAATTCACCTGTCCTTATTCTCATACATGAACCATCCACATAAAGTGTCAGGTCTGGATCTGGTAACGGAACATCTGTCAAGTCTTGTCTGGGTTTTGTTGTGATAGTAATAACTTCAATACAATCATGTGCCAATGGATCTACTCCATTTACTGGCAATAACGTGGCAGGATTTAATGTGCTGCAGCGTCTGATTTCGATGTGTGGTTGAAACAATGTCAGTTCGTAACCTGTCAATCTTGCTATGGTCAGGTGTTGGGTTTGAGTTCGATTTAAAAGGACTTCTACAGCATGTGGAACCTGTACTGTCAATGGATGTCCTAACACAATAGAATCACTCTGTCTGATTGCTAAAGCTGTGGCTGCAACTGATTTCAAACACGCCGGAAGGGCCTGGGCTACTGGGTCTAATGTGCTAGAAAAGTAAGCACAAGGCTTGTGTGAACCTGCTTGTTCCTGAGTGAGGACTGACAAAGCAGTACCCTCACGTTCTGTGACAAAAAGTGTAAAAGGCTTACTGTAGCATGGTGTTGCTAAAACAGGTGCTTGACATAAGGCTTTCTTCAAGTCTTCAAAAGCTTGTGTATGTTCCTGAGTCCAAGGGAGGACAGTTGAAGTCGCTGCCTCCTGTGTCGTTAACTGAATAAGTGGTTTCGCTAGAAATGCATATTGGGGAATCCATTGTCTGCAGTATGAAGTTAGGCCTATGAAAGCCCGCACTTCCTTTTGTGTTCTGGGTGGTGACATGTTTACAATTAACTGAATGCGATCGGGTGTGAGCTGCCTCCCCACTTTGGACAGCAAGTGACCCAGGTACACAACTTGCTGAACACAGAATTGTAGCTTCGAAGGAGACACTTTGTGTCCCTTGTCGGCCAGGAAGTTCAAAACGATCAGTGATGCATTCTCACATTCGGGTTCGCTTCGCGCGGTGATCAGCAGATCATCGACATACTGAAGCAGGGCAGTGTGAACTGGCATGTGGATACTGTCGAGTTGTTTTTTCAATGCTTGACTATAGATGCTGGGGCTTTCTGTGAATCCTTGAGGTGCACGGGCAAATTTGAAAGATCGTCCATTTAAACTGAATCCGAACAAATATTGGCTCTCCGGATCAATAGGGACACTGAAGAAGGCGTTCTTGAGGTCAATTACAGTGAAGAACGCTGCTTCGGAATCAATAGCAGTTAGTAATGAAGAGATATCTGGGACCACAGGGTACTGTGGTACAATACATTTATTCAATTCGCGCAGATCAATAACCAATCGATAAACAGGTGGAGCATTTGGGTCAGTACGTTTAAGAACAGGAATGATAGGAGAATTACACACATTAGAGTCAGTTTCCACAACCACTCCTTGTGCAATGAGCTCGTCAATGATTCTCAGTAAAGCCACTACAGCATCTGGGGGTAACTTGTATTGTCGAATTCGTGGTAATACCACTCCTGCCTTGAGTGTGACTCGATATGGGGTAATGTGCATGCAACCTACATCAGTGGGGCCCTGAGCCCACAAGTGTGCAGGGACGTTCTGTAGTCGGGGATCCATATCTCTCAATACATAATGGCCTTTAAAATCTCGCAAAAACAATCGTACTCCCTCCGGAGAACAGCATATAATAGCTCCTAGAGCCTTCAATGTTTTTATACCTAACAGGTTTTCTGGACATGATTTCGTGAGCAATAAATCTGTAGTCCGTGTCAGAGGACCTACTGCAAGAGGGAGAGGTTGTGATACTTCATTAATAATGGGTTTTCCTGAAAATCCAAGGGACACGTTCTGTGAGCCTGAGAGGGGTGCCCCTGGTACTTCATTGTGGCTTATCGTTGTTCTGCTTGCCCCTGTATCAATGAGAAACTTTCTGTCTTTCCCTAATACTTGACTATGTACATAGGGACCATTTTGATCTACAGGAACTTCAATAAGAGGCAAGCGGAATTCCCTCTCCAGGCTGTTTCATGTGTATCGCTGATAATCAGGGTAATCGTTCTGCGCATACTGATACATCTGTTGAGTAGTGTTTTGTGTTGCGGTAATGGGCTGTTGTTGGGGTATCGCTACGGTCTGTGTAGATGCTGGCATGGGTGCAATATGTTGTATATTCTGGGGTACTTGTTGTGAAGTCTGATCTTGTCTAGGAGGACGCGGTCTCTCTTTAGTTTTACCCGTGGCGATATTGTGTTTCAGAACTGCACAATCGTTTATATAATGACCTGGCTGTTTGCAATAATTACATACACCCTTTACAGGAACTGTTGAATTACTGGGATGGGTCGCACCTTTTTTCTGTCCGTCGGCAGGAACCGACTGAGCAACTAACATTTTCATTTTGGTATCCTTCATACGTCTTTGTTCATGTTCTTGTTCTTCTCTAAGTCTATTTTGGTGGTACTGTAACATTTGTAACATTTGTGAAGGAGTATTAGCTTGCCAAGTACTTTCTACTTTCAGTACTCTGTTCTTAACCTGGGACAAGGAATTCTCGACTAATTTCGTTACAAAAAGATGTGGATATGACTCGCTACTTGCTTTCAGACCGCTATTTATACCAAAACATTTCTCAAATCGTGTATAAAAATCACTAGTGTCTTCATCAGGTTTCTGTTTGCATGCTGAAATAGCACCCCAATCTTCCTTTTTCGTACTCAATAAACGTGGTAACACTTGTACTAATAAACCTGGTAACACTTTAACTTTGTCTCCAAGCCCTAGGCCTGGCACTCGGGTATCTTCTTCTTGTTGTAATGCAGCCCAATCAATCTTTGCGTCTCCCACCTCCCACTCTTTCTCCTTGAGTTTCTCGTATATGCCTGGAGGTAGTAGTACTTTCAGTATTTTCATAAGGTCGGGATAAGTGTAATCGCCCATTAATAACATATCCTTTATTTCGCGGTGAAACCCTGCCGGATCTTTATCATGACTGGGTACTAGTTTCTTCATTTCCAACAATTCAATTTTAGTTACAGGTGTATACACAAATACACGTCTAAGCGTGCTGTCTGCGTTCTGTACGGGGTGCACTTCTCGCAACGGATTCTGTCTATCCATATAATACATGGTTTTTCGTTCCATAACGGGTGCTGAATTGATCTGCGGACATAAGAATGTACTATACTTGTGGCGGTGTTCTAGAATTACTTTAATTAGATCAGTACTTAGACCTTTCCATCTGTTCGTGACCAGTTCTATTAGTATGTCAGGCAGAGGACCTGGATCAGAACGTTGGCTTTTATACAATAAGAGCAGATGTTGTATCATGTACATACCAGCTAAGCGCTGTTCACTTGGTGTCAAGTTCAGAAACGTATGTGCTAACGCATCATCACCATATTTCTCAGAGCTGTCAGCCCATTGCACGGCTGACCTGGCTAATTCTTGTTCATCCATAGAATCGAGTACATGGTACCCCATTCGCTCTTGAAGTATTCTGTCAGTGGCTTGGAATAAGTGTTCGGGTGTTCTAGGATTACACATGGCTTCCTGATATAACCTTTTACTCTCTGGGCGCACTGGGCGCATCGAATTATTAAATGGTCTTCCTTTACCTACATAAGCTATCATTTCTCTAGCTGGCAACTGTGTGTGTTCTGGTGTCTCGGCTTCCTCCTCCGGCTCCTCCTCCGAGGATTCATGTTTGTCGGAATCTACTTCCGGTACGGGCTGTCTTCTCTCATGCATCTTATTAATTGCAGTTCTGATTCTTCGGTACATATTATCTATACAGGCCTCTTTGTCATGCTGTCCATCTGTTATATTCTGACCCCATCTGTGGAGTGCTTTTACGTCTTCCGGGTTCATACCCGGCCTATCCACTTCTCTAATGAAGCAGTTTATAAGAAACCGCAATATCTTGGCTTTAGTATCCACTTTCTGATAGGTCATGGCCTCCTTAATACTGTCAGGCCCTACTCCTGTCTGAACAAACTTATATATTCGATCCAAGTGATCTGTCATTCCAGGTAGTGTCATTAGGAAATTCGTGACTCGCCGTAAACGTACTGATGCGAGTAACATTCTCTCGTCATTCTTTTTGCCAGGAACAGGATCATATCTGCAGTCTGCAAGGCGATCTCCAAAAATTGTAATATCTGTTCTAGGTGTACGCTGTTGCGCTATTTCCCTAAAGCTCATGCGATGGGTGGCTGGCGGGGTCTGGAAACCTATCGCTCCTCCGGACGCGCCTCCTGAGGCGCCGGCTCCGAAGGGGTTAGTCGGGTTCGTATCAAGGGAAGTAGGAGGTGGAGGGAAAGCTGGAAGACCAGAAGGAATCGGGGGAGGAGTAGCTTGTCGGGGAGGAAGAGCATAATTGTCCTGACCATCAGGCGCAGGCACTTGTGGCAATGCAGTATTAACATATGCGGGAGCTACATCGTCTAAATAGGAAGAAAGGAAAATGTCCTTTGCTGTCTTCTGGTATGTTTTAGTCGGGAGCAATGGGGGTGGTAGATCCTTCGATACTTCCGGAGAGGCCTTTGGCAAGCCCTTTGACAGAATGGGGAACATGCCATTCATCAGTGTATTTCGCTGTCTGTCTACTTGTTCTAATTTTACTCTGATACCTTCCTCAACTAATGCGTTTTCTCGGGTCTTGTCAGACTCCTCCTTACTCTTTTCTTCTAGTCTGTGTGCTTTTTCTGTACGCCTATGTGATTCTTTACGCCATAACTCGATGGCATCCTTCTGTGACTGTCTGGCTTTCTTTTTCCATAATGCTTCTTCTACTCTCATTATGCAATCTGCATCCCATGTCCCAGCAGCGGGCCATCTCTGATTCTCTGACAATTCTTTAGTGTAATCCACCCATAAGTCGAGAAACAAAACGGCATCTAGGCCGTGCTTATGGTACATGAAGTACCCTGGAGTATCCCTAGGTGGTATGGGAACAGCTTCTTCTAGAACCCCTTTACGGGTTTTTATTTGTCTTAGTTTGGAAAATAACGGCATTCTGAAATCTGGCTACTTGGTTCTTACTCAGATATGAACATGAACACACTACACATAAAACACGTGTAAGCACAATAATGAGGGTCGAACATTCACTCACACCACGTGTTGGACCTGTCTGGCTTTTTGGCGAAGTCCCTCCTAATTTTTATTTATTTTGTCCCCTTTTTGCCCCTCAAACCCTTGTTAATTTTTGTGTCTACTAACTTTTTATAGGTGCTGACCAGGGGGATAGGTGTTCTTTCCCCCCCCCCCTTGTAATCTTTTGCCTCAGGTCCAGAGGCCTGTGCTGTCAGGAAACCTCATGTTGTCACAAAATGGAGGGCCCTAACTGTCACCAACTGCCACACCATAATCAGCCCCATAGGATAACATTAGGTCTTCCAGAACCTTCTGGACCCTACTGGACTCTGTGAGGCTAGGTTATAAAAGGGCAGGGGGCAGGAGGCCATTTTGTGTAGTCCAGTGTGAGAGGAGAGAGGCTGCAGTGTGAGGAGGAGGACGCGCTAGGAGAAGCTAGTTGGTTTCATTAACTGACAGCATCTTTCAGAGGACGTTCCCCCTTGTGCTGCTGACCGAACCCTACCATTGGCTTAAGATCGACCTGGTCCAGTCAAGTAACCAGGAACTTTGGACACTTTCCCGGTCTTGGGCCGTGTCCCACATTCACCCTCAAGACCCCCCATTGGTCTAATAATCCGCTTCCCCACCTTCCGGCGAAAAGTCAGGCCTACCGGATCAGAAGAGCAGTGCCCGGTGCGTTCTGGCATCGTGGGTGGCCGAGGTGTCTCTGTCGGGAAGGCGCGAGGCGCTGTGAAGGAGCGCAGCTGGCGGGAAAGTGGCACGTCTTCCTGGTTCACGCCGGTAGCGGACTTTGAGGTGAGACGCTGTTCCCCTGCGCAAGAGCAGAGGCGTGTGCTTCCCGGCTGAAGGAGGCGGTGCCGGCCGAGCCACTGGTTCCCCGCGTCTGCGCAGCAGAGGCCTGCGTCAGGAGGAAGCGAGGGAGCACCGAGCAGCGACGCGTTTCCGGCTTCCACGGCGAACCCGGCTGGTGAGGACTGAGGCGGAGGAGCGCCCTGCCTTTCCAGCGAGGCGGGAACCCTGGACCACAACCAGCTTGCCGACAGCGTGACCGGTAACAGCCGAGGCAGCGCGTGGAAGAGCGAAGGGGCTGCTAGCATCAATCTTCCCCTTTCCAGCGCTAGATCAAGAGGCTGGCTGGGCGGAGATAGGCGACCGCTATTGCTGCCGGTGTGGTGACGGTGGAGTCGTCTGAAAGGCCCTACCCCTGTGGACTGAAGCAGGACAGGAGAATAACAGTAAGGAGAGAGAGGGGGTGAGGAAGGAAAGGGCTACGCCCTCCTGGGTGTAGCGCTAGACTCACGAATCAGGGTGTACCATCAACGTTAAGACCTGAGCTGTGTCAGAAAAGGCGAGGGGGAAAAGGAGTCACATAATCCTAACCTCATTTCTACAGGCTTCTGACAAGTGGCTATTAAGCTAGAAATTAGCGGGGAACTTAAACTATCATCAGGAGAGCGCTGACAGATCTTGTTAACCAGGGAGCTTCCTTCAGAAACTCCTAGCAATTGCTGGGAAGAGCAGTGAAACCAGTGGAATTCCTGCAGATCACTCTGTGTGTGCAAGCTAGCACTAAGTTAATGTGCAGATAAGGGGAGGGAGATCTTACCACTGCAGAAGAGGTGCAGTCAGCTGTTTGGCAGGGTGAAGTGTTGGGATACATTAATGTCATTGATTGTAATGCAAAGTGTCACTGCTTAGTGTACTCCTAATGAGATAGTTCCTTTCTCAGAAGTAAGCGTTTCTGTACTCCTGAAGACTGAATGTTTTGAACCATAATTTTTCCACAGCAGGAAGAGTGTTATTTACTTCTCTAAATCAAAGGTATAATCGCAATTCCTGAGAAGAACTAAATTGTATTACACTGTATAATTTGAAACTAAAGAGCATATTATTTTCATAAAGCAGCACGTATTTTCATATAATTTTGGTGTAGTGGTTTTCTTTTTGAGTGCTATTGCGTGGAGTTACTTTTGGGTGGTCTGCAACCTTTACACTGTGCCTCTAAATGTTAGTCTTGCCCTAGGCCAGGCTACCTAATTCCAACATATTGGTGCCTAGCGGTGGGATTGCGGACTTGGTTGCAGCTACTTACTAGTAATTTGGCGTAATACACCTAACCTACACCAGGAGTTTTCTCCTTGCGGCCCTCCCAATTAGTCTTTTTGTTTTTTTCTAAATTTATTCCTGGTGGTGGGTGGAGTTGGTTTTAGGTTACCCTCACCCCACTGAAATCTCTGGTGTGTATCCAGGTTTGCCAGACTCACAATGGAGTTTGCGGTGGAAAACCTGGAAGTCTATTCCGTGCCCCAATTGAGAATGTTCTGCCAGCAGATGGGGGTCTTCTTCAAACATGGTGCAAGGAAGGGGGAGCTCCAGACTAGCCTTAGGGCCTGGGTGGAGGCACACCAAGAGACAAAGGAGGAGGATGAAGAGGTTGACCGGGGCACAGAAGGGGGGGTGGAGGAGTTATTCCACCATGAGGGGGAAAACTTGCTCACCGGACCAGTGTCCTATTCCAGAAAGGGCAGTAGCATTTCTGGGAGAAGCCTAACAGAAGCTGAGCTCACCGATAGGAGGGAGAAAAGACAGCTAAAGTGGGAGTTGGCTAAGATGGAATTGGAGAAAGAGGAGAAGAGGATGGTCCACGAGTTTAGGCTAAAGGAACTGGAGCTCCAAAGTCTACAGCGGGGGTCCTCTCCTGTTAGGAATGGTGGCAGCGAACTGAAAGAGTCAGCCAGGGAGACCAAACCCTATATCCCAAAGGACCTGATAGCGAGCTTCAGTCAGGGGGATGATGTTGCTAAGTGGCTGGCCGCTTATGAGGTTTCTTTGAAGGTTCATGGAGTGCAGGAGAAGCACTGGGGGGGTAGTTTGTACAAGTACATGCCTCCTGCTGGTCGGGACACTTTGTTGGCCCTGGAGCCAGAGGAACAGACAAACTACCCCACCATGAAGCTGGCGTTATTGAGGAAGTTCGGGCTCACCCCAGAAAGGTACCGACAGAAGTTTAGGGGGAGCCACAAGATGGGAACTCAGAACTGGGTGGACTTCCTTGATTACGCCAGAAAGGCTTTAGAGGGTTGGGTCAAGGGCAGTGAGGTAAAGGATTATGAGGGGCTGTACGATCTGTTTTTGAGAGAACACCTCCTCGAGAAATGTTTTCCCGAGCTGCGCCAACACCTGGTAGACAGCAAGCTGACCAATCCCCGGAAGCTTGCAGAGGAGGCGGACATCTGGACAAGTACCCGGGTGTCCACCAAGGGGACTGGAGGGGAATTTCAAAAAGCCGGACAGGGCGCCCCCCAGAAGAAGGAGGGGGGGGAGAAAAAGAAAGAGTTCTCTAAAGGTCCCCAAAATAACTTCCAAGGGAAGGGAGCAGGTTTCACCCCTAGGGCAAACCCGCCCCGGAACCCTCATCCTGGCCAGAGCCAGCAGCCCAGGGTTCTCCACTGTTTTGAATGCGGTGGCGTTGGACATTATAAGGGAGATGTCAGATGCCCAAAGAGACCACCCCCTCCCACCGGAGGAAAGTCACCGGGAGTAGCTAGTGTAGCGCTCGGGGAGGAGTTGCCCTTAGATAAGGGGGGTGAGTGGGCGGGTGTCACCTTAGTGTCCCTGGGAGAGCGGGAGATGGTGCCAAAGATCCAGGTGCCCCCAAATACTACAAAGTATGGGCAATGGGTTACCATCAATGGCCAGAGAGGGGAGGCTCTGAGGGATACAGGAGCCAGCATGACTATGGTGAGAAGTCAGCTGGTGTCCCCAGAGCAGGTTGTTCCTAATGTACTCCACCCCGCCGCGATGGCTGACGGCAGAATGGGCCACTATCCAGTGGCTGAGGTTCCCTTTGAGTGGGAGGGGGTTGCAGGTTCACTTCGAGTTGCCGTAAGCCCTGCCGTGCCAGTCGATTGTCTGTTGGGGAATGACATGGAACACAATACTTGGAGAGAGGTGGAATACCGGACGCATTCGGCGATGCTGGGTACACCTGACTGGGCCTGTGTCAGCACACGGTCTGCGACTGCCCGGAGAGGGAGTTCGCCTGGGTTGGAGCCTGGAACAATGGCCCAACCCGCTGCTAAGAAGGGACAGACCCGGAGACAGAGAAAGCCTGCTCCGGCTTCCACACCCCATGAGACAGATCGGCCACCTGCGGTGGTGGACCAGGAGTCCGTGGAGGGGGAAGTAGACTCTCTGGAGGATTTACCCATCCCTGCGGAGTGGCATGTGGAGGGAGGTCCTACCCGGGAAGAATTCTGTGAGGGGCAGCGGGAGTGCCCCACCCTTGAGGGACTGAGGCGACAGGCTGAAGCCCAAGCAGCAGGTGATGTTACGGGACATTACCATATTTACTGGGAGGATGGACTTCTCTACAGTGAACCCAAGGTACCCTTGCCTGGTTCATCAAGGGCCTTGGTAGTCCCGCAACAGTACCGAGCCTTTCTTTTGGAACTGGCTCACGCCATACCCCTGGCAGGACACTTAGGTCAGGACAAGACCTTTGCCCGGCTTGTCCTCCACTTTTACTGGCCTCGAATGAAAGTGGCGTCCGACACATACTGTAGGACATGTGTAACCTGCCAGGCCAGTGGGAAAACAGGGGTGAAGCTAAAAGCTCCCCTGGAACCACTTCCAGTCGTTAGCACCCCCTTTGAGAGGGTGGGCATCGACATTGTAGGGCCTTTGGATCCACCGACAGCAGCTGGTCACAGGTTTATCCTGGTACTGGTGGATCATGCCACACGGTACCCAGAGGCAATACCTCTGAGGACAGTCACTGCACCTGTAGTGGCAAGAGCCCTAATGGGAATCTTTACCCGAGTGGGATTTCCCAAGGAAGTTGTGTCCGACAGGGGGACCAACTTCCTGTCAGCTTACATGCGGGCAATGTGGAAGGAGTGTGGAGTGACCTACCGGTTCACCACTCCCTATCACCCCCAGTCAAATGGACTGGTTGAGAGGTTCAATAAGACCTTGAAGGGCATGATCAGAAGTCTGCCCGAGAGCCTGCGGAGGAAATGGGATGTCCTCCTACCCTGTTTACTTTTTTCCTACAGGGAAGTGCCCCAGAAGGGAGTGGGCTTCAGCCCCTTTGAGCTTCTGTATGGGCACCCTGTACGCGGTCCTCTCAGCCTGGTGAAGGATGGTTGGGAGAAATCTCCCAGGAAACCCCCCCAGGATGTGGTGAGCTACATGCTGGCCTTCAGGAGCCAAATGGCGAAGTTGTGGAAGCAAGCTTCTGACAACTTGGAGGCCAGCCAGGCAGTCATGAAGGAGTGGTACGACCACAACGCTCACCCGGTGGAACTGGAGCCTGGACAGAAAGTGTGGGTGATGGAACCTGGAGAGCTTAGCGCCCTCCAGGATCGCTGGACAGGCCCCTTTGAGGTGTTGGAAAAGAAGGGTAAGGCCACCTACCTGGTGGACCTTAAGACCCCTCGACAGCCCCTACGGGTGCTACACGCCAACAGACTCAAGCCCCACCATGAGAGGCCCGAAGTCATGCTGATGATGGTGACTGACGGGGGAGAGGAAGCGGAAAGCGAACCTCTCCCAGATCTCTTTTCGTCCCAAGAGAAGGATGGGTCAGTGGAGGGAGTGAATCTCTCTCCTACTCTCACTCCTGAGCAACGGGAGGACTGTCGCCAGATACTGGAGCAGTACTCTTCGTTGTTCTCCCTTGTCCCGGGAAGGACCCACCTGTGTACCCATGATGTGGACACAGGAGACAGCCCACCAGTGAAGTCCAAGACCTACCGGCTGTCTGACAAGGTGAAGGCTAGCATACATGGAGAAGTTGCCAAGATGCTAGAGCTGGGAGTAATTGAACCTTCCAACAGCCCTTGGTCCAGTCCGTTGGTGCTCGTGCCAAAAGCCGCACCACCAGGCACCACACCTGAACTGAGGTTCTGTGTGGATTACCGAGGACTGAATTCAGTGACAAGGACTGATGCTCATCCGATCCCTAGGGCGGATGAATTGATTGACCGGCTAGGAGCTGCCCAATATCTGAGTACCTTTGACCTCACTTCAGGGTACTGGCAGATCTCCTTGACAGATGGAGCAAGGGAAAGGTCAGCCTTCTCCACGCCTGAGGGACACTACCAGTTCTGTGTGATGCCCTTTGGGCTCAAGAACGCCCCTGCCACATTTCAGCGGCTGGTGAACCAGGTCCTCTCTGGAATGGAGAGTTTCTCTGCTGCTTACTTGGATGACATTGCTGTCTTCAGTAGCAGTTGGGAGGACCATCTGCAGCATTTGCAGGCCGTTCTCCAGGCCCTGAGACAAGCTGGATTGACCATCAAAGCCAGCAAATGCCAGATTGGGCAGGGGTCGGTTGTGTACCTTGGACACTTGGTGGGTAGGGGGACTGTGCAGCCCCTGCAGGCGAAGATTGAGGCAATCATGGCCTGGGAACCCCCCAAGACACAGACTGAGGTCCGAGCTTTCCTGGGCCTCACAGGTTACTACCGTCGCTTTGTGAAGGGGTATGGCACTATTGTAGCGCCCCTCACAGAGCTCACCTCCAAGAAACAACCTCGACGGGTAGTTTGGACAAAGGCTTGTCAGCAAGCCTTTGAAAAGTTGAAACAGGCAATGTGTGCGGCACCGGTCCTGAGGGCCCCAGACTTCTCCAAGGAGTTCATTGTCCAAACGGATGCATCAGAACATGGCATTGGGGCGGTGTTATCGCAACTCAATGAAGAGGGCCTGGATCAACCTGTAGTCTTCTTATCCAGGAGACTGCTTCCCCGGGAACAGAAGTGGAGTGCTATTGAGAGGGAAGCTTTTGCGGTGGTGTGGGCTCTGAAGAAGCTGCGGCCATACCTCTTTGGCTCGCACTTCCTGGTTCAGACCGACCACCGACCCCTTCGTTGGCTGATGCAAATGAAGGGGGAAAATCCCAAGTTGTTGAGGTGGTCCATCTCCATACAGGGAATGGACTTCCGGGTGGAACATCGGCCTGGAGTGGACCACGCCAATGCAGACGGTCTCTCCAGGTATTTCCGCCTTAGTGATGAGGACTCCCAAGGGGTTGGGTAGTTCTCCCCACTTTCAGCTGGGGGGGACGCGTGTTAGACCTGTCTGGCTTTTTGGCGAAGTCCCTCCTAATTTTTATTTATTTTGTCCCCTTTTTGCCCCTCAAACCCTTGTTAATTTTTGTGTCTACTAACTTTTTATAGGTGCTGGCCAGGGGGATAGGTGTTCTTTCCCCCCCCCCTTGTAATCTTTTGCCTCAGGCCCAGAGGCCTGTGCTGTCAGGAAACCTCATGTTGTCACAAAATGGAGGGCCCTAACTGTCACCAACTGCCACACCATAATCAGCCCCATAGGATAACATTAGGTCTTCCAGAACCTTCTGGACCCTACTGGACTCTGTGAGGCTAGGTTATAAAAGGGCAGGGGGCAGGAGGCCATTTTGTGTAGTCCAGTGTGAGAGGAGAGAGGCTGCAGTGTGAGGAGGAGGACGCGCTAGGAGAAGCTAGTTGGTTTCATTAACTGACAGCATCTTTCAGAGGACGTTCCCCCTTGTGCTGCTGACCGAACCCTACCATTGGCTTAAGATCGACCTGGTCCAGTCAAGTAACCAGGAACTTTGGACACTTTCCCGGTCTTGGGCCGTGTCCCACATTCACCCTCAAGACCCCCCATTGGTCTAATAATCCGCTTCCCCACCTTCCGGCGAAAAGTCAGGCCTACCGGATCAGAAGAGCAGTGCCCGGTGCGTTCTGGCATCGTGGGTGGCCGAGGTGTCTCTGTCGGGAAGGCGCGAGGCGCTGTGAAGGAGCGCAGCTGGCGGGAAAGTGGCACGTCTTCCTGGTTCACGCCGGTAGCGGACTTTGAGGTGAGACGCTGTTCCCCTGCGCAAGAGCAGAGGCGTGTGCTTCCCGGCTGAAGGAGGCGGTGCCGGCCGAGCCACTGGTTCCCCGCGTCTGCGCAGCAGAGGCCTGCGTCAGGAGGAAGCGAGGGAGCACCGAGCAGCGACGCGTTTCCGGCTTCCACGGCGAACCCGGCTGGTGAGGACTGAGGCGGAGGAGCGCCCTGCCTTTCCAGCGAGGCGGGAACCCTGGACCACAACCAGCTTGCCGACAGCGTGACCGGTAACAGCCGAGGCAGCGCGTGGAAGAGCGAAGGGGCTGCTAGCATCAATCTTCCCCATTCCAGCGCTAGATCAAGAGGCTGGCTGGGCGGAGATAGGCGACCGCTATTGCTGCCGGTGTGGTGACGGTGGAGTCGTCTGAAAGGCCCTACCCCTGTGGACTGAAGCAGGACAGGAGAATAACAGTAAGGAGAGAGAGGGGGTGAGGAAGGAAAGGGCTACGCCCTCCTGGGTGTAGCGCTAGACTCACGAATCAGGGTGTACCATCAACGTTAAGACCTGAGCTGTGTCAGAAAAGGCGAGGGGGAAAAGGAGTCACATAATCCTAACCTCATTTCTACAGGCTTCTGACAAGTGGCTATTAAGCTAGAAATTAGCGGGGAACTTAAACTATCATCAGGAGAGCGCTGACAGATCTTGTTAACCAGGGAGCTTCCTTCAGAAACTCCTAGCAATTGCTGGGAAGAGCAGTGAAACCAGTGGAATTCCTGCAGATCACTCTGTGTGTGCAAGCTAGCACTAAGTTAATGTGCAGATAAGGGGAGGGAGATCTTACCACTGCAGAAGAGGTGCAGTCAGCTGTTTGGCAGGGTGAAGTGTTGGGATACATTAATGTCATTGATTGTAATGCAAAGTGTCACTGCTTAGTGTACTCCTAATGAGATAGTTCCTTTCTCAGAAGTAAGCGTTTCTGTACTCCTGAAGACTGAATGTTTTGAACCATAATTTTTCCACAGCAGGAAGAGTGTTATTTACTTCTCTAAATCAAAGGTATAATCGCAATTCCTGAGAAGAACTAAAATGTATTACACTGTATAATTTGAAACTAAAGAGCATATTATTTTCATAAAGCAGCACGTATTTTCATATAATTTTGGTGTAGTGGTTTTCTTTTTGAGTGCTATTGCGTGGAGTTACTTTTGGGTGGTCTGCAACCTTTACACTGTGCCTCTAAATGTTAGTCTTGCCCTAGGCCAGGCTACCTAATTCCAACACCACGACATTTGAATGACACATTAAAACACTTTAAGAACGAACCACATTAATCAATTACAATTAAAAACCTACCAACCACGTGAAACAGGATGTACCGCTAAACGGCACAGATACACCTTTTACAGATGCAGACTAGATATACTGCTAAACAGTATAGATACACTGCTAGACAGTGCAGACCAGGCTCGTGTACCCGAACCTGTCTTGACCGGCACAAACTAATGCGCACGTCAGGATGCGTCCCTAGCAACGGTACTCACCAGGAAGCACGGAAACAGAAGGCCTCGGAAACCCCGAACTGGACTGGGCTCGGACTGGATTCGGACTCGACTCGCGACGTAGATACTTCGGAACTTTGGAAACTGGTGGGCCTCCGTATACCTCGGATCTTGCTCTCTCAGCTAGGCTCAGGTCGGGATCCTCCGCACTCCTCACCGCCTCGTCTGGGTGTCGATCGCAGCCTCAGTCACCTCCGTTGGCCTGAGGGAGATACAGGAAATCCTGCGGGTACGCGTAGTTGTCCGTCCGGCTGTGGCAGGGGGCTAGGCCTGCAACGCACCTCCGGCGCGTGGGGTGGGGGAGGGGTCCCTGTTCGGGCGCCAGAACTGTGGTAAAATCAATTACCTATGCATAATTTATAATCGATAATCAATAAGAATAACTCAGAAAAATAAGAGGCAAAATCCGGGATATTGAGGTTAACTCAAAAGGGTTTTATTCCTGTTAAAGGAATTGGGTTATTGGCTCGAGCCAAGGTGGCATACCATTCCGTCACCACACGGGTTCGGGAAGGGGCAGACAGACAACATATTATTTACAGAAGTACATATATATAGTCAATGCATTACATTAAACGAATAGGCAGTAGGCGTAACAGCTGGAAAAAAGGAGATAAAACATGAATACGTCATAAAAAGGTGTTACAATAGGCGTGCATGAAGGCGTATACTAGAGACGTCATTTATCATGAGGTCACAAATGGGTGGATACATAGGAGAATCTTGCAATGTCAGCAGAAATTCATGGCACAGATGCGCGCGCAGCAGCTTGACGTGAATCTGACGTGTAACTGGAGGGTGAAGGGGACTTGACACTTAGCACTACAAGTGTAGACATATGTCTAGGATGTCAGATCAACCTGATCCCAAATCGTATCTAATATCGTATGTTTAAGGAACTGTAGTATCTGGAAGGGAAAAGGTCTCTCGAGTGGAGACTACTCTATACTGTCTGCGTGTATATGCGTCTACGTGTTGGCATGCGGGGTGAGGGGGCATGGGCCTACCATGGCAACAGAGTCTATGAATTATTTGCACGGAGACAGAAAGACCGGGCCCGATGCTCCTGCAGCTGGGGGGATGTTTACTTGAGCTACGAGACAGGAATGTATTTTCGAGGAGCGGAGCAGATAATTCGAAGGTTGAATACAGTCTTGGCAGGCAGAAGGCTGGGCTGGAGCCGCGCAGGGAGTAAGACAGGGGTCACTGGTACAGGGGCAGCCTGGGTTGAGGCCCTCAGAGTCGGGAAGCAGGAAAAAGGCTCGGTGGCAGAATCAGGGCCTACTTTCGCCAGAGCTGAAAAACGTGTAAAGTGTACCACAAAAAGACGGTGGCACAGCATATATAGGAACTGAATATACAATCCGTT
Organism: Lissotriton vulgaris; assembly: GCF_964263255.1. Lineage (NCBI taxonomy): Eukaryota > Metazoa > Chordata > Amphibia > Caudata > Salamandridae > Lissotriton > Lissotriton vulgaris. The sequence goes on along the minus strand of NC_141689.1, from coordinate 22,478,285 downwards.
CATGGCGGATCTGAAAGAGGACATGTTAAAGATGGACGCAAATGTGTTTGCGTCTTCGTAGCTGAGACAGGAGGGAAATCACATGCACTGCAAGCTAGTACATGGAGACGGTGGGGTACTCGCTGGGGAACACTACTCGATCAAAAATTATATTTCCTCAAGGTGCTACGCGCTGTTGAATATGCCCGCAATCACATACGTTTGCCACTCTGAGTTAGCGATACTACTCTAAGCAAACTCTGAGGGTTGGAATACCTTGGGAGGGTGGAAAGGGTAGGGAGTTACTACTGGCACCTTGGTGGACTCACGAGAAATAAAAAATTGTGGTGGAATCTGTAATTTTCGATACTATTCTCTGCTAAGTTTTAATTCGCCCCTGGTTTTTCACCTGGATATTTCAGCTGCTTTGAGCTATGGCAATGAGTTGAGTGCTCCAAGCTAATATTTGTGATTGACCTGCTGGATACATGTTCGGATCCAGACAGGCCACCTCACCCCTTCATCCTTCAAAGGTTGATTGGAAGGGTTTCAGACAAGTTGGCAAAAAGAAACAGTGCAGCAAAACTGCAGTCAATGCAATTTAAGTCATATTATTACTATAGTAAGAGTGACAGATTTTCTTCTTTTCTTCTCCTGTGAGTGACAGACGAAAGCTGGTTGGTTTCTGTTTTGGTAACTTTTGCACTTGGCATAATGAACATTTCTTTTTTAAGCATTACAAGCTATCTTGTGCGTAGGTACAAAAGTGAGCAGCTGTTTTTTTTGCAGCTGTGTTTTCCAGGTTTTGGACTTTCCATCCTGAAGTTACCCTGCCTTTTGACTTTTGGCTGATTACACGCTCCCCTAATCTCAAGAGCCTTCTCAACCTCAACTCTAGTTCTCCTCCACGACATCCTTGTGTAGGTAACTTTAAAAAAGATGTTGCTTGGGTCCTTTCATAGGTTGTTTTCGGTCACAGTGAGGCTGTTTTTAAAAGACACAAATAGCGCACCGTGTAAACTTAAGTTCTACTGCTGTTAGCATTTGCCCTTGCTGACCCAGTCATGGTCTGGCAACTTTACACTGTCAGTGCAATTTCTCGGTGGTTCTGGAAGCAGCAGTGGTGATCACAAGTGTAAAAGCATTTAGGATTTGATTGTGGGTATGCAATCGTTTGTCAGTAGGATCAGCTGATTTGCATCAGCTTCATTTTTTTATAGCTGGTCTTTGCTTAAATGAGTGCCATTTCTTATGTTTATCTGTTTACATGAACTTAATTTTGCTCGCAAAAAAGTGACACTTTTAGTGTCATACATTTAACAGTTGAATGTCATTTATAAGTACTGTGAGACCTTAAAAATGTCACACATAAGCACTCTTAAAACGTGGCAACTATGCAATAGTTTTAAGATCTTCGTAGAGTTTCTCGATGCTGAAATTGCTGTTATTTGTTAGATATGTTTCGCTCATCTTCAATGCTTGTTTTTTGCTCGCGAGAAAGTGTCACTCATAGTCGTTGAATGTCACTCATAATTACACGGAAATTATGAAAATGTCAAAGATAAGTGTAGTGAGCGCGCTAGTATGGTACGTCACGTGGCTACGTGACGTACGTTGACGTAGAGGCGTGGCAGGCGGAGCGCGGCATTCAGAGCGCGAGCAGGCTGGGCGTAAGACATGCTTTGCGCTCCTTGCATGTATGTACCTGAATAAAGAGGTTAGCACCACCACCTGACTCCGAGAGTTATTGAGGGACGAAAGTGCATCATTACAGTGGCGACGAGGGTGGGATACCGACCCACGACCCCCACCACGCAGACTACGAGAAGCACGGCGGAACGGAGTAGTGGTGCAGGAGAAACGAGGAAGGCCCGAGGGTACGCACAGCGACCCCACCCTCATAGGGCACGGCAAGGAGCGCAACGCAACCATCAGCAAAGAGAACAGAGCACCGAGAGCACAAATAGCGACGGTCGAAGAACCCTGAACAACCGAGGTAGGAAGCCAGTCACGGTCAAGGCCCACCGGGATACGCACTGGCTACTCCACCTGAACAGGAAAGGGCTGAAAGGAGCAGCCCTCCACCCTTGCTCAAGAAGGAAGAACGAAACGGTGCACCAGGGAGCCCGAGAAGCCTGGAAGGTACGCTGCCCGCAGCCCGGGCGGAGAAGATGAATGCACAAGCGGGCTACGCGATAGCGCCAGTCCAGTTCCTTCCCCGACCAGGGGAACCGCTCATGAAATGGGAGGACTGGAAGGAATACATAGACAATTTCATAGAAGTGATGGAAGACGAAAGCGAGGAGAAGTTCAAGCCGCCGAGAAAGAAACGCATCCTGCTGCTAAATCTGGGTCCAGAAGGCCTAAGGATCTACAAAAGCTTGGTGCCGAAGAAGAGAGAGACAGAGGATGACGACGTGTATGCCCACGCGCTGGAAGACCTAGAAGAACACTTCAAACCCTCAGTGTGCGTCTCAGTAGACAGGTTTAACTTCCAACAAAGGAAGCAACTACCCGGGGAAACGGTGGAAGAATATGTGGCGGCGTTGAAGAAACTGGCGGTCTCGTGCAAATATGCCAACTGGGAAAGTGAATTCATAAAGGACCAAGTGGTGATGCACACCACGTGCACGAGCGTGCAGGACAAGCTATGGGCCGCAGGGGACACCTCGCTCAAGGACGTGTTGGTGATAGTTAAAAGGGCTGAACTGGCACGAAGGTGTGCAGCGGCTACGAAGAAAGAGATCGTGCCCAGTGGAACGGTGAACAAAGTAGACGAGGAAGAACACCACAAGGATAATCAGGCACGGAAACAGCCAGAAAAGGGTCCCGACAAATGGCGGAACAGCCCAGGCAACCCTGGCAAACAGGCCGGAAGTAGCAAACGGCCTTGCTACAGATGCGGCAGTTGGACGCACGAGGCGCACGACCGGAAGTGCCCCGCGCTTCGCGCCAAATGCATGTTCTGTGGAATAGTCGGCCATTTTGAGAAGGCGTGCAGGAAGAAGGCAGCCAAGAACGCAGTGAAGTACGTGGCCCAAGCAGCGGAGGAGACAGAAGAGGCAGCAGAGGAAGAGGTGATCACAGTCCTCTGCATCTACGACGAAATCTTAAGCATAAACGACCGAGGCCGTGGCACCGGCGGAAGAAGAACGATGAAACCAGTCATGGAAATGAAGATCGGAGGCGTCGAAATCCAAGTGGTGGCAGACACAGGGTCGCCTTACACCATCATCCCCCGGAGCGTGTGGGAAGAGAAGTTTGCTCCGCGACTGGGCCCCGAGCTGGACAAGCTGGACATACGTCCCGTTACCTACAATGGTGATGGAATCCCCATGGCCGGGTGTAGGAAATTGAACTTCGAGTTCAGGGGCAGAGAGGCCAGGTGCAAACTGTATGTCTCCGAGAAAGGTCCCTCCGTCCTAGGGTGGCTCGACCAAGGAGACCTGGGCATCAAGCTGGACCCGGGAGGCAAGGAACAGATATTAATGACGGAGCCGGAGGAAGCGCTGGACACGAATAAATGGAGGAAGGAGTTCCCAACAGTCTTTGGAGGTTCAGTGGGCAGGCTCGACAAATTCGCACACAAGATCATACTCAAAAAAGGAGCAGTACCGGTGGCACACAAGGTGAGAAACATCCCGCTAGCAGTAAGGGACGATGTGAAGGAAGAACTACAACAGCTGGAGAAAAGAGGGATCATTGAGCCGATAGCCTGTGCTGAATGGCTATCGCCGTTGGTGGTAGTGAAGAAACCGAATGGGAAGGTCCGTTTATGCGTGGACCTACGTGAGTTGAACAAAAGTATAGTGGTGGAGAAGTTTCCCCTTCCCCGGATAGAGGAGATGCTGGCCAGCACAAGGGGTATTCAGTGGTACTCCACCATAGACTTGACTTCAGCGTATCACCAGATAGCGTTATACCCAGAGAGCCGCAGCTTAACATCCTTCATAACTCCCTTCGGATGCTATCGATTCCGCCGCATGCCGTTCGGACTAGCCTCGGCGGCTGCGGTGTTTCAGAAGCTCATGCATCAGCTATTTCAGGACCTCAAGGGAGTGCAATACTTCCAGGACGATATATTGGTGATGGGCCAGGACAGGATGGACCACGACAGAAAGCTGGAGGCGGTGTTGGGCATCCTGGAAGGGAAGGGCCTCACAGCAGAATGGGCCAAGTGCCGGATAGGGATGGAGAAAGTAACGTACTTGGGCCACGAAATCAGTGCTCAAGGAGTGACTCCCAAGAGTGAAAATGTAAAAGCGATCTGCGACGCACCATCACCAGCTAACAAGGAGGAGGTCAGGTCATTCCTGGGAATGGCGGAATACTATGGGAAATTCATTGAACATTTTGCCTCGAAAACTCACCATATGAGGCTGTCAACCCGAGAGAACAGCGAGTTCTGTTGGTCCGAGGAAGCTCAACGGGAATTTGAAATGATAAAGAGAGAAGTGGCAGGGGCAATTCCACTGCAAGGGTTCGACCCCCAAGGAAGCACCATACTCACCACTGATGCGAGTGATAAAGGACTGGGGGCAGTCCTCATGCAAGACCGAGGCCAAGGGAGAGTCGAAACCATATGCTTCGCATCCCGCACCCTGAATGACACTGAAAAGAGATATAGTGTGATTGAAAAAGAAATGTTGGCGGTGGTGTGGGCCATGTCCCGGTTCCGGCAGTTCCTGTGGGGCACAAGGTTCCGGTTGAGGACCGATCACAAGCCCCTGCTCAAAGTGCTCACATCGAGTGGACATGCGGAAGCGACACCGAGGATCTCGAAAATGTCACTCAAATTAATGGAGTTCCGATATGATGTTGAACACATTCCAGGGAACAGGAACAAAGTGGCGGACTACCTGAGTAGGGCGGCAGCGATGGAGCCCAGCACAGAATGCCCCGAGGCGGGGGAAGAGTGGGTCGCACTCACCGAGGACCTCGAAGTATCCATCAGCAAACAAGAATGGAAAACGGCATATGACGGAGACCCGACTCTGGAGAAAGTGAAGGACTACATTGTAAGAGGCTGGCCGGACAAATGCAAATTAGAGCGTGGCCTTGTCCCCTACTTCGAGGTGAGAGAGGAACTATCTATGGATGATCAGGGAACATTTGTATACAGAGGGGAAAGAGTCATACCCCCGTCAACGATGATATCCAGATTGATGGACATGTTACACGAAGGCCACCTGGGAGCGGGAAAGCTGAAACTAAGGGCCAAGCAGAATTATTGGTGGCCAGGAATGGACATAAGAGCGGAAAGACATGTGAGAGAGTGCCTGAGGTGCCAGGGCGCGGACAAAACACTGAAACCATTGCGCCCTGCCCTGGGAAAGATTGATCCTCCACAAAATCCATGGGAGGAATTGTCCATAGACATTTTAGGGCCAGTACTGAATGCACAAGGTATACAGAAGTACATTTGTGTAATGGTGGATCGTTATTCGAAATGGCCGGAATTAAAGATCGAAGAAACAATGGACACTGAAAGGATAGTGAGCTTCATGGCGGAGACCTTCGTGAGAGAGGGCATCCCTAAGTGTGTCCTTAGTGACAATGGGCCCCAATTCCGCTCTGACAGATGGAACCAATTTATGCAAAGAAATGGAATAGCGTCTAAACACACATCCATATACCACCCGGCGGGGAATGGTTTGGTGGAGCGCTTCAATAGAGTGGTGATGGGCTCGATACAAGCGGCCATTGCAGACAACAAAGACTGGGAGGCGGAGATATGGCACATGGTGTGGGCGTATCGGATAACTCCCACGAACACTGGCTATAGCCCTTTCCAGATATTGAGGGGCCGGGAGCCGTTCACCCAAGACAACAGGATATGGAAGGACAGAGTCATTAAGAGTGAGTGGTCACCGGCAGTGGTGCAAGCCAATCTAAAGAAGGCACAAGCAGTGTATACCAAACACTACGATGCGAGGAGGAATGTAAAAGACACTGCCCTCGAAAAGGGGGAATGGGTGAGAGTAAGATTGCCCACACTACAGAAAAAGGGGGAAAGTAAGTACAGCAGGCCCCTGAGAGTTGTGGAAATCAAGGGCCGGGCGGCTTTGCTGAGCGATGGAAATGTGTGGTCGCAGGATCGCATGGCCAGGTGCAATAAAATACTCAACTGGAGTAGCAGAGGCAACATGGAAGAGAGGGAGAGCAACAGTGACCACTCCAGTGACTATGGAAGTGAAGGCCCGGACTTTGGAGAAAGTAGTAACGAGGATCAAGAGGCAAGTGCAGAGTGTCAGCCGGAGGAAGACAGCAGTCGGAGTGTGCCTAGCGCGGCTGCGCTAGAGAGTGGACAAAGGGAAGAAGCAACGACTGCCAGTTCCCCGGTAAGACTGACGAGAAGGGGCAGGGCGGTGGTCCCACCAGCGAGGTTCAGTGACTACGATATGAGTCAGGACTTGTTCACATAACCCTTTGGAAAAAAGGGAGATATGTAGTGAGCGCGCTAGTATGGTACGTCACGTGGCTACGTGACGTACGTTGACGTAGAGGCGTGGCAGGCGGAGCGCGGCATTCAGAGCGCGAGCAGGCTGGGCGTAAGACATGCTTTGCGCTCCTTGCATGTATGTACCTGAATAAAGAGGTTAGCACCACCACCTGACTCCGAGAGTTATTGGGGGACGAAAGTGCATCATTACAATAAGCAATCTGAAACCTTGCCAGCTATGCACTGACACAGTGGTGACGGGTCTGGAAAATGAGTAGAATTAACACTGGTGCCCAGTTAACCCCTTTCCACTATCTGTATATTGAATAGAATTTAGATTCATCATTTAAGTGGTTCCTGATGACTATTTCTGCATCATTTGAGATTTGAGAGTTTGGGCTGCTTTTTGGGCTGAAACTGGTCTGATTGGGCTTATTTTGGCCTTATATTTGAGCGGCTTTGGGCTTGGAACGGGTCTTAAAATCTGTCAACACTGGTTCCTGGTTGCCATGCGAAACAGTTAGGACAAACTCGCCTGGGTAAGCTAGACACAATCCTTTTGAACCATTTTGAAATCCTTGGCTCATAGCTGCCAAGGTTTCAGATTACTAATGAGTGACATTTTCAAAATGTCAGAATACATATGAGGGAAATTCAGCAACCATGAATGACACTAACTACTTCAAAAGACCAGAAATGGAAGGGCAATCACTTCGCGGGAGGTTCTCGTTGTCACAGTTTATTTACGTAAAACAGCATGTGAAGAGGTGCATCACAGCTGCAGACTCAAGGACCCCAACTCTCATCAGCTGTGTGTCACACAAACAGTGCTGTCTGCTTGGCAAGGAAAGGAAAGCGAAACACCTCCCTCACAGGCTGCAGATGTGCCTGGAGAAGTAAAAAGTTGATGACGTTAGTGACAACTAATTGGTCTGGCCGGTCGGGCTGCAGGGCATTGCAGAGATGTGGATGTAGGCTGTGGGCACCTTTCTGATCGCGTGGAATTTGTGTATCAAGATGGCTGACACACTCAGGTGGTGGTTGCTAACTATTTAACTTATAGTAAGTAGGCAGTTAGCAGGCAGCATGACTGCGTAGGCGAGTAGTCAGCACAGGTTCAGGTGATACAAATTAGAGAAGATCACACCAGCCTCTTTGCAGGCTTCCCTGTCTACACTATAGCTGTAGGATACCAATTGTAGGCTGTTAGATATAAACAGTTGTTTGGCAGCAATTTGGATTTTCTGCAGTTGCTCATAAGCAATAGTTGGTTCAAAGATTTTAGTTTGCAGCAGTACTATGGGATGAACTCACTTTATACTCCTTGCACAGCTGTTTTATTGCTCACACCAATGCGCCATTGGACCTCTGCTAGTCTCTGGGCACTCTGCAGAAAGCAGGCAAAAGCGGCATTGAGGTCGGGGCAGCAGAAGTCCTTAACTGTGTCAGAGGGCTAGAACTGGCAAGGACTGCCACCTTTTAACCGTGTGCCTCCACACCACATCTACGAAAGCCCCACAGCGTATTGTCTACAAGGCAGTAGCCAGGCTCTTCAGGTGGCAAGGCACTCTGATCCAGCGGGCACAATTATTTTGGTTTACCACCCGCATCCTTAGTCCAGGCTGCTCAGTCTTAAGTCCAATCAGCACACCGAGTCTATGCTGGCGGCCGTGCTGCCCAACCGGGTCAGTCACTGAGTCTCTATGACTTCCTCTCTCCCAGGTATCGCATGGTAATAACTCATTTTGCCGCAAGCTAAGGTCATATTTACACACACAGGACAGCGCGGGCGTGCGGTGTGAGCAGCAGGAAGCACAATGAGACCGGTGCAGAAGTCCTGCAAACCGTCTGTGTTAGAAATGGGTTCTCTGGTTGGCTAGGGCTTGCACCAAAGCCAGGCAGGGACCACCACTCTAGTCAGGCCAAGGGAGTTACACGGCAAGATAACCGCTGCTCACCCCCTTGACAGCTTGGCGCCAGCAGTAAGGCTTGTCCCGGAGGCAATGTGTAAAGCATTTCCACAACACACACACAGTAGCAACACACTAGGCACACCACAAAAAGGAACTCCACACAAGGTTAAATATAAAAATAGCCTTTGCATTACCATAAACACATTAGATCATAATCACACAGGTACACTGTTCCAACTGGCACTGGACAGTATTTGCAGGGGATAATATACACGTGACAGGGCCACGTGGGCCACTGTCAGAATCAGCACTTAGTAGAAATAGCACAAAATAATAATTGTAGAACACAACCAGTAACCACTGGTAAAAGTTAGGTACACACTACGCAATACTAATCACCTTAGGCATAGCTCACGCAGGTAAACATAAACTTGGTAGCATAAACCATACTAGGCAAAACAACCTCCTAAGCATAAAAACACAGTTAGAGGTCTAAAACAGGGTGCATACATACATTATGCACAAATCACATTAGGCATAGAGACAGTGCGCCCCAGGCGGGGGCACAACACAGGAAAACTGTCCCCAGGCCAACTGGCCTCTCATGGGGCTCAAACGCCCTTTGTCCTAAATAGTCAGGGCTGGCTGTGCACACAGCCAAATGCAACAACGCAAGATAACAAGCCTAAATGTGGTAGCTGCCCACTACTTTCTGGTCAGCTGTAGAATCCTATATTGGGCACAGGCTCTCAATGGACCTAAACGGTGCAGCTGCCCACTACTTGCTGGGCAGCTGGAGAGTTAGAAAATACACAGGGGCTCTCAGTAGCCCTTAGGGCAAAATGTGCCACACGTTGGAGCCACCTGGGCTCTAGGAATCATGATGCACAGCGTGGGAGCAATCTGAAAAATAAACATGTCCCTGAACAGGGTGGAGCGTGCTGGTGCTGTAAATCAATGGGCCCAATACAGGTAAAGAACTTGCCCCCAACGTTGGAGAGACCACGGGCTCTTCTGGTCCCTTTTTTATAGTCAGGACCCTTAAAGTAATATGTCCCTAAGCAGTGGGGCCACGCACAGGCTGTGGGCACGCCGTGGGCCCTAAAACAAATGCCAGCCACGCCGTTTGCACAGCCCCCTTGGTGGCTTCGTCAGCCAATGAATTCCCTGAAACGTGAACGCCATCACTTTGATGGCTCAGCGTGTGTATCACATGAGTCTTTTGTGGTCCGTTTCACAACTGAACTACTTGTTCCCAAAGCATTTTATGCTTGATTGTGACACCTTTAGCATCTTTGAAACCATTTTGAAGACAATTCTGTAAATATTCATTATATGATTGAACTGAGTAAAAAGGAATCGCACTCTATGAGCGTGGGGAATTTGCTATCTATATTTTCAAGTGCCATTATGAATGCTTGTAGTTCAGCTCGCTGAGCTGTACAATCTCCTAGAGATTGTGTTTTTGTGAATATTGGTCGTAATTTACCATCGCGCATACGACCTTTAACGATCATGCATGCTGCACTGTAAGCTTGCTTACTTTCTGTTGTGAGTTGTGCTGATCCGTCAGTATAAATTATAAATTCGTACTGACAGAATCTCAGAAGCAGAGGACATTCTTGTTTGTACTGTAGAAATGCTTGTGTTTTTAGATAAGGATCAAAAACATATTCAAAATCAGTTGCAGCAAGAGAATTAACCCATTGTATCCATCTCCGTTAAAGCTTTTGCATTTGGAATGCTCGCTTTTGTGACCGCCTCTAAGGCTGGTACCGGAGTCATGACAATAATGCATTTCCCCTGGGCTAGAGCTCATTCTTTTGCTTCAGCGGTTTGAACTGCTGTCAGAATTGTTTCTGTTGAAGTGAACCGCATTTCTGCTTGTGTGTACAAATGTGATTTGTAAGTGATTTGTTGCTAACACGTCAGCTTGAAGTGAACGCAGGATATATGTATGTTCCTGTGTCCAATTATTGATTTTCAAATCAGGTTTGATTAATTTGTAGAGAGGTTTAACCTGTTTCATCTGTGTGTTCTGATGTAGGTGCATTATTTCTGTTCAAGACTCCTATCTTCACATCCAAAGCCTATTGTATACACATTAAATATCACCTTGCTGATTGATGAGACAAATCACTGATACATGTTTGTTGTTGTTTGTAACAAATGTCGCACACTGAGAATGTTTATTGTTTGTGTCTGCAGTGACAGTGCAAAAATACAGTGGACCTTGACGCATAAGGCTGTTAATGACGACATAGCATACAGTACACATAGGATGCAGAAGGGTCAAACTTGACCTAGTTTAGTGAGGTATGTCCAACACATCTGAAATTCCCCATGGACTATTGCCTGCTCAACTTGTAAGAATTTTTGAAAGGTTTCATTTGCAAAAGGGCACGTTTATGAAAATATGGCCTATTTGTAGTATTAGGCTGTGGCCCCTCCACATTATAGGAAAATGTCCAAATGTTATTAGACCATGTCCCTTCTGGTACTGTATGCAGGATGTTTTGACCTACACACAGGAGTGTGTAGACATGTGTGCATTTCATTTTAAATGTCAGTTACATTGTCCACTTTTGCAGCTCCTGACCTAAGGCAGTGGCAATATCAGGGTTTATTTGTGAACTTTTTTCTGTGCACAAGACTGATCCTCAGTAGCATTGCTGCGTATGTGTGTGAGTGGTTGAGTGCATGTGTTCTCTAATGGTGCACAGTGTGACTGCCAACATGCTCTAGTAAGTGACTTATAGGAGTTGTGTTGACAGATGTGGGTTTTGGGACACCGTGATGGTCCTTCCTTGTGTGTGCCAAAGAATTTTGTGTTACATCATATGCCTCCTCAAAAGGTCAGAGGTCAGAGGTGATATCTCCATTTCATTGCCTGAATGGCTACCTACTTAACTTAGATTTGTTGCCGCACAATGTGAGGATGGTGCCACTACCAAGGACAATGTGTCCTGGGGATATCCCTAGGAGTGGCTGGAATGATATTGGCATTAATATGTGTTGTGCTAATGCCATTCAATGTTAGACTACCTACATTTTCTGCACATCTTAGGGGACATTGTTGTAGTAGTTTTGTGTACTAATTTGATGGCGATATAGTTTAAATGTTTTTGTGTATTGGATTTAAACAGATGCTTTTCAACTATTTGCACTTTTCAGCATTGAATGAGGCTAGCATAGGAGACGTTGTCGGTGACATGGGCAATGCAGCTGGCAAATTGGCTCCTGTCATGAGGATGACAGCAATGTAATCACTGCCACAAAGTGTGAGGAGCATTCTGTGCCAGACATATGACACAACAAGGGGACCTAGCATATTTAATCCATCATCTTTTTATTTTACATTAAGATGAAAAGCCCCTGAATACTGGTTTTGTACTTAGATACCCCACCTCCTTTGCCGGAGCTACGGCATCATTTTGTTTAACTGTGTGAACAAATATAACTTGGATTTGTGTGACTCACCGGCAAAGGTGTCCATGACAGGGTCTGCTTTGGAGGTGGTCTATCAGGAAGAGCAGTGGCTTGGTGGGTAGGATGGCCTCCATGGCAGCAGAGACCTTGTTGAGGTGAGTGAAAGTGAGTTTCTTCCTTATATCAATCCCTTTTTGCTGCATCTTATCTGGAGGTTAGCCTGTATCACTTCTGCCAGCTGAAATGCAACTTGTGATAGGCCAGGAGGGTTTAGTGGTTGTCTTTGCCTCCCAAAGCCAGATTTTGCACAACCGCTACTGCCACACTGTGTGGGGGGGTGGTGGTGTTGACAGAGCAGCAGCAGTTCCCAGATTGGCAGACATATTAACTTGTAATAGGGCGCGCTGGACCATGGGACTCGCTGCCATTGCACCGCCACCTCCGGCACAGTGTCCATGGACCACCAAACTCGTAATTTGGCTGTAAATGTTGATTCCACTATGGCAAGGGGTAGTTTCTTATCAGACATGGGCACCTATCTTTACATGTAGACTTGGATAATGCCTAGAATTAAATAGGTATGCCTTAAAACCCTGAGACGTTCCATGCCTTTGAGTCACATTCCAAGGTTTTGGAGATCTCTGCTTTGTGTCATCTAAAGCGTGTTCAAGAGTAAGCCGGGGTAATGAATGACTGTGTTCCCTTGATGAGCTCCACTATAATGACGATTGCTACCAAAGGTTTTAGCTAGAAACCTAGAAATAAACCTCATTAGCCATGAATATATTGGCTCTGCACTACAGTACCAAGGCCTACAAAGGGGATATAGATATATTAGACACCTCTGCTTAGTTATGTGGTGTTTGACACCATGAAAACTCTGTTCACACCACAATCAAGCATGATTGCTGTCTCATGCTTGGGTGCATCTCCAAGATGTCAAACTAGAACATTTTGTGTCAGCCTCAAAGCCCCTAAATAGATCCTTGCCAGCCAGGTCCCTAGGCAGCTGGAGAAGATGGACTGCTCATTTTGCTTTCTTGAAGTGAGGAACTTGTCCTTATTGCCTCCTAGACATCATTGTCCATGTTGATTTACTACAGGAAACAAACAACAGACCCACGCTACTTGTCTGAGCACTGCTCACTAGTAAGCTGTAGTTTACTGCCTCCTCATGGATGAAGGTGAGAATCAGTCTCCATGAAATCAGAACTGGAAAATCTACAACTCATAGGCATAGCTTGTCATGCCCACATTTAACTATTCAGAGGGACACCACCAGCTTTGCAGCTTTTGCCCCCTCTCTGCAGACCTTACTGCCTGACAGCTGATAACTTCCTCTGCAATTTGCCTCAGGTCACACACACAGTCAACAATGTGGACACTTTATTCTAGTTTGTTTCTGATGAGGTGTTGAAGGTGTACAGGTCTCCATTTGCGGAACTGCAAGCTGTGGTTTACCATGATCAGGCAGTCAGTTTGTGTCTGCAGTCTATGTCCTCAATGAGGGAAATAATAAGTTAAAGCCCGTCTTTCTATCACTCCTTACATCACGACAGCTAGAGTTGTACCCCAAACAACATGTCAAGAACACCTTCACAATATCACTTCTTTGACATGCACCACAGCAAGAATCTGGGCACTGGTGACTTCTGCTATCAGGAAGGAAAAGTTTGTTGAAACTATTCACACTATTCTAACCCAACTGAGCACCATAGCATAGAACAATACACCCAGTGGCAATGATACTTTCACATAGTATAACATCAATGCTTTTAGCACCTGCAGCTTCACATTTGTGTATGTTTATGCCACATTCCGTTATCATTATCTATTTTTAAATGCACTTTTGTATGTGGATGCTTGGTATCCGTAGAGACTCATTTCTTGCAACACAGTCCAAGGAGAATACATACAACACATTTAAATTTCGTGTCAACTGGTAGGGTTAATGTCATTGTTCTAATTGCTAAAATATGAATTTCATGAACCATGGGCCAAATTAGCTCTTTATCTTTCAGGCCATCCTTCCGCCATCTTCGGCACCTGCTGGCTCTAATCTATGCCACAGAAACCATAATCTCTTAGGAAACTTCACACTGGGTTATCAGATCTATGATTCTTGCAGTAGTGTGATGAAAGCTCTTCAAGCCACGTTAAACATATTGTCAATGAGGGAGTATCCAGTTCCAAACTACAGCTGTCAGAGTAATGGCACACTGGTTGGCTTTATTGGGGACCTGTCATCTGCAACATCCTTCTCTATAGCCCAGCTCGTAGGAATCTACAGGTATCCTCAGGTAGGAAACGTGTTTGGTGAGTGAACATCCCAAAGATTTGTGTGTTTGCGCAACACGTTTAGGCCATTCTTGAAAATGGATGTCCTGTTCACTGTAAACATCTGAAATAAGGAAAATAAACAAAGCAAGGGTACACCATGTTGATGAAATTAGTAGACTGAAATGGGACTAAGGAGCTTGTATCGTTGTCTGCAGTGGATCTGTACTGAAAGTTTGGGGTGACTGTTCCCAGTGGAGTGGAAATTAGCTTGATTTAAAGGTGACAAATCTCTTTCTAGAGTGGCATAGACTGTGATAAACAATGAACCCACCTTGGCCTCCTTTCCTATGCCCTTATTGGTCTCTCCCCCACCTTTCACCACTGACTCTATTGCTGTAACTTCAGTCCTCATTGCGATATCGGAAGGAAACCCCTCCGCCGGACATTTGAACTTTCCTAGACTGAGTCGGAACCTTTCCGACCGACTCGGTCCGTTCACAATGTGTTCATGGTAGGAAGGTAAACTGTGTATTTATGGTGGAGTGGTGTGGCTCACTGTCGAGGCTTTTCCAAGACATCATCACAAAATGCAATTGACCCACATAGTTAGTCCATAGGATGTCTGTGCTTAATTTCTGCAAGAAGAACACATGCTTGTTCTTCAGAACAAGGCGACGTGGACAAAGAAATCCTCTGCTGATGAGCAGTAAAATGCAGAGTCATCTAGAGAAGCCCTAAAGCAGTAGACCACTGCACCCTCCTTTCACACTGTGCTGCCCTTTAAATAAAAAGATGACTTGGACCAATGCAGAGCTACCAATGAGCTCAGAATACCAGACTTGAATCCTGAGAAGCTATTTGAGAAATGAGATAACAATTGGTCAGATGGAGGATGGTATTGTTTTCAACAAGGTGGAACGCCCATAATGTTCTCTTTCTGGGGGCACCTCAATAGCACATTTGTAGCAGTGAATACATTCTGAATAGGCACTTTATTCTACATTCACTATAAGAAGGGCAGAACTAAATTTGAATAAAATGTTATTATAGATAAAGGAGCCAATTACATAGTATGGGGGTGTGAGAAGGCATCGGAAGAAAGTAGTCTGTGCAGTAAAGGGGCCAATAGGCGTGGAAAGACACAAATGAAGACATGTCATCGTAAGGAGGGGCTAACAAGCCTACAACCAATCGAGGGTACCATTTAAGACACCAGCCAATGAAAATGATGGGTGGAGAGTGAGCGGAGCTAATATACAGTATAGTGTATACTGCACGTCTCAACGAGAAAGTGCAAGCTCTGCCTAGACGAGACCTAAAAATTAAGATTACTCCTGGGCAATGTGTGGCCAACCGGATAGATCGATCATGTGCCATCATTTTCTAAGATGAAATTCTCATTCCAACTGTTTATTGAAATGCTTTGGAAACAACCAGAGGTGAAACAGGTATTTTACCTAAAATATCTTGACACAAAATGTTTTAATTAGAATCTATTTTTTGTTAAATATTTAATAATTGTTTTTGATGATCGTGTTTCCTATTGCAATATTTTTACTTAATTGAGACCAGTGATATTTTGATGTATGTTTACTCTCTTAATTACCCAATTTTATGTTAAAATATTGTCTTTCTCTCATAGCCCATATACGAGTGTGTTGAAAGTTTTCACTAACTCTCTCTATATTTTGTTCTTGTTTACAGATTAGTTTTGGGTCTATGGATCCTATTTTTAGTAACAAATTGAGATTCCCATCCTTTTACCGGACTGTTCCCAATGAATTCTTCCAGCTGGAAGGTATTTCTCAGTTGTTATTTTTTTTTTCCTGGCGATGGGTTGGGATTCTTGTTCCAGAGAATGACAGCGGTGAGAGAGCTTTGCGACAACTGATGACATTGATCACCGAGAGCGGAGGATGTGTTGAGTTCTTTTATATGTTACCTGTTGCCGTAACAGGAAGGAATAGTAATAGACTGTCGCTGATCGCAAGGGCTATCAAGAGGTTCACCGCTCAGGTCATCATTCTGTATGACACCGGCACAGTAATGGCACAGTTTTTTGCGTTTACTCTTTGGAACCATGTGCCTAAGAAAGTTTGGATTGTATCAGGGGAAGCCTTTATTGAGAACTTATTTATTGTAACAGGTGCCTGGAAAACATTTAATAAAATCTTAAAATTTTCAATCAAGAAAGGGGAAATCATTGGATTTAAAGATATTCTTCATGGTATCAATCCTGCCATGTTTCCAGAGTATGGTCCCTTAGATGTCCTCTGGGAAGGGTTTTTTGAATGTATATCAGCTGGAAGAGGGAATAAGAGTGGGTTTAATTACCCTTTTTGTTCAGGAAATGAAACTTTGCAAAGTGTTGATTTGCTCGAATATGATGTAGTGAACTTTAGATATACATTCAGTGTCTACACAGCTGTCTATGCTCTAGCACACGCTTTACATGAGATGCTTGAATCACACTCCAAGGAAGGAACAGCTGGTGCTGCTGGGAGCTTCCATCAGGATCTCAAACCCTGGATGGTAAGGGATCTTACAAACACCTACAATGTCATATGTGTCTCTTTCCACAAAATCATTGAACCGCTTGCCATGACTTTTTTACAGTAGCTTGTTGTATTTAATTTAATATAGATTTTAAATATATCTGTTGAGAGTTTGCTGCATAGAGTAAAGAATTCTTTGGATGTTCAGTTGAAGGAATCGTAAAATACTGGCAGATCAAACCTCTACTGATATGAGCTACACCCGGCATGATATTTCATATTATCTTCAATAGAATGGCATTAGAAAATATACTACATAGTGTATATTCCCATATATGGATTTCACTAGGGCTTGACGAAACTGGAGTAATTCTATTTAGCTCAATTACTCGCAATTATCATAATTATGCGTAATTACACGAGAAGCATAATCCAGCATTTAGCAATATTTTCTTAGAGATACACCCTTGTGTCCAAACTGGGCCTGAGGATGGATTTTGCACTAAGACAATAGCTCTAAATGGTACAGGCAATGCAAAGCCACCAGACGTTTTGCTCTCTATAAGATCCTTGTTCCTGCGCTCCTGCAGTAGTAATCTTGCCCCAAATTACGCCTAATTACTCGAGCTGGAGTAAATGTGTAATATCAGTAATTTTGCATTTCAAGAGTAATGTGTAATTTCTGAAATTACTCTGATTACTCCAGCATAGTTACATTTGCACAGGCCTCATTTTTACCCTTGTTGTACTTTGTGTTGGCTTGTCTCTCCAGTGTCCCTCTGTAATACAGCTCAGACTGGGTTCAACAGATCATGTGAATCCACTCAAAACCTCCTTCTAGTTGTTGCACACGTCTGCTACTAATAGTTCAGAAATGCTTTTCATTTTCATTTTTTTGTGAAAACGCTGGCATGCATGTCACATTTTATCATTAAATAGACTTTTTTAAATCTTATTTCCTTTCTTAGGGTACTCACGCTTTGACAAATGTGTTCCCCACATTGTATGGAATAATACGGAAATAAATCTGCAGTTTCTAAGTGTTGTGCAGTAGGACACAGACTAATAAAAAACTTGGTCTCCTCTGGCTGTATGGTGATGTATTCTACATACTTTTAAAACAATATGTCAGGCATTTCTGAAAAACAACACCCATGGGAGTCCAAGGAGCTGTCATCTTCATGGATCCCCCAATGTTTTCCTACACAGATTGCCCTGCAAACCTCAAATTCAGATTAGAAAAATCAAATTTTTTCTCATATTTCTGTGAGGGATCACCGCTCCTACACAAATTTTCTACCACCCAGCGTTCCTCTCAGTTTTCACATTAAAATTGTACCTTACTTGTGTTAGTGGGCAAAGAGACAGTGACAGGGAAGGGCAACAATTCTCGAGATTGAGGGGATAGTGCAGTGACCTCCAAGCACTATATTTTTATATATGTTTTAGGCTGGCTCTGCATTGGACACCCACAGAGGTATCATTTTGATCAATAGGCCAAGGGGAACACTGGGTGTTAGGAAATTACCAATCAGTGATCTCATAACTTTTCCACACAGAAATGTCTGTAAAATATTACATTTTATCTAAACATGAGGTTTGGGGTAAAAAAAGCACTGGGGGGTCGACAAAAGTCACACAGCTTCTCCGTGCACACCCAGGCACAGCCAGTGTGCTGAATGAGCAGCCGCATTGGCGAAGGGGGCAGGCATAGGTGTCATAGGCGGGAAAAATAAAAAATAAAAATATAAAACTTACCTGTAGCTGGCCATGGTATACTCTTCTCCTCTTCTTCTTCAGGCAGCACAGGCTCCCAGAATGCCTTGCGGTCAATCCTGAAGCAGCACTCACACATGAGAGCAGATTTAGGATTGGCCTGAATACCCTTAATTGGCTCTCCAGATAAACTGTGAGTCTGTGCCTGCTCTCAGCTGCATTGCAGGGTTGAAGAGAGTTTTCACTGCACCTGATGATTTGGCCAACCTGAGACAGCTGGCCAAATATCTATGGATATTGAAGTGAGTGCATCTACCACTCCCCTTAGCCACCCCACCTTGCCCTGCCCCATAGACTGGGCTAGAAAAGGCAAATGTATTTTTATTTTTCCTTTCCTGCCCTTTTTTTGGGAGTGATGACCTCTGCCATAGTGGAGGAGCTGCTGCTGTGGTGCACACCACCAGCCAAGCACCATATACAAGCGTGCAATAATTTCCCAAAAAAGCATCTTCTTTTCCTCTCAAATTGAGGCTGCCCAGAACTCTGCTAAGAAATTGTTCCAGGTAGTCAACACCCTTTCCACCCCCAAAATATGTGAAGCCACAGAGGTATCCCAAGACCTCTGCAACTCTTTAGCCGCCTTCTTTGCCACCAAGGTTACGAAGATATACACAGCTTTCACCTCCCACCCTCACCCTATCGCTCCCATCCCCTTCTCCCCCTCTCCGTCCCTTTCCCATTCCTTCCCTAACTTTCACAATGTCTCTTCCGAACAGATCAGTAACCTCATCGGGTCCACTAGGGCAGGCTCCCCCTTAGACGCCTGCCCACCGTCCATACTCAAACAGATGTCTGAGGTTATTACACCTCCTCTAATGGAAATCTTTAATTCCTCGTTCCTTACAGGGCTATACCCCCCCGCGTGGAAGAAAGCGGCAATAAAACCCCTCCTTAAAAAGCATTCCCTAGACCCCGCGGCATCAGTCAATTATAGACCGATGGCCTGCCTCCCGTTCCCTTCCAAGATCTTAGAGAGTATTATGAACAGACAGCTGTCTGTCTGAGACCGCCTTGATAAAAGCAACGGATGAAATCAGGGCAATTCTGGACCAAGGTGGGACGGCGGTTCTTATACTCTTGGATCTATCTGCCGCCTTTGACATAGTCGATCATTCCATCTTGATCGACCATGTCACAGCCATAGGGATCAACCATCTTGCTAAGGACCTCCTTGTACATTCCTCTCTAACTGCACTCAAACCGTAAAACTAGGCAACTTCTACTCCCCCATATTTACTCTTCCTCGCGGGGTGCCTCAGGGATCCTCGCTAAGCCCTACGTTATTCAATATATACGTCTCTGACTTGGCGAGGATAATTAAATCATGTGGCCTGAGGCTAACCATCGACGCCGACAACACCCAACTGGTGCTAGCTGTGCATAAAGATGGGGCAGTTGTTGCGTCCAGATTCCCGGAGGGTATGCTAGCTATAAGCTCCTGGATGTCAATGAGCTGTTTAAAACTAAACTCGGAAAAGACCGAGGTCATGACCTTCGGGACCTTATCGCCTGCCTGGTCATCCACCTGGTGGCCCAACAAAATGGGCCCCCCTCCACAACCTGTCGTTAAGGTAGGAAATCTCGGGGTAATGTTTGATGACAAACTTACTTTTCATCATCACGTAAACAATGTGGTATCTTCCTCCTTTTACACCCTAAGAAAAATAAAGAAGCTAATGCCATATCTCCCAGCTTTGGCAGGAAAAACCCTTGGCACCACCCTTGTCTTCTCCAAGATCGACTACTGTAATGCCCTTCTCCTCAATGCCCAAGAGAAGGTCCTGAATAAGCTTCAATCCGTTCAGAATGCGGCAGCCAGGGTTCTACTCGGCATCCCCAAAAATAACTCTACTTCTACGGCCATTCGGCAGCTCTACTGGCTATGTGTCAGAAGCCGGATCAAATTCAAGGTGCTCTGTATTGCCTACAAGGCCATTCATAATTTAGGTCCCCAGTTCCTCAAGAACGCCTTTCGTATTTATGCCCCCATCAGATCCCTCCGCTCTTCCACCGCCTTCCATCTACTAGTCCCACGCACAAGAACATCCTCCTGGGGAGACAGCCGCTTTTTAGTGGCCACCGCCAGACTCTGGAACACCCTTCCCCTTTCCATCAAAACTTCTCCCACCTTCACAACCTTTAGGAAATACCTGAAGACCTGGCTTTTTAATCAATAAGTCCGTTCCGGCGTTTCCATGTCCAGATACATAGTCCTCATGCGCCGAGACACCTCCGGGTATTTGCACGCAATACAAATCACCTAAACATAAACATAAACATCCACGCACACCCCCAGCCAAGCAACATCAACACACACTGCCTGCCGAGCACCATCCATGCACACCGTCAGACAAGCACCAGTCCACACACACTGCCAGCCAAGCGCCAGTATATGCACACCGTCAATCAAGCACCATTCCATGCACACACCACAAGCCTAGTACAAATCTACATACATCGCCAACAGAATACCAGTACTCATACAGCCAGCCAAATGCCAGTACACGCAGACTGTCAGCAGAACTCCACTTCACACACACACACAAACTTTCCTTGGTATGTAGTTTTTTTATGCCCCCCCCATGGTGGTTAGATGAGCCCTTAAATAGTGGTTATCTGCCCCAGAAGGGGGAAAAAAAAGATAAAATGTGTCCCTAACCCTTGTGAATGAATGAATGAATGAATGAATGAATACTTTATTGTTTGATTACTCAAAACCATTACATTAAAAGCAGAATACAAAGTTATAAAATTACAAAAATTAAAACCAAGGGAGTTTGTGCCGCCCTGGGGGCTGGGGTTACGATGAATAGGGTTCGTATTGAGGCATGGGTAGGCGTGGGCGGAAAATCCGTTCCGCTCGCGGATTTTGCGGATTTTCGGGAAATCCGCAATCCGCGAGATTTGCGAATTTCCCGCAAAATCCGCAAATCCGCGAGCAGCGGATTTTGCTCGCACTGCTCGCACTGTTCGCGTGAGTTCGCGCCCCGCGAATAAGTGCAAAATTGCAGAAATACGATCTTAGCAAAACTGAAAGTAACTACTTACCAGGTTCAAAAGTTCAGGCTCATCATTAGTAGCCATTTCCTGGAGTGCTTCCTGAGGGGCCCCTCCAGAGTTCAGTTGCCAGTTGAAACTATTATGTGACCCTGCTCTGAACCTCAGAATAGTTACACATATGCCACAAAGGTCCTGAATTACAGCTAAGGGAGACAAGCAGGAGCCAGGCTGGAAGTTAAAATCCATTAATCAGCCCCTAATTCATTATTGTCAGTTGGGGCAGGGCAGGTGTTGTAACTAATTTTGCAACAATGAAAGCACTTAGCAAGTGCAAAAGATCACTAATCAGGGCGCACTAAGGAAGCAGGTACCAGCTAAAAGAATATTCTGTGACACATGAATCAGCCCCAAATTAATTCAGGTCACTTGAGGCAGGGAAGGTGTGCTTTGCTTTGCCGAAAATAATGTACACTGGACAACCAGAGGGTGTGGTGATGAAACAGAGGGTGGCATGGGTGGGCCAGAGGGTGGCATGAGTAGTCAGAGAGTGGCAGTGGTGACAGAGAGTGGCAGTGATGAAGAAGAGTGTCCCAAACAGGCTGGACACGTAGAAACAACAAGTTCGCGAAACTTGCGACCCGACAGGTAAGTTCGCAATTTGCGAAAGTGTACAAAACCCTCGCGAACTGGCAGAAACACGGGCGAACACAAAAAAAAAAAAAAATCCGCAAATTCGCGGGAATTCGCGGATTTTGCGGATTGCGAATCCGCAAATCCGCAAAATTCGCGAACGCGAGATCCGCAAAATTCGCTCATGCTTAGGCATGGGTCTGCAAAGTCTCTATAAGGGCAGGCCCTACAGGGCCATCAGCAAGGATCGTGTCTGGTGAATAAACTTTCCGAAGGAGGCCATGTGCTTTACCGTTGTCGAGGTGTAAAGATAGATGGTCGCCTCCTTTGCGGTGCGGGATCCTGATTGTCTTAGAATTGGCCTGAGATAGAGACTGCGGGCCATGCGCAGGGCTGGGCAGCAGAATAGAAGATGGGCCAATGACTCACGTTTGTACCTACAGAGCCTGCATTCCCGGACTCCTGAGCTAACCATTCCGAAGGCGTATAGTTCTTTGAGAGGCAACGGATGTAGTCTGTAGGCTAGGATCTTATGAAGGGCTGCGCGGCCCACGGGCTGCTTAAGGTGGTGTTTCGGATTGTGCAGGATGTGCGGTAAGCACAAGGAATCATGAAGGTCTTTTTTTGCCAGCAATTCCAGGTCCAGTTCCTGTGACCGCGCGCGCACTTGTTTTTTGATGGAGTGTTTAATAGAGGGTGTAGCTGACATATTCGGGATTACAGGACTCGATGGCGAGATTAAGATGGTCCTTCGCCACCTTGAGAGTGGCCGACAAGGGGTTCCCTGGTTCTCTAAAGATACAATTCAGGGCTGCCTTAAGTGTGTTCTCCTTAGCCGTTATTGTTAGGAAGTAATATTTACTTAGGGCGGCCATCTCTTCCAAGTATTGCTGCTTGAGTGAGAACTCCAGGCGGACAAGGGTGTTTCTGGTGCACCTCTGAAGATGAAATAGTCTCTTGTAGGCTCTGCAGTGAATTTTTTCTAGTTCTTTATTCAGTTTGCCCGGAAATGCCTGTAGAGCGTAGTTGAGGGCCGGCATCAATTTGGCTTTGAGTACTCGTTGGATGGCTGTTGTGGACGAGCTCTATAAGGAGGCGTGCAGCTTGCAAATGGCGTAGGTTATAGTTTTGCCTTTGCCTTGGATGATCTTTAGGTGCGCGATTGAGAGCCCCGACTCCTGGAAGCAGATACCCAGGTAAGTGTACCGCTGAGTACTTTCCAGCAAAAGGTGGCCGAGCCTCCATTTTAATGATTTTTTTCTTTGGGTGCTTTCCGAAGATGATGACTTTGGACTTGGATGGATTTGCTACGAGCTTATTTTTGTCATTATATACGGCAAGTGCCGTCAGTGCCTTTTGTAGCCCAATTCTCATGTGCTCCAAGAGCACCAGGTCGTTGGCGTATTGCATGAAGTGAATTTTTGTCCCGCTGATCTTTGGGATGAGCAATGCAGCCCCAGTCAAGACTCTCTCCATGTCCGCTGTGTATAAATTAAATAACAGTGGGGCTAGCATGCACCCTTGTTTTAGACCTCGGTCCGTATTGATCTTTACGGATGCATGGTCCCTCGAGAGTTTGATTCTCACCCACGTATTGTGGTTCAGGGATTGGCTCGCCCTCAACAGGGATGGGTTAATATTCCATTGGGCCAGCTTTCTCCACAGGATTGCACGATCTACCCCGTCGAACGCCGCCGAATAGTCAATGAAGCAGGCAAATAAGGGAGGGCTTTTGCATGTCCGCGCATGGTGAGCCAGATAAGAAAGTGCAGTGATGTTATCGACTGTGGCGGACCCTGGTCTAAATCCGGTTTGGCAGAATGGGAGGAGACCTTCTGCGTTCGTCCAGTTTGTAAGGTCCCTCAAGATGGCACTGGCGTAAGCTTTTCCCTCGATGTCCAGAAGGGCGATCAGGCGATAGTTTGAAGGTTCAGATTTGGGACCCTTTTTGTGGATTGGTTGTAAGAGCGAACCTCTCCAGGAAGCTGGGACATCCCCCAGGAGCCAGCATTCAGTGTACAGGTGGGTCAGGGTTTTCGACCAGAAGTCGATGTTTGCCTTGAATAAGTGTCCAGGAAGGCCGTTGGGACCCGGGGCACCATTTTGTCTGATATTTTTTAGAATTTTGGACACTAACAATTTTCCCGGCGGGGCAGTCATCTCAGTTGTTGGGTCTAAGTCAGCTCCAACGATAGATGTTTCATTTTGCTTGGTAACGGGGCTGTTTTCGATGTAAAGGGCTTTTACGTGGGCGGCCCAGATCGGAGCCTCGAGGGAGTTTTCTCTGTGGTTTGTGCCTCGTCCCAGGGTGCTTAAACAGTGCCAAAACTCCTGCGATTTTCCTGGGCTCAGTAAATCAAAGATTTTCAGCCATTGTGCTTCGTAGTAGTCTCGTTTTGCCTCCCAAACCTTCTTAGAGTGACTTTTACTGGCCTCTTGAAGTTGTTTCTTCATTGGGCTTGTACCATTTTTGTGGAAAAGTTTGCGTTTCTTGTTCAGTTGTTTGGCGCTGATTTTGATTTCCGCCTTGTGTCCATATGTAGGTAGGGAGTCCCTATTAGATGTGCTATTTGAGGTTCCGCGAGGGAGTGCAGCCAGGGTCCCTGTGATGGCATTCCACGTAGCTATTGCAGCCTCTTTCTGTTCATTCAGTGGCCAGCCTGGCCACTGGTTTGCCCAATTATTAAAAGTGGTGATTGAGGTCTGTACCCATTTGATTCTTCTGGGCAACTTTATCAGTTCTTCACCGTTAGATGCTCCGATGTATTCCAGCCTATGGCGAGTGTCCGCTATGAGATTCCATGTGATGGTTAAGGCAACGTGGTCGCTATCGCTGCACGGATGAACTGTAAAGTTTGACAGAAGAGGTTGCAGTTTTTCACTTAGGATGATGTAGTCGATCGTTGTTTGGTTGTTGTATGTAGGACTGAGGAAGGACCCTGGACTGTTCTTTAGGAGGACCTAGTGCGCTGTCGCCAGCTTATAAGTTTTTAATAGATCATTCAGAGCAATGGTGGCCCCGGCCAGATGTCGTCGTGTGGTTAATATCCTCATGTTATGGATATTAAAGTCGCCAAGAATGATGCATTCCAAGGCCGGGAATTAGAGCATTAAGGACTCTAGGTGGGTTGTCAGCATGGCCAAGTTGGATATGGGCCCATGTGGATTGTGGTAGAGGTTGATTAATAAAAACGCAAAGTTTCCATTTGTCAGGCGGCGGCCTTTACAGGATGCCCGCCTGGAGGTTGTCCTGGAGATTGGGAATTGCCTTGAGTTCCAGGTTGAGTGAATGCTTTATGTAGACACATATCCCCCCCGACGGTCTTCTGAATATGTTAGCCTTTTTTGCAGGTTTTCCATATTCTGCGTATCCTCTTAATGAAAGCGGGTGGAGCTGCCAAGATTCTTGTATGCAGATGATATCTGCCTCCTCCATGAATGTCACAACGTTTTTATTAAGAAGCAGCCTCCTGAGCCCTGCGACATTCCAAAACATGATTTTCAGGCGATCCGGGGGCGGTCCCTCTCTGGAGGCTTTTGTTGGGCGATGGTTGTGCTGCAGTAGGGTTGGCCCGAGACATCGTGGCTGTGTTAGGATCTCGAATTTAGTACTAACGGCAGCCAGGGCCAGTCTTTGCTTGAGCATCCCAGAGTTGCGCATGTTGCTGTGCCCTGATTTGGATTAGTTGTTATTTTAATTGGGGTGCTGATGGTTGGACCAGTGTTTGTTGCACCTTTGGACCAATAAAGGATGGGTGCCACGTGTGGCGCGTCAGTGGGTAGGCATGCGGGCGTGAGTTCCCTCCGATTCGCTGATCTGTGTTTCCCATCTGGAGATGCGCGGTGTGAGTTTTTAAGATGAGGGGGTATTTTTGTGGGCGCTTAGGTTTTATTTTTTTGCCCCAGCTTTCCAATAACTTGTGCTGGCTTTTCAGAACCTCGGCCATGTGCGGGCTCACAAAGGTTAGCTCCGTGGGTTCGTTTTTCTCCACCGCATCTGGCGGGAGGAAGGAGATGGTTTCAATGTCTGTAGTTTTTATTCCCTCCAACCCTGGGATGTTTGCAAAAAGTGTTAGAAGATTACTGCGGTTGAGAATGTCCCACCTCCCCTCGGAGACATAGTCGGGGTACACCGTTATTTTCCGATCCTGGGGTTGGGGGTGGTTTATTCGGCAGACTGAGTCCGCCACCTGGCCGCCTGTTTGTGGTAACTGTGCTGTATCAGGTGGATGGTCGTTTACATGCCTGTTTAACCCCAATGGCCCCAATGACCGCCGGTAGACCTCCATCTGTGACAAGCTGGGAGCGATGATGGTACGTGGTGGGTGTTCAATTTCCCTGAGGTCTGTGGCAATCAAAGGCGTACGGCCCATCATGAGCGTTGATAAAGCTGTGGCCTGCGGGTCGTGTCTGAGCTTGCTTGAGATGCTTCCACGGAGCTTTGTCCGTGTGGGTCTGTTGCTTGATTTGTGTGCGATATTGATAAAACTGGCTGGGGGGTTGCGAGAAAGGTTATTGCTTTGTTGGTAGAGTGAGTAACTTCGACGTTTGGCTCGATTGTTTCTGGTGTTTTGACGGTTGCTCCCAATTTGGTCGTTTCCTGGTTCACGATGTGGGCGGGCGTGTCATTCTCAGGCCGTAGCCATTCCCGGATGGATCTGGGAGCGAGAGATTTGTTTTTATTCGCCTTGTTGAGTTGAATATGCTGGGGCTCGTGGTTTTTTGTTTTGATCTTGATGGCGTCTGACCTGCTCATGCTGAGCATGGATGATGGAGCATCCCAGGTGGTTATATCTTCTTTAGTAGTTTGTGTAGAATGGTTTGGCGGGTTTCATAAACCTTCTATTTTTGGAGGGTGGGGGGCTGGGGCCTGTGAGATCGAGTCCTTGGTCTTGCCGGCTTCTTTCTTGAGGTCCTCAATTAGTGTGGTCATGATGTGTGGGAGTTTTCCGAAATTGTTCAAGATTGGACTGCAACTACATGACTCAGGCTTGAAGTGTGTGCTTTCCTGTGCTCTGCGGATAAGGGAATTCAGATGGTCCAGTTTACAGTCGATTACAGAGATTAAGTTTGCGACTGTTTGTAATATGTTTATCTGGGCATAGAGCTTGTCGGCGTGCATTATTGCCGCACCTGTCATAGAAATGAGTATCTCGTTGATCAGTGTTAAGTGATCTGTGATCACTGGGCGGTTCTCCCCCCTATCCGAGCTTCTACTCATTGACCATGGTGGCAGGGCCGTTTTGTCTTGTTCCCGGAGTCTCTGGTGCGTCAAATTCGAAGGTGGGGGTGCCGGGCCAGTATTTCTGTGGTTCCTCCTCCTTCATGAATTTTGTGTGTGTGACTAGATGCGTCAAGCATGTGTTCCCCTGTTGCAGGGGGTTTGCTGCGTGTGCTAATCAATATGTCAGCCGTGAGGGTCCCCATTTAGGATCGAGTTCGGATGAGGATCTTCCAGTGAGTGGTGAATAGGAGTTGTTGGTCTAGTGGAATCGGGTCTGGATGCGACCCTGTACGGAGCCTCTGGCTTGATGGATTATCCATTCTGTAGCGTGGTTATTATTGGTGATAGGTGTAATCCTGGAGCCTGTGTGGCGGTGGGACTGGGGGATAGGCCGTCCTCTGGGGCTTTCTAGGGCAGTGTGTAGCTTGGAGGTCTAGTTGGTACAGCTGAGCTTGTTATCATGGGGTATAAGAAGCTTCTTATGTCTCTGTTTCCTAGGGAGACGTTTGCCCCGGGACGGGGGGTTAAGTTAACTGGATTATGACACTTCCCATCTTGCCCTACTTGCGACGATGTCAGTGCTGGGAATGCAGTTGGTAAACCTGGGGACGTTGGCATTGCACCGGTAGCACCAGGTGATCCCGGGACTCCCCCATCCGATAGCCCAGGCCCGGCCACCCGCACCCGGGGGGTAGAAAAGTTTTGCCTTCCGTCTCCTGGCTGTTATGTGCGGGCAAGGTTTTTCCTGTGCCTGCAGTAAGGGCGAATTTCTAGTCCTCATTATTTTCCCTGTTTTTACTGTTGCTTTTTTCCTGTTGCAAAGTGGTCGCTGCAATGGTGCAAAGTTTCGCTGGAGTCGCTGCGATGGTGTGGAGCGGAGGGGGGGGGTGGCGGCCCGCTTGTCTCTTGCCCTCTGATTCCTGCACCAGCGCCTGCTCCTTGCTCCCCCGAAGATGGGGCCGGGGCTCGGTTCTGCACTTCGTTCTGCAATTCGCCGGGCTTGATGCTGATGCTCCTAGTTACCAAGGACAAGCAAACTTAGCTGAGGTGGTGTTGTGGCGGTTTTGTTGTCGCAGCGCTCGGGGCTCGGAGTGCAGCGCTCACACCTGCCAGCAACACGTCAGCGGAGGGGGAGGTGAGGGGGGCCAAAGTGTCCGAGGTGCCGGGTGACTTTTTTATTGTGATGGACGGTGTTGTTATCTCAGCGCTTGTGGGAACTTGTAGCAGCGCTCACACCGCCATACAGCACCTGGCTCCTTGCTTTTTGCTTTGCTTTGCTTTTTGCCCATTTTTTGCTCCTGTTTTGCGTATGCAGGAGGCGGTAGCTTCAGAAATGGCGGAGCTGGTGTCTAGACATGCATGCCTAGACCTGCACGACTGCTCTCATGCCCGCCCGCCCACCTACCTGCCCGTCAGGCCCTGCTCCTACCTGCTCACAGGTTGCTGTCCCGGAGCCGGCAATGTTGGGCGTTGGTCTAATCGCGGGCGGGTGTACCGGCAGACAGGCAGGTTGGGGCAAATTCAGACCGGCGACCCCTCACGCTCCGGCAAGTCCGCAAAACCGCGGTGTCGAGTTCTTGTGGCTCCAAGCTCTTGATGGGCGTCGCGGGTGGGGTGCGGGTAGGGCGCATGGGGTGTGGCAGGCAGGAATGGCAGCGGCGGCCACAGTGTCCATCTCGCTCTCGTTGCTGAATGCGCTCTGGCGTTTCCCGTCGTGACTCGTGTGCTCGAGTGCCTAACCCTTGTCCATGGGGCCACACTCTGACATGCAGATAAACATATCTCTGTGCCTAGTGGGCTTTCTGCCCCCCTCTTGTATGGCAGATCAGGGTAATAACCCCCATATGGCCCCCAAGGGGGGCAGAAAGACTGTTCAGTTTGTGTTTGGGGGCACCAACATGTACAATCTGGGCAGCCCTCACCCCTACATATAAAAAAACATAATCCTTGGTGCCTAGTGGGCTTTCTGCCTCCGGTGGGGGAGAGGCAGAAAGACTCCAGCGATTTTTGGGAGGGTGAGGGAATTGGCATGCCCATTCTAGGACGTCCCCACCGCAGACTTACAAAAAGAGGTGTCCCTGGCTTCCTAGTGGGCATTCTGTCCCCAAGGGGGGCATATCAGGATATATTACCCCCATCAGCTCTCCATTTATTTTTGGAGGGGTGGGGGCATTGGCATTCCGATTTTGGACAGCTCCCATACCTATGTATAAAAAAACAAAATCCCTGGTGTCTAGTGGGCTTTCTGCCCCCCTACCTGGGGGCAGATAAGGGGCTGTTGCCCCCACCTGCATCACAGGGGGGCAGAAAGCCTTTGGCAAATTGTTTTAGGGGGTGGGGGCATTGGCATGCTCACCCTGGACAGGCCTTACCCCTCAACAGCAAAATAACATTTTTCCTGGCTGCCTAATGGCCTTACTGCCCCCCAGATTTGGGACTATTTTCACATCTGCCCCAAGCGAGGCAGAAAGACTGTCCAATTAGTAGGGGGTGAGGGCTTCCTAAAATGGGAATGCTACTGCCCGACCCCTAGGCATAATAAAACTCATAATCCCTGGTGTTTAGGGGGCTTTCTGCCCCCGAGGGGACAGACCAAGGGCTAGTGCCACCAGGGAGGGGTAGAAATACTGTGGAAATGTGTTAACAGGTGGTGGAATTGGCACACCCATTTCCTCATCAGTGATCCCCAAGCAGGCATCACTAGGGAGGGGCACCATTAGAAAGGGGAGATTCTCCTCTTTGCAATGATACCTCTATAGCGTGCCTCAGTGCACAGGGGGCACCGGAGGGATTTCCTGTGCCATGTGTGCGGACGCCGGGGAGCGATTGTATGCACATGAGCACTGTGGCATTGGATGTTTCTTGGCCGTCTGATGTATAGAAGGGTGTAATGTATATTTATTTTGGTGCTATCTTAGCGTAACATATTGTACAAATGTGTAAAATACTTCATCATAAAGATAGATGAGTCCATGCAAGGTTAAGAGATCAAGTAAACTAACAGGATCATAATTAATCAAAACAAACATATTAAAGTCTCAGCAGCCATCTTGGTTCCCAAAAATATTTTAACCTACCACTAGGAAATCTGAAATTTCACCTGACGTTTTTTATCAGTCTATCTTCTACTGGACAATACCCGGAAACTGCTGATTTCTTTCCCGATTATTCCATACAATGTGAAGAACATATGTGGCATGAGAGAAGACTTAAAGCTACAATAATGATAAAATGTGACAAGCATGCCAGTATTTTCCCTAGGAAAAGAAAATGACAAACATTTTTAAACCATGAGTAGTGTATAGACATGTGCAACAAGTAAAAACGGGTTTTGTGAGGATTAACATGAGCTGTTGAACACATTCTAAGCTGTATTACAAAAGGACACTAGAGAGACAAGCCAGCACGTAGTACAACATGATGGAGGTAATGACAGTCAGCCAGTGTTTGAATGAGTATGGATGATTCATTCTGAATAGAATAAGTAATTGTCGTGAAATCTCTTACAAACCCTACACACATAAGAATAATTTGAACTGAAAAGAAATGACAAGTAGCTAAGGTAATATTTGTCACAATTATTTGTCACAGTAGTACATCTGACACCGCATTCTACAAATATGTGGACTGTCCCAATATGTGTGCTATTGTTATTTAGAACCATAAATCTCACCCTGTTAATTTAAGCACTTTAGTCAAGAGAGAGACTGGAGTTAGAAAATGAGATCTCATCCTTCCTCTGCTTACAGAAGGTAGCAGTGACTCCAGATATACCTGTGACTGTCTGCTAGGGTATGACCTGAAGAGAACGAGGTAGAGCTCTGGTTACATCATTAGATGTTTTGACTGCCTGAGTGGGTGCTTTTGACCAGAGTGTCCAGGGCAGCCTATCGTGGGAGTCGGAAGGACCCAGAGCCTGAAGCAGTGGAGCCAGAATGTGCCAGAGTGAGAGAGGGGTCAGTCTGCATGAGAAATCAGACCAGATACTTCCCAGAGTCAAAAAGGAGTCAAATCCTGAGGTAGAAGACCTGATATCTTAACTACTGGTGAATACATTTCTACCATGTAAGACCTTCCTGTCCAAGGCTGGGTGGCAGACTGCAGGAGGACTGTCCCAGGCATAGTTGTGCAAGGCACAGAGGGAGTGTCCCACTCTGGAGGGCCTATGGTGACAGACTGAAGCCCAGAAAATTTAAACATTTGTAGTGATTTCCTCATTTACTATCAGAATGCTCGCCTGTATAGTGATGCTAATTTCTCTAAGCCTGTGTCAACCAGAGTGCTGATGGTCCCCCAGTTTTATAGGTCCTTCCTACTGTAGCTGGCTCATGATATTCCCTTGGAAGGACATCTGGGGTAGGCCGACAACCCTTGACTGCCTGGTCATCCAATTTCATTGTCCTCAGATAAGGATCAAGTCTGATGTATTCTACAGATCCTGTATTTCTTTTCAGGTCACTAAAAAGTCTGTTTGAAAGTGCACAGCTCCCCTCCAGAATTTCCCAATGTTAGCGCACCCTTATCATTCTTGTGAAAGAGGGATGGGAGAAAGCACCAACCCTCATAAAATGTAGATGCTGCATGAAATAGGCCTCTGAAAAAGAGGACAGTCAGGAAATGATCAAACAATTGCATGACCAGTAGGTCACTCTAGTGGAATACCAACCCGGCCATGAAGTATGAATTGTAGAACCCATGGAGTTCTGAACGCTCCAATATAAGTGGACTGGGCTGAATTAAATCAAAGATTATTTCTGTCCCCCGCACCGACAGAAGGCCATCAGAGGGACCGTTAAATCAATATTTGTAAAGTGCAGCACTGTCACCCATAAGGGTATCTGGGAGCTGAGGATGCCAAGTCTTGGTTGAAAAGGCAGATAATGAGTTTCTTTCTAAAGTCCCCCAGGGAGGGTTCTGTTCAGAGGTGGATGGCCAGGTCATTCCAGGTGTTGGTGGTTATGTAGGAGAAGGAGTAGCCCCTGCTAAGTCTGTAGTAGATTTGGGTTATGTGCAAGGGTGAGTGAGGAGAAGCTCAGGTGTCTTGAAGGCGGATGAAAGTTTCAGTCAGTGGTTGATGTAGAATGTTCCTTGGTCAAGAAGAGCTTTGTAGGCGTGTGTGAGGATCTTGAACTGGCATCTTTTCTGGATGGGAAGCCGTTGGAGATTTCCGAGGTGAGGATGACATAGGTCCATTTGGGGAGGTCCAAGATGAGTCAGGCTGCAATGTTCAGTATGGTTTGGAGTCTTCTGAGGAGCTCTGTGGAAATTCCAGCACAGAGAGTATTGCCAAAGTTGAGGCGGCTGATAACGAGAGCCGATGTGAAGTTTTTTCTATGGTTGATTGTGATCCAGCTAAAGATTCTGCGGGGCATGCAAAGTGTGTGGAAACGACTGTGAGGTTGAGATTGTCAAGGCTGAGCGAGCTGATATGGGAGTTTAATTTGTTGTAGATGGGGGTGATTTTGTTGTGGAAGTAATCAGAGAGAGTGTCACAAAGCTCTTGGGAAGGGTGGATGGTGTTCTCTGTGTTGTCAGGTTCGAGAATTCCTTGACTATTTTGAAGAGATCCTCCACGTTGGCCAAGGTATCGATGAAAGCAGTGATGGCTGGTCTATTGACTTCCTTGATGCACAGGCTGTAGTTGCTGAGGGCTGCTTTGTGAGGGGCTGTGAGGAGGGGCTCTTAGTGGCGCGCCTTAGCTTTTCAAGATTGTAGTAGTTGCGCTTGATGGTTCTGAGCTGATAGTTGACAATTTGCCTCAATATTCTTACTAACCATATTACTCAGAAAATGATGCAACAGTGAAATTTATTTAGGGGACACAAGGCCCATCAAAAACAAAATTTTACAGGCTGTCTGACATTAGGTGTCCAAGATATTAGATCTACAGATGATTGAGCACAGTGGTAATGGTATTAAAGCCTGCCTCACCTAGTAGCACTCCAGTACTGTGGTTTTATGTGGAATACAAGGGCTTCCATCCAGTCAAAAAAACAGATACACCAGATCCCTGGTACTGATGAGCTCTTGATAGGTCAGGAGCTTCCAAGTTCCTCTGTCCTTTTTTTTGGCATTATTGAATTGGCAGATTATTCTAACTAAGGCAGCCAATGAAAGGTCAGCATTTTCCACACCAGAAGATAACTTGTAGGTCCGTGTCCTGCCCTTTGGTTAGAGGAATGCCCCTGTCACCTTTTAAAGTTTGGTGAACCGGGTCCTAGCTAGATAGGAGAACTTCATTGCATTTCTTCTGCGTAGATTGAATGCCCCTCATAATTTGACTTGTTTGAGTATGCAACTTCTTGATGTCTTGCACCACTGTGTCTGAATAAACATCAATGGTATCTCCTTGTATTACAGGACAAAATGTGGAACATAAATTAAAATCTTTGGAAGATAAATGTAGACATCCAATTGCATACATGCTTAGAGGCATATTTTTTAACCTGTTGCGTTGCATTTGTGCCACGCAATGTGGAGCAAGAGTGATGCAACTCTCAAGTAAGATTCATCAAGCACTGCATGGCTTGATAGATCAAGAGTAACACAACTCTGCCCTAGGACGGTGTTCAATAGGGGGATAATAGGTTTCCATGCATCCACCCATGGATTTTGGGGCATTCCCGGATTTGACATTAGCATTGCTGGCAGACCTGCCAATGCACCAATTGCTGCGCCTTCCCATGTGAGGCGTAACAAGGAGGAATATCTCTATTTCTCCTTGTTACTTTCTCTTTCTTTGTGTGCTGCATTCTGAGGAAAATACCTCAAAGGATTGTTTTTGTGCAAGAAGGTGTACCATCTGTATGCTTACAACATAGGCACCCTTGAACCATTTTGTTAAATAACATCAATGATGACATCTGACAGGTCACCGATGACATCATATAATAATTGTGACACTGTATATGGTTTGTGGGCCTATTTGCAAACACGACTTTGCCTTATTTAGCTAGGAGTACCTCTTCAACCCCAAACTTTGTAAACTGTGCTCCATCTAACAGCTAAACTGCACAGTTCTACTTGACTTCAAGCAGAGCAATACCCTACCAAAGTATTGTTATGTCAAAACTGTAGTTTGTCTTGCATAACATGCAAATATTCCTAATGGCTTCTGTCCCATTCGACTTCTTTTAATTTGTACAAAAACAGTTAATATGAGCTCTAAATAAATGTGAAATATTAATGTGAAACTCCCTCCCACATCAAATGCATTTTATCCTATTTATAGGTAAATGGATTCCCTCATAAGATACATTTCAAGACACCGGCTGGAGCTGAATTTGGTTTTAATGACAATGGGGAGTTGCCAGCTCTCTATGATGTTTTGACTTGGGATTTCTTTCCTAATGGAACCATCTCAAGCACCCACGTTGGAACTTTTGATTCCTCAGCTCCACCAGGACATCAGCTTTTGATCAACGAGAGCACCCTCATCTGGCATTTTACTGAGTCTCCAAATGGATCTGTCATTGAAAGTCTGCCTCAGGTATCCCTTCTAAGCTATGCCCTGTGTTCACTTGAATACACTTGAATGCAGTGAGTATGCTGACTTGCTCTATCATCAGTTGTTGTAACTTATGAAGATTTTCTTTTTATTACTTAATTATTTAAAATATAAATATATGCATAATCTATGACGTGCATGATTTCATTTGCATCCACAGACTCTTAGGACATAGGAATATATGGGAATATATGGAAATAATAGATGACCATGTTTGTGTATGTTCCTTGCTCACTGATGTACTACAATGCATTATTTCTATAGATGTCACATTGCTGTACTATTCATGTGAAATTGACAAAAAATATAGTTTTCCCTTATTTATTTTCTCCCCAGGCAAAATGTTTCCCCTTTACCCTATACACCAATCATTACTTTGGTTTTGTTGTGGGAAAACACCAGCTAAAGGGTTGTGAAAACCCATTAGAGATGGCAAACATGTAAGTCTGGGGCATGTGACCTTTTTGAGACTTTTTGTTGATTTCCCCTACTTTCTTATTTTACTTCTTTCCTTTCTTTTATTTCTTGAACCCACCCAGGGCCATGTCAGAGGCAGGGCGGCTACATTGGGGGTGGCAGTACCGCCACCCAGGTGTGAAACCCTGTGCGATCTTTGTGGAGGAGGAGCTGGCAGCACTGTTTTGTTTGTGCAGCACCACCTCACCTCCATGCTAGCAGCTGACCCGGTAGTAGATACACTCTATGGGAGCATCAGCGGTGCTGGGGGAGGATGCACCGGTACGTGCAATGCATCAGCCAGGTTAGGCATACCATCCAGCAGCTGACGCACCGCTGGTGGATTTTCTGGACCTGGAACAGGACCTGCTCGGCCTGCTGAGTGTCAAGATTACGGGGCTTGTGAGTATTAATAATTATTTGTTGTTTTTGTGTTCTATATTACCATTTTTTTCCAAATAGCTGCTCACACTCAGAGGTAAGTTACATTTAGTTTACATTAATGTAAATGTAAATGTACATGTATTTATATAGCGCAAATCGCCCACATCGCAGGCATCTATGCGCTTGCTTAGGGAACCCGTCCTGGTATTCCCCTGTGAGATACCCCAGCAGGGTATCCACAAGGTGAAAGTCAGGCATCCCGCCGCGAGGGGCCGTTGTGGAGATTAAGCAAGCTATTGCCCAGAGTCGCAGAGTGTGAACCCGTGAGTCGAGGAGGCACCGGAGCGAGAATTATCGAGTCCGTGGAATTTGTGAGCCCAAGACCCACCGAGGCGGGGAATTGAACCCTGGTCCAGGGCCGATCTCAGCTTCTGGGTCTGCCACCTCTAACCCCTGAGCCACACTTCTCCCTTTAAATAATATTGTGTGATCCAGTTCATAGTTTCTGCTAGGGAGGTGCTCAGTGCTACCTAATCATACTCATCAGTGGCGCTTGCTTTGGTTGATTAATTTAGAAGCCATTTCAGGCTGTTCTCCTGTCACTACAGTGAATAATTGATATCAGTGAGTAGTACTTTCTCTCTGTGACTCTGCTGTAAAGCTCGTACAGTTCGAAGTTATTTCACAGTGAAATGTATTATGCGTCTGTACATTGCCAAAAAGGGAGACTGAGTTGGTCCATGAAGGCGGTTGAGAAAGGGTAATAGAATGAAAGATAATTCAATGCATTAGTTTCATGCATTAGGGATTTCAGGATTAGTATGGACTATTCAACGATGGTCTCAAAGATAGTACCATAGCTGATCTGTTTTAGATGGAAGTCCAATGTTACTGCGTTTGCTTGTCATAAAAATGTTGTGGATCTTAACTGAATCACTGACATATTTTTTTATCTTCTTCATTTCTTACATCAGCACCCATGGTCAAAAAGAGGGATGCTCTCGAGTGTCCACAAGAAGCTTGTGACGAGGCACTGACCACCAGCATATCTGCCGAGGGGTCTGATGATCCCAGTGAGTTCTATTATTTGTTATTATTATTTCCCTGATGTTGGGTTTTTTCGTTGTGGGTTTAGGGTAGAATCTTGGGTATTGGAATGTTGGAGCTGGGTTCCAGGATGGGAGTTGCTGCCCGGAGCCTGGTGTTGCTGGTGGGAAATAAAGTTTCCCTGACACCCGTCCCTTACCTGCTGTCTTCGTTCCACGTGGAGAGGATGGGATATGATTTTTGCGAGTTGCCTGGTGTGAGCGCGGGAGCAGGAGAGCAGCAAGTTGCAGCGTACACAGCTGAGCCAGCTGAGCTGCGGGTCAAAGTACTGGGAAACTTGTGCTCCAGTGAAAACTGGCAAGTGGCGGTTAAAGAATTGTGCTCCTGTGAACTGGGAGCCGAGATAAAGCAGCAAAACAAGGCATGCTTTTGAAATAAAAACGGAGCTGTGAGGATTGTTGAGCGGCTGCGGTGGGGAGCGGAGAGCTTGGAAGTAATCGGAGCAGCTGAGCCACGGCACGGATTTGGAGGCTGAGCCATCTCTCCCCAGTAGAGGGGGGCATCACCGAGCCCATGCACCGGGATTGCGACAGGAGTAGGGGTAATGCGGCAGGAGTGTACAACGCAATATGTGATTAACGCTACATGTACTTCTCCAGCTTAAAAGGTAAAGCCGCTGTTAAAAACCTGATTGACTCCGAAAAAAAAATAGAAGTTGACAAGTTGGTAAAGCGCATTGCCTGTTTCTCATTGAACTTAAGTGGGATTAGCACCGTGGAGGCTCTAGTGGATGTGGCGCCAGCCGGTGGAGGGAGTAACCTTGTCAGACACATGTGCCCTCACTGGAGTTCTGGACTTTTTGGTTCCGTCCAGAGGTGTCAGGGAACAACACCCGAAGACCCCGGAGTTCCACCTGTCTCGGTGCACAAATAAACAGAAACACGGGCTTCTCGATGGTGGCGTCAAAGACCAAAGGTTTATTACTGCAGGGACACAGAAGTCACAGAAACTACACACGGGCAGTGTCTAGGAGCCTGTTCGATTTGTACAAAGAGGGTTGCTCCTTATATACTAAATATTGGCCTTCAGGCAAATTCTTCACATGTTAGTACATTCCCAAACCTTTGTGTCCTAAACAATAAATATTTGGCGTTGCACAGGAATCGTCGACAATATCTGATGTCAAAACATTACGAACGAGGGGTTCCCACTTTTCCATCATAATCTCATGTCAACTTTTCATTCAAGACCCGGACCGCCTCATCGTAAATTTCGTTACCTCCCCCTAATAAAGGCCCAGAAGGAAAGGAGCAGAGCCAGGTGCAGAAGATAGAAGAGCAGGATAAGGGATGTTTGTGGGTTGTAAATGGGCAAGGCTACCGGCTTCGGCCGCCTAATCATGATCAGGCCAACGACCACAAGAACCAGTATAGCAGGACTGGCCTCGGGCAGAGGAGGCAGCCTTTGTCGAGTCATGCAGCTACAGCGTGTTCTGTTCCAAGGTACACGTGTCACTGGAAAGGTGAATCGCCGGCTAAGGCTACGTGTCCTTAATCGAAATGAAGTAATCAAAGGTTATTGCGTATGTGAGGGCAAGAAACACAAAATGGCTGCCATGATCTAAGATGGATGCCATGGGTAGATCGGAGATGTGTTCGTAACAGGAGTACTCTTGCTCGTAGCATAGCGAAAACACCAGGATATGCTAAATGGATCATTTGCGGTTCGCTGATACCAATATTATGTATTTCCGACAATATTGAAAACACGGGTTCAAATCGTCACGGAACCTCAGACCCTCCTTTTGCCCTTACATAGGCAATTACTCAGTCTATGTCAGAGTCTATGTCAGAGTCTAATTCTATGCTCATCAGGTCAGTGACATGTTGTTGTATCATCATCCTTTCTCGCGCCTTTTCTCCAAACGCAGGTGGTTTTCTAAAACAAGTTGCAGCACAAAGACTACACAGAGCAGGACCACACTGGATAATCAGGCAACACGAGAACAGGAATACTAAGATGACACCAATGACCATCAGAACCTTCCATCCCCACGCTGATATCAGAGTCCACAACCACTCCATGAAGGACCAGTTTCCCTTGTCTACATGAATAGAGTCGGAAATCTTGTGTAGCTTAGAGATCGCCTCATAGACTGTTGGAGCATTATTGGGAATAAAGACACAGCAGCTCGACTGGATCATTCTGCATACCCCACCTCGATCTGCAAGTATTACGTCTAGAACCATACGGTTCTGCAACGTCATGAGTCTATCCGCCTGAAGCTCAGCTGTTAAGTTGCTAAGGGCACCAGCAGTTTCGGTAATAGTAGATTCAACTACCCATGTTAGCTGACGTATGTTTCTACTATTGGCCATAGGCCCCCAGAACGGAAGGGAACCTTTGAAGAAGTCTCCAGCTTCCTGACCAGCGGTGTCTTCCTTGCTGAAAACACCTCTTGCTACTCTGGTCTTGTGGTAGTCAGATGAAGCAGTGTATGTTGGAGGTAACAATCGAGCAATATAGCATGACCCCGCAAAGTCGGCAGGCAACCATGTATACGCTCTGTCTTGACAGATGAAGTAGGTACCCCTAGCAGTAAGAAAAGCAGGTGAAGAGTTAGACGGAAACACGTAAGTCTCTACGCACTCACTCCTCCCTAGCTGAGCTTTTGGATTTCTCCCATTACCTTGCAAACAGACCTGACCTCGGTGAGGTACGACCCAGATTGGAGTTGAGCTTTTACGCTTGCTTTCTCCCAAACTAAGGCGATACTCTGAAGAATTCCAACTCAAATATACTCGCAATTCGTCTCTAGGGTAAGATGGAGTATTATTGACGTCCTTGATCATGTCAATAATTCCCTGGACTAAAGCTTTGTTGGCAGAGTTACATTTAGTGGAACGTGGTGGACGCGGAGGATAGGTTTCAAGGGCATAAGCAAAGATGGTTTGAAAGGCCTGAAATGATCCATTATAGCTAAAAGGCAGAACCAGATAGGGAATACCTTTATCCATAGTGTGGGGTATCAAGCCACACACCCAGCAGTCTGTAGTGTTAACTACCAGTTGGTGTTGGTGCAAGAGCTGTACGAAAGTGTTATTAATAAATTCTGAGCGTCGAGCTTGCTCATGTTCAGGAAACGAGTGAAAAGAGTGTATAGAAGAAACAGTAGAGGTAGAAGGGTCAAGGGGAGGTACTGTAGTTACTGGCACAAAGATCAAATTTATACCAAAAACGATTCCACCCACCAACGTTATTAAAACAATTAAAAATGTAATAGCACATTGCATCAGAAAACATTTACTATGAAGGATTCTGTAAAGTCTGTTTCTGCGAACATAAATCACATTTTCTCGTTGCAGCGCAGGAAGCTCCATCTTCTACAATCCGCTCACGACCACTGATGATGTGTACGTAGATGAAAATGCCTCTATCAGCCCTGGGAGTTCCCAGAACTAACAGAAAGATCGACCTTGTGTCAGACCCCCGCAGATTCAACTAGGCACACAGCCACGACCCTACGGCTACCCAGACGGCAAGGCAATTTTTTAAAAAAAAATAAAACAATAGCAAACTTCCTGGCTGAAGGCAAAAGTTCAAAATTTCAAATATCACAATAGGCAGTTTCCTGCTTTATTTGTCCATATTATGAGATCGTAAGTTGTATCTTAGTTTTGCAGGAACCGTTTGATCAGAAAACAGTGTGTTGTCAGTAGAGTTTGCAATGTTCAAGTTCGCAGATGGCAAAGTTTTTTCTGATGTTGAGGACAAATGTTCAGAGTTCAAAGGAGTAGTTTCAGGAGGAGAGTCAGAGTTCGGAGTGTCAGTTATCAATTCGGCATCGCTGAAAGGGACAAACTTGGGTATTTGCTCGAATTCAGAGGCACCAATTCCCTTCTTAATCCAGTTGTCATAAGGAAGTGGCAGGGGCACACGTTTGACATGTGTTGCATGAATCCAATGCTTGCGACCAGCCACACGAACAGCAGTTCTCGTCACCAATAACACCTGGAAGGGGCCAACAAATCTGGGCTGAAGGTTCTTCGTCCTCGCAAAGTTTCGTACCACAACGTGGTCACCTGGTTTCAGCTGATGACCTGGACTCTCCGGAGGCTTTGGCAATGCATCGAAAACCTGTTGGTGAATAAGACTCAATTTAGCAGTCAAGTCGTAAAGGTAGTCAATCAACATTGGATATTCCAGGGAACAAAATTCCTTTGGCCTTGGCACTCCCCAAATATTAGCAGGACGGCCAAAGACAATTTCGTATGGACTAAGCCCTACTCTAGAATGCACAGTCGCTCTCGTGGATAACAAAGCCAAAGGTAGTGCGTCTGGCCAGGATAAACCCGTGGATGCCTGTATTTTAGCAAGTCTTAGTTTGAGGGTGCCATTGTAACCCTCAACTAAACCAGCGGACTGGGGATGGTTTGCACTGTGAAATTTTTGCTTAATACCTAAACCGGCACACACACTCTGCATAACTTTCCCTATAAACTCACTTCCGTTATCTGACCATACAATCTGTGGCATTCCGTATCTAGGGAAATATTCCTTGAGAAGAATTTTGGCAGTTGATAGGGCAGTGTTGTCCTTTAGTGGATATGCTTCGATCCATCTGGAGAAAGCACAAACTACCACCAGGACGTATTTTAAGTTATTGCACCGATCCATGTGAATGAAGTCTAACTGAATCACTTCAAAGGGGCAAGAGGGTGGAGCGAAGTGACCAGCAGGAGTAGGAGTTCCCTTGCCAGGATTATGCATCAGGCATACCATACAATTTTTCACCACTCTCTCTGCACATTTACTAATCCCATCATTCTTCCAGACTGGGGCCAACATTTTACAGATTCCTTTAGAACTTATGTGCGCTACTTCATGTGCCATTGTCACCACTGCAAGCACATACGCATCAGGCAACATCCAACGCTGTTGTTCCGACAAGTCAATCCAACACCCACTCGAATCCAACTTGCCCGTACTTTCTTTCCATGCACGTTTTTCCTCCTCAGTTGCCTCTTTCTGAATCTCTTTCACACTTTCCACTGTATCCTCACACATTCCAGACTCGGAAATCCATCTTGCAGACGTAGCAACATACATTCTACTCATCATATCTCTAGCTGTCTGTTTAGCAGTCTCATCAGCAAAAGCATTCCCACGACCAACATCATCCGTGATTGCTTTATGAGCACTGCATTTCACAATCGCAACTTCAGTCGGCAAGGTTAGAGATTCCAACAAGTCGTTAACTAACTGACCATGTTGAATCTTAGTCCCATGGGACGTAATGAAACCTCTTTCTTTCCACAAACGGCCAAAACTATGGGCCACGCCAAACGCGTACTGACTATCTGTGAACACATTCACTCTCTTTCCCTTAGCTAAAACACACGCTCTTGTTAGGGCGATTAACTCTGCAGCTTGGGCAGAATTCTGACTCACTCTTGCAGTCTCCACAATCGTCCTCAAAGTCGTTACTGCATAAGCAGCAGTCACATCACCATTCTCCAATTTAAAACATGACCCATCAACATACAACGTGCCATCTGGATCTGACAATGGGGTGTCTTTTAAATCAATTCGTCCTTTTGTCTCTTCCTCGGTTCTGAAATAACAATCATGGGGTTCGGAATCACTCGACTCTTGATTAGCTGGCAACAGTGTTGCTGGATTCAATACATTGCATCTTTTAATCTGAATATGACTCGCTAGCAATGTCAGCTTGTAGCCAGATAATCTCGCACTGGTAAGGTGTTGTGTCTTGGTTCTGTTCATGAGTGTATCCACAGCATGAGGAACCATGACCACTAGCATGTTATTCATCACCACACCAGCAGATTGTCGAATGGAAGCCACAGCTGCCGCTGTAGCTCTCAAACAACTAGGTAACGCTCTAGCTACCGGATCTAATGTTGATGAAAAGTACGCACAAGGGCGTTGTTTATCACCAAATTTCTGTGTCAGAACACTCAACGCGCAACCTTCTCTCTCGTGAACATAGAGCGTGAATGGCTTGCTGTAATCGGGTGTACCTAATACAGGAGCTGAACACAATGCTTTTCGTAACTCAGAAAAACTCTCCTGACATTCAGCAGACCATGGCACCGGACTCGGAACATTTTTCCCAGTCAAAGCTACCAATGGTTTTGCTAAAAGAGAAAAATTTGGGATCCACTGCCTACAGTATGAGGTAATACCTAGAAAGGCACGTACTTCTCTCTGTGTGCGAGGAACACTCATCTGCGTAATTGCTTTTATTCTCTCTGGGGTCAACTTCCTTCCCTCCTTTGACAAGAGATGACCTAGGTAGGTCACTTCTTGGCAGCAGTATTGCATTTTCGAAGGTGACACCTTGTGATTCAAATTAGACAAATGATGCAATAACGAAATCGTAGCTGCTTTGCAAGTTTCCTTGTCATCGGCAGCCACTAGAAGGTCATCTACATACTGCACTAGAGCAGAACCTGGAGGAAGTACAAAGGAATCTAACTGACTTTTTAATGCCTGGCTGTAAATGGATGGGCTCTCACAATAGCCTTGTGGAGCGCGTTTAAATCTGAAGCTTCGACCTCCTAGACAGAAGCCGAAAATATCTCTGCTTTCTTCGGCTATTGGAATGCTGTAAAAGGCATTTTTCAAGTCGATGACTGAAAACCATGTAGCTGTTGCAGGAATCAATGTTAACAATGCAGTAATGTCTGGAACTACAGGAAACTGCGGAACCACAATCTTATTAACCTCTCTGAGATCGATAACAAATCTATATACTGGAGGCTTTGTAGGATCAGTTCGTTTCAAAATCGGTAATACAGGACTGTTACAGACATTTCCTCTAGTTTCTTCAACCACCCCTTTCTTAATCAAATCTTGCACAATCAATAAAAGTGCACATTCACCTTCAGTAGAGATCTTGTATTGAGGAATTCGTGGAAATTTTACATTTGCTTTCAAAGTGACTACATATGGTGGTATTTCTAAAAGGCCTACATCATTAGGACCAGTCGCCCAAAGAGTATCAGGGAGTGAACGCAGCTCTGGCGGGAGTGCATCCATTGACAAGTACATCGGAGAGGTGATTCTTTTACCCAACGTAAGCTGTACTCCTTCCGGAGAACAGTACAATGTCGCATATAGGCGTGTTAACAAGTCTAAACCAAGCAGATTTTCATTACAACCTGTCGTCAAAATCAGGGGTGCTTTCAATTGACACGGTCCAACAGAAATAGACAAAGGACCAGATACAGGATTGTAAACAGGGGCGCCTGAAAAACCTACAGAAACATTTGTTAAGCCGGACAAAGGTGCGCCAGGGAGTTTCGCATGAATGATAGAACTTTTTGCGGCACCAGTATCCAACAGAAACGGTTCGACTACACCTGATGTTGCTACTGCGACATAAGGCCCACTCTGATCCACTGGAACTGATACTACTCCCTCTCTCTGTCCATGGCTGTCCTAGTACTCATTTTGTTGAAATCCCTCATCATTTTCACAATAGTCTTCAACATGATACTGTTGAGATCTATTTTGCTGGGCAGACTGTCCATTTCGTTGATCAAAGTGATTGGAAGGGCGATCATTCGTCTGTGGAAGCATAGCACCTCGTCCTCGACCTCTAGAATTCTGCACAAAACCACCACGACCTCTCTGAGCTGCGGCTGCGTTATTTTGTGCTAAGACTGGACACTCATTTTTATAATGACCCTCTTTCTTACAATACGCACACTGATTCCACTGGTATTGTGGTCTCTGAGAACTATAATCTGTCCTTTGATACGATCCTTGCTGCGTATTAGTCTGATTCATGCGAGGCGGATATGCCTGTTGCAAAAGAACTTTAGTCTTTAAGTCTT
Source organism: Lissotriton vulgaris (assembly GCF_964263255.1). Lineage (NCBI taxonomy): Eukaryota > Metazoa > Chordata > Amphibia > Caudata > Salamandridae > Lissotriton > Lissotriton vulgaris. The sequence continues at coordinate 22,433,861 of NC_141689.1, read as the reverse complement.
TCGTTTTCTTATCTGATTTCTCTTTCTCCTCTTTATCCCTGTTTTCATAGTACTGTGCAGTTGCAAGTATTTGCGCAGTTGTAGAGACAGCCCACGCACTCTCGGAATCTTTTAATTTATTGCTAAGCTCTGGTAGCAAATTGTGTACAAATTTATCGACAAACAATCTTTGTCCTCCTTCTGTACTCATATCCTGACCACTGTGATCTACAAAAGTTTCCTCAAACCTTGTGAAAAAGTCGGAGACACTTTTGTCTTTCTTCTGCCTGCATGCGGACAACTTGTCCCAGTTAACGCGCAATGCTGGCATCAGAGTCTTCATTAAGTCGATTATCCTTCCTGGAAGATTAGCAATTAGAGGTTCGGGTTTGGAACCACCTATTTGCTGACCATCCGCTGCAATGATAGCTGCCCAATCACCACCTAGAGCAATGATGAATGGATGATTCTCTTTACGAATCTTAGCCCAAATTGGTTGCAGAACTACATTCCCAAATAACATGTCAATGTCCGCCAAATTCATTACACAGGCCTCAACTGTTTGTGCTAATTCCTTATAGTACCCAGCAGGATTCTTACGCGGGTCTGGCAAGGCCTGCTTCACTGCTAACACTTCGGCTCACTTCCACGGAATGTGTATCCACACTCTTTGGAATTGGGCCGGAGCGCCAACAACACCATTCACTGCGTCAGCTTGAATAGCTTCGCGCCAAATTGGAGGAACCTCCCTCATTGGATATTGGCGATTCAGCTTCGTACTACTTTTTTCTAAGTCTCTCGGTGAACGAAGTGATGGATCATTCCTATAACTTAAAATCAGTTCCATCGCTTCTTTTATATTTTGACCTACTATCATTCCTGCAGCAAACTCTTTCTGAACCTTAATTAAGTTTTCTAAATTCGCTTCAGAGTCATCTTCTTCTAGTTCCTCACGTAAAAGAGAGCACATCTCGTCAAAGACATATTGTTGCGTTGGTTCATTCCATTGCATGAATGTATCTAGTACATCTCTCGTACTATATCTCCTAATTTTCGAAATCCATCTGAGAGCCGTGGAATCTAATATTCACCGTTCCTCAGTACTTGGGAGCTGACTACGTCTTTGTACAGAGTCAAAAGTAGGAGTCTTAATTAGAGATTTATAGAAAGGAGACAGAATGTTAGAGACAGAATCAGTGATTCTTCGACGAACAGAAAGCGGAGTCATAATACTGGCAGATGCGGAGAACACAGTAGCAGTTGGAACAGATAGCGGGACAGTAGGAGTATCGAGTAAGATAGCTTGTGAAACAGTAGGTGTAAGCGATACAGGTATAGGTAGAGAAGTCGGCAACCCAGGAAGAGGAGGTGCCGTAGGAACATTTACATTAACCACAGGTGGTACAGGAGCTTGATTCTGAGGGGCAGGAGCAGGAATACCAGGTTGTCCAGCAACCGGCAATTGAACATTTGGTACAGGTGGAGCCGTAGCACCTTGTGCATACGGTGGTGGTGACCGTAACAAGTAAGACAACAGAGGATCGTTTTCAGGGTCCTCTACTATCTTAGTCGTACTCGATGGCAAGGCTGGATAGCACTTATCTATTGCTAAGCTACGCTCTCTAGTAGCTATCTCCATTGCTTTCTCAGACTCATTATCTTGCAGCTGCTTAGCCGCTTGTTCTAAAGTTAACTCTTGCTCTTTCTGTTCTTTTTTCAACCTTTTAATTTCTCTCTGTTTAGATTCTTTTCGCCAGTAACGGAAAGAATCAAACATTGCCGGCCGGGCTTTCTTCTTAAACAATTTCACTTCTAAATTGTCAAGGATTTCGGGTTCAAAACTACCATGCAGTGGCCAACTAAGGACACCGTCCTTTTCTGTATAGCGGACCCACACCTCATTATAAGATATAGGACCCACACCATGCTTACAATACAGATCATATAGAGGAGTCCCAATCGGAGGAACCAGACATGAGTCCTCCAATCGTGAATCACTGTTGCAACCAAAACACGACAACATACAATTTTTCCGACTTACCATTTTGTAATCCGGAACACAGAACAAACAACACAAACAGGGATGTGCACTTGAACCAAGAACTTAGGCCTACCAAAAGCGAACAAATGTATCGATACCCAAACTAAACCAATAGATTATCGTAACCAGGACAACAACCAGTGATAATCTTACGAAACCAAACCAAACCAAGAACCAAAAAGGATTTTAACAACCTTCACGAAGTCAACCACTAAATACTTAACTGAGGTACTGAAGACGTCACCAAGGAGAAACCCGTCTTGTCTCGCCGTACTAAGGACTGCACCTCGGGTCCAAGACAGGGCGACGGTCAAGGCAACGGCCCACTGCAGCCGTCCTGAACGGGAACCCTCGTGGAAGAGAACGTTGGGCCACTTTTGCGATATGCCGGGATCGATGAAGTGGGGCGCCTCCCTCAGGAATCTTCACACGAAGCTTCTCGAACTCTTCAGGCTTTTGGACCGGTACCGAATGACGGCGCCAATTGGAGTTCTGGACTTTTTGGTTCCGTCCAGAGGTGTCAGGGAACAACACCCGAAGACCCCGGAGTTCCACCTGTCTCGGTGCACAAATAAACAGAAACACGGGCTTCTCGATGGTGGCGTCAAAGACCAAAGGTTTATTACTGCAGGGACACAGAAGTCACAGAAACTACACACGGGCAGTGTCTAGGAGCCTGTTCGATTTGTACAAAGAGGGTTGCTCCTTATATACTAAATATTGGCCTTCAGGCAATTTCTTCACATGTTAGTACATTCCCAAACCTTTGTGTCCTAAACAATAAATATTTGGCGTTGCACAGGAATCGTCGACAATATCTGATGTCAAAACATTACAAACGAGGGGTTCCCACTTTTCCATCATAATCTCATGTCAACTTTTCATTCAAGACCCGGACCGCCTCATCGTAAATTTCGTTACCTCCCCCTAATAAAGGCCCAGAAGGAAAGGAGCAGAGCCAGGTGCAGAAGATAGAAGAGCAGGATAAGGGATGTTTGTGGGTTGTAAATGGGCAAGGCTACCGGCTTCGGCCGCCTAATCATGATCAGGCCAACGACCACAAGAACCAGTATAGCAGGACTGGCCTCGGGCAGAGGAGGCAGCCTTTGTCGAGTCATGCAGCTACAGCGTGTTCTGTTCCAAGGTACACGTGTCACTGGAAAGGTGAATCGCCGGCTAAGGCTACGTGTCCTTAATCGAAATGAAGTAATCAAAGGTTATTGCGTATGTGAGGGCAAGAAACACAAAATGGCTGCCATGATCTAAGATGGATGCCATGGGTAGATCGGAGATGTGTTCGTAACAGGAGTACTCTTGCTCGTAGCATAGCGAAAACACCAGGATATGCTAAATGGATCATTTGCGGTTCGCTGATACCAATATTATGTATTTCCGACAATATTGAAAACACGGGTTCAAATCGTCACGGAACCTCATCACCGACCCTAGCCTGAGTTATTTGTTGTTATATTATATATGAGTGGTCAGATGGAGGGATAAAGATTGAGTGGGGGTTATCCTTCATAGAGTGATCACGTCGGGTTTCGTGTTATCCTAATACATCGAGTACCTGGACTTGCACCATTTAGAGCTTGGAATCCCATTGGGCACCTGTAAATTTGAGAAAATACAAGTGGCGCTTGTGGACTCTGAAGGAAGTGGTTGCAGAGCGTAGAGGAATAAAGGAAAATGCCTCCGAAAGGGAAGCCACGCGGGATCAAAAGAACTTGAAAAAGGCGGTACTAAGAAAAAAAAGGTAAGAAAAAGTGTGAGCAACAAAAGTCATTGACATTGGAGAGAATCAGCATAGATTCCGTGGAGGAAACAATGTCACCAAATAGACATGACCGTCCGCCAACCCAGTAGAAGAAGTGAGTGGGACTTCGTTAGGGCAATCTATAAAAACATTTGTGGGGAAGTACTTTAAAAAGAAGCCGGAAGTATGTGAATACTCCCCGCAATTGAGGGGAACTCTTGAAAGGGACAGCATGAGCGGCCAAATGACTGGAACTGGGCTAGGAGTATTAATGGATGTAACACATGACTCCCTCCAGCCATTATATTTGGACCAAGGGGGGATAAATGAAGGGGAAATGTCTGAACTGGAGCCCAGATTGTCATCATCACCTGTCAATCTTGTAATGGAAGGGAAGGGGAAAGCCCTAGTGTACATAAAATACCACAATGGGAACCTAATAGTCAGGAGAAGAGGGGAACAGCAATTCCCAGGCAGAGCTTTAACTCCCCAGATTCCCTGCAATCCTCCTTGGCGCTTGACATGATTGCGTCCTCAGAATCATCTCTATTAGAGGTGATGTTCTTAATGCAAAAAACCCTCCAAGCAATACTAGAAGCTTTAGTTGAGAACAATGGATAAGGGAAATCCCACAAAACCCAACTACAATTGATTGCAGAGGAGTTAAAACAAATTAATAACTGTATGCCAAATATAGTGGGCCCATTTGCGGAGAAAATGGAACGGGAGGTAAATGTATCCCTATATAACATCGAGAATAAAGCCACACAGATGAATGAAGTTGTTCAGATTTAAAAACCCCGACGGTATACATCTCATAGTGCCCTATGCGGGTAATAAAGAGGAGTGCATATAAAAGAACTAAAAGGGATAGGATTATAAGGAAGAGAGGAAGGTTCAGAAATAAGTTAGAGAAAATGTTGGGAAAGACAAGGGAGGAATACCAAAGCCAGAATATGAAAAAGGGTGTCGTAATTTCAGGAAGTGAGGGACCACTGACAGATGAGTTTATAAACAAAAAGGACCAAGGGAAGATTCAGAATAGGAAAGTGATAAGTACATCAAAGAAGATGAACACCCTGTGCCCTGTATCACAGGAAAAAACTGAAAGATTGGGGAATAGGGTGGAGCGTGTACCAGTGGGTTCAAGAATGAAGGGTGAGTCCCACTTAGATAGAACAGGATGGAGAAGAGAGCCCGCTCCTATAATTAAGAGAAACACGAGGATGTACGTTAATATTGAGGACCTATGTGTGTTTATGGAACCATGGGGTCAAAGGGTGGGAAAAAAGCGACAAAGGAAAATAAAACCACTAAATCGTGCAAATCTATTGCAAACCCTGGTTAAATGCCCAACAATAGGAAAGGTTACAACTGAAGATATAAGACCAATAGGTTTTGTAGCAAGTTTATAAGGAAATGAAGTTTTGATTCCGAGTTTGTAAAACATGCAGTGGTAAATGCAGAGAGAGACCTGGAAAAGGAGGGTATTAGATTTGTGCAGGGTAACGAAATTGAGAGAGAAGGGAATAAGCCCGGGAACTCTGTGGCGCTCCTTCACCACGCAGGTCTTCGTCCGGAGCAAGTACAGTATGAAGCACTAGGCGTCCACGATAGGAGAATCTGTGCAGATAAAGATCAAGGAGGGTTAAAAGTAACAATACCGAATTCCACATACGAGTCAATGTTGAGTAACCGATATGACCTCCTAAACGAGTCTTCAAATAGTTTGGAGGAAAATCTGTCTGGTGTGTTAAGTGAAGTGGACTAGGACTCAGGGTACTCACACAGCCTACGGATTCTGTCTTGGAATATTGGGGGTTACAAGAGACTGCTAGCACAAGACACCTTTAGAGAAATGTTAGGTGTCTACGACATATTGTGTCTGCAGGAGTCCTGGTTGTGTGATGTACCCAATCCAATAGATGGTTTTTTATGGTATCCAAGGAGGCAGTACGAATGAATTTGGGCCGACCCTCGGGGGCTTAATTACTCTGGTATCAGTAAAAAAAGCTAACAAAATAATTAAGCTAAAAATTAATTGTAGGTGGCTACTGACATGTCAGGCAGAACTCTACAGTGGCACCGGGATAAAAAGACAAATTATTGTGATAAATGTATACATTCAACCAGGAGTAATAACAGATTAAGAAATCCAATTGTGCATGCTAGAGAAAGATCCGGAATCTATATGTATGACGAAAGCAGCTAATTTGATAATGACTTTAGGAGATTTTAATCACAAATTAGAACCATCCCTTAGTGATAAATTGTTTACGGAAATTTTAGCTACCTCACAAATTCCTCATGCTAATTTCGGTGGCGTAGTTAGCACCGTACAAGATAAATATTTGGTACAATTCCTTGGATCAATAGGACTATTTAGTGCCAATGGACGGACGTCTTTGGATTGCCAGGCAAAGAAGACTTTCCGTTCAGGGAATCAGTACTGCCCTATGCTTTTATTGATGCATGGCACTTTAAGGACGTGGAACAATTTGAGGTTTTGCAGAGTGATGGTAGTGATCGCTGGCCTTTAGAATTGTTAATTAAGATGGAAAAGGAACCAAAGAGAGAAAGAGTGATCCCTTTGCAGATCGAATACCCCAGACGCATAACCACCCGTATAACCGAGGAAAGCCTGCAATTGGTCAATAATTTATTTATAGATTATACTGCTGTTGGTAACGTACCACAAAAAGGAAAAACTTTAACATGGTACAAGCGGAATATCGTGCGGGTGGTAAATTGCCTAAAAATAACAGTTAAAAAAGGGCCCGCCCATAATAAAAATGGAAGGATAAAAAACTGGTTTAATAACGAGTGTAGAAACTTGAAACTTAGGGTAAGAAAATGGGGAAGGCAGTTAAAAAAAAAACAGACAAGGAGATAATGGAGAGACTTCGAGTGGCGAAATTAGAATATAAAATTAAAATGAGAGAAAGGAAACTAGAATATAAATCCAAAAATTGGCAAACAATGTTAGAAGTGCTAAATACAAATAATATAAGGTAGTTGTAAATGTATGTAAATGTATTGCGATTTATATAACGCACGTATCACCCGAAGGCATCAAGGCGCTTGCCTTGGGAACCCGTCCTGGTATTCCCCTGTGAGATAACCCCAGCAGGGTATCCACAAGGTGAAAGCCAGGCATCCCGCCGTGAGGGGCCGTAGTGGAGATTAAGCAAGCTATTGCCCAGAGTCACAGAGTGTGAACCCGTGAGTCGAGTAGGCACCGGAAGGAGAATTATCGAGTCCGTGGAATTTTTGAGCCCAAGACCCGCCGAGGTGGGGAATTGAACCCTGGTCCAGGACCGATCTCAGCTTCCGGGTCTGCCGCCTCTAACCCCTGAGCCACACTTCTCCACTTTCTAGTTCTGGCAATTGGTAAAAGAGGGCAAGGTGCAAGGGGAAATGCGATGCTTGGTGGGTGAAGATGATTGGGTAACTCATCTGAGCAACCTATATAGGGGTAAATATTTGAGGAACACCTTGAAAGTAAGACCTGAGGAGCTAGAACAACTAAAGCAGCACTTTTCCTTTCAGACTATAAAAAAAACAATTCAATCTTTAAAGTTAACTAAAGCTGCAGGGACAGACAATCTTCTGGCTATTATTTTGAAAAATAACACAGATTGGTGGGCCAGATTCTTAAAAACAACTTTCCAACAAATTTGTGCGGTGAGGTCTTTCCCAGAAAGTTGGAAGGGAGCAATTATGAGACCAATCTATAAAAAGGATGATGCTATGTTGCCCCAGAACGATCGCCTCATAAGTTTACTGGATGTGGGGGAGAAGGTCTTTTCCAAAATATTGCTAGGGGTAGTGAAAGCCTGGGCAGAACAGCATGACCTGATACCATAGAACAAGGGGGATTTAAAGAAAAACACTCGACCGTTGACCACTGCCTTTGTTTATGGGCATTGGCAAGAAAGGCAATAGAAGTGCGTGGGAGCTTGTTCTGCTGTTTAGTTGATTTCCGAGCCGCATTTGATTTGGTAGATCGCAAAATATTGTGGAGTATGTTGATAAAGCTCGGAATCAACAAAGCAGTTCTTTCATTAATCCAGGATATGCACTCTAAGAATTGGGCTAAAGTAATCCTGGATGATCTTGGGACATAATCTAAAAAGATTCCGATAATAAGCGGCCTGAGACAGGTCTGCGTTTTAGCCCCTTTGTTATTTTCCCTGTTTTTATCTGATCTACCAACCACATTGAGTAAAGTGGGAGGTTTAAGCCCTAAAATGGGTGAACCCATATTTCATGTCTGCTATACGCGGATGATTTAGTGATAACAGACATGACTGAGTTAGGCTTACAAAAGAAATTGGATACCTTTTTAGAATACTGCAACAAGAAAAGCCTCACGGTTAATCTGGAAAAGACCAAAATAATGGTACTTGGTAAAAGAAAAAGTTCATTCTACTGGAGACTGGGGGAGGTCAAAATTGGAATAGTAGATAAATACAAATATTTGGGCATGTGGTTTGATAGTAGATTAAATTGGAAAGACCACATACAGTCCTTAAAAGCGAGGTCCCTTTCCACGGTCTGGGTCCTCAAACAATTTAAACAGAAGTATGGAAGCCCTTCACTGCGACCAATACTCTCAGCTTTTATTGCATCTGTCCAACCACAAGTTTTATATGGCGTTGAGGTTTTATTCATGGGGTAAATCAGATTGGAATCAAGAAGAGGGAAAATGTGTGAAGCAACTTCTTGCCCTCCCATCTCCAACTATGTTACAGGCTGTGCAAGTAGAATGTCATTTCACAGCCTGGAACTATTGGGGCATGCAAGCGACATTTAATTTTTGGAATATACTGAAGGGAGAAGGTGCCCACAAAATAGCATATCTTTGCAAGAAAGAAATAGAGACCAGTGACTTTACCTGGGCGGTTCAAGCAAGGAATACACTAGATAAGCTATGTGTTAAACTTCCTCTAGAGCAAGACCACTGGAAATCAATGCAGCAGATCTCTAAGCAGGAGTTACGGGCCATAGTTGATGTGAAGTCACAAGAAGAAGACCTATGCTACTTGAAGAGTAAATCTTCAGTTCGGTTTCTGATAAATCGATGGGTCAATGACAATATTTTCCCCCATATAGAAGCTATGGCTAATCCAAAGCATATAAATGCAATATTGAAATTTAAAATCGGTCTGAACCCAAGTAACAATAATGGGAAGATAAGATCACTTATGTCAAACGACCAAGGACTGTGCTCTTGTGGCCTACAAGTAAAATGCAGTAGCAAACATATTTTGCTGGATTGTTTACGCTTTTTAAAAGAAAGGAAAATACTTTTAAAACCTATTTTTATTGTTTATAAAAGTTTTAGTAGAGACCAAGCACTTAGTTTAATGATAAATATGAGATTTTTAGACATGGCATGTGCAATAGGAAGATTTTTAATTGCTATACAGGAATCAATGAATGAAATGGCATAAGTTGAAAAGAACATATGGTGAAAATTCAATCTTACCTATGATCAGGGGACTATGCAAGATGTTGTACAAATGTATAGCTAAGGTATAATGCAAACCCTTGCTGCTTTGGTTATGATTTAAGAGCCCTCATATAGGAGCCTTTTATGATATGTCTTAGTAGGCCTTCATCGTATAGTATACTGTTATATGGGAAAACTGTTCGGTTAAATTATGTTTTAAATGTTTGTAAAGTGCAATTTTTTGTGGTTAGATACGCCAAATAAAAATATTCGGATGATGATGACTCCACTTGTGCAAAGCACATTGGATTCAACTTTTGTTTCATTCTTGTTATCCCAGCGTTATCATTTTTCCCTTATATTACATGGTTTTCTTTTTTGGTATCTGACTTTTTTCAGGTCTCTACTCAAGTCTCTAGTTCACTGATACCTCCTATATATCAAATGGTACAGAAAGAATAACACATTTTGGTACTCTAATGTCTAGCGTTAAGATTGCAGGCCCAAGGAAGCTACTATTATAAATAATATTCACCATGTGTGTTTGTAGAGAATGCTTTCTTTTTCCTGCTCATGCTGTAACAGATGAGTTCACAAGAGAGTAGCCCGGGTCATCATGGACCCCCTCCATGTAGTGTACAAATCTTTCATTCATTTATACAGTATTCTAGCAGTTTCCCATGACAGTGGAGCTTGGCTGGACAACATTTATGAGGTTCCACTCCCATTGCTTTGGCCAACAAACACCATATTTCTTTTATTGACCATTATTCCGCCCCTGGTGTGTCTAACTTTGTGAAACAATCAAATGCCCAAAGTTTGTTAGAAGATACTGCAGTGCTAAATGAACTGTAGATATAATGCAGCTGTATTTGGTGTGGCATATCTATCTGCAAAACAAAGTAAATTATCTGTGGCTCTAACGTGTTACACAGCACCCTAAGGCGATAGTGCCCAATCTCACACTGGGAAGTCCTAATTAGGGGACAGAATCTCATAACTCACCAAGGTGACATGCTTCATCATCTGGGATCTACTCCTGTTGTATCTCCTAGTACAGCTGAGGGCTACAACCCCCTCACTGTGAGGGAAGTGCTCAGGGATGTTTTCAATATTTGCTAGGATATACTAAAATCCACCAGATGATAGGCTAAAGTGTATTACTACCATTTTCCTTGACAGTCGTTACAGCTAATGACAGGCTGCCATCATACTGAGCTTTTGTGCCACATAATTTTCTCTGCCATTAATACAGTGGTTTTTGCAAAGTATCTTGTACGATACATATTAAATGAGTTTCACTCCAGGTTTCTTTTTCTTGACGCATGCTGAGCGGAGCTGTGCATGGTCTGAGTAATTATACATTAGACAGTACAAAACACAGCTAGATACATTTGTACACCTACAGCATGGTGGTAGTTTGTTCCCTTTTAGGGTTGACTCACTTTCCCAGGCCAAGTTTAGTGTCTAGCTCCATGTGTCATCCATCTTAATGCTGATATCTTAATACAATCTTTGGACATATTCAGTATACTCCCTATTAGAACAATGCCTAGTGAAGACGAGTTTTGTTTTTATTAGTTTTGTGTTACAGAAAGACTTGAATATGTGAATGAGTCTGATTTCTGTCAACCATGCTTCTTCCCCCTAAAGCGGTGCCTCACGACCTGAGCTGTGGCCAGGTGAGGTGAGGTTTCTTACTTGTACACTACTGGTAATTCTAACTCTTTTGTAATTGGTCTTACACACTATATTTGAAAATAGTGTACTCGTTCTTTGTAACATGAATCACACAAGTATTTGATTGATTTTTTAAAAATCTTTTTGTACCCTCTCTCTACACAGGTTTGATCACTAAACCATGTTCCTCGAGCAGAGAGGATTGGTGTGATAGGTTGTATCATTTTCCTTTTTTTGTTGCACCTTGTACCTTCTCAATCATTACACAGTAGCTTATACTTTTAGGTCCTGACGAAGGCTAGACACTCTATAGGTCACGATAGCTGAAACATGTCGAGCAACCCTCTAACTAGATAGTTGCAGTTATTTTTTCAAAACTGCCTCAGCATTGCTTTTAATCCTGACACCAAGAGATATGTATTAAAACTTTTTTTCTCCGGGTAGTTAGTTTTATCATTCGTTTGACCACATTCTTTTTCATTTTTGCACTGCTCCCATCGCTTAGTAATAAACTTTAGCCTATCATCTGGTGGATTGTAGTATATCCTAGCAAATATTCAAAACATCCCTGAGCTCCTTCCTCATAGCAGAAACTATCCCTGAATTTCAGGCCTGGCTCAATTCCAGAAACGCTTTTCTCCACTTCATAGTGAAAATCACCAAGAACAGTCTGCCATTATTAGATTTACGGATCCTTTCCACTGAAACTGGCCTACCAAACGAACTGTATAGAAAATCTATGGCAAGGAATTCCCCACTACTCCATAGTAGTCATCATCCCAAATCACTTTGTAATAACTTGCCATATGGTCAATTTCTCCATGTCAGACGGAATTGTTCCACTAAAGAAAACTTCCCTGAACATGCAGAATTACTAACTCAACAGTTTAGGGAATGCAAATATCCCCAAAAACGTATATGCCAGTCCTTGAAATGTTTCTCCAATAATAACCGGGAGGCACTTCTGGAAATTCGAGCACCTTAACCACCACAACTAGATTGACTTGTGTCAGCACATTTAGTGCCCTGTCCAACGGGTTTCAGAAAACAATACGCAAACACTGGCAGATTCTAAATATTGACACTGAAAATATACCTCTGTAGTAACTTGACAATACATCAGATGGTAAGTCACAAGCTTTGTTCATTGTTATTAGTGATAAAGCGCACCCCCAGCTGCAGGCACCGGGTAAGGCTGAGTGTCACTGAACCAACATTCTAAAGCAGCCTTCAAGTGAACGATCTAGGGTTGAACCAACAGGGTGAAGAGGGGAGGGGGAAAAGAGGTAGCGAGAAAAAAAGGGAAGATTACAACACCTCTTCCTTCCAAAGGGGAGAAAAGTAGAATAGCAGAAGCAGGTAGTAATAAGAGGGAAGAAGGTAGCAGGAAAGACAGAACAAGCTAGAGGGAAAGGTGAAAGTAGAGTTAGAAAAGGGATCAAGAAGGAAACGGAACATTGAACATAATAGGTCTAAAGCAGTAGGCCTTGGGTCAAGTGACCATATGAACTAGCACCAAACACTTAGGGCCCGATGTAGGTCGGTCGGTAACGGCCGAAAATCGGTATTTTCGGCCGTTACCGATCGGTATACATGATTTGACATGTAGGTGCACTATTTTACCGAATCGGTAACTTTACCGATTCGGTAAAGTTACCGAATCGGTAAAATACCGATTCGGTAGTTTTACCGATTCGGAGCCACCCATATGTAGGTGGGACTCTTCAGAGTCCCAGGAGCCTTAACGAATCGGTATTTTACCATCAAATCCTATTTGATGGTAAAATAACGATTCCGGTGTGCATGCACATGTGTGCATGCACACCTATGCCATGTGACAGGCAGACCTGCCCTTAGGGCAGGTATGCCTGCCACATGGCACCCGTGCCTGTTTTGGGGGTGCCAGAGGGTGTCAAAGTGACACCCCCTGCACCCTTGAGAAATTCGGTATTTACCGATTCGGTAAATACCGAATCGGTAATGTCCATTCATTCCTATGGGCTTCAAAGCCCATAGGAATGAATGGGCATTACCGATTCGGTATTTACCGAATCGGTAAATACCGAATTCATCCGATTCGGTATTCCAGCACATCTGGAATACCTACATATCGGACCCATTGATTTACCGATTTTAAATTACCGAATCGGTAAAATTCGGTAATTTAAAATCGGTAAATCAATTTTACCTACATCGGGCCCTTAATCCCAATAAAAATGCTGATGCCACCCCGGTGCTATGCGAGGCCTAGTACCTCTTCTCAACAGAGGCTCCCCTCCCATCTCTTCTCTCACCTCAGCACTGTTGCTCACACTAGGTACAGCACTAGATTTTCCAGGGGCTACTCTGTCCATACTCCATTTTTTACCATTTTCCAAAGTGACCATGTTTTTGTGCACCTCTTTTATTCTTTCTGGAGCGAAGTACTTGTCCCCTTTCCTGCCCAACCCCTCCGGTTTCCTTATGTGCACCAACTGACCTTGTCTTAGAACCTTTTCTCTTGTACCCCACTTCTTGTCGTACCACCTTTTGTACTTGTCTTGGCGTGACTCTACATCCCTTCTAAAGTCTTCCTTGTTCACAATAACTGGTTCTTTAGGAAACAGCCAGTTAGGTGACAACATAGAGCCCGCTTTCCTTCCTCTCAATAATTCGAAAGGAGAGTACCCTGTGCTGAGGCTAGGTGTCGTGTGAAACGACTATAACATATCTCTTATGGCCTGCTCAACTGATATTCCCGACCTTCCTGCTAGTTGTACACAATCTTTCAGCATCCTATTTGCTCTTTCTACGTTACCATTTGCCTTGGGACAGTAAAGGGGAGTGCGTACATGGTTCACAGACATATCTCTTAGGAAGACTTTCATCTCCTCCGACACCAACTGTACTCCGTTGTCTGTGACCAAGGTGGAGGGGATGCCTTCTTTACAGAATGTGTCACTTAAAAACAACATAATTGCCTTAGTGTCAATGTTGTATACACATTTATGTGTGATCCAACTTGAGTAGTAGTCAATAAGTACAAGTAGATACCTATCATATGAACCCTTGACTTGTAGGGGCCCCATGATATCCAGTCCCAGCTTGTCCCAGGGTGCTTCAGTAACCTGTACCGGAATGAGGGGAGTCAGCCTTATTGTTCTTGTTTTATCGCTGAGCCCACACGCATAACACTCTTTGACTTTTTCCTTCATTAATTGATCCATTTTAGGGAACCAATACTCAGATCTTAATTTTGCCTTGCATAAGCTTCTTCCCAAGTGTCCTTCATGTGTGAGGTCCACAATATTATTCAACAAACCCACCGGAGGAACAATCTTTCCTGACTTGTACAAGTTTTTCCCAAGAATAGATAAGTTATCTTTCATATTCCAAAATGGTTGCATGTCAAATTGCAAATCTTTACATTTACTAGGCCACCCTTCAACTACAAGTTTCTTTACATTTTGTATTACCTCATCCTTTTCCATGTTTAAGTTCCACAGTTCTTTTGTGATGGCTGGTTGACTTATTTCTAAAACCAAGTCCTTTTCCATGGCCTCCTCCAAATCTCCTTTCACTGGGGCCATGGATAAATAATCTGCTACCTTATTTTGAGGACCAGGAACATGTACCATTCTGAAATTATACCCCTGTAGACCATAACACCATTTGGCAATCCTTGGATTCATGCTTTCTATTTCAATAGAGGTTTGTGGTCTGTACGTATTTCAAAAGAAATTCCCCACACATAAAAGCGGAAGTGTTTCATTGCCCAATACACTGCCAGTGACTCTTTTTCCACCGTTGAGTAATTTTGCTCTGACACCGTGAGAGTTCTAGACGCAAAAGCCACCACATTGATCTTTGAGTCAAGTCTTTGAGCTAATGTGGCTCCAATTCCTTTAGCACTTGCGTCAGTGAAGATTACTGTGTCTTTTTCCACATTGAACTTCCCTATGAATGGTGCAGATATGATCGCTTTCTTAATTTTCTCTAATGCTGTGCTCTGTTCTCTACCCCATTGAAATTCCGCATCCTTCTTTACCAGATCTCTGAGAGGTTGTGAGATCATCGCAAAGTTCCTTATGTTTTTTGACATATACTCTGCCAAACCTAAAAAAGCCAGAATTTCATCTTTATTTACCGGAATAGGAGCTCTCCTTACTGCATCCACCAGATCGATCTTAGGTTTTATGCCCTCTTCCGATATTGTATGCCCTATAAAGTCCACTGATAACACCCCAATTTAGCATTTGCTTTTCTTAGTAGTGAACCCCACTTTTCTCAGCTCTTCTAGCACAGTGCGTGCATTGCGGTCATGTTCTTCCTCACATGATCCATAGATTAGTACATCGTCCTGGAAACACAGAGTTTTAGGGCAATCCTTCAACACATGCTGCATAGCTCTTTGAAAAGCAGAGACTGCAGATGCCAACCCAAACGGCACTCTCAAGAACTTGAAGTTGCCGAATGGGGTGGTAAATGCAGTCAAGAGCTGGGAATGAGTATGTAACCTGACTTGATAATATACTGAGGATAAGTCCAGGACACTGAAGAATTTGGCCCCATGAATTGTACTCAACATTTCATTTATTCTCGGTAATGGGTGTCTGTCAACCTGAATATTAGCATTTAAAGACCTTAAGTCCACACAAAGTCTTAAGCTCCGCCCCCCATCCTTGGTTGTAATTACAATGGGCGCCAACCAGGTTGAGCACTCAACTTCTTGTATTACACCTTGACTTAACAATCTTTCGATCTCTACTTTTAGTGGATCTCTCATCATCAAAGGGATGGAGCGTGTTTTGTGTACCACCGGGATAGAACCTTCCTTCAGGACAATTTTGTGCATATAGTTTTTTAATAAACCCAACTTATCATTGAAGATATCAGGGAATTCCTCCACCAAATCTGTTCCTATAACTGGAGACTCTATCAACAAAACCTGTTCGTAATTGTTGGGATCTAGTTTGATCCCCAATTCCTTCTGATGCCTCCACCCTAGCAAACTCGAACCCTGTTTGGTTATGTACACCTTGCCTACAGTGTGCCTATCTCTAAATGATATCCTCATCCTAGCCATACCTTCTAAAGGTATAGGTCCTTTGTTGTAACCTGATGGACAGATGTCAGCTTTCTCCAATACTAACATCCCTTCCCCAAATTTCTCTTCAAGATCTTTTTTGTCTATCAACGTGAATGGTGAACAGGAATCAGCATATACCATGAATTTCTGGCCATCCAAACCGATTTCACAGCTAGGATATTGTACTTCTTCCTCTAATTCAGTATCTTTAATTTGAAAGATAGAAGTTTTTACTTCCTCTCTGTCATCCTCTGGATTTTCAACCAAATGCACTTTGGGTCCAAAAACATTACAAAACATCGTCAAGTGCCCTTTTCTGCTACATTTTCAAGTTCAAGTTCAAGTTCAGTAATTTGTATAGCGCACTACTCACCTAGAGGGTCTCAAGGCGTTTGAGGGCGGGTGGGAGCATTACTTATCGAATAGTCAGGTTTTTGCTGCTTTCTGAAAAAGAGGTGGTTCTGTGCAAGGCGGAGGTGAGTGGGGACAGAATTCCAGGTTTTGGCCGCTAAGTAGGAGAAAGATCTTCCTCCCATGGTGCATCTATTGATGCGCGGAATTGCGGCGAGGGCTTGATTGGATGAACTTAGTTGGTGGGTGGGTGTGTAGAAGGACAGTTGTTTGTTGAGGCATTCAGGTCCTAGGTCGTAGAGGGCCTTGTGTGCGTGGGTGAGGAGACGGAACGTTATTCTCTTGTTAACAGGAAGCCAGTGGAGATCTTTCAGGTGACTGGAAATGTGAGCTTGACGGGGGATGTCCAGTATGAGTCTGGCTGAGGCGTTTTGGATGCGTTGGAGTTATTTCTGTAGTTTGGCTGTGGTTCCATAATCTAGTCGGCTACTTACTAGTGCGTGGGTGACTGTCTTTCTTGTTTCGGTGGGGATCCAGCGGAAGATTTTTTTGAGCATGTGTAGGATGTTGAAGCATGATGATGAGACAGCGTTGACTTGTCTGGTCATCGAGATGGAGGAGTCTAGAATGAAGCCCAGGTTACGTGCATGATCTGTAGGTATGGGTGCTGTGCCCAGAGCCGGTGGCCACCATGAGTCGTCCATTGCAGAGGGGGAGGATCCTAAGATGAGGACTTCCGTTTTGTCCGAGTTTAGTTTTAAACGGCTGTTCTTCATCCATTCGGCTACTTCTTTCATTCCTTTCGTGTAGATTGGTTTTGGCTGTGTTAGGGTCTTCGGTGAGGGAGAGGATTAGCTGGGTGTCGTCTGCGTAGGAGATGATGTTGAGGTTGTGTTGGCGCGCGATGGATGTGAGGGGACTCATGTATACGTTGAAGAGGGTGAGACTGACTGATGATCCTTGTGGTACGCCGCAGATGACTTCGGTGGCCTCTGATCTAAAAGGGGGAGGCGGACTCTCTGGGTTCTTCCGGCGAGGAACGAGATGATCCAGTCCAACGCTTTTCCTTGTATTCCGACGTTGCTGAGGCGTTGTATGAGGGTGTTATGACAGACTGTGTCCAAGGCGGCGGAGAGGTCAAGTAGGATGAGGGTAACTATTTCTCCTTTGTCCAGTAGCGTTCGGATGTCGTCTGTAGCAGCGATGATGGCAGTTTCGGTGCTGTGTTTGGCTCGGAAGCCGGACTGTGAGGGGTCGAGTGAATTGTTGGATTCAAGGAAGGCGGCGAGTTGACTATTGACAGCTTTCTCGATGACTTTGGCCGGGAAGGGGAGGAGTGAGATGGGGCGGTAGTTCTTAAGTTCAGAGGGGTCCGCTGTGGGTTACTTCAGAAGGGCACTGAGTTCGGCATGTTTCCAGCTTTCTGGGACAGGAGCGGAGTTGAAGGAGCAGTTGGTGACATCGCAGAGATGTGGTGCGATGATGGAGTCTGCTTTGTTGAAGATGTGGTGGGGACATGGGTCAGTTGGTGAACCTGAGTGGATGGAGTTCATCAGGCGGATGGTGTCTTCAGTATTGATTGGGTTCCAGGCGCAAAGGTTGTGAGAGTGCTGTTTTGGTTCGGAGGTGGGTGGAGTGGATTGTTCTTCGGACAGGTTTTCAAAGCTGTTATGAATGTCGGTGATTTTGTTGTGAAAGAAAGAGGATAGAGAGTCGCAGAGGTCTTGGGAGGGAGTGATGTCGTTGGTGCCGGCGGTGGGGTTGGTAAATTCTTTGACGATGTTGAATAATTCCTTGCTGTTGTGGGCGTTGTTGTCGAGTCGATCCTTGAATGCTGATTTCTTGGTGGATCGGATCAATTGGTGGTGTTTGCAGGTGGCATCCTTGAAGGTGGTCAGGTGGTTAGTGGTTGGGTTTTTTCTCCTGGTTTTCTCGAGGGTACGACATAGCTTCTTGGATTTCTTAAGGTCATTGTTGAACCAGGGGGCCTTTTTGCTACCTTGTTTTATCTGGTGGTTTTTCAAGGGTGCTAATTCGTCAGCGTTGTGGGTGATCCATTTTGTGAGTTTGGTGGCAGCTTGGTTTGGGTCCGATGATATGGCGGGGGGGTTATGGTTAAGCAATGTGAAGAGTTGGTCGGTGGTGATTTTTTTCCAGTTTCTTCGAGGAATAGGTTGTGGTGGGATGTGGGTCGTGGTCTTTTTGTAGCTGAAGTGAACGCAGCTGTGGTCCGTCTAATGGAGAGCTGTGGTGTGATCGAAGGAGATGTGTTTGCTGGAGGTGAAGATAGGGTCGAGCGTGTGTCCGGCTAAGTGGGAGGGGGTGTCAACAAGTTGTTTGAGTCCGAGATTGGCCAGGTTGTCCAGAAGGGTGGTGGTGTTGCTGTTGTTATTCTTTTCCAGGTGGAAGTTGAGGTCTCCCAGTAGAATGTAGTTCTCGGAGGTGAGGGCATGTGGGCTGATGAAGTCAGTGATGTCTTCGTTGAATTGTGTGCGGGTTCCTGGAGGTCTGTAGATGAGGGTGCCTCTAAGTGTGGTCCTGGGGTCGGTGTGGATCTAGAAGTGCAGGTGTTCGGCGGTCGCGAGTATATCGTCGGAGCTGGTCGTGATTCGGATGGTGTTCTTATGGGCGATGGCGATGCCTCCTCCTGTTTGGTTGGTGCTGGCTTTTCGGATGCAAGAGTCTGTCCTCGAGGGGCGAGGATTGTGGAAGAGAAGAGAGATCAGGGACGTTGGTGAGTATGGCATGTTTGATTTGGAGATAGCGGAAGACCTCAGATTGGGTTAAGTTGTGTGTCTTCTGGAGATCTTCGAATGTCAGTAATTTGCCCTTGTGAAGCATATCACCTAAGGTGGAGATGAGAGTGTCAGCCCATCCTTGTCGCTTGTTCGCACGGTGCCAGATTGTTATTGTGTGGGACATCAGGCCTATATAACGGGCACGAGAGTGTTTACCATACAGAGCCTCAAGATAGCCCCCGCGGCCCGTCTGGTATCTCTCTAGGTGAAAAGCAGGGTTCATGGGTGAACTATATATCCATGAGTTAGTGGCAGTCAATTGAGTAGCCCAATAATAAAGTCGAATATTTGGCAAGGCAATACCTCCATCACACCACCCTTGTGTAAGTGAGAGGAGAGCAATGCGGGGAGAACCGCCGTCCCATAAGAGGAGGCGGAGGTCTCCTTCAAGCTTGTTAAAATAGGAGTTGACTATGGGAAATGGTCAATTCTGCAAGGCGTACAAGAATCGAGGGAGTGCAAGCATTTTAAAGAGGGCTGCTCTGCCAGGGACAGAGAGAGGGAGTGATCTCTAATGCGAGATGTCGTTATGGAGTCTTTGAAGTGGGCCTTTTAGGTTGCGGTCATAGAATATTTTTGGGTCTGGGGTGACAAAGATGCCGAGGTATTTGAATCCATCCAGGGACACTTCGATTGAGTAGCCTCGTGGGAGAGGAGGGGGTAGGCCGTGTAGTACATATAGTATTGATTTGGACCAATTGATGGAAAAGCCCAAGTATTTTCCAAAATTAGTGATGACGTGTAGTAGACTGTTAAGAGAGGATTTGGGGGAGGAGACGTAGACGAGGATGTCGTCCGCGTAGAGTGAGATCTTGTCAATCGTGTCGTCATTCCATCGGAAGCCGTGGATGGAGTTGTCAGTTCTGACCCAATGAGCCAGAGGTTCAAGAGTAAGTGCGAACAACAAAGGGTACAGAGGACACCCCTGTCTTGTACCTCTGTGCATGGGAAATCGCCTGGATGTATGTCCATTAACATAGACTTGACCCCAGAGATCAGTATAGAGCAGTCAAATCCACTGGATGAATTTGGGACCAAAACCACAGCGGAGTAGGACCTCAAAAAGGTATGACCATTCTATAGAATCAAAGGCAAGCGTAGCGTCAAGGGAGAGGATAGCTGCGTCCTCTTGGAGATGTGGTATCCTACTCATTACGTTGTGAACCCGTCGGAGGTTAAGCGCTGTAGTACGGCCTGGCAAGAAGTGATCCTCATGGATCAAGGCGGGGAGGACTGTCATAAGTCTGGTAGCGAGGAGTTTCACTAGGATTTTCACCTCAGAGTTGATAAGGGAAATCGGTCTGTAGGAGCTGCAATCATTAGCCGGTTTGTTAGGTTTACGAATGACCACTTTTGATGCCAACCGTTGGTCCAGTGGCAGGCATCCGGCATCTCGGCTCTCCTCAAACATTGCCTTAAGGTGCGGGAGGATCTCACCTGCCATGCCCTTCAGGAACTCAATAGGGACACCATTGGGGCCCATAGCTTTACCTGATTGAACGGCAAACAAGGCATTGCCAACCTCTTCTGTTGTGAGGTCTGCCTCCAATTCCTGCACATCAGATTCGGAAAGAGTGTGAAGTCTCATCTCGGCCAGGAGTAGTTTAGACTCCTTGGCGCTGTATTGTGCTATGGCTGTGTAGATTCTCTCTAGGTGGGTGGCAAAGGCCTCTGCTATTTCACCCGGGTCAGTCACATTAGAGTGGTCTGGTATGGTCAACTCTGGGATCCATCGAGATGCCTGCTCGCGTTTTTCGAGCCATGCCAGTAGTTTACCTGCCCTGTCCCCAGTTCATATACACGATGGCGAGTCTTCAAGAGCTTGGCCTGTGCTTTCTCCAAGGCCAGCGCTTTATATTCCAGGTGTTTGGCGCGGAGGCGAGTCGCCGTTCCGTCTGAGGGGTTTGCATTGTGGAGTGATTCCAGGTGGGTCAGGTCCGTTTCAACCTGAATTAGGTGTTCACTCTGTTTGTGCATGTAGCCAATTTTGAGAGCTAATGCCTTACCCTTGAGTACTGCCTTGTAGGCCTCCCAAATAGTTATAGCCAATTTCACAGAGCCGACATTTTCCGCAAAGTAGTATTCCGTGTGTTCTAGCAGGCAGTCTTTTATGTCAGGAATTTTTAGGAGCCAGGGCGTTATGATTATGGGGCCGCGGGATCTCTGGCGGTGATGTGTGAATTCCACAGTGAGTGGGGAATGATCCGAGATTCCCCTGGGAGCCCCTTTAGGGTGGCGAAAAAACTCCATATCGGTTGTGGGGGAGAACAGATAATCTATGCAAGAGCTACTGTTGTGGGCATTTGAATAGTGTGTGAAGTAAGAAGTAGTCGGGTGAGACGAGCGCCATAGATCCTCAAGCCCCATTGTCTGTGTGAAATCAAATAGATCGGAGCCCTGTCTGTGTGACGTGCGCTGGGGGTGCCGATCTTGGGTATCATTCATTGTCATGTTGAAATCACCCCCAATAAGTAGGGGTCCTTGTGGGAGATCTAACATTATGCGCTGTAGGGCCTGCAGAGCAGCTGTGCCTAAGGTTGGGGGGATGTAGACTGAGATAACATTCAATGGTTTTCCTTCCCAGGTGGCCTCTAGTACAGCTCTCCTCCCTCTTTTGAACTCTTTTGAAAAATGTATGTCTTTCTAAGACCACATTGACCTTCACCTTGAAGTGTGCCTCAAGTTTCTTTAACGTGTATTCATACACATCTCCCACCTGTTCTTCTTCTAAAGGCTCATCCTCCACTAATCTTCCTGTGATATCCTCAAAGACCTTTCTGCCCTGAATCCCCAAATTGTGCAGCAAGATGTGTTGCTTTCTTATGCTAGAATAGTTCTTCCCCCAATTGCAATCAAATACGATTTAAATGTACCCTCCCACCTTTCCCAAGGAATGTCAGGTTCCCCCAATTCATTCAGGAAAGGAGGTGGCTGATTCATCCCTGAACACGCCATGTGAAAGCAGAGAAGAAAAGAAGAAAATAACTAGGGTATGTTTTTTTCGTAAAGTGACCAACACTAGGAAACTGCACAAAACAAGCACCCCTTAGGAGATGACAGGATATACTTTCTCAAAAATAAAATAAAAGATCTCACCACTTTCATTAAGATGGCGCACAAATTTAACTTGGAAATTATGCTTTAGATTAAGGCAATACTGCTGGTAACCTGGGGTTAACACTTAGTAAGAGCCAAACAGCACCATTACACTTTTATACCTGAATATTATTTTTAAAAAGCCCACACCTTAGGAAGGCTATCATTTCACAAATAGATCGTGTGAGGTTTGAGAGTCCTTCCTCTATGACTGACAAATCGCTGCACAGCCGCATTTCTGAGGCGGGAACTCTCTCTGTGGTGGGAACAACACGGAAATTACTACTCGTCGTGTTTCCTGGCCCGACCGATCGTGTTTGAGTTACGCTGCCAAAGAAAGACGCCTAACTGCCTCGAAATCCAGAGCTAAGCACTGGTCCCGGGACAACGCTGCCCAATTTTCCCCTAGCACCAATGCTTCTGGTGCGCTCTTCCAAGGTGAGCACCTCACAGATTACTATTCCATCACACCTCAGGCTTGCGGCACAAAATAAAGCACTCAGTATGCCACTTCACTTTCCAGCCTGTGTGAGAGAAAACTTGCCCCGCGATCCTCCACTCTCTCCAGTCGTTGCTCTCCGTGACAACCAGTCTCCACTCGAACATCCGACGCAGTCTCCCCCAAGCAAATTTTACCAGGAGCAGAAACAGCTGACAACACATTCCATTGCCGCTATTACACAGAAGAAACACCAAAGGAATTGCCCTTGCTGAGGTATGATTATGTTCTGAGGCAGATGGTCAACGTCGATCACAACCTGGCAACGCACACTCATCAGGTTCAAATCTGAATTTATAACGAACTCCACCAGCTGACGTCTCGATCGAGGAACTCACCGTCACCAGGAAGCTTCACCAGACGGTTAATCACACACCGGCAGCACTCGTCTGTGTCACCAGTGCTCACCCGAAAATGTACTTCTCGCTGAGTGGAGAGGCTCTTCCACCTTTAGCCATAGGGTCCTGTGCCTCACCAGATCGTGAGCACTTCTACCTCGAGCTGCCTGCAGACAAAATCTCACAGGGAGAGATGCGCCACTGTCCCTGTCGCAGTATCCCGTCCTCGTCGCCACAAAAAGGTGTAGTAACTTGACAATACAGCAGATGGTAAGTCACAAGCTTTGTTTATTGTTATTAGTGATAAAGCGCACCCCCAGCTCCAGGCACCGGGTAACGCTGAGTGTCACTGAACCAACATTCTAAAGCAGCCTTCAAGTGAACGTTCTAGGGTTGAACCAACAGGGTGAAGAGGGGAGGGGGAAAAGAGGTAGCGAGAAAAGAGGGAAGATTACAACAACCTCCATCTTTGTTTGCATTTAAGAGGAACTCTAATCTTAGAGACAGTCAAGTCCATACCCAACCAAGGAAACAAATCATGGCTCTCTCCACTCAAGAGACCATGTGGAATCTGCCGCCAGTGCAAGGGCACTTTCCATGTGGGTCCTGTACGGCTTTACCGCAAACGAGACACACAACTACGATTGATATTAGGACAGCAAGACCTTGGTCTCAAGTCAGACACAAACTGCAATAGTGACAAACTCATTTATCTATTCACATGTCCATGCCAACTCCGGTATGTGTGTATGACCATTCGCAAGGTCAAACTCCGTATCTCAGAACACAAAAGCAGCATAAGGTGTAATAAACGGGGAACATCACTTACAACGCATTTTTTACAATGCACTACCATTACATCGCAACCATAACAACGCAAACCATTACAACGCATTGCGCTGGGGGGCGCTCTAGGATAGGGAATATATTTAATTTACTATCCAACACCTTCCCTGCTATCTAAGGGGACTGGAGTTGGAATAGTAAATTAAATAATTCACTATCCAGCGCCTAAAAGCATTATGCGTTGTAATGGACTGCGTGGTAAAAAATGCGTTGTAAAGGCATGCGATGTAAAAGCATGCGTTGTAGTGACACCAATCCGTAATAAACAGGCAACCAAGCTCACAAACCATTTCTTAGCTAGCAAGCACACAGAAGACGAACTTCGCTGGACAGTGCTGGAGTAGCCACACATCTCTGTGCATATAACAGATGTGTCTAAATTCCTGTTCACAAAAGAACAACTTTGGGTTTTTACAGAGTGACAATAAGGGTCTTGATGATGACATACCTTGGACCTTACTTTAAGTCCCTTTAACGATTAATCATCAGTCTGGACCCACTGTGGACTTAACAGGACTTGTTGTGCTCTAGAATGTCTGTGTTCCCACTTGCATGGGCACCATCAACACCATGACTGATGATTGATTTTCCATAATACTTTCTAAAATATATATCTGGGATGATGTAGGAGGTTCTTGCCTATGCCTACATGTTCGCTGTTAGCGCCAGAAATATATTTTACGTTCCATGATTTGAACATAATATGTCTCTTGAATATTCTTGTGCACGCTATTTCATCTTCTTATTTGCGACACCTGGCTGACTGTGCTACGTTTTGTTTGTGTCAACACATTGTTGTCAGACTTCATTTTAATTTACATAAAACAACAAAATACTTTCACTCCTGGCACAAAACAAGCTGACAAAAGCTGCAAGCTTGCGGTTTGTTTTTGGGATACTATACCACAACTCCCATGATTATCACACCCTTTAGTAGTTTTGCCTTGGTTGCGATTACACATTTGCTAAATTAACTACTTTTCTCAGAAACATTTAGCAATGCAGTGTAGTTCCATTGCGTCATCTATGACCGCCTTGCAAACTAGGTCACAGGGACCACGAGGGCTAACAACTCTTGCATACATACAATTGCCTCTGTGGCAGGTGTTACCTCTGACTACGGCTTGGTGAAGCCAGGGGTACCGACGGAGAAAGGTGAGATACTAGTTAACATCTTTAATCTTACTTGTTGTTACAGCAAGTCTTTATTGTGCTGGGGTCTCGTTGTTATCTTTATGGAACTTGGCCGAGTCCCACTTTTCGATAGACTATACACCAGGCATGGTCCGCCAGGCGATGATATAGTTGCATCATCAACAGACTACTCTATTGGGTTCTCGAGCAATACTCGCCTGCTTAGTGTTCTGCTTTCAAATACTCCCTGGTCAGAAAATTAACACTAGATGACTCCATATGACATAGCGGTGAATACGCGTTTCAGTATTGTACTTGTAAACCAATTTTTATGATCAAACTTAATATTACTGACACAAGCTGAGTGTCAGTTTCTTTCACGATGTACATTCTTTTATCTTTGACAGTCGTTACAGCAACGACAGGCTGTCATCATACCAAGCTTTTATGCTGCTATCAAGTTTCTCTGCCTTTAGAATTAATACAGTGGTATTTACAAAGTATCTTGTACGATACATATTACATGAGTTTCACTCCAGGTTTCACATTCTTGACACATGCTGAGCAGCACTGTGCATCGTTCTGCGTAATTATACATTAGACAGTACGAAATACAACTAGATACATTTGTACACCTACAGCATGGTGGTAGTTTGTTCCCTTTTTGGATTGACTCACTTTCCCAGGCCAAGTTTAGTGTCTAGATCCACGTGTCATCCATCTGAATGCTGATATCTTAATACTATCTTTGGACGCATTCAGTATACTCCCTATTAGAACAATGTCTAGTGAAGACGAGTTTAGTTTTTATTAGTTATGTGTTACAGGCGGACTTGAATATGTGAATGTACCTGATTTCTGTCAACCATGCTTCTTCTCCCTAGAGCAGTGCCTCATGTCATGAGCTGTCACCAGGTGAGGTGAGGTATCTTACTCGTACACTTTGGGTAAGTCTAACTCTTTTGTAATTGGTTGTACACACTATAGTTGAAAATAGTTGGGAAAATTAGAATCTTTTACTCATTCTTTATTTCATGAATCACACAGGTATTTGATTGATCTTTTTTTAATCTTTTTGTTCCCTCTCTCTACACAGGTTTGATCATTACACTGTGTTTCGAGCAGAGACGATTGGTGTTTTAGGTTGTATCTGTTCCCTTTTTCAGTTACCCATTGTTCTTTCATTTTTTCTCAATCATCATGCACTAGCTTATACTTTTAGGTCCTGAGGAAGGCTAGACACTCTATGGGTCACGATAGCTGAAACATGTAGACAAACCCTCTAAATGGAAAGTTGAAGTTATTTTTTCAAAACTGACTTAGCACTGTTTTGAATTCTGACACCTTGAGATACGTAATAAAACTTTTTTCTCCTTGTAGTTAGTTTTATCATACGTTTAACCACATTCTTTTTCATTTTTGCACTGCACCCATCACTTAGTAATAAAATTGTGCCTATCATCTGGTAGATTTGAGTATATCCTAGCAAATATTGAAAACATCCCTGAGCTCTTCCCTCACAGTGAGGGGGTTGTAGCCCTCAACTGTACTAGGAGTTACAGCCGGGAGTAGATCCCAGATGATGAAGCATGTCTCCTGATGGAATTCCCTCCCCTAATTAGGACTTCCCAGTGTGAGATTGGGTACTATCTACTTGTGTTTGAGAGGTCTTAGTGTGCTTGGTAACACGTTAGACCCACAGATAACTTAGTTTGTTTATGAGTTCTCTAGGGAAAGTATCTGTGCTTGTCTTTAACATTTCCCCTGGACCCTCCTACCCCTTTTTGTATCTTCATATCTAACTGCAACCAGCCAAAAGCTCACATAATGTAGTTGTTGGCTTAAGGGAAACATGAAAGAATGGAAGGTTAAAAGAAAGGATATGGTACATGAGTGAAAGGGTGGGTGGGTGAAAAGGTGTGTGAATAGGTAAAGGGATAGATGGGCAAAAGAATGATTTGAAGAACGAGTGGATAATTGAATGTATGAATAATGTAAATGTGGTGTATTTGTATAGCGCGAACAGTAACCCGTAAGCATCCCGGCGCTTGTACTCCTACCACAAGGGAACCCCTCCTGGCTTTTCCTTGTGGGGTGTCCACTTCTGGGCATCCCATGGTGAAACCAAGCATCCCTTGTGCATCGGGGGCCGTTGTGGAGACTAAGCAAGCTATTGCCCAGAGTTGCAGTATGGGGCCTATGCTTAGATTCGGCACTGAGGCGAGAATATCCGGTCAGAGGAATTTAAGCCCGATCCCGCCAAGGCAGGAATCGAACCCTGGTCCCTGGTCAGTGTTCTGCATCAAGGTCTGCCGCTCTAACCATTGAGCCACACTTCTCCACTGTAATGTATTGGAAATGTTGATGAAGGGTTGGAAGAGAGAAAGTAAAGCTTAATCATGGTGGATTAGCAGGAAAGTATGAATGAATATTTGGATTATTTGAATGAATAAGCAAGAAAGATCTTCTAATGAGGGGCATGCTAATTTGCTACCTTTGTTTTGGTAGGGTTATTAAACCTATTGTTCAAAGTGTGGGGCATATTTTATTTTTGTTCTACTCCCTTGACTCGCTGTATTTCTTATGTTTTTGTCACCTATGGCCAAAGTGCATTATAGGTCAATTTGTGACTGTAGTGTTGTCTGTGCAATATGTGTCTGCTTCGGTTATTAAAGCATTTAGAATGTTTTCATTTCACTGCAAACTGAGCACATAAGGGGGCATATGTGTTCGGAGTTAATGCCACCAGAAGGTCACTTTTTTTGATGTTCTGGTGGCGTTATGTCCTTCACTTTTTATTTACAAGGTGGTGTAACACCACTTGAAAATATTGCCCCTATTCATGCAGCACTTAACTTGAAAGGGGAGGCAATGGATGTTGCAATGGGCATTCTGCCACAACACCCATTCATTTTTTGCGGTGCCCCACATTTACAAGAGATTGGGCGGCCTCAAAAATAAGACCAGTAAATAGATGATCTTAAAAAGGTGACAGGAAGGGAAATGTTTTATTTCTCTTCCCAAGTGTGCAGCATTCTGAAGCACACAAGAATACAGCAAATTGTCTGCTAATATTGTTTATGTGTAGGAATGTGACCCTTCATGCTCATATATATTCTCCCCAGCAGCACCAGCACCCTAGGAAAATGACACTAGGGTGCCTGTGCTAGTGCTAGTCAGTTTCTTTAGTGCCAACGCTAGGGGTAACGCAAGGGTGTGCTGTATTTGTATAAATATGGTGCATTCCTTGCATTGTGAAATGGAGAGAGCGTGGCGTTACCAATTTTGCCGTAAAACTGTGCTCCTCCATTTTCTTCTACGTATGCACCCAGCTGTGTTGTTTCCCTTCACCCAATTAAATACCTCTTAGTTCTTCACTTCTTTATTTTACTTTAAGTTCTCCCATCCCAGCCTGCCAAATATTGGGAAATCAATTCTTGGCATGTACCACATTTGATTTTACAACCATGTAAAGTGAAGAGATTCCAGGATACATTTAATGAATTCCCATGACAGATTTATTTTACAACTGTTCTGATGTTTTCCTTTTGACTTCCGCAACTAGTACAGTGACTGAACAAGCCAAAGATGACAAATCAATGATCAGCGCCTTGAGAACCTTATGGGTGAGAGCAGCGCTATACAAATCCCTGATTGATTGATTGATTAAGTTTAGTAGCCCCTCTATTCTGTATCATAAATGCTCTACACTACATGTCTAATCCCTTTACCTTACACAATAGTAGAGTAAGTCAAGTTTCCATTCCTTGCTAATTGCCCAGCAACTTAACTTGTCGGAAATAATATGCAGTGGTGGATGATTGATGTCAAGCTTGGTGTATGGGATACACAGTGACAATTCTGCCAAATACAATCTATATAGCACGTTCCTTTCCCTGTAGTGCAGTCCATAATTTTCCTCAATGTCAGACAGGATATTATTAACATCTGCATTTCATATGTGAGGTGTGTGATGTAGTATCCAATTTATTATTCATCTGCCTCTTTGGAGTTAGGGTAGAAAGAGACATGCATTTGGAGAAGAGCAGGTAATTTAAAATAGATCATTGTCAACTACAGCTGCCCCAGCTGCAGACATTAGCAAACTACCCGACGCGATGGCTAGCAATGAACATGGCTTCATTATTTTAGCAAAACACACAACTTGTGCTCCATAGTGTTTAATGCCGTACTCATTAATACAAGGTCATTTATTTTTCAACTCAAAGTGTCTGTTTGTAGTTACTTTAAAAGACTTCAAAAGAAATAAATAACCAAATCACGTTTATTTTGTATCCAGTGTTTTTATAATTTTCTACCATACAGTCAGTGCTTTCAAGGCATGTGTGGGTAAAACATAATATTGGCCTTGTGACTCTCCTAATCATAATCACATCAAATTCCAATGGCCCTCGGGGCTGACACTGTACTGCTTCTGTGCCACCCAGTGATATAAAACTATTGATAGCACAGAGCATTATTTACAATTAGATTTTTTTTGTTTTTCTCAATATAGCTACTCCTGCTGGCCCACCTGTAGGCCACAGCAGGCAGCAGCTAGTGGCCTGTCTGCTGCGGCAGACGATTGAGCGTATCCAGAAATAGTACTAGTGTCTGGTGGTCCTAGAAGAGGAGGAGGAGGAGTCTCAGCAGGTCCCAAGTGCAGACATCCCCCTTCAGCCTCCAAGACACCGGCACTGCTGCAAGCTTCCATCAACTTCTACAACCCCCTCCCCCGCTGACAACGCCATTGCTACACTGTGTTTAGCAGTGTCTGGACTCCATCAAGAGCCGGCTCACTATAATGGAGCAGAGCCTAGACCAGCTAAAGACTAACATACAAAATGCCCTCTTTTGGCACATTTTAAGTTGAGTTTTTTGTTTTAGTGGAAGGGACTTGTTGTTGGGACTGGGTCGAGAGGGAGGGAAGGGAGTTGGGACTGGGTGTGTCTTTCTTTGGACTTTTCAATTTTGGGACACTGGGACTTCGGTCTATTTGTTTAGGGAAAAGGGTGGGCATGTTGTGTGGGAGGAGAGGGTGGGTTTAATTGTAGAAAAAATAAACATGCTAAACAAAGCTGCACTGCTGGAAACTCGTGCTTTGATATTACAGGGATGCATGTTGCTCTGTTGTTCACACACACTTGGCGAGAGACCTTTCCTCGGAGAAGAGCTATGCTATTCCTATGATGTAAATCTTCCATCTAGGCTCTAAGGTATGGGGTCTGCTGACAAAGCCAAAAGATCTTCCTTTAAATAATAAACCTCAACTTACCAAGAGGAGGGTGGTTTGGCCTTATAGACCTTTTTCCATTGTCTGTATATGATGACATCCCCCTTTTTATGCTATGGTATTGTAACAATGCTAACTGTTTTAGGTTTATGCATTTTGCTGCTGGTATTGGCTCGTATACTGCATTATAGAGCACAATAGTTAAAATAAACATTTTGAACTATACAGTTACTCTGACAATCCTTATTATGGACAAGTAAGAGTGAGTTAGCAAAAGGGTATGTCTTGCTACCGCGATTCCTGAGAGAGTCAGGAGTGTTGTGTTCTGGGTTGTCTAATCATTTGGAGCTTCGTGATTATGTAGGAGAACGAATGAGACACTTTAGCTGGTCGGTTTGGGGATTTTGGGTACTAAGGTGGTAGGAAGGTACAACCACTATACACCAGGGTCCTGTTTTCCTCTGCATACTTCTGTTTATGTATAGAATCCCCGCAACAATAGTATTTGCGAAATCCTTGAGTTATAAAAATTGGACTTAAAGTCTAGAGTGGACAAGCTTAGGTTAGGCATTAAAAGTTGCACAACACAAGGCCTGAATGATGACAGTAACGACTGATGTTCTTCACTGTATAGCTAAAATATGGATCACTTTTCATAAACAGGTAGGTTAATGGGACCAGTGTGGGCTATTGCTTAGACGATCCTGCAGTAAGTTGGTATGGCTTTCACCACATCCGTCTAACCAAGTGTGTGATCCATTTATGGTGTAAATTAAGCCACAACTGCTAAATGGATGGGAAGGGGGATTTGGAGAAAGGTTTGACAAAAGACAAACAGTACAAAAGCACAACATTCACCTATGCAGTAGCATCAGCATTATTCGTTAACCATCTGATGTGAAATGAAACAAAGACATTAGTTTGACAGACTACAGATAAATGCAATGTAAACAATCCTTCTGCCCCTGGGACCCAAGTTAGCAGATATCTAATTGTTCCATCTTCAAGGTTGGGGAGTGATTCAACCCTCCCAGTTCTCGAAATATGATTGTTAAAAGAAAAACTATACTATATTGTAAAATTAAGTGGTGCATCTGCATTTTCCTCTGGAATGTCGACTCGTGGGTTCCTGTCTAGACTGATCCGGTAGGTAAGCAGAAATGATGAGCTCAGATTTCACCTTTCATTTATGCAGGAGACTAGAGGAAGACATGTGGATTGTGAAAGAGAAACTGTAATTTAGAATCAAGGAGAGGGACCAAAGTAAGGTAAGTTTCATGAGGAGTGTATCAATGAGATTCAGAGGTAGCGCTAAAAAATGCAAGAGGGGGGTCAGAATGTTCCTTTTTTCACAAGTCCAATACACACACATTTCACAAAAATAAACATACCTCTCTCCATTCCACATAGCTGAGTATGAGGACTCAGTCTCTTGGTTTACATTTGAACTGAACTAAATAAACTCTTGCTATTGATGAGGTAATCCTGCAGCTCCTGCCCTAATTTCTCTAATCCTCCTCCTGCCTCTGAGTCACTACATTTCAGACCAGTCATCAGGACCCGAGCAACATAAACTTATGGTGCACTGCTGTTAAAGAACAAGTAGAGAAAAAAAATTGCAGTATTTTGCATAGTAAGTAAGTAAGTAACTAAATGCTTTATTGTACAGTATTTTGAATAGTTTTTGTTTGTTAACTAAAGTGACTGCTCTGAACTCAGAAGAACCAGAAAAATGGAGAGGTCCCTCCAACATTGGAAAATCATCATGGCGCAAGATGGCGGCCGCAGTTGTGGCCGTGTGAGGTGTTATCCCGTTGCTCTGGTCAGCTTCCCTACCTGCGGTGACCGCACGTCGGCTGAGCCGGTCTCAGAGTGCCTCGATCAGCCGTCAGCTTTCAGGTGTGCCGGGCGGTGTCTTTTGCTCTATCCCTGGAGTTTAGATTTATTCGTGTCTGGGAGGCAAGGCAGCTTGGACCCGGTCCCTGGCTAACCTGCTGGTAGACGCCGAAGTATATTCAGTTTTCCAGTGTCGGTAGTTTGGGCATGTTTTCCGGAGGACATTTTTTCAGTTCGATTTCCTACCTGCCGCTACAGCTTGCCTGATGGGCGCATGGACCTCACAGCGATCTAATCTCCCTTGACAGCGCTCAGCAGTATGTTCACCGGCGCTGGAAGCTGGTGTTGAGTCTCAACGATACTGGAGGTGAATGCCTGTGTATGGTGCAACGGAAAAGGATTGGAAGGTTTGAATGGCTCCGCACCACTCTGTAAACAGGCAATACTGAAAAACTAGCGAAATCGTCAAAACCAAGTAAGCTTGTCTGGTGGAATCTGGGACTTGTAGATTCTCGAGATTTAATTTGTTTTCTTAAAAAGCTTCTTTTTGGACACTTGTTAGTTAGTGAGCGGCTGTAACAACCGGATTTTCGGACCAGATAGGATCAGCTCACCAGAGCCCCACTAACCCAGCCGAAACGTAATCACCTCCCTCCTTAGGGCCTATTTACAACAGGTATCTATGTTTCCTACCCAAGGATGGGGAATTAGCAATATACATGCTTGGATCTTTTACAATACACTATAGCCTCGCGGCCACACGGACCCAGACTAATCTACCCTAGGGCAGTTCTGATTACTTACTATTACACACTGACCACAACCAGTGTTCTCATTATATCCACACCAGTATCCCCCCTGGTGCTCTCTTATTTCTTACAAGCCACAATCCTGTGGGTATAAACACCAGTGTCCCCCCTCATGCTCTCTCTCTCTATTTTCATCCAAGCCACAATCCTGTGGGTATAAACATCAGTGTTCCCCCCTGATGCTCTCATTAACGCCGCCTTACAACGATTATCACTTTCCTATGAATACCATTAGCTATTCATGTCAGGAGAATCTCTCGCTATTCACTAGATGTACAATACTACAATATTATAGATCACACAAAAATAGCCGAATTACACGGTGTACAACTTATTCTCTATTTCAAGGGCTCCTCTCTCCCGCATTATTCAGTTACCATTTACCTGATCGGGAATAGCATCCGTTCATGTAATAGTACCTGACTAGAAGAAAGGCTAACTTTACTATATAAGAATGAAGTATGTCCACACAATGGTTCACTAAGAACTGGGGTATGTTTATTAACAATAACATCAAATATAAAATAATACTATACTATAACATATAGCCTGAAAAGGAAAGTGAAAGGTTAGAATGTGTGCACGCTTATAAGAAAGGGTCAACGTCACCTTATTAATATGAAGTCTGGACTCGGCAGTCATCTGGGTTCCCTTCTCGTCTGTGCCTTGGCTCGTCTTAAGGTCACACCTCTGCAGTCACGGATACACGTCTGCACCGCTATGCTCTGTCTCCTCTGCTTCCCTCCAAGTCACTGGAACCTTCCTCTCATCAGCTACTTTCTCTCTAGCTGTTCTGCTTTACGCCTCTCTCTCCTCTCAAACACGGACTATCTTCACTTGTCAGCTTCGATCGGGTAACTCAGTTTCTATCACTCTGGTATTCGTTCCCTCAACTAACTGCTTCACTTTGTATGCTTTGATCTTAATGTCAAAGCTCGCCAGCTGTTCCAATTAAAATAACTTCAATCTTTCTAAGAGAGTATCAGCTTCTCGGTCTTCCTCGGACTTCAAAATGGCGACTTTCTGCCTTGGAATAATTAATCGCATTGATGCTAACAACTAGCTGCCGCCTACCAACTGACTGACTCACTGCCTCATGCCTTTGCTAATATGGAAGCTTGTCCCTTCATGGAAAGTTACAGCCAGTAACCTGCCGCCCACCAAATTCTTGTAACTCCCCGTACCAAGGACACGTTCTCAGCCGGCCGGCCTGATGTTATGTCTTCGGAATGGAGAAAAATACAGTCTTTCGATAAGGGCCAGCCTGAGCCGGTTCTCTCCAAGCGAACAACACCTCGTAACTAAAACATTACACTTGACCTAGAAGCATCTCAAGCTGCCGGGGCAGAAAGAAAGATGGAGTCTCTCCCGTTTGAGGCCTACAAGGCCCGAAGTCATCATAACTCCATGAAAAGTATACTAACACTCTTACAAAAGGACGGATTATCACTAATACTAATGAATCTATCCCTCAACTAAGGAAAAGGGTACAGGATTATGTCAACACGCCTTGTGAATAGGCTCTAGTTACGGTCCTAATCCTTCTATTAGAATGATAGTAGACGAAAGTCACCTCCACTCATCTAACCTCAAAAAGGGCAGAAAAAGTCGGTCAGAACAGCGGCATACCAGCATAACATAACAGAGACTTGGCAATATAACTGAATATCAAGGAGGGGATACTGCGCCTTGATTTAACCCTTAGTTTAAAGGATGGCACCGAAGGGCAGGGGCACTGCTAGGAACAAGGGTGGTACAGCAGTAGAAATACCAGTGGGGGCTTCAGCTACTGGAGAGCAAAATCCGGGTGCTACAAGCACAAATGCCAGTGACTTTAAGGCTAAGGGGGAAGTTATTAAGATTAAGCCTGGAGGGGCTAGCAGTAAGCAAGTTCAGAGTGTGGTGTCTGAAGATATTCCGCTAGCCTCACCTAACCGAGCTTTGTCGGCGCAGGGTGCGCAGGGTGCACTAGAAGATATACAAAGCCAGTATCGTGACTCGGCGGCCCACCAGCCTCAAGTACAAGAAACACCTGTGAAGCAGAAAACTGTTGCAGCAATATTTGACAAAAAACGAACTGTGAAGACCAAAGAATCTATTTTGGCTGGAACATTGGCATCAAGCGAAGTCAATGAATTTGCGCAGTCAGGTTCAGGAATGGTGTTGGAATCAGCTGATAAAACTGCCGAATTGGAAGCCGACGGGAAGTTTTCTTCTATGTCGGATCTAACAACTTTGTCAGATAAGGAGCATGAGTTAGATAGCTCCAGCAACCTGGGTGACTGGGCGGACTTACCAGATGATTTGGAAGGAGATGAGTTTGACCAATCTGTCTCACTGTCTACGGTGAGGAAAACGACTGATCTTTCGGATGGTGCGCAGCTGGATCAAACTCAGCAGGTTACGCAGTTACACCTAGAGGAGGAGCTGGAAGAGGAGCTGGAAGAGGGTTCAATAACCCTTGGCTTAATCTACAAGACTATTATGGCTCACCAAACCGAGACGAAAGCAGAGGGCTTACGCACGCAAGGAGCAGTAAGACAATTACAGAACACCGTGAGACGGCTGGTCAAATCCTGTGCTGAAGTAACTACGAGGGTGGTTGAAGTAGAGGAGAGAGTCTCCTCAGTCGAAGATACTTTAGTGAAACAACAGAGGGTTGGGGAGTCCCTGCGAAGATCAGAGTCTGACGTCGAGTGGAAGTTCACTGATTTGGAGAACAGGGCGTGCCGTAATAATTTATGCGTGCTAGGAATAGCTGAATTGAAGGAGGGTGCAGACCCTCGAAAATGTATTGTACAATTGTTCCAGCAAGCTTTTCCTGAACTAAGTATTTGGAATTGGCAAGTTGAAGTAATTTGTGCTCATAGATTCCCTTTTGTATTGAGAAATCAGGGCAAGGAAGGTCAAAGCGGTCAGAATCTTTATCCAAGGGCGATTCTAATCTGTCTGAATGATTACCTGTTACGTGAGGCCCTATATGATTTAGCAAGGCCGGAGAAGAAAAGAGCCGCTTTGGGATGTGAGTTCTTCGTTCCCCCAGATTTTTGTCCAACGACTGTCAAAGAACGATGGCAAATGCAAAAATTAATTGCTCAGTTCCAAGAAGCAGGGGCCTAGGTGTTCCTGCTCAATCCTTCAAAGCTAAAAGTAATTGTGAATGGGAAAACACGGTTCTTTACATCTTGCAATTTAGCACAGGACTATTTAAAAGAGGTGGCTGAGCACACCAGAAGATAAATTGCACAATATATAGCGCTTATGCTGTTTGGATGTGAAAATTATTATTTTTTTCTCTATTGCTGACTGGCTCAATCTGTTTGTAGATCACAGTTTGCACTTAGTTGTGGATCACCAGCTTAATTCATTGTTTGCTTACGTTAATAAGTGCCTACTTCTTTTCCCAGTGAACTCTACTCCTAAGATTTGGCCTTTCAAATGCTTACATTTGTTAAATTTGTTATAATTGAGTACCCTCAAATCTCTTTCTTCATGACTACGATATTAGCTGTGACATAGAGGCTGATCGTTATGATTAGGCTATGAAATTTAATAGCGTGTAATTGCGTGGGGGTCTTTAAAAAAATGTTCTCTCCTTTATGGACCTGATATAGTTTTTTTCTTTATTTTTTCTATTGTGTACCTTTAAATACTTGGATGATTCAGGTATGGAAATATGGTGCAAGGAGAAGAGGGGTAAGGAGGTGGCACAGGTGTCGGTAGGGAGTTTGACGGGGGGGCACGGTTATAGCATCGCAACATCACTGAGGACTTGGTCCTTAAGCCCTGCTATGGGTGGTGGGGGTGTGGGGTGTGGGAGGGGAGGTTGTGGGGTGTGGGAGGGGAGGGAATGTGGGTGGGTGGGAGGGCGCAAGGGGGGAAGGGGACGGGGTGAAAAAAACAAAAAGAGTATTTGTTCACATTTCAGTAATGGTGTTACAGTTTGAGTATATGCACATCTTGTTCTGGTTTCTGATTTTTTCTCTTTTTTTCTGATGGGGCAGGATAAATTGATTCTATGTACATGGAATGTATGCGGTCTTAATGGTGGCAAAAAACGGGCTTTCTTTGCTAAAATTGTTCATTTAATGTGGGCAGACATCCTTTGCATACAGGAAACTCATGTACCAGGGGGGAAGCGTGATCTCCTTAGGTTGGTTCGCTATGAGCTTCTTATTTGTTCTAAACAGACCTCTATGACTAGAGGGGTCGCTATATTTATGAAGCGGGGTTTAGGCTCCTGTAAAAGGACATTGGGGGATAAAATGGGTAGGTGGGCCATAGCTGAAGTTTCTATAGGGGGCAAACAATTGACAATTTGCAATGTATATGGGTCGAATTTAGACGACCCTGAGGTGGTGCAACAGCTAAATGAGGAATTGGCAGCTTGGCCTACCCCACTGTCATTATGTGGTGATATGAATATTAATACTTTAAGTAATTTTGATTTAGTTAGTGACTCAAAATATGTGGGTAGAAAGCCAAAAGTATTTAAAGCGCTTCGGACTCTCCTTCAGGAGCATGGTTTGGTTGATCTTTGGTTCCTATATAATAAAATGGAAGATGGGTTCACACATCACTCTATTCCCCATAATAAAAGTGTTAGGATAGATTATGTTTTCCTCACAGTGCAGGTGGCAATTGCTTCTTCTATTTCTTGTTTTCCATGACATATTTCAGACCATAACCAATTAATAGCAGAGTTCGAATGGCCTTGAATTAGGAAACCCCCTAGGGAGTGGACGTTTGAAAGGAAGCTGCTTTGCGAAGGTGAGTATCGGGCCCATATTAAAATGTGGATAGTTCAGTTTCTAAACATAAATATTGGATTGGCATCTGAACAAGTGGTATGGGATACATTGAAAGCTGGACTAAGGGGGGAAACTAAAAGCTTCACCTCGTTCAGATGGAAGTATGAGCAAGAACAGATGCGTAGGCGCATTGAGGAGCTAAGAGAGGCAGAAATAGAATTGACTCTGAACATTAAGAAGGCCTATGACACTCAGTCAAGTCAACAAAAAGTAGCAATCTTGAAAGCTCAATCACTGGAGCCACTTGGAAAGATCTTGCATCGAAGTACCTACAATATCGTACAGAGATGTTTGAGTTTGGGGAGAATTCTGGTAGGGTTTTAGCTAAGAGACTTCGCCAGCGCAGTATACAGAATCAGGTAGTGAAAATCCAAGATAAATATGGAATAATACATGAAACCCAGGAGGCAATTAATAGAGTCTTTTTGGATTTTTACTCCTCTCTGTATACAGAAGATAGGGAGGATACCCCTAGACCAGATATTGAGAGGGTCATGGAGGAGTATCTTATTGATATTGAGACAATCAAAATCTCTCAAGAACAGGTTGAATTTTTGGGTTCTCTCATCCAAATGGAGGAGTTGGAATTGGCCATTAAATCTTTAGCCAACGGCAAGGCCTGTGGCCCAGACGCGGTTCCCCTGGAATTTTATAATTTTTTTCTGGACGAGATTCAAGTTTTTTTCCTTGAGGTCCTAAGGGCAGCACAGAAGGGCATAGTGCCGGAATCATGGCAAAATGCAACTATAGTTTTGTTCAAGAAAAAAGGGAAACCAGAGTTGCTGCCGTCATCATTCAGGCCGATATCATTAATCAATGGAGATTCGAAAGTCTATTCTAAAATCTTGGCTTCTTGACTCGTGCAAGTGATCACCCCGCTGGTCTCCATATATCAGCATGGATTTATTCCAGGCAGGGACACAGCTGACCATGTAAGACGCTCCATTGCATTGTTAGACTGGGCGCATGTCACGAAATCTCCCCTCGGGTTGATCCTGTTGGACGCCGAGAAGGCGTTGGACAGGGTCTCCTGGGGGTTTATGTGGGCAGTACTTAGATGGAAGGGTTTTCCAGATGGATTTATACATGCAGTTTCTGCTATGTATTGTTCCCCAAGGGCCCAACTGCATATCTCAGGGCAGCAGACTAACTTCTTCTCTATCACTAGGGTCACACGGCAGGGGTGTCCCTGCTCACCCCTGCTGTTTGCCCTATATATAGCTCTGTTTCTCTCTAAAATTATGGCCAATCAGGCTATAGTTCCTATCAGGGCTGAAGGCATCTGCTACAATCTGCTAGCATACGCAGATGATATAGTTGTGATAACATCCGATGTTCCATCTGTGCTTTTGGCATTGAAGGAATTATCCAATCAGTTTGGAGCGGTGTGGGGTTATAAGCTGAATGTCTCAAAAACGCAGGTGGTTCAGACTCCCGACATGCCTATATCTGATGCACCAGTTGTATCTGAAGCTATATATTTAGGGGTACGGATAAGTTCTATAGTGGATAGGATTCCGGATCTAAATATCCTCCCAATGATAGAAGCAGTCAACACTAAACTCGAGAGACTCGACAATTTACATTTATCCTTGTATGGACGCTGTAGTGTCCTCAAAATGATAGTCCTCCCGAAATTTTTATACTTGTTTAGAACTATTTTGTTGTTATTTTCTCAAGATAGTTTGATTAAGGCAGAGAGGGTTTGTAGCAGGTTTTTGTGGGGATATAGGCGACCGCAACGAGCGGCTAAGTGGATGTATCTTCCCCGAGATAGGGGGGGTTGGGCGGTCCCCAGTCTGGTTATGTATTATTGGGCAGCAATGCTGCAAACTATGGGAGTGCTGATATGTGGAGATAGGGTGATTGTTCCGATGGCTAATCAACCTACTATATATGAGTTAGGACTAGGTGAAGCGGCCAACGGTATACTGTTGGAAGTTTTGGAGCCTAGCTATTATAAAAGGACACGCTTCAAACTTCTGATTACTG
Organism: Lissotriton vulgaris; assembly: GCF_964263255.1. NCBI lineage: Eukaryota > Metazoa > Chordata > Amphibia > Caudata > Salamandridae > Lissotriton > Lissotriton vulgaris. The sequence continues at coordinate 22,394,139 of NC_141689.1, read as the reverse complement.
TATGCTCTATTTGGCGGAAAATCAGGAAACATTTAGACATCCCAAATTTGAATCTTTATACAACATTTAAAAGCAGTAGAGTGTTTCCTAGCATTGTTCAAGACCAAGTAATGCTCGGTTGGCAAAGGAAGGGTGCCTATATGCTGGCTGACCTAGTGGAGGATGGGCAACTTTTAACATACAGTGACATCAGGAACAAATATAAACTACCCCAGCCCGACTTTTTTAAATACTTGCAAATACAAAGTTGTGTTTATAAACAATTGAAGACCTTACCAGTTATATTCAATAAACTACCAATTATTGAGATAATTGGGAAAAGGAGTAGAATAGGGGTACTTTATAAATATATAGTATCAACTTTCCCCGATGACTTGGCAGTACAAAATGCCAAGTGGGAAACTAAACTAGGACGGACAGGTATTGACTTAGTCCCGGTAATGGAATTTGCCAGTAAGGTCATTATATCAGGCTCATTGAAGACCCAAAGCTATATGGTCATGTTAGATCTTTACTACACGCCAACGAAAATTGCAAAATGGGGTGCTAGGAAGGGCAATACCTGTGCTCGTTGTAATTCAACAACCGCGGACATAATACATATGCTCTATGCTTGTCCAGTATTAGCAGGGTTTTTTGTTGACATCGAGCATTTTATCAACTCCGTACTTAAGATAAATTGCTTATTGACTCCAGCATTGGTAATATTCGGGGTTGATGTGGGCAATAGCCTGGCCAGCACTCATTCTTTTTATAAATTCGCATTTCTTTTCATTGCCATGCCCCAGGCACGTCTATGTATCATATCTCAGTGGTTGTCTGCGGAAGCCCCAACATTTGTACAATGGCGAGCAAGATTGTTAGGCCTGCATAGGTTAGAATTCTCTGTATTTTCTTGTAAAGGGGGGAGGAGCCGGCAATTAGCAACTAGGATTTGGGCGCCGGTGGCTGAATGGGTCGGTTAAAGATTTATTGTACTATGGGGTATTGATGGATCTGTGTGCTGTTGTCACTGTTGTTGATATCTATTTTTATTTTGTAAACTGCTACATAAGTGCCTATCATTAGATTGTCTATAGGGATGTGCAATGCTACTTTTTTGCAAAGTTTGTTTTTTCTTTTTGGGGTTAAAAACCAATTCTGCAATGTGCATTGTAATGTGTTCTTTGTGCTTCAATAATAAAAAAAATTTAAAATAAAAGGAAAATCATCATCTCAGGCAAATTTATTTTCCGCATTACAGTTCAACAACCTGCTCAACACTTACAATCACTCCATACTCAGACCACTTATTGGTGCAATAGTTTCCTGCTACGGTCCAATTCTGGTGGTAGGTACACTATCTCCCCTTTAATGCAAGCAACAGATTGGAGTTTGGAATTCATGTAAATCAAACGATTACCTGGGGCATCCCTCCTAGGTGTTGAAAAAATTGAAGGATCATAGGAGTAAACTGTACAAGTTAATTATTTTCATTAAGTATGTGTGTAAATGCCAATTACCTCCAGGGAAAAAAGTATCACTCATCACTCAGGCCCAAAACATTGAAGATTAATTATTTCAGGCAAGTTCTCTTTCCACATTAGAGTTCGACAACACCCATCACTCTCTACCACTATATGATTCATCATCACTCACACAGTTGCAATTGTTGTACTTACCTCTTCCAATCCAAGCAATGGAAGTTTAAGTATTGCCCTTTGACGCAGGCGACATATTGGAATTTGGTATTGGCACTCTTGTAACTCAACAATCTTCTGGGGGCACACCTGCTATTGCACTGCTAAGTGATGCGAAAATAGATATGCATTAGTCATGTGAAGGGGAAGGCATTGTCTCCAAAGTCATGAAAACAATAGGAATTGAGGAACGTGGTGGCTGCTTCAATGCCCACTGGTCTAACTGCAATCTGGCAATATATATGACAATAAATGGTGGGGCAACATACAATCTGACACAAAAATAATAGTGTTCGCTAGCTTTTTTTGTTGCAAAGATAGAATTTTAAAAAATGTATGAGGGCACTAGCATACTTAGTCACGGAAGTAGAGTTTGTCCTCAAACTCAGGTGGTTCACCCAGAAGTTAGTCAGCTAACACTGATGACTCAATTTCTGTCCAATCATCCTCTTCCTCCTGTGCTCTGTCAAGAACAGTGTAATTGTGTCTAATGAAATGCTGGTTCATTTTGATCATGGTCAATCTCTCCATATTTTGAGGTAAGAGACTGGTCCTTCTCACTGTAACAATAGAACCAGCAGCATTGAACACATGCTCAGCATACACAATGGCTACAAGACTAGCAAGGTATTTTATTGGCAGCTTGCTGAGCTTTGGTCATGGGCGCATCGTTCCATACTAATACATCAATGGGTTTTGACAGTGATAAACCTATTTTGGATTATCCAGATGCTCCTGGACCCTCCTGTGGATGGTCATTGGTGTTGCTACTTGCTGAATCTCTTTTGCTGTCCCCTCTGCACTGGACGTACACCCTGCCATTGCAGAGGATGGGGCTGGTCCTTCTGTTGCTGGTGTTTCAATTCTTCAGGTTGATGGTATTGCTTTCTACTGTGAGACAAGACTGCCATCTTTGGGAGTTGAAGGTGACACACCAGAACTGAGGGGTGGGACTCTAAGTTCCAGCTGCTCTGCTTCCTGGTCTCTGGCTTGCTCAACTATACACCTCTTCAATTTTGCAATGCTTGTTCAACCAACAGCAGCACATTGTGAAGCAGCGCAAGAACAGCAACTGTAGGTCCGATTTAATACCTGCAATTTTGGGCAGGTGGCTGCAAAACCTCTAAGAATCATACACCCTCCACAAAAGAAAAGGAAAGGAGGTCCAGCGCTATCATTTTTGCCATCTTCCCATTGTACAAACGTGGAGTTAGATGAATCTGCTTGCAGGCACCTCCGGCATACACATGCCCGTAATAGTACCCTGAATTTTCTTTTTTCTGGGGCCACTGACGCAGGTGTCTTTTGAGAAGTCGATGGTGGTGGTAGACTTAATGTGTCTCCATCTCACTTGTGCAATTATGAAGTTACTGAGGTTGGTGAATCTGCTGGTGAATTACTGATGACAGAGTTGCTTTGCATGAAGAAGATGTCACCCTCTTCTTACTTTTCAGCACCTTCCATAATGATTCCACTATGATTAGACTTGTAACTGATGTTCCCCAGCTCCCCTCACCACCACAACCACGTTTAGCAATTTTATTGAGATGCTCCTCTCACTTGATTGTGTGGTGTTTTGTCATGTGGGTCATTTGAACTCAAGTAAAATATTGTGTACCAGGCTTATCTCAACAAACATTTGTGTGGCAAATGGTGCATCCTACAATGTGCTGCTCCACTTTGCTAACTGCAAAAAGGTACTTTTTTACTGTACACCTACCAGTGCCTAAAGTAGAACTGGAGGTAGGTGGCCGTGTCATCATCGATTGCCTCTCTCCTTCTCGTGAGGTTGGGGGTTGGGGTTGGTGCAGATCTCAGGTGGGGCTTTACAATTGTGGGAGCTGTCATTGCTACCTCTGCCACATTCCTTGGAGCAGGTCAAATTATGTCAGACTCCTCTGTGTCATGTTCCACAATGACTACCTCATCATCGTCATCCTCATCATCATCATCTTTCATAATTCTAAGTCTATAAGGAACCTTTCTTTTCCCTTGTCTCTCCTGTTTTCCCTTGGACTCCACCAGGGTCCACTCCATGCCCCTATCATCATCATCAGAAGTAGTGCTTGGAGAAGATGGTGGACTAGTATCCTTCATTTTTCATGCTGGAGATCTTGGAACAAATAATTCTAAAAAGGAGGTTCTTGGTCGGAAGGAAGCTCAACCGCCTATTCTGCTCCAAAATCAGGAAGATACATGATTGCTGGCTGCGGCTTCTGTCCACTTTGCTCAATTTACTGAAAAGATTGTGTACTACTTTGTGAAAGGGACAAATCCAATTCAACATCAATGTGCATCAACACGATGCAGTAGCAGCCGTACTGACAGATATGGGCCTGGGCTTAAGTTGGGGTGGAGCTATTGATGGAGTAGGGCTTCTTCTTTTATTCTTACACGGACGCTGGTGCGGCCAGCACAGGACGTGGTTCAAAAAATGTTTGGCACAATATGCCACTGATGGAATGCTGCTTCCATTCACTGGCCACTACATTGGAAGCATGTTGATTTGGGTTCATCTTAGGACTGACAGTTTCACAAAGCTGCACAAGAGTAAAAGATTGGAAGTGTGATGACACTGCACAGGTTTTCTTTTTGGCAATACTGTTGGTGATGACAATGTCTCCTCTTGTGCGCCTACAAGTAAACAACCAAGAAAAACATTTAAGGACCAATTACTATGTGGCTCAGAAGGCTCGGAATAATGGTCAGAGCCTTCCAAGTCGCATCGTAATTGGCTCCTTGGTTTATTTTCCGACTGCCTAATTAATGTATAGGCAGTCGGAAAGTAAAGTGAATTCAGCCAGGAAACTCAAGGGCGGGTCTTTCTGCCATTGACATTACAATTCACGGTTTCCCTCATGGCTTCCATGCCTGCAAGTCCGACATGGAATCCATGTTGTAAAGCATTTGGTTGGTCCCTGCACTTTGTGGAAGGCACCTTGAGGTGTACGGTTTACAGTCGTAATGCCTGCTCCCATAGTGAAATGTAGGAATGCGACGAATAGTATTCGGTCGCATCCTAATTAGGCGGTCGGGACCTCCGACTCAGGACTGAGTCAGTGTCAGGCGTTAGGAATTCCGCCAACATCAAAACCAGGCCCTCAGTTAACAAAGTGTCAAATTTTTGAAAAAAATTACAATTAAAATAAAAGGAACATAAAAACATTAAAATTAGATTTTTTTAAATTAAACGTAACAAAATATTTTTACATTAACAAAGAAAAATTGAAACGAAAAAAATTAAGTAAACAAGTACACACTGATCCCAACTCTCAGCTGGACGCCGAAAAGCTCCTCGGGGGGAGGGTGGGGCGCCAGGTCAGACAGGAACACAGCTACAAGAGTTAGCAGCCACACGCCACAGAACACTGTAGCGTAAGTAGATCCCAAAGCATTTCACGCTATCTGATTAGTCCGCATTTTCCATATTCAGATGTGTTCTTCTAGCGGAAGGTGCTGGGGGATAGGCTTGGCTAAGTGCTCGGCCGCCATCTTGCCTCCCATAAGGCTTGGCTTCAGATTCGGAGATATTTACAGATTGGTAGGGTCAATTTTTATACCCCCACCGATTCTTCAGCACTACTTCCATCTATCTTTTCTGATGCTATTATGGCCAGATGGAGACGCAAGGGTATTCTGACACTGGGGGACTTAGTTGACAGAGCATACTCATCGTTGTGTCTGAATACGACCTTCCTAAAAATTATTTTTTGAAATACCTGCAGATTTGTGACTTTTTGCTAAAAAGAGGGGATATTTAAAGTTTTGGCCAAGAAAAATGACCTGCTAGAAGTAGTGAGGGTCTGGGGAAGGATTGGTAATTTATATCAATCACTCATTGCAATACAAATGATGATCTTGAGGTGCAGAATGCCAAATGGAATACCAGACTGTCACATGGGGGAAATATCATACATGAGTCTGTCGCATTGGCTGAGAAAATTTTAATCACTTCCAGCCTCAAAACACAACAATACAAAACCATGTTCAACTTGTATTATACCCCCGCAAAAATTGCACGATGGGGTGGCTTAAATGAAGGTAAATGTACCCGGTGTGGGATGGATCAGGCGGATATGGTTCACATGTTTTTTACTAGTCCAAAGTTGAAACAATGAATGAATGTTATGCAGGCCTTCTTCAATGAGGTTACAGGGGCACAGCTTGTGATACCCCCCACAATTATGATTTTGGGAGTTTTGAAAGATGGTATGCTCACACAGGAAATGTATGCATTTAGGTATCTATTATATATCACTGTGGCAGTGGCTAGATTCTGTATATCATCATTGTGGTGGCAGAAAGAACCCCCTACCTTCGAAGTGTGGAGAGGAAGGCTATATGCTATATGTAAGCTGGAAACTAGTCTGTATGCCATTAAAGGGCTGCAGAAACAAAGACTGGGCATCAAGATCTAGGGGGCTCTCATAGGCCGTTTAACACCAACAACTGCTTAAAAGAAGATCTCCGGGATGCTGGTGTGTGATACCATCAGCATAGCTATTCCCCCTGTACAATATTATCTATGTATCTTCAATATAGTTGGGACGAAGCATCCAACTTTTATGTTTTCATTACTTTGATATTTTTTGTTTGAACTGGTCCAACTGGCATATGTACCACTTTCAATGTATTTTTATTTATGTATTTGTCTTTGGAATGGCTATTGGCCTAAATTAAAACATAATAAAATGTTTCAAAAAGTTAAAATGAAGGATGGGTAGGTTTGAAGGAAGGTTATAGAAAGGAACAGAGGAAGAGTGAGTAAAAGAAGGTAGGAGGTTAGGGTGAGCTTAAGGGAAGGAGGTCGGGTGAAAAGATAGTGTCAGAGACGAAAAGGGAGGAAAGAAAGGAGGAAGGAAGAGAGGAGGTTTAAGGAAGGAAGAACATGAATGGACTTTGTGAGAGAAAAGATGGAATTAGTGAGCGAGAAAGAGAGGGAACATGAGAGGAAGAGAATGGGGTAGAGTGATGTAAATAATGAAGAGAAGGGAAAGAGGTAAGAAAAAGTTAAAGATGTGAAGGAAGGGAAGCATAGAGGAATGAAGAGACTGAAAGCACTTAATACCTGCTGAAAGGAAGGACATAAGGCGGTAGCACGTGGATGCAGTGGAGAAGAATGAATGAGAAAAGAGAGCTAGAGGTTAGAAACTAAGAAAGGTAGGAAGGGAGTGGAGGCAGCAGGAAGTGAGTAATGTTGTAAGAAGTATGTGCTTGATACCCTCCATGATTCCTTTTAGCAGGGAATGGGCTGACATCATGCCACTTTCCCCAAGATGACGTAGGGTTGGTGGTGGGAGCTGTATATGTCCTGGGTGCAGGCTTAGACTTATGGAGACAGGAGTGAAACTAAGAAAAATACTTCCTGGAAAAGAAGCAAGTTATGGTTCTTGCGGTACCTGGACCTGGGCCCAGAGATGCTGCACCAGGGAGGAACTAGAGTATTGAAAAGTAATTGTACTTGAAGACCTGAACTCAAATAATATCCGAGTGGTGGGAAGAGTGAGTGAGAGTGCGTCAGAGGTGTGAGAGTGTATGAGAGAGAAAGAGAGATGAGTATGAAGGGCATCTAGGGGGCAAGAGATAGACTTTTGCAACATACGAGGTAGTAGAGTGAGGTAGTATGTGGGACCAGCTAGTATAGAGAGGAGAAACGGAGTGTGAATGAGGGACAAGAGGGGGTAGGGTAACTGCAAGATGAGAGTGGGTAGTGGCAGTGTGAGGGAAAGACGAGAGGGGCAGTGGTTGTGTGGTGGAGGGATGATAGGGTTGGTGGAAGTGCAAGTTTGAGATGTGTTGTTTTGAATTATTTGCGGTGGAATTGTGTGATGTGGAGTTGTGTAATGGAAATTTGTTGTAGGATGAGCTTTAGAATGATGTGGATAGTAATAAAATGGTATGAACTGTAGGGGAATTATGTAGAGTGTGAATTTGTATTATGGAGTTAATTATGTAAAAGTGTATTGTGTGTTGTGTAGTGGCTTGTTGTTGGCTTGAAATATGTGCTGTGCTGTTACATTTTGTGGTATACTTTGTAGTGTGTATAGCAGGTATGTGGTGTGTTGTGGAATTGTGTTGTGTAACCCACATCCACTCCCTGAATAGCAAATGCTTTTGTAAGAGAAGAGAGAGGGTTATGGTGTTAGAGGCCTGCAGAGAGAATGGCGAAAGGGGCTAAAGTGATGAAAGAGAAAAGCTAGGTAGGAAGAAGATAGAGATGAATATTAGAAAAGAGGAGAAATATTTAGGAGAGTGAGTCATGATGGAGAGAGATGAGGAATGAGGATGTTGGGAAGAAAAGTAAAAGGTTAATAAGGCTGGAGACAGCAGATGCAGATTCCCCCACCTCACCCAACTATGTCCTGCATCACCTGGCATGTGGGTTGAGGTGATAGAGCCCCTTTTCCCCATCCCTTTTCTAAGGAGCACTCACCAGAGTTCACCGCTCTTGCCTCCGGTGAACGCCTTATTTTCCACACTGAGGGGCTAAGCCAAGAAATCCTGAAAAAGTAATGTGAACTCCGTAAGCTAGATATTCACCAATAAAGCATGCTTGTTGTGATTGTAGTAATTCTGTTCTGATGTTTTAGAGAAGTAAACTTCACATAAATATGGATATCTGTGGCTGTGCAACTCCAGCTGGACCGTATGAGAAAATGACAGAGCTGCCCACCCAAGTCATTGGGCAGCCATTGTAGGACTCAGGAACTCAGTTCCAGGTGAAAATAACATGGAGCAGGTTAAGATAGGGTTACCCTGACCCACTAAGATTCGCCCCACCGATTTTTTATTTACATTAAGTGGGGTGAGGGCATGCGTCAGTCCCCCTCATCAAACTAAGTAAAGGTTCCAGAGGCTCCATTCCCAGTGCCCATAGGATCCCATCGCCGGTGCATGAAGAAAGTCGCTGCACTTTAAAGTCCATCCCCAGATACTGAGAATCAGGGCCTAACTGCGAGACCACTGACAGTGGGCATTGGATTGCTCCCACTGCAGGGAGAACACAAGGAAAGGTTGCTTCCACCAGTCAGGAGCAAATACAAATTAAGCCAGCCTCAATGGATGCAACCTAGATATGAAGACAGTGGGGCAGGTGGACTTTGGCTTCCCCTCTGCAGCCCAAGACAATATCTCGAGGTGTGGGTGCTTGGCCGGCTCCAGAGCATTCACAAAATATACAAAACAAAAAACATGTAGCACAAAGCGGCACAGAATGCAGAAGAGTGACTTCACTCCTCAATATATTCACTGCACCAGAGAGGATTGCTCCCTAATGCCCTGTGAGGCCTTTGTCTGGGCATCTTTTTTCCATCGTGGTATCCAAAGAATAGGCAAGGGCTCCCAGAATGATTCATTGATGTATTGTGGAGGGCTGCAGGGAGCATAGGGCTCTGGGAAAGCTTTCTATCATCTCAGCTTCACAGCAAACAGAGCTAGAGATGTATGTTTTTATGCTGGAGTGTGGGAGCTCATTACAGTTAGTTCTATGGCTGCATTTTGTGGCCTGAAGAGTGTTAAAGAAAGACTCAAACACATGTATATGGACTTCGTGATTAGGAATGCTTTTTTAAATGCATGGGTGCTATGCTCATGCTGGATAAATACTTTGCATAGCTTTTTAGGAGCTAAGGATATGTCCACCACATCCAGGTATCCCCCAGCAGAAAAGTACTGGTGCTCTTCCCTCAAATGCCCCAGCAACATACTGCTACTTAGGATGCTGATGCATTTCAGTAGATAAATATGAGGTTTAAAGAAGAGGTTTATTTGAGTCTCCTCTCTCCACTTTTTTCACAGAACTAATTGAAATCACTAACATTCTATAGCAAGATCTTTGGAACAAAGAAAGATACCAAGAGTGAAAATAGGAGGGGTGGGGTGGGGTGGGAAAGAGAAGCGGAATCTTTGATTTTTGGAGCATCTGGGTGAAGGGTTAGAGTGTGAAATGGAAGAAGAAGGAGTTCCTTTGGTTCTTGTATTGGTAGCAGGATGAGCGTTGGACAACCTATCCATGCTCCATGTTTGGCCATTGTCCATTATAGCTATATTGTGTTTGACTGTCACAATCTCCATGGGTTTGGAGAGTTTGGAGTCACTACTTCCCATCCTAGGATTCCTTACACAAACTCAGTCCCCAACCCTCCACTGCAGAATGTTAGTGCCATTTTTTTATATTATAAAATGTCTTGTATTTGGCTTGATGTGCAGCGATCTTGGGTCTGGTGTCCCTTGTGTTGACATGTATGCCGACACCACCTCCTAACCAGTTTGGAAAGAATTCTGTGTAGGATTTCCTTCCCTTAAGGGCAGAGAAGGGTGATACACATGTGACTTGGTTAGGAATGGTATATAATGCCCAAGGCATTTCTAGGATGGCTTGTTCCACTGGAATCATGTTGGTACAGGCTAACTGTATACATTCCTTGATCATTCTATTCATTCTCTCTAACAGGCCTTTTGCCCTAGGACAGTAAAGGGAAGTTTTAAGATGAGTAACAACCATGTTCTTGAGAAATTCCTTCATTATAGAACAGGTGAATTGTACCCCTTTAGCAGTCAAAATAGCAGATGCAATGCCTTCAGTTTCGAAGGTATCATTCAGGAACTGTATTAGAGAATCAATAAAAAATTTGATTCACCATCTTCATGACAGACCAGTGGGGCTGGTAGTCTATCAAAATAAATTCAGAATGCTTTGATACACTTTTCCGGTTTATAGGACCAATAATGTCTAAAGCCAGCTTCTCCAATGGTTTGTTTGGAACTGAAACTGGTGAACGAGGAAACTTGCGAGTTATTTTAGATTTGTCACTGTTTGTGCAAATACAGCAATCTTTGATTTAGTTTTTTACCACAGAATCCATGTTAGGGAACCAGTTACGTTCTCTGCGCCTGGCTTTGGTCATGCTTCTACCTATGTGACCTTCAAGTACTGGATCTACAATCTTGTTGCGCAAGAGTTTAGCTGGTATAACATTGTAATTTCTTAGTAAGAGATCCTGGTTTAGATTAAGTTCATGATGAAACTTCCCAAACGTTTTGTATATTGTCACTAATAGAGCCAAAAGAATTGGGCCACACTTGTAAGGTATAAGTATGAGTTGACTCAAGGTCTTATCCTTGCTCATGCATTCCATCCACTCTTGTGGTGAGAAAGTTGTGTAATTGCCTTGTAGAATGGGGCACTCCATAGTATAAAATGGATCCTCCTTGTTTAAGGGTGCTCTAGAAAGGAAATCAGCAGCAGAATTTAAGTTACCTGGAATGTATTCCACCTTGAAACAGAAACTTTCCAACGCCAACAACCATCTGGCAATTCGGGGAGTACTGCAAGATGTACCTTTAGGTTTGAAAATGAATGTAAGAGGTTTATGATCAGTACCTATGTAGAACTGTATACCCCATAAGAAAAACTTGAAGTGTTTGACAACCCAAAAACATGCAAGGGCTTCTCTTTCGAATACAGAGTAGTTTTTTTCAGACTTAGTGGGGGTACACGAAACAAAGGCCACGATTTTCTCTTTGCCATCAATTATTTGGGAAAGGGTGGCTCCTAATCCTTTGTTACTAGCATCAGTAGTTAGAAAGGTTTTGCGACTAGGTTCAAAGTTTCACAAGTAAGGAGAGGCAAGAATGGCATCTTTTATTTTTATAAATGAGGTATGATGTTCATCTGTCCTTTGATAGTGTGCATTGTTCTTTACTTGTTCTTTGAGACTGGAAGTCAAATCACCAAAATTCTTCACATACTTTTACATATATTCTTCAAGTCCTAGGAAGGATTTGAGCTCATCCGTGCTCTCTGGAGCAGAAGCATCTCTAATGGCTTCTAGATGTAAAATGTTGGTTTTAAAACCATATTTAGAAATGTTATGCCCCAAATATTCTATAGCACCTACTCCTAATTGGCATTTCTCTTTTTTCAAAGTTAAACCTGCATTTTTGAATCTAGAAAGGACTTTTCAGAATGTTGTCATGTTCTTCATTGGTGGCTCCATAGATCAGGACTTCATCTTGAAAGCAAAGAGTTTTCAGTACTCCTTCTAATACCTGCTGCATAATTTTCTGAAAGACTACAGCTACTGAGGCGAGCCCAAAAGGCATGCATGCAGTGGAACATAAAAGTGCCCACAGGTGTGGTAAAGGCTGTAAGACATCTAGACTCTGGATGCAATTCAACTTGGTGATAAGCCATGGAGAGTTCTAAGACACTAAAACATGGGGCTTCACCCATTGTGCTCAACATTTCGTGTATACAAGGTAAGGGATGTCTCTCCACCAAGATGCTGGCATTTACATCACGCAAATCAAAACACAGCCTAATATCCTCACTCTGGTTTTTCTTAACAATTACAATGGGTGCTACACAATCTAAACAATCTATGGGTTGTATTATACCTAGATCTTTTAGCCTAGTGAGTTCTTTTTTTAAAATATTTATACACATCCCTTATTGGTTCTTATCTAGTATCAAGCTTCACCCTTTCCAGTACTAGCAGCTTGTCCGCGCCATCACCACGCCCCTTTCTATCAAAGGGTATGTATTTATTATTGTTTTCTGTGACCCCGCTTGTTAGACCCGCTCATGTAATGTAGGGACTTAGTTTCTCTCCTGTGTTATTTGTGAGAAGCTAATATCTTAATTCTTTGGTCTCTTTAGAATCGGTCTTCTGTTAAGATCTTTAGACCTTATGTACTTATCTCGGGCTCGAGATAGGCCTACTAAATATGAGGTAATTGGTGAACATTTCATATCTACAGTCTTTGGCTTTTATGTATTCATGTGCTCTACATACATGGGTCTTTACTTCAACATAATGTGTTCCAACATGGTTCTTCCCCTGCTGGTCTCTATAATACTTTTTAGGGTCGTAATTGAAAGACCCAAATGCTGATATATCCTTCTTCACTACCTCATCTCGGTTCATTGGACCTACATCGTCAAGGACTCCGTTCCTTTTTTCTTATCTCCCTGGACACTATTTAGGTAACTATTACTTTTCACTTCCTCTTTGATCCTTGTATTTTGCTCTTTTGAGAGATTGAGTGTCCTGTTATATCTCGCAGTTCCTTATCCAGCATTGTACCGTTATTGTGTTTAGATAGAAACTTCATTGCTGTAGATCATCTAGCATTTACTTTTTACCTTGGAGACGTCAATTTGTTGTTATATGGTAAGAAGGTCTTCTATTTTTTTATTGTCATTACCCGTTACTGTTTTAGGTATGTATAGCATGTGAATTTGGCACCTTCACAGGCATATGTATTGTTCATCAATGAATATATATATATATATTTTTATATATATATATATATATATTACCTACTGGCGGTCGCCAGTAGGTATATATAGTTAGGATTTTTTCCCTATGGGATTTCTGAAAATTCTATGCCTAATAACTTTGGCGTTTGTGGACGGAATTGGCTGAAATTTTCAGGAAAATGGCACATTTTGTTTCTGAGCAGCCCTTGAAAATTTGGGGGGGTTTTGTGGAGGGGGGGCCGAGAAAAAAGGGGGGTCCCAAAACACCTTTTTCCCATGTTAATTTCCATAGGGCGGTTGGACTCACTTTTAGCCCGAACGGCTGAATGGATTTTCACGAAACTTGGCAAAATTGTAGGGACTGTTAGCCCGATGTGCCTTTGCTAGGTCTCAATATATGTGCTTCAGTGGATTTTGAGAAATTAACGTTTAAATCAAGATATATATCTGTAACAGCGCTCCGGGCAGCTATCCGGTTAGCGAACCTTTCGCGTAACGGAACTTTGCGATGAGAAGCTGATTGGCCCTCCGGTGTCTGTCAACATTCTAAACAGTCCGGAGCGGCCGCCATCTTGTCTCTCGGTAGGATCGAGAGACAAGAGGAGGCCAAAACAAAGGGGGAAATTACCATAAGGGGGCATAGTAGATCCTCGTTGACCCCCTAGGTTTTATGTGGAGGTTTTAAAAGGGCCTAGGAGGGTCCAAAAAAAAAAATTTTTTTTTGCGTGGTAAGCGCCAAGTTCGCGAACCGGATAGCTTTCTGGGCAGCGAACTTTATGGATAAAAGAATGAAAGACTTTTCTAATACTGTATGTTAATTGTTTGTTGTTTTTCTTGTTTTTTTTTGTTTTCTTTATTTATTTATTTTTTTTATTATGATTGTGTTTCATACTTTATTAAATTTTCTAACATTTCATTGTCAGAAATGTCATAATTTATTATAGGGTGTAATTGTTTTTCATTTTGAAGCAAGTTGTCTACTGCTTCAACACATTGTAGAAGTTCGTGGTCTCTACTGTCATCCATAAAGTCATCAAGTTTGTCTTGGCTGCTCTCCTTCAGTTCAATCGAAAATGAATCTTGCTGCTCGCCTTCCATTTTGCCTGAAATTTGGATTAAAAAAATATATATTAGTAGAGATAGGGCACTGTTGGGATTAATTTTAGATAGGCAGTTTTTATCAGTGAATTTATCTTTTGGCAGTGTATAGTATGAGAGTGGAAATAGGACTATAAAAAAGTGTATGTGATTTAACCAAGACAAGCCTTACTCCATTGATAACTATAACAGAGAAGTCTATCTAAATACATTACTACTACAGAGGGATAGTGTATATCTAGCAGAAAAAGTCTACTATATTAAGTCATAGTGCACAATATATTAAATTATAACTTACCTTCACAAAGAAGTTGAAGTTTTTTGAAGCTATTGAAATAGGAGGTACAACAAGAAGTAGTAGTCAAAATGGCTGTGTTTCCTTCTCTCCCTTTATATATATACAGGTATATAACCAATTAAATGTCAGGTAATAAAAGTAGAAAATGAAAGTAACATTTTCATTGGTTGTCAATTCCAACAATTCAGATGTGTTTTGTGAAGTAATTTACCTCACGGTACTTGGAGAGGTCTACAGGCTAAATGGCTAAATGGAATTTCAATGAAATTTGTGAGAATGGAAGGGAATGTTATGTAGTATGAGCTAATCTATATTTGGTGAGAGTGTCTCTAGTCGTTTTTCTGTAAATTACTTTCCCGCCTTTTTTTAGGACCGCTTTCCGGGAAGCTGCCCGGTTAGCGAACCTTAAGCGTTACGGGAGTCCACCATTTTGTGTTTCGTTCGCATTAAGATACAAGATGGAGGGCAAATAATGTTTAGAATGGGTAGAAGGGGTCATGTTAGACTTATCTTGACCCCCTAGGTTTTCTGAGCGTGGCTGAGGAGGCTTATATGTGCGGAAAAAAAAACTTTTTTTTAAAAAATTCCGCGAGGTTAGCTTTCGGTTAGCGAACCGGGTAGCGCTCCGGGGAGCGAATTTTGTGGAAAATTAGTGAAAAAAATTAGAGAAAAATAATAATTGTGAGTGATCAGATGTAGGGTAGCTCTGAGAAGAGCTTTTGGGTTTATGGTACATTTAGGTACTTATAAGTAGGTACCAATGCACAGTCTTAAATTCAGAATGAAAATTCTGTTGCCCTCATCTGAGAAGTGAACTCCATCTCCTCTGTAGATATCTTGCATGTAGTAACGCAAGTTATTGTTGTAAAGAGAGCCCATTCCATGGTCTCTCATGTAAGCTGAAACAGATTTGTTTACATGCTTCCTCGCTTTCTCAATTTGTGGACAAAATTGGTTGGACCACCTCCATTTCTGTCTTTGGCATATATTGGAATATACCAAGGCAGTTTGAGGAAAAAGTGCCATTAATTGCTCAAAGGTGTCCTTTAAAAGCATTTCCAGACCTACTCCTGTCAAAGTGCCCAAATCATTACCTCCACAGTGCACTATTAACAGGTCAGGTTTTGGCAAATGCATAAAGGTTTTCACCAATGGTATCAATTGGTGACATTTTAATCCTCTTTGGCCCAACCACTTAATTTCCACATCTTGTAAATTGAGGTTGTGTAAATTTCTGCTCTCAGCATACCTTTGAGCCCAGTGGATGTAACTATGTCCAACAATCCAGACGTTAAACATGGTTGAAGAAGGTTGTTCTGCAGTCAGATGAAGTGTGGTAATGAAAGGGCAGTTGAAACAGTAGGAGTTTCTAAAGAAAAAAAACTGTGGATTTACAATGCTAATGATTCATTAGCAGTGATTGGTGCATTTCCATTTCTGAAAACAGAAAGTTAGGGTGCATGGATGTGTTCTTTGAAAGATGTAATTTGAATGGTCAAGGAAGAAACAATTAATGAAAGATTGCACTGGATACGCAGGTGCACTGAGAGTTCAGAGTTCAATTGAAACATTGTTGTGTGAATTTGCAAACATGAGAGGTCTTCCAGGAGGTGGTTGCTATGGAAACAAGGCAGACAGGGCAGAGGGGGGAAGGGTTTTGATTTGAAAAAAGTGAGGGAAGAGGTATGATTGGCTAATATGATAGATATGTGAAAAGAATATCTGTATTTCTGTGCTTTCAATAGCTGCAGCCTTTGGAGTGCATCCTTTTTCTTCTGCTGAAGACAATTTGGTGTATTTCTGAGACTGTTTTCAAAACTCAAAAAATATTTGCTAAGGTGAGAAAAGATTTATTTAATTTAGATAGAGAATAGTATGATTTAAGGAGAAAATGATGAAGAAAGCTGTGTTTTTAAAATGTGGTTTTGTCTCTAGTTATATACTAATAGAATTAGTTTCATAGAGAAATTATAATGGCATATTTGGTGTAACATTCTGGCATGCAGTAACACAAGATATTGTAATACATGGAGGCCATTTCATGGTCTGTTATGTAAGCTGAAACAGATATGTTGCTTTTAAAAACGATTTCAGAAATCAATTACATTTCTGGATATTTACTGCTAGAGCTTCATAGGTTGTTTTGGGCCATATTTATAAGGTATTTGAGTGTCTAAGATGTTATGTTCGCCTTTTAAAATGTAAAGTGTTCCTCATGGGGCAAGTGTCTTGTAAATACGCTCCCACTTGTGCTTGGCAAATTTAGATTTTCATTATGGGAGTTACCTAGCCATGTTAATAGTGTCCCAAAAATGGTGCTAGGGCATTCCAGAAAACACTTTCATGTGTCTCAAGGACATTTTTAGTTATTTCTTCATGAATGCAGGTATACAATTGATTTATATGCTGTGTTTAAAAACGAATTTTGAAATGAATTAAATTTCAGGATATGTACTGTTAGAGCTTCATAGGTTGTTTGGGGTCATATTTAGAAGGCATTTTAGTGTCTTTGATGTTATTTTTCCCTTTTTAAATGGAAAGCGTTCCTCATGGGGCCCTGAGCAGTTCTTAGCCATGTTATTTAATAGGAAGTGGATAACATGGCTAAGAGCATTTGCTGGAAAATGCATGAATATCGCTGATTTTTCTGCTATATTCATGGATTGTGGCCGGTTTTTTTTCACATTGCTTCATAGGTTGTTTGGGTTCATATTTAGAAGGCATTTTAGTGTCTTTGATGTTATTTTTCCCTTTTTAAATGGAAAGCGTTCCTCATGGGGCCCTGAGCAGTTCTTAGCCATGTTATTTAATAGGAAGTGGATAACATGGCTAAGAGCATTTGCTGGAAAATGCATGAATATCGCTGATTTTTCTGCTATATTCATGGATTGTGGCCGTTTTTTTTCACATTGCTTCATAGGTTGTTTGGGTTCATATTTAGAAGGCATTTTAGTGTCTTTGATGTTATTTTTCCCTTTTTAAATGGAAAGCGTTCCTCATGGGGCCCTGAGCAGTTCTTAGCCATGTTATTTAATAGGAAGTGGATAACATGGCTAAGAGCATTTGCTGGAAAATGCATGAATATCGCTGATTTTTCTGCTATATTCATGCATTGTGGCCGTTTTTTTTCACATTGCTTCATAGGTTGTTTGGGTTTATATTTAGAAGGCATTTTAGTGTCTTTGATGTTATTTTTCCCTTTTTAAATGGAAAGCGTTCCTCATGGGGCCCTGAGCAGTTCTTAGCCATGTTATTTAATTGGAAGTGGATAACATGGCTAAGAGCATTTGCTGGAAAATGCATGAATATCGCTGATTTTTCTGCTATATTCATGCATTGCGGCAGTTTTTTCCACATTGCTTCATAGGTTGTTTGGGTTCATATTTAGAAGGCATTTTAGTGTCTTTGATGTTATTTTTCCCTTTTTAAATGGAAAGCGTTCCTCATGGTGCCCTGAGCAGTTCTTAGCCATGTTATTTAATAGGAAGTGGATAACATGGCTAAGAGCATTTGCTGGAAAATGCATGAATATCGCTGATTTTTCTGCGATATTCATGCATTGCAGGCCTTTTTTTATCACATTTGCAAGCACTTCTTAGCCATGTTATCCAATGGGAGGTGGATAACATGGCTAAGAGCATTTGCTACAAAGGTTGTTTGGGGTTATATACCATTTTTGGGAAATTATTAACATGCCTATCTAACTCCCATAATCAAAATCTAAATTTGCCAACCGCAGGTGGGAGCGTATTTACAATAAATTTGGACCATGAAGAATGTAAAATAGCATACTAGATACTCAAATAACTTATAAATATGACCCAAAACATCTTATGAAGCACTAGTAGTGCATATTTCCAGAAATGTATTGGTTTTCATTTAATGATTTACTTCATTGGTAGGCCTTCACATGTTTTTTTACCTTGGTTTTTTTTCAGAGAAAAACTTATCTGCAACCATGTGTTGGCCTCACCTCAAATAAACAAAACAGGTGATGGACTGAATGTGGATCAATGACACACATTCACCACAGTCCAAAGATCTGGGCCTAAACAAACCTTTAGATAGGCTACATCTTATCGTCATCCTGAATTAATGATTTAAAATATTAGGGAGTGATTTATGAGTGTTGTATGCCTGTTTTGTTCCATTGAGTGTCATTTTTGTGATGCAGTGCTGGTGGAAAATATTTGCTATGTTAAATAATTAGTACGGCATTAAGTTTTTGATGACTGTTATTTATTTACTGTTTGGTAATAGTGGTTAATAACATTTTATATTATATTTTTTCACAGATTCAACTGCAGATTCTTTCATAGTTTGGAAAATGCCTTCCAGAAGTCGAATACGAAAGGCTAGAAAACGTCAAAGACAGCAGGATGATGTTTTATTGCAGCAGTCCTCTTCCCCAAATACTTGTCAAAACACCAAGAAAGGTCCGGGTAAGAGCACGAAATCATTCTTAAGAAATATTTGTAGTAAAAAAAATTTTGCTCAAAAAAATGTGTCTGTTCACAAAAACAAACGTTATTTAAATGGAAAGGAGAGACACATCACAAATGTTACTGGTAGAGGAAGAGATAACTCTGTGCATGATAGTAGAAGGAAACAACAGTTTAGGGACATTCGACAACGAATGTTCCGTAATAGGATATTAGTTAATTTATTGAAAAATATTAAAAAGAAAGGCCAACAGAAAGCGGCATTTTATAGGAAGAAGAAAAATGTAGAGAAAATTATTGATCATGCTTTTGAAATCAAGCGAAAGTTGTTTATTTTGGTAATCAATAGAATTAGGAAACTAAGCAAGGTAATTTCTGATTTCAAAACAAAAAGTAGATGGAAGAGAGTAGTAAATCGTACTAACTTTTGTGAAGTTTTTTCTGGAGAATGGATGCATAGTTCAAGTTCTGAGGCATTTTTTAATGAGGAGACTTATTTTCAGGATAATGATTTGGTGCATGCAGTTGACATAAGTGGTCGAGCTTATGAAGTGAAGGATGGTTGTCCAGTTGAAAAAGAACAACTTGTGACAACAGAGACAGAAGAGGCGCTAAGTGATGAGGTTTTAGGAAGACGTCCTAAGGGTCCTGTGTACATTTGGAAGTGTAGTTCTATTTGCAGTGTGCGACAGGTTTCCATCAATTTGCTTTGTGATTTTATACGGACATTTAATAAGAAAAGTTTGAAGCAGAAAATGAAGTTGTTGCAAGATTTAGATCCTTGCAGAGTGAGACAAATGACAGGTTTGCGTGGTCATTCACTGGCTTGTCTTTCCAGGAGAGTATGCCAGAGTGTTTTTCATCATTTCAGGATGCTAGCAGTGCATCATAATAAAGTGAGAAAATTAGTGAGAATGTTGTATTATGCTAAGAGTCCAGCAATTATGCTTAAACAGTTATGTGCTGCTCTTTTGCATGGTTCTGAAATAGATGTGAAGAATCTTTGTGAAGAAATTGAGTTTCGTTACTTTGGTAGTAAAGATGAGAATGTTCAAATTGACCCTGAAGTAGAGGGTAATGTGGAAGATAATGTACAGGTTTCCAGTACAGATAATTTTCAGAAGGAAATTGCCACGTTTCAGATGAAATCAAGTGAGAGGCCTAATTTCACTTGTGTATGTTGTCGACGCACTTATTATAAGAATCAGACTAAGGTAGTGGATTTATATGCAAAAAGTGAAAGGGAAAATAATAGTGAATGGAAGGATTTAGCCACATACTTGATGGTAGAAAATTATTTTGATTTGGGATCGGATCAACGTGTGTGTACTTATTGTTGTAATAAATTAAACCAAAACCAGATGCCTGCTAGGGCAGTTCATAATAATCTGGAATTGGTTGAGATTCCTTCTGAATTGAAGGATTTAAATACTTATGAATCTATTTTGATTCAAAGTATCCATCCCTTTCAGGCTATTGTAAGAATGGAGCCAAAGACAGGGAAGTTGCCTCCAGCAGATTTACAGAGAGGATTAAAGGGAAGAGTTGTTTATTTGCCTCTAGATTTGAACAAAAACATTAACACAATTGGAATAGAAAAAGTGGAAGAGGAACCTCTGGTTATCTTGGTTAATGGGGTTCCGACAAAGAATAAGAAAATATGGCAAGATTTAGTGGATGTTAGGAAAGTCAAAAAGGCAACAGTGTATTTGAAGAAAAATAATAAGTACTATAAGAATGTATATGTTGCAGAAGAGGAAGTAAGTGATGAAGAGGATAGCGATTTGTGTGCTGGCCAAATTGAGAAAGTAGAGGCCTCTAAAAGTGAAGAAATATATGAACATTATAGTGTTCATCCTTTGCATTCCAAGGAAGTCATGGGGAATGCTATTGAGTTGTTTCAAATGAAACAAGCCAAAGGGAGTCCCATTAGTGTTTGGGAGGAAAGTTTGGAAGCTCGGTGTTTCCCACAGCTATTTCCCACAGGTCAAGGAGGAAGATATGATGAGCGACCTCGTGAAATTCCTGCGTCTGAATACCGGACTTTACGATTGTATGCAGAAGATCCTAGGTTTCGGCAATGCATTCCCTATTTGTTTCATCTCCTGTTTGAAAGCGATCTGTCTGGACTGTCATATGCAGTGAACCACATCTTAAAAAGTGGTATACAGATGCGAAACATCTCGGCAAGTGACTTTATGCATAAAGTCAATGTCCAAGACAGTATTTTGGATTCTCACTTAATTAATCTCATGGCGTGTCAGCGTGGTACTAATGAGTACTGGTACCGTCGTCATGGTGATTTAAAATGTATGCTGAGGAACTTAGGAACTCCGACATGGTTCCTCACTCTGAGCTGTGCCGAGTATGGCTGGGATGACTTACTTGAATTTCTACGAGAGGCAAATGGAAATATTGAAAACATTGAATTCAAGACACCTGGAGAACTGTGTTCTTTGGATCCTGTGAATGTATGCAGGTACTTCAATCATAGATTTGAAGCTATGATGTCTTTCATCACAAATAAAAAGAATCCACCTCTTGGAGAGGTGTTGGATTTCTTCTGGAGAAAGGAGTATCAAGCAAGAGGTGCCCCTCATATACATATGTTGCTGTGGATCAAGGATGCACCTAAATTTGGAACAGATCCGGATGACTTAGTGATGAATTTCATCGAACAGTATTCTACGTGTGCTGTTCCAAACGCAACGGAGAAGAAAAGTCTAAGAGAACAAGTTCTACGTTTCCAAAGCCATCGTTGTGGAAAGTACTGTCGTCGTAAATTCAGAAACAAGGACAAGTTCTACACCAAATGTCGTTTCAACTTTCCACGACCGGTGATTTCTAAAGGAAGAGTGAACAGTTTGATGTCTTCGCTGCGACATAATGTGACGAGGAAATCACCCAAGAATACATACAATTTGAAAAGGAACGAAGAGTCCAAGTACATCAATGACTACAACCCAGTGATTTTGTCCATGTGGAATGCCAACATGGATATACAGTTTGTGGCTGACAACTGTATGGCTGTGGCTCGGTATGTGACATCTTACATCACCAAAAAAGAAAAGACTGAACTGAAGGATATGTGGGAGGACATTTCCCATGAAAAGAGCCTCAGCAAGAAGTTGTACAGTTTCAGTCTGAAGATGTTGTCGCATCGAGAAATCGGAGCTTACGAATGTTCTGATCGATTGTCTTCAGCAAGTCTCTATGCCAAATCCAGGAGTCTCGTTTGGGCGAGTCTTGGTCTTGCTGTAACGCGAAATCGAGTTCTAAAACCTGTTCGGGAAATTGAGTATTTGGCAGAAAAGGAACCAAACAGTACCGACATTTTGAAGACCAACATGTTGGATACATATTATCCAAATCGAAGCAGTCACCTTGAGAATGTTTGTCTATATGAGGTTCTCCAAAATTATATATTCAAGAGGAACATCAAAGAAGATATTGAGAAAGGAGTGTATGCTGTAATTGGAAGTGAGGGATGCCTGGTCAAGCAAAGAAAATGCCAATTAGTAAACCATCGAAAATTAAGTGGCGAATCTCCAGAAAAAAAGGAGTTTTTCTATTTAGCACTTTTGCAACTTTTCAAGCCTTGGCGTGCAGAAGAGGAACTGCTTGGAGATTTCCTCTGTTACGAAGACTCTTTCAATGCAGCCAAGGAGTCCATAGAATGTCCTGCTTTTTCTAAATATCAAGAAATGCTAACTTTGGAAATTGAGCAGGAAGCAACGATTGCAGCCGAGATTGCCAGAGACAGTTCTCAGGACAGTCAGAGTTCTGTTTCATTGAGTCAAGATCCACTTGGAGGACCTATTATCGAAAATGAAGCTGCCACTGCTATGAATGAAGTAGAAAGAGCCATGGCACATGCTCAGGAGGATTCAGTTAACTTACAAGACTTGGAAAAACAACTCAACGTTGAGCAGAGGAAAATATATGATGAAGTTACCAAGGAAATTGAGCACGGATTAAGTCATGAGAAGAAAGAGTGCTCGTGTACGTCGTTGAAGCCTGTCCGACTGTACGTGAGTGGAGAAGCGGGAACTGGAAAAAGTTTCCTCATTAAAGCAATCTCTTGTTATTTGCAGGAAAGGACTGAGTCATCGCTGTCTTGTGTTGTCACCGCTCCTACTGGACTGGCAGCACATAATATTAAAGGTATTACTTTGCATCGTCTATTGATGCTGCCGGTGGAGCATGACAACAAATTACAATACAACAAGTTATCTGGAGATGCTTGCTGTGAAGTTTCAAGAGTTTTGAGGAAAATGAAACTACTTATCATTGACGAAGTAAGCATGGTTTCCAATGTCATGCTTGCCTTTGTGCATTTGAGAATGCAAGAAGTACTTAAAACTGAATATGATGTCTTATTTGGTGGGAAACACATTATTGTTTTCGGAGATCTTCTACAGCTGACACCAGTAAAAGGTCAACCTGTGTTCAAAATACTCACGCATGAAGATACCAGGAAGTGCCTAGGGAGCATTGGCAACGTCAATATATGGTTAAACTTCAATTATGCAGAACTGCATCAAAATATGCGTCAGGCAAAGGATGAAGATTACAAGAATATTCTACAAGATATTAGAATTGGAAAAGTGACCGAGCATGGGAAAGAAGCTTTAAATGCACGGTTACTGTCAAATTTGTATCCCAAACAAGAGATTGTGCCTGAGAATATTTTTCAGAAAATTACTGAGAAGAAATCCGGGATATGTCTCATGCCAACTCTTGCAGAATGTGCCATCTTCAACAACAAAATGTTGAATTTAGAAAAGCAAGAGATTGTGAAACTTGAAGCTATCGACAAATTAGAGCATATGGGATCAACAATTATTTTGTCAGACAATTTGAAATCAAAATTGGATTCATTAGAGAAGACTATATCTAAAACAGCGGGTTTTGAAAAGACTTTGAATGTGTGTTTAAATTGCCGAATTATTTTGAGAAGGAATTTACATGTAGAAAGAGGTCTGGTAAATGGATCAATGGGTAATGTTGTTGATTTTGAGAAATACAGAAATAGAGATGGAATAGAATTTTTAAAAATTAAATTTGATGGCATTGAGGAAGTACAGCAAATTGGTCGTTGTTCTGCTAGGTTTTTGCTTGTTAAAGATTTATATGTTCGCCGTAAACAGTTTCCTGTTTGCTTGGCATATGCGGTGACAATCCATAAATCGCAAGGTTTAAGTGTAGACTGTGCATTGGTGAATATTGGCAGTTCTGTGTTCAAGGAGGGTATGGCATATGTGGCATTGTCACGAGTTAGAACTTTATCGGGATTGTACTTGATTGACTGTGATGTCACAAACATTTGTGCGGATCTAGATTGTGTTAAGGAATACAATAGGTTAAGAAGAGAGTATGTGCCACATTTGCCTCAATATCCTTTGTTTGAGAAACGTGTGGTAGGCCGCAAACGTAGAAATAGCAGTAATAGTAGGGAGGTTGTTGCAAAAAGACTAAAAGTCAATGAACCGAAAATTGTTAGCAGAAAGAAAGTGGATTCTGTTGAAGATGTTGTCGGTTTTCAATTTGAAAACAGTTCTGGTGTCAACTGCTATGCAAATGTAGTGGTTAATGTTCTCTTTTCACTAGAGAGTTTAAAAGAACAGATTCTGTTGAATTCTGAACAAATTTTATGCTGTTTGTTGAATTCTGTTTTCGAGAAATGTAGCACTGATCGAACAAAAGTAGAAAGTGTGTCTGAAGTTCGTTATCTGTTAGATGAATGTTCAGGTCAAACAGACTTCTCTGAAAATAATCAGCAAGATTGTCAGGAGTTTTTAATGTATATGCTTGATATATTGCAAGTTGAGGGTGTAGATGTAGATCACCTGTTTGGGCTTTCTTATCAATGGCAGCATGACTGCGAGAACTGTATGGTATCAAGTACTACTAGTGTAGACTCAGAAAGATTTATATATTTAACTTTGCCAGACAGTAAATCAGTCTCCTTTAATAAGCTAGTAAATGCAGCGGATCACAACATGGAGTGTAGCCAATGTAAATGTGATATGATGTCAACATTATTTATACGTAGATATGGCCAGTATGTCATTTTAATGATGCAACGATGTAGGCCTGATGGATCAAAATTGTCAACTTTAATAAAAAATTTTGTGGCTTCTCAGCTGTCAATATCAGGGAGGACTTTTGTTACTGTAGCAATTATCTATCACGATGGTCCATCAACAACATCAGGACATTATACAGCTTACTTAAAGTCTGGAAACGGCTGGTCATTCTGTAATGATTCTGTTGTAACGTTCAAAAAAAAATTGCCGTTTGACCTTAAAAATTCTTACCTGGTGTTTTTAAAACCAAAATTTTAAGTAGAGGGAATGTAAGTCTGCAATGCTGTCTCGATTAAAAATCCAACTATATAAACCTGATGCAAGTAAGTCTGCTTCATAGTAAGCAGTATCAGTGTCATAGGAAAAGGAGAACATGAGTGACAAAGAAGAGTAAGATATTACTAGTCCAGGATTGTGAAAATAATCTCAAATATTTTATTTTTGAAAGTTGCGAAAATAGAAAATGTCGGGATTTGATTGGAAGAATTACAAGATTTGCGAATCGCGGCAACATGATTTGGCCTAGTGGAAACATGTGATATAATGAGAGAAGTTTTTTTTCTATGTAACATATTTCACGTATCGATGGAGGTTTTCTTTCAGAAAGTGGCGGGCTGAAAATATTTAAAGCACAACAGAGTGGATGCTGTTTATAGGAGATCGTTTGACGTCATTGAAAGTAAGTTAATTTTAAGAAGTTTTGAAATCAGATTTATTAGGTTGTATGGGTTTTTTAAACACAGTCATTTTGATTGTGTTTTTTTTTCCCCGCTGTTACATGATGAATACCTTCAAGTCACTGATTTAAGTGAAATTTGATACATTCTGAGAACAGCAAAAATAAACCATTTAACATGTATAATTAATGTTATGCTTTTTGTCCTTATGATATACATTTAGAAATGTGTGGTACATATGGGTAAGCTGAGTTCTGTAAATATTAATTTTAATGCTTAGAGTGCTGTACTTCTGGGTAGTGTTTTTTTTTTAAAAAAAAAAAGAGGCCTCACCACAAAGAAAGCTCTTGAAAGCACACATCTTATTTGCATCCTAAAACAATCATTTACAATGTTAGACACAATTTTATGATGGCTTTACATCTTTTTTGCGCTGCTATTGGATCACTATTGTGAGACATTAGCAGTGCAAGAAAAACATCATGTTGCAAAATAGGCCTCAGTTCAGCAACATCAAGATACAGTTTCTTTCGAATATATATCTTTAGGATTGTGTAGGGGACGTAGAAAAGCAGAGACTTCTGTAAATGTTAAAGTTGTTGAAAAACTGTTTGTTTTTGAACCTTTTCCATTGTCTTTTCTAATTTTTAAATACATGTTTTAATATTTTTTGAAATGTTTGTTCTTTGTTTTACAGATTGAAAGTATGAAAAAATATTTTAAAAAGGTAACAAGAATTATAAGGTAAATGTTTTCCACTCTTTTTACCCGCAATGCACTGCTGATGATGTCATTGACACTATCTCTCATTTACTCTCTCTAGCTGTCTTTCTTTTTACATTATTCTCTGTTTACTTCCCTTATACTAACTCTTCTTTTTTTTAAAAAAATATTTTTTTAGTTCGCTTAAAGTTCGCGAACCGGTCAGCGAACTTGAAGCGAACCAAAAGAAATAGAGCTTGCCAGAGTGATAAACATTCTAGCAATTTTGTTTGAAAGGGGGGGTAGTTCTGAAAAGAACTGTTTTTTTTTGTTTTTGTTGTTTTATATTTTTTTTTATTTTTTGAACATTTTTTGATTTTTTTGTATTTTTAGAACTGTTTTATGTTTTTTTTGTTTTTTTTATGGAGGGGAGACAACAAAAAACAGGCTTTCAAAACGGCTCAACTGGAGCAAAAAAACGAAAATTACTTTTTGGGTGCATTAGGGCATTTATGATTTTCATATGCAATGTTCATGAGGTTGATGCTCATGTTGCCATAGGACAGCATTTCACCACAGTAAACACAAGTTAACTTTATGTGCTGAAAGTTAGGTTGGATGTTTGGCACAGTCTCTTGTGCCTCTCTTCCCGTCAAAGACAATGTGGATGTAGATCTTGCCACAGGAGTTGCCGTCGGATTGTCTACAAGATCCCTTAATTCAGCCCGGCTGTAGTTATTGGGATGCCACCTGCTCATGTGACGATGCATTGTATAGTTCCCCATACTGTACTTCTTTTCTGTGCCTCTCGACAATCTGTAGTCACAGATGAGGCAGGTGGCATATTTTGCATTCACTTTCTTTGTTCCAGGAGGGATGGTGAAAAACTGCCAGATAAAACTGGATTTTCGTTTAGAAACCCGGGGCAACTCATCAACAAATTGTTGTTCCTCTCTCTCCTCTTCTTCTTCTTCCTCATCTTCCTCCTCTCTGTTAGTCAGAATTTGACTAGGTGGTCCTCTCTTCTTATGAGGAGGTGGAGGTGGTGGTGGGGGTGCACCAGCTGCAGCAAGAATGGAAGCCATTGTGGATCTTCAGATAAATGGTCTTTCTCTCACCAAGATGAAAGTCAGAGTGAGGAAATAAGGAGGGGATTACATGATTTGGGGAAAACAAAAGTTCTGAGCCAATGAAAAGTGTTATTTTTAGGTCACATGACCTAGTCATACATCATTTGGAAACCAAAAGTGAAATGAACCAATGAGAAGTTTGATAAACAAGTCACATGACCTGTTCCGCTTACGTTACGCGGCGCGCGCCGCGTCCCAGATCGCTTCCGGTTCGCGGTCCCGAGCACTTCCGGGAGCGCTAACGCGGCGCGTCATTAGACGCATTACGCGATAACGTGATATGTCGCGCTTCCGCGACGCGTCACTGTTCCGCTAACGTAACGTTGACCGGTTCGCGGACTAGATCGCGGCATCAAGATGAGCTAACGGAAAGCTTCCCGGTTCGCGAACTAGAAGCGAAGAAAAAAAATATTTAAAAAAAATTATCAATAAATATCTATATATATTTTGGGATTTAAAGAATAATACATTTTACAGCTACAGATGTTAGCTTTTAAAAAACCAATGAAATTCACTGAAAAAACCATAGGTTATAGACCATATATAGTTAGAAATTTGCTTTTAAAAAACCATTGAAATTCAATGAAAAAACCATAGGTTATAGACCATATATAGTTAGGAATTCGCATTTACAAAACCTTATTTTACTCGCACAAAACCATTGAAATTCCATATATAGTTAGTTGCACTAACTATATATCGCGCACCCGCAATCCACTGCTGATGATGTCACATATTACATCATTCATGACATGGTCAGTGACATCACTGATGACATCACTGATGACATCTCAAATGACATCACTGATGACATCACTGATTACAACATCCAGTGACTGTATGTTTCTGTAAAGTTAAAATATGTCTTACATATTGAAGAATGAGTGGATGTATAAGTGTCTGGATGAAGGAATTAGTAGGTGCATGACTGACTGTATGAGTGAGTGATTAAATGTGTCTCACTGAGTGCATGGGTTAGTGACTAAACTGTCTTAATTTGTGCATCATTATGTCTGTTGTTCTGTAAACTGTTGCATGTGTTGATAAGTAGCTATATGAGTAACTATATGAGTTATTGATTGGTTGCCCAAGTATTTGTATGGGAGACTGAGTGTGTGTGTGGGTGGCTGGGAGGTGTATGACTCTGTGCATAGATGTGTGAGCAGTTGATTCACTAGATGTATGGGCTCAAGAGTGCATGTGGAAACAGCTGTATGGGTGGTTGACTGTGTGCATGAGTATATTGGTGAGTGAATGGATATCTCAGTGGTACATGTCAAAGTAAGTACATATGTAAAACACAATACATGTGAGAGTTGAGATATATAAATAACTGAACATAAGAGCCAGTGAATGTGTGAGTGGCTGTATCGATCACTGTGAGCTTGTATCAGGGATTATATAAGAGAGTAAATATGTGTTATTATATGTTTCAATAAGTAAGATGTGTATAACTGTATAGTTGAGGAAATGGAGGTGTGATTGATTCTTTGCATGACTGACTAGGTGTGTGAGTAACTCCATGGATGAGTGACAGTCTGTGAGTGTCTGTTTACACTGATTGTATCTAAGGTTATATTAGAGTCTGAAGAGGTTCATCGTATTATCACATGAATGATATCATCAGTGATGTGATCAGTAATGTCAAATGAGATGTCATCAGTGATGTCATCAGTGATGTCATCAGTGATGTCATTTGAGATGTCATCAGTGATGTCATCAGTGATGTCATTTGAGATGTCATCAGTGATGTCATCAGTGATGTCACTGACCATGTCATGAATGATGTAATATGTGACATCATCAGCAGTGGATTGCGGGTGCGCGATATATAGTTAGTGCAACTAACTATATATGGAATTTCAATGGTTTTGTGCGAGTAAAATAAGGTTTTGTAAATGCGAATTCCTAACTATATATGGTCTATAACCTATGGTTTTTTCATTGAATATATATATATATATATATATATATATATATATATATATATATATATATATATCCTCGCCACCTGATACGGAGCATTCCCTATAGGGAGATGTTGCGTATCAGGCGGATCTGCAGCAGTGATGAGGAATGCGAGTTAGCGCAGGAGGCGAGTAAATGTAGATTCCTTGCTAGGGGATATTCCAAGGCCACGATTGAGGCTGCCCAGAAAAGAACGCAGCTTATATCCCGTGACAATGCACTCATCCTTAAAAATAAGGACGTTGATACAACCCCGGCTGGGGATGTAATCAAGCCTCGCATGATTGTAGCGTATAGCCAGCAACACTCAGCTATCAGAAAAATATTTAACCAGAAGTGGAATCTCATATTGGGGGATCCAGTTATTGGCAATAAAGTGTTGGACAAACCACTCCTCACATTCAGGAAATCAGTATCTTTGGCCAAATCATTGGTCAAAAACACCTTGGAACCACAAATCTCGACCACTTGGAAGGCCCTAGGCAGCGGCTTTAGGAAATGTACACAATGTAAGGCGTGTAAACACGGGGTCAACAAGACTAAATATGTTGTCCCATTCTCACAAACACCCAGAGAAATTTCTAAACGTCTGAATTGTAAAACTGACTATGCGGTCTATGTGCTGGAGTGCACTTGTGGACTCAGGTATTTGGGTAGTACTCGCCTGCCGGTCCACAAGCGTGTGCTCCAGCACATTAGAGCCATTAATAACTAAGATCAGGCCTACCCTGTGGCAAGGCACTTTGAAAATGAGCATAGTTCTAATCCTACGCATCTGTCCTATTATGTAATTGATTCAATTTGGCCGATGAAGAGAGGTGGGGATCGAGATGCGAGGCTTCGCCTTCTCGACACCAGGTACATCTTGGAGCTAGACAGTAAGCAACCTTATGGGCTGAATGCAACGGAGGATCTATATACTTGTTTGTAAGTCGTTCACGATTTACTACATTATAGACCTTATCCGTATTGAATTCTATTTGGATGTTCCTGTAGTATCTACAATAATGTAAGGATATATTAATAACCTTAGTAAAACGTAGTCAGGGATGTCTCAAATGCAAATGTACAGCAGCACATAACATTCAATAGTTGTTTCTGGACTCAGGGAATTGGGATATGTCTATTGCTAGTTTGCACTATCAGTATAGTAATTGTTTGTATTTGATGAATTTTTCGCAATATTTAGGTGCCGGTTTTACCTCACATAATGATTTAATGAGCTTTGTATTAAAGAGGGCAACCCCGGAGTGGTATCTGGGGGTACTATCATCAGCTCCATATTTGAAAAATTAGTTTTGTTAATTTTAATTAGCACTTGCACTAGCACTTTTGAAAAATTTAATTTTGCACTTCTTTAATTGCCGGTAGAAAGAAAATAACAAAAAAATGAGAGCAATTTTCTAAGGTTCTTAGCCCACTGGGGCCTAATTTTTTCCAATGTTCACTGTACACTCGTGGATGTGAGGTTATTAATGAGACCAAAAAATCTTATGAATTAAGTTGATGTTAGATTTTCATCTTCTTCACTCATTGTCTTACCTGTATTTATACAGAGTTATATATCAGAATTTTTTAAATATTTAAATACTTATTTATATATTTTATATTTTGGTCGTTTGTGCATTCAACATTTTATTGTAAACATATATTTCAATGTATCACATGTGAATGAAGTATTTTTTCCATGTTGTTGTTACCCATTTGAAAATTGCGTGCACATTTGCACTTTAAGTATCGGCATTGGCTCTTAGCAACTCGCCATGTGATCAAGCTTTGTAAGAAGCGAAACGCGTAATGGCGGCGGCAGGCTTGCTGGAGAACATAAAACACCTCGATTAAGCACTCAACAATGGGTCTGTTCTTTCGTCATTGAATTCCGAAGCTGGGGCGGCTGTTTCAGTTCGTGTCTATATATATATATATATATATATATATATATATATATATATATATATATATATATATATATATATATATTACCTAGTTATAGTTAGGATTTTTTTCAATGTTAAATCTCAAAATTCTATTTGGAATAACTTTGGCACCGGTTGACGAATCTGCCTGAAAATTTCCTGAAAATGGCCTCGTCGAGCTCGGGTCCTTCCTTAAAAGTTTGGGGGGGATACGTCAAGCGGGGGCCGAGATAAAAGGGGGGTCCCAAAACGCGTTTTCCCCATGTTAATTTCCATAGGGCGGTCGATTTCACTTTTAGCCCGAACGGCTGAATGGATTTCCACCAAACTTGGCAAAATTGTAGGGACTGGTAGCCCGATGTGCCTTTGCTATGTCTCAAGATATGTGCTCCAGTGGATTTTGAGTAATTTAGGTTAAAAAAAATATATATATCTATATGCGCTCTCCGGTGCGCGCACCGGAGTGCGCTCCAGGCGCGACACGCGACTTGCGCGCAGGAAGCTGATTGGCTCTTGGGTGTCTGTAAACATTCTAAACAGTCTGGAGCGGCCGCCATCTTGTGTCTCGGTAAAATCGAGACACAAGGGGTTTGAAAAAAAAAGGGGCAAATGACCATAAGGGGGAAGAGTAGACCCCCTCTGACCCCCTAGGTTTGATGTAGGGGCTAAAATAGGGTCCTGCAGGGCATAATTTTTTTTTTTTTTTTTCGTTTTGCGTGGGGGAAGCGCATGGTACGCGCACCAACGAAGCACGGGGAAAATCCAGGACCATATTTATGAAGGCCTTGCGCTGCTAGTTTTGCGCCTCCTGTGCGTCAATTTTTGTGACGCACCAGCGGTGTAAAAAAATGCGCATTGTTATGCAATATTTAAAAAAGTGACGCATCTATCTAGATGCGTCACTTTTTAAATATAGTGCAACGAGGCACATTTTATTACACTGCTGGTGTTATGCGTCACTTTTCTGTGCGCACTCCTTATGACATTCCAGATGTGTCATATTTAATGTATGACGAATCATGTTGCAAGGAGTTACAGATACGTCAGTATTTCTGACATATCTGTAAACATAAAAGTGATGCGAGGCAGGTGCAAGATTTTGACGCAACAGCATCCTACAAAGTGACGCAGAGAAATCTTATAGATTTCAGTACGTCGTTATTACCAAGCTTTTTGCGGGGGAATGCCCCCTTTGCATACATTATACCTGACGCAGATATAATGTGGCGCAGAGTTTTAAAAAGTGACCCATGTACCTAGATGCGTCACTTTTTAAAAATAGCGTCAGGTATAATGCATGCAGAGGGGGTGTTCTCCCGCAAAAAGCTTTGTAATAGCGACGCAGTGAAATCTTTGAGATTTCACTGCGTCACTTTTAGGATGCTGTTGCGTCAAAATCTTGTGCCTGCTTTACAGCAGGTGTTAGACTGAGGCAAGACCTTTCACATGCTGCTTTCGCCATTTGAAAGGACGCATTACTGGAGTTGTGTCACTTTTGTGACGCACTCCAGCAATGCGTTACTTGGAATGTGTATAAGGAGTGCGCACAGAAAAGTGACGCATCGCACCAGTGGTGTAAAAAAATGTGCCTCGTTGCGTTATATTTAAAAAGTGACGTATCTAGGTAGATGGGTCACTTTTTAAAATCAAGCGCCACATTATATCTGCGTGAGGTATAATGCATGCAGAGGGGGTGTTCCCCCACAAAAAGCTTTGTAATAGCGACGCAGTGAAATGTTTGAGATTTCACTGCGTAACTTTTAGGATGCTGTTGCATCCTTTAAATATAGTGCAACGAGGCACATTTTATTACACTGCTGGTGTGATGCGTCACTTTTCTGTCCACAGTCCTTATGACATTCCAGATGTGTCATATTTAATGTATGACGAATCATGTTGCAAGGAGTTACAGATACGTCAGTATTTCTCACATATCTGTAAACATGAAAGTGACGCGAGGCAGGCGCAAGATTTTGACGCAACAGTATCCTAAAAGTGACGCAGAGAAATCTCATAGATTTCAGTACGTCGTTATTACCAAGCTTTTTGCGAGGGATTGCCCCCTCTGCATACATTATACCTGATGCAGATATAATGTGGCGCAGAGTTTTAAAAAGTGACCCATGTACCTAGATGCGTCACTTTTTAAAAAATAGTGTCAGGTATAATGCATGCAGAGGGGGTGTTCCCTTGCAAAAAGCTTGGTAATAATGACGCAGTGCGTCACTTTTAGGATGCTGTTGCGCCAAAATCTTGCGCCTGCTTCACAGCAAACCTTTCACATGGTGCTTTTTCCATGTGAAAGGACACATTACTGGAGTTGCGTCACTTTTGTGACGCACTCCAGCAATGCGTTACTTTTGTGTTTACAGATATGTCAGAAATACTGACATATCTGTAACTCCTTGCGAATTGATTAGTCATATATTAAATATGACATATCTGGAATGTCATAAGGAGTGCGTCCAGAAAAGTGACGCATCGCTGTTTTCACGTAGCGATGCGTCACTTTTCAGAAATGAGGCCTCCAGTTTATTCACTGTGTCATAACTTTCTTTTCTAACACTCACCTTCTTTCATTCCTCCTACTTCACTTCCTTTCACCTCTCATACCTTTCTGTTCTTTCTTACTCATTCTCCTTTCAATTATCAATGCACTATATTTCACTTACTCTTCATTTTTTTAAGAATATAGCTCTTTGATGAGAATTGGAGGTAGTTCTGAAAAGAACTTTTGGTTTTCTTCTTTTAACTGAACAGGAACAAAAACAGGGAATGGAAACTGCTCAACAGGAGCAAAAAGAAAAGAAAAAAATTAGGGGTGGGAAGGGCAGCGATGGTTCTCCAATGCTCGAACCATGAGCAGGACACTTTGCTCCCCATAGGTGAGGAGTTGATTGCAGTATCTGCATTTGACGACCCCATGGTTAAATGCAGGTTGTATGTTTGCCACCTGCTCCTGCGATTGTTCTCTCCCAGAAGAAGTTGCTCCTCCTGTTGATGTAGAGGCCCCATCTCTGGGAACCTCTTGTGCCAGAGCCCTGACACTTTCCCGGGCAAAATTCTGGGGGTGCCTCCTCTCCACATGGCGAATCATGGTGAAGTTGCCAAAAGAGTATTTTTTTGGGGGGTTACCCCGTGACAGGACCTGTTTGCAGATCCTGCACTCTACTTTTGGTGCATTCACCTTCTTCTGGTCTGCTGGAAACTTAAAAAATTTCCAGATGAAATGTTCTTTGACCTTCGGCTGAGGAGGCTCTTCATCAATGAAATCATTGGAGTCATCTTCACTGCTGGATGGTCTGGCAGCCATGATTAATCAAGAAATATGGAACAGCAAAAAAGGCAGGTCTTTCAGTCACAAAAGTGAAAGAAGAAGTGAAGGAAATGGGTGGGGATTTCATTCATTGTAAAAAAAAACTGTTAGCAACCAATGAAAAGTGTTATTTTAGGGTCACATGACCCGACGCGTTTACGCTGCGCGCTCCGGAGCACTTCCGGTGCGTTTATGCAGCGCGATCGTAGGCGCTTCCGGGGCGCAAACGTGGCGCGATTGTAGGCGCTTTTGCGTGCGTTTA
Source organism: Lissotriton vulgaris (assembly GCF_964263255.1). Lineage (NCBI taxonomy): Eukaryota > Metazoa > Chordata > Amphibia > Caudata > Salamandridae > Lissotriton > Lissotriton vulgaris. Next base: position 22,359,299 of record NC_141689.1, on the reverse strand, counting down.
TGCGCCGCGAACGTAGGCGCTTCCGAGGGCACTTACGTTGCGCGCCGAAGTGACGTCATCAAACTTTTACAGAAATGCATAATCATTTTCCTTATAAAAAAAACTAATTTTATTTGTATGGTACGAAATGTTTTGCATTATTATTAACTTTTCATTCATATTTTTTTTCACGAACGACAGTTGCGCTCTGGGTGCGCTTTCAGATGAGCTCACGGAAAAGCCTACCGGAGAGCTTAGCTGAAAGCTTCCCGGAGCGCGCACCCAGAGCGCAAAAGAAAAAAATTATATAAAAAAAACATGAATACTTTAAAAAAAACAGCAAATTGTAAAAAAAAAAAAGGTTAGAAACTCGATATACAAAGGAATTAGCATTTAAAAAACCTATGAAATTCACTGAAAAAACCATAGGTTTCACACCAGTTATAGTTAGGAATTAGCATTTAAAAAACCTATTAAATTCACTGATGATGCCAGTTAACCAATCAATTTTTAAAAACCATCCATTTAGACACTTATTTAAACATTTATTCTTCCATCAACTTTTACATATACATATATAAAATATATTTATTTTTCAGAAAGACACACATTCACTGGATGGTGTCATCCGTGATGTCATGAGTGATGTCACTGACCATGTCATGAGTGATGTAATATGTGATGTCATCAGCAGTGCATTGCACGCGCAAGTTATAGTGAGTCCATCTAACTATAACGTGGGAATTTCAATGGTTTTATATTAGTAAAATTTCCAGCTAACTATAACTGGTGTGAAACCTATGGTTTTTTCAGTGAATTTAATAGGTTTTTTAAATGCCAATTCCTAACTATAACTGGTGTGAAACCTATGGTTTTTTCAGTGAATATATATATATATATATATATATATATATATATATATATATATATATATATATATATATATATATATATATATATATATATATATATATATATATGTATATATATATATATATATATGTATATATATTTTGGAAAATCGCCATGCTGCAGACTGCCATTGCATAAATCCAAAATCACGAGGAGTGAACCCAATAGTTGCTGGTACAAACAAGTGAATTTATTTAATGATTGCCATCGCTGCCGCCATGACGCGTTTCACCTCCAAGGAGGCTTGATCACATGACAAACTGCTAGCCTTCAAGCAGACTATTTAAAGTGACAGTGCAGAATAATTAACAATGGACATAGTTAAAATACTGTGCAAGAATCGCCATTATCGGAACAATGTATAAAACATTGCTTAAATATGCTATTGTTTGTTAAAACTGCCTGTACAATAATAAACTTAAATAAAAAAGTTTAAAATTTATAGTACATCGGTAATCCTAGATGGCAGCATACTGCTAAAATTTCCTATGTACTCATTGCAGAAAATTCACCTAAGAAAGGAAATTCATACAATTCATTTTATAACAATATGCTTTACATATTCAGATAGATAATTCATATTGCCCCCAATCTTTTAGCAAGCCAGTTTTAACCATCATTTGCAATGAAAGAGAGCGTAATTCTGCACATTAGTAATAATAAATCTTTGTTCAATATGCATAGTTACTAAACACATAGAGCCCAAGTGGGCCTGTCACAAAAAGCAGTCTGCCTAATCATCTAAAGTGCATAATAAGTGATGTGCAAAAATACCATAAAGTGCAGAAATATATAAAACAGTACAGATTCCTGAGATTTACAAGAATGTCTAAAAGTTTCAAAGAATTCATCCAAAAGAGCCACCACATACCTTTAAAAATGAACTAAAACCAGTTCATTATTTACATTATCCGGACAGGTCAACCAAGTTATCCTGAGAATCTTAAATGCAGGTGTATAGATCTTCCTTGTCATTTAATCCATTTGGATTCTTTGTGTTGAGCTCCAGTATGTACCTGGTCTCAAGGAGATGGAGTTTGGCCTCACGGTCACCTCCCCTCCTTGATACCTCCACTGCATCTATGAAAAAATACTGGAGCTGATCAGGAATGCCAAGATGTTTAGCTTCAAAGTGCCTGGCAACCGGAATAATTTGGTTGTATCCCGAAATCGCACAAATGTGTTGGAGTATCCGTTTGTGAGCGGGCAGCCTAGTGCTGCCCACATATTGTAGCCCACACGGACACTCCAACACATAGATAGCATATTCCGTTTTGCAGGTTAGACACTTGGTGATAGCAATAGGTTCCTGTCAAAAAGGGCTTGTGAAATGTGTCCTATTGCTGCCGTAATGGCAGGCTTTACACTGGGGACAGGTCTTAAAGCCCTTTTTAAGTGGCAACCAAGTACTTGAAAGTTTTGGCTCAATAGTGTTACTGACCAAAGCCTTAGACATGGAGGGTGATTTACGAAAAGTGAGCAAGGGCTTATTGCTCACTTTAAGACCGATGACAGGGTCACTTTGTACAAGATTGCAATTTTTTTATATGATCTTTCTTAAATCTCCATGCTGGCGATTATAGGTCAGTATAACCCGGGAAGAGATTTCTTGAGTCCCAACCCCCTGTTGGTCGACCTTTGTACTGGTCCTGTCCCTACGAACTAGAGCCTCTTGCCTGCTAATAGATTTAGTCCGTTGGATAGCTTTCACCAAGCTGGTATTTGAATATCCCCTGGCCAGGAAGCGCAATCTGCAAGCCTCCTACGTGGCTGCGCATTCGGCTTCCGTACTGCAGATTCTTCTGATCCGAAGCATTTCCCCAAAGGGAATGCTCTGGATCAGATGAGCAGGATGGTAACTGCTGGCGTGTAATATTGTATTGCCAGCGCTTGGCTTCCTATACAACCTGGTTGACAAACTGTTATTTTCAATAAATACCTCCACATCCAGAAAACATATAGACCTTGGACTAATATTGGAAGTAAAATTTAAATTGATGTTGTTCTTATTGATTACTTCTACAAAGGCCTTTGCACTTTCAACAGTTCCCCTCCAGATAAGAAATACATCATCAATATATCGCAGGTACAGTGTAAAATATTGTTAGAAATAAATTCTTGGTGTTGGCCAAAAAGGCCCTGCTCCTCCCACAGCCCGACGTGTAAACATGCGTAGCTGGGGGAGAAGCAGGCCCCCATCGCCACACCTCTGACCTGCTGAAAGATGACCCCATTGAAAATGAAGAAATTTTGCTCCAGGCACATCTTAGTCATATCCAATAGCATTTTGTTATGGGCCATCGAATTTGGAGGGCACTTGTTGAGATAAAATTCCAAGGCCTTGAGTCCGTCACAATGTCTTATAGAGGTATATAAGGATGAAACATCCAAAGCCATCAATAGCATGTCAGAATCCCAAGCAAAATGCTCAATTTTGCTTAGGAAATCGAATGAATCCTTTACATATGAGTCCAAAGACTTGGCATAATATATATATATATATATATGTATATATATATCCACAAGTACTGGATCCCACTAGTTAGGAGGACACAGAGACGGCACACCAGGAGGTCTTTGCACAAATCCTTTACTGTGCACTCGTAAACCAAGGACGACGCGTTTCGGCATAAGCCTTTTTCAAGTAGCCACCATTTTGCATTCCCACATATTAAAGTCCTACTTTCATGTCATGACCCATAAACAGAAAGAAAATACTTCCGTATTCAAACGAAACACAAAGGTAAAAAATCAATACTATATACATATATACATTTCCTCAATAAGGTTACAATGTGTTCATGAATGATGGTAATCCATGATGTGTCTTATAGGCTGGACATGAAGGTAACAATGTGATTGTACACTATTCGTGTTACCCAGCTATGTGATAATGGACTACTCAACCGCATAGTCTATCGGGGGTTGAAGTTTATGGCTGTCAGTACAGCCGCGCGACTTAGAACTACAAAAGTCGCTATGTCCATCGGGAAATGTGGTTCAGTGAGTGCCTCACGGGCAGGGTTCGGGACCATTGTCCGATGTTTAGTATACTTCTCAGAGTTTGTGGATAGTTCGGGCGCTCCCTTAGTTGTCTCAGCTACCCTCTTAGACTGATAATGTGCCTTCAATCAACCCGACTACAACATCACATAGTCTATCGGGGGTTGAAATTTTATGGCTGGCAATACACCCGAGCGACTCTGGGCTACAAAGTCGCTATGTTCATCGGAAAATGTAGTTCGATAAGTATGCCATGAACGGGGTTCGGGACCATTGTCCGGTAATTAATCCCCTTTTAAAATTGGCATATGTATCAGAGTTTAATGGATAGCTAGGGCACTCCCTCTCCTGAACTGATAATTTCCCTTGGGTCAACACTGTTTCTATATTACCTCAGATCAGAGGTAAAAAATGCCCTATAGAGGGGAGCTCCCTTCATTATGTGTCCATATAGTAGCTAGGGTATTAATCGGGAAAGGTGGCCTTGTGTGAAGTTCGAGTGCTGGTAATAGGGGATAAGTGTAAGGTGAGATATTTTTTCTAGTGAGTTTGTGAAACATGTGAAACAATCCATAATAACAAATTCATTACATAACATAATTAGTAACCAACATACATTTCTCCTAAGTGAATATTGTGCAGCTCTCCCTCTTGTCTATCTGGGTTATAGGGCAGATGGCATCCGTCCGGTGCTCCACTGTTGTGGTAGTTCTACCTCTTCTTTTCCCCTAGTGATAGTACCAGAAGTGGGGAGTCACACTGATAAAATATGTGATAGTGATTACTTATATATCTACAACACTCATCATACTGCGGGTTCAATCAATCAATCAATCAATCAATGACATTTATAAAGCGAGCTACATACCCGTAGAGTCTCAAGGCGCTGGGGGTGGGGGGGGTGCCGCTACTGCTCGAACAGCCAGGTCTTCAGCTTCTTCCTGAAGGAGAGGTGGTCTTGGGTCAGGCGCAGGTCGGTCGGGAGGGAGTTCCAGGTCTTGGCGGCCAGGTAGGAGAAGGACCTTCCTCCTGTAGTCGCTCTTCGGATACGGGGGACGGCGGCGAGGGCGTGGTTGGCTGATCGGAGGTGGCGTTTGGGAGCGTAGAAGTTGATTCGGCTGTTGAGGTAGCTCGGGCCTTGGTCGTGTAGGGCTTTGTGTGCGTGGGTGAGGAGGCGGAAGGTGATTCTTTTGTTGACGGGGAGCCAGTGAAGGTCTCTCAGATGTCCGGAGATGTGGCTGGTTCGTGGGATGTCGAGGATGAGTCCGGCTGAGGCGTTCTGGATCCGCTGGAGTCTCTTCTGGAGCTTGGCGGTGGTACCGGCGTAGAGGGCGTTGCCGTAGTCCAGTCGGCTAGTGACGAGGGCCTGGGTGACGGTCTTCCTGGTCTCGGTGGGGATCCACCAGAAGATCTTCCGTAGCATGCGTAGGATGTTGAAGCACGCCGAGGAAACGTTGTTGACTTGCCTGGTCATGGAGAGGGAGGAGTCCAGGATGAAGCCCAGGTTGCGTGCATGGTCTGTCGGTTTGGGTGCGGTGCCCAGGGCGGGAGGCCACCAGGAGTCGTCCCAGGCGGAGGGTGAGGAGCCCAGGATGAGGACCTCCGTCTTGTCCGAGTTCAGTTTCAGGCGGCTGGTCGTCATCCACTCGGCTACCTCTTTCATCCCTTCGTGCAGGTTGGCTCTGGCGGCGGCGGGGTCGTTGGTCAGGGAGAGGATCAGCTGGGTGTCGTCGGCGTAGGAGATTATGTTGAGGTTGTGTTGGCGTGCGATGGCCGCGAGGGGGCTCATGTAGACGTTGAAGAGGGTGGGGCTCAGAGAGGATCCTTGAGGGACGCCGCAGATGACTTCGGTGGCTTCTGACTTGTACGGTGGTAGGCGGACACTCTGTGTTCTTCCGTCGAGGAAGGAGATGACCCATTCCAGCGCCTTGTCCTGGATTCCGACGTTGCTGAGGCGCTGTACTAGGGTGCGGTGGCAGACAGTGTCGAATGCCGCGGAGAGGTCTAGGAGGATGAGGGCCGCTGTTTCTCCGTTGTCCATCAGGGCTCAGATGTCATCGGTGGCGGCGATGAGGGCGGTCTCGGTGTTGTGATTGGCTCGGAAGCCGGACTGTGAGGGGTCGAGGGATCCATTCGACTCGAGGAAGGCGGCCATCTGCTTGTTGACGGTCTTCTCGATGACTTTGGCTGGAAACGGGAGGAGCGAGATGGGGCGGTAATTCTTGAGTTCGGTGGGGTCCGCTGTGGGTTTCTTGAGTAGAGCGCTGAGTTCGGCGTGCTTCCAGCTCTCAGGGAAGGTGGCGGTATCGAAGGATGTGTTGATGATGTCACGCAGGTGGGGTGCGATGACAGCGTCAGCCTTGTTGAAGACGTGGTGAGGGCAGGGGTCGGTCGGTGATCCGGAGTGGATGGAGTTCATCGTGCGGATGGTGTCTTCGGTGCTGATCGGGGTCCAGGCGTGGAGGGTGGTGGTGGGGGTTGGTTGTTTGGTCTTGGTGTGCGTTGGTTGGTTGTTGAAGCTGTTGTGTATGTCCGCGATCTTGTTGTGGAAGTATGAAGCGAGGGAGTTGCAGAGGTCTTGCGATGGGGTGATGTCGTTGTTTCCTGCGCTGGGGCTGGATAGCTCTTTCACGATGTTGAAGAGTTCCTTGCAGTTGTGTGCGTTGTTGTCCAGCCGGTCCTTGAATGCAGTTTTCTTGGCGGCGCAGATCAGCTGGTGGTGCTTCCGGGTGGCCAGCTTGAAGGTGGTCCTGTTGTCCGGTGTAGGTTCCCTTCTCCAGACTTTCTCGAGGGCTCGGCAGTTCTTCTTGGAGCTCTTGAGTTCGTCGGTGAACCACGGGGCTTTCTTGCTGCCGGGTCTGCTGGGCGGGGTCCTCAGCGGGGCGAGTTCGTCCGCGCAGTTGCTGATCCACTTCGTGAGGTTGTCGGCGGCCTGGCTGGGGTTCGCTGAGCTGGCAGGAGGGTGCTGGCTCAGGGAGGTGGCGAGCTGGTCTGCTGTGATCTTGTTCCAGCTTCTGCGGGCGGCCTGTTGCTGGTGGTGGTGGGTCGTCGTTCTCTTGAAGGTGAAGTGGATGCAGCTGTGGTCCGTCCATTGAAGCTCTGTGGTGTGGCTGAAGTCGATGTCTGTGCTGGAAGAGAAGACTGCGTCGAGTGTGTGTCCGGCGAGGTGGGTGGGGGTGGACACCAGCTGCTTGAGTCCAAGATTGGCGAGGTTGTCGAGCAGGGTGCTGGTGTTGCGGTTGTTGTTGTTCTCCAGGTGGAAGTTGAGGTCCCCCAGGAGGATGTAGTCGGCGGAGGGGAGGGCGTGCGGGCTGACGAAGTCGGCGATGTCCTAGCTGAATTGTGTGCGTGGTCCCGGGGTCGGTAGATCAGGGTGCCTCTGAGGGTGGTGTTCGGGTCGGTGTGGATCTGGAAATGCAGGTGTTCGGCGGTGGTCAGGGTGTTGTCGGTGCTGGTCGTGAGACGGATGGTGTTACTGTGGATGATGGCGATGCCTCCTCCCATCTGGTTGGCGTTGCGGTCCCTCCGGACGATCTTGTAGCCCTCTGGGATAGCGATGGCGATGTCGGGAGCTGAAGAGGCGTTCATCCAGGTCTCTGTGAGGAAGGCAACGTCTGGGGCTGTGGCGTCTAGGAGGTTCCAGGGTTCGATGGCGTGTCTGTGGACGGAGCGGGTGTTGAGCAGGATGCGCTTGAGGTGGGTGCTGCTGGTGTTCGACTTGGTGGGTGCTGGTGCGAGGCAGGTCCAGATGCAGGTGAATTTGCAGGCGTGGCAGCTGAAAGGTCCGTGGGTGCGTCGTGGTGTGGCTTGGTGGCATTCTGGGAGTCGGCCGGTGTTGAGTGCGAAGAGGGTGGCGGCGGAGTACGTCAGGCGGGTAGGTCGGGGTCTTCGTGGGCCAGGGGTCCTGGCGCTGGTCGCGATCCGGTCGCGGACGGGCGCAGACGGGCTTACCTTTGGCGCGCCTTTGGCGCACAATCGGCGCGCCCGCTGCGCGTGACCGCTGCACGTTCGCACGGTCGCCATATAAGGCGAAGTGCGCGGGTGGGCGGAGCAGGTGGGAGCGGGGAGGGAACAGAAGGAAAAAAGGGGCGGGGTCTGCGGTGGTGGCGGGAAGCGGGGAGGGAAGACAGAGGGGGGCGAGGTAGGCGGGCAAACAGGAAGGAAAACGCTGACACGGCAACAAAAAAACAATAACAATACAAAAGGGGATTAAGACGCTAACACAGGCACAAAAATAGAAAAACAGGCACAAATGAAGGTCAAAACAAGGCCAAAACAACCAACAGCGGAGTCAGCCGGCAGCGAGGCAGGCAGCGAGGCAGAGGGCAAGGCAATGGGGCACACGCAGCAGCTGGTGGCCGTGCGGCGCGGGGGTGTCCCACAAGTGGGTTGACCTCTGCCCTGTACCAGTAGAGCTCTAGAAGCCTATATGCGATGACAATTCTTCTCCATAGTTCAGTCCATTAGGGGTCTTACTCTGCATGTCTATAATATTCTTAGACTCTCTGACTCTCAGTTGTGCCTCGCGGTCTCCACCCCTGATGTTTTTGGGTATTTTATCTATGCCATAAAACCTCAGGCTTCCATTCTTGCTGTTATGACTTTCTTCATAATGGCGAGCCATCGGGTAATTGTGATCCTTGTTTGTGATGGCACGTAGGTGCTGTAGAATCCTGACTTTAAGTGGATGCTTCGTGCTGCCTACGTACTGGAGGCCGCAAGGGCACTCCAGCACGTAGACAGCAAATTCTGTGTTGCAGTTTATTTGATGATTAATGGTTTTTGTCTGGCCTGTTCCTGTCTTATAGTCTTTACGTGATTTGCCATTGCGGTCACATTTACAGTTGCCGCAGACTGTGAAGACATTGGGGATAGGTGGCCACTTGGTTTTAACTGGTTCGTTGGGGTAACTATGTACCAGTCTATCTCTGATGGATCGCGCCCTGCGATAAGTGACTTGTGGTCTGTTACCTACTAGTCCTCCAATAATTGGATCAGATGTCAATAATTTCCAATTGGCCCTCATCACTTTTTCCAGGGCCCATGCTCCCCTACTGAAGTTTGTAATCATGCGGGGTGCATTGGGTTGACTTTTACTAAGAGTTCCCTTCCTCTTATTATCACTAGTAGATGTTCTAAATAGGACTTCCTCATGTTTTAGACCTTGAACACATTGTGGGCAATTCTTAATGTCTCTCCATCATATCCTCTTTGGCTGAAGCATTCTATCATCGCTTTTTGTTCAGTCTCAAAGTCAATGTCGGTGCTGCAATTGCGGCGAGCCCTCAGTAACTCCCCATAGGGAATACTTCTCTTTAGGGGAATCGGGTGATGGCTCGCCGCATGCAGCACCGCATTGCCGGCAGTTGTCTTTCGAAATATATATATATATATATATATATATATATATATGTTGAGGTTATTTTTTATCTTCTCTCTTTGGCTCGTCTTCTTCAATATAAAGTGAATGTGAGAAACTGTAATATATTTTGTAACAATAAGCCTTTGCCTTCTCCTCTTTATTTGTATCAAATGTAATTATAACACAATAGTGACACGTCTTCTGTTAGTATACTTGATCATCATATATGTATTATTATCCTTTCAAGAGCACAACTTTCAGAGGTGAAACTCCTGATGAAGACAGTGTTTCTGTCGAAATGCGCGTTGAGTCATCCTTGCACCTGTTCCAACAAAACAACCTAACAATTTATCCAAATAAATCATTATTGTTTTGGTCATTATATACGGTGTATCATCTGCATCATACAATCTGTGAAAATCAATTCCAACATTAATGTTTGTGTGTGTTTAGTATATATGGTATTGAATGAAAGTGGTAAGAATGATGTGTGTCTGTGAAAGTCTCTGTAGTAAATGTTTGTTAATTTTTTTCTCCAATGTAATTATATGTTTTTTATGATATATTTAATAATTAGATAATATCATTGAATTAATAAATATTTTGTATTTTTCTAAAAGAAACTTGTTTTGAGTGTCACTAATGTGTTTCCCTAATTATGTTATAGGGGTCAGTTAATTTTGAAGTAGCCCTAGAATGTTTACATGATTGTAGGTATACTTTATACTAGTTTCAAGGGTCCCCTTCTTTTGCGATATGTGTCACCGAAAATGACATGCAAAGACCGCTGCCAGGAGATAACAGCTGAGGGAAGTAAACTGAAAGGAATTGGTGCGCGTGTCACTGTGAAGTGGCACGCCAAAGTACATTTCCAAAATTGGCACGCAAGAACTGCTGCTATGAAAATATAGCTGCAGGGATAAAGCTAGTCAGTAAGGGAGGTGGTAACAAACGTCAGGTAACCCCGCCCCTAGGAGGTTCCTTCAGAGTCTCTAAAGATGGAAAGCTGTGAGGAATTAAGCAAGTCAGCAAATGGAGGTGGAATTAAGCGTCAGCAACCCCGCTCCAAGGATGTACCCTCCGTGTCTCTAGGGAAGCCGGGGAGAGACACTCTAATGAGCCACACCTCTTCAGATCCTGTCCTCATAATCAGTGATAAATTTTAGGAGATAAATATGAGGTTTAAAGAAGAAGATTATTCAAGTCGCCTCTCTCCACCATCAGAGGTTTTCTCACACAAATAACTGACATCACTAACATTTTAAAGCAAGCTCTGTGGAACAAAGGAAGATACCAAGAGGGGTAAAAAGAGGAGTGGGAAAAAGAAGGAGTCAAAAGTACAAGCCTGCACAACCCAACAGCGTAATATTTAAGATTTAAAAAGTATATCATTATAACGGATGACAGAGTAAATTCTTTCTCTGCCGACTCCAACCCCTTTCCTGGTGAAATTATGACATCAGGTTGTGCACAGCTGCCGACTACATGACTACTCCATGGTGATGCTCTGGAAGCCATTAGCTTCCAGCTCGCTGGAGAGGAGGACGTATTTTGGTAAGTCTTCTTGCAAGGGAGCCCAGTAAAGAAGAGCAAAACTAGGAGAAATATAATGTTTTTCCCCAGTGTCTCCCTCCAGTGCATTCTTGCTGAGGGATCCCTGGTGGGATCTCAATTATGCAGCAGGAATGCACCCACTAGACCATCAGTGATGATGTGTTGCTGGGATAATCAGCCTCTCTGAGAAGGTTCTTTCAGACTGAAGTGGGTATTTGTTCTTTTGTTTTCACCCTCCCTGAGATGAGATTAGCCGTTTTAAGGCCATTTACCTCCTGCTTGGGTGTAAACCCACTAGACACTAAAGATTTGTGTTCACACTTTTTTGGGTAGTGTCCTCCTGGGCAAAGGTCACCCCTCTGAGAGGACAATTTTTCTTCTTTTGTTTCCTCTCTCCCTGGGATAAGATCAGACATTTTTTAACCGATTTGCCCCGTAGGGGGAGGGAACACTCTAAGTAGCTGGGCTCTAATTTATTGATTCCAAATTTATTAAGCCCTTGTGTCATGCAAGGTGACACAAGGCAACACAAGGACGTAAGTGGGAATTACCAAGCCATGCAGGAGCCTTCTCAAGTAATTTTCAGGATCTTGCATGGTGCAAGTGCTGCACTACATTTGTCTGTGTGACACAGGAATTAATGAATTAAGGTACCTTTACCAACTTAGCACTGCATGAGCCATTGTCCCACTGCGTTGTGCAATGATGGGAATGAGTCAAAATGCTATGCATGGCCAGTGCAGGTGCCCACAATGACACAAGCGGTACAAAAAGGGGTGGTGATGGACTGAGCATCTGAATCAATCAAACACTCACACCCAGTCAAAAGATCTGGGTTTAATCCATCACCGTTCTTTAGCCCACTCTACCACCCCAGTTCAGACATGGCTATATGCAAATCAGTCTGACCCTGTGCCTCATGGGAACAGTCCAGCCCGAACTTCCAAGACATATCTTCTCTGGACCGGAAACAAGCTTCCGAGGGCCGGTTTCTGGCATTCCAGCCGTCTTCATTCCGGCTTGCTTGAATCCAGTGGCAAAGTGAGCAAGGGACTCACGTCTGAGCATACCCTGCCACACTTATGGTGGCCAAAAGCGGTACAAAAGGGGTGGTGATGGACTGAGCATCTGAATCAATCAAACTCTCACACCCAGTCAAAAGATCTGGGTTTAATCCATCACTGTTCTTAAGCCCACTCTGCCACCCCAGTTCAGACATGGCTATATGCAAATCAGTCTGACCCTGTGCCTCATGGGAACAGTCCAGCCCGAACTGCCAAGCCATGCCATTTGTCTGGCCTTCCCTGGACACAAGGCCATCAGTATTAAAATATCTCCAAATCCAGCTAATCTATGCCATGGGGTGGTTATTCTGCATTTGGGAACTGATGCAAGACAACAACATCATCAACAGAAAAGAAGAAAGGAGTGCATATTCAGACAAAGGATCATGCTTATTGATCTCATAGAGGAGGGGGTGATTCTTCTATACTGTTTGAAGAAGGAGAGCATCCTGGAGAGATGGGGTCCAATGGGATTTTACCTAATTCTGAAAGCTTGTGTGATGACGGTGCCCCTTGGAATGGTTATGTTTGTACATGTTAATAGACTGTGGTATCTGTGCCACAATGATAAGTTGAATAGCATGTACAAGAAGAGCTGTGAATTTCATAAAGGAGGGATGATGTGGGTGTAAGGGTTTGCTTCAAACAACAGGCTTGTCCAGTTTCACATACTAAAGCTAACCAGTATTAGATCTTTTGTTTCAGATAGTGTGGTTTGGGATTGGCTTTAGCAAGGCTTGTTTGCTTGCTTTTACTTTTGCAAGGCTTATTTCACTGTTCTAGAATCCATTTGCAAGTACAAGAAGCACATGTATAATTGTTATGCAAATAAGCGCTGCACGTTTTCAAACTGTCTTCCCTGTAACGTGCAGCGCGTGAGAGCCCCACCTGCCTTAGGCTATAAAAGAATGTTCGGAGCGTCGCTCATTGCTTGTGCTCTGCAGTACTCCCGCTTTACCTGTGGATCCCGATTCCTCTTCTCAGCTCCCCGGTCCTGGTGTGGTCTCGTCCTTCCTCCTTCCCTGCTGTTCTTGGATCTTCGGGTCTCGCTGATGGTCCATCCTTGAATTCTGCTCGTGGCGTTTCCGGCGCTTCAGTCCTTGCTGAAAAGTCTTCCTGAAAAAGAAGAAAACAAACAAACAGTAAGGTTTCAGCAAACATTTACATCGCTACAAGTAAGTAAAAGCTCTTAATTAATGAAAGAACATGTTACAGACATGCCAACCCTCCCGATTCAGGTGTGAGACTACCGATTTGAAGGCTAGTCTCCCACCTCCCGATTCCTACAAGCAAAAACCCGATTCCTCGTGGGTTTCGGCTGACAGGGCTTGGTATTGTGTAAAGTGCTAATTCTTCCAACAAAGAGTGGTGATGCAGGGGCTGTCGAAGGGGGGAAAAACCAACTAAGCCTCATTAACAAGGGAATTGTCTTTTAAAGACCTGCGAAGTACTGGGGGAGGAGGGGGAGCTGTTTCAGACCGGGCTGCCACAGGGGGAGTGGGGGTGCATGCACTGCCAACAACCAGGCCAGTGCCCAACACTTGCATCCCCCTCTCTGCCTGCCATTATGCTCCATGCTCCTGAAAGGTAAGAAAAGAACGGGCATTTTCGTTTCAAATGTCCGATCCTACAGCAGCCACTTCCAAAGCCCATACATGCCGTTAACCCGATTCAAAGTCCCATTCTCCCGATTTTTTTTTTTTAAATCTCCCACTTTGCTCTCCTGAAATGTTGGCATGTATGTGTTAAGGTGGCAATAATTTATTCAGACAAAGTTAAAGATTCTTTCAAACTGAAGTGACATTTTTAAACGGACAAGAATTTCTGTTCTCTGAACATTTAACTTTAGAAGTATCATAATTTCAAAGTGCAAAGAGCTCATTCCTGGAATATCGCATTCATTATTGAAGTGTTCTTCATGGATGCCAGACGCAAAAAACTGACTCTTTGAATAATCTTGTTCATTTACAAAGTGTTCCATATAAATAATAAAGCAAAGCAGAGGTTCAGAACATTGTGCTTAGTGCGTAAGAGACATTTATCTTCGGAGGCACAGAACTAATTCTCAAGGCATCACGCTCAAGCAAGGAGTGTTTAATCTTAAAATAAAAGACATTATTTTTTCGTTTCAATGAAAGCAGAATTATTGCAAACAAATTCAGGACAAGGAATCAGTGAGTGGTTTCTTCATGCAACATCAGGAGTTTAATTAAGTTTTGATGCATATGTACATGTGTTAATAAGCTGTGTTATTTCTTTAAAGGAAGAAGTTGTTCTTTATCAGCCCTGTAGCTCTGGTGAGCTGAGAACCAGAGAATAGAGGTATTCAGATATGTGTGTATAAGCACGATTGAGTAGTTTAGGGAATTTTAGTCTTAGAGAACATAATCTAATCTTTTATTTTATTTTGTGTATTATAGATACAACAGCTCGAGTGTCTTTTCGTGACTGGTTTCCTCTACAGAAGGAGCTGTGTTTGTTTCTCTTTTGTTATTTTCTCCACTTCCCCCTTCCCTTGGGCTTCTTGATTCTTACATACTGTTCATTTGCAGTATAGTGGGACAAGAGGTGCAAGGGTGGGTTTAAAAGATCTTCAACTTCCCAACAGAACCTATCTGGATGCACAGGTAACAGGCTTTAACAGTGGTCGAGAAGCTGATAGTATGTGTAATCTGAGTGTCAACAAAGGAACTAAGACAACAAAGTATGCCAATTATGCACACGATCACATCAGCAGTTTAGAAAACATATTAGAGTTTTAGGTACAAACATTACACAAACAGTACAATATTTTGATTCTATTAAACACATCACACCACATCTGTGACTAATTATATATGTCACATGCTTTCAGGTTCAGTCCGCACTAAGAAAACAAGGATGTACCCTGCTAAGGAACATAACTGCAAATTATTAAAAACTGATGCAAGGCAACAGTGCCACTCAACCTGCTGTGATGTGTATCTTTACTGGAATAGTGCCGGAATGCACATAGGTAACAAGATATGACCCATCCCTGACCTCTTACTGCACTGTAAGAATGAATGCACTATAGTGCCAACCAAGCCACCGTTGCACTATGGTGGAACGGGACCTGCCTTATAGGCTTAATACATTGTGTGTCAGAAAGGACACTTTCCTGCTCTAAAAATAATCTGCAGGCAAGTTCCTCTTAACAAGGTGCAGTATCCAGACACTGTAGACATACCTTGCTGAAATAAACTTAGTTTTGATGTTGTGTTTCATCAGGAAAGGCATCTGCTTTTCTCCCATTTCCAGGATTACTTGTGAGAGTAACTATTTTAATATTCCAAAAATATGGGTGTATAGTTTAGGATACACATGTTATACCCATGTGACTCCTTCCTAGCATGTGGTAAGAGAAGGCAGTGACTTGTACAGGCTTGTGTGATTACCAAACTTCAACGCTATGCAGGTCACTGCAAAGAGGGTTTGTGGGTCATAGTAATCTGACTTAAGGCCCCTGTATTATCTTGTGTTGCTTGGTAACAAATGGTAACAAAAGCCACCTGTGTGCTGTGCCTCGCTTAAAATGACAAAGGCTTAGGTGTGTCATCTGTGAAGCATGGTTGTTTGTACACATACGTAAATATGTTGTTACTTATTCCCAGGTTGGCATGTATTTGTAATAGTGGGACTGGGCCTGGGACCTGGGGCCCGGGCAAAGATACACCTGTTATTTTGGCTGAAGCAATTACTTTCAGTAAATCAATTACAGTTGAAAAGGTGGAAACTGACATCACGCTGGGCTCCCGTCTTAAAGCCCCAGGACCAGATGGATACAAATTGATCTTTTTAAAGGAAACATTCATGTGTGAACCCCTCTTATAAAAAATCTAATTAGAGCTGCTAATGTTGGTTCCCCTCTCAGAGTCATGGAAAGAGGCAATAGTGGTTCCTGTTTTGAAAAAAGGGAATACAAATATCCAGGGTGCTACAGGCCAATATCTTTAACCCCTTCCATGCTGATGACAGAACGGTTCCGTCATCAGCATCGG
This sequence comes from Lissotriton vulgaris, assembly GCF_964263255.1. Lineage (NCBI taxonomy): Eukaryota > Metazoa > Chordata > Amphibia > Caudata > Salamandridae > Lissotriton > Lissotriton vulgaris. Next base: position 22,343,406 of record NC_141689.1, on the reverse strand, counting down.
TTGAGCTGTGCTGATGACGGAACCGTTCCGTCATGACTCCGCCCGCGCAAGGCGGAGTCAGCACAGGCGGAAAATATGCCCCGCACAGAAGGGGTTAATAGACTCAACGTCAAGATATTGGGGAGGGTGCTTTTAGATGGTCTCGAAGATAGGGCCGAACAGAAGCAGATATTGTCAAAAACCCAATATGGCTTCAGACGAGGGATGGGCACAGTGGAACAGTGACTCAATTTGTCACTGATTGTCAGAAAGTACACTGAGACTATGAAGTGCTCAGTACATCTTACCTTCATAGGTTTATCCTGTGCATTTGATTCTGTCAATCAAGACAAATTGTGGACTATGCTGGGAGATATGGGTGAAGAGCCACCTCTGTTTCTTTTATTAAGTAGGCTACATCTGGAAGCCACAGTTAAGGTTTGACATGGATCTAGTGGGGAGAAGACCCAGTCCATTTTATCTACTGAAGGTGTCGGTCAAGGGTGTATTCTTATCCCATTTTGTTCTCATATACATCAATGGGTTGGAGGCTTATTTCTTGGGGAACAATCTTCATTTACCCAAAATTGAGAAAAAGTTTATCGCTTCTCTGTTATATGCGAATGATGCAATCCATATTTCTTTTTGTTTTATATACATTTTTATTGGTATTTACAGATCACAAAATATAATATGACATTTAACAAGTATCTGGTTTCATGGACATTCGCTATGACAGCGAACAGCCTTCAAATATCTATGGATGCCTTTGTAGAGTTTACTGTCATCTTGGACTTAAAAGAAAATTATAAAAAGTCACATGTAATGGTCTGTGGGCCAGAGGCTGGGGAGCAAAGTTTGATCCACGGCACCCACGGCAGATCAGCCCAGCACTATGTGACTCTAGACAATAGCTCGCTTAATCTTCCCGACGGCCCCCTGCTCCGGGATGCCTACGGGTGGCTGTGCGTTTCACAAATACTGGATTTTTATGTTGTGCCATTTGTTCTGTTGCTAAAGTGTGGCGTCTGTTATTGTGATTTGTGTGTGATTTGTGATCCATAAGTGTATTGTCTTTCAAAGTTGTTCTTTGTCTCTCTGTTTACCGTAGTTTAGGGGGTTATATTTAGAGGAGTGTTATGGTTTTTTATTTTTTTATTTTCTATATTGTGTGTGTCTGTGACATGTCTGGTAAGGGGAGAAAGATGAACTTTGAAGAGAGGGAGGTAGGGGGCATCAATATGCCTCATTGTCCACTACCACCAGAAGATGTTTGGGGCAGGACAGGGAGTCAAACAATTTTATGGCTACAAAGAGCACTTTATTCGCTGGGAGCCGGTCTGAAAATACCTGAACCAGGTTACAAGGGTAGTCCGTGCCATCTACCAAACCCAGTCTTGGCTGATGTTGTCTCAAGAGAGGCCGATTTACTGGACCCTCCTGGGGCTAGAAATCGCGGGGCCAGTTGGCACATATGGAATTTCTGACATCATCACTTTATGAAGTACAGAGAATAGTAACTGAGCACATTTGAGTATGTGCATTACCAATGAACAAGAAAGGATACTGATAGCTTCTCAGTGACTTACATAGACAGTGTAGTATGTTGGTCATATACATCCATGTAAATGTGTTAAATCATCTGTGGAAGCTTACAACATGAGTGTGTAGCAGTTATCTTTTCGTAATGAGCCAAATCTAGGAATGATTTTATCAAGCAAAATTAGAAAACATAGCTGTTGTTTTCAGCAGGATCATAACAACTGTGGGATGCCCATATGTGTGTCCAAACCCTCCCTCGCCAGTCCCTCATCATCACTCATAGGGTAAAATATGAACCTCTTACATAAATATATAAGTACACTGTACTTCTCACCAACAGAATTAAGCATAGCTGCCTAGGTCCTGATTTATCAAAATTTGAGGCAGCGCAATACTGCAAGACAACGTGCTGTGCTGCCTCAAATAGAGGGCCATATTATCAAGAACGGTGATAACGGGCTTGATAATATGCCCTAGAGAACTCCAATAGAAGCCCAGGTTCTGGTGTGAAGGACATCAAACAGCAGTGATAATGTTATCGCCTTTCTTGATAATATGGCCCAGAGAGTGTAGGAAGGTTGTATGATGGAACCACGGATGCCCTTACCTTGCATGCTTTTACATTTGTCTTTACCTTGTCTTTTACCATGCATATACTGTTACCATGCACACTTTTACAACATTGTAATGGACGCATGGTAAAGGTTATGCTTGGTAAAGACCATGTTGTAGATGTTCAAGTTCAAGTTCAAGTTCAGGAATTTGTATAGCGCACTACTCACCCAGAGGGTCTCAAGGCGCTTGGGGAAGGGGGTGAGTTATTTATCGAATAGCCAGGTTTTAAGTTCCTTCCTGAAGTAAATGTGGTTCTGGGTGAGGCAGAGGTGTGTGGGGAGAGAATTCCAGGGTTTGGCCGCTAAATAGGAGAAGGATCTTCCACCCATGGTGGATCTTTGAATGCGTGGGACTGCTGTTGCCCAGGTAGGAATGACCCGAAATTAACAAGATAAGGAGCCTTTCTGGACTCTCCTTGTACCAGTGTACTTGTGGCTGCCTAGCACCAACAGAGGCACCTTTGAACGTTGGTATAGGGATGACTGTGCTGCAGACAGGATTGCTTGTGTGTTTGCAGAGGCATTTTTCTCATTATAAGTGTGCTGCTGAATGCAGCACAATTAGAAAGAGGAAACAAGAAAGTATACATTTTAATATTTCTCCTTGTTGCACCCTCCTTGCAAAGGTGTAGCATATTGATGCATTCCTGTGTTTAACAGTTTTGGTAAATCTATAAATGGGCCATTATCCATGAGTGGTTGGGTGGTAAAACCTATACTACACCCATGTTACACCTTTCAATGGCAGAGTTATGCAATGCATTGACTTGCCCAGCCTGCCATTACTCCAAATATAACAAGCTACACAGGATATTGCAAGGTATCCTTGTGTTGCTATGTAAATCTGATATAAAGTGAAGTGGTGTGGCTCACTGGTTAGAGGCGGCAGACCCGTAAGCAGAGGACAGCCCGGGACCAGGGTTCGATTCCCGACGCGGCAGAGTCGTGGACCATGGTCAGTGGGCTCGATAATTCTCGCCTCGGTGCCTACTCCAGTCAGGGACCACACTCGGCAACTCTGGGCATTAGCTTGCCTCATCTTCACAACGGCCCCCCAGACCGCCGGGGATGCTTGGTCGCACCTTAGAGATACCCATTAGGGACCATCTCTCAGGGTGAGCCAGGACGGGTTCCCCAGCGGTCGAAGCGTGGAGATACTCCTCCGGGAGTCGATTCCTAGCGCTATATAAACCCGCAATTAAATTAAATTAAATGAAATTAAGTGCATCACTGATATTGCAACTCCATGCATAAGACAAAAGCAATGCAATGCTGCACACAAATGCACTGGTTTAAGGCAACACAGTGCTACAAGGCAACTGTCGATGATGTGTTCCTTGAAAGGGAGAATGTATAAATGCCCCATATATACAACATTAAGGTTCACTAGTACTATCTCACAGCACTGCTGCACTTCATTCATCCTAGTGTGCAATCACTCACCCTTCAACCATGGTGCAAGTTTGCCTGCTTGCCAGAGATACCTGCATTAGTACAGGTTGAGGATCCTTATTAGGATAAAAAAAATGTGCATTGAATTTTTATCCTTACTATAGAATGCTGCACATACATACATTGGTTATAAGGTTAAAGAGAAAAATATTTAGTACAGTTTAGTCCATATGCTGTATGTATGTAATTTGGGACTGTGTGAAATTTATGGAGGAATTCAGAGGAAACAACCATGCTCCACCCAGCAATGCAGTGCAGTACAAGGGAAACCAAGCTACACCACGCAGATGAGCCCAGAACAAGGGGGAAACCAGACCTGGGTTGCGTGTGTCCTGGTTGGGGGGCCTGGCTTGGCAGTTCGGGCTGGACTGTTCCCACCAGAGCAGCAGCAAGACTGGTTTGCATATAGCTGGATCCAACCAGAGGTGTCATGGTGTACAAAATAACAATGAACTGGGATGCGCTATGAGTAATTACCAATGGCTGATATTAGTGCTATGATGCTGCTGCTAAGGGCACTAGTTGTTGCCATGAAGCAGTCCATTTTGGACTCCAATCAGTTGCCTGAGGTGTCCAGTCCTCAAGGGCTGGATAAAGGAATTGATGCTTCTGATATGGTTGAACACATCACTCATGTTACATGTTACCTTATATAACACCTAATATATACCTTTAGATTCCTTCAAGAACTCCCACTATGGTCTCATTCTCAAATGTGACTACTTCCAACATATGCTGCTGGACCCCTACCACTCTCCATTAAGACATGACTTGGGGGGCATTAGAGTCCACACTGGCAATATGGCAAACAAATGTTGGAATGAACAGTGATGGGTTGGTTCACTTAGAGCCCCAACAACGTCTTCTTCTATTACTAAGCTCGGAGGAGGAGTGTAAATAATGTCCAGGAATTGATTGAAGGTATCTTCATCCAGGGTTCGGGGGGAGGAGATTGAGGATAAGCTGCTTATCATGGACAGGCTGTTGCTTAGGAGAGGTATCAATTTTCTTTGGAAAAGAAGTGGGATATGTTAGACTTCTACAGAGGCCGTATTTGATGCATATGAGCTTAAATTGTTTATGTCACTCATTTATTATGCTCCTTCCTACTCAGACATTTGAAAAGCATATATGCAACAAGTAAACATTGCAACATTTTATTGCAAGCAAAATTCACCAAAAAAGGCATGCGGGATGGTTTAACAACCTTATTTTGTACTATGAACATGGTTGATATGTAAGTGCAACCACATAACAAGTTGACACACACATATCAGGTATAAATACACCTCAATTTATAGGTCAAAGTTCAGGAATGAACAACACTCTTATCCCACATTTGTAGAGATTTATTTTTATTCAAACTGGGGTCCAGATTTACTAAAGTATTGTGCTGGACTTGTTTCATGCTAGGGGACACAAGGGCAAAGTAATTTGTGGGTCACATTTATCAAGCGACCCAAAAGCACCTTATAGGGGCCTGCATTGCTTGGTAAACCCGGAGTAACACAAGCCTGTACTTGTTGCTTGATTGTGTTACTCTGTGCCAAGGAGCTGTTAGATGGATAGAGCATGGTGGCTCAGTCTGCCCCCTCCCAGCGCAATACGAGGTGACAGGCCTTGTTACATGGCCAGCTACTCACCCATAGAATGAATAAAACAGAGAGGTCATTTAAAACATTGTCACTACGAAGGGGGGGACACAGTTTGAGCACTTCTAGCCAGTAAATTATGTCAACAGCAATGCTCATATACAAATAACTAGGATTAAGATCTTCATTAATGGCAGCTGGACCACTGCTGAACAGGCGAAACAGCAAGCATTTCATAACTTTTATCAAGCCCTCTATTCTGTGGACAATACTTCAAGCACGCTCATAGACGCCTACCTTAGCTCTTGTGCATGGAACCCTATCGACCCGATGCAGGCTGAACTTAGGGAGGCATCTATTTCTCCTGCTGAACTGCAGTGGGCCATCATGTATTTACCCATAGGTAAAATGCCTGGCCCTGATAGACCACCAGTTTCCTTCTACCGAGCCTTTCTCCCTCTCCACCTGAACCACCTGCTAGGGCTCTTTAATTCATACTCCAAGTAAGCAGGCCTTACCACAACAATGGCAGCAGCAGAGATTGCCCTCATCCCCAAACAGCAAAGATCCCCCTTTGTGTGCCTCCTATTTCCCCATTGCACTTTGAGAAACTGATGCCAAGATCCACAACAAGATCCTGGAAAATTGCCTGTAACCATATCTCCATGGTCTAATTAACCCTGAACAGGTTGGCTTCATCCGTAATTTGCAAGGGGTAGAAAACATCAGTTGGGTAGCTCATTTGGTGGAGAAGTCCTACACTCATAATATTCCTGCCTGCCTTGTCTTCCTTGATGTGGAGAAGCCATTTTACGTGGTTAGCTGACCGTTCCTCAGAGCGGTGCTTGGGAAGATTGGTATCCCTATTCATGGCCTCTAATGCAGCTCCTGCTGCAGGCATTCAGTTCAAAGGTCAACACTTGCAGCATAAGCACTTATCGAGAGGCACTCAACACAGGTACCCTCTCTTGCCCCTGCGGTAGAGCTCCTAGCCATTACTATCCGGAAGACAAAATCCATTGTTGGCATTTCTTTTGGCGGACATGCTCATATTATTAGTATGTTTGCAGATGACCTATTGCTCACACTCAACCGATTTGCTAAATCTCTTACTGCGGTGGCTCATGCTCTGACTGACTTTGAACAGCTCTCCAGCTTTAAGGTTAACATGTACAAGTCTCCATCCCTAATTCTCATGATATCCAAACTGGACCTTTCAACCATACGGTCTCTCATCCCCTATCAATGGCCCCCACATCATATCCGATATTTAGGTGCCAACCTGAACTCCACCTTATCGACTTGGACGAGTGCTAATTGGGCATCTATCTAAAATCTGTCTTATATGACTTTTGTTAATGGTGGCCCCTGCATGCGTCCTGGGTGGATTGGCCTAATGTTGCCAAGATTTCTATCCTCCCTAATATCCTCTGTCTGTTAAAAATGTTGCCAACCTTCATCCCACATGATGACATTGTACATCTCCAGCAAGACATCCACACCTTTGTCTAGTGTGTAAACCAAGCGATACCAAAGGGGATGATGGACGGAGCACTTGAGCAAATCAAACACTCACCACCAGTCAACTGATCTGGGTTTAAACCATCATCATTCTTTAGCTCACTCCACCACCCCAGTTCAGACTGGCCATATGCAGATCAGTCTGACCCTGTGCCTCATGGAAACAGTCCAGCCCGAACTGCCAAGCCATGTCTTCCCTGGACCGGAAACAAGCATCCTGGGACCATTTTCTGGCTAATCAGCCATCATCAGCCAGGCTAGCTTGAATCCAGTGGCAAAGTGAGCAAGGGACCCACATCTGGGCATACCCTGGTTCTCGAGCACTGTACTGCTGCTTCCTATGGATCCGCAGAGAACTTGCTTGTTACAATCTCTTTGAATACTATTGGGTGGCACACGTCCATTTCATATCTGCATGGGTAGTGAAGGAGAGCGAGAAGCAGTATTTCCACATGGATAGGTGTCATGTAGTTACTATATATCTATATAGGATCTGCATGTTTAGACAACATAAACTGTGGGATTGGTGTCCAGACTGATTACATACACCCACACCGGGTATGTTAGCCTGTGTACCAGCTAGCTCACAGTGCCACTACGAACCCCTCTTACCAAGCAGAGAATGGTTTCTGCCAACTATCGAACATGACAACTCTGAACCCTCAGGGATCATGGAAACAGTACAATACCTTTTGCTCAGTCACTCGTGCTTACTTTGTCTCAGAGAGATACACAGAATAAAAAATGGGGACATTTTCAATAAGCATTTATTGAACCAGCATCATTCTAGTTTAAAATATGTGTGCTGCAACAGATGCATATGGTTACAAGCACCAACAGAGTAAATAGATGGTGGTATTCTACCATAGTGCTAAAACTATGGTAGAGATTTGCAAGAATATAAATACATGACAGTAATAATGTGTACTCCTACGATGCTAACCATAATTAGATGTACCTAAATGTACCTAGCATGTATTTAGATGTATGGCCAATAATCCCCTTAGAAAAAAACAGCCAATTACCTGATGTGAGAGAACAAAGAACCCTGTCTTGGTCTCGAGATGGACACCCCGCAAGAGATGTCCGACCACTGCATGCTAGAGTGTCTATGTGCAGGAACCTCAGCGTCTCGTGTCAGTGTGTCAGCATGGAAGCCTTCCTCCTCTCCCTGCCCCAGCAAAGATATGGCGCTTTTATACCCAAAAGGTACCCTCAAGGTGTCTACCTTGCTGCGTCATTTCGGCGGAGGATGATGATAGTGATGAACCTTATAGACAGTTATTATGCAGAAAATGGTAATCCTGCTGAGATTCTGAGAATCCCCATGGATAATAAATGAGGCTAGTTTTTGTGGAAACCCGCACAACATTAATGCAGCACCTAACTAGGTAAAAGGTCAGCAACAAAACTGTTATGTAGTACAATGGCAGGGTAAATGTAGGTGAAATGTTAGGTGACTACCCAGGCCAATATTTGAGTGCACTGTGAATCATAACATGGGCAGTCGCCTGCCGGCCCCCTTTGGGACCTTGCTTTGCTCCCTTGGCATGCACAACTGCAAAGTGCCTATATTGCGATCCCTACCTAGACTTTCCTTGAGATTTGGGATACGGTTGCACTTAAGCGTAGATTTACCTCGTTTCCCTTCCTAAACACGTCTTTGGCCCGTAACCCGGAGGTCAACCGGCCCTGCAACCTCAGTCATTCCCCAGTTGGAAGGAGGGACGCTGTCTCACCTTGCGGGATCTGTTCACGGGAACCTCCATTAAGACATTTGAACAATGCAAACAGAAATTCCAAATACCTGAACCGACTTAATAGTGTCAACTGCGCCACTGGGCTCTGCGCCCCTCAAATGTTCATGGGGCAACAAGGCATTTTACCCATTTCTAAACACTGGTTAAAGCTCATGATGGTACAAGAGGTTTGATATCCCGTACCTAACAGGTCCTTCATTGTTCCTGCCCAGCACGTCTGCATACATATCGATAACATTGGTATGCTGACACCACTGAGGATATCTCCTAGAAGCAGTGGGAGACCCTCTGGTGAGATATCCCCAAGATTTGTCGCAGTATACAGCAGTGCAAGAAAGCATACAAAATGATGACACAGTGGTATTATAAACTGAAATTCCTTCGCACCATTTACCGCATCACATCTGATCTTTGCTGGTGCCGTAACACTGCTCCTGTCGATTTCCAATGCATATGGTGGTCATGCACTATCAATTCCACTTATTGGTAAGAAATCCTAGGCCAGGTTAAAGGCATGCCAGGCTTCCCACTCCCTGCATGGGCCTCCTACATCACAGTTGTTTTGGGCATCAGCCATCTAAAACCCGAGACCATGACGCACACAGACTAGCGTCTGACACACCATATGCTGGTTGCTGCCAAGCAACTTATAGCTCTCCATTGGAGGCAACCCTCTGCTGCCCCTTTGTCTTCATGTTTCACAGGGATGAATCTGATCTTCAAAGGATTAGGTGCTGGAGGTTGGAGCTTCTTGTAGCCTGAAGGTGTATGAGGTGCAGATCCAACAAGCCTAGGCAGCAGCAAGTAAACGTGGTGAACAGGGTTTGGTCCCAGTTGCTCTGTTGAGGGATACTGTCCTCCAAATTTCAGGGAAGACAGTCTAGGCCCCTGGAAAGCCACAGAACCACAACCTGTGTTTCAGAGCATCAGGAAGTAGATACAACAATAGGAAAAACATACTCCAAGATAGATTTCTTTGGATGTCCTTGATGCCCACAGGTCATCTGGAGGGCCTGAGCGAAGCACAGACACAGACGAGGCAGGAGACTTGCAGAACATCAAGACCAGGAGCATCAGGAGTCTTCCTTGATGCAGCCTTGGCACCATGCAAAGTCCAAAGAAGTCCAAGTGTCCAGATGGTCAAAGAGTGTCTTGCTTTCAGAGGTGAGTCCTGTTTCACAATGAATCTGAGGACCCACCCACAGGAAAGCCCTTAAATACCCATGGAAAGGCTTGGAACAACACAGGGACCCCCCTCAGAGGAGGGACTGGAAAGAGGGGCTGGAAATCCCTGTCCTTTGTCCAATTTTGTGCTACAGCATGAACCAAGGGCTCCTGAACCCATGCATTGAATATCTCAGTCCTGAATGCTTGTGTGTCTCAACCATGAATGTAATGTCTCTAACTGTCTGTGGCAGACCACATTGCGACACCATTTGTGTAACTGCATGTCTGCCGTTTGCTGGTATTTTTATTGGTTGATCTTTGGTTTTTGACATTTGAATATTACATATTCATTACATTTACATTTACATTTGACAATATGTGGAATCAGAGAGGCTACGTCTATGGGGAGATCCTTTGAAAGGTTCAAGCTTGAACAGCCTCCAGCCAATACATAGTGGTTACCTACTCAGCTGAAGGAGGGTATTTTCCCTTCCTTCAAGCACATCTCCTGTTAGTAGATGAGAAGGGGATTTTGGATACACAAAATAAAACTACTGAGGCAATCCATTAAATAATAACCCAACCTAGAACGTTGACAGCACCATGTCTTACGACTTATACTTACTCAAACAAAACTGTGCATTTGTTGGACAACATAAATGTTGGACTGGTGCAAGACTGATTCTGAGCACCACTCAGGATGTGTTGGCCTTTAGTCCTGTCATACAGTTTCCAGTTTTCCCATAGGAACTGTGCATTTGTTAGGCAACAAAAACGTTGGGATTGGCGCCAGACTGATTCCATGCACCCTCGCAGGATATGTTGTCCTGGAGAGCAGCAAGTTAGGAGTTCTAACATAAGCCCCCCTAACCTAAATGGATGGCAAATGGCTTGGGCAACCTCAGAACATGACAACCCAGATTAATCCCAGGAATTGTAGTAACAGATGTAGAACCTTTTCTCTAAATCACCTGTTTGCTTTCAGAGAGATATACAAGAAGGTGCAAAGGGGCATTTTCAATATTTATTGAACCATCGTATTTGTGCTGCAATGATTAATAGACAGTAGTGAATATAAGTAATTAGAAGTATTAGGACGGTGAAGAAAATGAACACTTCTACACCATCATGATAAGACAGTATGTATATGCTGGCATATAAGTACTAAGCATAGTGAACTCCTACTATGCATTCCCTAACCTGGTCGCCTAGGGTGTAGGTGCTCCACCAAGAATTCCCTACATGATGATCTAACTTCCCTCTACCGGAAGGTGAAGTATGTAGGTGCCCTGTCTTGGTCACAGGTTGGACATCCCTCCTCACAGAAGGATCAACAGAAACCTACTAAGCTGAAGCACCAACACAGCAACGACCTCCAGGTTATAGACAAGTGCTCTCCTCCCATGTCCCAGAGCGCATGTGTATTTATTACAATGGTATTCATGACTTCATGTTGCTACTGCAGCTGAGAAAACATGGTTTATTGTCTCTGTGATAACAAATTCTCCCTATGGACGAAATAAGAAATAATAAAATTTAGACAGCCTGTGTCCGGGCCTTCTACGAAATGTTGAAGGTGTTATGATAGTGATTCTACAAATTGGTTTTGTAAATTAATTAGTTCCTAAGAATCTAACCGTGCACTGTCATACAAGTAAATGTGTATCAAAATGCAATGTTTGAAAGAGAAGGCAACTTAAGAAATGTGTGCATGCCATAATGGCAGTGCTTCGTACTGAGCCTAACTGAGCCACATGACACCCACTCCTCAGACACAAGTCGACTAAAGGATATCCAGTCATAACAGAGCTAGGCATAAGAATTCTATTTAAAGATCTTCTGAATTGCTAAATGGGTTTAGGAATCCATTAGGAATGACTGTTTGAAAGGACATGTTTAGGGTGCCGCTTCCAAATACTGATTCCTTATGAGATGTATCAATGCTTTGAACGATAGTCACATCACAAAACATTTTACCACCATCTCAAAGGATTGGTAAACCATTAATGGAGGGACCTCCTATTTGGTTGTGAATGTGGACAAACCTTTTTTAGAAGATATGTTTCTGTAACTTTTCATTTTTTTCAATGAATCATGTTTCATTGAAGGCAAGTGGACTACATTTAAAAAAAATATTGCTCTATTTAAAAACAATCACAGACATGGGGGTCTGCTGACCCCAGCCGATCACCATTACCCTGATTGTGGTCAATCGTATTGTGTCACAATTTGCAATCTAACTCATGAATTTTGATGAGGGACGTCAAATTGTGTATTTTGTAAACTGTCATATAAATACATTGGTAGGTTCTCAAAATACCAAAGTGTTCAGAAGAAGTCGGAATGTAAATTGCAACCACTTATAATTTTATTGCATCCATTTTACAACATTGCAAATAAATTGAAAATTGCAAATCATTATTAGTCGCAATTTACGATTTCTCACTTGGAATCTTTAAGCATGAAGGGGGTTATTTACAAGCCCCTTGTGCTGCCAGTGCATCACTTTTTGAGACGCACCGGTGGCGCAACGTGCTGCTCCATATTTAGAAGAACACGTAAATCCACTCTGCGCGGCTTTTCGTTCCCTTGTACATCTGGCCTCTTTACACACAACACTTTGCGTGAAAGGGGCAAGCCATGGGTGATGCTGTGGGTGTTCCGACACAACACCCATGGCTTCTGCCACAATTCCGGATTTACGAGATTTCATTAACCTGGAAATGCTTCAGAGTGCTACGCCTCCCCAGGGGAGGCTTAACGAGGAGATATGTTTTCATTTCTCCTTGTTTCTTCCTCTTTCTCTGCGTGCTGCTTTCTGCAGCACACATAGAACAAAGAAATCACCTCTTGTGATTGTTTATGTGCAGGAAGGTGCCGTTCCCCACATAAACAATCATCAAAAAATGATGTTTTTCAATTTCTATGTGTGCTGCATTAAGCAGCACACATAGAAATTTAAACACACCATTTCAGAATGTTTATGAACAGGAAGGGACACCTTCCTGCACATACACAATCTCTCCCCTCAATGTATGCACCTGTGCATTAAGGTGCAAGGGTTCCCTCGTCGGTGCATGGCAGCAAATTGTGCACTAGCGCAGGGGAGAGCAAAGGGATCTGTCATGGAGTTGCAGAGATGATGCATCCCTGTGCTTCAGAATTAACGCAGCAAAGGAGCAGCCAAATGGGTTGCAGCACTCTGCTGCGTTAATCCTTTGTAAATGAGGCCGTTTAAATGCTCACTGCAAATAAATGTTATGGTTGACTCTAAGATTGAATCAATTTTAATTCTTTGTCAAAATATTGTTCCAATTAAAGTTTTCTTTACTCTAAGAACAACCATCAGCATTGACCCCTAGTAGAAATCTGATGGGTTCCCAACTAATTGTTCAGTGAATAACTTGAACCCACTCCCCAAGCGCCTTGAGACCCTCTGGGTGAGTAGCGCGCTATATAAATTCCTGAACTTGAACTTGAACTACGTCTAGGAACACTAATGCGGTGGGAAAACCAATGCTGCACAAAAGCAAGCGAATGCAGAGTTTTGCTGACCATGGGTTTCATAAAAAAAGTATCCTTTTAAGTAAGCATTTATTTTTGTGTCTGTTATGCTCTTGTAACCTACTTTATGTTTAGTGTTAAATCCTTTGCGTGAAATGAATCTGCGGTCTCCTTTAAAACCCACCAAAGAGCTTGTTCTTAAACCTAGATGCACCACTGCTGTCTTAGGCCCTGAATGTATCCTGTTAAATCTACTCTGTGAGCTGATGTTTATAACAAAGATCTATTTGATCAATTGGTAAATGTTTTTCCCTTCTTGTTCTATTGCAGTATTTGGTTTATTTATCACACTTTTTCTCTAAGGTGCTTCTTGTCCTTCACTTGTTTTGTTACAGATTCCCCGCTCAGCCTGCACTGAGAGTTGCCTTCCAGGGTACCGTAAAGCTCCTATAGAAGGGCAGCCCATCTGTTGCTTCTACTGTGTGCCCTGTGCAGAAGGGGAGCATTCAAATAGCACAGGTGAGAGAAGCAATTAAAATGTATACTGTTGCCTGTTTCATGTCTGATGTTATATTATGGTGAAGAGTGTAAGACAAATATACCATAAGTGCCACATCTGGAAGAAATGTTTAATATGACTGTCATCATCTATGGCACACCCTTCTGGTAGAAATTAATATTAATGAGTAGATTGCAGTGGCGACCCATTAGAAATGAGAGCCTTGGCAGAGATGTTTGTCTGCTGGGGTCAGCAGACTTCCATATTTGTAATTACACTTTAATAAAACAGCTGTTAAAAAAACAGAATGTTTTCCTTAAAGAAAAATGGGATGCATTCCAAAAGAAAACAATGAAATGTTTACCCTTCATTTTTTAAAGTAGGCAGGGGTCCACAGGGACACTGCCTCCTCTTAAAAATACATATTTTAACATTCTCAAAGGGGAAGGAATCTTCTGGGGATTCCTTCCTGTTTTAAAGGGGTTGTAAAATATAGATTTATTTTGACTGGAAGTTGGTTGCAAGACATTAATACATATTAATATTATGTTTCTTATATAGCGCCTGAATCGACCCCCGAAGGGGTATCTCCGTGATTGCCTAGGGAACCCGTCCTGGCTTTTCCCTGTGAGATAGCCCCTACAGGGCATCCCCAAGGTGAAAGCCAGGGATCCCGCCGCGGGGGCCGTTGTGGAGATTAAGCAAGCTTAATGCCCAGAGTTGCAGAGTGTGAACTCATGATTAGGTCAGGCACCGAAGTGAGAATTATCAAGTCCATGGACATTTGAGCTCAAGACCCTGCCGCGTCGGGAATTGAACCCTGGTCCCAGGTCTGACCTCTGCTTCAGGGTCTGCCTGCTCTAACCAGTGAGCCACACTTCTCCACATACCACTGAGAGTCACTATCATGATTAGCTCCTTCTAAATACTTGGTTGCAAACCTAAATCATGAATCTGCACAATTGCAGTTTGCTGTTTGAATATAAAAATGCATTTTACAGCCGCAAGCAGTCTGATTCTATGAATTGGGCAGTTTGCTACCTCAAAATGCTTGGTACATCTGGTCCCAAGTTCTCTACTGAACATGCTTTTTGTAGTTTCATTGTAAACAAAAAAACTGGAGAATAACATTCACTCAATAGTAAAACCTGCCATGCAAGAAATAGGAGGGGCACATTCTGACTTGTGTTAACACAACAGCATTAAATGATTTATCGCTATCGCACATCAACACATTGTTAAACATTTGCACATCGAATTGTGCCTGAAACTGGATTGTCTAGACTGAACACCAGATTGTCTACATTGAGAATTTCAAAAGCAAATTTCAATAATTGATTGTGCAGTGATAGAGATGTTATCTAAAATAAACGTGAGAGGATTTGGCCACATGGCTAAAGCGGTCGACATTGAAGCTGGGGAACCGTGTCCCGGTTTGGCAGTGACACTCAACATCCTGTGATTCTAGGCAAATCACTTAATATCCACCTGCCTAACAAAAAATGAAAGTGTTCATCTGTAACACAACTGGTGCTCATGTAAAGTGCTCTGATACCTTTGTGTGAAGTTTTTATTATATAAAACTGCAGAAAAAATAAAAGATATGGGCCCAGATTATTATTGTTATTATTATTATGGCGGTCTTATATAGCGCGTAGTTACCCTGGAGCATCCCAGCGCTTATCAGAACAAAGGAAACGTTCATGTGGGTTCAGGGTCAGCAGTTAACAGAAAAGGTATGTTTTCAGATGTTTACGAAAAAAAAGGAGACAAGTTTCAGAGCGCAAGCTTAAGGGGAGTGAGTTCCAGAGTACCGCAACATTCACAGAGAACCTTCTTCCCCCTGTGCGGGCCTTTTTAACCCTAGGGGTCTTAAGCAAATGTTTTTGATTTGAACAAAGTGTTCTGCTGGCCTTGTAAGGAGCAACCAAATTCTGCAGGACAGGAGGGCCTTTGCCCTGCAAGATTTTATGTGCAAGGCAGAGAGATTTAAATTTCACCCTTTCCCGCACCGGTAACCAATGCAGTGCCCTCAGTGCGGGTTTAGCCGACCGTGACATGGTGATGTTATTGAGCATTTGTGCTGCAGCATTTTGAATTTGTTGTAATTTATTCAAAGTTGCCTCAGGGGCAGCCAGGTAAATAGCATTGCTGAAATCCAATCTTGATATGATCAGCCCCTGGATCAGAAGCTTCCGAAATGGTGGAGGAAGAAGAGGCAGCACTTTGCGCACGAATCGGAGAAGGCCAAAACATACACCTGCCATTTTGGTAGCCTGCGTCCTAAAGGAGACATCTTTCTCCAACCGAATCCCAAGACTCTTGGGGCCCGATGTAGGTAAATCTTTTTTACCACTTCATAAATACCGATTCATACCGAATCGGTATTTAAGAAGTGGTAAAAAAGAGAAGGGCAGATGTAGGTAATATTATTTTAAAAATTACCGAATCGGAAGAAATCGGTATTTACCGATTTGGTAAATACCGAATCGGTAATGCCCATTGATTCCTATGGGCATTAAAGCCCATAGGAATCAATGGGCATTACCGAATCGGTATTTACCGATTCGGTAAATACCGATTTCTGCAAGGGTGCAGGGGGTGTCACTTTGACACCCTCTAGCACCCCCAATACTGGCTTGTGTGCCATGTGGCACACAGACATGCCCTAAGGGCATGTCTGTCTGTCACATGGCATAGGTGTGCATGCACACATGTGCATGCACACCTGGATTCGGTATTTTAACACCCAATTGGATTGGGTGTTAAAATACCGAATCTGAAGGGCCTGTGGGACTGAAAGTAGTCCCACCTACATCCCGAATTTAAAAAATCGGTAAACTTACCGATTTGGTATTTTTCCGATTCGGTAATTTTACCAAATTGGTAAAATACCGAATCGGACAAAAAAAGGTCCCCTACATCTCAAAAGGTTAAATACTGGTCGGAAACGGCCGAATTCGGCCGTTTCCGACCGGTATTGGCCACCTACATCGGACCCTTGATCTCTTCCTTGGGGTTAGGAGGCGAGCCCAGGCAACTAGGCCAGACAGTTGAGGGGAGTGAGGATCCTTTATGCCCCAACAGCATGATTTCGGTCTTTGAACCGTTCAGCTTTAGTGCTGACTCCTCCATCCAGGTGTGAACTTTGGACAGGCAGGAGTGCAGTAAGTGGGGACTTTCAGTGGCCTCGGAATGGGCAAACACCATCTGGGTATCTTCGGCGTAGCTCACGATTTTGATGTTAAATGGAGCCACCACATCCTCCAAGGGGGCCATATACACATTAAATAATGTGGGACTCAGGGAGGAGCCCTGCGGTACTCCACAATGGAGGTGAATGGATGCCGAGTGTGCGCTACCTTCCCATACCGGATAGGTCCGATCGCTAAGAAATGACCGCAGCCATTTCAGCGCATTCCCTGACACCCCGACCTCTGACAGCCGTTGAAGTAACACTTGATGGTTCACTGCCACTGATCCTCCCGAATCCAAACTGCTTCTTGCTTCTTCAACGACTGCCAGCAGGGCGGTGTTGGTGCCTTGGCCAGGGCGAAAACCAGTTTGTGAGCTTCTCAGTAAACCGTTGGACTCAAGGAAATTGGATAGCTGGAAATTTACCAACTTTTCCGCAATTTTACTAAGTCCCGGGAGTAGAGAAATGGGCCTATAATTCGCCATGTCAAGGGGATCAGATGTAGGTAAATATAATTTACAGACTCATAAATACCGAATTTTACCGATTTGGTATTTATGAATCGGTAAATTAGAAGTATGCAGATGTAGGTAATTTTTAAAACACAATTACCGAATCTGTAAGATTCGGTATTTACTGATTCAGTAAATACCGAATCGGTATTTCCAATTGATTCCTATGGGCTTTGAAGCCCAAAGGAATCAAAGGGAAATGTCGATTCCTGGCAGGGGGAACGGGGTGTCACTTTGACACCCTGTAGCACCCCAAGTGCAGGCTTGTGTGCCATGTGGCACACATACATGCCCTAAGGGCATGTCTGTCTGTCACATGGCATAGGTGTACATGCACAGATGTGCATGTACACCTGAAATCGGTATTTTACCACCCAATAGGATTTGGTGGTAAATACCGACTTCTAAAGGGCCTGTGGCACTCTGTGAAGTGCCACCTACATATTGATTTACAGAATCAGTCAATTTACCGATTCGGTATTTTACCGATTCTGTATATTTACCGAATCAGTAAATTAACCGATTCTGTAAATCAGATGCCCCCTACATCTCAAAAGCCAAATACTGGTCGATAACGGCCAAAATCAGCTGTTACCGACCGGTATTAGGGCTCCTACATCTGGCCCAATGTATAATGTATTGATCCTATAGTATCTTTAAAGTCTAAGAGCAGCTATAGCTGTTTCAGGGGGAAACGTTTGGAACATTGTTTATCAAATGTCAGGTTCAGTGTTATGTGTGCTTTGTTATGTTGATCAGCTACTTGCAATATTTATACCTTTAACTTCATTTTCTTCTTATATTTTATATTTTAGATATGGAAAATTGTGTAAAATGCCCGGAGGACCAGTGGCCCAAAGACAGAAAGGATGCTTGTATCCAGAAAGCCATTGTTTATCTCTCTTATGGTGATTTCCTTGGAGCAGTGTTGGCATCTGTAGCTATTGTACTATCCATGTCCACAGCTGGTTTGTTGGGAATCTTTCTCAGATATCGGGACACCCCAATAGTGAAGGCCAATAACAAGCATCTCAGCTACGCTCTCCTTGTATCTCTGCTGCTGGCCTTCCTCACCTCTCTTCTGTTCATTGGACGCCCTGCATTATTGACATGTTTGACCCAACAAGCTGCATTTGGCATTATTTTCACTGTTTCTGTATCTTGTGTATTGGTGAAAACCATCACTGTTGTGATTGCCTTCAATGCCATCAAGCCAGGTAGCAGGTTAAGCAGATGGCTGGGATCTCAGGTGTCTGCTGCTATGGTCCTCGTGGGCACACTAGGGGCAGTAGTAATTTGTCTCACTTGGCTGCTCACTTATCCTCCTCATCCAGCCACTGACACTCAGTCTGAAATTGGAAAGGTGATCCTACAGTGTGACAACGGTTCTGTCACTGCTTTCTATGGGATGCTTGCTTACATGGGTCTGCTGGCCTTTGCCAGCTTTACTGTGGCCTTCCTCGCCAGGAACCTTCCTGATAGATTCAACGAGGCCAAGCTCATCACATTCAGCATGTTGGTGTTCTGCAGCGTCTGGGTGTCTTTCCTTCCAGCCTACCTTAGCACTAAGGGTAGATACATGGTGGCCGTGGAGATCTTTGCCATCTTGGCTTCCAGTGCTGGACTGCTCGGCTGCATATTCATTCCCAAGTGTTGCATCATTCTGTTCAGACCAGATATCAACAAAAGATGCATTTAGAAGTCAGAATTAATGTATAATCAACATTTCAAATGTATACCCTGATCATCATGGGATGTGGTGAAAAGCGTCTGCTTTTCAATCTTTTTCTATTAGAAAAACTATTAGTGTCTCATAGGGAATCATTCACTTGTATCCCAAACATAGTAAAGGGCTCAGAACAAGGTCTCATAATGTAATTAAAAGTTATGAACAAGAGTTGTCGAGTAATTATGTACAATGAAAATAAATTACCTTGTTAACCTGTTGTTGTCTGCCTGTGACTTCTACATTTGCTAAGTACATTCCTTTCCTGTACAGGTAACCATTTTACAACTTCTGTGAAACATTTATTATCTGTGTTTATCATTTATTTCTGTTTCTGGAATATATGATATTTTCCCAGGTATAGCTCACATGTCTAAATGTAGGATTCATTCTATTTTGTAAATCATTCCAAGAGAAGATGGTTCAGTACTAATGGCTTGCCATTCATTGGAGAAAAGACTAAGAGGAAGCAAAAGGACTGTAATTCTGTGTACTTAAATACCCTGGTGGTATTTGAATATTTTTTCAACAAATTGGTGGCATGTTACTGATACCACAGTAGTCAAAGCAACCCTACAAAAACAGCATGTGAGCCCCTACTGGAATCTTATGCAAAGCACTCTGAAAGTCAAGACTTGACTTTTTTTTCATTGGCCAACCCAAGCGTAGGGTTTGTCCTTATAGCAACTTTTTCCTTTATTAAATTATTTTTATTGAAGCTTTCAAGCAAAGCATAAGCATATTTTATACAAACAATATATACGATAGTGTGTCCTGCAAATAGCATCTCAAATTACAGTAGGGGGTACAAAGGTTGTGGAATTTTATAACTCCAGACCTGTTTGCTTCCCACTTTTCTTTAGGAGAACAAATTGCATTAAGGGCACTCCCCAAACAGGTAGAGATTTTAATCTTAGAAATACCCAACACATGAGATCAGTGTGCCATCAGGAAAGAAAACAAACTAAATAGGAAATTACCATCTGAACAATGGTACACAACAGATCTTAGATTGTTAAAAAGGAAATACAAATCGGTGTAACGTAATGGAGAAAAACCAAACAGAACGATGACAGGCTAATCTACAAAGAGGAGCTAAAGAAGTATCTCAACGCCCTTAAACATACTAAGAAATCATACTTTTTAAGAGAATTGAAGAAAATACTAAGTGAACTAAAGAGCTATTCAAAATAGTGAAGGAACTTTGTAAGCCAACTGGTATTTCCCAAGCATTGATTTCCTCGGAAGATAACTGTGAGAAAGTTTGTAACTTTTTCTTTGATAACGTTTCCCAAATGTACTCTATATTTAAAATTCAACTTACACCGGAGAATATTAACTGGGAAGCTTTGGAACCCCACTATGAAGCACTCTCTCACTTAGGAAACGTTGTCCCTTTAACGGAATGGCAAGTAGTGAAGGCAATGCCAGAAGTAAAATCTGAATCATTGCTGGATCCATGCCCACATTCTATCTTCTCTTGGTTAACACCGGTTGTATGCCTCTATGTAACACAATTTCAAAATCAATCGATTGATGCTGCTGTGTTTTCCCATTCATGGAAACAAGCTATTGTATTCCCACTGGCAAAAAAAAATAGGTTTAGAAGTCTCTAACCTTGCGAACTACTGATCACTTTCCCAACTTCTTTCCCTGTCAAAGGTTTTGTAACAATTATTTGACTATTTTGAGACAAATGATCTCTTGGATCCTTCACAGGCGGCTTTGAGGCAATGAATAGTAAGGAGGCTACTTTACTTGCAGTGTTGGATAACATTAGACACTGGTGGCTCATGGTAAAGCTGCCACACTGATCCTTTTGGACTTGTCAGCGGCTTTTGATACTGTATCTCATAGCGCCCTGATGAACATTTTACATGAAAATGGGCTACACTCAAAACTATTCAATGGTTTAGCTCACTTTTACATAATAGAACCTAAAGAGAACAACAGGTTCATTTTCTTCCAAATCACAAACAATCAAGTGTGGAGTTGTGCAGGGAGCCTCATTGAGTCCAACTCTGTTTAATGCTTATATCTCTGCATTGACCACCCACTCGTCGGCCGTCACTGCCACATCTAGATGTTGAAGAGATGTGACATCTGCAAAAAAGGGTGTTTTAACCGTTCGCCAAAACAGAGAACTGTCTTTGCGTAGGCAGCTCTCATGTAATTGGGCCCATAGATTCTTCTTGATTTCGTTTTCGCGATTGTGCTGTGCCAATTTATAAGCCTTTCTAAGTTTAACAATCTCGGCAGAATCTCTGCCTTGATTGTGTAGGGCTCTTTTTAAGTCAGTTAAGGCTTTACGGCAGGTTGAATTAAACCAGCCTTTGGCTTCCCGTTTTTCTGGGTTTTTGATTACAAAACTGTTCTTCCCTTATAATTCTAATAATTTCCAGGAAGCTAGATATAATCAACTGGGGTGAGGAATCTGTTGCCAGACAATTATTCATCCATGGGAGGGCTCTGGATATCACTTTGCCAGTGATTGCTTCGAGGTCGATTTTGGTCCATTTTACAGAAAAGCCATTTACTTTATCCATGGACAATGATTGTTGATTTAATAAACTGACCCTAGTTAATTGGGGTAAAGCATTTTTAATTGACAGGGTAACGCTATTAGGAAAGTGGTCGCTACTAATGTCTGAACCTGTTTTAAAAGTTTTCTGTTGACCCTTTATTATCTGGGAGCATAGAATGTAGTCAATGATGCTTGATAGGCCCCTTCCATGAAATGTTGGAAGGAATTCAGCGGGTGGTTCCACAAGGTCATTTGCATATTCCAACTCTAGTGAAAAAAAGACACTCATTTAGGCAGTTACCTAGAATCGTATGTGTGAAATGAATCACGGAGCATCTGTTTTCGTCCTGGAGACCACAGGTACCGTTCTTATGGTTATTACACAGAGAAACATTAAAATCCCCCCTCCCCAAATCACATAACAAGTAAGGGAGGTGTATTTGTTCCGTTGTTTGATTAGAAAGGATGTAATTTCAGTTAGAATTTTGACACATTCAGCAGGCTGGAGGTTATTATAAAAATTAACAAAAAAGTACAACGTACATTTGTTAAATGAGACCTTTAAGATTTGGACATTCTCGCTGGACAGAAGGACAGTTAAATTCATAGATGGTAAGTTGTTTGTGGTATATACTACTAGTCCTCCCTTAGGTCTACCGTAAGTTTTAGAACTAGGTGGAAATTGGTATGTTTTGTAACCCTGGATGTGTATAGGCTCAAATGTCCCGGTTTGCTGTAAGCATACTATTTGATGTGCACTAATTGTGTCTAGCCATGGTTTGTGGTTTATCTTGAAGCGGAGGCCGGCAACGTTCCAAAACAGGACAGAGAGGCTCAAAGTAGAATTTACCTGGTCACTAATGTTAGAGAGAGCGTTGGAAACTAATGTACCTGACCGTGGATACAAGTCTGGTGTTGGAGCAGTGGAATGGTCATGGATATTGAAGTTCTTTTGCAATAAATCAGGTTCTGTTGATCCTGGGAGAACTACCTTCCCCATGTTACCAGGTGTCTCGTTAATTTCTTGTATTGCGACTAAAGACATTGGTAAATCAGAGGTTATTTCTACAGGGGAGGTGAGTGTTGTTAGTTTTAATTCAGTTGTCATATCGGGGATAACGTTTGTGGAGCATGATCCCAGGGAGCTTGAAAATGAGTGTAAGGGTTTGAACCCCGAGGGCAGAGGGCCTGTGGTTTCCTGACCGGTACGCGATGGTGGTCAATCTACTATTTCTAAGCAGTCAAATCTGTTTACGAGTGGTATGCCTCTCCAGCCTACGGAGGGAGCAGCATCTCTACCTCCATATCCGGGCCAGTCAACCCAGTCCCTTCTCCTGTCCCAGTTTCCTACTTGGGTCCAGTTCCATTCTGGGGCTTCGTTATAGCGAGATGTTGGTGGGTAGAAGTAGGAGAGTCTTTTTGTGTCTATCCCATCGTTTGTTGCTGGCATACCCCAGGAGCAAATGTGCTCAACTGTGAGTGGGTCATCAAAGTTGACAATAACGCAGTCTCCCAGGATTCTTTTCGGCTCCTTGCCTATCCATGGGACCCTGCGAACCATTGAGACTCTACTAGCAGAGTACGGTGGTAGAGGTCTATTGACAGACAACCAGTGCAGTACCTTGTTTTTTAAAGACCAACCTGGTTCCTCCATATTTGGACTCAGCTCAGGAACCCCAGTCATAATCACCACATAGGGACTTGCTTCTGGTGGTAGATGTATTGGGTGTCCACCCCTCCCCCTGGACCTGGTGTTAGTGTTTTGTAACCCTGGTGGCTTAGTTTGGACAGACTTCGGGGATTTAGGGGGGGGCTAGAGTTTTTGTTGTATCAGGGCCCTTCTTCACCCCTACAGGGGAGGGCTTTGGTTTTACGGATGTCACTACAGTAGCAGCTTCTGTGGCTCGCGCCCCTGCCTTAGGGGTTTTGATTTTCGCTTTTTGCATCCCTGTTTGTGTAGGACCCATCCCCTTTTGGGTGCTTGGAGTTGCAGTCAGAGCAGCTATCTGTTTTTCAATCTTTAGGAGGGTCAGCTCAATGGGTTGCATGTAGGTTTTAATTAATTCCCCTAGTCTGATTAGCAGTTGGTTATTTATACCGCAAATTTTGCACCCTCCACGAGTGTTACTGTTTACGCTTTCGAGCCAAACACAGCACTGAAACCGCCCTCATCGCAGCAACAGACGACATCCGAACACTACTGGACAACAGAGAAACAGTGGCCCTCATTCTACTCGACCTCTCCGCCGCCTTCGACACTGTCTGTCACAGCACAATCATACAACGCCTCAGCAACATCGGCATAAAAGGAAAAGCCTTGGACTGGATCATCTCGTTCCTAGCTGGGAGTACTCAGAGAGTCCGACTTCCCCCGTTCAAATCAGAGGCCACCGAAGTCATCTGCGGTGTACCACAAGGATCATCACTCAGCCCCACCCTCTTCAACGTTTCCATGAGTCCACTCGCTTCCATCGCGCGTCAACACAACCTCAACATCATCTCCTACGCAGACGACACCCAGCTGATCCTCTCCCTCACCAAAGACCCCAACACCGCCAAAACCAATCTTCATGAAGGCATGAAAGAAGTAGCCATATGGATGAAAAACCACCGCCTTAAACTCAACTCAGACAAAATGGAAGTGCTCATCCTAGGATCAACCCCCTCTGCCTGGGATGACTCATGGTGGCCTTCGGATCTGGGCTCAGCACCCATACCCACGGACCACGCACGTAACCTTGGCTTTATCCTAGACTCTTCACTCTCGATGACCAATCAAGTCAACGGCGTCTCATCCTCCTGCTTCAACGTACTTTGTATGCTCAAAAAAATCTTCCACTGGATCCCTGCCGAGACAAGAAAGACTGTCACCCACGCACTGGTTATGAGTTGACTAGACTACGGAAGCACCCTCTACGCCGGAATTACAGCCAAATTACAGAAAAAACTCCAACGCATCCAAAACGCATCAGCGAGACTCATTTTGGACATCCCTCGCCAAGATCACATTACCGGCCACCTGAAAGACCTCCACTGGCTTCCCGTCAACAAGAGAATAACATTCCGTCTCCTCACCCACGCACACAAGGCCCTCTACAAACTAGGTCCCGAATGTCTCAACACTCGACTATCCTTCTACACACCCACCCGCCAACTGAGATCCTCCAATCAAGGCCACGCCGCAGTTCCACGTATCCAAAGATCCACCATGGGAGGTAGATCCTTCTCCTACTTGGCGGCCAAGACCTGGAACTCACTCCCCACTCACCTCCGCCTTACACAGAACCACATCTCCTTCAGAAAAGAACTTAAAACCTGGCTATTCGACAAATAATGAACCCCCTACCCAAGCGCCTTGAGACCCTCTGGGTGAGTAGTGCGCTATATAAATTCTTGAACTTGAACTTGAACTTGAACTACGCTAAGGTTAGCTGTGTTCGTGGAAAGCTTAATAATTTCTGTTGGTGAAGTGACTAACTCTCTCTGTGTTGGACCAACTTGTCCTGCTGGCTGACTAGTGAGTAAATCTTTATGATTAGTATGTTTCTTGGGATGGTTTGCTTTATGCAACTTCTTTAGTTTCTTTTGTTTAGGTGTAGCTCCCTCCCTTATTCCCCTGTTCGGTGCTGTAATGGGGTCCTCCTGGTTCGGGCTCGCAAAAAGAACAGGGTTTTTTTCTAACAACATAGATGATTGCGAGTCCGAAAACTCTAAACATGCTGACAGGTCGACCGTGCTTGGCACAGTGTGTGTTTCTGCATGTACTTCCAGTAGTGACCCGGATTCCAGTAGGAGTGTAGGTGTCTTAGCTACAGCAAGGGAGCCCAGCGAGGACTGTTTGGCCATGGCCAAATCCTGCGATACCCTTGGTTCTAGCAGGATTATGCCCTGGTCAATTGCCTCGTTAGCCCTAGTAATAAATTGGTAGATTGGGCCAGTTATCTGCGCAGCACCTTGTGCTGTTTTACTTCTACTACCTCTGGTTGTCATGGTGTGGTTTGAGAATTAACAAAGTTAGGGCAATATAAGAGGAGATGTAGAAAGATATTTATCCAATGAGGATAGGAAGGTAGGTTTCGCGATGCAAATGTAAATAAAGTGGCCCAGTCCAGTCTTACCCGGTCTTTAACGGGCTTAAACGGGCCCGCCCTTGGCCCGGGCTTCGCCCGGCGTCCCGCGAGGCGGAGCTGGCGCAGGTTAAAAGCGCCTCCTGGCGCGTGTCTCTGTGTCACTGCCCGATGGGCTGCTGGGGGATGTAGTTCCCGCTCTCTCTCTCCACTTGGCGGCACCACTCTTCCGCTGGGAATAGCGAGTGGGCGGCGGGAGGCAGGCAGGATAACCCAGCGGTTGTTTTACTCCCTGGCAGTGATACCTTTAGTTTATGTTGCGATTCAACGTCTCTGTTTCCTTGGTTTGGCAAGAAACACTCCCCACTCTGCAGGGGCTGGCGCAGGTTATATGCGCCTCCTGGCGCGTGTCTCCGTGTCACTGCCCGCATGGGCTGCTGGGGGATGTAGTTCCCGCTCTCGCTCTCCACTCGGCGGCACCACTCTTCAGCTGGGAATAGCGAGTGGGCGGCGGGAGGCAGGCAGGATAACCCAGCAGCTGTTTTACTCCCTGGCAGTGAGTACCTTTAGTTTATGTTGCGATTCAATGTCTCTGTTTCCTTGGTTTGGCAAGAAAGACTCATGTATACGTTATATACGTCCATTCCTCAGACCACCGCAATAGAAATCATCAGGACCACACTGGACAAAAGAGATAGACCACACTGGATTCCCACCGACTTCCTGATCAAAATCTTGGATATAGCATTGAGGAAAAACTACTTTGTGCTTAAAAAACTATTTTATTTTTAG
This sequence comes from Lissotriton vulgaris, assembly GCF_964263255.1. Classification (NCBI taxonomy): domain Eukaryota; kingdom Metazoa; phylum Chordata; class Amphibia; order Caudata; family Salamandridae; genus Lissotriton; species Lissotriton vulgaris. Next base: position 22,316,959 of record NC_141689.1, on the reverse strand, counting down.
TGCAAAGGAGTCGCCATGGGCGCTACATATGCCCCAAGTTTGGCTAATATATTCATGGGCAGTTACGAGGAGGAATACCTATATGACCTGGACAATCCCTACCTGGAGAAAATCGATGTATGGAAAAGGTACATCGATGATGTGCTGATGATCTGGTCGGGAGATGAGGAAGAGCTCAATGAGTTTCAAGCTTGGTTGAACAGCAGGAGCAGTGACATTCAGTTCAGGAAGTCGGTAGGAATTTAGTGTGGTCTATCTGTTATGTCCAGTGTGGTCCTGATGATTTCTATTGCGACGGTCTTGGGAATGGACGTATATAAGGATGATACATCCAGTGTCACCAGCATCTGGTTCTCACCATCGAATGGTTGGCCCTCTAGTAGTTGTATGATGTGCATGCTATCCCATACATAGGATGTAGTAGTTGTCACCCAGGGCTGTAGAAAATAGTCAATAAACTTGCTCAAAGGCTCCAGAATCGAGCCACAACCTGATACTATTGGCCTACCAGGTGGTTTATCAAGTCTCTTGTGCACTTTCGGTAGAGCATATATAGTTGGAATTCTGGGTTCCTGTTTGCTCAGGAAACCTTCATCCATTTCTGTTCTGGTCGTTGCTTCAATTAGTGCTTTTATCTCCAAGGTGGGGTCTCTTGTCACCTTACTATAGCTGTCTTGCACTTGAAGTTGTTGTTCAATCTCGCAGATGTAGTCTTGCGTATTCTGTACCACAATAGCTCCGCCTTTATAAGCCGCCTTTATCACTATGGCTTCATTTCTTGCCAGTTCATGTAGTGCTTCTTTCTCTTCTTTGCTTATGTTATATTTGATGTACTTCCTTTCACCCATCATTTGCATAGTTTCTTCTAAAACTATTTTCTCAAAAGACAGTATCCTTTCACTCATCATAAAGGAAGCTGGTGTGAATGTTGATACTGATCTAAATGCAGTAGCTGATTGTGTGGGTGTAGAACTGTTTTTTGTGAGGACGTATTTTATTCTGATTTTACAAAAAAATCTTTGTAGTTCCAATTTAGCTTGAAAGGAATGAGGGATAACAGTGGATACAAATGACAACCTTCTGGCTAAGATGTTTTTCTCCACATCAGTCAGGATATAGTCAGATAGGTTAATCACTGGGTCCAAGCATAGTGTAGGTGCCATTGTTTGTATCGTGGTTGATACTCCTACTTCAACAGGGGTAACAGCAGTCTTATGGTTCACAGAGGATATTGCCAACTCTGTGTGATTAGAGTCAATCTGATTTATGGTTGCTATAGTGGATACTAGAGGGACAACACGATCTGTATCAACGAAGTTGGTGTCTTCAAATGTGATAGTAGAGATGTTGCTAATAGGTGTTATAGAGGGCACTACCATCTGTATGTCTGTCTCCTTGTTGAGATTTCCCCATGCGTTCCGGTTGGTAGAACCTTACTCGTGATGTTCCCTGAGTGGGTCTTGTCCTCCCCCATTTCTTTGGTCGATCCCAGTTCTCTTGTCTCCCCCCGCCTCTGTTTCCTCTTGTGTGGCCGTCCCCTAAAAAAGAGTTAGGTGTCTGGTAATCAGAGTTACTTGTGGACGATCTGTTGGTCTCTGAATCCGAACTACTCCCAATAAAGGAGTCGGAGAAGGTTTAAAACCTTTGTGGGCCGTGTCTCCCTCTGTTGGTAAAAAACCCCTGGTTATCTTGCTGGTAGTAATTGTCGGCAAGGTATGGATATGTAAGCTTTTTGTCGTAATTCTTCACGTCCTTAGTGAGCTTATCTAGCTTCCTGCCTAGTGTAATGGTATTGAAATCAACTAGGGCCTTTTCTGCACGCTCAAATGCCTCCTTGGCATTCGTGAGTGCTGAATCCCCAGGATCTCATTTTTGAGATCTGCTATTTCCTGTGTCAGTTTCTTCACGTACACAATGGCCGTCTCCACTCCAAGCACCATCCATTGCCTGGAGCAGTTATTTGCCACGTAGCTAAAGCCTTCCCGGAATTTGGGAACGTCTATAAAAATAGCTGGTTCGTTGCGTACCTGGAGGCCCTTTGGTATTATGTTAGCTTCTAGTTATTTGGTCAGAACATGCCGCTGTATTCGTGATCTGATCAATTTCTTCTCTAGTCGCTCTAGCTTAGCTAGCTTTTCATTGAGACCAGCATCCGCTGGTAACCTGTCGTTCCCTAAGAGGAAGCTAGATGCACCTTGTTCCTGGATTATTTTGGCTATGTACTCCTCACTATAGGATGAGGTTTCTTTGTCAGACATATTCATGTATACATAAAATGAAAACGACAATACAAATTCCTCACTTAGGATGAAAACGACAATACAAATTCCTCACTTAGGATGAAAACGACAATACAAATTCTTCACTTAAACAATACAACAATAAATGAGAGTAAAAAGCCCTCGCAGGTATGCACCTGCACTATATCAATAAACTTCTTATGGGGTAACCCAGTATCCTTCAGAACCTGGGCAATACAATTTCAATATAAACAATGGTTCTGTCGGGTATGGACCTTATCGCTTCAAAACATGCGCAAATCCTTCAACATATGTTTTGTCATAATTATGTCAATTATCATGACTTCTAGAATAAATCATTAAATGCAAATCCAAACAAGCAAAAAGGGTCATAAAAAGTTTTAATCATTAAATTGATTTTCATTCATGATTTGTTTCTTCTTATAGAGACCCTCTAACAATGCATAGAACATACGCAAAAAATGAATCAAGTAATACTTTATAATAAACGGCGCATCAATTCTGGTGAGTGAGATGTGACATATTGTGCAAATACTGATTTATATACACCTGAGTGAGGGTGTTGACACCTTGGTCATGGGTCTCGAGTGGGTCTTCTTTAGGACGGGGAAAGGGGTAGTGATGTTGTACCTGTTGGTTAGATAGAAGGACCATAAGGTTTGGATTTTGTAAGCGATATTTATTAAAAACATAGTTAAAATGGTTTTAAAATAGCTGTGAGTGACTGGGTACTCAGACACTCACCAATTGTTCCTTTGTAAGTTGGACACCGGGGATGTTTAATCAGTTATAGTTTCCTCTTATGGAACAATTAATCTGTGGGGTATAATACAGGTGTAGGGGATTTAGTAATAATTCTGTCCTTAACCATATTTAAGAAACAGATTGCTGTAAATTGCAACTTACCCTGTCGGACGAATCCGTGTGGAATCATGCTTCTGTTAGTTAGCTTTATTTGTCATGTTCAATTCAATCGGTATTCATCAATAGCTGTGGATCGGCCGTAAATAAATCGGCGATCTGGAAGTTAAAATTAAATAGGGTAGGTAGTTGTCAACACGGTATGCGTAACATTGCAGAGGCTACCGATTGAAACGATACGTTTGGTGCGATCGTCTAAAGGCCGCTACACTCACCATTAATTAGTGGTTTCCATGTCCAATCGTGGGCCCAAACACGGTCACAGTCCGTCGTGTTATCGGCCTGCAGTGGTGGATCTAAATGCGGCACCGCCAATATGTCTTTTTCTTTGATTTCCCTCGAGGACATTGCCTCGTTGCTAAGATACCTCACGCTCGGGCCCCGAGCTACGTTGGTCCCTATGACGTCATGGCGCTAGGGGGAGTGTCATGGTGCAGAGTTGCTTTAGTTGCTATGCGACCCATTCCAGCCTCGCTTGTGAACAGATAGTTTGTTAATGGAGCCCCTTCAGCCCGTTTGACTGCTGAAGAGTTGCAGATTAAGGTCAAATGTCGATAGTCATGGGAAGGCAGTGTGACATTTCGTATGTGATATATTCAGTTCTACATAGTGAACAGAGGTAGTTTTGTACAGTTCCAAGTCTGTTTCAATACCACGTTTAACCACCTATAGAGCAAAGCTGATTACAAGACATAGTCACATAGTCATATCAAATCATTATGTATAAATGTGTTTCGGTACATAAGAATAACTTTCTGTACATAACGGATTGCAATATTGTATCATAACTTGACTATTTTGATGGTAAGAAGCTGCCATTCATCCTGTGTATGACCAGCTAGTTGGAGTAAAATAAGATGATATAGGTTACAGTTGCCCCATCTGCCTTGCAGTCTCCTCCCTTTCATTCAGGCCTTGTTGTACAGTGTTAAGGCAAAGTATCCATCTGCATTCCTTTAGTTCATTGTTTTTGAGAGGGACCCACCTCTGATGCCTGTGGTTACCTTTTTCAGAACCCTCCACTCCATGTCCCCTGGTTTATGTCTGTGAGCGTGATAATGTTCCACAAGTGGGGCCCCTACTGTGTTACATCTAAGTCTGCTCATGTGTTGTAGAATTCTTGTTTTTACTTTTTAAATTGTCTGCCCAACATAGACCAACCCACATGGGCAAGTGATGGCATATATAACATGAGTACTGTTACAGTTCGTGAAGTGTGGTAATCTGTGTGTTTTGGAGTTGTAGGTGAAACTAGATCCTTCTTGGCAAAAATCACAAGCTTTACAGTTTCCACATTTGTGGTGCCCAACCACAGGTGGTAGGTTCAGCATGCTTCTCAGGTCTGGTTGTTTGGGGGGGTTCTAGGAATGCCCTGATTACTGTATCTTTTATGTTCCTTCCTCGTTTGAAGGCAAACAATGGTTGTTCACCAAAATCTTGTATATAGCAATGAGGAAAAACTACTTTGTGTTTAAAAAACAATTTTATTTTCAGTGCAAAAAGTCGCCATGGGTGATACGGATTTATATCGTAAGCCAATGGAGAGGAAAACTCTATTGTTGTATGGCTCTAACCACCCAAGGAACATAAGGGACAACTTGCCCTTTGGGCAATACCTGAGATTAAGAAGGAACTGCTGCCAGACAAAAGATGTTTTCCATGAGGCAGATGACTTGACCATGAGACTAAAGAAGCGTGGTTACCCATCAGGACTACTGAAGCACGCCAAGAAGCCACGGGATCAACTACTGGAGACCAAAGACAAAACTAATGAGACGAAGCGCATTGTTTGTGTGACCACATGCAATACAAGGAGCACAGATATCAAAAAGATCATACAGAAATATTGGAACCTGGTGGCAGCGGAGTTACAGATGGAAGAACAACCATTGTCCCATAATCTCATGCCAATTAGTATTGTGCAAGAAGGAGAAAAGAGAATGTGAACATTCAGAAACTATGTTATAACTGTGGTTCTACCCGCCCGCTATATATGTTATTGCTAGTACCACGCCTCTTTTTTACCTTACACGTCACACGCCGGTTTCCCCGCGTGATTGATAATGGCGGCAGCTTCGTTCTAGGAAGCAGCATAGAATCACACACGGTAAGAATTGTAACTAATAGAAGGCAACTACTTCTTTGAGCCACCATAAACCTGAATAGATCTCATTTTATGTGCCATTTTTGTAGCTAATGTAAGCTTTATATTTTACACTATTTGTTACTTAGAGGACATTATTAGCATGTTATTGGATAAACTGCTTGCATGTTCAAAATGCGTATATCATTTGGTTCCACTGTACTTACATGACAATATATCGAGTCCTTGCTGCTCTCTTATCATTCATGTTGAATTTATTTTTTTGACAACTGTGATTTAATGGTTCATTTAATGAACTACTGATTTTTAATTTCCAGAACATCAATCGTAATACTCACATAAACGTGGTTACTATATTGGTCAATTTTATGGGTGTCGAGTTACTATTTTTGATGATTATATTAATACCTGAGTGAAATAGAAGAGTTACAGATATATATTTTACATTACAGACTTCCCTGATGAAGGCAATGCGCCAAAATGCATTGGAAGGATTTTTGTGATTGATTATTTGCAGAATTGAATAGTTATGAGAAATTCATCAAACAGTACATCTTTGTAGAAGTATGAATAAAATGCTTTGAAAACACACAAGAAACCTTTTCAAGGAAAACTTTATTGAAAAAACTTTATTGATAAATGCTTGCTGGATGTTTCCAGCACCTGAATCAGTGCCCTAGGAGACACCCACACATACAGTGCCGGTGTTATCTTGCTCAGTTTCACATTATACTCCCGAGCGGGGAGTAATCCTAGGAGCACGATACACCTGGTCTACCTACCATTTAACTTCAGCAGTGCACAGCTAACACTCTCTGTTGTTCACCAAGTTCCCGCTCATTGTCTGTAGCACGCTAAAAGAAAATAATGCAATACGAAGAAATCACAAACTCTACGGAATCAAGAGCCGAAACATTCGCATATGCGAATGAAGAAACCTCGAGAATCTATTCACTTATCAATGAGGAATTACCGGATTACACAACATCCAGAACGAAGGAACAACAAACCAAGCAACTCCTCTACTTATCTCGCAAAATTATTAATCAGCGTCTACATGCCAGCACCATGATAAGATACCATAAAGCATCAAGAATTCCCCGTGGTCTGAGAATATTATTAAGACCATCTCTTTGTAAAAATTCTAAGAAATTTACTGATAAGTGGTATGCTATACTAAATAAATGTTCGCTTGATTTAATTTTATTGATAAATAAAGAACTATCCCTAATCCTTGAAGAACTAGAAAAAGACATTCATTTGGTGAAAGAAGAATTAACGAAATCCATGACAAGCGAAGAACTGAATAAAACATTGGAAGACATCAAAATGCAATTGGCAAAACATACGGATGAAGTTAACGAAAGGAAACTTCGTAAATATCGTCGAGACACACTCGATTATAAACTGGATGAAGTTTATAATTGGGCAGAAGCTTATGCAAGAAAACAACAGAACCGGCAATATGCATCTCATACTGACACATCATCAACGGATACAGACACTTCTGTAACATCTAGAAGAGTACCACCTACTCAGAAACCTACAACAAGCACAAGTCACTGGCTATCGCTTTTGAGGAGAAGACTGCTAAGATCCTGGAGGACCTTACGCACCACTCACCCACCACCTTCGGCTCGGGAGCTCCGGTTGGCTCGTTCAGTAGACCCCAGCCAATTGCTTCCAGCACTGGTTTGGGAGCTCCGATCGTGCCACCCAGTCGACCCCGGGCACCTGTCCTTTCCCCAAGAGGGTCGGATATGGCAACTCCAGCTGATCTGCCCAGTCGACCCCGGACTGATGCCTTCGGCCTGAGTCCGGGAGCTCCGGGTAGCTCACCCAGCCGACCCCAGCCGACTGGCTCTGTTTGCACCTTGGGAGCCCTGGGCGTGGGAGCTCCGGCGGGCCTGCCCAGTCGACCCCAGACGGGTGGTGATGACCTGTGTCTGGGAGCTCCGGGCAGCCCATCCAGTCGACCCCAGCTCAATGCCCCTGACCTTTGGTTGGGAGCTCCGGTTTCCCCCCCTAGTCGACCCCAACTAAGGTTTTTTCCTTCCCCTTCCTTCGAGGAATTTTGTAAGGTGGCACATACGGTGTCCTCGGGGTCCCCGCTTGATCTACTGCCCCCCAAATTCTGGAAGGCTTTCCATGCAGACCTTTTCATGCCTTTGTTTTCGATCTGTCTCCAATCTTTGGAATCGGCATCGGTGCCAGACTGCTGGAAATTAGCAGTAGTGTCACCTCTGCTTAAAAAGCCCACCTTGGGCCCTGCCTGTCTCTCTAACTACAGGCCCATATCCTTGCTCCCTTTTCCCATCAAGATTCTGGAAAAATGGGTGACTCGTTCACTCTCAGGTTTCCTGGAAAACATCGGCTGGTTCGATGAGGACCAGTTTGGCTTCCGCCCCGGTCACGGGACGGAGTCCGCGCTGATGACCGTGCTGGACAATCTTCGTTCGCGTGTCGACAGTGGTCGGGCAGCCTTTTTAGTGCTGCTCGACATGTCGGCCGCGTTCGACACGGTCTGCCATCGGACCCTTGTCAGGAGACTGGAGGAGTGTGGGGTCACTGAGGGGGCAAGAGACTGGCTGACATCCTATCTTGAGGGCAGGCAACAGCTGGTTTCACTTCCACCATTCACCTCTGAGCCAAGGAGTGTAGGACAGGGGGTCCCACAGGGCTCGGCCATCAGCCCTATACTTTTTAATTTGTACCTCCGTCCCTTAGTCCAGCTAATAAAATCCTTTGGTGTCTCGGCATTTAATTATGCCAACGACACCCAGCTGGTCTTTTCACTGGAAGGGAATAATGCGGTCTCGCTGGATACTTTCGATCGCTGCATGGCAGCCACAGCAGACTGGTTACGAGCTAATTCTCTACAATTTAATAGCTCGAAGACGGAGGTACTCCATTGTTCCATCGACAGGATTCCGCGGGCACTCCCAGACAACTTTTGGCCCAGTACCTTTCTTGAGCCAGTACTGGCGGCGGAATCAGCCCGTAATCTGGGGGTGGTTTTTGGCCCTAACCTACAGCTTGACATACACGTCAATAAAACTACTTCTACGTGTATGATGCTGTTGCGCATGTTGCGCAAGGTTTTACCCCTTCTCCCCGCTCAAGCAAGGCCGGAAGTAGTTCGTGGGACTATATTAAGTCGCCTCGACTACTGCAATGGGCTTCTTCTGGAGGCCCCAAAAAATCTGACCGGTAAGCTACAGCGGGTGCAAAACATGGCCGTCAAGCTGGCTCTCTCCCGCCCTAGGTCCAGGTCCTCCACCCTTGCCTTAAGAGACCTACACTGGCTCCCGGTTCATCTGCGGGTACAATACAAAGCTGCGTGCCTTGTGTTTAAAGCTGTCCACCAACAGGGCCCCATCCCTTTGCAAAAGATGTTTGCATGGTACTCTGCATCGCGACCCCTCCGCTCCTCTTCGGCGCATCTTCTTGTAGTCCCGAGGTTTCACCGAGTGAGGATGGGTGGCCGCTCCTTTAGTGTCCCAGTGGCCAAATTTTGGAACTCCCTGCCACTCTCTCTGAGAAGCCACAAGGACTACCTTCCCTTTCGGAAAGCGCTAAAAACCACCTATTTCCATAAATGGCCTGAGCTGCTAAGTCTATGGTTCTTGATCAAAACGCCAGGATGCCCTCCGGGTGACAGGTTTTGCGCTCTATAAATACACTAAATAAATAATAAATAAATAAGGCACAACAGCCTTTTTTAGAATTAAACCCCAACACAGGGGACGACCAAGGAGGTCAAGAAGAAAGAAACAACACGGAGAAAGACAAAGATCCACCACAGATTCAGAACTTTACAGTGAAGAAGGACAGCAAAAAGAAGAATCGGACATAAACAATCTGGTTATTGACATTTCCAATGTTACCCTTTCCAAACTTCAGATCAACACCTTACAAAAAGGGACATCATTCGTTCCGACAGCTCACACGAACCATTTGGAATTGAACATCAGTTTTTTTAAACTTATGAGGAAATTGAGGCTACGCCACTTTTTCGAGAATATTGTCGTGGAACAACAACAACCTAAGGAAGATCCTTTAAAAGGTCTTACTACAACCAGCACATATACGGCACCTTTGAGCCATAAGACTTTGTATCTGTTCGAACAACTAGTCAAACAAGAGCTATCCAAAATCAATTATCGAAAAAAGTTCAAATCAAAAAATCTTTCACAAAAGGAATACGCAGCATTACAATCTATTGAGAACAACAAAACCATCATCTGCCAGAAGGCGGACAAAGGTGGAGCTCTGGTCATAATGAACATTGACTATTACAATTCTCAAGCCTCCTTACACTTAGGGGATGAAAACACGTACATGGAATTAGAGAGTAACCCTACCAAAGAGATACAAACAGTTCTACAGAAAATTATTCAGGATGCGAAAGAAAAGGGATTTGTAAACAAAAAAAATTGAGAAATACCTCACTACAAACTATCCTAAGGCGCCAAAATTTTACCTAACACTTAAAATACATAAGGATCCAATAAGACCCCCATGCTGACCGATAGTATCAACTTGCGGAAGTGTCCACGAACCTGTGGGTAAACTTATTGACAAATACCTACAGCCTTTTATCATCACTATGAGTTCATTCATCAAAGACACTACTGACTTCTTGAATAAATTGGCTACTATCAATTTAGATCTGACTGAGGAAATCTGCATGTGTACAATCGATGTCCAAGCTATATATACCTCTGTACCACACCACCTTGGTATAGAGGCAGTGGAAGAAGCACTGTTACAAATGAACTATGAAGAATCTATGAAAGTGTTCCTCATGGAACTTCTCAACTTCACTCTCATGCACAGCTACTTCAAAGTGGGAAAACCAGTGGTACCTTCAGAAGTCAAGAACATCCATGGGCAATTCGACAGCGCCTGCGTATGCCAATATTTTCATGCATCAATTTGAAAATAAACACATCTTGCAAAACAATTAATGGAAAAACAATTTACGTCTATTCTTAAGGTATATAGACGACATATTCATTTTATGGAAAGGATCTAAGGAAGAACTGATGAGAAACATTACACGATTGAATGAGGTAGATGAACGCTTACAATTCACGTATGAGATTCAAGATGACACCATCAACTATCTGGATGTTACCATCATGAAAAAGAGTAACACATTCATGGCAACCCTATACACCAAAAAGACAGATCGCAACAAACTGTTAGCTTACCAGAGCTTCCATCCATCACCACTAAAACACCACCTACCATACTCACAGCTATTGCTTATCAAAAGAATTGTCTCAGACTCAGAGGAATCCAAGATGCAATCTCAGAAAATGGTACAACGTTTTAAAGACAGAGGTTATCCGGAGTCTATTCTCATCAAATCAGCCATGGAAAGAGTACAACCAAAAGAGAGAAATACCCTTTTGACAGCCACGAAAGTTGACAAGGAAACGAAAATCACTTGTGTTAGTAAATTTTCTACCATGAGTCCTCTATTCAAAAAGATAATCAAAAAACATTGGGTTTTACTTCAGGCAGAAACAGACTTCAATAACATATTTCCGGAAATGCCAGTCTTTGCATTCAACAGAGCAAAAAATTTGGGATAAATTATAAAACATGTCCCTCACAAAAGACCAAAAGTGAAATTCAAGGGTACAATTCCCTGTAGAAATTGCAGTAACTGTAATAACATCATTGAAGGCAAGAGCATCAACCACCCAATGAAAGGACATAGAATAAACTTAAATGTAAATGCCACCTGTGATACCACTAACATAATATATATGCTGAAATGTCCATGTGGGAAAGTTTATATAGGGCAGACGGAGCGCAAACTGAAAGTAAGACTAAATGAACATAAGAGTAACATCAGGACAAAAGCACCTAAATCAGTGGTAGCTACTCACATCATTGAGGCGCATCACCTAATAAGTCAACTAAAAGCATGCATTCTAGAAGTGGTGGAAAAAAGCCCTGACAGAGATAACAAAAAGATGCTGCTGATGCGAGAGAACTATTGGATATATTTTCTACAAAGCCTAAAACCAAGGGGAATGAATGAACGGACGGAATTTGGTTGCTATTTATAAAGATCTGGTATATAGACTTTTGCAGACTATTCGCTGATTTTCATTATATTTGTTTTATATTTGTTGATTTTCACTCGATTTTCTCATTTATATAACCATGCTATCATTTATATGTACAGAACTATCTCCCAGCTAAAGTTCACTTTATAAACACGATTTAATGTTTATTTGCATCATGGTATTAGCTTAGGTAACGTTTCTTATAATCGATATGCTATATTACACTCAATCTCGAGGTACAACACAGGAGGTATCCAGTGAGGTCCCTTTAAGACTGTTTGTTTGCGTTCTACCCGCCCGCTATATACGTTATTGCTAGTACCACGCCTCTTTCTTACCTTACACGTCACACGCCGGTTTCCCCGCGTGATTGATAATGGCGGCAGCTTCGTTCTAGGAAGCAGCATAGAATCACACTCGGTAAAAATTGTAACTAATAGAAGGCAACTACTTCTTTGAGCCACCATAAACCTGAATAGATCTCATTTCATGTGGCATTCTTGTAGCTAACGTAAGCTTTATATTTTACACTATGTGTTACTTAGCGGACATTATTAGCATGTTATTGGATAAACTGCTCGCATGTTCGAAATGCGTATATCAATTGGTTCCGCTTTACTTACATGACAATATATCGAGTTCTTGCTGCTCTCTTATCATTCATGTTGAATTTATTTTTTTGACAACTGTGATTTAATGGTTCATTTAATGAACTACTGATTTTTAATTTCCAGAACATCAATCGTAATACGCACATGAACGTGGTTACTATATTGGTCAATTTTATGGGTGTCGAGTTACTATTTTTGATGATTATATTAATACCTGAGTGAAATAGAGGAGTTACAGATATATATTTTACATTTCAGACTTTCCTGATGAAGGCAATGCGCCAAAATGCATTGGAAGGATTGTTGTGATTGATTATTTGCAGAATTGAATAGTTATGAGAAATTCATCAAACAGTACATCTTTGTAGAAGTATGAATAAAATAATTTGAAAACACACAAGAAACCTTTTCAAGGAAAACTTTATTGAAAAAACTTTATTGATAAACGCTTGCTGGATGTTTCCAGCACCTGAATCAGTGCCCTAGGAGACACCCACACATACAGTGTCAATGTCAATGTCAATGGTATTTATAGAGCGCAAACAATCATCCCCAATGGGATATCACGGCGCTGTCCTGACAATAGTGAGTAGTTATCAGATAGCAGAGTAAGGATTGTATTTAGTCAGATTTTGGAAAAAGAAATGTTTTTAATTGCTTCCTGAAGGTCAAATAACATTCTGTTAGTCTGAGTTCCTGTGGCAGCTTGTTCCAGTGGTTTGGCGCCAGGTGGGAGAATGCCCGTCCATCCATCCTAGCTGTTTTCACACGAGTGTTGCTTGCTCTAGCAGCCGTACAGGAACGCAGGTTCCTCGTGGGAGCATAGAATCTGATTTTATTTTTTAGGATGCGAGGGCCCGTGTTGTGTAATGCTTTATGCGTTATGCACATTAGCTGGAAGATAGCTCTCTGTCTCGTTGGTAGCCAGTGAAGCTCACGCAGGCAGCTTTTGGCTGGGTCGTACTTTCTTTTATTGCAAATTGCCTTTGCCGCAGCGTTCTGTACGACTTGTAGTTTCGCGAACAGATAGTCCGCCATTCCCACAAACAGGGAATTTCCGTAATCCAGCCTGCTCATTAATAAAGACTGGACCAATATCTTCCTACACTAAGTGGGGATCCATGGAAAAACTCGCCGGAGCATCTTGATTAGTGCAAAGCCTTTGCCACAAATTGTAGATACATGGGTTTTCATGCTCAAGGTATTATCTAGGATCACACCTAAATTTTTGGCCGTTGATGCTGGGATTGGAGCGGTGCCCAGAGTGGTGGGCCACCAGCTGTTGTCCCATAGGTGTGTATGTCTACCAAACAGCAGAATCTCAGACTTGTCTGCGTTTAGTTTAAGACAATGGTTTTGCATCCAATTGGCTTGTTCAGTCAGGCAGTTCAGCAGCCTATCCTTAGGGTCGTCTTCTTCATCTAATGAAATCATTAGTTGAGTGTCGTCTGCGTAAGAGCAGATCCCAACACCCCACTTTCTCCCTATCTCGGCTAGTGATGAGACAAACACGTTGAATAGGAATGGACTCAATGAGGCCCCTTGTGGGACCCCAAATTTGATGTTCCGGGGAGGGGAAACAAAATCACCCATCCGTACTGACTGTGTTCTGTCTTGCATGAAAGACTGCAGCCATCCTAATGCCTTTTCCCGGATACCCTTGGCTGCTACGATTTCCAGGAGTCGGTGGTGTGGGATGGTATCAAATGCCGCCGAGAGGTCTAGTAAAATCAAGGCGACTGTCTTTCCCTGATCTACCTTGGTTCTGATATTGTCTGACAATGCCAGGAGTGTTGTCTCAGTGCAATTGTTGGCCCGGAACCCTGTTTGGGAACTGTCCAGTAGATCATTGGTCTCTAAGAATTTTGAAAGCTGCCTGTTGACCAACTTCTCCATCACCTTAGACAAATAAGGAAGTTGGGAAATAGGCCGATAGTTTGCCGGGCTATGAATATCAGAACCTGCTTTTTTTAGTAAGGGAGTAACTATGGCGGTTTTCCAATACTTCTTGAATTCAGCAGAATTCAATGATTGATTAAAGACTTTGGTTACAGCTGGGCAAATTATTGGTGTTAGTCGTGAGAAGATATGATGCGGGCATTGGTCCAGTGGGGAGCCTGATTTTACTTCCAACATAGCTTTGCCCACTTCCTCCTGTGAAAAAGGGCCGAATCTAGGACAGCTAGCCAGAACTGGGGATGTTACACGAGGTTGTGGTTGCTTTGATTCGATATTGGAAAAAGAGGCATAGATCGTATCGATTTTTTCACAGAAATATTCATTAATTTTATTGCAACCTTCTTGCGAGGGGGTAAGATCCACTGATAGATTAGCCGGGCTGCATAGCTCTTTGACTATTTTGAATAGTTCTTTTCAATATTCTTGCTTTCTGTTATCCTCCGTGAGAAATAGTCTTTCTTTGCTTTCCTAATAGCTTTATTGTAAAGCGCAAGTTCCCTTTTGTATATGGGTCTCGTTTCTAGGGTTTTATTGAGCCTCCAATTGTGTTCGCAAGATGTACATTTCCTTTTTAAAGATTTTAATTCAGGTCCATGCCACTTCTCTGAGACTGTGCCTCTCCGTTTATGTTTAGAGAGTGGAGCTGAGCAGTGTTTCAGCGCACTCTTGATATTATTCTGGAGCTCTTCCATTTCATTATTAATATTGGTGTTTCCTATGGATGCATGTGTAAAATGATTCTGGAATTTTTCCACAGTAACATTTTTCCAGCTCCTAGCTGATGCTGTTGCTGGGGGAATGGATTTAGAGTGTTTGGTAGGTACTTTAATAGTGAACACAATCATAGAGTGGTCAGTCCATATCAATGGTTTAATCGCATTGATGTCAATGGCTCCTGTATAGGAGAAGATGAGATCTACAATATGTCCAGCCCTATGTGTTGGCTGATTAATTATTTGTGTCAGCTGTAGAATAGCCATGTCCTCCACTAGCTGTTTGGTTAATGGGTTGCTGCTGCTATCAAAGTGTACGTTTAAATCTCCTATCATGAGAATATTCTTGTTCTTGAGACAGATTGGTAATAATTGGGTAAAAAATTGGGCACTAAAGTCTAAAGTGCTGGCAGGGGGGTTATAGACTATCACTCCCCCAAATAAAATATTGGTGTTTACGGATACTGAGAATGCCATTGCTTCATGCCTGTTGGACTGTGTGATCGGTTCTTGTCTACAGGTGAGGGATTCCCTAAATAGCAGGGCTACCCCTCCGCCTCTTTTCTTCACTCTATTCAGATTGAGTATTTTATATTCCGCTGGAAGGGCTGTCGCGATGTCTGGGGTGCTATGGGTATCGAGCCAGGTCTCAGTTATAAAAACCAAGTCTGGTTTAGATTCGGTCAATAGGTCCCACAGTTCAATCGCATGCTTGGGTAGAGATCTGGTATTGAGATAGATGCATTTGAGGGCCAGAGTTGGGGTATTTTTTTTATGCAGACTTCTGTCCCTGTGTTACTTCCCCATTGACAGTGCCGACAACAGAAAGGGCCCATAATATTATATGGTCCCAGTCGAGCCCAATGTGTGGAATTTCTTACCCCTACGTTGTTCAGACTCCTAAGTTCCGCGCTGGAGTATGAGATAGTGTGGTTAATATATTTTGTGAGTAATTGGGCATGGGGTATGGCCCCTGGTCCCAGCCTGTCGCGGATTGGCGCAGACGGGCTTCCCTTTGGCGCGCCTTTGCCCGTCCGCTGCGTCTCCTGTATGAGGGTGCCATTTTATCTAGTAAAGGGTGAGAGGGCGGTAGGGGCTTAGCGCTAGTATGCTAGCTCTTCCTCCCTTTCCTGACCCAAAATGGCGGCCCGATCAGCCTCTACTCGGCTGTAATCAGGTAAAACAGAGTGCAAGTTTCTTTAAAACCTAGTAATCAGTTTTAAAATTGCAAACAATTTTTAAATACAGGTCCCAGCTTTCCGCCTCAGGACACAGTATAATTATTAAAAAACAGTGTCGGTGCTATCTTGTGCAGTACCTACAAAACCACCATTCATTATAAATTGAAAGATACCAATACCCATGTTGTTATATTGTTCACTAATTATAAGAATTCAAACATGTCTTTATCAAAATTGATGCCATGTTCCACGGCTCTAAGGATAATGATCCATTTACTTTCTGTTTGTCAAAAAATTCTTAGACCTGAACATATTGTATCTAAGCCATGTTCAAAATCTCTGTTGTATTATGTACAGTATTAAAATGAACAGCCAAGGGGTATTGTGTGTTATTGCTACGTATGGCTCTTATATGTTCTTGTGTCCTCTCTTTGAGAGGCCTCACAGTACATCCAATGTACATGTTTCCACAAATACATGTTATGCAGTATATTACTTTGTGTTACAGTGGATGAACTTGTTCACTGTTTACACTTTCTCAGTATTGTACTTGAAGGCCAACATTAAGTTCAAAGCAAAGCAGCACACACTGCAAGTCCAAGCCTTTGCACTATTTTATTATGAGGTAAAACTATCACCAGACAAAACACTCTCACTCTCAGGCAAAAACATTAATCACCAGAATTATTTTCCCACTTTGATTATTGTCTGTAAATTGCCCGACACACGAGGAACTCCAGCAGTCCAATTTAAAAACATAAAATATTTCAAAACACACTGCCCAAGAGCTAAGCGCCCAATGCACCGGAGTCACAGCCCTAAAGCCGGTCTTGGCTTGTGTGCAATGCAAAGGAAAAGTGACAACTAAGGTGCTGGGAAAATTGCATTCCAGATGCTCGGATATATTAATCATTTCTTCCCCCACAGGAAGACATTTCTGCTAAGTCAGTAAACTCCTGCTTCATTTTAGCAAGTGATAAAAAGTTCAGAGAGACCAATGCACTCCCGCAAAATATAAAACAATGAAACACAATGAAACACAAAACCCGGCCAGATTCAAATCTGTCTGGTCGTACCCAATGCCCACCAGTTCAGCCGAACATCAGCACGAACTACCAAATCTTAACACATCCCCAGACCAGGCTGATTCTAATGCCTCGGCCAAACCATCAGGAGCATGCATGTGGCCTCATAGTCTACCCGGACAGCTCCGCGGTTCTCAGAATTACCCCTCGGCGGTCGGTGCAGCAGGGCGTAAATCACCCCGTCTCCACGTCTATCTGCAGAGACACTGCCAAGTCCTGCCAATGGCTACCAAGCCCCACAGCCCAGTGTCTGATGCCGCTGTACACATCAACATTGCTCCAGCTGGAATCTATCCAGCCCCAGACTGACAAGCGCAGGTTCTCAGCACCTGGATACACTCATGGGGGTTAGCCGTGCTTTAAAGTCCTGTTGAAGGAGGAGACTCTCAACCAGTGCCCCCAGGTCTCTTTGGTGGAATGTGACACCCTCGGTATTCCTCACAGCCCCACTGTGTCCTCTCACCCTGATAGACAGGTGACCTGGCATTCCATGTACGTATCACTGTGAACCCTTGTCCCACTCTGTGCCTGTCACCGTGACCCTTCACTCACTCAGTGAATCCCACCTGGCTGCATCACCACTCTCACAGCCCTTGGTTCCCCTCCCTGCCCTCTCCCCACCTGGGACTTCCCTCGCACCCACCTCTCGCCTTCAGAACCAACTTCAGCTTGTCCAGACTGGGTGTAGGAGCAGGAGCCATTCCCTTGTTCACGTGACCCTGAGGTATGGGTAGGGAAGGTGGACTGCTGCCTGCCAGCCCTTTGTCCGTCCCCAAGGGGCCGCCATCATGGAGTTAGGCAGCAAGGGCCTAGACATGGCTCAGGAATTCCCTGCAGTTTGTTGTATTATTAGCGAGGGAGGATCAATGAAATAGGGTACATACTTGTGGAGGTTTTATGAAGCGCAAACTCAACCCCAAGTGGGCATTGCAGCGCTTTCCATGAGCAGCAGTTGTACAATGCATGAACGGGAGTGCGCGGGAGGGGAGTGGTGGGGGGAAGAAGTTACAGACTGTGGGAGGCGGGCGAGATGGGAAGAAAATAGTGCTGCAGTAAAGCGGCCAGTAGCCGTGGAAGGATGCAAGTGACGACATGGCAATCGTGGGGAGGGATTAACAACTCTAAAACCAATCAGAAGGCAGCATTTAGGACCTAAGCCAATGAAAAAGATGGGCTGGAGAGTTGGTGGAGCTTCCACGAAGCTTCTACACTATAGTGTATACTGCATGCCTCGCAAAGCGATAGCAGTGCATTCGCGCTGCAACGCTAGACGAGACCTAAAAAGGGGGCAATGTGTCGGCTATGTTAAAACAAAGAAAATGGTGCGTTACTACCTGACCCAAAAATGGGAGACCAGTACCTTCGGAAATGGGAATAAACAATTTCTATTTCAGAATCATATGGAAAATAAAGAAATACCAACACTAGCGGAATCCCCATCCATTCAAGCAAGATATAAAATTGAATTTCAAGGGACGCGTGTTGCTTGAAAAATGGATTTGGGTACAGCGTATCGATAAGACCAGAAAAAAGAACTACTAAAAGAGTATTGCAAGCAATAAGGACATTTTAATGAGGGGATGTACAGGTTAGACAGGCCAATTAAAGTTATAGTAATATAAGTAATACTAGAGGAGGCAGAAATATACACTAAAATAAAAAAGAGATTAAAATGTAAGTGCACCCTCAAGAGAATTTAAAGAAAGTAGGAAAACGTGATAAAAAGCACAATGTATATAGAATCAATCATTAACTATATATAAGTTCAATGCCCAACAGTTCCTTGTCATTATATAAAGCAATATTCCAATAATATCACAAATTGTTTATGTTATTTCTCAAAAAGTACCATTACTGAATATGCAAACACAGTAACATAGAAAGGATGACTGAGAACAATGTTCCCGGTACATGCAAAGAATAATCAATTGAGAGCACCTCAAGCTTATATAAAAAACAGTGCTCTATAGAGATTAGTAAGTTACACAATAATAAACCAATAACCAACTATTCGACCTAAGGGTTTTGAAATTCATAAATGTCACAGGAATGCATAGTGAGACTTGTATGAACAGCAATATTCCTTTCCAGAGAATACATTTATACAATGATGGAAAAAAGAGCAATTACTTGACGTAATAGTTGTGAAATATAAAAGAAGAGATAAGGACCAATGGATCATATAGAAGGTCACAATGCACATTACTGTTGTATGTCTGTTTTTGTATGCTTAAATTGGTAATACATTTTCTACTTAATTGAAATAGTTTGTACATGGGTATCCTGTGCCCAAATAACATTGGGCTTTCTCCTTTTTTCTCTTTCTCTTTCTTATCTTATACATTTCCTCCTTGGGAAGTTGCTTTGTATTTTTGTGAGTGCTATACTTGAACTCTTGTTTGGATATGAGTGAGAAGTAGTCAGGTGCAGAAGTCCCTAACAGTGTGCAGTAGCAGGTGTCAAAGTGTCTATGAGTTTACAGTATCAAATGATGAAGTGTTTATGAGTGGACAGTAGTCAGGTGTAGAAGTGCATATGAGTGTGCAGCAATTAGGTGTAGATGGTGCCTATATGTGTGCAACAGTCAGGTGCAAAAGTATCTATGAGTGTGCTGTTGTAGGTGAAGAAGTGCCTATGTGTAGAATGCAGTCAGATGCAGAAGTGCCTGAGTGGGCGGCAGTCAGGTGCAGATGTGTCTATGAGTGGGCAGTAGCAGGTGCAGTAGTGCCTGTGAGTGTGCAGTATAAGGTGCTGAATTGTACCTGAGGGGGAAGAGGTAGAGGTGCCTATGCGTGAGGAACAGTCAGGGGCAGACATGTCTATGAATATGCAGTAGTAGGGGCAGAAGTGCCTCTGAGTGTGCAGAATTCAGGTGCAGAAGGGCATCTGAGCCTGCAGTAGTCATTTGCTGAAGTGACTACAAATGTGAAATCGTGAAGTGCACATGAGTGGGCACTAGCAGTTGCAGAAGTGCCTATAAGTGTGCAGTAGTCAGGTGCAGAAGTGCCTTTGAGAGAGAAGTAGTCAGATGCAGAGGTACCTATGAGTGTGCAATAGCAAGTGCAGAATTATCTATGAGTGTGCAGTAGCAAGTGTAGTAGTGTCTATGTCTGTGCAGTAGCCAGGTGCAGAAGTAGCTATAAATATGCAGTAGTCAGGTGCAGAAGTGCCTATGATAGTACAGCAGTCAGGTACAGAAGTGCCTATGAGTATGCAGCAGTGAGGTGCAGTAGTGCCTATGAGTGTGATTAGCCAGTTGTAGAAGTGCATATGTGTGTGCAGGTACCAGGAGCAGAAATGCAGATGCATGTGCAGAAGTGCATATGAGTATGCGGTAGTCTGGTGCAGAAGTCCCTGTGACTGTGCAGCAGTGAAGTGAAAACGTGCCTATGAGTGTGCTGCAGTCAGACACAGAAGTGCCAATGAATGTGCAGTAGTCAGGTGCAGAAGTTCCTGTATGTGGGCAATAGCAGATTCTGAAGTTCTTGTGAGAGGTAAGTAGTCTGATGCAGAAGTGCCTATGAGAAAGAATTAGTCAGGTGCAGAGGTGCCTATGAGTGTGCAGTTCCAGAAGATTCTATGAGTGTACAATATGAAATGAAGAGGTGCTTATGAGTGGGCAGCAGTCAGGTGCAGAAGTGCTTATGAGTGTTCATCAGCCAGGTGCAGAGGTGCCTATGTATGGGCAGCTGTCAGGTGCAGAATTTGTTATCAGTGTGAAGTTGTTGCAACATATCTAGGGCTCTAGTGTAATTTTCCTGATTCATGCCCTTATATAGGTATAACTTATCATATCCTTATATAGGCATAAGAATCATAACCAGAACTCCTGGAGCGTGTAAAGAACTTCGAGTTCTTAGTGACGTTATTATGTCCACCCTTACGTCAAACTCGGCACCTTCCAGCATCTGCCTTAGCCGGTGGTTTTGGAGCAGATCGACTAACTACTTGCCCGATGCCCTGCTGTATGCCAGTGCCGAAGGAAGCCGACCCTCCGGCTGATGCACTGAGAGAGACACTGTCTTTTCTCCTGCCGAGAAATCCAGCACCAGTGTTTCCCTGCTACCCTTGCGGGTTACTGGGAGATCGAGTCCTGAGAGAGAGATACAAGACCTCCTTCATTCTATAACCAAGGTATGAAGCTGATTAGACCCTTAGAGACTTCTTGGATAGATTCTTGGCAGAAACTATTTACCTCAAAGCTACACCTCGCTTACTTCTTCCCTTGTACTAGATTTAGGTTAGGTACACGGGGGTAGGCGTATTTTAGATGCACCAGTTGAGTACTTTTAGTCATTATTTATCATTGTATGTATTTTATCTATTTTATGTATCTTATGGCTTAGAAACTATATAAATGCTTTTACGGTATTATTTCATAATACTCCTTTTACTGTATGCACTTTACTTCATAGCAAGTATTACGTTTGTAGCAATTCACTTCTCTTGCATGAGAAAGAAGACTGCTCAATAAATAACCTTTTTATTGAAAATGCCCGTCTCTCTATTTCTCTGCACTTCTGGTGAAACGAAGCATGCACGATTGACTGGGTGACATAGCCATCTATTGTTTCCGCAACTCTGGAGATATATTCCTTATTCTTGGGGAACAAAGTTGTCATGTTACATGTCATTGTTGTCGGAAACAAATCCCTTCTTGTGTATTCGAGAAAGTTTCTAGTGACCTCTGAGCTAGCTGGCATTTACAATTAAGTCTAACATATTCAATAGAGACCTAGTCGACTTCAGTCCTACGTCTAAACTATCATTTATGTTATTCCAATGCGAAGAGCCTATTGGGAATATAGGAACTACACAACAAAGTAGTAGGTGCAGAAGTGCCTATGAGTGGAAAGCAGTCTGTCTCAGAAGTGTCTGTGAGTGGAGAGTGGAGTGGTGTGGCTCACTGGTTAGAGGCAGCAGACCCGGAAGCAGAGGACAGCCAGGGACCAGGGTTCAATTCCCGACGCGGCAGGGTCGTGGACCAGGGTCAGAGGACTCGATAATTCTCGCCTCGGTGCCTACTCTAACCAGGGATCACACTCGGCAACTCTGGGCATTAGCTTGTCTCATCTCCACAACGGCCCCCCACATACGCCGGGGATGCCTGGTTTCACCCTGGAGATACCCAGTAGGGTCCATCTCACAGGGAAAGCCAGGACGGGTTCTCCAGCAGTCTACAGCGCGGAGATCCCCCATGTGGGGTGATTCATGCGCTCTACAAGACATCATTACATTACATTACAGGTGCAGTGTAGCCTATGAGTGTGCAGTAGCAGGTGCAGAAGTGTACATAAGTGGGCAAGGGCAGAAATGCCTATGAGTGGGCAACAGTCAGGTGAAGAAGTGCCTATGAGTGTGCAGCAGTCAGGTTAAGAAGTGCCTATGAGCGTGCAGTTGTCAGGTGCAGAAGTGCTTTTTAGTGTGCAGTAGTGCCCCTCTCAACAGATTTCTAAAAACACCAAGGTAGCCATGCAAAAATTAGGCAAAAAATGTATGACCAGTATCAAGGGTTCCAAATATGAGTCGCTATGGGCAAACAGCAGAATCAAATATAGGGGAGGAGCCTCAACTTTGAGATATGGATAGAGAAGGGCATCTCCTTTCCACACCAACTAGACAAAGACCAGGGCCCCATCACGTTTTCTGAGCTGAAAAAGAGCTTCCAACTAGAGGACATAGACATATACAGATTTCCAAAATCAAGACAAACATTTCAAAGGCCAAACTACACAACACACCACCCTCGATCTTCCAATATGTAGCAAACATGAGCAAACTAGGACACCAAGTATCATGCATTTATAAGCTACTGCACACAAATAACACAAAACTCTACAACAAACTAACCAACTAATGGGACAAACAGATAGGGGGTAAACTTAGTGAGCTAGAGTGGGGGAAGATATGGACCTCAGTCACACAAAGTAAGATCACCCCAGTCCTAGCACAAACTAAGTTCTGGCTGCTTCATAGGGCATACTGGACCCCGGACCGCCTCCCCACACTGGGCATCAGAGAGTCCAACCTATGCTGGAACTGCAATACAAACAAAGGGGACCTAGCTCACCTAATCTTTCATTGTCCTACACTTGAGATCTTCTAGGGAAGGGTGTTTGACTTTATAGATGAGATCTTTAAGCGTTAGATGAACAGGGACTTCACCTTCATCCTCACAGTGGATATAAGGTCAGATATGGCCTCGGAACAGGACAAGGACCTTATGGACCTCCTGCTGACTTTGGCTGTCAAAACAGTCTTGAACAACTGGAAAGACTCAAGCAAAGCAACCTTCCAATCCCGGCTAAACTGGATTACTTACCTCAGGGGAGCGTACAACCTTGAGCAGCAGTACTCTCCATGGAAGGCCTCTTCCAGAGGGATGTGAGAGTCCCTGGATGGGTTCCTCACCCCCAAAAGCCCCCATGAGCAGCTGAGTCAGAAGGCCTACTGATATCACTTTCACCGACATCCTAGGCCAGGACAATTTAGCTATAACTGGGGCGGCACTGCCAGATTTTTTGGCTGGGAATTTAGGCTGGCTAATGTGTATAGTGAGAATAGCTGGTTCGAGTCCGCAGTGTTCTGTAACCTGTGACATACTTTGCTCTCTCTCTCTCTCCCTCCCCCATCTCCTTCCTACTGATCTCTCTCTGTCTTTTCTACCTTATAATACTCGTCTGCAAGTATACTGGACCTCTGGAAGTGAATTTTACAACTGTATTGTATCGCCCGTAAAAACCCACCAAAAAATATTTTTTTTTTTAAAAAGTGTGCAGTAGTGAGGTGCAGAATTGCCTCTGAGTGTGAAATAGTATAGTGTAGAAGTGCCTATAAGTGGAAAGTCACAGGTGTAGACGTTGCTAAGAGCGTGCAGTAGCAGGTGCAGAAGTATCTACGAGTGTGCAGTAGCAAGTCTATAAGTGACTATGAGTGGGCAGCAGTCAGGTGCAGAAGTGCCCATAAGTGTGCAGCAGTCTGGTGCAGAGGTGTCTATGAGTGGGTAGTCGCAAGTGTAGCAGTGTCTATGAGTGTTCAGTAGGCCGGTGCAGAAGTGCATATGAGATTGCAGCAGTCAGGTGCAGAAGTACCTATAAGTTTGCAGTAGTCTGGTGCAGAAGTACCTATGAGTTTGCAGCAGTCAGGTGCAGAAGTGCCTATGAGTGTGTAGCAGTCAGGTGCAGAAGTGCCGACAAGTGAGAAGTAGCAGGTGCGGAATTGCCTCTGAGTGTGCAGTATTCAGTGTTGGAGTGTTTGTGAGTGGGCAGCAGTCATGTGCAGAGGTGCCTTTTGGATACCATTATTTACACAGTTGTGTTCTGTAGTATTGATTTTATTTACCTGTTTGATAAGGATTTTTTGTATATGTTTGCATAGGAATGTTTGCACATGTTTGCATAGGAATGTTCAGACATTTTACATAGCAATGTTAACATGTTTGTTAATACATAGGAATGTCCAGACATGTGCATAGGAATGTTTACATGATTCCATAGGAACGTTTGCAAGCATTTGCAGATGAATCTTCAAACATATTTGTATAGGAATGTTTACATGTTTCCATAGGAATGTTTGCATAGGAATGTTTGCATGCTTTTTTATTGGAATTTTCAAATATGTTTGCATATGAATGTTTACTTGTTTTTCTGGTAATCTTTGCATTGGGATGTTTCATGTATTTGCATATGAATGTATGTGCATGTTTGCATAGAAGCATTTATAGAGGTTTGCATTCCAATTTTCAGATATGTTTGGATAGGAATGTTTGCATGGGTTGCAGAGGAATGTTCATGCATGTTTAATAGGAATGTTTTACATGTTTGCATTATAATGTTTGCATAGGAACGTTTACATAGGAATGCTTTCACTTGTTTGCGGTAGAATGTTCAGACATGTTTGCAACAGAATGTTCACATGTTTGCATAGAAATGTTTGGATAGGAAGATGTGCAGTTGTTTTCACATTTGTATAAGAATAAGTGCACATGTCTGCATGTTTTTACCATTGCACTCTTTCAAGCTAAGACATCCCCAAAACAATGTTCACGCCAATAATTAACACAGACTTTTCATGGCCCTTTCGAAATTCAGACAAGAACTAATAAAAAAAGCTCCAATGCTCTTAATTCCCATATCAATCAGGATTTCTAAAGAATGGCAAATCACCTGTGAGGGTCTTAAGGTGCTGTTGCTGCTAGCTGCTTCGCTCTACTCTGTTTATTTAAACAGCCTCGTCTTGAGTCCTTTTCGGGATTCCTGGAAACAATGCAGCGTTCCTGAAGGGGAGCGGAAGGCCGCGCCAGGCTTTAACTGCCTGGTGAGATAAGGAGCATCCTCCGCTGTTAGATTGAGGCATTTTTGGCACATTCCAGACTTTTCACCTGTGTTTGCGCCATTTTAGCAGCCTAGTGTCAAAGCAGGCACCCTTGCACCTTGCTGCAAGGGTACCTCCGTTGCATGCAGGATTGTTTTTGTGCAGAAAGGGGCCCTTTACTGCTAAAAAACAATCATGAGAGGCATATTTCCCTTTCTATGTGTGCCGCAGAATGCAGAACACATAGTAATAGGAAGTGACAAGGAGAAATAAAGATATTTCTCCTTGTTACACCTCTTCTATCTTTTTGCCGCATTCCTCGGTTTACCAGATCTGGCAAATCTGGGGATGTGTTAAAACACATGGGAGTTGCTTTGGAACACCCACTCAATGCCCATGGAATGCCTTCCCAGGGCAGATTAAGGCAGCGCAGTGATGTGCGCTGCATTGCTTGTCTCCAGATTTATGGAGCCTCTCAGGGCCCTGCAAAGTGGCTTTCTGTGGATTCATAAATCTCACTTAAAGTGTCACGCATGTACTACCTTGCATGGTGCAAACATGTCTCAAACTTGGTCATAGACATGCCCCAGTGCTCTCTCTATTAGTAATTATAATACAACATGGAGCTGTAGTAATAACACAGTGTCCTCTCTGTTAGTAAATATAATAAGGAATGGCGCTGTAGTAGTTATGCTGTGTTTTCTCAGTTAGTTAATAAAATACAAGAAGGAGGTGTTTTATTTTACTTGAAAGAAGATTTGCCAAGGCAGCTTGCTGCATTGAGCCACTTTGAGTGAAATGGAGAGGGCAGAAATCCTTCACACTTACAAAGAGATGAAGCATTCTTGCTCTCCGCTTGCAGCGGCCACTGTGTGTTGTCAAACAAAAATGCAGGCACCCCTCCACCAAAATGTAAGGCTTTCTGCATTACAGGCAGGATTGTTTCTGTGCAGAAAGAGACATCTTATATTTACAATGTGTTTTCTCTATCATTGAATACTTTATTTCAGTCTTTGTCAGCTGTACGCTGGTAACAGCTGACATGACATCACTCTCTTCTCTTTGAAACCCTAAAGGGTGGTAGTTAATGTCCTAAATTTGCAGTTGTCAAGACCCCTACAGAACTCTTACAGTCCACGTCCATTGGGGCTGGTGACAAGAACAGCACCTGAGGCTCGGGCACTGTAGAGACAGCAGTGACCGCATCGGGGAGCGAAGGGACTTGTGTGTTTTTGTGGTAATGTCAGCTAACCCTCAGGACTTCTAAATCAGGTCTGAGTGTCAGAGCAGGTGCAAGCCTCTTCTGTAAACATGTTTTCAAATGGCATGGTGCTGGCTCCAGGGCAAAAATTACAAACAGTCAAAATCAATGCCCTGTGGCTTGAATCTAAAAGCAAACCTGCATAGAAAACACTTCAAAATGAAGGCTTTACATTCAAAATTAATTCTGGCTGAAACTGTTGTATGTAATTAGCCAGTGCATCACCAAACTCTCTCACATCAAGTCTTGGGCAGTAGGAATAAACTCACTAATTAATAATGTAGACTCCACTCGGTCCAACCCATGTTTTCCTGAGGTAAGGAAGTGACAGAACCAATTGATATATTTCATGATTTATTATGTGAAATACATGTGGCAGCAAAAAAGACCCGACACATTTCAGAGAGCCCAGAAGTTCATCAACCTCCAAACAGTGTTTTAATAACAATATGCTCTCGATTATGAACCCAGTAGAAAGTGACAAAAATGAATTGAGGCAGTGTTGGTAAATTATAAAAGTTTAGTCATCTTAGAATTATGCAAATACATTATTTTTCACTGTAATTTCACTAAAGATCCCTGTATATAAGCATTTGCAATTCATGACATATAATTTCATGTCTGTGAATTAAAAGTATACCTTATACATTTCATCAACGTCAATCATGTAATGTTACTCACACTAATAATGTTATACTCTGCAATACAACAGTTCCATTTTGTACAAACATTCAATCAAGCCCAAGTGGGCATATCTTACAAACATTCCTTATGGAGCTAACTCTATTTACTCTGTACAGAAGTTATTTTCAATATGGTGACAAGTGGTACCAACAGCTGGTGGGCACTTCAATGGGCAACTGTGCCGCACCGGCATATGCTAATATCTTCATGGGACAATATGAAGCCGATACATATTCACAAACAGAATATGGCAGGACAATCTGAAATTACTAGTCCGATTCATAGATGATATCTTCATCGTATGGAAGGGCACAGAAGAACAATTGGAGAGAGTGTTATCCACACTCAACACACAGGATGAATGTATCCAATTAACATGGGAAATTTCTAAGGAAAGTGTGACAATTTTAGATGTAGAAGTGAAACTAACACCAGGCGGTTTTGAAACTGACATATACCGGAAACACACAGACAGAAACAACATGTTACACCACTTGAGTTTTCATCAAGCTTCACTATAAGAACACCTCCCATTTTCCCAGATGACAAGGGTAAAAAGAATCACTTCAGACCCTCAAAAAGCAGCAGTTAGGATAAAGGAAATGGGTGAACGGTTCAAAGACAGAGGTTACCCAGAGTCTTTGATAAGAAAAGCTGAAGAGAAAGCACAAACCAAGTCTAGGAGCGAGTTGCTTACTCCAATCGTCAAAACAGACAATGCAAGAATAGTGGCAGTATCAAAATTCTCTATGTCCAGCACTCGCTTTAAAAAGATCATTCACAAGCATTGGCCAATGCTGAATCTGGAACCCGATTTCAATAACATCTTTAAAACTATACCCCTATTCGCTCATACAAGAGGAAAGAATTTGGGTGAAATACTGAAACAAAAAACACCGGGCCAAACACAACACAAAGGAACACGGCCGTGTTTCAATTGCAGTAACTGCAACAACGTCATCACTGGAAACGTGATAGCACATCCCATGAAGGGTCATTATATAAAACTAAGGGTCACAGCTACCTGTGATACTCCCAACGTCATTTACCTTTTAAAATGCCCTTGTGGGAAGGTCTACATCGGCAAAATGGAAAGAAAGATAAAAACACGAATTGTGGAGCACAAATCGAACATTCGCATAAAAAACAGCAAGTCTACAATTTCATGTCACTTCATGGAAGCTCACCACAACATCTCGCAATTGAAATTTCTTGTACTTGAAATAATAGAAAGGAAAGAAGGAAGAGACAATAACCAGTTTCTATTACGGAGAGAAAATCATTGGATACGGGCTCTGGGGTCCCTTAAGCCCAATGGACTTAATGATCGGATTGAACTCTCTTGTTATTTATAAATATTTGCATCATAGCTTGAGTAGGGTGCACCCATGTTTCTTGGCTAATAAGGTGTGTGATTGCATTGCATTGTATCAATGTTAGAAATTCACTTTCTTGCATATGATATTCACATCTGATACATCTCAAATTCAACACATTCATTATTTACAAACATACACATCGGTTCATGAACACACTCGATTTCTCATTTTACCTCTTCACACTATGATTCTGTAACACAGTTATGGTTTTTATTAATTCATTGGGAAGCCCATTTTCACCCGTTCTATTTTCACCTGTTTTGTTTCATTGCGCTCGTATAGTCTGTTTTGTTTCATTGCGCTCGTTTAGTCTGTTTTCACTTTCTCCGATGTCCACGTGACACAGAAGTAAAAGCATAAACTCAGATAACATTCGCGCTTGAGCATCGGAAGACGGACAAACTCGGTCTCGCTACAAAAGTTTCTAATCTTCAGGACGAAATACGGTCAGTACTGCTGACACGATAGACCCTTTTACTTTTCGTATAGTTGCCTATTTGATTTTCTGACTCACGATCTTGTTCGTGCACATTCCTTTACAGCGCACATTTCTTTCCAGCGTTCTAACAACGTGCAACATAAACGTGAGTTCAACTTGACACTATGATACACCCGGGTTATATTTATGGGCACGATTTCACTATCCTTCACGAGCACGTTTAAAACCCCCACATGGTACTCTCGAAGAACGATAGCGTTCACAGTTTAAAAATGATAGCGTTTATATGTGAATATCTATATGTGAAGTGGTTGTGATACATTCATATCATTCTTTTTCAACAGCGTATGCTCCCTGAGGAAGGGCTGGCAATGCCCGAAATGCATTGGAGCTCATGTACAAAAAGACTTATGTTTATTCTGATACAAGAATGAATTAAAGAAGAATTTAAACAATGAAGTAATTGTGAATTACAAATAAAAATGGATGAATCAGACAAGGAATGAGTGGAGTCCTAATTCAATAGAAACCAACACAAGAGTGCCTGAAGGGGATGTAACCAGTGATTCACTGGAAACACGACGTCATGTCTTATTAATCACATATTTATCCTTCAAACAATATTATTACTTCTGGCTCAATTATCACTCTTGATCAGCCACTCGTTTCAATCATGTAATGACTTGATCATGTAAAAAAGAATAACATTCATTACTCAGCAAACATTTCATGATAAGGATTAAAATTTCATTCACTTTTCAACTACGTAAATCAGCCCTTAAGGATCTCAGGTACATTTCAGATCTATACAATGTCAGATGACATCTGGCACATGCAAACACTGGTAAATGAAAAAATAAATCAAAGGACACAAAACTTCATCAAACTTCCAAATAGATCAGCTTTTAATGTGTATTTCCCCGCTTCCCAGTGACCACTTCTTAACCTAAAACATGTACAAAAAAGTGAGGGAACCATAAAAGAGTTATTTAATTTTTTAAAACCATTGGTCAATAGGCTTTCTGATGAGAGGAAGAAGGGCTGTTATGTGATGTATCTACTTTCGCTTAAATGAACTGCTAATTCCTCATCGACGTTTAACCCATTAGGATGTATTGTACTGTAATCTATTATGAACTTAGATTCCACTCACTTTAATTCCTGAAGTATGTTACCTCCTCTCTCTCTGATGGGAATTCTATCCAACACACAGAATTTCAAAAGGCTTCTGGCTTTATTGTGCTTAACTACACAGTGGCGAGCAATTGGCTACTGTTTGTCCTCAGTGATGGTTGTAAGTGCATGTTACAAAAGTCTCTTTTTTGCCAGGCGTATAGTGCTGTCGATGTAATATTTATCACATGGGTAGGATAAGGCAAAAATGCAATAATCAGAGTTGCCTGTCAGATTATTTTTATTCTAAAGGGATCTTGTACTGTAGGGAATTAGACCTGTTTCTCATTAACTATATTTACACACTTTGCAATTGCCATATGTAAAAAACCATGAATATTAGTTTTCACAGACTCTGGCTCAATGTGTCCTGTAATGATCTACTCCTCCTGAAAGTTATCCTCAGCTTGCCATCAATATGCTTGCCTAAGTGGCTATTGGTCTGTTAAACTTGCCAATATGTTGTCAGTATGTTTTTACTTCCCTTGTTTTGCTGTGATATGTACTGACAAGCCTCTTGGTGTGTGAATCCTGTGTGGATTTCTGATGAGAAAGATCCTCTGTTCAAGTAATTGACCTTCCTAAAATCACTACTTATTGAGGATCTAGAGTACCCTCTATCTAAGAACTTCTAAGAAGTTTGTTGATCTGGTTTTAGAAGTGGGTCAGACTCTTTTCTTTCAGCATTCAATATATTTTCAATAACTCCTTCTGATCTTTGAATTTCTTGTCTTCTCATGTTAGTTTTTTGCATAATTTGCATAGGGTGACCATGCTTTTGATGCATAGTCAGGTAGGATTGTGTTTATGCAAGCACATAGACCTCCTTGAGGATTTTCTTGTGTAGGCAGTAAAAGTGTTGAAGGGCACCCTTGAAGAGGGCATGGGATGTTGACCAGCAGTTTTTTAGGATGTTCCAAGTGTGGTGGCAGTTGGTGGGAGGTTGTTAATGAAATTCAAGTTTTCTTCCATATGCTATTTGCCCACCTTGGCAATGCCTGACGTGTCCGATTTGATTCTTCTGGTTAGTGTTTGAGATTCAGTCCACTTCGAAAGCCCCACTTCTATCACTTTGGCAGTGACAGAAGTTTGCAGGTCCATTATTACAGTCAAGGGGTTATGGTCACTTTCTGAGCGAGTAGGAATCTCCAGTTTGACTAGGTGGCTTAGCAGAGATGTTGACTAGAAGGTCAATCAATGGTCAAAATGTTCTTAAATGTATAAGGAAGTAGTACGCTGGGACCTTGATACGGTAAGATGTGCTTTATAGAGAGTAGCTTAAAAATTAGATAGAGTATTCAGAGCTTCTTGTTCTTTAGATTGAGTGTCTGAGTGATTGTTGGATCCCAGGCCCCTGATATTGAAGTCACATCATGGCAGAATTTCAGCAGAGTCAACCTCTAATAGGAGATCTTCCAAGTTCTTAGTCAGGAGAGATGTTGCATATAACATAGATGTGTTTGTTGTGTTGTGAGAGCAGTTAATTAAAAGGCAAGAGAAGGCCTGTGATTAAAAAAACTTGTACAAAGAGATTTGGCTGAGATGCTGAATAAAAAAGTTCATAGTAGTCATAGAGGGCTGATGGTGATTGAGCCGAGGACTCTTGTAGACAGATGATATTGCATTTTCTGATATAATCCACGGCAGATTTGGATGAGAGTGTTGACTAAAGCCCTGCCACGTTCCAGGAAGCAATAGTCAGTATGGAATCTGCCCACTTATGTGAACCTTGGGGAGTATTGGGTAGTTCCTGCTAGGAGGGGAACGCTGACTGGTCTCAATGAAGAAGCCCCTGGTGACTCTGGCTGTTACAGGAGTCTGTGGGATTTAATATGTATCTCATCAGACGTTGTTTATTGTTATACAACCTTTTGATGAAATTGTTGGCGTTTGAGGTGCCTGGGAGCCAGTTGTGTGTTGATCCCCATGTCCCTCTGGGAACGCTTGCATGAGACCTTGCTGAATCATCCTTAAGGAGTACATGCTGGTATTTTTGTCCAGAGCTCAGTGTACCTATCTTCAGAAACCCTGGCTTCCCTTAGAATGGAGTCCCTTGGAGTCTCTGGAGACCATGTAGTAATGGTTACTTCCGAAGCCCTTTTGTCCGATAATTGGGCAAACTTAACTGCTGTTAGGTGAAAGAAGGTTATCCCCCTGAGGGCGGGGATGTACTTGAATAGTCATAGATGATTGTTTCTGTTTAGAATGTCATGTGAGCCCTTATGAGCAAAGTGCGGAATAAAGGCAAGATCAGAGTGGTTGTCAGGAATTTGATGATTCTGCTCCACCAGTTCTGCAGGAGGGAGTGGAGGGGTCTTGAAATGAAAAGATGTGAGATCAAGTGGCAAATGATTCGCCTCCAATCATCTTTGCTTGTCGGTTGCCTGTGGGGATGGAGACTGTTTTGGAGAGTGACATGCGTGTTTGGCTGGCCCAAGTGGTTTTGGAGTGATCGCATATATGCTGCTGCACGTATGTTCCTAATAGGCCACTGTTTGTTGTTACAAGTGGCACCCCCATGTTGTTATTTTTGTTTGCCATACTCTTGTTAGGTCCACTCCATGTGTTTAGAAACATCCCTTAGAAATTGCGTATGGGTGTCTTAAGAGACCGAACTGCAGGGTTGTAAGGTTATCACCAGTTGAGTAGGCAAGGTGCTGGCCTTTGGCTGTAGTAGTGATTGATATTGGTGCAGTGGGAACAGTGGGGATGACCTTTGAAGAACCGGGTTTTAGAACCCAGCGGCGCTAGGGGAAACGCCCGAAGTCTTCGAGTTCTCCTGCCTTGGAATACAGAGACGTGGGATACTTCTCGATGACGTCAAAGATCAAATTTATTGGCTGCAACCAGGAACAGAACTTCTACGAAGTACGACACAAGTAGGTTCGCTAGAATCTGCTCAATTTTTGTATTGCGAGACTTCGTCTTTTATGCTAAAAATCACATTCCTGACAAACACCCATTATTTACAAACTATCCAATCATAGGTGACATTGCAAAAGGTATCGCATGACGACAAGCCCACTTTTCAGTTGTCCAGCCCACCATCAATTACACAGGAAAGCCCAACATTCTTGCTCGGACAGGCCGGACAAACCCATAATATAAGACCACAACCCAGACCATAAACAGACCATAAAAGAAGGAACAGAAATAGATGTGAAGCAAGATAGAAGGGTGTGTGCGTGTACAATAAACTCAGCAATGTCCTGTTCTTTGATCTCTATCTCGACCAGCTACCGGACAAGGAACTGGCTTAACAAGGCTAGCTTCAGGCAACGGGGTCAGTTCGCTCAGGTCACCTAGAAGTCAGCTAAAGGTGTACGTGTCCCAAAGACTCGTTCGGCTGTAGTCATCGGCCTATGTGAGGGCAACCACAAAATGGCTGCCGTGCACAAAATGGAACCCAAGGGTTCAGAACGAAATCCATGAATACGTAGTGATTCCATCGATCGAACATGGCGAAATCACTCGTACATGCCGCACTCACTATTTACGGTCCGTTACTACCCAATTCGTAACGATATTATGACCTTTATAAAACAGGTTCAGAATCACGGAACCTCAGATCCTCCTTTTGCCCTTACATAGGCAATAACCTAAATTCACGTCAATCTGAATCCAGGTCTATATTCATCAGACCATCAAGATGTTGCTGGAGCATCATCCTATTACTTATTACCTCTCTCCGGACAGGTCTCCTCGCACACGGAGTAGCATAAAGGCCACATATGGCAGGGGCACACTGTACACAACGACAGAACAGGAAAAGGATAGCTAAAGCCATCCCAATGATCATCAGAATCTTCCATCCCCAAGTGGATAACAATCCCCAAAACCATCCCATTAACGACAAATCTCCTTCGTCCACATGTTCATCTTCGGAGATCTTATGTAGCTTGGAAATGGCCTGGTACACTGTCAGAGCATTGTCTGGAATGAAAACACAGCAACTCGATTGGATCAATTTACATACCCCTCCTCTATCTGCAAGTATGACATCTAACGCAACTCGATTCTGGAGAGTCATAAGACGATCCGATTGGAGCTCAGCAATCAAACTACTAAGGGCACCAGCAGTCTCAACTACGGTGGACTCAACTACTCTCATCAATTGCCGTATGTTCCTGCTGTTGACATAGGTCCCCAAAACAGCAGAAAACCCTTCAAAAAATCTCCCAATTCTTGTCCTGCAGTATCTTCCTTACTGAAGACACCTCTAGCAACTCTCGTTCTGTGGTAATCTGCCGCAGCAGTGTACGTAGGGGGCAACAGGAACGAAACATAAAATGTTCCCGAAAAATCAGGGGGCAACCATGTATATGCTCTATTGTAGCAAACAAAATATGAACTAATGCTGCTAAAAACGGTGGGGAAGTCTGGGACACAAAAACATACGTCTCAGTGCAAACACTCTTCCCTAACTGAGCTCTTGGATTCTTGCCATTACCTTGCAGACAAAAATGACCAAGATGGGAAGATCTCTTTGCTCGCAGGTTTTCACTCAGACTAACACCATATCCAGTAACGTTCCATCCAATATATGCTAGTGTCTCATCTTTCGGGATAGTCTCATAGGAGTTAATTCCTCTAATCATGTCTACTATTCCCTTAACTAGAGCACTATTCTTTGGATTGTCTTTCAGAGAACGCAGGGGGTAAACTTCACGGGCATAGATGATCATCCTCCTATACGCCCACACAGAACCATTATAGCTAAATGGCAGGACCAGGTAAGGAATACCTTTATCAGTAGTATGAGGCATAAGCCCACACACCCAACAATTAGTGGTGTTCACTACTAGCTGATGCTGGTGCAAGAGTTGAACAAAGGAGGTATTAGTAAATTCCAATCTTCTAATGGAGTCATGTTTAAGCAAAGGATGAAAAGAATGCAAAGAAATAGTAGGAAAAGGCATAGGTTGTGTAGTGGGTGCAAACGTCACTTGAAAAGAGAAAATAACATATCCCAACAAGAACATCATCATGCTAAGTAGCATAAAAAGGCACGTTATCAAAAAACATTTGCTACTCCTTAATCTTTATATTCTTGTCTTAAAGTTCATTTCTTCAACAGCTCTCTCCATTGGCAGAAACTCCATCCTCTAACTGTGCTGTTCACGGCAGTTGGTTCTCTTCGCTCAAGTGTACCTCTGAATGTCCCAGGGAACGCCCTAGAACAAACCAGAACTGTTGCCTTGTGTCTTACAGCCGTACACTCTAAGTCTTTATACCATGACCCTACAGCTGAACCCGTATGCTGGTTCGAAAAACAAAAATCGATCAAAACAGTTTCTCGGATGAGAGAGCGTAGTTTCAAAAAGCAAGAAAAGAATTATTGATTTATTTGTCCATCGACTCTTGGTCATAAATTATAACGGCCTTTACCAGGCAATGTCTGTTCACGAAACAACAACTCAGGCTCAGTAGTGTCCAGTCGAACTCATGGATGCACAGCTTCTTGTAAAATGTCGTCAACCTCACACTCAGAACTTGTCCCAATCAAACGTGCATCGCTGAACAGGATAAAATGAGGCACGGTCTCAGTCTCTAAATCGCCAACACCCTCCTGGACCCACTGGTTGTACAGCAGAGGCAAAGGAGCTCTCTTACAATGTACGCCGTGGATACAGTTCTTTTTACCGTGCACTCTCACAGAAGTACGCGTCGACAACAGAACTTGAAATGGGCCGGTCCAGCGGGGCTGATCGTTCTTTGTCCACTGAAAATTCCACACGAGGACCCACGTGCCTGGTTCAATGGCGTGTCCTGGATCATCAGATGCTTGTGGCAGTGTTTCATGAACCTGTTGGTGTAAGAAACGCAATTTAGCCGTCAAATCGTATAAATAATCAATCAGCACAGGATGTTCAATCTCGCTAAACTTTGTCGGCCTCGGCACTCTCCATATATTCGCCGGGCGACCAAAAACAATCTCGTAGGGACTAAGGCCCACTTGAGAATGTACTGTCGTTCTGGTTGACAAAAGTGCCAATGGCAAAGCATCGGGCCATTGGAGACCAGAGCTTGCCTGAATCTTGGCTAGTTTCAGTTTTAGGGTACCATTATAGCACTCAACTAAGCCATCTGATTGGGGGTGATTTGCAGCATGGAACTTTTGCCGAATACCTAAACCATCACATACTCTCTTCATGGCTTAACCCACAAATTCACTCCCGTTATCACTCCACACCATTTGTGGCAAACCATACCTAGGGAAAAATTCCTTGAGTAGGGCTTTGGCTGTGGACAAGGCAGTATTATCTTTCAGGGGGTATGCTTCTATCCATCTTGAAAAGGCATAAACAACCACAAGGACGTACTTCAAGTTATTACACCTCTCCATATGAATGAAATCCAATTGCAGAACCTCAAACAGATATGTCGGAGGCGCAAAGTGACCAGCTGGAGTTGGAGTTCCCTTACCAGGATTATACATCAGACAAACCATACAATTCTTGACCAGATTCTCTGCACACTTAGGAATTCCAGCATTCTGCCATACTGGAGCCAACAACTTACAAATCCCTTTCGCACTAATATGAGCCATTCCATGCGCCATTGTAACCACTGCAAGCACATACGCATCAGGTAGCATCCATCGCTGATGCTCTGACAACTCAACCCAACAACCAGTCAAATCCAATTTTCCATTACTCTCTCTCCATTCATTCAATTTTTTCTCTGCAGCTTCAGCCTGAATTGACTTCACACTTTCTATTGTATCTTCACACATTCCTCTATCCGGAACCCATCTTGCTGGACCCTCAACATACATTCGACTCATCACATCTTTCGCCGTCTCTTTCACAACTTCATCCGCAAACGCATTACCACGACCAACATGTAAATGTAAATGTAAATGTACAGGAATTTATATAGCGCAAATCACCAAGCGGTTTCTAAGCGCTTGCTTAGGGAACCCGTCCTGGTATTCCCCTGTGAGATAACCCCGGCAGGGTATCCGCAAGGTGAAAGCAAGGCATCCTGCCGTGAGGGGCCGTTGTGGAGATTAAGCAAGCTATTGCCCAGAGTCGCAGAGTGTGAACCCGTGAATCGAGTAGGCACCGGAGCGAGAATTGTTGAGTCCATAGACATTTTAGGACTCAAGACCCTGCTGAGCCGGGAATTGAACCCTGGTCCCGGGCTGACCTCTGCTTCCAGGTCTGCCTCCTATAACCAGTGAGCCGCACATCATCGGTAACCTTCTTATGTGCACTGCATTTCACGATCGCAACTTGCATCGGTAACATAAGCGACTCAAGAAGTTCATTCACCAACTGACCATGCTGAATTTTCATACCATGCGAAGTCAGGAACCCACTGTCTTTCCACAAACGTCCAAAACTATGGGCAACACCAAACGCATACTGAATATTGGTATACACAGTCATTCTCTTTCCTTTTGACAACACACACGCTCTTGTCAATGCAATCAACTCTGCTGCTTGAGCTGAATTTTGTGGGATACGTGCAGCTCCAACAATTGTATGCAAAGTCGTAACAGCATATGCTGCAGTCGTATCACCATTCGGAAGCTTAAAGCATGAACCATCTATCCATGTAAATGTAAATGTATTGGCATTTATATAGCGCACTACTTGCCCGTAGGGTCCCAAGGCGCTTCGACCGCTGCGAAACCCTTCCTGGCTTCCCTGAGAGATGGTCCCTTAATGGGTATCTCCAGGGTGAGACCAGGCATCCCCGCCGGTCTGGTGGGGCCGTTAGTGAAGATGAGGCAAGCTAATGCCCAGAGTTGCCGAGTGTGATCGCTGATCAGAGTGGGCACCGAGGCGAGAGAATTATCGAGTCCGCTGACCCTGGTCCAGAAACCTGCCGCGCCGGGAATCGAACCCTGGTCCCGGGCCGTCCTCTGCTCTCGGGTCTGCCGCCTCTAACCAGTGAGCCACACTACTTCACTAAGGTACATAAGGTACCATCACACTTTGCAAGAGGAGTATCTCTTAAATCTACTCTACCATTTGTTTCCTCTTCTGTCCTAAGAAAGCAATCATGCTGTTCAGAAACATCTGTCTCTACAGAAATCGGCAACAACGTGGCTGGATTCAAGGTGTTGCATCACTGTGTATGCACATGCCTCGCCAAAAGTGTCAACTCGTAACCTGACAGTCGAGCACTAGTTAAGTGCTGTGTCTTAGTCCTGTTCAACAAAGTATCCAATGCATGTGGAACCATGACAATCAACGAATTATCCATCACCAAACCAGCAGACTGTCGAATAGAAACAGCTGCTGCCGCTGTGGCTCTCAGACAACTCGGCAATGCTCTAGCTACCGGATCCAAAGTCAACGAGAAATACGCACATGGACGCTGTTTATCGCCGAACTGTTGAGTCAAAACCAACAATGCACATCCCTCTCTCTCGTGAACATAGAGTGTAAAAGGCTTACTGTAGTCGGGAGTACCCAACATAGGAGCCGAACACAATGCGTCACGCAATTCAGAAAAACTCTTCTGGCATTCGTCTGACCAAGGAATAGGATTCGGAATATCCTTAACAGTAAGAGCTAATAACGGTTTCGCAAGAGGCGAAAAATTCGGAATCCATTGCCTACAGTATGAAGTAATACCCAAGAAAGCACGCACTTTTCTCTGTGTAGTTGGCACACTCATTTGGGCAATCGCTTGAATTCGTTCTGGAGTCAATCTTCTTCCCTCCTTCGATAAGAGATGACCTAAGAAGGTCACTTCTTGTCGACAATACTGCAACTTCGAAAGTGACACTTTATGATGGAGGTCAGACAAATGTCGCAACAAAGAAAGAGTAGCTTCTTTACAAATCTCCTCATCATCAGCAGCAACTAGCAAATCGTCGACATACTGAATAAGAGCAGCAACATAAGGTAAAACAATCGT
Organism: Lissotriton vulgaris; assembly: GCF_964263255.1. Lineage (NCBI taxonomy): Eukaryota > Metazoa > Chordata > Amphibia > Caudata > Salamandridae > Lissotriton > Lissotriton vulgaris. Next base: position 22,277,912 of record NC_141689.1, on the reverse strand, counting down.
ATCAAGCTGAGTCGTCAAAGCCTGACTATAGATTGATGGACTCTCACAGTAGCCCTGAGGAGCGGGCTTAAACCGGAAATTTCGGCCTCCTAAAGAGATGCCAAAAATATCTCTACTCTCCTCGGTAATCGGGATGCTGAAGAAAGCATTCTTCAGATCAATCACCGAAAACAAGGTAGCTGAAGCAGGTAGCTGAAGGAGGAGTAAGAGAAGAGAGCAAACAATATGAACAGATTTAAGAAGTATAAACAGAGAGGACAGAAAATGAAAAGAGAAAAAAAATATGAAGAAAAAGAGGAAAATATGAACACAGAGAGAAGGAGTATAGGACAAAAGGAAATATAAAAAAAACTCAGTACTATAAGGATACATGCGCAAGCAAGAGAAAAGAGAGGAGAATATGAAAACAGGGGGGAGTATAAGAACAGGGGGGAAAATGAGGAGACGAATATGACAATAAGAAAAGACGACAATATTAGTAGAGATTGCAAAGTATAAGAAAAGAGAGGAGAAATGTGAGTACAGAGAGAAGAGTATTAGAAGAAAAAGAAAAGTGTGAGCAAACAATAGGGAGTACCTACAAAGAACAGCGAGAATAACAAGAAAGAGAGAATATAAGAACAGAAGAGTATATATGAAGAAATAGCAAAGACTGATAAAAGACACAGAGACAAAAATGTGGAGAAAAGACAGTTATAAAGGAAGACTGGCCGTATAAGGAGAGATGGAGTACTATGACAACAGTGGTGAATATAAAGACAAGAGAGAATATAAAGAGGAGGACAAATATACAAAAAGAGGAGCAAGTATGAAAAAAAAGAATATAAAGAGAGCAGAGTATAAGAAAAAGAAGATAGTATAATGATAGAGGAAGGAGTAAGACGAGACAGAAGGGAGTATAACTAGAGAGTGTAGAAAATATGCAAAAAGGTTCGAATATAGGGCCATATATTCAAGCCAGGGTGATAAAATTATCGCCTGTTTATCGGCAGGAAACTGTCGCTAAAGTTGCGATAATAAGCTTGATAATAGGCTCCATGGAATTCCAATTGAAGCTCATGTTAGATGTCCTTCACATCTAACATAGGCTTCGGTTGGAATTCCATAGAGCCTATAATCATGCCCATTATCGCCACTTTAGTGGCAGTTTCCTGCCGATAAAGAGGCGATATTTTTATCACCCAGGCTGGATAATATGGCCCATAATTCCTTAATATACACACATGTACAGTGTGATATTACCCCAAAAATTATAAGACCATACATTTTACCAAAACACATTTACTACTGTAAAACATTTAAAAAGGTGTGAATATAACTCCTTAACCACATCGCTGCTGTGCATTTTCCCCTCTTGTGCTGATTTATGAAGAACTCCACTGTTTATGACGAGCTCAGCTCGTCATGAGCATGGAAGGGGTTAATGTACACACATGCACAGTTTGATATTAGACAAAAAAAATGAGTCCATGCATTTTACCATTTACTACTGAAAAACGTTTAAATGACTATACATATTCCATGTATATAATTACAAAATTTCAGTGAACAACACTGACTCATTTTCCAAATACATATGCAATTTAACATATTTTTTCTGCCACAATTACATCAAAAAAACTAAGGGGCAGATTATCAAGGACCGGTGTTAAAATTATCGCTGTTTTATCGGCAGGAAACTACTGATAAAACTGCAAAAATGGGCTGGATAATACGGCCTTGTTAATTCCCATAGAAGCCCATGTTAAGATCAGAACATGGGCTTCTATGGAAATTAACAAGAGCGTATTATCACGCCCATTATCGCAGTTTTATTGGAAGTTTCCTGCCGATAAAATGATGATAATTTTAACACCGGTCCTTGATAATATGCCGCTAACACAATAAAACAACAAAGACGCACAAGAAGCTTGTAAATCGACCCAGACTATATACAGAGGGAGAGAAAAAAGAAAGAGGACAGAACCGGGAGTATCAAGAAAAACATTTATATGAAGAGAAAGGGAAGAAAATGAGGAGACAGAAGGAATAAGAGAAGAAACAAGAAAATATAAAGACAAGGGCAATATGACTACAGAGGACAATATAAGAAAAATACAGTAGAACTGAGAGAGAGAAAGGAGTAAGAGGAGAGAGAGGGAAGTATAAAAAGAAAGGCTAGAAATTATTGAAAAACGGACAAATATAGGGCCATATTCTGAAGAAAGGGCGACACATTATCGCCGCTTTTATCGGCAGGGAACTGCCGCTAAAGCGGCGATAATGGGCTTGATAATATGGCCTTGTGAATTCCCATAGAAGCCCAGGTTAACACCATAACCTGGGCTTCTATGGGAATTCACAAGGGCATATTATCAAACCCATTATCGCCTCTTTAGCGGCAGTTTCTTGCAGATAAAAGTGGCGATAATATATCTCCCTTTCTTGATAATATGGCCCATAATTCCTTAATGTACACAGACGCACAATGTGATATTAAACAAAAAAATAACAGCATGCATTATAGCAAAGCACATTTACTACTATAAAACGTTTTACCAGGGACGAATATAGGGGCATATAATCAAGACAGGCGATAAAGTTATCGCCACTTTATCGGCAGAAAACTGCCTACCTGTGAGAATTTGAGGAAGACCTTATTGAGATGGTGCTTCCAGGTCATATCCTCGGATAGTTTTATTTATTTATTTATTTAAAAAGTTTTATATAGCGCTGCTGGACCCGAGAGTATCAGAGCGCTGTACATAGTGAGAAACAAGAACAAAGCAAGTACATATTAAGTAAAAAATATACAATTGGAAATGAACAGGAGAAATTAAAAGAAAATAAAAGAAAATAAGAAGTATAAAGCGGTAAGTTAGTGACAGGGGTTAGTAGAGCAGAGTAGAGGCAATGCAGGGGGAGTTGAAAGTAGTGCTAGGGAAGTGGGTGAGGTGGGGGAGGGCGAGATGGAAGGGGAGAAGGTAGGGTGACAGAAAGAGAGTGATCGAAGGGTGATGAGCAAGTTCAGGATCGATAAAAATTAAGAACCCCAGTATTTATTGAGGAGAGGAGCTTTGAGTCTCCTTTTTAAGAGGGTAGGAGGGGTTGCAGCGAAGGTCTTGGGTAGTGCATTCCAGATAGTGGGGGCATTACCAGAGAATGCACGAGATTGGGTCTTTTTGCATTTCAGTTTGGGAGGGATAGGGACAAGGGTGTTTGTACGTCTCAGGGATCAGGGGCTCCCTGCTTTTTGTAGTTTGCTTGACAGGTAAGAGGGGGTGCCTTGGTGAAGAGCTTTGTGTGTAATGCAAGCAGTCTTGTATGTGAATCGACCTTCGATTGGGAGCCAGTTCAGGTTTTTGAGGACAGGGAAAATGTGGTTGAATTTACGACAGTCAGAAATAAGTCTGGCGGCTATGTTGAGGACAGATTTAATTGGTGCCAGGTGGACTTTGGGGATGCCGGCCAGGGTGGCGTTACCATAGTCAATCCTGGATAGGACAAGAGATTGTACGACGATTTTGACATCATCAGCTGGAATGAAAGGTTTAACTTTTTTGAGGTGGTGTATTGTGGAGAGGGCACTTCTTGCTGTATTTTTGATGTGGGGGATGAGAGTAAGGTTCTGATCAATGCTGATACCCAGGGATTTGACCGTATTGGAGGTGGAGAGGGAGCAATTAAGGGCTGTGATGTCATTAATCCAGAGTTGAATGGGTAGGGAGTTGAATTTAGGGGTGAAAAGGATAATTTCGGTGTTTTTAGGATTGAGTTTGAGATGATTAAGGTGGAACCAGGCTTGGATTTTCAACAGAGTGTCATTGAGGTGAAGGATGTCATTGTGGGTTTTAATTTTGTAGTATAGTTTGGTATTATCGGCATATAGGTGGTAACTGATTTTGGCTTGTTTGAGAATGAGACTGAGGGGTTCCATAAAGTGGTTGAAAAGGGTTGGAGAGAGGATAAACCCTTGGGGGACTCCGAGAGCGACAGGTTGAAGTTTAGAGAGGCAGTGACTGAGTTTAATTAGTTGAGATATGTTCTGGAGGAAGGAGGTGAACCATTGGAGTACAATGCCTTTCAAACCAAAGCGAACATTTAGGGTGTTCAACAGGGTGGGGTGGTGTACCGTATCAAAGGCAGCTGAGAGATCAAGGAGGATTAGCAGTGAGGATTCGCCCTTGTCAAGAGAGCATTGGATGTCATCAGTAAGATTGAGCATAGTTGTTTCAGTGCTGCATCCCTTTCTAAACCCAGATTGGAAGATGTCAAGTAGGTTGAAGGAGGAGATATGGTTGTCTAGCTGAGACAGAACACATTTTTCAAGGGCTTTAGAGAGGAAGGGAAGGTTGGAGATAGGGCGTCGATTGTTCAGATCATTAGGGTCGGCAGTGGGGTTTTTTAGAATAGGAGTGATTTGACCTAGCCGAAGGGAGGCGAGAACGCAGCCAGAAGAAAGTGAGGAGTTGATGATAGCGGTCCAGATTGGGACAATGGTGTATTTGAGTTCTTGAACTAAGTGGGCGGGGAGGGGGTCTTTAGAATGTGAGGACGGTTTGAGTTTGGAGATGATGTTGATGATAGTGGTTTCCGAGGTTGGATTAAATATACTCCATGAAGCGTTATTTTTAGGAAGGGAAAAGGTAGAGGATGAATCCGGCAGGGTGAGAGAGGGGAGGGGTTGGGTGGACTCGGTGTGCGGTCGGGAGGAGGAAATGAGTGAATTGGGAGTGCTGGGGAGGGAGATTTGGATGGGGGGAGGTTGATAGGTGAGAGGAGGGAGGGAGTAGGGAGGAGGTGAATTGGGAATATTTGGCATGGTGGATTGGATGGAGGGAGGTTTTAGAGAGAGAGGAGGCGAAGAGAAGGATAGTTCAATTGAGTTGACTTTGTTCGAAAAGAAGCTGGCAATTTCTTCGGATCTATCTACAGAGGATGCAAGTTTAGGAGGGCCATAGGAAGTTTGTTTTTTAACAATGTTAAACAGTTCTCTGGGACGGTTTCTGGCCTGGTCAAGTTGAGACTGGAGGAAGGTGGCTTCTTCGTTAAAGATATGTTTTTTGTAAAGTGCTCTGTTGGATCGCAGTAGGGTCAGGTTTTCAGAGGAGGGATGATTCTTCCAGGCGCGTTCAGATTGTCTGAGGGTCCGCCTTTCGTTATTGAAGTCAGCAATGAACCAGGACTTGGGAGGAATGTTTTTTTGTTTTTTGAGTTTAATGGGGGCAAATAAGTCACGGACATCAAGAATGGAATTGTTATAATGATCAGTGAGATCATTGGTGCTGAGAGAGGGGGGGAGGAGTAGGCGAGTTTTAATTGAGGAATCCAGTACGTCGGGTGGGATGAGGTGAAGGTTACGAGTGGGTTTCATGGGAAGGGTGCTTATAGGGGCGGGGGTGGAGGGGCTGTTCAGGGTGAAGAGGATGAGGTGGTGATCAGACCAATAAACAGGACAACAACGCCCACAACAGCAAGGAACTCTTCAGCATCGTCAAAGAGTTCTCCAACCCCAGCGCCGGAAACAACGACATCACTCCCTCGCAAGACCTCTCGTTCTTCCACCACAAGATCGCCGATATACACAACAGCTTCGGTGCACCAACCACGCACCCAACCACCGAACCAACGCCCCCCACCACCACCATCTGCGCCTGGACCCCGGTCAGCACCGAAGACACCACCCGCACGATGAACACCATCCACTCCGGATCACCAACCGACCCCTGCCCCACCACGTCTTCAACAAGGCCGACTCCATCATCGCATCCCAACTCCGGGACATCATCAACACCTCCTTCAACACCGCCATCTTCCTGGAGATCTGGAAGCACGCCGAGCTCAGCGCCCTCCTGAAGAAACAAACAGCGGACCCCACCGACCTCAAGAACTACCGCCCCATCTCGCTCCTCCCTTTTCCTGCCAAAGTCATCGAGAAGACCGTCAACAGACAGCTTGCCACCTTCCTCGAGACGAACAGATCCCTCGACCCCTCGCAGTCGGGTTTCTGAGCCAACCACAGCACCGAGACCACCCTCATCGCAGCCACTGACGACATCAGATCCCTGCTCGACAACGGGGAAACAGCGGCCCTCATCCTCCTGGACCTCTCTGCAGCTTTCGACACTGTCTGCCACCGCACCCTAGTACAGCGCCTCACCAACATCGGAATCCAAGAGAAGGCACTGGAGTGGATCATCTCGTTCCTCGCCGGAAGAACCCATAGAGTCCGCCTCCCCCTGTTCAGATCCGAGACCACTGAAGTCATCTGCGGCGGATCATCACTCAGCCCAAACCTCTTCAATGTCTACATGAGCCCTCTCGCAGCCATCGCACGCAAACACAACCTCAACATCATCTCCTATGCCGATGACACCCAGCTGATCCTCTCCCTCACCAACGACCCCGCCACCGCCAGAACCAGCCTACACGAAGGGATGAAAGACATCGCCGAATGGATGAAGAACAGCCACCTGAAACTGAACTCAGACAAGATGGAAATCCTCATCCTGGGATCATCGCCCTCCGCTTGAGATGACTCCTGGTGGCCCCCTGCCCTGGGCACCACTCCGAAATCAACGGACAACGCAAGCAACCTGGGCTTCATCCTGGACTCCTCCCTCTCGATGACCAGACAAGTCAACGCCGTCTCATCATCATGCTTCAACACCCTGCGCATGCTCCGCAAGATCTTCCGTTGGATCCCCACCGAAACCAGGAAGACGATCACCCAGGCACTTGTCACCAGCCGGCTGGACTACGGAAACACCCTCTATGCCGGAACCACAGCCAAACTTCAGAAAAGACTCCAGCGCATCCAGAACGCCTCCGCACGACTAGTCCTGGACATCCCCCGACACAGCCACATCTCCGGCCACCTGAGAGACCTGCACTGGCTTCCCGTCAGCAAGAGGATCAAGTTCAGACTCCTCACCCACGCACACAAGGCCCTCCACGACCTGGGCCTCAATTACCTCAACAACCGCCTGACCTTCTACGCGCCCACCCACCAGCTACGATCGTCCAGCCTCGCCCTCGCCGCCGTACCTCGCATCCGCAAAGCCACCGCCGCGGGAAGATCCTTCTCCTACCTGGCAGCCAAGACATGGAACTCCCTCCCCATCCACCTCCGGCTGACCCAGGATCATCTCTCCTTCAGGAAGCTCCTCAAGACTTGGCTCTTTGAGCAGTAACGAACCCCTCCCCCCAGCGCCTTGAGACCCTCCCGGGTGAGTAGCACGCTATACAAATGCCCATGATTGATATTCGAGAGAGAGGCCAAATCCTTGTTCGTCAGAATAGCATCCAGGGTGGCGCCTTTGATGTGAGTGGGGGCTAGCCAGAGTTGGGTCAGGTCAGTGATGTCTAGAGTTTCATTAAAGAGGGAGACCACAGGGTCATCTTTTTTGTTCCAGTGGAAGTTGTAGTCACCCAAGAAGAGATTTTTGGGGTGAGAGATTTAAGCTTGGATAATAAGATCAGTCATCTCTTCTGTGAAGGGGAGGCAGTTTCCTGGGGGTGGTAGATGGTGTGTAGCCGAGTGGTGGGAAAGCCAGGAAAAGAGAGGTCGGCGCAAAGTAATTCAAAGGACGAAGGGTCTTGGAGTAGGACAGGTGATATGTCGAGTTTCTCCTTAAAGATAAGGGCAAGGCCTCCTCCTAGTTGTTTGATTCTGTCCTTTCTGATAATAGAGAAACCTGGAGGGATAAGCAGATCGAGGATAGGGGTGGAGTGGGCGGTGAGCCAGGTTTCAGTAAGTAAAGCGATGTCAATGTTTTCATTGAGAATGGTTTCTGAAATCTCAGTTGCGTGGCAGGTGGCGGATCTACAGGTAATCAACATGCAGCAAAGGGGAGAGGGTACCGGAGGAGGGGTGGGGGGACAGGGGGATAGGTCTAAGTAGTTGGGGGGTCTGGGAGATGTTGGTTGAGGGGGGAGTCTGCTTGTGTTTAAGAGAACAGGAATTGTGGATGAGCAGGGGATGGTAGGCGAGGATGGAGAAGGGGAGTCAGGTGAGTTAATAAAAAAGTTGGTTCGAGTATCACGATGAGGCGGAGAGGAGGTGTTAGAGTTGCTGGGTGAGGTGCTTAAGGGGTAATCATTATGCTTAGCTCGGGCAGTGAGTTTACAGGGCAGGAGGGGGGTGTCGGTGAGGGTCGATACAATAGGAGGTCTGTTAGGTGGCGGGTTGAGAAGAGTGTCATCTTGCGACGGGACAGCGCAATCTGGCATCATTGAGGTGTGGTCTGAGTCAGACGGGTGAGTTTTAAGGAGGAGTGAGATATCATTTCTGAGTGAGGAACAGACTCTCTCTAGTGGGACTTTGTCCAGGATTAGGTTACCCTTGAAGGACTTGTGGGGATTGAAAAGCATGAGTTTGGATTTTGATGTATTGATGTCAAGCCCCCTCCTATCGCAGAAGAGCTTGAAATGGTCTAATAATTTTTGCAAGCCTTTTGGTGTCTTCAAGACAAACAGAGTGTCGTCTGTGAATAGGAGGGTAGGTATTCTTTGCTTTGCTAAGGACGGGTGCATCCACTGGGAAGGCAGTTAGAACCTCTGCAATATGGTTGACGAACATTGAGAACAAAGTTGGGGTCGGGACACATCCTTGGCGGACTTCCCGCTGAACCTTGATGGGATATGGTCCCTGGCTACTCCACCTGACCCTGGCAAAATTCTCATCATGGAGCCTAATTAGGAGTGCAAGGATGCCCGGAGGCATACCCATCTCCCTAAGCACCCTCCATAAGTTGTCCCTGGGAACGAGATCAAATGCAGTTTTTAAAGCAATAAATGCAATGTACAGGCTCCCTTTACCCAGCAAAATCACCTTCCAGTTCAACATAAACAGTCAAAAGACCTGATTGACTGTGCCAGTTGTCTGCTAGAAGCTCACTTGGAGGAAGAGAGAATGTCATTTTCCTCCATCCAATCCGTGACTTTAGCTAGAAGAGCGCGACAGACGACTTTCTGTGCACAGCCGATCAGGCTAATCGGTCGGTATTTTGCGGGTAAGGACCTGTTGCCTATTTTGAAAATGGGGATCACTTCAGCCCCTTTCCAGAAATCTGGGATACTACCTCCTCCCGCAATGTAATTGGCAAGGGTTAGAATATATGTGGCCCAGTTTTCCCTATCTGATCTAAAGAGATCCCCTTGGATACCATTGGGATCTGTGGCCTTGGTGGGTGTAATTGCATCCAGTGAGGCCAATATTTCATCTCTGGTAAATGATAGATTGTGTGGTAGTTGCATTAGATCAGGAACTACAGCTTCCAAGGCACAACAGTCTGCTTGTATCTTACATCCCGCGCCAGGATACTATTTCAGTAATTGAGCGCGCTACAAAAGCCTTTAATAATAATAATAATAATAATAATAATAATAATAACAACTTATGAGGGTTGAATAGAGAGAGCCAAAGTGTTCCTGCCACAGGTGGGCCTGGATGTTGCTCGCTGGGGGGGAGAGGGGGTGATCCTTTCATGGTTACACCCTTTGTAGTGTAGTTCCTATTTTCCCAATAGGCCCTGCGCATTGGAATAACATAAACAGCAGTGTAGACGTAGAAGTGCGTTCTTCCAGGTCTCTACTGACTATGCTAAACTTAATTGGGTTTGTTACCAACTAGCTCAGAGGTCACTGGAAACTTTCTTGACTGAATAGGAAGTGATCAGCTTCCCTAGCACAGACAAGAAGGGATTCAGTTTTCCAATAACCGCATAAACATGACAACTTTGCTCCTTTAGAATAAGAGTCAATCTCTAGAGTCGTGTGAAACAATAGACAGTTATTTTACTCATTCAGTTTTGTGCAGATTACTTTCACCAATATGCAGAGAATAGAGGGACGGGCGTTTTCAATAAAAAGGTATTATTTATTGAACAGTCTTTCTTCTCGTGCAAGAGAAATGAATTGCCACAATTGCAAGACTAGTTATTATAAAAAGTGCGTACAGTAAAATGAGGATTGCGAAATAATACTGTAAAAGCATTTATGTGGTTTCTTAGCCATACAATGGTTAAAATGAATAAAACATATATACATTCATATCTACATTAGGCTAACGTACTCAACTGGTGCTTCTAACTACGCCTACCCCAGTGTACCTGACCTAAGCCTAATACTTGGGAGGGAGTAAGTAAGTAGCTTTAGTTAAGTTGGTTTTGCCAAGGTTTGCTTCAAGAATTCTCTCTAAGGGTTTAGTCAACACCATACCTCTGGAATAGAATGTTGGAGGTCTTGTATCTCTTTCCAGGACTCGATATCCCAGTCACTCGCAAGAGTAGGCTGGAAACGCCGGAGCTGGATTTTCTCGGCAGGAGAAAAGACAGCGTCTTTCTCAGCGCGTCGAGGAGGAGGTGGGGCAGCGTCCGTGGGCAGCTTGTATCTGCTGGGCTCTGCAGGGGACAGCTGTTCTGCTCCTATGTTCACCACACCATCGCTCGCTCGTTAGCAGCGGTAGCATCAGCATCAGTATCAGCGTTTGCTTAAGGCAACGTTGGTAATATTTATACCTGAAAGGTGCCTGGTTTGACGTAAGTTTTTGGACATAAGACGTCAATAAAGATGTCACTAGGAAGTGATCGTCTCTCAGTGCTCATTAGAGTTCTATTACTAATCAAAACATAGCAAGCGGGGTTTTCCCAGGTTGCTGAGTTTTATCTTATTGAAGAACTTGGAGTGTAATCTAGGAATCTTAGATAGTGGCTTCTGCTGTGTCATTTGCTCTAATGAGCTGCAGAGGAAGCTGCAGAGGAAGAGATTCTGAAATGTGGCTCTGATCGTGTTAGGCCAGAGACGAGTTTCTGAATATTACTCTTGATCGTTTATGCCATTATAGGGGAATAAATGGATTATAACCGTATAGGGGCATAAGGTGACAGAATTGATCGGGGTCCTAGATTAGAACGCCACACCCACTCCACAAATTTATGTCCATCAATTTACTAAAAACTATAGCAAAAGATGCATATGTAACATTATCCACCCCAAAATACATATTTGCATTTGAAATGGCGTATTTGAAATACATGGAATGTACTGTACGTCTTTAAGCATAGAAATCATTCAAAATTATAGCATATGTAATCAATGAACGATTTTGCGAAAAAATTACACATGAAATATCTCTTAATACAGAAAAGAAAGGCGAGATAATTTAATCACATATAAATGCATTTGTTATAAAATCTGCTAGAGGCTGATGTAAAGTTATTATGTCTCTAGATTTATCTAAAAATAGAAGCTTCTGTTCTTTATGAATAGGTCTACTTTAAGCAAAGAGTTTCTTTGTGCCAGAAAAAGGTAAATATTTTGAAAAAATTCTTGTTGAACGGGGGAATAGAGTTCCAACGCTTTTCAGCAGTTTTTGTTGATCAAAACTGAAGGTCGAATTCAGAGTTCATGGGAACGCTGTGTGTCGGAATGCTTTTCTAAAATTATTGTTTCTGTTCAGGGGAGAACATCATATCAGACAGGCTCTCAAAAAATTGGTCTACAAAATCAGGTGACAGTTCGACCAAGTTCGATAACGCTGTAACTTGGCAGGTGTGAGAATGATTGCTATCATCAAAGTCTGGATCAGCAATGCTCACAGATGGTCGTACCTGGGTGATGTTGCTTTTATTTTTCGCTCCACTGTCACCACCTAGTCGTAGCACAGGAGTCTCAACGAATGCCGTCATCAGGATTGGTAGCCGCTGGGGACAACACAATGCGTGAGCCGTTATAGGACTTAGCAAAGTATCGATATCCATTGGTACTGCTGATGGAAGTGCAAGACAGATGTCCAACACGCACTCATCTCCGCATAGCATACATCGAAGCACAGGTAAGATGCAGGTCTGCCATATCGGTCTGAATGAAAGAAACCAGGTCAAGTTCAGATCTCTCAGCCTGGCCAATCCAAGGACTCTAGTTATGCGGTCCCGGTAGAGTATTGCTAGGATTGTTTCTTCCATCCTTGTCGGAGTCATATCTGAGTTTTGGCTTGCCATATCGGAGCAGGAGGGTCAAAAATAAAATGCCTGCTACAAGTCCCAAAATAAGGGGGATGCCGCCAAAGACTGACTGGACAAAATTGGAAATGATTCCCAGAATTGCTCTGAATGGTGATAATAGTCCTGTAAAAATCGTCTTAAATATGCCTGGGATGCCTGTGGCACTAGACATGTTAAGGAGTTGGCTAAGCATTTCTGTGAAATGCACGGGGCAATTTGTTGATAAAAGGTCATGTATCTCCGTAGCCGTCCTTGCAACTAGGAGATCATATGTCTCTTTTGATGACATGATGGGCACAGTTGTCTGCAAAAGCACAGACTTCATTCTGCTTAAAGTATCAATTCGTATAGAAGATAAATTCAAACGAGGCCATATGGGAGTCTCAGTGTCTCCAGGGCCGTTTGGAAACAATGCTTGCATACAGCATTTGACCATGGAAGTTACGCTTACGAGATATGCTTTCCCTGGCTAAAGGCCACACAGCTGCGATCCGTTCTTAGAATGTAACTCCCATTCGAGAGTTGCTTAAAGAAAGGCTCTATCTGTGTTGCAGGTGTGACATGCTGGTGGCATGAAAGGTTGTTTGAATTACCTTCACAGGCTCTGTGTAAATTAATACCCTGGCACAAAAGTATACCGCTTAGTGAATGTTTGCAGTTTACACCACTAAGAAATTCATTTTTGTTGTTGTCACTATAGCATGTGTGTGTGTATGGTAATTTCCATGTTGACTTAATGTATCCTTCACCCAATCATTCATACTGGCCAGTAGGTATGTATTCAAGGCAATTTTTAAATCGAAAAGTTGTTATCGGAATTGTGATAATCCCGTGTATTATCCATTCAATGACAGGACTTTCTGACATTGTCAAAGGTAATATCTCAAGTTTTTCGATGCTCAGGATTGTATAGTCTGCTCCTTTCTGTGCCAAGCTGATTTGTTTATCAGTAAGGTTAAAGATGGAAAACAATGACGTTGTGTTGATTAAACGCCAAGGCACATAGCCTGAACGAATATTTTGCAGCGTCCAGCCTAACTGTACAATAGAACGCAATTGTGACTGGCCATGCTGTAACATTAGCAAGTCTTTGTCTATTATATCTATGGCAGATGATACAGTATTGTCCAACAAATATATTCTGGAGGACAGAGTCATTAACCCATTGTCCGCTACAGAAAGTGATTTTTCCAAATGAATACGATCAATCTCTCGTATTTTTTCAGCTGTTTCAATTTGTGTGACTTTCCAAGCCTCGTTGTATGCCGCATAGATGCTGGCTGCTATGAAGCGTTTTTGACGCTGTTTGCGTGGTCCCAGAATGAAATCGCGCAAATCAGCACCATCTTTAAGTAAAGATAAGTGTTGCTTAATTTCAGCCAGTGTGGATGATTCTAGCCATTCAAGGCACAGCTTCCCTACACTGTATGTTGTTACTATCCCTGGATGTTGTCTCTGGGAGTATCTAGGGTCTGGTCTGGTCATTGTTAACCCCTGTGTTTTATTCAGGAATCTATCTTGACAGTTGTTTGTGTCAGTAGGCCAGATTAACCACTTTCTCCAATCAGGATGTGTTTTGTTGAAATGTAAAATTTTTGATACGTCTATCTCAATATCTGTTGTTGCATTATCAGGTATTGGCTTTGGAATAGACGGTTTGTTAAGGTCTTTAATCTTAGCTAGGCCAAGACAGGTTGTTTGCTGAATTGTTTCATTTAAGAACATTATTTGCTCTGGGGTCATGCAGGCTCGAAATAATGCTTCTAGGCCTTGTACCTGCCAATCTTTTGTACCCCAGATTGTTTTTGTTTCAATGTTATTTTTCCAATAATCAAAACCAAATGTCATCATTTTTTCATAAAATGCTTCTGAATATATCAATTTAGTATTTGTCAGCATTGTTTTCATTCCTGTTTTATCTAACAGTTTATAATAAAACGTTTCTGCATCACTGGTGTTAAACCCTGAGAAGTACTGAAATTTCTCATAGAATGTTTTAGAACTGCTTTTAGGTGGAGTAGCACAATGTTCCCATTGTTTATACTTAAAAACATTTCTAGGCTGTGCAGATTTATGCAAGTAATGATCACCATAGTGTGTGTAGCAGAACATCTGTTCATAACTAGACAAACCTTGTAAATAATCATGTTCTGTGAATCTTGCTGACATTACTAAATCAGACATCATATTATTAATACTTTCAAAGTCCCAATCATCAGAGAATGTACTAGGTTTTACAAAGTCACTTAAGGAAACCTTGAATTGAAGAGGATACTTCAGGATTTCGACCGGACAATATATTTCATAGTCAGTTTTGTCCCATACTACCCCGCCGGGTATTGGAATAGCTGTGACATTAACTGTTGACAGTTCTCTTTTCTTCACGTGGGATGATCTGTGTGGTTTGAGGACTAAGTTGATGTTCTGACTTGCTGTGTCCATTGTATTGTAATAAACCTTCCTAAAATTAAAACTAAAATTAGGCATAGTAGGAGTATGAATACCCCCGAAATAATCCAATGCTCAATTAATGGTGCATCCAGATATATTTCTTTGATTTAATGAAAGAGTTCTGTTGCTTTTTCTTTAAAAGTCTTTGTTTCTGGCATCACTTCGGGGTTGCTTTGATCCTCAGAAAAGTTATCGAAGTTGATGAAGTAGCCAGAGGCAGTTCTGTCAATTGTTGGGATTGTTCTTTCAATTTGTCTTTCGGTAGCACATTCTGATGCCACATCATTGTAGACTGGTGTTTCTTGACGAACTGTTTCACTCTGTGTTTCAAGACGCACGAGTTCCATGGCATTATTGCGTAGTCCCTCTCTGTGCACTGCAGGCTGATCGAATGTGATTAGTCTTTCAGTTTGAACCTCTTGAATTGTTGCAAGTTTGGGTATTCTGTTGTTTCTCGGGAGTCCACTGGGCCTACTGTTGTATTATAGGCCACATGCTTGTGGTTTTACCAGGTCGATTGATACAACTCTGTTCTCCTTTTTACCAGCAAGGGGCTGTAGTACTACTGATCTTGTTCCTTTGATTGCTAAGACAGGTACTGCTTTTCTGTAAGAAGGCCCAAATTCCTTCTTCACCGCTATTTTTTCTCTGACTAGATCCCCAATCTTTGGAATCCAGACAGGCCTTGCTGGGGCTGGTGGTGCCTCGTCAGTGGTAGTTGGCTGTTGCTTTAACTTTATGTTGCTTAAGGATTTTCTTGTTTCATTCAAGTCCTGTAAAACAGCCAAACGATCTTTGATGTCAAAGTCTGTTTTCTTATCTTCTACCACTGATACCTGACTATCTAAGTCCTGAATTCGCATTCTAGTTCCGAACAATAGTTCGTATGTGCTGAAACCTTTTAGAGAATTTCTTGGCAAGTTGTTTAGACTTAACTGGACACTTATTAAATGTTTGTCCCACCCAGCACCTGAACCTAATACCTTCGCTGTTATAGATTGCTTTATGTCCCGGTTTTTTCTTTCTACCACACTGTTCCCTTCGGGGTGTGACGGACAAGAATACCGCAAGCCAATGCCCATGCTGGCCATGGCCTCCTTATAAGCTCGAGAGCTAAAAAGCAGGACCCTGGTCAGAATGGAACATGGCAATTGCGTATGTGCCGATAAAGACTCGCAGATCTTTTATAACCGTTCTGGCGTCAGCCGAGCTTGGGTCACATTTTTTAAGTGTGTTTAGCCTTAATGATTTACAATGGGACGTGATTCTCTTGTTTGATTGGGTGGATAGATTGCCTCATGCTTTCTATTAGGGTTTCTGACACTACACTGGCCGGTTCTCCACTGCGATCTCTGTTGCAGTCTTCACAGTTTTTTGCAAAATCATGAATTCCTTCACTCATTTCCAGCCACCAGTACTCTGATTGCAATTCTCTCAGAGAGTCCCTGATTGTTTGGTGTCTCAGACCCAACCCCATATGTGCCTCCTGTAATAGGAATCTTCTCCTGTTCATGTTTGGAATTACCCTATCCCCCACTCCAGGGATTTGAGCAAAAGGAACGGAGTTTGCATCAATTACGTATGCATAATTGAGTGGATAGTTCACGGGTAGTGCTGCACAGTCGCCTTTTACGGACGTTTTGACTGCCAGCATGGTTTCCCCGTCTATGTATTTTTCTGAACGCTTTTTTGTGGCTATGGAAGCCGGTTTAGTTGCTTCTGCTGTGGCTGTATTAGCCAATGAATTCCCTGCAACGTGAACGCCATCACGTTGATGACTCAGAGTGTGTATCACGTGAGTCTTTCGTAGTTCTTTCTGTAAAAGAGCTACCTGTTTCCAAAGCATTTTATGCTTTATTGTGGCACCTGTGTCATCTTTGTAATCATTTTCAATCCAGCTCTGTAACTTGTTATTATAAGAGTTGACGCAAAAATGCGAATCGCACACGATTAGTGTCGGGAATTCACGTTCTGCATTTTCAAGTGCCATCTTTAAAGATCTGATTTCAGCTCTCTGAGCCAAACAGTTTCTTACTGATTCAGTTTTTGTTATTTTCGGTCTGAATTTACCGCACATCCAACGACCTTTAACCAGTAGCGGTGGGTGAGATTTTAAAGTGGTGGGGCGCAAACTAATTAGCATACAGCACCGTAGCGAGCGAGCGCAGCGAGCGAGCCAGAACCCCAAAAGGGGGGTTTGACGGGATTACCCCCCCCAAGAAAATTTTGAAAAAAAAGAAGAAAAATCGTGCATTTTCAAGCAAATTTGATAAAGCAGGAAGGTCAATAAAGCAATTGTGAAAGTGCAGTTATTACATTAATAGATGGCATAACATAGGTAGCTGCTTATTCAGTATTACCACAGAGCTTCATACATTCTGTCCTATTATGCTCAGGTGCTGATTCAGACTATAAGACTTTCATGAAAATCTCAGCTCTAAGAGTAGAAGAAGTTGCACAGCAGTGTAATGGTTGCCAGGCTCGTTCCGCAGGAGCGTCAGGAACTTGAAGAAAAGTCCACAGTCTTCCCCTACGGCCTTCCGACTCTATTAGACTCTAGAGTAACGAATGGCAGGCAAGGGGAAAACAGGGAAACAAAACAAGGAAAGGCGGGGGAAGAAAAACAGTCTTGCAACATACTAATTAGACTCTAGAGTAACGAATGGCAAGCAAGGGGAAAACAGGGAAACAAAACAAGGAAAGGCGGGGGAAGAAAAACAGTCTTACAATATACTGAATATAAAAGAGACAGCGCAATGCGCTGTTACCGTGATTCTGGTTGAGCTGAGCTTTGTACACACACTTCACATAGGTCCACACAAGTACCCCAAATATAAATGGTATAAAGGTTTTCGTAATTTGCCAAGGGGAAAGTTTTGATAGGCAACACAAGCAACGAATCGTTCACCCTGCGGGAGACAGGTCCGGCCAGTGAACAAAGGTGAGCAGATCTGTGTAGTCTCCAAATAGAACAAACACTACAAAACTTTTAAAAATAGAGATAACAATGCATTTCTTACCTCAATCAGAATTCATTCACTTTTTGTAAATGAAATCTGCACGTCTTTCTTTCAGTGTAGCAAACTTGTCAATTACTTTCTTGTTGAAGTCCGGTATCTTTTGGACTAGCTTGCTCTCTACAGATAGCATCGCCAAAGCATTTAGTCTTTCCTCTAGCATGGTGTTCCTGAGGAATGTCTTTATGCGCTTTAAGGCTGAAAAACATCGTTCAGCTTCTACTGTTGTCATTGGAGTCGTAATCACAATTTTTAGTAAAGTCACTATCTCTGTAAGTGAGTTTTCCATATGCAGTTTATGAATTAAACTCAGCAAAGTCAAGGCGCTTTTGGCCTTCCGGTACACAGGCATTCTGTAGAGTACAGATATCTCAGTTCTCAGCTGCTCTTTTATGAGCATAGGATATGCTTCCACAGCCTGATTCAGAGCACGCTCAGGGAAGGATTCATCATATTGTGCAAACTCTTTACTTTGCAATAAAGTTGCACTCACCAAATGTTTTGTGAATGAAAAACGTTCTTTTGCCTGCACAATTACAATGTCACATACCTCCTTTCCAATTCGAACCATAGAGGTGATGTTTTGTCTGCGGTTTGCAAAAATAGAATCCTTCGGCAGTTTGCTCTCTAAATCGTCAACCCCATCTCTCACTTTCATAATCTGTTGTACAAATGCAGATGTATTGGCTTTCACAGAGACAGTATCCAGGTCTTTTTTTTGCAACTGATCGTATAACACTTCAACAGGAGTCATTATGTAATGAAATAAAAACAGTAAGAACTGAAACTCCTTGTCTTCTAGTGTTCTAATAAAGCCATGGGCTTCACCCTGACTTGTGTGATCAAAGTCTGCTCTGGATGCTATGGCGACAAAACATTTATGAAGGCCCTCCCTCTGTTCAAAGATTAAGTTGACTGTACGAGTGTGAAAGTTCCAACGAGTTGAGGATCCCCTTGGTACGCTTTTGTCCACAATCTCATGAAGGGCTTCTGTTCTTTTTGGGGAACGTGTGAAGAATGCTGCTATGCCTCCGATATCCTGAAAGAAAACTCGTGTCTCTCTGATCTTTGATACCGCCTGTTGCATAATAAGATTGAGTTGGTGGGCGTAACAGTGCACAAAATGAGCATTAGGGTACACATCTCGAATTTGTTTCTGTACTCCACTAAGGCTTCCACTCATTACGGACGCACCATCATAGCTTTGTGCGATAAGTTTTTTTTTTGATGCAGGTCCGGGAAAATTAAGTCCAGTTGATCCAGTATTGCTTTAGTGATGGTTGCTGCACTAGAGTCACTTAAATGTGTGAAGCCATAAAATCTTTCCACAACGTTTCTGTCACTGTCAAGGTACCGAAACACTAACACGGACTGTGTTTGAGTGGACACATCAGTGGTGTCATCAGCCTGAATAGCCACAAAGTCTGTGTTTTGCAACTCTTGCACAATATGGCTTCTTATAACTTCGAGCATACAGTCAAGGAGTTCATTTTGTATTGTATTAGAGGTGCCCTTAAAGACTGTAGCACATGCTAAATGTCTTTCCAAATCCTGAAATATGGTTGACATTAAATCCACTAGGCCTCGGAAGATCCCAGGTTTTGAGGAAGTTTCTGATTCGTCATGGCCTCGCAATGCCAGTTCGAAAGCACCACAGAAACGAATGCAATCAATGATCCTGGATAGATTTTGTCTGTTCTTATCAACAGCTTCATTGTGTTTTTGAATGGATTTGCGATACGCATCATTTATCTGCTGCTCAATTGGTGCGTCTTCCCCCAATTCCCAGTCTTGTCAGGTTTTCCAGATGATTTCTTGTGAGCGCATGCTTCTTTATTTTTTCAGCGATGTGCTTCAGGTCGACCATTCCTTGCCGTGTCCAAGAAAAGTCACCGCCAAACAGCAAGCAGGGGAAGCAGAACAGAGAATTTCTTATAGGGCACCCTGTAAGCCAATCAGCTTTTTTGTACCAGGCATTTGAGAATGTACGTTTTGACATTTTTCCTCTGTCCTGGGTAGTTTGCTGTAGGTTTATTTCAGGCTGATGAGGTCCTAATTGTTTTATCTGTAGTTTTTGTTCAATTGGCCGTGACTGGAATGACTTTGTAATCAGCTCTTGTACTGTATTCATGATGGTGTGTTGCTGGCCTTACCAATATATATATTAAAGAAACCTGTCAATAATCAAAGTACAACGTATAAGGTGCAGTGCAATAATATCAAATTTCAGTATAAATACATTATACATATATCTTGTGGTTTATCCTAATACATCTCAAATGACTGCTAAAAATAGAGCCGTACTCGCTCCTGCCTCTCTGTGCCATAGTGGTTGCTGGAGGCACTGAAAGGGACACTGCTTCAGGGCCTGGAGAGTGACCCGATACATAGCCCTAACTCCCATGTAAAAAAAAATATAGCATCAGTTTCCTTACCTTTAACACTGGTCACTGGTGTTTGCTGGGTTGTAGCTGGGGTCAGGTGAGAGAGCAGCAAAGGAGGTTGGGGTCCTCTTGTTGTTTGCTGATAAACCTGTCAATAATCAAATCACAACTTATAAGGTGGAGTGCAATAATATGAAATTTCAGTACAATTACAAATACATCTCCAACAGCTCCCCTTCCCACAAAATGACTGCTAAAATAGAGTCGCACTCGCTCCTGCCTCTCTGTGCCATAGTGGTTGCTGGAGGCACTGAAAGAGACACTGCTTCAGGGCCTGGAGAGTGACCAGATACATAGCCCTAACTCCCATGTAAAAAAAAATATATAGCATCAGTTTCCTTACCTTTAACACTGGTCACTGGTGTTTGCTGGGTTGTAGCTGGGGTCAGGTAAGAGAGCAGCAAAGGAGGTTGGGGTCCTCTTGTTGTTTGCTGATAAACCTGTCAATAATCAAAGTACAACGTATAAGGTGCAGTGCAATAATATGAAATTTCAGTTCAAATACAAATACATCTCCAACAGCTCCCCTTCCCACAAAATGACTGCTAAAATACAGCCGTACACTGGCCAATCGGAGACATGGCAAGGGGAACCGCACGTGACCAGGGAGACTGAGTAAGCGTACTGTGATTTAAAACCTATAACCTCCAGGTTTAGTACATAGCAATTACATTAACCATCAGAGTTTTACTTGAGTCTTACATCCTACAAACAGGGCATACAAGAAAATTCTGCCTCTGATCACACACTTATTTGCTTGTTCATTTGAAAGCAGCTATCTGGGTCGTGCTGTGTTGCGCAGGTGATACCTCTTTACAGGCTTGTATTGTATTCGTATTTATATAGTCCTATCTGGTCCCTTGTGAGACCCCAAAGAGCTTTCTGGATTGTCACTTAAGTAGCCACGCTATATGCAGAATCTTTGCAGCCCTTAATGCACCTGACAATCTCTTCTTGCATGGGTTTCTTAGGCACCCTTCTGGTGCATAGTTGTTAGTGTTTATTGTAGTTTGTTCCATGTGGGAACAAGTTGGTGTAGGGCGTGAGGTTTGAGGGAGGGGTAGGTTGAAAAAGTATGGAGTCAGTGATGCATAGAGCGTTTGATTTGAATAGGGGCAGCTCAGCTGCACAAGCAAGTACTTACCTGGGTAAAGAGAGGGTGGTATGGCATGGAACTGTGGATGATACAAAGCAGTATAGAATGAAATTACTAATTCACTCTATCTCACAACCTCACTCTCAAATACACTAAGTCACTTACACTCTCTCTTTCACTACCTCACTATCTCACTACATCACTGTGTTTCTATCTTAATACCTCACAACATCACTAACACTCACTACTTCACTCTCTCTTACAATACATCAATCTTTCTCTATCTCACTACCTCACAACATCACTACCTCACTCTCTATCTACCTCACTCTCTCACTACACTCACTCTCTATTTTAATACCTATCTCGCTACCTCACTCTCTCTCTGCTAATGCAATATGTCTAATGCAATATGTAACACATATGCAAACACTTAAGCTATTCACAATAGAAATGACAATAACATTTACTTAGGGATAAAAAATAATAATAAGCAATGCCAATAGCTCTACCTATAATATTGCCGAGACCATTGCATTGTAAATGCTTGTTTAATTCTCTTTTACCTTCCCACCACGAGAGTAAGCAACGTAGATATTAAACCTTCTAGGGCTCTTTGCAAAATGTATACCAGTCTTTGTACTACCTGGGCCGTGTGTAAACATCATACAATCGTACTGCTTACAATGTCAATGTATTCAGCTCATGTATGTATGCAAACCGCTTGTTTTGCACTAAAACTTTAAAAAATGTATATAATAAGTTCCAAAGAGCTGTGGCCTTTAATACTTGATCCTCTTAAAGTATCTGTTATCCTCAAAATGCGTTTCACATTTACCAACAATATTCTATTGTATAAGTTACTTTCCTCCGCTTCGCTCTTGCCAGAGCATCCTACTTGTTAAAAAATCCTACTGCTAAGGCCCTCCCCTGCCCATCACACCATGAACCAGGCTCTGTACACCACCATTGCACTGGCTTTCTTTTTGTTGCTTTGTACATTCACTCCAATACAACACCATATTTTTCACAAATATAGGAAGGTTGAATAGCGCAAAGACCAATCATGACATTTTAACTCCGCGCTGAGATAGCCCCAGGCTTCCCCTTAATTTCCCAACAGTATTCCAAACTACATGCTGTTCTAAGGCTCTTGGCTTTGTCCCCAAAAGCGCACACACAGATGTCATGCACATTTAGAAGCATTCCTCATTGCCTCGAGTGAAACTCTACACAACAACACATGGCAGTTCTTGGATTTTGGGGGCTAGGAATGGGAGCTGGGTATGTGTGACCTAGTAGAGTTTCTTTTTCACCTGCAAAATAAGGCATGATACATGTGTTTATCTGATCAATCTAAGAGAATGTCTAGTTTCTTATTGTTCCTAATACTTGTATTGGCTATTCCCAAGCGCTGTCAGTATTTGTTAAAGGAGAACTGAGTAGTATTTGTGCCTTGCACATTGGAGAAGGACATGCATTTCCTACCCCTCTCTCAGAACATCCATCTTCCAGCAAGAGACCTGGAAACATGAATCAAAGAGCAATTCACCCTTAAACCAAATATCCCATATGTTAAACCACCCACATCTGAGCTTTGCGCTCTGAAGTCATATTGTGCACCCTTTAATCCACCCAAACAAATAAATGAGATGCAAGTTTGATCCATGGGTCGCTCACTTGAGGTTGCTTTGGCTAGCACATTCCTAAGGGGTGGAAAGATATCTTCTTTAGCAGGAGGTGGTTGCAAAGGACAAATATGGCTTTTAGTTGAGGTTTGGAGACTAAATGTACCTGTGGTGCTGACAATCCTGACTCTGTTCCTTGAGCACCTTAAAACATTATGTGCTCCACAACCGATATTATGAGCAAGTGCATATGTTGCTGAGTTGCTCCATACTGGGTCCATCTTTGATTATGTTAGGCCACCTAAGGTATAATGGCGATGTCTGTTAAACAATTATGTTTATTGAGATAATAAGCCACCAGTGGCACAATAATTCCCATCCATCCCATCACACTGACCCTCATATAGCAGCGATGGCTCTTTATATACTGTGAATACCGAACTCATGATAGCACCCACTTTGACATAATGCTGGTCCTGACGTAATACTGGCAATTCTAAGCATACTGTCAGTCTCCAAGTCATGGTGATACCAGCCTTTTGCTTAATGCTCCCCTTGCATTATAGTGTGCCTTCCTGGCAACATTTTGCCGTTCCTGGCATGATGGTGCTCACCCAAAGGGTAAAATTGGATTTGCCATCCCTGGTGAGATGGACTAAACGTTAGGAAAAATTGCTTGTCCTGGCATCACTGTGTCAATATTTGGCCATCTATTTGCATGCATTATCTAAAACCTACAATTAAAGCTGTTGATGGCGCGTTGAAGCAATACTGTGGTTTGAGGAGCAGATCCCCCCTTACATTTTACTGTTAATGGCAAGACATCTCAGAGTTTTGTGTATAGGACAAGCTGTGTTTGTCTATCCATTCGTGTTCTCACTAACCAACGTAACTTTTCACGCAATCAGGAGCTCATTCATCAATCTGTGCACCCCCTGCACTCACTAACAGATGTATTCATCTATCTATGCACTCAAACACTCATTCACTTTCCCGACAATCGAGTCTAACATTCATCCATCAGCATACTCACAAAAGCTCGCACACACAACACAAGTCATATAGGCTCAGTACTTCCACTTTCATAAAAAAGCCAGTCTGGCATCACGTTCGGAGCCACTCGCCACAGAGCATGGGATTGCGATCTAGATTCCCCCTTGTTGTACGATGGGCAATGGAAATATTGCTGCGCTCAATCACGTGTGTTCTCAGTTAATTACAGATTGCAACTTGTTCACTTTAAGTATTTACATAGGCTTTACATACAGTTTTTTCCTGGCGTCGACTCAACCCATGCTGTGATTCCTTGGCCAAACATTTAATCTCCCCGTGCCTGAAATAATATCAGTAAAATCTGACTTTGTGTAATGTAATTTGGTGCTGGTAAAAAGCCTTTGGGCCAAGTTCGCGCTATTATACAAAAATGCATACACTGCTTGTTGGCGCGTAGTCCCACCGTTTCACAGAACTGTAAAACAAAAAAAACAAGTGCTTTTATTTATTACACAAGAACTCTTTTTATTACCCTCTGAAGGTTGAAAGAGCGAGTCGCCTTTACAAGATTTTGGAGCTGTGTCCTTCCTGCACTTTACACGCATATTTCCGCATCCAGTGCTTAACTCAGCTGCCTTATCAGTTATCAGGATTGTACACCATTAATGCGGTGTTGATGGCGATGCCTCACCTTATTCAAGAGGGGAACACGAGGAGAGTTGCCCCACTTACACCTTCCCATGGGTTGTGTGTGGCGTGCATCCCTGGGTTCAAGCAGAGATAAGTAACCCAGGAATGCGACCTTAAGTTGTCAGTGAGCACATCCAGCATGGCGGAGGCTGCCACGTCATGAGGCGGCTGACACGCGTGGGACAATTACTTTCTGTCATGGTGGATATCGTGTTCATCCGATGCATGTTTTGGTGGCTGGCCCCCGACCCTGAACCACCAGTCTTCTTGGCAGCAGTGTCCCTAACGCGCGGGGTGGGCGGGTAGAATGGAGGACGGTGTGTGTGTGTGGGGGGCGGGGGGTGGGGGAGGGGGGAGAACGAGGCAGGCAGCAGAAAGGGGTGCTCAGCTGTACCCCGGCGATGTGGCAGGTCACGCAGGTGCACTAGATTAGCCAACGACCCAGTACTCCCCAAGGCAGATCTCACTAACCCCAGGGAGTGAGAGAATATTTGATCAGTTAGGGCAGTGAGACAACCATCTACACACTTAAGGGGTGACAATCCTCACACAGTACAGATGGGCAGACCCCTCATACAATAAAAGGTAAACAGCTCTCATGCAATGCAAGCAGAGCAGCAACAGCACACCCACACAGGAAGTGGCCATCCCACAGGCAGTCGCTGCAGGCAGTGCTTCTGTACCGTACCAGGGAAACCAGTGCCTGCAACAAGGGGGTCTGTGCAAGTGCCAGATCCGTACATCCTGCGGTCACCATAGCGCCCGCATACAAAGGCCCTACATCCGTACCCTTCCATCTCAGTTCTGTCCCGCATCGCTTAGCTGTAGCCTTTTTGGGTATGAGCTTTGAGACAGCTTTAGCGGTCTCTCCATACTATTGTTTGACAATATGTAGTTAAAGGGACTTTTGATCAGGCAGCTTCATCTGATTGGGCAGCAGAAAGGGATGCTGTACCCTGGCGATGTGGCAGGTCACGAAGGTGCACTAGATCAGCCAACGACGTGCACCAACCAAGAGGGGCGTCACTGATATCTCAGTCCCATCGGACACAATTATTGCAAAAAGTAGTACGCTGTTCAAGCAGAGGTGAAAGTGAATATGATAAAAAGGCATGAAAACCACCCTCAGTGCACTCGCTGCCCCTTGGCCTAACCTGCCCTTCCAAGCGCAGCGCATGTAGCACTTAGACTCATGCTCATTAGCACATTTATTTAAGGCACAGGTGAAGAGCAAAAGGAAGCCACAGCACAACATACTGCCATTTAACAGTTTGCTGCTAAATCTACAGCACACGCACTTTTATTTCGTGAATAACTTTTGCTCTCTTTATGTCCTCTCGGGTGACGAGGGGGCTCTTTGAAGAACCACACCATGCTTTGCTTCTGAAGCTAAGCTATTAACCACCGCAATCGACGAGGGTCGCTTATGTGGGATTCAGACAGACAGTCAGTCGTGGACGCGGCCGCGTTGGCCTTCAAGAGCTGGGCTGGCTGGCTCACTTGTTTTGCGGTATTCGAGGCAGCATTCGGGCTTATTCGGGTTATTACAAATACAAGCCCGTTTCAGAGTTTGATTGCGAGAGTAGATGAACAAATCAAAGGCCTATGGAAGTGCTGCAATGTCGAGGTGGTCAAAATAAACCCTCTTCTTAAAGGTTTTGTAAGTTAAAGTCAAGTGCCACAGCCCCCAAAGGATACTACAGCGGTCTGCATGGCGCGAGAGAGAGAGTCACGTCACCTACTTGATAATTGAAGAATGATGTGATGACGATGATTCGATCGATGATGACGATTCTCTCCGGACCGTTGGTCTCTCTCTCTCTCTCTATCTACGTGTCGCTCCCTGCTCACTGAATCGCGATGAAACAGAGAGAGCCCCCGCCCCCACACTTGCACTTAAGTACAATTCAGAAAAGTGCAAACGTCACGGCGTGCACCGCGCACGTCCCCGTCTCCATGGCCAATCACTCCACCACCCACGACGCGCGGCATCCAATAGTGGATTGCCTGTCCTTCAGCGTGGTAAACCAGCCAATCCTGGTGCTGCATATGCGCCAGGATTGGCTAGGGGGTCACACAGATTCCTCGCCCTGGCGTGGCGCCTTCTCAATCAACGGGTTAGACGAGCCCCCCCCTTGGCCCCTTCTTCGGTCCGTGCTGGTGAATCCAATTGACGGTAATGCGCATGCGCGGGCAAGTTTCCACCCTGATGCCTCATGCGCGCAATTTGAATGTGTTGATGACTCACTGTGTGTTACCCAGGTTACCAGGCCAGCCCTACCCCCTGCACTCTCCCGATAAGATCGTGTCTATCCCGATTCCGAAGCGCTGTGCTGCGCTTCATTTAGATGCTCCCTCTCTGACTCAGATGTCGCAGCCGCAGGTGCGTCCAGTCTTAGTGGGGGGGCTACGCCCATACGCCCCAATGGACGTACCGCTGCTGCCTTTAACAATCGCACAGTCTGCATCGTAGGATTTGTTCTCTACGTTGGAATGCTGTACAAATCTATCTGTATAGATTATACAGGCGTACTGTGGGAGAGGCAGAAGTTCGATTGGCAGAGGATATTCTTCTTCATATGTCAATTCATTCAGTTTTTCGAATTGCGGGGCGAAATAGTATTTCACGTCTTCCGCTCCAAGAGAATCTACACACTGTATCCATTTCGGATCCAGTGACACTGTGGGCAGATTTACTGGGCTGAATAGCGCCTCGAAGGCGGATTCCGCTGTGAGGATATTAATCCTTTTGCCATGTGCTAGTTCTTGTTCATTCGCTAATGCAGTTTCCACTGCTTTCACAGTATTTTCTGTGGTACTGAATGTTTTTTCCGCTTGTGTGTACAAGTTAATTGAAATTGGTACCTTTTCTCCCTCATTAGAGGTCAGGTACGTGAATCTGCATCTTCCTGGGATGACTCGGATTACAAGATTGCGTGTGTTGTCACGTGTATCTAATTTTGTTTTTGCTAACATGTCTGTTTGCAGTGATCTCAAAATTTCTGTGTGTTTTTGAGTCAAGGTGATTGGTTTAAAATCAGGTTTAATTAGTTCGTAGAGAGGTTTAACCCTCTCCGCATAATTTAGAATGTAAGTTCTACTGAAATTCAGGAAGCCTAGAATCGATTGTAAGTTCTTCAGCGTTTTCGGTGCTTGGAGTACAGCGCACTTCTCTAAGAAGTTGTCCGCTAGGCTTTTTCCTTCACTTTATAATTCATATCCTAAAAATAATACTGTCAGATGGGCAATTCGAGACTTTTTAAAGTTGAATTTGTAAAACTCTGCTGCGAACCCAAGTATTATGTTGTTCACTCTTTTCAAGTGAGTATCCAAGTCGTCGTCTGTTAGATAGATATCATCTACGTAAGATAATGCCTCATCATCATATCATATATATATGATGATGAGGCATTATCTTATGTAGATGATATCTATCTAACAGACGACGACTTGGATACTCACTTGAAAAGAGTGAACACCAGTGACTCTGTTACTCTGGCTGAGAATAGTCCTGGGCTGTTCTTGAATCCCTGTGTGAGCCTACAGAAATTTTTCTGAGACCCCATTACTGAGAAAGCAGTCAAGTATATGCTTTCTGGTGCAATATTTTGACAAAAGAAACCATTAGATGTCTAATGTCGTTTTATATTTTTTCCTAACTATGTTATTCATTAGTGCAGAACTATGCGCATTTTGTACTGCAAATGTTTTGCAACATGCGTTAAGGTGTCTGTAGTCCAAAACTAGACAATATGAATTGTCTGGCTTGGAGACAGGAAACAAAGGATTGTTCATTTGAGAGGTGCATGTTTCAATCACCCCCTGGTATTCAAGTTGATCTAAAATCTCCCTGACTTGTTTTTTTAGCTTCTTGCTTAATGGGATACTGCCTTTGTGCAGTCGGTTGACTTTTTAACTGGATTTTGTGAGGAGGAGAGTCCTCATCCCATCCTACATGATTTTTATATAATGCTGGTGCCTGGGCTACTGCCCATTTCCTTGCATAAGTATATTTTTTGTGAATCGGAATGTGATTCGAAAAGACAGGCATAATCATTTCTTCGCCACGAGGGCACTCCCTGACAAACTCTGGGGGCCAATCTTTTTCAGCTAACAGGATATCATAGCCTTTTGAGAGTTTATCCCAAAATAGACCCCTTATTTTCCTAGTCTTATCACCCTCTATACGCAGTGTTATTTCGTATATGTTATGGGGCTCGCTAACTCTGGTGTCGGCAGTTTCAACCTGAATGTATTCATTCGTGTCCACTGTCTCCAGATGACACATCAGGATCTTGCGGGCTATACTGATTTCTGCTGCACTGTCTAACATTGTCTGTGCCCACTCACCGTTTTTCAACTGTGTCCTCAGTATTCTCGGCATGTTCGATTACTCTAATACTGGCTACCTTCTTTTTTGGAAATTGAGATTTTTTACTTTGAGCAGGTTCCTTGTCTTTGGACTTGGTGTTCTCTCCTGGGTCTGACCGTCCTCTTCTTTCTGATTTCTGCAAAAAAGATCGAGAGGGACGTGTATCAATACTTTGATATCTATCAGGTTTCTTCAAATTATGTCAGAGTCCACTTTCTTACCAACTTTTCCTCTCGAAGACTTGCACAGGAACAGAAGATGCTAGCTTTCCGACTCCCTCTTCCAACCAATCAGAATCAGAATATATCTTGACTCTAACTGATTAGATAGAGGGAAGGGGAAAATTGGATAAAATAACGAAATAAATAAAACAGAGAAGAGACTGGTCCTGATCCTCTGGAGTTCCGTGGAATCTTCAATCAGCTTGCAAATCAGCTTCTCAAAGAACCCTAGGAATACTAAACACATACAAGATAATAAATCACTGTACCTGAGCTACTCTGGTCTTCCTATTACTGTTTCTAAGAACACCTACCCAGGAATCAGTAACGACCTGCCGCTCTTCTATACTGAAGTGTAGCTTGGTGAATGATCTGCCTAATCTGGATTTTCAGATGACAGCTCTTCCTCCTACTTCTGCAAATGGCATTAGGGTTATTACTTTCTGCTCACTGCTCTGTGTTTGCTCTATATAATGCTGCTTGTTTTCCCCACCTACCAGTGTTGTCTAAAATGTTGTCCTTATATTGTTTTCTTCTTGTACAGAGACCTTCTCCTGAATAGATGAATTAATTTCATTCAACTCTCCAGGTAAGTTTCCTATTCTTCTGCTTGTAAATTCTTTCACAGTACTCAAACAACCTCTCTAACACTGTCCCTATTCTTTTCTAGATAACGTGAAGTCTTTTGTCTTGCACTGGTTAAAAGGACGAAATTCAGCACTGGTGAGTTTGATTCACTCAGTTAATGTTCATTAATCTTTCCATGCATTGATAAAGTTGAAATACAATATTTACACAGTCTCATGAACTTGCACTGAATACAGGAAACATTCCACTTAGCTCTATGTTTCTCCGCTACTTTGAATGAGTCTCTCTCCTTCAGCTTCCGTGAATAAATGACAGGAATTCTCTGCTTGGAAAGATTCTTCTCTGACACGCTGTTCAAAAGGCTCCGGTTTCTTTTCTGAAAACACGAACTCTGCTTGAACACTCTGTAAACTCTGGACTGCGTGAACCCAAGGTCAAGGCAATGAATGTTGAAAAAACTCTTCACTGGCTGAAATCTTTTTTTAGCTTATTTTCCGAAGACACACTCTAACGCGACCACTGTGACTGGATTCCTCGGTGAAGTGCGCAGTTCCAAAGGAACGCGCGCTGCACCTGGACTCTCGATCTCGTGCTGGGAAGGCTAGACTGCTAACCTAGCATTCCGCGCATTCCACAGCTCGGACCAAGTGAAGTCTCGGCTGGCGCGCCATTTTCTTGTCTTTAAGCACATTGAATCTGCATTAGGCTTGCTGAAAGGAGGGATCCTGACAAATTATCCCTATTTCTAAGGTTATATCTTTTCTCAGAGGGCTCCCTCTGGGGAGACTGGTGTTCTCGAGTCGGAGTTCTTTCCCTCCGTCGAGGAGACCTTCCTCTGGACTGGAAAACTTTTTCTTTGGGAGTGGATTGTTTATTTCCATCCCAGCTCTTTTTAGGAGTGTTTGAATTATTTTTAATAAATAATTTTACTAACTCTCTATATGCCTTTGTTAATTCTCTTATTTTAACTAAGAGTTCTTCACTTGACATTTTTTAAATGTATGGATGTGGTGTGTAGCTGGCTAGAACCGGCCACGTTGCTCCTGGTCTACCTAGTGGACAGAGCCTGGTAATATGATCATTGTGTTTTAGGGCGCCTTTAAACCAGAGCAAATGCTCTTGGAATTTTAATGGGATTTCAATCTCCTCGAAAGGAGCGTACTCTTCCGGTGGATCCCCTATTTTGTAATAGTGGAACTCGTGTGTTGCAGCGTTTGCCGCTGGAAATTTTATCCATGAATAGAATACCTCTGTCTGCCGATATTCGTGTGCCTCTATCACGAAGAGGACTGTGCCATATTGTGTCATCAGTCCATTTTCTATATGTTTTGACGTTATAGATTTTCTTAAATGTGCCGGATGATTATTGCACCCGGTTCAGTAGTCCCGTCGGGACCCTGCTGAGTCGCATCTACTGCGGCATCAGTTCCGTTGTTTTCTACTGGCATTTTATAAATGCAGGTTTTGCAGAGCAGGTCTCCAAGGAGACAAAGATTAGGTGCACAATATTTTGGAACACTGTATCCTTCAACATTGAATAAACCAGAGCTTTACATAGGAATCTCTTCCTACTAAGGTCGGGCGGATTTTAACCTTTCACCCAATCCAGACGTCTATTGGAGTATTTACGGGAGAAAAGGGGTCTGTGTGAAAAATGCACGACTGAGTTACTCTAACGTCTTGCGTTAGTTTTATCGCCTTATGTTGGGCGCCATGTAGTGTAGTTCCTATTTTCCCAATAGGCCCTGCGCATTGGAATAACATAAACAGTATTATGGACGTAGAAGTGCGGATCTTCCAGGTCTCCACTGACTATGCTAAACTTAATTGGGTTTGTTACCAACTAGCTCAGAGGTCACTGGAAACTTTCTTGA
Source organism: Lissotriton vulgaris (assembly GCF_964263255.1). NCBI lineage: Eukaryota > Metazoa > Chordata > Amphibia > Caudata > Salamandridae > Lissotriton > Lissotriton vulgaris. The sequence goes on along the minus strand of NC_141689.1, from coordinate 22,246,554 downwards.
CTGAATAGGAAGTGATCAGCTTCCCTGGTACAGACAAGAAGGGATTCAGTTTTCCAACAACCGCATAAACATGACAACTTTGCTCCTTAGAATAAGAGTCAATCTCTAGAGTCGTGTGAAACAATAGACAGTTATTTTACTCAGTCAGTTTTGTGCAGATTACTTTCACCAATATGCAGAGAATAGAGAGATGGGCGTTTTCAATAAAAAGGTTTTATTATTTGAACAGTCTTTCTTCTCGTGCAAGAGAAATGAATTGCCACAATTGCAAGACTAGTTATTATAAAAAGTGCGTACAGTAAAATGAGGATTGCGAAATAATACTGTAAAAGCATTGATATGGTTTCTTAGCCATACAATGGTTAAAATGAATAAAACATATATACATTCATATATACATTAGGCTAACGTACTCAACTGGTGCTTCTAACTACGCCTACCCCAGTGTACCTGACCTAAGCCTAATACTTGGGAGGGAGTAAGTAAGTAGCTTTAGTTAATTTGGTTTTGCCAAGGTTTGCTTCAAAAATTCTCTCTAAGAGTTTAGTCAACACCATACCTCTGGAATAGAATGTTGGAGGTCTTGTATCTCCTTCCAGGACTCGATATCCCAGTCACTCGCAAGAGTAGGCTGGAAACGCCGGAGCTGGATTTTCTCGGCAGGAGAAAAGACAGCGTCTTTCTCAGCGCGTCGAGGAGGAGGGGCAGCGTCCGTGGGCAGCTTGTATCTGCTGGGCTCTGCAGGGGACAGCTGTTCTGCTCCTATGTTCAACACACCATCGCTCGCTCGTTAGCAGCGGTAGCATCAGCATCAGTATCAGCGTTTGCTTAAGGCAACGTTGGTAATATTTATACCTGAAAGGTGCCTGGTTTGACGTACGTTTTTGGACATAAGACGTCAATAAAGATGTCACTAGGAAGTGATCGTCTCTCAGTGCTCATTAGAGTTCTATTACTAATCAAAACATAGCAAGCGGGGTTTACCCAGGTTGCTGAGTTTTATCTTGTTGAAGAACTCGGAGTGTAATCTAGGAATCTTAGATAGTGGCTTCTGCTGTGTCATTTGCTCTAATGAGCTGCAGAGGAAGCTGCAGAGGAAGAGATTCTGAAATGTGGCTCTGATCGTGTTAGGCCAGAGACGAGTTTCTGAAATATCACTCTTGATCGTTTATGCCATTATAGGGGAATAAATGGATTATAGCCGTAAAGGGGCATAAGGTCACAGTATTGATCGGGGTCCTAGATTAGAACGTGACACCTTGCCCACGAGTAACCAGAATAGTCGAGCATCTGGACTTGAAATGAACTCGCCAATTTCTGCCCACCTCCATTCATCTAGTCCCTCTTGGCTTTCACTTGGGTCACTTTATACTGCCTCCTTAGTTCCAGAATTGACAGGATATTCCCATGTCGTAGGGCAAGGGACAGACGTCTTTTTAGGGATCGACACTCTTTTGAGAATCAGGAAGTCTAACAATAAAGTTTTTAGCTAGCTGGTCAAAAAATTCAGAGTGTAAGTCACTACAACTGGCTTGTGTGGAAGAGCCTCTTGGTCAGGATTGCAGGAGTTCTAGATGGTTTTCAAGATCATGTTTTAGGGTATCAAGCTTGGATTCATCCGCCAAAATTGTGGACCATTTTTTCCGGCAATTGTCATTGGAGGGGGTCACCTCCCTTGTAGAGAGGAGGTCATGGTCTGCCCTGCCATTCTCAGCCTACGGTTGCTCAATTATAAGGCTCAGGGGATTGTGGTCGCTTTCACATGTCTGGGTGATAGACATGTCAACTAGGATGGCCATAGGCAGAGGTCCACAAGAATATAATCAATCCGGCTCGACCCTTTCGGACCAACAAAGGTAATTCCCCCTTCTTTGTCTGACGAGGTCCTTCCATTGGCAGCCCTAAGCCTATGTGTTAGGGTAAGGGAATTGAACTGAATGGTTGCATGGGACTATTTCTTTATTGGTGGCAAGTCCAGTAAGGGGAATGACCACATGTTATCCTCCTCATTAATCTCAAGGATGTCTTCCCGATCAGGGGCTCGAATGTTACATTAAAATCACCTGTCACAACTAAGGGAAGGTCAGTTTGTCTTGCATCCAATAACTTGTCTACAGACTGCAGAGTAGGTGACCTCCCTGATCTGGAGCTTCTTGCGTATACATTTACAATATCTGAAGACTTTCCTTGGGGACCTTTAAGTCTGACCCAGAGGATGTCGCTATTGTTGCTTTTGATCTCCTGTGTTTCATGATTTAGGGCAATTTGGATCAGAATGAGTAGCCCTCCGGAGGGGTGGCCATGTTTGGAGGGCATTGCCCATTTATGAAATGTGGCATACCCTGGAATATGAAAAGGTGACAGGCTCCAGGTTTCCAGAGGAAGAGTTGCACCCTGGTCTCGAGAGACAGCAATATTGAAGCACCAGGTGAATTTCAGCCCCCAAAGAAGTCCAGACTATCCAGCGCGAGAGCAGCATCATCCTGCCCCCTAACTTTTTCCAGACTGGTACTGGTTGTAACTGACCCTAACTTACCAGGCCAGAGCCAGTTAGAATACAGTGAAAACACCTACATACACTAGGGTACACTATGGGTTGGGGCACCCCTGTGATTGGCATGACCTCCCCTATAAGGCCCTAGTACATAATAGGGCAGAGGGATTAAAACTACCTCTAACTCAGGGGTGCAGAAAGAGGCAAGAGAGGTAAATAAAAAGGCAGAAAAGGTACAGAAACAGGGAACCGGGGTGCAGAAAGGGGCAAGTGAGGTCCAGACAGAAGCAAGAGCAGTGTAGAAAGAACCAACAGATGTGCATAAAGAGACAAGAGGTAAAAAGGTAGTAGACGTGCACAAAGAGGCAAGAGGTACAGAAAGAGGCAGGAGGGGTGTAGAAAGAAGGAAGAGAAGTGCAGAAAGAGGCAAGAGAATTGCTGAAAGAAACAACAGAGATGTAGAAAGAAGCCAGAGTACTGCAGAAAGAGGCAAGTGAGGTGCAGAAAAAAGGAAGAGCAGTGCAGAAAGAACAAACAGAGGTGCAAAAGGAGACAGGTGAGGTACAGAAGGAGGCAAGAGAACTGCAGAAAGAGGCAGGAGAATTTAAGAAACAGGCAAAAGGGGTGCAGAAAGAGGGAACAGGTGGGCAGACTGAGGCAAGAGAGGAGCAGAAAGACAAAAGAGGGATACATAAAAAGGCAAGAGGGATGCAGAAATTTAGAACAGAGGTGCAGGAAGAAGCCAGAGCAGTTCAAAAAGAACTAACAGAGGTATAGAAAGAGGCAATAGAGGTACAGAACGAAGCAAGATGTAAATGTAAATGTAAATATAAATGTTTTTGTACTTGTATAGCGCACAGCTAAAGGCAGTGGGTTTCCCGGCGCTTGTACGAATACCGCAAGTGAACCCTTCCTGGCTTCCCCTGTGAAGTGTCCACTCCTGGGCACCCCCATGTTGCAGACCAGGCATCCCTCACGTTGTGGGGGCCGTTGTGGAGACTAAGCAAGCTATTGCCCAGAGTTGCAGCGTGGGACCCATGATCAGAATAGGCACTGAGGCGAGAATATCCGGTCAGGGGAATTAATGAGCCCGAGACCCGCCGAGGCGGGAATCGAACCCTGGTCCCTGGCCAGAGCTCTGCATCGAGGTCTGCCTGCTCTAACCGTTGAGCCACAGAATGAAAGCAGCAGAAAGAAGCAACAGAAGTACAGAAAGACGGTAGGGGGAAGAGAGAGAGGAAAGATGAAAGAGGGATACAGAAAAAGGCAAGAGGGGAACAGAAAGAGGTAAGTGAGGTACATAATGAAGCAAAAGAGGTGCAGAAAGAACTGACAGAGGTGCAGAAAGAGGCAAGAGAGGTACAGAAAGAAGCAAGATAAGTGCAGAAAAAAGCAGCAGAAGTACAGAAAGACGGTAGAGTGGTAGATAGAGAGGCAAACGGGGTGCAGAAAGAACAGGACAGGTGCAGAAGGAAACAAGAAAAGTGCAGAAAGAAGGAACTGAGGTGCAGAAAGAAGGAACTGAGGTGCAGAAACAGGCAACAAGGATGCAGAAAGAGGCAAGAGAGGTGAATAAACAGGCAGAAAATGTACCGAAACAGGGAACAGCGGTGCAGAAAGAGGCAAGTGAAGTGCAGAAAAAAGCAAGAGCAGTGCAGAAAGAACCAACAGAGGTGCAAAAAGAGGCAAGTGAGGTGCAGAAGGAGGCAAGAGAACTACAGAAAGAGGCCGGAGAGTTGCAGAAACAGGCAAAAGAGGTGCAGAAAGACAAAAGAGAGATACAGAAAAAGGCAAGAGGGATGCAGAAATTTAGAACAGAGGTGCAGGAAGAAGCCAGAGCAGTTCAAAAAGAACAAACAGAGTTACAGAATGAGGCAAGAGAGGTACGAAAAGAAGCAAGATAAGTGCAGAAAGAAGCAACAGAAGTACAGCAAGACGGTAGGGGGTAGAGAGAGAGCAAAGATGAAAGAGGGATATAGAAAAAGGCAAGAGGGGAACAGAAAGAGTCAAGTGAGGTACAGAATGAAGCAAAAGAGGTGCATAAAGAACCGACAGAGGTGCAGAGAGAGGCAAGAGAGGTACAGAAAGATGATAGAGGGGGAGAGAGAGAGGCAAAGGGGGTGCAGAAAGAAGAGGACAGGTACAGAAGGAAACAAGAGAAGTGCAGAAAGAGGCACAAAGGGTGCAGAAAGAGGCAAGAGAGGTGAATAAACAGGCAGAAAATATACCGAAACAGGGAACAGGGGTGCAGAAAGAGGCAAGTGAGGTGCAGAAAAAAGCAAGAGCAGTGCAGAAAGAACCAACAGAGGTGCAAAAAGAGGCAAGTGAGGTACAGAAGGAGGCAAAAGAACTACAGAAAGAGGCAGGAGAGTTGCAGAAACAGGCAAAGGGGGTGCAGAAAAAGGGAACAGGTGGGCAGACTGAGGCAAGAGAAGTGCAAAAAGGAAAGATGAAAGAGGGATACAGAAAAGGCAAGAGTGATGTAGAAATGCAGAGGTGAAGGAATAAGCCAGAGCAGTTCAAAAAGTACTAACAGAGGTACAGAAAGAGGCGAACAGAAAGAAGCAAGTGAAGTACAGAAAGAAGCAACAGAATTACAGAAAGACGGTAGAGGGGTAGAGAGAGAGGCAAAAGGGGTGCAGAAAGAACAGGACAGGTGCAGAAGGAAAAAAGAGAAGTGCAGAAAGAGGGAACTGAGGTGCAGAAAGAGGCAACAAGGGTGCAGAAAGATATAAGAGGGGTACAGAAAAAGGCAAGAGAGGTACAGAAAGAGGGAAGAAGGGTACAGAAATAGGCACGAGGGGTACTGAAAGAAGCAAATGAGGCAAGAGAGGTGAATAAACAGGCAGAAAATGTACCGAATAAAGGAACAGGGGTGCAGAAAGAGGCAACTGAGGTACAGAAAAAAGCGAGAGAACTAAAGAACGAGGCAAGAGAGTTGCAGAAACAGGCAAAAGGGGTGCAGAAAGAGATAACAGGTGGGCAGACTGAGGCAAGAGAGGTGCAGAAAGGAAAGATTTGGAACAGAGGTGCAGGAAGAAGCCAGAACAGTTCAAAAAGCACTAACAGAGGTACAGAAAGAGGCAAGAGGAGAATAGAAAAAGGCAAGTGAAGTACAGAATGAAGCAAAAAAGGTGCAGAAAGAACTGACAGTGGTACGGAAAGAGGCAAGAGAGGTACAGAAATAAGCAAGATAAGTGCATAAAGAAGCAACAGAAGTACATAAAGACGGTAGAGGGGTAGAGAGAGAGGCAAAAGGGGTGCAAAAAGAACAGGACAGGTGCAGAAAGAAACTAAAGAAGTGCAGAAAGAGGGAACTGAGGTGCAGAAAGAGGCAACAAGGGTGCAGAAAGATATAAGAGGGGTACAGAAAAGGGCAGGAGAGGTACAGAAAGAGGGAAGAAGGGTACAGAAATAGGCACGAGGGGTACTGAAAGAAGCAAATGAGGTACAGAAAGAGGCAATAGACATGCAGAAAGAGGAAGAGAGGTGCAGAAAGTAGAAGAGATTTACAGAAAGAGGCAAGAGAAGTGCAGAAAAAGAAATAAATGTGCAGAAAGAGGCAACAGAAAGAGGTAAGAGAGGCGCAGAAGGAAGCAAGAATGGCTTGCACACCATTAGTACCAATGTAACACCCACATTTAGAAATAAGTAACAAGTGACCATTCTAGGTTTGCAAAGGGCCTTCCACCATGCTGTAACACGTGTTGCTGCATTTTTGGTAATGTCTGAGCCATTTGAGTTAGAAACAAGGCATTTTTTGTTCAAATCTGCAGATTAGGGATCAGATGATGAATTATGTGGCTAATGCAGAAAATGTATAATTGTGCGAAAGTCAGTGCAGCCAAACAGTCGCATAATTCCAGTGGCCCTGCTCTTACCTCTGACTGGGTCCACAAATGCTCCTCAGTGATTCCTTCTTTTTTGTCTCATTGAGTTCATAGTTGAGCTTCTATGGAAACGAGGATGACTAAACCTGAGGTAACCACTACACAACACAGATTGCCATACCACATAATTACTCTATATTAATACATAATTCCAGACTACTTAATTCCTATACACTAAATAGCACATACTTTCTATCCAAATAATTTCACTGCACAACATACCACATAATTCCACTACACACAATGTATATCCACTCCACTCCAAAAAACATTAGTAAAACATGTTACATTTAAAACGCCAATAGCTCTAACTCTCGCAAATGCAAAACCTATCACATTGCTAACAATTATTTAACTAGTAGTCGCATATGCAGAGTGGTGGAGAAAGGGTGCTGGGCATCTGACCAGCGCTCAGGAATTCCACTGTGTAGGACTTACAGAAGGTCCCAGGAGGGCTTCTTGGCCCCCAAAGTCCCTCAGGAGTAAGTTGGACTTCATCCCCCATCCCATTGTCTGCCAGGAGGTGTGTTTGCAGAGTGGTGGAGAAAGGGGGATGGCCTCCGAAGAGGTCTTAGCCATCCCACTGTGAGGGACTTACTGAAGGTAACAAGAGGGATAGTTGGCCCACAAGGACATCCTTGAGGGGCCAACTACCCATCCTATTACCTCCAGTAAGTCCCACACAACATGATTGCTAAATTCTCATAGCATGCCACGCCCCTTTGCCTACCACTTTGCAAATGCGCTAACCTGGAGCACACTTGGATGGGGATTGAAGTCTCCTTCACTGCGGGGGCTCCTTTAGGGGCCAACTAGCATACCTCTTACCTCAAGTAAGCCCCACACAGTGGGATTGTTGAGAGGTGGACCCAGGCCATGCCCTTTTCCCAACCGCTCTACAAACACGCCTCCTGGGGTGCTCTTGGTTGGAGGATAAAGTCCCTTTTCCTCCTGAGGGTGCCTGGGTGCCAACTAGCCCTCCTGTTACCTCCAGTAAGCTCCATACAGCTCGATTGCTGAGAATGCTCAAAGGCCTTGAACCCTTTTTACACCATGAAAAAATACAGTGGGAGGGTCAAGAAGGGCATTTTTAACGACCAGGGCAACTTAGGCCCTTATATCAACTAGAAAAACAGCAAGAAAGTAGCCTGGTCCCAAATCAATGCTTGTGTGCCATGTAGAGCCTAGAACCTAGAATCCATTAGTGACACTTGAGTGAAAACACTGAGCTAGAAAAAGTCCCATCAGCCCACCCATTTGGTGGAGTATCGTCATGTGGGAGATGTATCATGAATCCAGATCTTAGTCAAGGCATCCAATGTTGATGCAAAAGATGGATTCTGTAGATATAGTCTTAGCCCACAGTGTTTCACTGGTGATGCCAATGGAGTGCAGTGCAGGTGAAAAAAAGTGAAAGTGAATATAAAATTGACTCAAAGAACCAAAATTGAATTTATTAGGTATGGTGCTAGGGTCAAGATTAAAACAACAGAGCCCAATAGTTTTAAATAATAACTATGTCCGGGCGTGATTTTTGACCCCACCACATTACGCCCAGAGAATGCCCAGAAGGGAGGAAAAACATTGGAGGTCTACCACAGAAGGGTAGATACAATCACGGACGGCAAGCGTGAAACCACGCCCCAAAAAAAACATAGCGGAGAGGACGGCCAACAAGTGATAAACGTACAACTACAGTCTCAGGCCAGCAAGGACAGCGAACACTCTCTAGAGGTTAGTCACGGTGCCAACGTTGGCATAGAGCGAGGCATACACAGTACACATAAAGTGGATGTAATCACCGAAGGGCAAACTTACAGCATTTCCCTATTGTCAAGTGGGGAAGAGAACAGTGTGATTGAGCTCTTTTCAGTGCTGACAGCCACACCCCACATTGAGTGGGATCAATCCAAGAACTCATCGATTAAGACCTTGAGTCCAAGTCTATCACACACAATAGATAGTGTCCCAGGGATAGAAAAAAAGGCTTGCGAATCAAAGCCGATACGGGGGCCTACGATACATCAGAGTTGGATCTGCCTCAAATTAGCACACATAACTCAATTGAGTGGGAAAATACCAGCAACGATTGCTCTAAGATACGCCATGCAGGAGAAAAGTATGATCAAGCCACCCTGTCGGAGTCCAGGAGGGTTAAACTAACAGGTCATCCGAAAATTTGAAGGATGAATGCACCAAGATAAGTGAGGTTGAGATTGATATAATTGCGATCAATGATACACTCAGGACAGCCACGAATGCCCTAAAGTGGCAGTCACATAAACTAGAGGTCCAAATGGGCACAATGCAACCTATAGCCTTAGCTATAGCAAACATAAACCTCAGGCTAGAAGCACTAGAAAAATGTGTAAATACAGAGGACTGCCACTGTAGAGTCATTGTAGAAAAACTTTCATCTCTTCCGGAAGTCCTGTCTACGCTAATTATGGATCTGAAAAAACTTAGTTCAAGGAACAAAGGAAATAACTCAGAAACAAAGGCCGAAACAATGCTCACAGCAGAAAATACAGAGCTACGAGGGATACAACTTAGTTTAATAACTCAGAGTAAAGAGGCCAGCCCAGATGCTGTGCCAGTAATGGTTAACCCTCAACATAGCCCATGTAAGGCAACAATAAACAAGGCAAGAAAAAACAACAGTTCCAGCACCAATTTCACTGCTAAGTCGAATCTCACAAACTCGCACAATCTGCCAAAATGGAACAGTAGTAGTCAGAATCTATAGGTGGATACACCAGAGGAACACCTCGAGATCAGGTGCATTAGTAGCCCGAAGCCAACTACTCCGCCATTAAGAACAACAAGACCCTGTCTAGACGAGAGAAAAAAAGATTAAAGAAGAAACAAAAATTGAATAGGCAAACTCAAGCTCAAAAAGCCTGGGAGCATTCAATCATAGAAGGGAAGATAACACCCATAACCAGAAAACAGCCAAGCAGGAAGCTTTTCCCAATCTTTGAATAACGGAGGAGGACCTCGATGAGGAATACACTAGTCCACATTCCAATATTATTGGAAACCGATAAAGCAAGCAGGAATTCAATTCCCAAACAACAGTGCGAGAACGCAGAGTCAGGGTCAACCCAAAGGGTAGCGGGGAGCAGCCCGAAATCTATTTACATGGCCAAGCCTGAGGACAACAGCGGAAGTTCAAGACAAACAAAACCTCTGTCAGGTATTACAGGAAGAGAGGACAGATGGAATGGAAAAGACCATAGAGGGAGAAGCTACAGAGAGAAACGCAACAATGGAGCAAACTCAAATGCGTCTAACAGAGAACAGAGCCCCAGGAGCACATTTAAACATCGAAGAGAACCACACGGTACAGGCATCGACCTCATCGAAAGTCATGTTCTGCCCCCAGTATAGGTCACGTGGAAGGACAGACATCCTGGTTTTTGGAATCGCACCACTCAGTCGGAGAGCGTGTTGGCCCACACCCCGTGCAGCATTGGAGTAATCCGCCGACATGGGAAGGTATTATTTCCTGCATTAATCGAAAACAGAATAAGAGAAAGAAGTATCGTATGGAAGAGCAGGATACATTGGTTTACTGAATAAAAAGTTGAGGGGTATACCACGTATTGAACCGTCAAACATTCGTGACACGCTCTTCCAAAAATCAATCTGGCGCCAATGAAATCATCCTTTTTCTACATTGGGGGAGTCACAGTGAAATCTCCTTGATCTACTATTACACATGGTTCATTCTTTTGACATTGTCCTCCATGGGCTAAGACTAACAAACTGTTTTTAATCGTCCCCTGGATATCTGGGTTTGATTGTCTGGAAGAGGTCCTGAGGAAGGTGGCCTTGTTCCGCCGAAATGCGCTTCGACCAAGTGCGGGGTCTCATACTGTGTCCTGAGACCTACAAATTGGTGGGGTGTCTCTGCCAATTAAGATTCAGTTTCCTTTTTTCAGATGCTGTGGTTTGAATGCAGTGAGGGTATGATTGTGTTGGTATGTTGTGACTGATTGTGTGCTACCAGGGGTACAAATATTTGGGTGAATTGGTTTTGTGTATATAGCTTTTGTCGTATTTACTTCATTTTTTGTTCTTTCTATTGTATGAACCATGAAATTATTTAGGAAATATATATGTGATTAAATGTTCCTTATGAATTGAGTATTATGAAAAAATATAAAAATATAAAAGCAATGATAAATTGAAAATAAAAAGCTTTATATCTTTTGAAGAAAATAAAGAAGACTGTTGTGTATCTGTCACCTGCATTATATGAAGAATGGGATTTATACCAGTATTGAAACATTGTGGCCACTGAGGGAACATTGCTCAACAGGGGCAATATTTTGAAATTGCTTCAATACATTCCTTCGCTAATTCACAAAACGAACAAAGACCTCCTCAGTATCCAATTTGAGGTGGACGAAAAGCAAACCAAAATGGAAAATACATTAACAACATGGAAGTCACCATCCCTTGCCGATATGATTCTAAGAGAAAAGATTATATTTGATAAATGGGGCATAGTGGTTCGTGATCTAGAAGAAGAAACATATCCAGACGCGCTAGCCACACAAGGTGGTGGCTCGATCAAACAATATAGAAACAATCAAAAGACACAAACCTTCCTAAAAGCGACTCAACCCGTTGACACCCAGTTGAATTTTCACAATTTTACAATTTAAATCAACAAAACAAAAGGTCACAGTGAGAGGAAAATACTTGAAAGAAACATCAGCGAGGAAGGCCATCTTAGACCTCTGACAAGAAGGACATGTAGCAAAGCCACCTCATTGTGCGGAGGCCACACTATGCAGCACTCCTAGCCCTTCAGCAATAAGTTATATGCTGTAATTCCATCACAAAGAAACTTGGAGGGACTGGCCAAAAGAGACCACATGACAAGCCTGAGACTCATAACATGGAATGTGGCAGGAATTCTAAACACAAGAAATTGCATTTCTGCAATGAAAAGATCCAGAAGGGGGACATTCTCTGCCTGCAGGAAACATGGGCCACAGAGGACAACCACCTGCAAGGGTTTGCCGTTACTCATGTACTAGCCAGGAAACAACATTGTGATAAATGGTCTATGGGACGGGAAAACTAGAAATGAACTCCTAATCATCAATGTATATCTCAATCACAAGGGAGTTTCTAAAATGGTAAATACCAAACAGATCATATCAACCCTAGAGGAAGTGCTTTGTGAATACAATCATTTGGACCCGATTATCACTGGGGATTTTAATCTCCATAACCTGAGCTCGGATAAAGATCAAGGCTCCCCTGCGGAAAGAGAATTTAATCATTTTTTTAAGGTCATTTGATCTAATTTCAGTACAGGCCTGGACCGAGCAACATAACCCCAATGCTGTGAATACTCTGGCATTTAATTATCAAACCACAATGACTATATCTTCATAAGGAATAGTATGAGGGAATAGAATTCAGAACTTCCAGATACATGTAACAAGCGACCATGCAATGCTTATTGCAGAATTCAAACTCCAGTGTGACCGCCATGAGGAATTGGTCCCCATAAGCAACACAGCTGGGTGGGAGGAGCACAAACTCATGAAGGGGATTAGATGGAACCACTTCACGGGTTTGAATTGGGAAAGCTGGAAGCAGAGACTACTACCGAATGGACATAGTGGACAGTTGGATCAAAGCACTGCGGGCAATTCTATTGAAAGGGGCAAGGAATACAAACCACAAATCGGCGAGGCAACAAGAACAATGCAATATAAAGTTGAAGAATAGCACCCGCACCCTCAAACAGACCAGATGGGTATTCCGGAAAAGTGGCACCCTGGTGGCAGAGAGCCTACAAAGACGCCCAGCGGAATCACAAACATTTAGTATGGAAAGAAAAATGACAGATGATGCAGAAGGAATGGATCCCGTGATTTGAATTATGCAAACAGAACAAACAAAAGCAATTCTGGGAGTACATAGCCACGATGGAAAATACAAAAACAGACACGCGGAACACAGTTACAGCAGAAGTCTGGATTGACCACACAGCAAAAATATATACAATGAACCCAGGTGGCCAAAATGTCCGCTTTTTCCCTGAAACAGACGGGGCTGAAGTGGAGGAGGGCGACCAAACAGATTTGGGGGGTCAAGTGCTGGAGCTGAAAGTTATGAAGATTCTAAAAAATAGATGGAGCCCCGGGTCCAAACGGCCTACCGGGAAGACTGTTTAAGTAGGATCCTAAGGAGTGGGCAGACCTCTTAACACCGCTGTACAGGGAATGCAGACCCCATGGTTATGTGCCGGATGCCTGGCGAGGCTCTTTATTGCAACCAATATATAAGAAGGGAGCAGAAAACTGACCCAAAAAATTATAGACTCATTGCCTAGCTAGACATCCAAGGCAAAGCATATGCCAGCACTTTGTTACATGAACTAACAGCCTGGATAGAGGAAAACGAAATACTACCTCTTTACCAGACCGGATTCCGAAAAGGCAGCTCCACTACAGATAATATCATGGCCCTTTAGTACCTGGCACATCAGGCAAACTCCGGTAAAAATCTCCAAGTATTTGCATGTTTCATAGATTACTCTGCCGCTTTCGATGGATTTAATCGAAGCAAGCTGTGGCACAGATTGTCCCACTGGAAGATCCCCGGAAAATGAATGAAGGCACTGATGTCACTGTATACCAACACGTGGGTGAGGATCAAACTGGTGGGGGACACAGTCACATATAAGATGTCAACTGACCGTGGCCTAAAGCTGGGCTGCGTTTTAGCACCTACACTTTTTAATCTTTACACAGCAGACTTGGGGAAAGCGACACAAGGAGTAAGGTTGGTAATCCCAAAAAATTGGACCGTAACGACTAAATATACTTCAGTATGCTGATGACCTGGTGATTCTTGATCACACCAGAGTAGGCTTACAAAGAGGGCTGAATGCGTTAAATAATTACAATCCGGAAAATGAACTTGTGGCCAATCCCAGTAAAACAAAAGTTGTGGTGTTTGGCGAACACCCGAAGAAAACAGGTTTAAAGTGGAGACTGGGAAACAACAGCATAGCCACAGAAAGAGCGTATCAATATTTAGGAGCATGGCTGAATGAGAAAGGCAAGGCAACCTTGCACCATGCCAAGACACAAGCCAAAATACAAGCCACCATTTAAGCCCTCTGCAATCTCCATGGCAAATTATATAGCCCTACCATGAAACCCATCATGACAGTCACAAAATCAAAACTCCTTGCGGTTGCTGGGTACGCATCACAGGCATTCCCAGGTAAGATGGCAAAGATGATGGAGAAAGCTCAGTGCCAGTGTTGCAAAAGACTTTTTAGGCTCCCCAAGTACACAAGAAATGCCCTGATTCGGCTTGAGTTTGGCCTTGTACAATAAAAATACGAATGCAGGAGCACCCTGGTTAAATTTTGGTTCAAGACAACAAAAGCTCAGAAAGGATCTCTCAAGGAGGAATTGAGAACAATATTTGAGGGGTTGCTGAACCCATGGCAGAAATATTGCCTGGAGACAGTGGCAGAGTTGGACCTATCTACAGCATCCTGGTCACAAGAAGGTCTAAACTACTTTGCAATAAAGAAGGTGCTAAAAAAGCACAGCAACCAGATATCAAGTAACATTGATCTTGCAAGACTGAAGGTAAACATAGATATGGCAGGACTAACTAAAGCATACGAGCTGCATAAAATCCTGCCCTACATGAACAGTTCTCTAGGAAGGAAGTGTTTGAAGGAAATTCAATGGCCGCGTTTAGTCCCCCTGCCAATAAAAGAAATGATCCGGCTTGGAAATCGTTGAACAATATAATCAGTTGCAGACTGTGTAATTATAGGGAGGAATCATTGGTACATCTACTATGCTGCTGCCCTGCACTACTACAGCAGCAACGTATTCTGTTAAAACCAATGTTTCTGAGACATTGGCCCAGAAGATGCGCTGATGCAGTGGCATGCTTCAGTCAAGTATGGAGTCTTCAGATCTGGTGAAATTTGGCAAATATGTGAACATGACACGAATGGCCCTAATCGGAAATAACGCAGACGAAAAACGTGGGCAGCAACTGTGCCCGGTAATGAACTAAAAATGTATCTTGTACGAAAGCCCAGGCAATATGGACCTTTGCTAATATTTAATATTTAATTTTAAATAAAATAAAATAAAAAAATATCGAATATAAGAACAAGGCCACATTTTAGATATGGTCTGGTACAACTGACCAAAGAATAGTCGTAAATTTGTATACTTGTTTAGACAAATATTTTATAATGTAGATAGATAAATTTTTTATTGTAATTCTGGATAACACACTGCAATTTTGCAAATATTTTAAGTAATTATGCAAAAAATAATATTCATTCATTCATTCATTCACTAGGTCGCTTTCTGGACCAAGAGCTACCTTTTTGTTAAAATTGGTGTAATTCCATTCAGCAGGTCAGTCTGTAGCCATATCTAAAGTTTCTATGGAAATTAACATAGGGAAAAGGTCTTATGGGACTCCCCTTTTTTCTTGGACCCCGCTTGATGAATCACCACAAAACTTTCAAGACAAGAAAACGTGTTTTCCCCATGTTCATTTCCATAGGAAACTTTAGACAAAGCTACAGCCCGAACTGCTGAACAGAATTCAAATTTGGCAAAAAGGTAGGTTGTGGTTCAGAAAGAGCACTTTTTGTAACTGGTGTAAATCCGTTCAGTAGTTCTTGAGAAATTTTAAAAAAAACTTTATATATCTGAGCGCCAAGGAGGAGTTGTGACTCCTCCCTAGCACGAGCTACACTCTTGTTGGCTGCCAACACTCTAAACCAGGAAGTAAGGGTTCTGTGTGGGGTTTCTAAATGTGCAGGAAGAGTGGCACCTGTGCTGGTAGCGGTGTGTGGGGGGCCTCAACCCCCCCACATGCCCCGGGGACCACCACTTCCCAGGGGTTCTGTTTTTTATTAAATACTTGTGTGAGGGGGCTCGAGCCCCGTCCACATGTCCCGGGGACCACCACCTCCCTGGGGCACTTAATATTGAAATTCGGGGGTCTGTCATGGACCCCCACAGCCCTGGGGACCACCACCTTCCCAGGGCATTACAAATGAGGGAAGAGGGCCAGGGGCTCCCCTCCTAAAGCCCTTTGTGGCCCTGGGGACCGCCACCCCCCAGGGTTCGGCTCCTGCAATGTCCTGGAGTGCCCACCCCAAGACATTGCCGTTTGCTATGACAGGGCGTGAGCACGGCTCTTGCCCTGTCATAGAAAACCTGCTTTGGTGGAGCTGCATGTCAGCAGCTCCCCTTGTCGAAAAGCAATGACGGCTCCCGCAGGAGGCAGGGAGCTGGCTGGGACCGTAGGGGTATTGGGGCTCCCCCCACGGTTCCCAATAACATGCCTCGGGGGATGGGGTTCCTGAGGCTGAAATAAAGTATTTAAAAGAGGGGCATTTTTCTTTTTTGATTCATGTGCTTGAAGTTGCGATTCCATGTCGTCCAGCACGGCCCCCAGTGTAAAAGGGATGGGTTCATAACTTCAGTGAAATGTTTTTATTAAAGAAGTGTGTGGGGGCCTCAACCCCCCACACGCCCCGGGAACTACCACCTCCCCGGGGTTCTGTTTTTTATTAAATACATGTGTGGGGCCCAGGGACCACCACCTCCCTGGGGTTCTGTTTTTTATTAAATATGTGTGTGGGGGGGCTCCAGCCCCCCCGCAGCCCCGGGGACCACCACCTCCCGGGCATTACAAATGAGGGAGGGGGCGTGGGGCCACCCTCCTGGAGCCCTTAATGGCCCTGGGGACAGCCACCACCCGGGCCGTCTCCTGCAATGTGCCGGTTGCCCACCCCAGAGACATTGCTGTTGCTATGACAGGGCGGGAGCACGGCTCTCGTCCTGTCATAGCAAACTTGCTTTAGTTTTTGGAGGTGAGAGCAGGACTCCTGCTCTCACCTCCAAAAATCAATGCTGGCTCCCGCAGGAGGCGAGGAGCTGGCTGGGACCGTGGAGGCATTGGGGCTCCCCCCATGGATCCCAATAATAATCCTTGGGGGATGGGGTCCCCAAGGCAGAAATAAAGTATTTAAAAGAGGGGCATTTTTTTTTATTTACTCGCTTGAAGTCGCGATGGGTTTGCGACTTCAAGTTAAATTGTACAAAGAAAAATATCTATGCTTTTAATAGTTAAGATTCACTGTTGGGTTATTGGGTGGCTCTAAAAAGAACCCTTGCGTTTATTGCGAGTTTCTTGTAGCTACATGTAAGTGCGGATGCAGAGCTTTGGGTTGTTGAGAAAGACTGTTTCCATGGTCTGTAAAGTGCACTCTATCACTCCTGTAGATGCCCTCCATATCAAAATGTAGATTGTTGTTATATATGGAGCCCATCCTATGGTCTCTTAGATAAGCAGAAATAGCTTTATTTACATTTTTCCTAGCTTTCTCAATCTGCTGACAGAATTGGTTTAACCACTTCCATTTCTGTCTTTGGCAGATGTTAGAGTATAGAAAGACAGTCTGAGGTAAAAACAACATTCATTGTGCAAAGGTGTCCTTCATTAGCTTTTCCAGACCCACCCCAGTCAATGTGCCCAGGTCATTGCCACCACAGTGCACAATCATGAGGTATGGGGGTTGGAGATGCAAAGAGGTTTTAACCAAAGGAATCAATTGGTGCCACTTTAATCCTCTCCATATAATGTCCACATTTTTCAAAGCTAGGTCTTTGTCAATACCTCTGCGTTCAGTATACCTTTGGTATCAGAAAACATAGCTGTACCCAACAATCCACACTGTAAGCATCTTGAAGGGATGTCTGGAAGTAATGAAAAGATATCTGTAGTGTTATATTTCATATCAATACCCTAATATAGGTCCAGGGAACATTGTACACTTTCCTTACATCCTCTCCCCGTCATTTCATATGAAAAAGCCTTATAAGGACATAACTCCAAATAAGGACAGAATACCTTATAGGGATATAAGGCTTTATATGGACTGCAGCCTTTTATGGACTAAACCTTTCACCTAGTTCCATGCCGAGGATGGGTTTTTCCCAATCAATATTGCTAAGACGGTATCCTTAGCACATATGAATAATTTATGAGTACACTCTCCAGGGGATACACTTCACCTCTCCCATTGACGCACAAGGTTTAATCCCCAATGTCATCCTCATAATGAACAATGGGTAACATGCGCACATGGACTGTATAAATAAAGCTCCTCTTGCTATCAGTAGGCAGGATTGAACCGAGACTTCAAGGCCGACACACTGACCAGTGACGCTGCGACTCAGACATGCAAACGCTCCAGCTGACAGTGGTCTGACTATCCCATGCGGGATGTCCAACTCAAGTCCAGGAGAAAGTCCAACACTCTCAGTATTCAGGTATGGGGTTCGACTAAATCCTAGTGGGATTCTGGGCTCTTAGATTCTTAGACTCTTAGGCTTAAGCTCTTTTCACACCTACTCACATGCTAGGTACATTTAGGTACATCTAGACAGGCATCTTAGGAGTATGCACTTTATTTTATAAATGCATTTTATATTCATGTATGTGTTCATAACTATTGCAAAATGGTAGAACAATACTATTCCTTTTTATTTACTGTACTGCTGGTTCTATATCTCTGCTACTGTGTCACAGTTGTAGCAGCGCATTTATTTTACATGAGAAGAACAACGGTACAATACATTCTTATTGTAAACACCCTCTATTCTTTCTTTTGTGTATCTCTCTGAGAGCAAAACAAGCAATCACTTTCAAATCTGGTAGTGCCCAACCTCCTCGTTCCCTTGGTAATACCATAAATCTTAATGCTCTTCTAGTGTTACCTTTAGACCAAATAAATCTGTTAATCATAACTTCTAATTTTTTAAACCAAAAATTATCAAACATAAGTGGGATTGCCCTAAAAATATACAAAAATTTGGGAAGGACGAGCATCTTAATAATATTTGTCTTGCCAACTATCGAGAGTTTGAGATTATGGAGTCTATCTAGATCCTTACCGACTTTAGTCATAATAGGGTCAATATTTAATTCCACCACCTTCTCCAAATCTGCTGTGATTATAATTCCAAGTTATGTTCCCAACTGAACCACCCGTTGATCCTGACATATTGTTTTGTCATTTTTAATTATTTGGGTCTTATTAGTATTTAGGGAATACCCGGATATTTTTCCAAATTTCTTGGCCTCCAATTCCACCTCCCTAATAGCCTCTGTGGGTGATGATGTTATAACAGCCACGTCATCGGCATATGCAAGTATTTTACAATCCCCTCTATGTGTACTTATAGGAATTATATTCTCGTTCAGTTCCATCCTGCGGATTAGTGGATCCAAGTACATAGCGAAGAGCAGCGGGGAGCACGGGCAACCCTGTCTGGTTCCCCTATTAATTTGTATTGTTTTAGTTAATCCTGAGTTTATCCTTACAACAGCAACCGGGTCCCTATATAACACTTTTATTGCATTAACAAAACTCACCCCAAATCCTGCCGTACTTAATACACTCCATAAATAGTTCCAGGAGACCCGATCAAATGCCTTCTCGGCGTCTAAGAGTAATGCCGCAATCGGGTCTCCTGTGACTTCCATTTT
This sequence comes from Lissotriton vulgaris, assembly GCF_964263255.1. Taxonomy (NCBI): domain Eukaryota; kingdom Metazoa; phylum Chordata; class Amphibia; order Caudata; family Salamandridae; genus Lissotriton; species Lissotriton vulgaris. The sequence goes on along the minus strand of NC_141689.1, from coordinate 22,227,585 downwards.
ATCAAAAAGGGTTATAGGTTTCCATGTATGGTGGGTAGTTCCACGGCCTGGTATAAACCCATGTTGATTATTGGTGACTAGCGGTGTTATAGTACTCGCGAATCTTGTTGCTAAAGCCTTTGAATAGATCTTTGTATCAGTGTTCATAAGAGTTATTAGTCTATATGACCCGGGTTCCGTGGATGTTTTTCCTTTCTTCAGGATAACTACAATTTCTGCAGCTGACCATGAGCCTGGTATCGATAACCCGTCTGAACCTGTTGCATAATAACCACCATGTCCTTCCCCAACACTTTCCAAAAAACTTTATAGAACTCTAGCGGTATCTTGTCCGGTCCGGCTGCTTTCCCAGAGGGGAGATTCATAAGGGCCATTTCAACCTATTGTAAATCAAGTGGAGTATCTAATCTCTCCCTTTCTTGGTCTTCCAGTTCCACCCTCGGAGTATCATTCAAGTATGCTGTTATTTCACCTATATCTTTCTCTTGCTGCTCTTCGTACGATTTCATATAGAATTGTCTAAAAACTTATTTAATCTCCTGGGTGTCTGTCACCACCTTCCCAGAACTATCTTTATTCGCTTTTATCTCCCCTAGCGCTGTTTTTTGCCTTGCTCGGACTGCTAACGTTCGTCCTACTCGTTCACTTACCTCATGGCACTTCTCCCTGTTTGATACATATATTTTTGCCGCCTTAAGTGCAATATATTCCTCTGCCTCCATTCTTATCTTAGCTAATTTGATTATGGCAAGCTCCACTGAATTGCCAGGTGGTGTTGTTGTTGTTACTACCCTTGCTGCATTTGCTGCACATTCACTCAGCTCTTGCTCAGCTAAGAGTAGCTTTTTTCTTAAGGTTTGGTTTCTATGTTGTTCCTGCTTCCTTTTATTTACGCTATAGCTTAGAGTCTCCCCCCGCACTCCAGCCTTAAAACTGTCCCAGACCATACCTTCGACTGTAGTCCCCCTATTTACTGCCAGATATTCTTCAATCCAGCACATCATATGTTGAATGTACATCTCGTCCTGTAAGAGTGCTCTCTCGAAAGTCCATACTATGTCCCCTCTTGAGGTTGCTGTCCCTTTTATAGTTATAATTAGGGGATTATGGTCAGCCAATAAGTGTGGCAACCTTCCAATCTCTAAGTTTGAAATATAAATACTACTAACAAAGTCCAATCTTGTACTCACCCTATGAGGTACAGAGTAGTACGTATATCCCATCTCTCCTGACTTTAGGACGTCCCAAATATCTAGCAGACCATTATTCCTTGCCAAGGAGCAAACTGCTCGGAAAACTCTTTTTTTCTTCCTTGGTATCTTACAGATGGTCCTAAGCCTAATCCCAGCCCCCTAGCCCCATTAATATTAAAATCTCCTCCAAGGACGATACGGGGTGCCCAAGTAGCCAATTCTACATCTAACTGTTCAAAAATTTCTGGGTCGTCCCCTGTAGAACCATAAATAGAACCAAGAGTTGTCCATTCAGCGCCCACTAAACATTCTATCAAAGCCCATCTCCCCCAAACATCTTCCAATCTCTTCCTAGTAGTGACGACTCTCTGTCTTGATAATATTGCAACCCCCCTATTCCTGGACGCCTGTCTTGAAAAGGCTAAAACAGTAAACCCCAATTGCTCCAGCAGCTGTACTTCAGATGCCTGGATATGCGTTTCCTGTAGGAGCAAAAAATCCAATCTCAGACTTCTTATTAATACAGATACTTTCTGTCTCTTTTGTCTATCATTTCAACCACACACATTCCATGTCATTATCCGTAAAGCCATCAGGGAGAATCGAGTATTTGGTCAGATCTTATTTTACCCCTCAAATCAAACATTATATTAGACAAACATAAATTCCACTTCTGTTTAATATTCAACATCTTTTGATTTCTCTTTTTTGTTCCCCTGTAGTTACTTGTTACGTTGTGCCCCACACCCCCCTCGCAGCCCCTCCCCCTCCCCTGTGTTCCCACCCCGACGATCCCACCCCCCCTACTGGCAAATAGGTCCGTGGGACCTATGTGTGACAGCTGTGACCATGTGGGAGCCTCGTGTCCTCCTCCTCCCCTACCATAATATCTACCATAACACTCAAAGGAAAACACACCAAGTCCCTAAAACATACACCTCCCTCAAGTTATTATTCATCATTATTCCCTTCCTCTCATTTTCCTACCTCAAGACATCTATATCACATCTAGTTCTTTTTACCTCCTCGTGACGCCAGGACCACTGTACTCTCCTTATCAGCATGTGACATATTCTCTTTTAACCATGTCAAAAATTCTTGGGCTTTGATCTCAGAGTAAAAGATCTTAAACTGGCCGTCCCTTACCACTTTCAATAGACTAGGAAACAATAAATATGCCTCGCACCCTAACCTTTGAAATGGTGAGATCAGCTCACGCATTCTCCATCTCCTTTCCACTGTCGTGTGGCAAAAGTCTGGTCTTGCAAAAAAGTTGACGTCCATATACCTACATTTAGCCTGTGGTTTTGCCTTTGCCATAATCTCCTCTCTCAAGAGATAGCTGCCTACGTATATGAGAATCGCTCTAGGCTTATCTGACCGGTTTCCCTTACTCTGTGAAAATGCGAACCTGTGTGCCCGCTGTATTTCTGCTTCCCAGTTCCAACCTGTCATCTCCGGGAACGCACCTTTAAGTAGTTCAATTACAAATGCCCGCACATCCTGCCCCTCCTTCCCCTCCGCCACACCCAAAAGTCTAACATTGTTCCTTCGTTGTCTATTTTCGAAGTCTTCCAAATTCCATAAGACATCCGACGTGGTCTTCTCTTGTTCTTCCTTAAACTCCTGCCATCTCCTGACTTCGTCCTCCAAGTTACCAGTTCGCTCCTCAACTTCTGTGACCCTTCCGACCAAGTCTGCATATAGTCTATTCACTTTCCGGAGAGAGCCTTGTATCTTTTTACTTTCTTGTCTAGCTCTTTGACTCTCCACTCTCGCTTCCACCTGTATCTGCTTTAGCATTGAGTACATCATATCAAACCCCGGAGATGGTTGCCCATGCCTCTGCCTCTGTGCTTGATCTGCCAGAGGGGGGCCCACTGCCCCTGCCCCTGCCTCTGCCCCCTCTTGATACAGCTGTGATGTCGCAGAATAATCCCAGTCCAGTCTTTTTATCACCTCTGTGTGTAGAGGACTTGTATCCATTCTTTTTTTGCTTCATCGCTTTTTCGTTAAGTTCTTTGACCTTCTGCAAGAGGGCGATCTTTGGATGGTATCCTCTCCTGAACCTAAAGTGTCATATGAATTTGAAACCGATCCAGGTGCTTTTGAGCCACTTTCCATGTCTGAGAGGTCTGATGCAGATATAGAGACAGTTTCTCCCCCCGTATCCCCTTCGTCCTCCTCACCCTCTCCCTCATTCACAGAGTAGAAACAGTCGTCACTGGGTGAACCCTGATTTATACCCTGGTTTGTACCGGAGGGAATAAAAGGGCCCTCATTTTCAAACTCAGAGTCCCTGATACACTCATCAGACTGAAATTGGGAAGGCACTGGTATCGATAAAATAGTCTGCCCCAAGTCAATGCCAGATTTATCATGATTTCCCCCAGTAGTCTGGTCATTCCGCTCAATAGTTCCTAGGCTATCCCCCATACTCTGGGGGCATTGCCCCGTCGATTCAACCTGCACAGATATTTTATCCATTCTAGTTGCTGCGCCTGTTTGATCAATATTCACTTTTTCCACCAAGTCTATTACTTCCGAGGTTGTCACAGTTATTAAATCAGTGCATATGTCCACAGCCCCTCCCTCTGCTGCCGCCTCCGCTAGGGGCTCCACATCACCTGGCACAATGTGTGGCAAATCACCTTCCAGCTATTGAACCTCAACCCACTCTGCGAAGAAACTGGAACAAAATCACCATCGACCAGATCTCCTCATCACTTCTTCAAAATCCCCCCGCCCACTCCTCAAACCCTGACCAAGCAGCCATTAACCTCACCCAATGGCTTTCCAACAGCGCCGACACCCTAGCACCATTGAAAAAACATCAAATCAAACTAGGCAGCAAGAAGGCCTCCTGGTTCAACGATGATCTTAAGAAATCCAAGAAACTCTGCCGCTCCCTTGAGAAGACCTGGAAAAAAGACCCAAACACCAGCACCAAGGACGCCTTCAAAAATGCCACCCGTATACACCACCAACTAATCCGGTCTGCCAAGAAAGCCGCTTTCAAGGACCGACTAGATAGCAACGCCCACAACAGCAAGGAACTATTCAACATCGTCAAGGAATTTACCAACTCCTCAGCCAACTCCAACGACATCACCCCCTCTCAAGACCCCAATAACATGCCTCGGGGGATGGGGTTCCTGAGGCTGAAATAAAGTATTTAAAAGAGGGGCATTTTTCTTTTTTGATTCATGTGCTTGAAGTTGCGATTCCATGTCGTCCAGACCGGCCCCCAGTGTAAAAGGGATGGGTTCATAACTTCAGTGAAATGTTTTTATTAAAGAAGTGTGTGGGGGCCTCAACCCCCCACACGCCCCGGGGACTACCACCTCCCCGGGGTTCTGTTCTTTATTAAATACATGTGTGGGGCCCAGGGACCACCACCTCCCTGGGGTTCTGTTTTTTATTAAATATGTGTGTGGGGGGGCTCCAGCCCCCCCGCAGCCCCGGGGACCACCACCTCCCGGGCATTACAAATGAGGGAGGGGGCGTGGGGCCACCCTCCTGGAGCCCTTAATGGCCCTGGGGACAGCCACCACCCGGGCCGTCTCCTGCAATGTGCCGGTTGCCCACCCCAGAGACATTGCTGTTGCTATGACAGGGCGGGAGCACGGCTCTCGTCCTGTCATAGCAAACTTGCTTTAGTTTTTGGAGGTGAGAGCAGGACTCCTGCTCTCACCTCCAAAAATCAATGCTGGCTCCCGCAGGAGGCGAGGAGCTGGCTGGGACCGTGGAGGCATTGGGGCTCCCCCCATGGATCCCAATTATAATCCTTGGGGGATGGGGTCCCCAAGGCAGAAATAAAGTATTTAAAAGAGGGGCATTTTTTTTTATTTACTCGCTTGAAGTCGCGTATAAATGCGATGGGTTTGCGACTTCAAGTTAAATTGTACAAAGAAAAATATCTATGCTTTTAATAGTTAAGATTCACTGTTGGGTTATTGGGTGGCTCTAAAAAGAGCCCTTGCGTTTATTGCGAGTTTCTTGTAGCTACATGTAAGTGCGGATGCAGAGCTTTGGGTTGTTGAGAAAGACTGTTTCCATGGTCTGTAAAGTGCACTCTATCACTCCTGTAGATGCCCTCCATATCAAAATGTAGATTGTTGTTATATATGGAGCCCATCCTATGGTCTCTTAGATAAGCAGAAATAGCTTTATTTACATTTTTCCTAGCTTTCTCAATCTGCTGACAGAATTGGTTTAACCACTTCCATTTCTGTCTTTGGCAGATGTTAGAGTATAGAAAGACAGTCTGAGGTAAAAACAACATTCATTGTGCAAAGGTGTCCTTCATTAGCTTTTCCAGACCCACCCCAGTCAATGTGCCCAGGTCATTGCCACCACAGTGCACAATCATGAGGTATGGGGGTTGGAGATGCAAAGAGGTTTTAACCAAAGGAATCAATTGGTGCCACTTTAATCCTCTCCATATAATGTCCACATTTTTCAAAGCTAGGTCTTTGTCAATACCTCTGCGTTCAGTATACCTTTGGTATCAGAAAACATAGCTGTACCCAACAATCCACACTGTAAGCATCTTGAAGGGATGTCTGGAAGTAATGAAAAGATATCTGTAGTGTTATATTTCATATCAATACCCTAATATAGGTCCAGGGAACATTGTACACTTTCCTTACATCCTCTCCCCGTCATTTCATATGAAAAAGCCTTATAAGGACATAACTCCAAATAAGGACAGAATACCTTATAGGGATATAAGGCTTTATATGGACTGCAGCCTTTTATGGACTAAACCTTTCACCTAGTTCCATGCCGAGGATGGGTTTTTCCCAATCAATATTGCTAAGACGGTATCCTTAGCACATATGAATAATTTATGAGTACACTCTCCAGGGGATACACTTCACCTCTCCCATTGACGCACAAGGTTTAATCCCCAATGTCATCCTCATAATGAACAATGGGTAACATACGCACATGGACTGAATAAATAAAGCTCCTCTTGCTATCAGTAGGCAGGATTGAACCGAGACTTCAAGGCCGACACACTGACCAGTGACGCTGCGACTCAGACATGCAACCGCTCCAGCTGACAGTGGTCTGACTATCCCATGCGGGATGTCCAACTCAAGTCCAGGAGAAAGTCCAACACTCTCAGTATTCAGGTATGGGGTTCGACTAAATCCTAGTGGGATTCTGGGCTCTTAGATTCTTAGACTCTTAGGCTTAAGCTCTTTTCACACCTACTCACATGCTAGGTACATTTAGGTACATCTAGACAGGCATCTTAGGAGTATGCACTTTATTTTATAAATGCATTTTATATTCATGTATGTGTTCATAACTATTGCAAAATGGTAGAACAATACTATTCCTTTTTATTTACTGTACTGCTGGTTCTATATCTCTGCTACTGTGTCACAGTTGTAGCAGCGCATTTATTTTACATGAGAAGAACAACGGTACAATACATTCTTATTGTAAACACCCTCTATTCTTTCTTTTGTGTATCTCTCTGAGAGCAAAACAAGCAATCACTTTCAAATCTGGTAGTGCCCAACCTCCTCGTTCCCTTGGTAATACCATAAATCTTAATGCTCTTCTAGTGTTACCTTTAGACCAAATAAATCTGTTAATCATAACTTCTAATTTTTTAAACCAAAAATTATCAAACATAAGTGGGATTGCCCTAAAAATATACAAAAATTTGGGAAGGACGAGCATCTTAATAATATTTGTCTTGCCAACTATCGAGAGTTTGAGATTATGGAGTCTATCTAGATCCTTACCGACTTTAGTCATAATAGGGTCAATATTTAATTCCACCACCTTCTCCAAATCTGCTGTGATAATAAATTCCAAGTTATGTTCCCAACTGAACCACCCGTTGATCCTGACATATTGTTTTGTCATTTTTAATTATTTGGGTCTTATTAGTATTTAGGGAATACCCGGATATTTTTCCAAATTTCTTGGCCTCCAATTCCACCTCCCTAATAGCCTCTGTGGGTGATGATGTTATAACAGCCACGTCATCGGCATATGCAAGTATTTTACAATCCCCTCTATGTGTACTTATAGGAATTATATTCTCGTTCAGTTCCATCCTGCGGATTAGTGGATCCAAGTACATAGCGAAGAGCAGCGGGGAGCACGGGCAACCCTGTCTGGTTCCCCTATTAATTTGTATTGTTTTAGTTAATCCTGAGTTTATCCTTACAACAGCAACCGGGTCCCTATATAACACTTTTATTGCATTAACAAAACTCACCCCAAATCCTGCCCTACTTAATACACTCCATAAATAGTTCCAGGAGACCCGATCAAATGCCTTCTCGGCGTCTAAGAGTAATGCCGCAATCGGGTCTCCTGTGACTTCCATTTTATCAAAAAGGGTTATAGGTTTCCATGTATGGTGGGTAGTTCCACGGCCTGGTATAAACCCATGTTGATTATTGGTGACTAGCGGTGTTATAGTACTCGCGAATCTTGTTGCTAAAGCCTTTGAATAGATCTTTGTATCAGTGTTCATAAGAGTTATTAGTCTATATGACCCGGGTTCCGTGGATGTTTTTCCTTTCTTCAGGATAACTACAATTTCTGCAGCTGACCATGAGCCTGGTATCGATAACCCGTCTGAACCTGTTGCATAATAACCACCATGTCCTTCCCCAACACTTTCCAAAAAACTTTATAGAACTCTAGCGGTATCTTGTCCGGTCCGGCTGCTTTCCCAGAGGGGAGATTCATAAGGGCCATTTCAACCTATTGTAAATCAAGTGGAGTATCTAATCTCTCCCTTTCTTGGTCTTCCAGTTCCACCCTTGGAGTATCATTCAAGTATGCTGGTATTTCGCCTATATCTTTCTCTTGCTGCTCTTCGTACGATTTCATATAGAATTGTCTAAAAACTTCTTTAATCTCCTGGGTGTCTGTCACCACCTTCCCAGAACTATCTTTATTCGCTTTTATCTCCCCTAGCGCTGTTTTTTGCCTTGCTCGGACTGCTAACGTTCGTCCTACTCGTTCACTTACCTCATGGCACTTCTCCCTGTTTGATACATATATTTTTGCCGCCTTAAGTGCAATATATTCCTCTGTCTCCATTCTTATCTTAGCTAATTTGATTATGGCAAGCTCCACTGAATTGCCAGGTGGTGTTGTTGTTGTTACTACCCTTGCTGCATTTGCTGCACATTCACTCAGCTCTTGCTCAGCTAAGAGTAGCTTTTTTCTTAAGGTTTGGTTTCTATGTTGTTCCTGCTTCCTTTTATTTACGCTATAGCTTAGAGTCTCCCCCCGCACTCCAGCCTTAAAACTGTCCCAGACCATACCTTCGACTGTGGTCCCCCTATTTACTGCCAGATATTCTTCAATCCAGCACATCATATGTTGAATGTACATCTCGTCCTGTAAGAGTGCTCTCTCGAAAGTCCATACTATGTCCCCTCTTGAGGTTGCTGTCCCTTTTATAGTTATAATTAGGGGATTATGGTCAGCCAATAAGTGTGGCAACCTTTCAATCTCTAAGTTTGAAATATAAATACTACTAACAAAGTCCAATCTTGTACTCACCCTATGAGGTACAGAGTAGTACGTATATCCCATCTCTCCTGACTTTAGGACGTCCCAAATATCTAGCAGACCATTATTCCTTGCCAAGGAGCAAACTGCTCGGAAAACTCTTTTTTTCTTCCTTGGTATCTTACAGATGGTCCTAAGCCTAATCCCAGCCCCCCAGCCCCATTAATATTAAAATCTCCTCCAAGCACGATACGGGGTGCCCAAGTAGCCAATTCGACATCTAACTGTTCAAAAATTTCTGGGTCGTCCCCTGTAGAACCATAAATAGAACCAAGAGTTGTCCATTCAGCGCCCACTAAACATTCTATCAAAGCCCATCTCCCCCAAACATCTTCCAATCTCTTCCTAGTAGTGATGACTCTCTGTCTTGATAATATTGCAACCCCCCTATTCCTGGACGCCTGTCTTGAAAAGGCTAAAACAGTAAACCCCAATTGCTCCAGCAGCTGTACTTCAGATGCCTGGATATGCGTTTCCTGTAGGAGCAAAAAATCCAATCTCAGACTTCTTATTAATACAGATACTTTCTGTCTCTTTTGTCTATCATTTCAACCACACACATTCCATGTCATTATCCGTAAAGCCATCAGGGAGAATCGAGTATTTGGTCAGATCTTATTTTACCCCTCAAATCAAACATTATATTAGACAAACATAAATTCCACTTCTGTTTAATATTCAACATCTTTTGATTTCTCTTTTTTGTTCCCCTGTAGTTACTTGTTACGTTGTGCCCCACACCCCCCTCGCAGCCCCTCCCCCTCCCCTGTGTTCCCACCCCGACGATCCCACCCCCCCTACTGGCAAATAGGTCCGTGGGACCTATGTGTGACAGCTGTGACCATGTGGGAGCCTCGTGTCCTCCTCCTCCCCTACCATAATATCTACCATAACACTCAAAGGAAAACACACCAAGTCCCTAAAACATACACCTCCCTCAAGTTATTATTCATCATTATTCCCTTCCTCTCATTTTCCTACCTCAAGACATCTATATCACATCTAGTTCTTTTTACCTCCTCGTGACGCCAGGACCACTGTACTCTCCTTATCAGCATGTGACATATTCTCTTTTAACCATGTCAAAAATTCTTGGGCTTTGATCTCAGAGTAAAAGATCTTAAACTGGCCGTCCCTTACCACTTTCAATAGACTAGGAAACAATAAATATGCCTCGCACCCTAACCTTTGAAATGGTGAGATCAGCTCACGCATTCTCCATCTCCTTTCCACTGTCGTGTGGCAAAAGTCTGGTCTTGCAAAAAAGTTGACGTCCATATACCTACATTTAGCCTGTGGTTTTGCCTTTGCCATAATCTCCTCTCTCAAGAGATAGCTGCCTACGTATATGAGAATCGCTCTAGGCTTATCTGACCGGTTTCCCTTACTCTGTGAAAATGGGAACCTGTGTGCCCGCTGTATTTCTGCTTCCCAGTTCCAACCTGTCATCTCCGGGAACGCACCTTTAAGTAGTTCAATTACAAATGCCCGCACATCCTGCCCCTCCTTCCCCTCCGCCACACCCAAAAGTCTAACATTGTTCCTTCGTTGTCTATTTTCGAAGTCTTCCAAATTCCATAAGACATCCGACGTGGTCTTCTCTTGTTCTTCCTTAAACTCCTGCCATCTCCTGACTTCGTCCTCCAAGTTACCAGTTCGCTCCTCAACTTCTGTGACCCTTCCGACCAAGTCTGCATATAGTCTATTCACTTTCCGGAGAGAGCCTTGTATCTTTTTACTTTCTTGTCTAGCTCTTTGACTCTCCACTCTCGCTTCCACCTGTATCTGCTTTAGCATTGAGTACATCATATCAAACCCCGGAGATGGTTGCCCATGCCTCTGCCTCTGTGCTTGATCTGCCAGAGGGGGGCCCACTGCCCCTGCCCCTGCCTCTGCCCCCTCTTGATACAGCTGTGATGTCGCAGAATAATCCCAGTCCAGTCTTTTTATCACCTCTGTGTGTAGAGGACTTGTATCCATTCTTTTTTTGCTTCATCGCTTTTTCGTTAAGTTCTTTGACCTTCTGCAAGAGGGCGATCTTTGGATGGTATCCTCTCCTGAACCTAAAGTGTCATATGAATTTGAAACCGATCCAGGTGCTTTTGAGCCACTTTCCATGTCTGAGAGGTCTGATGCAGATATAGAGACAGTTTCTCCCCCCGTATCCCCTTCGTCCTCCTCACCCTCTCCCTCATTCACAGAGTAGAAACAGTCGTCACTGGGTGAACCCTGATTTATACCCTGGTTTGTACCGGAGGGAATAAAAGGGCCCTCATTTTCAAACTCAGAGTCCCTGATACACTCATCAGACTGAAATTGGGAAGGCACTGGTATCGATAAAATAGTCTGCCCCAAGTCAATGCCAGATTTATCATGATTTCCCCCAGTAGTCTGGTCATTCCGCTCAATAGTTCCTAGGCTATCCCCCATACTCTGGGGGCATTGCCCCGTCGATTCAACCTGCACAGATATTTTATCCATTCTAGTTGCTGCGCCTGTTTGATCAATATTCACTTTTTCCACCAAGTCTATTACTTCCGAGGTTGTCACAGTTATTAAATCAGTGCATATGTCCACAGCCCCTCCCTCTGCTGCCGCCTCCGCTAGGGGCTCCACATCACCTGGCACAATGTGTGGCAAATCACCTTCCAGCTATTGAACCTCAACCCACTCTGCGAAGAAACTGGAACAAAATCACCATCGACCAGATCTCCTCATCACTTCTTCAAAATCCCCCCGCCCACTCCTCAAACCCTGACCAAGCAGCCATTAACCTCACCCAATGGCTTTCCAACAGCGCCGACACCCTAGCACCATTGAAAAAACATCAAATCAAACTAGGCAGCAAGAAGGCCTCCTGGTTCAACGATGATCTTAAGAAATCCAAGAAACTCTGCCGCTCCCTTGAGAAGACCTGGAAAAAAGACCCAAACACCAGCACCAAGGACGCCTTCAAAAATGCCACCCGTATACACCACCAACTAATCCGGTCTGCCAAGAAAGCCGCTTTCAAGGACCGACTAGATAGCAACGCCCACAACAGCAAGGAACTATTCAACATCGTCAAGGAATTTACCAACTCCTCAGCCAACTCCAACGACATCACCCCCTCTCAAGACCTCTGCGACTCCCTAGCCTCATTCTTCCACAAGAAGATTGCAGACATCCACAACAGCTTCGACAACCGACCCGAACACCAACCCACCCTACCCTCTGCAGTACCCCCACCCCCCTTGAACACCCTCAATCACTGGAACCCAATCTCCACTGAGGACACCATCCGCCTGATGAACTCCATCCACTCAGGATCCCCCACAGACCCTTGCCCTCACCACATCTTCAACAAAGCAGATTCCATCATAGCACCACATCTCCGAGACGTCATCAACTGCTCCCTCAACTCCGCCATCTTTCCGGAAAGCTGGAAACATGCCGAACTCAGCGCCCTTCTGAAGAAACCCACAGCTGACCCCACCGAACTCAAAAACTACCGCCCCATCTCGCTCCTCCCATTCCCGGCCAAAGTCATTGAGAAGGCTGTCAACAACCAACTTGCCGCCTTCCTCGAGACCAACAAATCCCTCGACTCCTCTCAGTCCGGCTTCGGAGCCAAACACAGCACTGAGACCGCACTCATCGCAGCAACAGGCGACATCCGTAATCTGCTAGACAACGGAGACACAGTCGCCCTCATCCTCCTCGACCTCTCCGCAGCCCTTGACACAGTTTGTCATAGCACCTTAATACAACGCCTCAGAAACATCGGAATCCAAGAAAAAGCACTGGAATGGATCACCTCGTTCCTTGCCGGAAGAACTCAGAGGGTTCGCCTTCCTCCATTCAAATCAGAAGCCACCGAAGCCATCTGCGGCGTGCCACAGGGGTCTTCACTCAGCCCCACCCTCTTCAACATATACATGAGCCCCCTTGCAGCCATAGCTCGCCAACACAACCTCAACATCATCTCCTACGCTGATGACACTCAACTGATCCTATCACTCACCAGAGACCCTAACACCGCCAAAACCAACCTACATGAAGGAATGAAAGAAGTAGCCGAGTGGATGAAGAACAGCCGTCTGAAACTGAACTCAGACAAAACTGAAGTCCTTATCCTAGGCACCTCCCCCTCCGCCTGGGATGACTCTTGGTGGCCAGAGTCCCTTGGAAAAGCACCCATCCCGACGGACCACGCACGGAACTTAGGTGTCATCCTGGACTCCTCACTCTCTATGAACAGACAAGTCAACGCCGTCTCATCTTCTTGCTTCAATATTCTTCGCATGCTCAAGAAAACATTTCGCTGGATCCCCACCGAAACTAGAAAAACGGTCACCCACGCACTGGTCACGAGCCGCCTGGACTACGGCAACACCCTATACGCCGGTACCACTGCAAAACTCCAGAAAAAACTCCAACGCATCCAGAATGCATCAGCCAGACTCATACTAGACATCCCGCGCAAAGACCACATCTCTGGACACCTGAAAAACCTCCACTGGCTCCCCGTTAACAAGAGGATTACTTTCCGCCTCCTAACCCACGCACACAAAGCACTCTACGAACTTTTACCCGAATGCCTCAACTCACGACTTTCCTTCTACACCCCCTCCCGCCACCTACGATCCTCCAACCAAGCCCTTGCAACTGTACCCCGCATCAACAAAACCACCATGGGAGGCAGATCCTTCTCCTACCTGGCAGCTAAAACCTGGAACTTACTTCCCACTCACCTTCGCCTCACTCAGAACCACCTTACATTCAGAAAACAACTTAAAACCTGGATATTCGACAATTAATTCCCCACCCTTCCTCAAGCGCCTTGAGACCCTCTGGGTATGTAGCGCGCTATATAAATCTCTTGACTTGACTTGACTTGTAAGCCTGCCACCTCCACAATTGCAGCTGCCACAGGAGTATCACCATTGCCCAAAATCTGCTTCTGCTTCTGCTGTTCTTCCAGGAGGTGTGTATCTGGCACCACTTTGAGGCTCATACTCGCCACCGTTACAACTTCCCCCTTCGCTAGCATATGCATGCCTCTCTCAGCTGAGTGCTCTACTCCGCTCCACACAATGCGTGATGAATCGCCTCCCAGCTGCAGCACCGCCCCCTGTAAGCCTGCCGTCCCCGTACCTGTAGCCACAGTCACTGCAGACGTATCGCCGCTCTCCGGAACCAAACTTTGCTGCCCCTCTGAGTGGTGAGTGTCGGGGGTATCTTGACCAGGGGGTCGGGTTATTCCATCTGTAATTTTAGTGCCCGACATCAGTCTTAGGTTCGCGTTTGGATTCAACATTACGGGTGAGAACGCCTCGAGGACTGAAGGCTGTCTCATACCCGACTGCTCAACAGCTTTAGCTCCGGGATTCTGCCTCCGAGTAGCGAGGGGTTTCTCCTTGTTTTTTTCCCCCTTCTTTTCCCCCTTCTTCTCCACTAGGGTTGCCCCTCCAGTCACCTCATCAGATTTACCATAGTCAGCACCCCGGGAAGGTGCCCGCTCCTCTTGATTTCGGAGCACTTTCTTCGCCCGTAGATTAGCAGCAGGCACATCAGAGCCACTCCAAACAGCCTTCTCCTTGTCCTTATCCTCCCTCGTATTTCTCGGCGGTTTCGGAGCCATTACTCCCCACAGTGTCGAAGTCCCGTGCCAACAGTGCCAACCCCAATCAGCGATTTCCACCAACAGCAGGAGGGACAGGGCTAAATTATGTTCCACGTTTTCCTTAATATTCCGAAGTAACCAAATCTTTGCTGGGGAAAACGGCAGCTTATACTCCTCTAAACTTTCGATGTAGAATCTCAACACCTTCAATACCTTTAAATCAATCTTGGAGCTGAGCAGCATAACTCCCAGGGAGTTTAAATCATCCAAACGTCGACAATTGGTGTGTTTTATTGACCCATTTCCTCCTCAAGGGAAGAGCAGAGAGATACACGACTTCTCCCTACAGCCCACCAGCGGCCATCTTGCCAAGTATTCAACACACCCAAAACAAGCAATCACGAGTGAATCTGGGTTTGTTGTGTTCTCAGGTAGCCAAAAACTAATCTCTCTTATAATAGGAGATTCTAGAAGCACTGCGAGCTAGCTAATGGAAAACTTAGGCTAACATATTTGGCGGGTTGTACAGAGTCAGTTTGCCACAAGACCCACAGTATATCTTATCTGTAAACAGTGCAGGTCCTGCATGAAGGGTACTATAGGAACTACACTACACGGCACCCTAACGTTTGGTTTGGTACTTATTTAACAGTCTAATCTGAGTAGCTCAGTCGTGCTAATTCTCAGAGACCCTACTTACAATACCAGAGACGTCTGGAGTGGGTGGGTAAAAACTCCACCACAGCTGAGTAGGGGAGAGATCCTATTTATTGGCTGTTGGTTAATCAAGCTTAAAAGGACAATTTTATCAAAGTTGTGCATATAACCTTCTCAAAATTTCCTTTGACAGTTATTCTGCGTCTTAAACACGATGTCTGACCAAGAGGGAGTCTTAAACCAACTTTATCAGTCTGGTGAGGAAGATGAAAATGCAATACAAATTGCAGCCAAAGTAAGATATACTCTGAGTCTCTGACAGTTAAGCTCATCAAACATGGGTTACCGCTGAGAGGAGGTATAGTAATATTCATGATAGAGGCACACGAAGATTTCAAAACAGAGGTATATTCCCAGAAGCAGATGCTGTAACAAAAACTTTTCATTATTACAAACATGAAGAAGTTCCAGTGGCATACACTCCGTTTCAGGAGACTGAGATTCCGCTTACCTACCAGGAACATATTTTCTGGTTTAATGGTGCCCTACCCCACAGAAGAACAAGAGCAAGGCTTGGCCCTTTAGGAAGAACAGGAGCAACATGGCCGATGTTAGCAACCTATGCACCGCATCCAGACATTGACACAATGCCACATTATGAACACAAAGAGTTGATAAAACTCTACAGAAACATGACACACTTCGTCTTGAGGACACTCGCAGTCCAACCTACATTATTTACACCTACTGCAGCTCCTACTCAGAGCACAAGTACTAAAATTACTCCACAAACATTAAAACACAGTAATGGGCAAAGTGCCCAAAAAATGTGAACAAATTCATTTCTGGGTATCTCAGAAAATAACCCAGTTAGAAGCAGTATTCCCAAATACAACACCATTTGAAAAACACAGAATGTTAACAATCTGCTTAACCATGGGGATAACACCACAGTTAGAGAATTGCACCTCTTGGGGTACAGTCTTTGCTGCCATATATATCAGAACTCATAGTATTCCTTTGTTAGCAGTAATACCATATCTATTAAAACAAATACAAAATGATTACGGAGCAGAACCTGCCCTAAACTTAGGGATGAAGTTATTAAATACCTACGACCAGGTATCAGCCATAATACTAGCTATCATTAAAGGGGAAGTAGCATCAGTGGCAATTCGCCAATGCCAAAGGGAGCTCTCTCCATTAATTCAGTGCCCTCTACGACAACTTCAACAAACAAGCGCCTGACGACACCTCCCCCCCAATGCTGCCGATAGGCCAACCACCATGACCTGGAATCCTGTTACCGTCGAACACACCACAACCACCATGCATAAAACCCACTCAGGAGCCCCCACAGACCCCTGCCCACCACACATATTCCATAGGGCTGCTACCGCCATCGAATTCGAACTGGGATGGACCATCAACGTCTCCCTCACGTCTGGCATCTTCCCAGATGACTGGAAATAGGTGGAGGTTAAACACCTCCTTAAGAAACCCGCGGCCGACCCAACGGACCTGAAAAACTACTGGCACATCTCTCTCCTCCGGTTCACAGCGACAGTCACAGAGCGACTCGTGTATGGCCAGCTGACCACCTTCATCAAAGAGAAATCCATACTCGATGCCTCCCAGTCTGTATTCCGCAGCAACCACAGCACCGAGACCGCTCTCCTCGCCACCACTGAAGACATCCACTTACTATTCAACCAGGGACACACCATGGCCCTCATCCTCCTAGACCTCTCCGCAGCCTTTGGCACTGTCTCTCATCGCACCCTGGCAGCCAGACTTCACGACGCAGGGATACAAGGAACTGCCCTAGACTGGATCCAATCCTTTCTCTCCGGCAGAACCCAGAGGATCAGACTCGCTTCCTTCCTCTCTGAACCCACAAATATCAACTGCAGAGTACTCTAAGGCTCTTCACTCAGCCCCATGCTCTTCAATGTCTACATGGCCCCTCTCACTGCCATTGTCAGACAGCAGGGGCTCAGCATTGTATCCTACGCCGAAGACCCCCAGCTCATTCTCCCACTCACGAAGAATCCCAAAGAAACCAGACTTTGCATCTAGGAAGGAATGAAGAGCAAGGCAGTCTGGATGAAAGACAGCTGCCTGAAGCTCAACTCAGAGAAGACTGAGGTCCTCATCATTAGATCCTGCAACACCGCCTGGGACAACACCTGGTGGCATTTCACCCTCTGATCTCTACCCACTTCTACTGACCTCGCACACAACCTCAGCATCATCCTCGACTCCTCCCTTGCCATGAACTGCCAGATCAACACCGTCGCCTCCACCAAATTCAACTGCCTGTGCATCCTCCGCAAAACCTTCAAGTGGATCCCCCGCCCCACTGCAGAAAGGCTGTCACCCACAGACTCATAAACAGCAGACTGGACTACGGCAACGCCCTGTACGCCGGAATGAACAAGACCCTACTACACAGACTCCGGACCATCCAGAACGCCGCTGCCAGACCAGTCCTCAAAACGGCGCATCACAAACACATGACCCAACACCAGTGAGACCTCCACTGGCTCCCCGTCGAGAAAAGGGTCACCTTCAAACTCCTCACACACGCCTACAAATCCCTCTACAACATCGGACCCAAATACCTCAACGAGAGAGTATCCTCACACTGGCAGATGTCCCACGCATCTGCAGAAACAGAACGGGCAGGACAGCTTTCTCCTACATCGCAGCCAAGACCTGGAACGAGCTCCCCATGAACATCAGATGCTCGCCAACCCTGCACACATTCAGGAAGGACCTCAAGACCTGGCTCTTCGGCTCACCCGGAGCTGACCCCCCGAGCGCCATGAAACCCTCACGGGTGAGTAGTGCGCTATAAAAACTCCTGATTGATTGATTGAGAATGAACTACTCAAAATAATTGAAACTGCTTATGCAGAGTTAGTCAGGGATAGTTTGGGGGAAAAGCTTTAAAACAGAAACTATTGGGCAGTCCTGAAAAGGACACTTCTAAGCAGATGCCTACTTCTTCTAAAAAGAAGTGGGACAATAAAAAAGAAAACTCTAAAGACAAGAGATCTCAGTCCAGAGGTAGGTCTCCTCCACAGGAGCCCTCTGAAAAGAGGAACAACCTTAGGAATAGGGATAATATTAGGAAACCTGACAGGTATCAGGATACTGATACACGTTCCTCTCGTTCCTTTTCAGGGCTCGAAGAAAAGCTCCGAAGAGAAGGACGGTCAGAAAATAGAGAGGAGTGCAGACAGTCCAGAGACAAGCAGCGCACTCAAGACTTTACTTCTAAAAAAGAAGATAATCAAATCCAAAACCTCAATTTAAGAAAAAGAAAGTTACTGGTCTGAAAATCAGATATGCCCAGAATTCTGAGGACACAACTTCTGAATGGAGAATGGCCTCTAATGATGCTAGACAGTGCTGCAGAAGTAACAATAGCTCGCCTGAACATCTAGGAATTTCTGGTGACAGCTGACTTGAATGATTACATCACGGTGGAAACACCAGACGCCAGGGTGAGCGTCCCACATAAGTTATATGGAATAACACTCCAGTGGGAGGGGGAAAAGCCCAGGAAAGGAAAAACTCTTTTTTGGAAGAACTTATCATCTGGTGACGACATCCCGTTAGCTGAACAAGGTTTGCCCCAGGGGAGAAAGTGTAATTTTTCCTTCATATTACAACTATGTTCCTGTTCACTTTAAACATACATATGTGCAGGAGTGGACAGTAGCCCAAGCTCCAGCACTGTACAAAAACCATGCAGGGTGAGATGAGAACTCAACTTACCACGTGATCCGTTAAAAGTTTCACCTAATGCTCACAGGCAATAACCTATACAGCAAGAATCTAAAAAACAGGTCAGGGAGATCTTTGACCAACTTGAATACCAGGGGGATGATTGAAAAATGTACCTCTTCAATAAACAATCCTTTGTTTCCTGTCTCTAAACCCGACAATACATATCATCTAGTTTTAGATTACAGACATTTAAACTCATGAACAAAGACATTTGCTGTCCAAAATGCACATAATGCCGCATTAAAGAATAACATTGTGAGCAAAAATACAAAACCACGCTTGATATCTCAAGTGGATTTTTCTGCCAAAATATAGCGCCTGTAAGAAGGTGTCTGACTGCATTCAGTGCGTTAGGGTCCCAACGACCATTTTGTCAACTAGCCCAAGGGTATTAAAAAAGCCCCAGTGTATTTTCAGCAAGAGCAACATAGTTACTTCAAACATTTGATGAAGGGTTGTCCTATGTGGCTGATATTTATCTGACGGACGACGACTTGGAGAGGCACTTGACTGGGGTAAGCACCATTATTATGAGTTTTGCCGCAGAGGGCTACAAATTCAACTTTAAAAAACCAAAAATAGCCCACCTCAATGTCCTATTTTTGGGATATGAGCTGTCAAGTGAAGGCAAAAGTCTGGCAGATTACTTTTGAGAAAAGTGTGCGCTGCTTCAGCCTCCAAAATCATAAAAAAAATTACGAACAATACTAGGATTCCTAACTTTTGGCAGGACATACATTTTATATTATGCACAAAGGGTCAAACCTTTCTGCATCTTAATAAAATAAGACTTTTCAGCCAGAGATTGGACACAAGAACATACTAATATTCTTTTCTTACTCCAGGAAGACATGATTGCTTCCAAACACTTCCAAACATGCGTATAATCGCGGGTCAATGCGGGTGCACTTATTTGACCTTTAATGAAGTAGAAACTGTACCAATCACTTACAAATCACACCTGTACACAAATGCAGAAATGCGTTTCACTTCAAGAGAAAAAATACTGACAGCTGTCCAGACTGCAGTAGCAAGAGAAAGCGCACTGGCCCAGGGAAAAAGCATTATCGTCGTAACTAGGGTACCGGCTTTAGAAGCTGTTACAAAGGCCAGTATCCCAAATGTGAAAGCGCTACATCCAAGATGGATACAATGGGCTAATTCTCTTATTGGAACAGACATTGAATAAAGATTTGATCCAAGTTTAAAAACACAGGTATTCCTGCAATACAAACAAGAATATCCTCTACCAAAAGAAATCTTGTCTCTAGAACAATATGAATATATTATTTATACTGACGGATCTGCGCAACTGGCCATAGGAAGTAAGCAGCAATATTTTTCGGTGTGGCTATCATTAAAGGTTGCATGCATGATGGCAAGTTCCATCCTACTTGCACACAAACGCAATCTCTAGGAGACTGCACGGCTCAGTTGGCAGAATTAAAAGCACCAATACTGGCACTTGTAATTACAGATCACGAATTCCCCACAATATTCGTGTGTGATTCCTTTTACTGTGTACAGTAGTACAATGAGTACTTACAACATTGGGAACAAAACTGGTTAAGGACCTAAAAGGTGGCACAATTAAGTGCAGAACCCTATGGGAACAGGTAGCAGAGTTGAAAGCCGAGCTACCGAGGACTCACATGATCCATACACTAAGTCAACAAAATGATGGTGGTCACATTGAAGGGAATTCATTGGCTGATGAAGCCGCAAAGGGTGCTGTTCGCACGGCTTCCATAGCTGCACTCACTCGTTCAAAAGCGAGAATAGACAGAGATATTAAGATGGCTGTCATCGCATCACGCAAAGGCAGCACAGCAGTACCTAAAAAATGTCCACTCAAATACTCCTACAAGTTAGATGCACAAAACAATCCATATGCTCAGATTCCTGGAGTGGGGAATAGAGTAATACCAAATATGGATCGTAGGCAAGGTTTAATACTAGCTGCACACAAGGATTTAGGGTCTGCACACACAGGAGTTACGGCGACTATTTCTTTACTGAAACAGCGCTATTGGTGGCTAGGGTTATCTAAGCAAACGAAAGACTAAAGAATGTCTTGAAACGCAACATCTGCTAGCAGATGAAAGGGTCCACTGTTGCACGCCCGGCACAGACGCCATTACTAAAGGCAGACAAACCTCTTGCATGTGTGTACTTGGACATCTGCACCCCCTTTCAAATTGACTGGGCTTACAGGTCACAGTGAATTCATGCTTGAGGTTCCTATGGGTATGGCCTCAGCGTTTGGCTGACGCTCAAACTGTTATAAAAGATTTGTGAATCTTTATCGGCACATACGCAGTTAGCATATTACATTCTGACCGCGGCCCTGCGTTTAGCTCTCGGGCTTACAAAGAGGCCATGGAAGGAATGGGCGTAGAATTGCAATTCTCATCTCCGTACTATCCCGAGGGAAATTCGGTTGTGGAGAAAAAAAAATGGGATTTAAAGCAATCTTTAACTGCTAGGGTATTAGGCAAGGGTGTTAGTTGGGTCACACACCTTTACGGGATACAGCGGGCATTAAACAACCAGCCAAGAAGCTCTCTGGGGGTGTCACTCCATATGAGGTCCTCTTTGGGACACAAATGTGGGTACCTGATCTTGATTGTGAAGGCGCAGTGGCGGATGAAAAACTGTTGAATATCCATGATCGTTGGGTTGTTTTACAGGATCTAAATGAATGTAGGACAAAACAAAGCAATGTTCATCTAAAGCAGACCGCCACTGAGGAAGTCAAGGTAGTCACAGCAAGACCTGTCTGGATCCCAAAAGTGGGGCATCTGGTCAAAGAGAAAATTGCAGACATAAATGAATTTGGACCTTCTTACAGAAAGCCTGTACCAGTCCTTGCAGTACACGGAACAAGAACTGTGCTGCTCCCGCCTCTTGCCGGAAAAAAGGAGAAAAGATTTGTCTCAATCGACATAATAAAACCACACTATGTGGCCGATACTAAACAGTAGGCCAAGTGGGCTCCGCTGTAGCAAATGTCCTCCTCTAGCTACAATCCAAGAAGTTCAAACAGAAAAACTCATCACGTTTGAAGAGCCACCTGTAAGGAATGAAGGAATAAGGAACAATGCTATGGAACTTGTTCCACTTGAACCAGAAATTCAAATTCAAAATCAAAATCAAAATAATTCGCAAGTTGCAATTAGACCTAATACAGTCGTCTATATCAACATGCTTCATCAAGAGGAGAATAACATTTCAACTAATCCTGATGCAATTCCTACAATTGATCGAACTGATTCTGGCTATTTCATTAACTTTGATACGTTTTCTCTGGATCCAATTGAGCCGGAACCGACACCAGCCAAAACACTATTTAAGCAAGATTTACCGAACTTTCTCCTCTTTCTTCAAAAGACATACCTGGTATCACCTTGGATTGAGCTCTGGGTAATTTCTGGGATATTGCTTTTTCTTTTCTTGCTAGGCGTAGTACTGACTTTTAGTATGCTTATCAATGGACACTATCTTCAACAAGGTTCCACAGCCCAAATGGTCAACATCCTAATGAAGCCACATACATTGTCACATCGAGAACAAAGAGACTTGTCATCAGTGAACATTACAGTTGTTCCTATACCAGATGGTATAGTATGGGACAAGGTTGATTTCAACATATTCGGCCCGACAAAAATTTTAAAAATTAATCATGTATTAAAAATCTCATTAAGTGATTTCATTACATCCAGTACATTTTCTGATGATTGGGACACTAAAACAGTAAATAACATGTTGTCTGATTTAGAGAAAACTGCTGCATTTTCTAATAATGAAATGTTAGAGGGTTCATCGGACTATGACAAATTGTACTGCTACCAACATTGTGGTCATCATTTCCTTCACAAATCCATTTTGGCTAGGAATGTTTTTGAATACTATCAATGGGAACATTGCCCAACACCACCAAAAAGTAGTTCACAAGCGTTTACACAGAAATGTGCATATTGTTCAGGGTTTAACACCACAGATCCAGCCTCATTTTATTATAAGGTTGTACCAACATCAGCACTAAAAATTATGTTGATAAACACTAAACATATTTACTCTGCTTCCTTTTTAGCACAATTGTCTGAACAGGGTTTTGACCTATGGAAAGACGAAATTGACTCAAAATCGATTTGGGGTCCAAGGGACTGGCAAGTCCAGGGTACAGAGGGACTATTTAGTGCATGCCTTATTCCACAGCAGATGATCTTTTTAATGATACTGTGCAACAGACATCCTACCTTGGAATAGCCAAGATAAAGGACCTGAACATTCCAAAGTTACCTACAACATCACAAGGGTGGCAGAATTCTTCGGCAAAGGAAGGGGCGACAGTTGATGACATATTAAAGTACAATAGATTAGACCCAAATTGGAAAGAGTTGGTGGTTTGGCCCTTAGACACAAACACATGTCATAAACAGTTCCTGCACATCACCAAGGGACTCAGTATGAATAGGCCAGACCCACGTTATGTACAGAGAGAACATCCACGGGTAGTGATATTCTATAGTGTTGGGAAGTTGTGCCTAAAATGGCTAGTAACCTCAACACTTGCTGAAGTGAAACAACATTTATATTTACTCTCACAAGACATGGATCTTAGGGACTTTTTGTTAGGACCTAGGAAACAACGTCAAAAACATTTAATATAGGCAGGTATTTATGCTGCCTATAATGAAATCTGGAAGATTCCCCAACAAGAAGCCGCAGAGAGAATACTGGAAATAGACCATATAAACTTAGAAGAAGCTATTGCTGTGATGGATACTGGGTTCTATCTATTACCAAGGTAGAGAGTAAGGAATTTCGTCCAAAAGTCGCTGGACGGGGAATACTCCTGATCCCCTGATCAAGGAACTGTTACAAACAAATGAAGGAGTACCACCCGATGAGAGAGAAGAGAAGGCTTTATTCCTGACAAGGGAGTATTGTTCCTTTGTAAGTAAACCCCTCACTCACCACCTAGTGGTGACTTGCTTCATCATCGGGGCCCACCCAAGTGGCCTAGCGTCACTTGGGTGTGCTTCAACACCTGGTTTACAGTGGAGCAGGTAGTGAAGTGTGGGGTGCACAAAAAACAGTGTGAATGTTAAAATGTCCTGGTCAACACTACAGTATTATCTTTAATAAAAAGGTTGTAGGACAAAGTTAAAAAGTAAGGTGAGATACTGGCAGGGGAGTTACGACCTGTGTATCTCTACTATGTGATGGTCGACATGTTTCTACCTTTTGGGATAATCCCCGGTTATCCTCAGGACCAAAAACAAGGAAGGGGGAGGTGTGGGTCCCCTAAAAGACTCACCCTGTCCTAACTCCTTGGTCTACCAGAAGATAAAATTATATCTCTGGGAATTCACTCCTATGGTTTAGGAGATGAAAAAAACCTAGGGAAGGAAAGAAGAAGTAAAGGAAGTAATTACTATCCTGTTACGATGCGCAGTGTTTTTAGGTGAAAAAACGTCGTGCAGATATCCTTTCGTTCCACAGTGGTGAAATGGAAACGGTGCCTTCTCAGGTAGATGGCGTGTCTACGTTATAGAGTGAGAGCGTGCTCATATTGGTGAGGGTGCGCTATAGTATTTGTATACCTATGGGCAAGTTGTTGTAGGAACATGCGTATCTTTTTTGGGGCAGCATGCTTATATGGGGCAAGAGCAGTGGCGCGTTGTTATTCGCGTTAAACAGCGTGAAATTGTGCTGCGCTTTAAATAATACCATCTATTCGGTAAAAATGTGCCAGTAAATCCTATTTTGGATGTAGTAGTGAACAAAAAGACATACATGACTCTCACAAACACAAAACAGATAAAGATGCACGGAGCTGAGCTCAACAGAGTCAGGGCTTACATTAGAAAAGCTCGTGATGGACTTCATCGAGCTAGGGGTAGGCACTTCACGTTTGCCAACGTATTCTAAGTGAAGAAAAATGGAGCTTGTAAGTCATAGCGTGGGTAAACCTAATGGGCGTGGGCTCAATGAGTTGCATCGGCCCCTGGGGAGGGAAAGCTACTTACAGTTAGTCGTGAAGGGTGGAGGCATGTAGCCTACGTCTACCGTCCGCCGCTCGGTTAGGACTGACTGAGCGAGCGCGGGGTAGATATACATGGGGAACCCGCTTCCGGGGTAGGTCAGGTGACGCTACGTGTTCCGGTGGGCGGGAGGTCGTCAGGGAGCTCACAGGACGCTGCGCATGCGTGTTGGTGAAAAGGGCTGCGCATGCGTAAGGGTGTCTTGGAGACCTATAGATGCTGCGCATGCGGATTAGGTTGATGGCAGCCTAATGGGTTCTCGTAATGAATACACCAGACTATAGTTACAAGGGGTGTACGAGAAAGGCAGGGACACAGCGGTGCTGGGCAAAATGGTATTGGTGGAGGTATGGCTGAGCCCCGGGCTAGTGTTGTTCAAAGTGCCCATGGTGTGTCATATTCGGGGTTTTAGTTGGCCAGGGCTGAAAACGGGCTGCCTCTGAGTGGATGATATCTGAAAGATGTTTTCATTTAATTACAGAATTCCACGGTATGTTATCGTTAAGGCCCTGTTGGTGGGTGGAAAGTCTGTATATCCACCTTTGTTCCTTCTCGAACAGCCGGGCTTGGATGTTAGGCCCTTGTGACAATTGTTCAATCACCGTCCACCTCATGTCGTTTGTGGTGTGATGTACTGAAAGGAAATGTTCCGTTAATTTGGTTATGTTCTTTTTGCATCTGATTGTGCTTCTGTGTTCACAGATGCGTTGCTTTATTTTTCGTGTTGTCATACCTACGTAGGGTTTTCCGCAGGTGCAGGTGATAAGGTAAACAACATTGCAGCTATTACAGTTAGTTTGTGCCCTTTGCTCCCAAACTTTGCCCGGCTCCAAGACTATGGTCTTTGTATTTTCTGTCAAATGACAGACGCTACAGTTTCCGCAACGTGAGTGTCCCGTGACTGGTGGGAGACCCCATATCTGTGTCAAGGTAGGGTCACTGTTGCTTTTGCTTTGTCTAGGTCTCGTGTTGACCAGTGTATTTTTCAAGCTCTGTGCTCTTTTATATGAAAAGAGAGGTTTCTCCCACTTGAAAGGTCCAGAGTTGACTATTGGCCAATGTTTTCTAATGCTTTTGCTCACCATGTTGGAGATAGCATTGTATGTGGTAACACATGTGAGAGGTGTGTTGTCATTTTCTTTGGTAATTTCTTCCAACAGGGCTTCGCGGGGTTGGTTTCTTGCTCGTTTTTGGCATTTCGTGGTGATCTTTTTCGGGTATCCACGTTGTGTGAGTTTTACCGTTAGATCTTTGGCTTGTTCTTTATAGTCATTCAGTTTGCTGCAGTTTCTGCGTAGTCTTAGATACTGTCCATAGGGGAGGTTTTCCCTTAATGGACGGGGGTGAAAACTTTCGAATCTCAGCAGATTATTTTTCGCGGTAGGTTTGAAATGAGTTTTAGTAGTCAGACCTTCTTCTTCTCTTTTGATTTCAATGTCAAGGAAAATCATTTCATTGTTACTCACATTGTGGGTGAAGCGAAGATGTTGGTCACAGGTGTTAAGCCAAGTGATAAATTGTGTTAGGATTTCTGGAGGGCCCTTCCAAATTGTAAGCACATCATCTATATATCTGCGCCAGAACTTGATGTTTTGCAGATATGGGTTGTTGGCTGAGAGGATGTATTTTTGTTCGAAATCGTATACATACAATCCCGCTATGCTGGGCGCGAAAACACTGCCCATGGATGTGCCGCCTATCTGTAGATACAGGGATCCTTCGAACTCAAAGAAGTTTCTTTTGAGTGCTAGGGTAGCACATTTGATTATGAAATCCCTCGGTGTTCTGTGTTCCCAATTGGTTTGGTCTAGTGTTCTTTTTAGAACTGAACGCTGGACAAAGGTGGTGGCCTAGTTGTCATGGACCTGACAAATTACCAGCAAGAATGTAAACGACTACTAGAGGACCGCAATAATTACCTGCCTCTAACAGATGACCCCACAGACGATCTAAGAAGGGAAATAGTGGAATTAGTGGAAGAAGCTGAACACTTAGGAGACATTTCTAAACAAGAAGCAGATTACCTCACCAAGACGGAGGCAAAAATACCTTACTTCTATATAGTTCCTAAGATGCACAAGAACAAGACACCACCGCCGGGCAGACCCATAGTTTCTGGGATAGGCTCACTACTGGAACCTCTTTCTAGATTCTGCGACTACTTCTTGAAACCGATAGTCCAAGGAACCAGCACTTACCTGAAAGACACCAAAAGTCTCCTAACAATCCTGGAAACCATCAAAATGGAAGAGGATATGATTCTGGTCAGCTTCGATATCGAAAGCCTCTACACCAATATCCCCCAGGATGCTACTATCAGTGTTCTAAAAAGAACACTAGACCAAACCAATTGGGAACACAGAACACCGAGGGATTTCATAATCAAATGTGCTACCCTAGCA